>NW_026126480.1:38077500-39277500 GCF_943737965.1 Phodopus roborovskii
GAGATGCTATGTTAGATATAAAGCTGTTAGCCTGTTACTAGCATTTCTTATTGGCTAGCTCTGTCTTAAATATTAACCCATTTCTACCAATTTAAGTGTTTCCATGTGGTCTTATCTTACCGGAGAGAGGGCCTGGACCTCTTCTCTTTCAAGTCTTTACATCTTGAATCTTCCCACTACACCTCCCAGAATCCTCCTTGTCTCCTAGTCCCTCCTATCTTGCTTTCCTATTGGCCAACAGGGCTTTATCCATTAACCAATAAGAGAAACATATTTACAGAATGACATCTCCCATCAAGGTTTACTCTTCGTGAAACAACCTACACTCACGGGGATCTAGATCATTGCCATTTTGTCATGGTCTAGATGACAGAAACAACTCAAGAGGCTTATTTCAGCTTACAGTATCAGAAGTACAGTCTACTTGATAGAAAAAAAGCATGACAGGTGGTTCATCCATGGCAGGAGAAGCTTGTAGCAATAGCCTCTTATATGGTACCAACTAGGAAGCAAAGAGATCTTGGTCCAGAACTGGATGTAGATATAATCTTCAAAGTCCTAATGGCAATGTCCACCAAGCTAGGCCCTGGGTCTCAAAGGTTCAACAACCTCTCAAAACAACACTACCAGCTGATGACCAAGTGTTTAAACACATGAGCTGGTGGCAGACATTTACATTTCTGTGATGGTTAGCTTTACCAAATGAACTTAATATAGACTCAGCTAAGAACAGAGTCTCAGTGAGGGATTGTCTATATTGGGTTGACCTGTGGGCCTGTCTGTAGTGATTGTCTTAATTAAGTTAATTGATCTGGGAAGATCCATCCCAGAAGGTTCTGAATTTTGTAGGAATAGGGAAGTTGAACTGAGCACAGGCAAACCAAGATGGATGCAATAATTTCTTTCTCTTCTTAGCTGTTGCTGTGGCTATGATATGAGCAGCTGTTTAAAGTTTCTGCAGTTGTGGACTGCAACTTGGAATTGAAATTGTAAGCTGAAATAAGCCTGTTCCCTACCTAAGTTGCATTTTGTCAGAGTACTTTATCACAACCACAGAAATGAAACTTGATCAGCATCCAAACCATAACACAGGGGCCATAAGGGTGCTGTATTTCTCCCTTCTGAGGGTGGTGCCCTAAACAACTAGCTCTGTCTCCTGAAGGTTCTTTATCCCGAATGCCATCATGTTGGGGACTAAGCTCCTACCATACAGAACTTTGTGAGACACCCTCAAGTAATAACATCGTTTTTAAAATTGGTCACAAAAGGTATATTCATATTATAGGATTCAGGGTAAGTGTGTGTGTGTGCGTTGTTTGGCTTACTAGTTCAGTAAAGTGGAGAGAATCTAGTAAAGCAGTTGAATTTAAGGGTATCATGTGTCATAGTTGTATGGCCAACTGGTCAGACACCTGAGGGGTTCACCTTTCAGTATTGAGAAAGGTTAACAGAGAGCATTCTCTAGTCAAAAGAATGGGCTCCCAATAGACATCCTCCTTATTCCTCTCTTGTCTTGTGTAAATCCAACCACCCAACCTTCCCTGGCTGTCTATTTATTGAGATTAAACACATCAGTTCATAGTGTGACTCCCTCTACCTTGCAGGAACACAGGCAAGCATTTAGCCATAGCCTGCTTGTGTGGCACCAAGCAGTCTCTTTTATGGTGGATTTTGGAAGAACTAGGAAGTATTGTACATTGAGGGGATTACTTATTATTGGTAATTGTGTTGTGATCCTTTCTATTGACTCAATCATAGTAAACTTAGGATCACATTTGTGACTTTTACTGTTGAGATACACTCTGCCTTGATCCCCTTGCTCTATAGTTGTTCCTGTAGTCTGCAAGCTTTTATTTTACAGGTAAGGCATATCTGTCCCCAACCATAAAATCAGAAAGTGGGTGTGGGTGTGTTAATACCTTCTGGAGAAAATCTTATATCCACAGAAAATATGGCACCAAGGGACATGAGCCTGATTTCTGGAGTGAGGGCACTATGACCCAGACACATTCTTGAGCCTCTGAACCTGTCACCCTTCTGCCTACTTACCATTGGGAAAGCACAAAGGGCCCATTCCTATCCCTCATTGTTGGTTTAAGGCCTGGATTATTTCTTCTAGAGAATTTTAGAAATTTCTAGAAAAGACAGAACTTAAGGTGCTCAGACTGAAGGATACCGTAGACTGTGCTTCTAGGATTTTTATTCATTTAGGCACCATGGGCTATTCAGTTAGGTCTCTCTAGAAATCATCAGAAGCATGGCAAAGGCTGTTGTGAGTCAGGAATCTATAATGGACTCACTGGCTTTCATCTCAGTGACTTGAGGAGCAGGGGACAGGTCTGAGTTACAACAGCTACTAGGTATCTGAGATACCCAGGTGTTCAGTGAGGTCCCACCTATTCTGATAGAAACCAGAGAACTGAGTCCTGTACTCAAGCTTGTATGCAGAGGAGGCCTGTGGGGCTCATAGGGTTCCACTGTTTGTTGGGGGTCCTTCAGCAATGAGTGGAGACAGAGTTCAAACCTGCTTACTCTCCCAGCCCTGCTCACTTGCTAAGTAGGTGATCAAACCCCTTCAGGTGTCAGACCTCTCATTGTGGAATGTCTCTAGGTACTGGGCACATTGGCTTCAAGTAATCACTCCTTTAGGTATCAGAAAACACAATCAAAATGCGAAAAAAACATAAGTACGACAAACCTAGCTTAGAAAATGCAAGCCTAGATTCAGGGAGAGATCCTACCTTGAAGGAATAGGTGTGTTTAGTAAAAGGTACCCCGTGCCCTCTTCTGGCCTCCACGTGCATACATAAGCACACATACACTTCTACATACACATGTGTGTACACTCATACAGAGAAATACCTATACAACAAATAATCCTACAAAGAAGCCTAAGTAAACCATTTAGAGATATGCCTACCATGCAGCATCTGTGGCATCAGCACCATTTAATGATGTATGAGATGACTTTGCCACAGCACCCAGAAGAGAGCCCATGTATATGATATGTTCAATAAACATTATCATTTGTTATATTACTATTTTCTGACCTTAATTAGAGCCACAATGTCATCCACCTCCTAGGATATCTATTTCCATATAATTTCCACTACCCATTGTTGTGGAGTATTACTTTAACTATGTAAAGATGTGTAACATTTGTTCATGCTCCATTTGTTTAATGATGTAAAGATGGGTTGCCTTGCCTACCTAAGGCACCCAATTGGTCTAATAAAAGATGAATGGCCAATAGCTAGGCAATAGAGGGATGGGTGGGGCTGGCAGGTAGAGAGAATAAGTAGGGGAAAGAATCTATAGACTGGAGAGAAAAAAGGAGAGAAGAAGAGAATGCGGAAGAAGGAGAAGGAGACACCCCAGGCCAGCTAGACAGGCACGGAAGAAGCAGGAAAAGTAGAACATACAGAGTGAAAGGAAGGTAAAAATGTCTAAGGCAAAAGGTAGATGAAGAGAAACAGGTTAAATTAAGTTATAGGAGCTAGTGGGACAAGCCTAAGACCGGGCATTTATAACTAATAAGAAGTCTCTGTGTCATGGTTTGGGAGCTGGTTGGTGGCCCCAAAGAAATCATGCTACAACCCACCTTGATTTTCCTCAGAAGAATAGGCAAGAAACAAGGTGTCTACAGACCATTCTGGGGACTCTCCAGCAGCAAGGAGACAGGAAACAGTCTCAATTCTAAGTAGCTAACTTCTCTATTCACAGCAATGGGAAACCCATCATTTTCAAGTACTCATTGGGGTGTTGTAGAAATGTTTATTTAAATAACATCTTACTAACTTAAGATATAAAACAGGCTTTGCTATGAATGGGTTCAGTTGGGGTTGGTTTAAGGCTGGGGTTTACACCTAGGAGTAGTTTAAGGCTTACCTCATACTCAGGATCCTGCCAAACTTGGCATGAGAGCCCCAGCTCACATTCCAACCAGCATGGACTCTTGAAGACTGGTGGATTATGTATTCTTTGAAGGTGACTGTCCATAATGTCTAGGACACACAAGATTTCTTGGCTTAAAGGCTGTGTCCTCTCTGCCTCTATTATGCAGATGCAATCATTTCACAGTGATGGCATTTTAATGGGGGTGCTCTGCCGAACCCTGAGATATTGCCGATATTGCTTTCCACGGATCAAACAAGGCAGATCAAAGTGAAAAATTTTCAGAGTCCTCTTGCAGGGAGAAATTCCTCCAGGCAAAGCTTTGAGGTTTTCACAGTCCTGAAAATGAGCCCTGACTTTCTTCTGGCAACAACAACAAAAATTCCTTTTATTTGTGCCAAGACAGAATACATTTCTTCTCTGAAACTATTTTATAGATTTTGTGTCATTTTCTACTTTCTGTTTCATCCTTGAAGTAATTACCTGCATTTAAGAAAATGTAGGCCCAGCTAACAGGAGGCATGCTTAGGCAGATAAGCCCTGCTAGGCAGCCCCGAGGGATGGGTGTAGAGCTGTATCTACAACTCTTCTAAATTTCTGGATCACGTGGTTAATCACAGAGCAGTGGTATAGTCAAAGATCCAGAGGCAGGCAGTCAAAAGCATAATTCAAAAAGAACTTCAAACCTTACCAAGGCATCCTAAAACAGCAACTGGCATTCACACTGAAATGTCTGCAACAACTGTATCTTCCTTGTGCCCAGACTGTTGGGTCTGTTGGGTTTCTTAGCATTCTCTCTGCACTTCTCCCGAGTCTGTTTCCTGCCATGCAGGTGGCAAAATTGGGATTCTCTTTTGGTGGGCAAAGGATGGGCATGGAGAAGAAGGTCTGGCAACTCCCTCTGCTTAAGATTTGCTATGTTCTGAATGTATGTCCCTGTGGTATCATTTTGTGTATGGCATGAGTCAATGAGGCGACTTAATATATGATGACAACTGGGATGCAGCTATCTCAACGGAGTGACATTTAGTCCTGATCCCCAAACAGCAAAGAAAATTTGATCTCAGTAGCAATAAGAGAACTACTATGACAAATGTTTTTTACAGTCTAATGGGAGACTCATGTGATTTTCTATTTGCACAGGGTTAAGCCATTATCATTACGGTTAAATAAAATCGAGGAAGTTGTTAGTAGGAACGCAACAAGAGACTTCAGTGTAGTATATAAAGATCTTAGAGGAAAGCACTATCTACCCAGGAAACAGCTGAGCCAACATGAAGGTCACAGCATTTCTTAGATCCACCAGAAGATGAGGACAAAGCCATCTCCAAGGCTGCAGAAGTAGACAATAGGTGGCTCCAGAGACTCAAAATGTACTGGAACAGAAACCCCCAAGCAGTTGCCTGTGTGGGAACAATGTAAACGGAGAAACCTAACAACCTAAAATTCTATGTCCTGAGAAATTGACTGTCAAAATGCAGGGGGTGGGGGGGGGGATAAAAACTGACCTCAGGTGGTAGAGCTAGCCTAGCATGCATGGAGTTATGGCTTCAGTCACCAATAGCAGGTGAGGTGGTACATGCCTGTGGTACATGTCTAGGCAGGGGATCAGTGGTTCAAAGTCATTGTCAACTGTGTAGTTGGTTCAAGGTCATCTTGAGTTAGAGACTTGTTCTTACATTTTAAAAAATAAATGAAAATGTGCAGGAGAGGGCTAAAGGGGTGGTTCCCTGCCTAAAGTACTGAGTGCTCTTTCAGAGATTCAGGTTTTGTTTTTCTGTTTGTTTTTCCTTTTTTAAATTAAATTTGAAACAAAGTTGTTTTACATGTCAATCCCAGTTCCCTCACTCTCCCATCCTCCTCTATCACCCCCACCCAACCCCAGCCCATCCCCTTTCAGCTCCCCAGGAAAGGTAAGGCCTTCCATGGGGAATCTTCAAAGTCTGTCATATCATTTGGGGCAGGGCCTAGGCCCTCCCCCATGTGTCTAGGCTGAGAGAGTATCCCTCTATATGGAATGGGCTCCCAAAGTCCATTCGTATAATAGGGATAAATACTGATCCACTACCAAAGGCCCCATAGACTTCCCAGTCCTCCTAAACAAAACAAAACAACAAAAACCCACATTCAGGGGGTCTGGGTTGTCCTATGCTGGTTTCCCACAAAGCAGACTGGGGTCCACGAGCTTCCCCTTGTTCAGGTCAGCTGATTCTGTGGGTTTTTCCACCCTGGTCTTCACCCCCTTGCCTATCACTCCTCTCTCTCTGTAACTGGATTCCAGGAGTTTGGCTAGTGTTCAGCTGTGGGTGTCTGCGTCTGCTTCCATCAGCTACTAGATGAAGGTTCTAGGATGGTATATAAGGTAGTCATCAATCTCATTATCGTGGAAAGGGCATTTAAGATAGCCTGTCCACTATTGCTTAGATTGTTAGTTGGGTTCATCCTTGTAGATCTCTGGGCATTTCTCTAGTGCCAGATTTCTCTTAAAATCTATAATGGCTCCCTCTATTATGGTATCTCTTTTCTTGCTCTCCTCTATTCTTTCCCTGACTCAATCTTCCTGCTCCTTCATGCCCACCTCTCCCCTCTTCTCCCCTTCTCTTTCTCCAAACTCCCTCTCTCCTCCCTCCATGCTCTCAATTTTCTTGGGAGAGCTTGCCTGATTTCCAAATTATACAAAGAACTCAAGAAGCTAGTTACCAAATCACCAAATAATCCAATTAAAAAGTGGGGTACAGAACTAAATATAGAATTTTCAATGGAGAAATCCAAAATGGCTGAAGGACACTTAAGAAAGTGCTCAACATCCTTAGTCATCAGGGAAATGCAAATCAAAACAACTCTTACTCATGTCAGAATGGCTAAAATAAAAAACTCCAATGACAGTTTATGCTGGAGAGGGTGTTGAGGAAGGGGCACACTCCTCCACTGCTGGTGGGAGTGTAAACTTCCCACCACTTTGGAAATTAGTATGGCGGTTCCTCAGGAAAATGGGAATTAGTCTACCTCAAGATCCAGTAATTCTACTCTTAGGCATATACTCAAAAGATGTACATTCATACAAGAAGAACATCTGTTCAATTATATTCATTGCAGCATTATTTATAATAGCCAGAATCAGGAAGCAACCTAGATGCCGCTCAACTGCAGAATGGATGGAGAAATGTGGCACATTTACACATGGAGTACTACTCAGTGGAAAAACAATGGATTCCTCAAATTCACAGGGGAATGGATGAAACTAGAAGAAAACATCCTGAGTGAGATAACCCAGTCACAAAAAGACAAACACGGTATGTACTCACTCATATATGGATTTTAGACGTAGAGTAGAGGATTACCAGCCTAAAACTCATACTGCCAGAAAAGCTAGGAAACAAGGAGAACCCTAAGAGAGACATACATGGTCCCCCAGAGAAGAGGAAAAGACTCATGTTTTGTTTCCAGCACCCACATGGTGGCTCACCACCTCTTAACTCCTGTTCCAGGGAATCTGGTGACTCCTTCTGGCCTCCGTGGGAACTACCTACATGAGGCACCCCTGCCTAGGCTCACATGTATATATCCAAAACTCAAAAAACTCTTTTAAAAAATGTGCAGGAGAAATAAAAAACTCTATCAGGCAAAAAATGAGGCAAATGTTGCCAGGTGATTCTCCATGCAAGAACAATATTAGGTTCTTTGGAAAGAAGAAAATTCCAGAAATCCAGAGTACACGAAGAAAAGAAGGAGCATCAGAAAAATGATTAAGTGAAGGTCAAAAAAGAAAACTTGTCATTTTCTTCTTCTAAATAAAGTGTTAAAAATTATAACATCAATGATGTATTTGATATTCTTTTTTAATAGATGTTCCTAAATGAAGTGACAACAATAATGTATAGGTAAAGAATATTTTAAGCTATCTTTAGTACTCCTGCAATGGGATTGTGGTTTGAAACACCAATGCAGTGAGGATGTGGCTTGACAATGGATCTGGACTACTTATAATACATAGTGCAATTCTTGGAAAACCATTCAAAAATAAGACAAAAAGAAATGAATCAAAGGGGAAATTGATTCATATGTGAAAGAGAGAAAATGGAGTCATATAAAATGTCCAATTGTAACAAAGGAAGAAAAAGTTTGGAGGAAAAAGAGAAAGGGGGAATAAATAGAAAACAGTATCAAAAATACTAGATGTAAATTCAATTATATTAATGGCCAGTTTAGATGTAAGTGGTCTAAATACAACAGTTAAAAGGTGGAGACTAGGCCTGGAAAGAGAGCACTGAAAAAAGCAAAGTTCTCTTTTACCTTCTCTTTCATGTACTGTGAGCAGAGCTGTGTCAGATGCCTTAGCCAGGTGTGGTGGCACAGGCTTATCATCCAAGTACTGAGGGGGTGGACACAGACTGATTCCTGGGGCCCACTGACAGCACAGTCTGGCCTTGGCAAGTTCAAAATCAATTCATGAGAGACTCTGCCCCCAAAGAAGGTGATGGTTCCTAAGAGCAACAACTAAGGATGTTCTCTGGCTTTCACATGCATGTATACCGGCATGGGCTTGCATATCTACATGTGCATGTGTACACATGTACACACAGGCACACACCAACACACAGGACACAAATTGTCAACGTGGATAAAGGTGCAAAATTCAATGAAATAATGTCTACAGGAAACCCCAAAGGCATGTGTTAAAGAGCTAAAGGGTCATAAATAGAACATATGAACACTGATTAAAAGTTGGAGGTAGCTTACTTATTTCAGAAGGATCCAATTTCAGAAGGAGGAATGTTATTATGGCTGGAGAGGAGAATAAGAGTGATAAAGAATATACAGGAAAAAAAAGCATCAAACTGCATGAGGTAAGAAACAGATAGTCTACTATTATAGTGGGAGTCTATAACACCCCTCTGTTATAGACAGATTCCTCAGGCAGAAGTTAGTATGGGCATGGATGAGCTCATGACACCACCAATCAGCTGGATGTAATGAGCAGCTATAGACTATATTATACAACAACATCAGGCTATATGTCATAAGAGATATACAGAGATACAGAGCACATTCTGGGCTGTCAAAAGAGTAGAATTCATACAGTGTCAGCACTCAGACCACAGCAGAATTAAACTGGAATCAATAACAGATAGCTAGAAAATCCCATATTGCTTGGAAACTAAGCAATACCTTTCTGCATAGTACATAAACCAATGAAGAACTCTCAAGAGAAATTCTAAAGTGTTTTGAAATGAATGAAAATGAAAATATTACTTTTCAAAGCTAGTGAGAGGCAACAAAAAAGAGTGCTTATGGGAAAATTTGTTGTGTTGAATGTAGTTTTAGAAACAAAGAAAAACCTAAGATAAATAATCTAAGATTTCACTGCAGGCAATCAGAGAAAAAGAGAGATAATTGAAACCAAAGTATGGAGAGGAAAATAAGTAATAAAAATGATACAAAAATCGGTGAATACAAAGAAGGGGGAAACGATAAACCCCAAAGATAGTTATTCAATAGATTAATAAAACCCAGAACACAACACTGTGAAGAGATCTGTCATGATGTAATCCTGACAAGTCTTCATCTGACTCTTTCTCAGTTTCTTTGCAAAAGAAGATGATGAAGCAGATAATCCCAACATCCCATGAGTGTTAGCTGTGTGATTCTATGCATTTCTTCTTCAAAAAGTGAGTGCATTAGAATTCCAACAGAAATTCAAAATCAGAGATCAGAAACAGCTATAAAATTTGAAATATATTCATAAGAGAAACAGAAGCGATTAAAATACATAATTAAACATTCTTTCAGCCTAGTTTCATATTCTCTAATGATTTCCATGGTCCTACACAGGTGATACCATTAGATAAAAAATAAAATATAATAATAACAAAAATCTGAAATGAGGCAGAGGGTAGTGAGATAATATTTCTCTCTTTGCTCTGATGGTAAGAATTTCAAGAAACCAAGAAATTGACAATGCTAGGAAAGAGACATCTCTGAATTTTTTAATTACAGACTACCCAAAATAAGAAAAATTTACATTATTTACTGAGCTACATCTATGGCAGCATCCTACCCTTATACAGGAAAGGATAAGGCAGCCATTGCTTTAAGATGTTCCAATTGCAGGGGCAAGCAGACACAAACAGGAAAGCAGTATTACACATAATCTGTGAGGCAGCTGGTGTTGCAGAAGCACCAAGCCCAGAGGGAGGGTCAGGAAAAGACACATCCAGAAACAGGATCAGGGAGGATGCTCTAATCTAAGTGATCAACACACATAGGAGCTGAAAGATGTAAGGGTCTATGATAGGGCTAGGACCAGAAATACACCAGTGAGGCTGCAATATGGAAAGCAAGGCAATAAGATTGTGGATGGAGGGGAGGATTTACAATATAAACCCCAGAGGACAGCAGCAGAGTGGTCCAGCTGGAAGAAAACCGTACAGACAAATGAATACAAACAGACTAAAAGGGCACATTAACCTGTGTGGTGCAGACAGATCAGCTGCCAAAACTTTCCCCTGACAACCAGAAGCTGCACCTCCCTAGGTACCCAAACATTCCACCTCCTTTCCTTTGTGGAATCTCATAAAGGATTAAAATATCAAGGGCTTGATTACAGCAGAGACCCCAATTTTCTAAGGAACAAAAAGCAAGAGCTTCCCTAATGTGGTCAGTAGAAGGCATCAAGGATCCTTAACTCTGAGTTTAAAGAGGTGCATCTAGCTGCATACATACTCAAACAAAGCATCAGAGAGATGAGGCAGGAAAATGAGTGAGAGTGGCTGATGTATCTTTGATAGACAGACAGATAGAGATTTCTATAGAATTTGTATCATCTACTCCCCTCTTAGAGCCTGATTCTAGGATCTTGGATTTCTTTCATCTTAATGTAGTTGGGAACAAAAATGTACCTATTTCATCAAAGGCTCTCTTCTTTAGATATCTCTTTCCATGGTTCTGGATCTAACTCAGTCTAATAAAAGAATCAATGGGTCAGAGTTGTATGCCTTCATCTCTGAGTAATGGGCCACGCTCACTGCCTCCTGCCTATACACCCTAAAAAAATTTGAAAGAGGGCCATAAGCAAGAGTTCCCTTTGGGACACTGCTCAACTGTGCTTCTGAGCCAAGGATCCTTGGACAGTAAAGACTGTCCATTCCATTTCTGAGTGGTGAGAAGGGACCACAGAGCTCAAATTCTTCCATGGTGCCAAGTTCTTTGGTGTTTGGAGGGCTACCGAGGGCTTAGAGGAGTTACAGTGTGAAGAAACTGTTAAAGCCTGTGTACACAGCACACTTTGCAGCAGCAGAGCAGTGATCTCATGAATGAAATGCTCTACAAGGGGCTGAGACCATGCAAAGCACTAATTAAGACCTTCACCCACCTCTTTCTTTTTCTATCAGCTCTTACCTGAAGTGCTTCTTCCTAAAGGCCAGAGTAGAATAAACACAGCAAAATAAGTCATGTGTAACAGTGTATGAGTATATTGTTTTTCCTGGTTTTTTGGTTATTGATTTTATATTTTAGTTTTTAAGTTAGGCTGTGTGTGTGTGTGGGGGGGTATTGTGCTACAATAAATATGGGGATCAGAGGACAACTGGACAACTTATGGGAGCCAGTTCTTTCATTCTACTATGTAGGTGCCAATGATTGACCTTGGGTACTCAGGCTAAGCCAGCTCATGGACTCTGACTCTGGATTTTTGTTTGTTCTTTGCCCACCAGTGAGAGAAAAAGCTTCTGAAAGATCTTTGAGGACAGTGAGCATCAGTGTCTAGAAATCAAAAGTGGTGATTTCTGTCTGAGGTTCTTCATGTTCACACAGCCTGGAATCATCTACCTTTGCTTCCCTCTTGACAAACACCGTGCTGACATGTGGCAGGTATTCAATAAACATCTGGATTGAAAGAAGGGAGAAGTCGGCTCATCTGCTCAGTAAAGCCAGTGCAGTTTGAATGTCTTTTCTCCCACCTCTGTGGGTGTCTGGTGCTTTAAGAAAGCACATGTTCTATCCAAAGAAACTCCCATTTGTTACTTGGACTTGATTTCACAAACTAATCTATCTTTAAAATGTTATGATGTGAGGTGGGCAGATGGCTCAGTGGGTACAGTGTGTAAGACATCAGGGATCCCAGCTCATTCAGAGAGTCAGGAGGTGGAGACAGGAGAAAGTCTAGAAGCTCCTTAGCCAGCTAGCTCACTGGTACACAAGAAAGTCCCTGTTATAAAGAAGGTAGAAGGAGAGCTCTGGCATCTGAATTTGTCCTCCTATTTTCACATGTGCGCTGTGGTGAGCACATGCTCACACTCACAAAGAGATACATATGCACACACCACACACAAAATAAATTTAAATTCCTTGATCACTGGATTTACTATTTCTGTGGCCTCCATCCTGCCAGAACAAATATATATCTTCTTTCAATAAGCAATGATTTGGCCTCTAGCTATTGTCTATATAGATATAGACATTTGATTACAGACACGGCCCACACCACCTTGCTTTTCACAGATACATGTGTGCCCACATGCACAAGTAGTCTCTTATTATTGGTCCTATTAAGTTACGAGATGGATGCCGATGAATTTTCATGCAGTACATCAGAATGAGAACACCTGTCAGTCACACAGAGTCATCTATGTTCATGCCTCAGACCAGAGATGGCAGCAGATGACCTGTGACTGTTCCTTCTGCAGTGGTAACTAGAAAGCCAAAGCCACAAGTGGCAAATGGTAGCCATTCATTGTTCCACACAAGAAGGCAGGAAGCAAGACAGGAGGGAATTATGGGATGGCCAGATGATAGGAGCTGAGCAAGGAGACTTGTAAATAATGCCAGTATTTGTGGCTGATACAGATGGAGATTGGGTGTTAAGTATAGAGCCAACTAATGAGCCTACATGGGTTTCTTTCTACGACTTTTTAATCTTCAGAGAACCCACATCATGAACAGAATTCAAAGGACTCTTTCGATCAGGTCAAAATCTTTCCTGAGTGCTGGTGAACTGGAAGTGTGATCACCTCCCCCACCCTGCCCACTCCTACCCCAGTTTCTTTGTCTTCTCTTTTATGGACCTCTAGTCAGAACTAGGCTGAGACCTTGGAATCTATCCCCAGGACTTTTTTCTTCTCTTGTGACTTCTTTTTGTCCCTTTGAACTATGCTGGAGAAGAAAGAAGCTATTCAGTTTGATCCTTTACCAGCTCTGTTTTTAAGATTAAATTGAACTTTTAAATTGTGGTCATCATGGTTCGATTCCCAAGAGGCCAAATTTATTATAGCAGTGTGCTCTTGCTTTATAGAAGCGATACCCTCTCTTAATCCTTGGAAGGTCACAGTTTTAATGTGTTCTCTGTTTGTCCTATTAAGACAGTTTGCTTAGGTTTTAGCTCTTTGTTTATGGCTTATGCGTTTGCTGTGGAGTTTGTGGTTTCTCTTCCATAGTGTGGGTTTTCTTCACATGCTATTGTTGTGTGGTTACAGGTTGTATTTTATAGCTGGCCTATTGATGCTCTGCCTACACTATGCTATGCCTCTGGTGACAGGGATGAGGCAATCTGAAAAGCAGACTATCCACGGCCAGATGCTACCTACCAGGATTTTCTCATTTCAGTCTGGAAGCCCTTCGTGTTTTAGTTTTCAAAGATTTCACGCATTTATACGACATATTATGACCATATTCACCCCATCCCACTCTTCACAACCTCGTCTTCTCAACCAGACCCCTTCTACTTTCCTGTGGATTTCCTTATGACCACTGAGTTTCATTAGGGTTGCTGCAGGAGCATGGGAGAGAGGCTATTCACCAGAGCATGAACAACTTATCAGTGGTTACATCACTAATGAAATTGACTGTACTTCCCCCTGGCACCCATTAACTCCAATAGTTTCTCAGGAAGGGGTGGGGTCTTATGAGCTCCTTCCTCATCCACAAGGGAATATTGATGGGTTCAATCTTGAGCTGGGAATCACCTCCTCAGAAATCATTGCTAGTTAAACTGCAGACTTCCTATAGATGGTATGAAGATATTCTCCTCTGCGTGGATCGATCCATTGACTGTTTTGTCAATTCTAGCCTGAAAACATTTTCCCTGAAGTTTCTGGCTCACACAAGGGCAGACCACCAATCAATCACCCACCCCTGGAGCATAGGTGCCATCTTCATGCCACCCTCCAACTGCCTCATGGAACCTGCCTTGTCTCTTATAGTGTTGATATGCTGTGAGTTCCTTTTTCTTGGTTGACATCTTCATTTTCGTGGTGTGTATTATCTATGTCCACTGAAGAGAGCATGCAGGATAGGCTAGTATTTAAGGAACTCATAGATTCTCAAGGTTTATTTTTTTTTTCAATCTTTGTGTGCACACATGTGCAAGAGTGCAGGCACATGCACACCATTCTCCTTGTGGAGGTCAGAGGACAATCTCAAGTGTCCCTCTCCTTTAACTGTGAGACAGGGTTTCTTGTTTGCCATGCATGCCCCAGCCAGCTGACCTGGGCGTTTGCAGGATTCTCTTGTCTTGCCAGAGTGCTGGGATTGCAGGCACACACTACCGTATCCAGCTTTACATGGGGATTTCAACTCCAACTCTTCACAGTTGTGCAGCAAGCGATTTCCCACCGAGTCACCTCCCAGTTCTCTTCTTCGTTCACAGATATTTGATGTCTTGGCTGGGTATAGAATTTTAGGACTGATAAAGCTTTTCTTTGGCATTTTGAAGATACTTCTGCACTGTGCTTTTACTGCTTTTAGAAACATAGAAGATATTCTGATTCCAGAACCTCTGTAAGGAGCCTTTCTTTCGCATGACTGTCCTAGCTTGTAGAATCTTCTCTTCAGTACTAAGTATTCTGATCTTCACAGGGATCTGCCTGGGTCTGCTTTAAACCACTGTGCTGCATCCTCGCTAGCACATGCTGGTGTAGAAACCCAAATTTGTTGTTGCATAGAAACAACAAAATACGTTTGAATCGTTTTGCTGATGATTACTTTGATTCCATTTTGTTTGTCTGCAAATTCACTGCTGGACTGTCTGTCCTGGACTCCAGTCTCCTAACCTCTTCTCTCCATTGCTAGTCTTCTGGCTAGTTGCCTTTTGTTCTGAGACACTTTCTTAAGCAAGAATTCCAGTCTTTATACAGGTTTCAAGTATCCACCCCCCAAATATGTATGTATTTATGTGCATGTGCATGCATGTGCATTCATGTGTGTGTATGTGTGTCTGCATGTGTGTATGTGGATGTGTGTGTGGCATGTGCATGCATGCATTGTGTGCACATGCATGTGGATATGTGCACATGTCTGAATGTGCATGAATGTCTGTGACTAAAGTTCTTTCCATCCTCTAAATATTCCTTTTTAATTTCTTTCTTTTTTCACCCATGAACTTGGTACCTTCTTATATCATTGAGGATATTGGTGATGCTATTTTTAAACTTCTTGTTTAGCTACAGCAATTAATACAGTGAGAACTTAGGCACAAAAATAGCTCTTGAAACTGATCTACACAAATGTGAGTCAGTTAATTTTTGGTAAGGGTGCTAAATGGTAAAAGCATACTCTATTCAAAAAATGGCTCAGGATAACTAGACACCCAAAAAAGAAACAACAACTATAAACCTTACAACCCTCAGCCTTTACGTGACTATAGTGCTAACATTACAGTACTGGATAATAGAGGTAAGTGTAGTAGCAAGACGATGAAGTTTCAGGATCAAAGAAGAAAATCACATCAGCCTTAGGGGAAGCGACAGTTTCTTAAACAGGATACCCAAAGCCTAAAGCATAAAAGGAAAAAAAGAGATATTTGGCAAGGTGATCCAGACCCAGAAAGATAAATATTGTATGTTTCTTTCGATATATGCATCCTAGTTCATATATCTTTATCACCATAGAGAAAGACAGACAGACAGACATGGGGACTAGGAAGGGGGACTGGATTTTGAGGAAGAGGAGTGGAGGCACCAGAACACAGGTGACATGGAAGTGGGAAGGTGACAATTAGGGTGGAAAGATGTGTGGTGTCACTGATGGGGGAGGAACAGGAAAAGGAAATCAACAAAAACAAATTTTGTTTGAAAATACCACAGTGAAACCCAATACTCTGCACGCTAATTAAGACAGATAAGTCCATGAATACACCACAAAAAAAAAAAAAAAAAAAAAAAAAAAAAAAGCACAAGAAAAGTTTACAGGAAAGAAAGAAACTGCAGACGTCTTTAGTGACGTGTTCTTTAGTTCCTGGACTTTCAGTGTGTATGTCAGTGACGTCACAAAGCTTGGAGGAGAGCAGCAGGCTTTCCTCGGTTTTGAAATTTGAAAGAATTCTCCACTACCCTGAGAGGGTATGTACAATGAAAGATGATGGGAACTCAGGACACCATGGCTGGAATCCTAGCTCCCT
This sequence comes from Phodopus roborovskii, assembly GCF_943737965.1. Lineage (NCBI taxonomy): Eukaryota > Metazoa > Chordata > Mammalia > Rodentia > Cricetidae > Phodopus > Phodopus roborovskii. The sequence continues at coordinate 38,093,786 of NW_026126480.1, forward strand.
TTTTTTCGTAGTTAAATGATTTTAAAAGTGGTTCCATCTCCCAGAGGCCGAGTTTCCATATACACAGGATATTAATTTATTTATCACAAAGAGTTGTGAGGATTGGATGAGTTGATAACACAGAAAACAATTAGAAAAAGATTACCCAGTGGTATAGGCAGATTATCTCCTAAGACTCCGGTCATTGGGAGTTTAGGTACCGATTTAGACTTAGTTTGTTGCCAGTGTTCTGAGGTGCATTCTGGGAGAGGTGATTTGGTTTAGATGAGATCATGAGGACAGAGCTTCCATGGTGGCATTGGTGGCTTTGTAATATGAGGAAGGGAGAGCTGAGCTGGCATCTGGCTCTGTCTGGCCTTGCCTCCTCCTCTGTGGCATGCTGTACTTTGCCTAAAACCAGATTCACAGACTTCCCAGCCTCCACAACCAGGAGCTGAATGAACTTGTACTATATAAATTTCCCAGCCTTAAGTACTTTTTAAATAGTAAGAGTAAACAGACCAACACAATCAATTTTCAGCAAAATCAAAGACTTCTGCTCTTTGAAATTTTTAAGTTAAAAATGAAAATACAAGACTCACCCTAAAAGAATATATTCACTATAAATCTCTGAAGAATTTATGTCCAAAAATATATAAACAACTATTGTACTCCAGGAAGTAAAAGACAAGTAATATAATGCTGGGACAGTTTACAAAATGTATGCAAATAACTAATAAATATGGTTCCCTGAAATCATTAATCATCAGAGAAGACCAACGCAAAAGTCTCTCTCTGTCTGTATCTTTATCTCTGTGTCTGTCTGCCCTTTTCTCTCTCTCTCTCTCTCTCTCTCTCTCTCTCTCTCTCTCTCTCTCTCTCACACACACACACACACACACACACACACACACACACACACACACACACGGTGGTTTTGGTTTAAATCCACGCCGTAAGATTTTGATTTTGATCACTTTAAGAAAATATTCATTGTACCTTGACATTAGTAGGTCTTAGGGTCAATATTATAAAAATGTTACACTTACCCTTCTGTGTGACAAGTTTTATTAAATCTCAAACTTCATAGAGGTTCTATGAGTTTGGGCAACTAGTGACTTCAGAAGGACAATATTGGGATTTGGATAGAGATGAGCTTGGTTTCAAGGTTTCTGTGACAGTCACTATGATGCATTGCTAGTCTGTGTCCCTCCTGCTGCACCTGTCTTGAGGGCTGGTTTCCTAATCTATGTGAGTTCAGCTAGATGCCTAGCAGGAGAGTGGGAAGGGGCTGAGAACTCCCCACAGTACAGTAACTGGCCAAAGGCATGGTCAGCTTCATCTTTGCTTCTAGCACAGAGAGCAGGCCAGAATCTCAGCATGTAAATTCTGCTGCTGCTACCAAGATGGATCTGTGTGGAGGGAAAGGAAGGCCCTTGACCTGTACTGGAGTCTCGTCTCCAAGAGAGGCCAGCACTTCTTGGCTCTGTGGCCGGGTCTCCAAGTCAGGAGTGTATGGGGGCACTGAAGTCAGCACTTAGTAGCTGGGTCCGTGTTCCTAGAGGAGGAAAGTGTCCAGAATTCATTATATTCATGGTGACGATTACCATGATAAACTTAATGAAACGTAGAATCACCTAGAAGACATGCTTCTGGGCATGCCTGTGAGGGATTTCCTGGATTGACTGAGGTGGGAAGACTCACTCTAAATTCGGAGAAAGCCATCTGAGCATCAGTTCTCAGGGCTCCCAACTTTCTGCCAGTCGATGCCACGTGATGGACTTCCCACACGCTTCTGCTAGCCTTGTTTCCTCATCATGATGAATTGTACCCCAGAATGCTAAGCCAAAATGAACCACTTCTTCTCACAGTGCTTTTTACAGGGTGCTTTATTAGAGCACTGAGGAAGTAATACACGCAAGCATTTGTGAAATCGTCAAAGAATTATAATTTTTTAAGATCCTCAAAACAAGTGGATTGGAAGTTCAATCCACTTGAACTTGAACCTGAGCATGTGGTCTGAAAAATTATAGGCGTCTTGATGGATGCGAAGGTCTTTTATCTTGGTACCTGTCCATGGGAAATGATCTTAGTCTCTTGCCTGGAGGATGGAGTTCTTTCTCCCATACTCCTGGGAATGATAAATCAATCATGCTTTGACATTCAGCTAGGCAGATGTAACTCTCCCTGACTGAACATGTATCATGACAAAACTTTTCCTTGGGAGACACTATACACTTATCTACTCACCCCAGATATGGAGCCTATAACAGACACCACCAAAGTCCAGGAAGATAGGTGAAGACAACTGTATCACCAAAACCCACCCCAGAATGACCGACAACTCACAAAATCTAGGACCCTGGAACACTCTGCACTAGCTTTGTGAAATCAGTTGATGGTTCTTCTAGCTAGCATTCAGTATGTGCTACAGTCATTCCGTCCCCCTCATGTTTGAACTTAAACACTAATGGCCAAGAAAAACATAACATACTGTTACAACCATTTTAGAGAGGAGAACAAGAAAAGGTTGGTGTTATGAGCAGCTAGCCTTGTCCCAGAGCCGTGTCAGTCCCAACTAACACACAGAGACATTGTATTATACACAAAGCTGTTGACCTGTTACTAGCATTTCTTATTGGCTAGCTCTGTTTTAAATATTAAACCATTTTTTTATCAATCTAAGTGTTTTCATGTGGGGTCTTGTCTTACAGGAGAGAGGGTCTAGACCTCTTCTCTCAAGTCTCTACATCTTGAATATCCCTACTACACTTCCCAGAATCTTCCTTTATTCATAGTCCCACCTATCTTGCCTTCCTATTTGCCAACAGTACTTTATTCATTAACCAATATGAAGATTTGTTTGATGGCACACATAGAGAGGAATTTAGATATCATGCCCCCCCCCAAATGTTTGTCTGTTTTCTCATAAACCAGACACACTGCTTTAAGTCAAGTCATTCATGTGTCTTTAAGTCAGTCACTCCATGTGGCCTCTGGGCTGAATTGTCTTTGATATCTGTTTTCATTCTTTCCTGAAAATTTGTGTACATTTGTATTCCACAAAAAAAAAGTATTTTAAAATAAGTTGGGCAATTAAGATAATATTCCATTAGAATCTGAGTGTACTTGCACTGTCTCTAGATGCACGTGGGGAATGTTGGCATTTTAATAAGGGCAAGTCATATTTCAACTTCTGTGGTGAACCTAAGCTATCCAGCCAGTGGAAAGAATTGTTTATTTTAAAATACAATAAAATTGTCTCTGCTCTAGTCATGCTTGGTAGAAGTCCTAGCTTGCTTCCTGGGCACTTGAGTTTTCACAGCAGTGGGGGAGGCTGCATATTTATTTTTCCCTCAGTCACTTTCATATTCTGCTTTCCTGGGATTGGTGGTCTCCCATTTGGCCCTGACCCCTGCACACGTTGGAAGACATATGATATTCTCACTGGCACCAGCTGGAAGCCATGAGTTCAATAGATGGGCAGCATTAAGGTCCATTTATGAATCAACCTGGGCATCAGAACATCTGGGCCAAGGCTTAGGTTCTACTCTTTGAATTGTGTACTTGGTGAAATTACTTACTGATCTCTGCCTTAATGCCTCATCTGCAGGAGGAAGAGATAGGAGGATGGAGCTGATCTGATCTCTAAATGTGAAGTAATTAGTGCATTGTTTGGGAAGTCAGTGCTGTTGTAACCACTACCACCACCACCATCATCATCACTACCACCAGCAGCAGCACTGCCACAACCATTGTCACCACCACCATCATCACCACTAGAACCACCACCATCATCACCACTAGAACCACCACCATCATTACCACCACTACCACAACCACCGTCATCACCAGCACTGCCATGACCACTGTCACCTCATTACCATTATCACTACCATCACAATCATCACCACCACCATCACCAAATCCTTGAAGGCTACAACAGTGGGTTACACAATGACACAATGTAACAAATGGGTTTAAACTAACAATGGATATACTTAAAAATTTGGAATGTATGTATTTATTTGTGTATGGAGGTCAGAGGGCACTTGGTGAGAGTTAGTTCTTTTCTTCTACCATATGGATTCCAAGGATAGAGCTCAGGTTATCACTCTTATTTTAAGTATCTCTACCTACTGAGTCACCTTGCTGTCCCAGTTATCACTCTTAAGTCACCCTACTTATTCTTCTATAGGAAAATCTCTCTCTCCTCTTTTGTCCCTCTTTCTCCCCCCTTCCTCTCTCTCCATCTTGTCCATCTTTGGTCTCTTCCATTTTCCTCCCTGCTTTGTCAACTCCAGTCAAGTATCACTATCTTAATTAGAATCCAATACAGCAAAGCATGGAGCTCCTTTCCCCAAATTCATCTAGCTCATCTAATTATCTGACTAACCTAAAAGAAAAATTATAGTCAAGTCATATAGTTCAAACCCTCAAATATCCCATGTTTCATAAATTGTCTACAGAGACTGAGGCAGCATGCACAGCCCTCCATGGATCTGTACCACGGGGGTTCTAGAACTGAAAGAAATGAACACATACCCTCACCCCTAACTCAGAAGCCATCTCTGACTAATAGACACTTCCAAATGAACATTTACTTTCCTTCAAGGAAACAAAACTCTCGGATAGACTTCATGCCTAGCAGTAGATGGCCACCAGAATTCAACAGCATTTTTAGAGGTTACTGGTCTCATGATATCATGTCAGGACTTTTTTTTCTCTCTCAAATTTATCTTTTTTTTTTTTTTTAATTTTTATCTTCATTTTATTTATATTTTCTTCACTCCTTTCACTCAATAGGTCCTTTGTGTATGTATTATGTGTAGTGAGATAGTCCTTCTGTGGCACTGACCACGCCCATTGGGGGGTGGAGCCATGGGCGGAAGTGACCTGTGGAAGGAGTTCAGAGAGAGAGAGCCGGGAAAAGCTCTCTTGCTGGTGTGACTCGGACAGGAGAGCATCGGGTTGAATTTGGTTTAGTGTTTTTTTTTTTTTTTTTTTATGTGATTCCTGAGTGTGCAAATGAATATGTCACTGGATCTGTTTCTTGTGGCTTTTCTTGGGCTCTTATCCTTCTGCTTTTTGTGTCCTACTACTATCTGTCAATTTTTATTTTATCATATTATAGTATATTATAATCCTGTAGAAGCCTGTTTATTTTCTAATGAGAGACAGAGTTTGATGGGAGGCAAGGTGGGAAAGAACTGGGAAGAGTAGATACAGGGAAAGCTAATCAGGATATCTTGTGTGAAGAAAAAAAAATCATTTTTAATAAAAGTGGGAAAAAGACACAGTATGTAAAAGGCAATATCATAAAATTTTCTCAAATGTCTTTTAATATCCATCAGTAGAACTCAGTATGTGTACATACACACACTATACACACACACACACACACACACACACACACACACCCTAGCCGTCTCAGGTATGTCATTTCATGTTTTGAAGGCAAGAGTAATTTCCTAGAATGGTCAAAGAAAATCTTATCTATTTAGCTTGTTTGAATCATGTGGTCTTTAATTAGCCAATTAAAATGCCCAAAGAAAATATAACATACTGACTGGTGTAAGTCTTAATCACTCAATTTCTAGAGTCATTCCAACCCAAGCAAAGAAAGTAATTCTCTGATGGGAAATATTGAGTGGCAATAAACAAAAAGTGTTTTTTATCTCTAAAATGAGGATGCACATTTTGTTGCATCCCCGTCTTTCCCTTTGAGGTGGGAACCCCGTCCTTCCCTTTCAGGTGGGAATGTCTTCTCATTCACTCTGTCCTGATTCAAAATGGAAGTGTCCTTCACAGGTCTTGTGTTGAACACTTGGTGCCTATAGAAGGTGGGTCCTGCTGGCAGTGGCTGGTCACTAGTTGTGTGCCGGGTCAGCAGGTAGGGCTGTGGAGGAGCTGGTCCTGCCCATCCCTCCTTGGGGCTGAGTGGGACCCCCTCCTAGTCACCAGAGAGAACCATACAGAGTCTTGTCAAAGCAGGAGCTCGTTTTAATTTGACAGGCAGGCACTTATATATCATTGAGAAAGTGAGTGGAGACTTCAGAATGGGGTGAAGTGTAAGGGCCAATAATATTCCACCACGTTAACAGTAGCTGGGCAGAGGCAGTTTTGCTGATTCACTTCTATGCGGAAGTGATAGGCCAAAGACAGGTCGCCAAACTCTAGCCAGGCTCAGGAAGTTCTACTAGGCCTTGCATTCCGGCCTTTTTGGACACAACAGTTGTGGGCTTTTGAAGGCTACCGCCTGATTATGGTTCTGCTTCTCTCCACCTCCTGTGGTTGCACATCAATGGTCTTTGCCCCATTCTCCTTCTTCCATGAAAGAACCTGCTTAACCATTCCTCCCCGCTATGATGGATGAAGTCTCTGAAACCTGGAGCCAAAATAAACCTTTACTCCTGTAAGTCGTATTGTCGGGGTGCTACTGCCATGATAGCAAAGGAACCAATCCAGTCCAGAGGATTGTATTCAGGTGTTGAGTACAGATGTGGCCAGTCAGGATATGGGGACGGCAGGTTTTTTGTCAATACCATTCAGTTAGCACTTGCAGCCTGTTACAAAAGAAAGATGTTCATATAAAGCTCCTTCTAAACTTCCTAAGACTGTGAATCATCTGAGTCACTGTTGGGGGGCATATCAGAAGGGCAACCTCAAAGCAGGCATCAGGAGATGGGGCATCGTTTTTGTCATTTCTCTGTAACTCAAGTACAGCTCTGGGATGTCATATATGACCTTTCCCCAGGAGGACAGAAGACTGGTACAACAGTATACTTGCCAACTTGATGAAAAGCTTAGCATCCTGTTTCACAGCTGGATATCTTCACCCCAACTCAACATCTCTGGGCTAAACAAAGTCTTCATTTTATAGCTGTTGTGAAACTGTATTCTTGGAACAGTGACAACCTCTGACTCCTCTAAAATCATGGCCAACTGAACCCACTATGTCACTGAGTCTGGCAATAAAAAAAGTTGGATATTAAGCAGATACACCTGCCTCTCAGGCATCAATGAGGTGCCAAGAGATAGACTGTATCCAGCTCTGTGCACGAAGGGGAGAGGGAAAAGGTGGGTTTTCTTGAGGAGTGGAGCCTCAGGGAGTGTAGATTCAACAAGTTCCATTTGACAGTGAAATGATCCAGTTACTCTGGATTGTGACTGTGGAGGGAATTTCAACCCATCTTAGTTAATACAAGAAAAAGTATATGATCCCAGTAGGGACCCATGTAGAAGAAGGCACCATAACAAGACATGGAGCATCTCTCATTTCCTCACCACCTCAACTCTAAGGAAGCTATCATCTCTAATGTGGGTGTTACTATTATTATGTTCATCATGAGGAGATTGAAGCTCTGCCTTCTTAGGTAATTTGTCCAGATCCATGTAGTTCTATATGGTAAAACTGGAAATTTGAAACTAAACTTTAGCAATGCTACTCACTGTGTTTCCTCCCACCATTACTGGTAGCTGCCAAATTGATCTTGCCAAAATTTAGCCTGATTCTATTTTCATCTTTGAGTCATTAAGCAATCTCAGTGGCATGATAAGCCTAACCATAACTATTCCAGAAGCCTTTTAGAACTTTCCAGTGGGTCCTCTCTTAGATTTTGGCAAAACCATTCAAAGGAAAAAAAAAAACAAAAAACAAACAAACAAAAAATCCTTAGTCCCACCCACCAAAGCGCCTTTTAACTGGCCTGGTCTTGTCTCAGCAGCACTGACAACCAGAGATAGTCAGAGTTGACTTGCTGCTGTGTCCTCATCCAACGGATAGGTGTAAATTTCTCCAAGGTGAAAAGCTAATCCTTACTTTGTGATTTTACATCTTGATGCATGTAAGAGGTCAGGAAGTAGCTTCTCAACAGTAAATAGCTTTAAATCCCACCGTGAAGTGGTAGCCTCAGGCAGGAAACCCATTGGATTTCTGCCTTGGAGGAGATGGGGTGGGTTCCATCAGTCTGCTCCTTGGAGCCTCTCTGAGCCTGGCTCTTGGTCAATAACTTTAGCTGTGCCGTGAGAGTCACATCTGTTTGTAAATCTTTAAGAGGAAGTGGGCTTTTCCATTTTCAATTTGGAGAAGAAAGGAAAAGAACAAATCACTTCCTGTCAGTGGAGTCCCATGGCGCCAGCTGTGGCAATTTTTTTTTTTTTTTTTTTTTGGTTATTGTTTGTTTTGTTTTTTTGTGTGTGGGATGAACAAATGCTTTTCAAGAACATGCCAAAAAGGCTATTCATGCCTTGGATGCTAGTCAGAAAATACTGCATCCAAGGAAATACTCATACACTGACTGACCAGGCAGTGAGTTGTCTCTGTCATTTCTAGAGTTTATATGTTATCCTTCTGTGGTCTTTGAAGGAATTGAAGACAAATAGTTATGGTTATAGTTTTCCTAAGTTAGGATTAAAGATAAATTACATATAAGACTTTAGACTCACAAAGATAGGATAGACGATGAAATATTTTCTTTAAATCTTGCTAAATATTAATGGACTAAATATTGTTAACTGATTCTTACTTGATAAGTGTTGTGTTATATATTTTGCTTTGTTAAGGTTAAACCCCTTCTTTTTATTTAGACAGAAAAGAGGAGATGATGGGAGATGTCATTCTGTAAATATGTTTATCATACTGGTTAATGAATAAAGCACTGTTGGCCAATAGGAAAGCAAGGTAGGCGGGACTAGGCGACAAGGAGGATTCGAGGAAGGAGTAAGGAGGAGTCAACATGGAGAGACAGGGGTGGGGCAGCGGACTCTCCGGTAAGATGAGACCACGTGGAAATACTTAGATTAATAGAAATGGGTTAATAATTAAGACAGAGCTAGCCTACAAGAAACTAGTACCTGGCCAACAGCATTATATCAAATACAGAGTCTCTATGTGTTAAATGGGGCTGCTGCCGCGGTGGGTCCAAGCCGGCAAGGGGAAAACCTACTCCTAACAATACAGCACCATCCAGGAGGCCCTATGGCTCTGTCTCTCCACTGTATATTGGGCACATATTCATACTCTTTTGCCCCCCTCAAAAAAAAAAAAACCCAGGAAGTGCCCCCGTCTCCTTATTTATAGCCTCATGGAGTGTAAATGTGAATGTCTCACTACCTCAGTGGCACACTTTAAACCAACCAGGGAACTTCTGGTTAAAACTGACTTTTCAATATCTCCCTTCCTGTTCTTTCTACCTAATAACAAGTGAGCAGCTTGTCTTGTTGGTACTTGCAGCTCCCTGCCTCAGTGGTACATGAAGGAAGGCACAAGAGGGAGAAGAAGAATGCTGGGTATGAGGCTCACAGCTAATGAAAAGATCATGAAGTTTGTGTTGCATCTTCTGGGCATGTGTGAGCATGTGTGTATGTGCGTGTATGCATGTGCTCTCACTAACTTTGGGGGAGGGAAAGGAAAGGAGAGTCTTAAAAGATGGCTCAACTATTAAGAGCACTCGCTGCACTTGCAGAAAACCCGGGTTTGGTTTCCAGCACCCACATGGTGACTAATACTAGTTCCAGGGGATATGACACTCTTTTCTAGTCTCCCTGGTCTACCCATGGTGCAAATACACACAAGCAGGCAAAACATGCATATGCATAAAAAAATAAAGTATGTGAAGGCACATATCCTACATAAGAGTACTAGATTCCTGTCAAAAGGCAAGAGTTTGAATTAACTCCAAAATTATTAATTCAGTTTGTACCATTTTCTGTCTTTGGTATGTTTTTTGTTTGTTTGAAACACTGTCTCAAACTCATTATGTAGCTGAGGCTGACTTTGAACTTCTGACCCCTGTCTCTGTAAGGATGGAAAAATTTAGCCTAATTCTCCCTAGACTCTGCCCCCTAGCAGTGAATAGACAAAAGGTCATTCTTGACTGTTTACGACAGGGTGGTTTACCAACAGCACCTGTGAGTGAATGAGGACAGGAAATGAGCCATGCCACACTACCCAGAAGCCCTAGCAAAAGCAGACTTACTGGGCTAAGCACGGGCTTGGATAGTTCAAATTGATTGGTCCATACTGGATACTATGAGATGATTGGTTTGAGATGTGCGGGCTTTGTTGTAACCCTATAAAAGGTGTCTGAACCCTGTACCCAGGGTTCCCAGTCCTCTACCCCAAGTGGAGTATGGCTGTGGACCCCAGTGCACTGGAATATAAAAGACCTCATGCTTTTGCATCAAGACCGCTTCTCGTGAGTGATTTGGCGGGGGGGGGGGCGCCTTTCCTGAGTCGGGGCATGAGGGCCCACACCCTCGGCGGGTCTTTCATCTCCATCTCCCAAGTCTTGGAATTACAAGTGTATGCCACAATGGCCAATATATGTAATGCTTCAAATTGACCCCAGAGCTTTCCAAATACTAGGCGAGCCCTCTGCCATCTGAGTGCTATCCCCCATCCTTATTTTCTTCATGAAGCCCTTTCCCATCCATTTCACACTGATGATGTCTATCATCTCTTTTTAGCTCCCCATTATATGTGTTGACAGAGCTCATACAGGATCGAGTTTTTCAAATTCATTCAGTGAATAGTTCATTCATTCTGCCAACAATGTTCTGAGTGCCAAATATTGCCATTGATTCTGAAGATTTGAAGATACAATAATTGTCACCCATATTCAAACTGACAGCATTAAAAGGGGGGGAAAGAGAAGAAGTAAATAATTTATAGGCCAGTAGTGAGGCTTACCAAGCATGATCTACACCTGGCAGTCTCTGTCCACTGGCTTCAACTTGATACAAGCATTATTTAGTGTATGGGCATCCATTGATTGCATCTCATTGTTTTGTTTTGTTTTGTTTTCAATAAACTAATGGGTCCTAACAATTAGCTTGTAAATTAGGCCTGATTATTTCCAATTTATAGAGAAGACTAAAGTTCAGAAAGGTAGACTCATTTAGTTGAGAAATGGTGGATTCCCATTTTTAGCTCGTCTTTCTGGCCCTAGAGTTCATGATAAAAATTTTCATTCTAGAAAAGTTGGAAATTATAAAGTCAATAATCATCTACCACATCAAATATAGTTCCTGTACATAATACCTATGACACTGTGGATTTGGATGACTCTTCATGACCCACTTTGTCACTTCCTAGTTGTCTCTCTCCCTAGAATTGTCCCTCTGAACCATACGCAATGAAACACTCACTATTTATCCATTTGTGCTCTCCACCAACACTTAGGTTTCTATGATGTGCCAGATTCCACAGTCACAAAAATGACTTCAGCATCTCTTGTCCTCAAGAGACACTAGAACTCATCACAGTGCATGAGTCTTCTATGTGATGACTTCAAGAACAAAGGAGCCTTAGGAGTATTTTCATGTCCAGATACCAACAAAAGACCTGTCTGACAGAACACCCTCAGTAAATGTCAATGTGGTGTCTAACAGAATGGTGGGGACACTATCCAAAGTCAAGTTTCTTAAGTCAGCCATGCTACATGGGTATTGATGAGTCCTACCAGATCATCAAACTGTAATTTAATAAATGATACAATTGCCTTAATACAGAAGATTGCTAAAGGAGTCTGATTCAATTTCTTCCTCCACACTTAGAAACAACCGTGATCAGTTTTTAGATGCAATAAGCCAGTAAGAGCTCATTTAATTTTTTCTCATTTTAAATTAGGTTTCACAGAGAGATAGCAGAGTTTACAAATCACAAAAGAGTTTAAAATGAAAAAGTGTACCACCCCTGGCTTTCAACCCTGGTTGAGCAACTGTTCCCAGCTTTCTTGAGTCTACTTCCAGAGGTGATCTGTTCACACCCAAGAATGCATGTGCGTCTCCAGCCCACTGCCCTCTCCAGAAGGTGCTACATTTTACACATTGCTGTATGCTTTCTTTGTTCACTTACTTAGTGCTATACCCTAAAGACCTTTCCTGCTGGTGCATGGAAACTGCTCCCAATTTAAAATGGCCATTACAAGTATTGCACCACGGTTTATCTGGTCCCCTGCTGAGGCTCATTTTTAAGCTGTTTCCAAATGTTTGTTTCATTGCCAACAAGGGCTGCAGTAAATAACTTTATACACATATCATTTGGTACATCTATAGTGTAGCTATAAATTTCCAGAAGTGAAATGTTAAATAACTCCATTTCACTTTTGAAATTTAAACTAGCATGCATTAATCCTTGTGTGTGTGTGTGTGTGTGTGTGTGTGTGTGTGTGTGTGTGTGTGTATCAGCCCAGTGGTGGATGCCAGATATCTTCCTAAACAGCTTCTCATCTTATTTATTGAGACAGGCTCTCTCACTGGACCTGAAGTTCACTGATTTGGAGACTGGTTAGGCAACAAACCGTAGGGCTCCTCCTATCTCAGCCTCCCCTAAAGCTGGGATTACAGGCATGCATTGTTATTTTTGGCCTTTATGTGGGGCCAAGGACTGAGCATATGTCCTCTCATGCTTGTGCATGAAGCATTTTCCCAACCGACCCATCTCCTCAGTCTCCAAAGGCATTCATTCTAACACATGAAATTGGGCAAACTCTAGCAAATTCCGGCAGAGGGACACAGGTATTTTAAGAGACATGCGTGGGCCATCCCCCCCCCCCCCCCCCGTTGCAGCTGTGTAATTTGTTCGGCTGTGCCAGTGCATGGCAGGTTCCCCTGTTCACGGTGATTGATGAACAACCTTGTGGCCCATAGCTAATCTCACTGTAATTTCATGTTCATCCCTTCTATCAGGAGATCTTATTTTTCCAACAACCAGTTTAACATAAAAATAACCATTCTCAGGATGACAAAGGCATGGCCACTGCCTCAGCATGACAAAGGAGAAAGGTGCAGCCACTGTGCATTCTGGAATCAGCCTGAGTTGCTGGTGTTCTCTTGATGTGAAAGAAATGCTTCATTTTATTAATTGAATTCTATTGTCATTACTCATTCTCATGTGAACTTAAGACTATTTAATAAACACAGATCTGAGACAGAGATTGAGAAAATTTACACACCAAGAAAAATGGACACAAGAAAGAGAGAAAAGTTAACAAACCAGGATTTCTTTAAAAAAAATAAATCTTATTTTGGTTCATAATGTTGCCCTTTAACTTCTTGGAAATCAAAGCAGAAAAAAAATGTAATCAGTTTAGGAATGTGCATTCATAAATAAAAAATACATAAAATCAGAAGTCTTATGGCTTTTAGAACTAAGAGAAATTCACATGGCTTGTTGCACAAGGGATCCCAGGCAGTAAAACTGGGCATGCCCACAAGATTCCTAAAATAAAAGAAAATATTAGTTGGGGCATAGTGGCTCAGGCCTACAATCTCAGTACCAAAGGCTGAGGCAGGAGAATATTGAGAGTTTGAGCCCATCTTGAACCACAGTGTAAGACTGTCTTAAAACAAAATAAAAAACCTAGAAAGGAATATTGGGAACTATAGACTTACTGTGTTGTCTTCTAAGAGTGCTTTCCAAGCCTAGGAACAGTGCTCCTCCCTGTCTGCCTACCTCCCCTCCCCCTTACTGGATTCCTGTTTTTCTCTGATCAGCCATAACACAATCCATACCAAACTGCAGAGGCTTAGGGGCATTGCTCCAGCTCATGGGTCTGCAGGTTGGTGATCCAGCCCAGGTTTGGGTTAGTAATCTGATCTCAGTGGGGAGGTCACCTGGCCCTTGCAGGAGCCAATGAGGTATACTGGTTCTGGCCTCAAGGTCTGTCCAGCCTCCAGCATACTACCCTGGAATGTTCTTGTGACCCAACAGAGCTTTTGTAGTGGAAGCAAAAGTATGGAAATGCTCTTCCAGACCTCAGTATGCATATGCCTCCCATGCTCACACCTTTTAGCAGAAGGGATTTTCATATGACCAAAGTCAAACTTAAGGTCATGTGGAAAGAGATATAGAGACTTCGATGCATGTGTTACTGGGATGCTAAGTGCTTTAATCCCCCAAAGGAAGCAGGAGAGTGCAGATGGGAGAGCCAGGAAGAGGCTCCCCTGCCACTGGGCCTGTGTTCAGCTGAAGCTTAGTGAATGAGACTAGCATCTAAATAGAAGTAGAGATGAGCAAGCTAAGACTGGTGCAGATAGAAGCCACGTAGGACATAACACTTCCTTGTACCTGTACCTTGTACCCCAAACTCTTTTTGTACATGATGGTCACCACTGTGCCCAAACCAGCCCTCAGGTCTCTCTCTGCCTTTATGACCATAGTAGTGGCTTGGTCCAATCATGTTTGCTACATCCAGTGGTGTCCAGGAATGTGGATGCTATACCTAACTACCTAGGTTCACATTTCTACTGATGGCCTCTGTGACTTTGAGGATGTGTCTTCACCTAGAATGTGGGGATGGTCTTACCTACAGTTTTGAAGACTGAACAGGTAATGCAGAAAAGAGCCTAGTGCCTGGTATGTGGATGTAATTTTTTAAAAAATATTTATCCCTGTCATGTGCAATGGAAGGCTCACTACCACATCACCAAGCCTACACTATTATGACGTATGCATTGGGAAGATTCTTAATCAAATGCATGAATTTGGGAGGGGGTATCTCAGTTGGACTTGAGGGAAAGACCAAGCTATCTCATTCAAACCTGACTCTCATGTTCACCCAAAACCATTGACTTGCTTTTTAAATGCCCTATCTACTAACTGTGACAAAAAGCAAACTGTGCCATTGTCTATGATTACCGTAATCCATCCCATGCTCTGTGGATGTGTCACCTTTAGAGTCATCATAATTAGAGGATTTGGTATGACTGACAAAGACACAAGTGGACCCTTCTTCTTATGTGATATGATATTGGCGATCATCTGGGCCTGTAAGCAGACTGGGCTAGACTGCTACATGGATTCATAGTGTGGATAATTGGCTTCTGGATTCTTTTTGCAGAAGCCATGTCCCTGTACACTTAACTTTAATGTAGAAATGTGAAGCTGTTGAAGGCTCACACTTGCAGGGTCTGCCTGCCATCAGGGCTCTCCTCAGATCAGCCGCCCTGGTTGGTCCAGGGAGCAGCAGTTTGCCACGCAGCAGAGTAGGTCTGACTGCAAGCAGGAATAAAGCAGAGCCTTGTGCTGGCCCCACAATGCCATTGGCTTCCTCGAGTTCCTAATGGTTTGCTGCCCGGGGATCAGCTTGAATGTTCTCTTTGTCATAGCCCTTCATGTGCCGAGGTGGGCTTGCCTTCTCTGCAGCAGTCTGGGTTAAATAAATACATTAAGGCAACGTAGTCAGCTTGACACTGGAGCCAGCCTCAATAACTCAGATAATTCATGTGGCAAAAGACAGGGCCGCTGCGGTTTTGAATTCCTTTAAAGATGGATTCTTTGTTCTCTTCTTTAGTTGAGGCTGGGGCAGCCACACTCTAATCTTCTGGTCATTTTTCTCCAACAAGTTTGAGAGTTGAAATCCTGTGCAGATGAGGGACCTTTAGCCAGTTACAGGGATACCAAGCTGACTCACCACATAAACACACGCTCCTAGGAACTTGGAGATTAAACCCTGATGATTTTCAGCGTTTCTCCGGCACACCGGCAGTCAGTGGTTCGTCAAAACCCATAATATTTAGAAATGTGCTGTGTTCACTCCTGAGGTTTAAATAAACTAAAACCCATGAATGTTTTAATGTGACGAATTACCTGGGTGTGTGAAATTATAACTTTATCTGGTGTTCTGTGAGACCAGTGCTGTGCACATTGTGTTCTTGGGGATTTTGTGTATAATCGTCCATCTGAAGTACGTTTCAACTCCTGCTTTTTTTCAAGAGGAGGAAATATTTCTATTTCAAGACCACTGCATATGTCTAAGACACTCAATAATGGCTGAAATTGTACACCTTAACAAGTCCAGAATCCTTTAAGGCATTTGTGCTTGGGCCAACAAAATGATGAGGGCCAGGGAGTTGCCACTTTGACGGTCTGCAATGGCTCCAATCTTTCATTTTTTTGAAAAACAGAGACTAAGATTTGTTTCCTAGATGTAGCAGAGAATTTCAACCAAGGGACAATCCACCATGTTGGGAGATTTTTTTTTTTTTTTTTTCTGTCACAACTAGAGGGCAGGGTGCTATTGTCACTCAGTAAGAGAAAATGCAGTCACTGACCACCCTGCTGTGTGCAGGACAGCCCCATCAATACATTGTCTATTCAAAATACTTAGGGTGGCACACTGGGAAGCCAGTGGACAGTTCATGATGGGGCTGGCAGGGAGCACAATGCTGGGGTGCTCTGTCAAGTTGGAGAGTTGTAAACATCTCAAGGAGGGTTATGCAAGCATTAATCTAACCTTCCAGCACATTCTCTAACTGCTACACAGTGTTCCATAGTTCTCATCCCGAAGTCTGGGAGATGGCTTGGTGGATAAGAACGGTTTGTGGCACAAAGAGCTGAGTCGGGGGTGGTCACCAGTGTTCTTGTTTTTAGAAAGGCAGGCTACCTGTAACCACAGCACTGTGGATTTTTAGGACTTGCTAGCTGACTGCATCGCTCCATGTTCAGTGAGAGATATTTTCTCAAGAGCATTAAGATAGAGCATGCTAAAACAGGACACCCAATATCCTCCTCTGGCCTCTGTGATCACCCGGGGGAGCATCTGCACACATGCATGCATACACACAGAAACATACCACACACACACACACACACACACACACACACACACACACACACACACTTTTCCACTTCTTCCATTAAATGCATAACTGAGAGAATTTGCCTGACTCAAAATCCAAACAGTAAGAGATGCTGCTCACAATTCTTTTGCTTCTTTTTGTTTCCAATGTCTCATTTTTGAAGTGACTTGAAATTCACATAGAAGTTCCTAAAATGGTAAAGTGTGTTCTTTACTCTGCTGTCCCCAGCAGGGTTACAGCCAGACAAACTGACATTTGTGAAGACCAGGACAGGATACTGACACGGGTGTGACACTGCAGCTTGCTTCTCTTCATCTGTACTGTCAGAGTACAACCAAATGCAGTCAGAGAACATGAAGTGGAAAATTACAAAAACAGCGTATGGGGTTTCAGTTGTACATCACTGTGAACTACGGGATGAAGTCTCATACTCTGGCTCTTCTCTCCTAGGATGAATCTCTCTTATCTTCCTGCAAGTCTCCATGCTTTCCACCAGAGCCTCTCCTGGTATCACAGCGCTGCACTCCACTCATCCTTGTATGTAATCATGGCTCCAGAGCCTAAGAATAATGTCCAGGCAACACAGACTCTCATGGAGAAGAAGTCCTAGTGTGCTTCCTTTGTGTTAAAAGAGGAAATTTCTAGGCTTTTATTAAGGAAGGGAAAGAACCATATGCCAAGGTTGCTAAAAATCACAGAAGGGAGGGAGGAATCTCCTATTCGCAGAGTTGTAGAAAAGGAGAAAGAAATTCACTCTAATTTTGTTGTCACATCTCAAACTGTGAAACTGATGGGCAGAATGCATGGTATGTGCTTAGCTCCGATGGAAGAGGCGTTCATATATAAATAATAGGCAAACCACAGCATGTCTAAGGTTCTGGACTGTCCATGGTTTCAGATATCCACTGAGAGTTTGGAATGTGCGTTCCTCTGACAGTGGAGGGCACTGTGCTAAACCACAAACCAATTTGAGCTTTTACTGCTTTGCTCCAGTTTTAAATGATAAGACATGGAAAATATATTTCAACCAAAATATTCCTCTTTACTCCTCTGGAACTGCTTTGCACAGAAAGCTTAGCAGCTTTGATTTTTCTGCTTCTGAAAGGCCCTCATTGCCGAGGTACTGTCGAATGCAAGGAGAGGAAGTCTCGGGCAACAACTGGTTTCTAGTTTTGTTAATCAGCTTCCACTCTTTTTCAAACAAAGACAACAATGTTTCCGGATGCTTGGGTCTTTCTTTCTGTCTTAGCTGAGTTTTTATTGCTGTGAAGAGACACCCTGACCATTTAATTGGGATGGCTTGCTTTCAGCTTCAGAGGTTCAGTCCATTATTATCATGGTGGGGAGCATGGCAGCGTGCAGGCAGACACAGTGCTGCCATGCTACTCACCATGAGAGTCCTTACATCTGGATAGGCAGGCAACTGGAAGTTGGAAGTCAATTGATTTTCACACTGATGAAGCTTGAGAAAAAGACCTCAAAGCCCACCCCCCACAGTGACACACTTCCTCCAACAAGGCCACACCTCCTAATAGTGCCACTCCCTTTGGGGGCCATTTTCTTTCAAACCACCACACCTTTAAAAAAAATTGTGTGTGTGTGTGTGTGTGTGTGTGTTTGTGTGTATGAGTACAGGTAGATGTGCACATGCCTCAGTGCACATGTGGGGGACTTTGGGTGTAAATGTTACAGAACAATCTTAGGTATTGGTTCTTGTCTTCTACCTTGCTTAAAATGGGGTTTTAAATTAAAATGAGATTCTAATGAGTCACTCATCTCTGCCTCCATCTCACTGCGGGAATACTAGGATTATAGACGCATGCTACCTGCTCAGAGGATCCAAATCATGGTGCTTGCTGAAGGATCGAAACCAAGGTCTTCACATTTCCATGAAAAGCATATTATCCACTAAACCATCTCCCAAGCTCCTAGGCACTTTGTATTTTATCTTTTCAGCATATAAACCTTCGAAAGGTTCAAGTGTTTAACACCAGGACAAAAAATAATAACTTTTCTGTTTATTTGTGTTAATATTGCTTCGTGTCCTTCGTATCACAGTCACTTGCAAATTCTTTCTGTATCTTCACTGCCAAGATATATTTGGGTGTTTGGAAGAACAAATGACAGATGAATGCTTAGCCCTAAACAAGACCTTGATACAATCAATTCCTTCTGAGGCTCAAGAAACATTATAGAAGCAGGGCAGGAAGAAGAAAAGAGCCAGACAGTAAGGAGAAAGGTTGCATACTGCTATCTTCTGGGCAATACATAGTCATTGTATGCATGAACTCATAGCCACTTTGGATGCCCTGCACTGAGTTTGCACAAGACTCGGTCCATCAGAAGTCAGGCACAGATGGAGACGGAACTCAGGGCACTGCCTTCATTTGTATGCTAAGTGATGATCTCACCAGGCTCTAATGGACACTCCCAATCCAATGGTCACACAGATGCCCCTGGTCAAACTAAATGGGCTATGAACAAAACTCCAAATGTTAACATGGGGAAAATACTGATAGGAATGAAGGGCAAGACAGGATTAAGGAACTAAAAACCATTTGAAAAAAATCATATGGAAACCTTCTCCTGTAGAAGCTTGTGGTGGTTAGAAAGAAAATGCCTCCCAAGGGGAGTGGCATTATAAGGAGGTGTAGACTTCTCAGAGTAGGTATGGTCTTATTGGAGGAAGTGTGTCATTTTGGAGGCAGGCTTTGAGGTCTCATATATGTTCAAGCAACACCCAGTGAGACAGACCATTTCCTGTTATCTGCATATCAAAATGTAGGATTCTTAGCACCAGCACCATGTCAACCTGTATACCACCATGATGCTAATGGACTAAACCTCTGAAAATATAAACCACCCCAATTAAATGTTTTTTCCTTTGTAAGAGTTGTTGGGTCATGGCATCTCTTCACAGCAATAGAAACCCTAAGACATAAGTTGGTACCAGGGACTGGGATATTGTTGAGATAGGCCTGACCATGGTTTTCTTCGAAGAAATATTGACTTTGGAACTGTGGGTTAGAAAGCAATTGAATGCTTTATTTGCTATTTAGTGGGTCACACTAGTAGGGACATGGAAAACAGTGGTTCTGAAGGTGATTTGAACTGTGGGAGCCCGCTTCAAGAGGATTCAGAGGAGAAGAATATTAATATGTGGCCTAGAAATTATTCTTGTGATATTTTAGTGAAGAAAGTGGCTCTTTTTGTCTTTCTCCAAAAAGTCTGCCTGAAGCAAAAGTGGAGAGTTTTAGATTAACTCCCGAGGCCAATAAAATGTCAAAACAGTCTAGTATAGACTTTGTTGTGTGGTTACTAGTATTAAGTCTAATGAAGGTATAAAACAAAAAGGAGCAAGGTAGTCGGGCGTTGGTGGCACAGGCCTTTAATCCCAGCACTCTGGAGGCAGGCAGATCTCAGTGAGTTCAAGGCCAGCCTAGTCTACAGAGCTAGTTCCAGGACAGGCTCCAAAGCAATACAGAGAAACTTTGTCTCAAAACAAACAAACAAACAAACCAAAACAAAAAAAAGGAGCAAGTTAAGCAAGGAAAAATATTTGAGGAGAAAAGGAACACCAAACACAGACAATGGAACAGAGCTAAGTCTTGTGTTCAAGATTAAGAAATGGAATAAAGGGAGTAGTGACTTCAGGGTAAGGTCTCACCAGGCTAAGTTTCCAATTTGTGAAAAGGAATTAAGAAAAGCTTAAAACCAGGTGTGGTAGTGCACACCTTTAATTCCAGCACTGTGAAGGCAGAAGATGGCACTTCTCTTGTGTTTGAGGCCACTGTTACCTACAGAGCAAGTTCCAGGAGAGTGAAGCTTAGGGAGTAAAGGAAATGGTAGAAATCAGAAAGTTGATGAAGATGTAATTGAATGAGGGGGCCATGTTCCAGCCCCAGTAAGCAGCAGAACTTGGCAGCTTCAGCCACATGACAGTTCTTGAGTTAAGGATGGAATAAAGGGGCTATGGACTTTGCCTCCACACCTAATGAAAGATGCTGAGGCCAGGCATGTGTCAGGGATGTCCCTAAATGTCCCAAAGAGCCCATGTGCGAAGCTGTGAAGGAGAAGCCTGGATTGCCATGGAGACCCAAGATGCTGGAGATGCCAGAGCCATGGGATACCTGCTGAGGAGAGCTGCTAGCAGGGAGTGGGACCAGCTCAAGAGAAAGAAGTGTGTTTCAGTCAACAAAGCTGAAATGAGTTAGAGGTCTGAAGAGCATTTCAACATCAGACATGAAGATGCAGAGTTTGGGGTTTGCCCAGCTGGTTTTCAGTCTTGCTTTGGTCCAGTGTTCCCTCACAGTGCTCCCTTCCCTATGTTGTGGAATAGTACTGTATGAGTCTCAGAAGAGACTTCGAACTTTAGAACTTTAGACTTTGTTTGTTTGTTTCTTTATTGTTTTGTTTTTAAGACAGGATTTCTCTGTGTAACAGCCCTGGCTGTCCTGTAACTGATTTTGTAGATCAGGTTGGCCTTGAACTCACAGAGATCCACCTGCCTCTGCCTCTCAAATGCAGGGATTAAAGGTGTGCGCTACCACCGCCCTGCACACTTTAGACTTCTAAATTAAATTTGAAATTATTATAGACTCTGGGGAATTTTGAAGTTGGACTGGATGCATTTTTGTGTTATGCTATGGTTATAAGCCTTTGGGTGTCAGAGAATGTAATATGGTGATTTGAAAGAAATTGGGCCCCAAAGTGAGTGGTGCTATTAGGAGTATGGCCTCGGAGTAGGTGTGGCCTGGTTGGGAGAGATGTGTCAATGTGGAGGCGGGCTTTGAGGTCTCATATATACTCAAGTCACACCCAGTGAGATAGACCTTCCTGTTGCCTACATATCAAACTGTAGGAGCTCCAGCTCCATGTCTGCCTGTATGCCACAATGTCACACCAAATAATAATGGACTAAACCTCTGAAAATATAGGTCATCCCAATTAAATGTTTTTCCTTTATAAGAGTTGCTATGGTCATGGTGTCTGAACCCCGAGTAAGACATAGCTTCCTAAAATTTATACATATATGAAAGGAATCTCAATGGAGTCACCAAATAATAGGCGAGAAAATACCCCAACTTGATATCTTATGGCACCAAGTAAAACTTCCAGTGCCAGGAATGAGTTATGTCTTGTTGAGACATTGGCCAAAGGAGCCCCATGGAAACCCTAAAACAATACAAATGATTGGTTTCTCTCCACAGCCCTGATACTAGACAACACTTATTTACATATGTCATCAGAAATAGAGACGTCAAACTGGTGCCTAACTAGATGCTTCACCCCTACTGACTAGCATTCATGATGTTGGAAGGTACCTTGCAAACTACTAGAGGAGAGAGGTAATCATTAATGTCTGCTATAATCCCTGTGGATTATAACAGTGACTGGCCTGGAAGATTATACTGGCTGTATAATAGTGTCACAAATGTATGGAGTAACCATCTACTGTCTGTTTGGATTTAGGGCCCACACCATCAGATGGATCTCAGGCCTAACAGGTAAAGTGGCCAGGAACCTGAGACTAGATAGGCCACTGGACTAGAGGTCAACTAAATACTACTGTTCTGCTAAAGGAATACAGCAATAAAATGACTCCCAATTAGATATTACTATACCATAGATAAGTGCCTTGCTCAGCTCACATCAGAGAAGCTTCATACTAATACAGAGTTCCACAACTGTACAATGAGCAGAGACAGACTTTGGAACACTCAGTCATAAATGGGATATATTCATTAAACCCACCCTGGGGCTCAGGGATCTATGTGAGAGAGAACAAAAAACAAGCAAGCAAACAAACAAACAACAAACCTTTAAGACCTATAGGTGATGGATGTTGTGTCTTCTAGACACAACAGGACTGATGCATATTTGAACTCACAGAGACTAGCAGCATGCATGCATAAGTCCCACATGACTTCACACTAGATGTCCCAGCACTGAGAGGATGTGCTTCTCTTGCTACTTCTCCTACTGGCAAAGGAAAATTTAACTTTTTACAAAGGAGGCTTACTGGATACATTAAACCACACCTTGGGGCAGGCCTCATGCCCAGGAATAGTTGGTTAAAGCAAAAACAAACTCATGGAATTTGTGTAGATGTTTTTGTATTGTTTTGTTTTACTTGGGTATTTTTTTTTTGTCTGTCTTTAGCTTGTTTATCATGATTTTTGGTTTTATGTGGCTTTGTGCATATTTCTTGGATTTTTTTTGGAGACACACACACACACACACACACACACACAGAGAGAGAGAGAGAGAGAGAGAGAGAACATGAAGTTAGGTGTTAGGTATGTAGGGAGTTAGATAAGATGTAGGAGGAATTGAGGGAGGGGGAACATGATCAAAATGTATTAATATATTGTTATATTGTATGAAAGTTTTTTTTTTTTTTAAAGCAAGCTTTTTTACGTGTGTACATGGGATGGCTCCCCCTAAGGTGGGGTTTGAAAGTTCAGCATTGGATGTGAGAAAGACAAGGTTTTTATAGCTCAGTATTTTCCAAATGTGGGAAAATAGGTGGGGCTATAGGACCAAAAACATAAGCATAACAAGTTAGTACTAATGACCTTCTGAAAATGACATGGTTGCAAGGTGGGCATAACAAGGTGATCATAACAACAGGCGGTCATAACTTTGAAACAAAGGTAGAGTTGCAAGATGATTATAAAAAACTTTTTGAAACAAAGACAGGATTGCCATTTCCTGGAACAGGTAGTATAAAACCATTTATAGTTATGCTTACAGGTGGGACATAACCCAAACCTTGAGAAACAGATTTAAACAGGAATGAACAGTTTATCTTTATGATGGCTTTCAAGCCTAAGATAGAGGCAGGCTGGTTCATCATTCCTCCCTTGACTTATGTTACTTGTCAAATCCTTGACAGGGTCTTAACATTCTAGTCTTTATCTGGGGGAAACAAAATTTGTAATGCATTGAAACATGCACGGCCTGTTTACAAATTATACCTGTTTAATTAGAATAGAAAAAAATTTAAGGCCATGTAATCTTGATATGCCGAGTGTAGATACTATAGGTAGCCATTTTGTCCCCATTTGCCAGGGGTTTTCCTTGGACCTAATATTCCAGCCCTTTGTAAATGAAAAGGGGCAATGTACTTTCCTCTGTAGCTACTTCCTGCTGAAATTAGGGTGCCATAGTCAGGGCCCAGGAGGGCTGGAATAATCATCAAAGATGAGGAGGAGATTGGGGCAATGGGGCATTCATCAAATGCATCTGGTGAGCTGACCCAGATGAAGAGACAGGGAGCAATCACATCAGCTGGACTGGTTCACGCCAGTTTCAGCAAGTCCAGGGCTTTCAGGTTTTGTGGGGACTACCTGAGGCTGGCATGGCGCGGCTCATCTTTGGAGCATTTGTAGTCCATAGATGATTTCTGGATGGTGGTGTCTACCCCCTGAGTGGAACTCTGCCAGGACAGATAGAGACTAGGGACAGCAGTTAAGATTAAAGAACGTAAAGGAAACTTTTTATATTTGGAATTTCCCTTTTAGGAATAGGCAATAGGCAAGGAAGCTTAGGTTGTTGATTGACAGGGATGCTTATCTGGAGTTTGGGAATGTTTTTTTTTTTTTTTTTTTTTCTCTTTTCTTTCCAATTAAAAAAAAAAAAGGAGAAAGAGGAAAAACAGAGGATTGGGGGACTGTGAATGTGTTATATATACATGTATAAAATTACCAAACACCAAAATTAATAAAAGTATAATAAAAAGAGAAAACACACACACACACACACACACACACACACACACACACTGCTACCTTAAGAACACACCCTGAGGTAATAAAGGAATAGAACAGTATATGGGAATGAGGAGTGTCTAACTCGAGTTACATTGTTTCTGATGTGAAGGAGATCACAGAAGGAAAGTGAGGAAGGTGAGTAAGATGGGTTTAACTCCACTGGCCACTTGTTTTGTTTTATGATCAGCGGCAAAGCTATGTGAAATTTCTTCCATTATCCTTTTTGTATATTCTGTTTTGTATAGCCTCAACACTGGAAAATTCTCAAGATTGAAAATAAATTTCTTTGTTTTCAAAGATTCTTTGAGTCTGGAAGACAGTGAGGTGGACTCTGGGTACTGGGCAGAGTGAGATTCCGTTCCTGTGGGTAATCTGCTCGCCTGCTCAGTGCTTCTGTATCCCCATTTGTCAAGAGTGCCTCCTTTGTGTTACCCTGGAGACTTAAACAAGGTGATGTCCGAAGCCCATTTACCACCATGCTGGACATTTAATCACTTCTCAGTGACTGAAATGTTAGCTACTGGAGGGTTGGTAGGACTATTTGATCATTGGGACTACTCGTCAATAGACAACAGAGCAAAATCATGTGCAAATAGTACAGGTGCTTCCAGCTCTTGACCACTACAATATAATATTTAGGACATAGAACAATGTCTTCCTTCCAACACAGATTTATGAGTCAGCCTTACTTGAATAACTTTGGTTACTTTACTGAAGTATCTTGTGGAGAGACTGTTGGATTTTTGTTTGGATTCTAGCCAGCAGCCATAAAAATTCTTTGCCACTCAGTAAGGCTATGTATTATAGCCATGTAGGCATCCTGGATATTAGAACTTTCACTTTTTGGCTGTGCCTGATAAACCTGAACATAAGACACCTTCAGCAGTTTTAAGATTTATGGCAACAAATTCCAACTTCCTGGCTCTGGGTCTGTGCAAGTCATGTTATTCTCTACCATATAATATTATCTGTGGTAGCCAACTCACAAGCAAAGGTGCCTAGAAAAATGTTGGAGTTCATTGCCAAAATACCACTGAGAGGGTGTAGACCTTACAAACTGCAAACTACATTCATTTGTTCTTCAATGTTAAAGCCAACATGGAGAAACT
This sequence comes from Phodopus roborovskii, assembly GCF_943737965.1. Taxonomy (NCBI): domain Eukaryota; kingdom Metazoa; phylum Chordata; class Mammalia; order Rodentia; family Cricetidae; genus Phodopus; species Phodopus roborovskii. Next base: position 38,119,236 of record NW_026126480.1, read on the forward strand.
TTTCTTTACCACATTACCCTCAAGTTCTTTGGCTAAAATTTAAAGAGAGACTTCCTATTTTAAAACTGAAGTTCTCTGGAACTGGCTTGCCAATCGCTAGGAATTCCACATGTCACAAAGGAGTAGAGATGATAGGGGTGTAGTGTGAAACTTCAGCTAGCCAAAGGAAAGTAATGCTACCTAGCCCTTCCATCTGTAAGGCTAGAGATCCCCACTCTAATCCATTTTTGAGAATGAAAGTGTCTTTTTATCCTTAAACAGTACAATCCTCCCAGAATTTTCTTGGGCCTATAAATTTACTTTGTACATGTAGGTCTGTGAAGTAAAGCTTTGTTGACTTAACATCTGGAACTACTCAGGTGGTTTGTCTCTGCTGAGTTTATGAACAATAAAGCAAACCACTAGATGATTCCTGGATATTTAAACTCAGGTCATAGACATAGACATCTCAGCCTCACTGCTGACAAACACAAAACTTTATAATTTTTCCCTTCTGGAGCCAAATACAACAAATGTGGATAGAAGGCTAAGTGGTCTTCTTAAAATTAGGGATATATATATATATCTCCAAAATTCGTTGTGAAACATCTGGACTATTTCCAAATCCAAATATAGTTTCACTTTAGAGAAGCTCATCACTTCTTAATTATACTTCCTACTAACAGGTAAGAAACCTATCTATTACTATGGTAATCCTGTCAACACCACTCCCGGAATTATTTAATCAGCACCTTTTTCTTTCTTCCTTCCTTCCTTCTTTCCTTTTTTTCCTCTATTAAAAAAACTTCTTTGAAGTGATCCTTGAGATATTTATAGTTAATGTTAGATTTTATAAACAGCCTTAGATCTGCCATCAGAGTAAAAGATAATGAACTCTTAAGGCCAAATAGGAGATAGAAAAAGCCTACTGCATAAACTCAGTTAGGCATTATAGAAAAAAAGCTGTGGCTGTGATTTGAAAATATCACATGGTAGTTATGGTACAATATAAGACAGAGTAAGGAAGTATAGATTATAATATTAATGCTAAAGAACAGAATTGTTAAAAGCCTGAAGATGATACAGTACCTCAACTTTAATCATGGGCCACCAGGAAGGGTGATGCTGGGCAACATCACTGCAATTTTCTCAAGACAAGATCTTTCCTTTGGGCGTGGCTTCTGGTGCAGATGAAAGTGGAAAGAGGAAAGTGTGAGGCTGGCCTCGAACTTGTGATCCTCCACACCTGAAGCCACACCCAAAGGGGTGTGGCCACTGTTACAGGTTCACAGGCAAGATGCCACTGCACTTACCCTTCATTCCAGGCTTGGCACCTAGTATGAAGGGCAGATGAAAGTTTCATTCTAGAATAAAAGTATTCGTAATTGATTATGGCTTCATTGATGATAATTTTATAAAAACTGCATAATTCCAACAAAGTACCTTGATTTTAAAATACAAACATTAAGACAGATACTGCAACCTTCTCACACCATACTCAGAAAGGGACAATCCTCCTTCTGCACAGATGATGCTCAGACAGGTGACTCTGGGAACACAGTTGCATCCTACCCAGCAGGCAGAGTGATCCATATAAAATAGATTTCATGTCATCTCACTTCCCTTCCTTAATTTTGTATAGATTGCCACAATCCTTTTACAAGGGGAAACAACCCTCCAGAACCTGTCTAATTTGCAATTCCCATGCATACCATACTCCAGTCACAGGGTTTTCCACTATATCTCATAAAAATGGTAAATCCGCCCCTACCATGGCCTGCACACATAAGCTTCTATCTCCTTTCTCCAAATTTGACAAAGCCTTGGTGTCAGCAAAGGCAATAGACCCATAGTCTCTTCATCATGACCTGTCCACAATGCAATGCACTCCCATCCTGGTATCATGTCTTTCTGTTGCCTTATCAGTCTCCTTTTGTCTTCCCTTGCTGTGTGACTAACTTAATCAGTAAGAAAGCTGTGCTCACATTTGTGTCTAGTAAAGATCTCCCTTCCATATAACTAGACTTTCTAAACTTTGTATCAGATACACCAGATGAGAAGTAGCTCATTTTCATTGTTGTTGTTAGTTTGTGGTATTGGAGAAGGAGCCCAGGGCCTTACACATGCTAGGCAAGCAGTCTATTATTGAGCTCAGTAATGGGTCAAATAATGATACTTGCTTCTGAGGGATGTGGATAGGATGAAGGGCAGCATGTACATTGTGCCTGCATTGTAAAGCTATTCAATAAATGAGAGTTTCCATTTCCTTCAGGACCTGAACATGACAAAGACACCCGGTGCCCTGGGCTTCTGTCCGTAAAATGACTACAAGGATTGAACCACTAGACAATATTAGCACCAAGCAGGGTATCAATTCTTTCCTGTCTCTAGAGAATATAGTAGGCACTTTGAAGATACTGGCTGCCATTCTCAGGACTTTATAGCTTCTACCTCTTCGACAATATAGGTTGAGGTCAGTTGGTGAGTTCCTAAGGCTGGAAACATCACTTTTGCCGAGAACAAGGAGACAAGGGGAGAGTGCAGGATTAGTTCACGTCTTGAATTTGGTCAGTATTGCCTGGCATGGGCAGAGAGAGTTGTGAGGCTGCAGAAAGTTCCCCTGTAGTTAATAAACCCAAGAGACTTTTTTTTTTTGGCTGTATGAATCATTTATACTTAGCACTTATTTAATAGGTTGGCAGCTGGGCTTTTAATAAGTAACAAGTAAGAAATGTGTGAGTTCACACACTTACCAACTTCATTTTGTGAAGTGTCCAGAAGGTTCTAAAACACTCTCACTTGCACATGCTCATTGAGTCCCTCTTTTCTCTTTGTCACACTTGTCCTGATGAGGAAACTGAGAGGCATAAGGCGAACCAATTTGCCTGCTTGGTGAGTAGTGGGAACTGGGGTCCAAATGGGTTCTTCGAAAGCCAAATCTGATGGTCTCACGGAGTCACTTCTGTCTTCTGTATATGCAATATCAAAGTCAGAAAACGAGAGCCAATGAGCTATGGGCTGGGTTGGGTCCATCGACAGTCACTGCATGTTGAAGCTCTAACCCCTAGGACCTCAGGACTCGCTGTGTTTGGAGACAAGGCCTTAAAAGAGGTGATTAAGGTAAAATGATATCATCACTGTGGGTCTCTTTCCCATCTGCCTTTCTATAAAGACAGAAAGAGAGGATCTGGCCATACATAAAGGAATTATGGCATGAACACACACTTTCCCATATGCACATATGTATACACATTAACATGCACACAGATACACACAAACATACACAGAAAGAAAGATATCAAGAATGTATGTACATAGAGAGGACCACACGAGGGCACCAGCAGGCCCAGGAGTGAGACTCCAGAGGAATCAAACCTGACACCTTGACTTTGAGCCTCTAGTTTCCAAAACTAGAAAACAAATACAAGATTTCTTAATTTTTATGAATTTATTTCAAGAAGCAACATAGTATGTAGCGTATCTTTTACTCAGTACTAACACACTAGATTTTATAAACACACATTCCTTGGTGCCCTGTTTTACTGCCATTCATTACACACAGTAATGGGATTCATAATGACAGCTTCAAATACCTATATAAGTACTTTGATCATGTTCCCCACCCCTGTGAATACAAGGGGAGAAGCCTATTGTGGAGTTTTGCTGACAGCTCTAATAAAACCGGCACACCATAATATAATAAAGAAAGCTTACATCCAAATTAAGTACCCAACTCTAATGCATGCATACACCACTCTCTCTCTGTCTCTCTCTCTCACACACAATTTTCATATATGAAATTCTATATATGCATATAATTTCACTTTGGGGTATGTACTAGTTAGAGTCTAACCAAGAGAAAGAAACAGAAACCATTCAGTAGTTTGAAAAATAAAAGTTTAATGTAAAGACTATTAACAGCAAGGTATTATTGGGGTTCTGAACAATTGACTGATGCCTATTAGTAGATTAAACAGGCAATCTATAAGGAAAGTATATAGAGGAAGCAGAGATCTATAATGGCACATGTATGAGCCAAAGGGAAACACTTCCATTCTAGCCTGATGGCTGGGCCCCATGTGTGGAAGTCATGGTCATAGATCACTAGATGGTAGAAAGGTTGCTATATTACCATTCCTGGGGGATTTTCTGGATATATTCCAGGGAAATCTGTTCAGAGAGTAGTAAGTCCATGACTAAGACATCACTTACAACATGACATGATGGGGCAGGGGTCATAGCAAATGCATTTGTGAGGCCCCGGAGTTGATCTACAGTATTTAGATAAATTGAAGAAACTGTAGGCAACTAGCTTTTGACTATGTATACTGTAGGTGCTAGGTTCTTGGAAAGCCTGGAATGCCACAAAAGTCAGATGCATGGGACTGCTAGGTACAAGAGATAAATAAGCAGCCCAACAAGAAAAAAATCCCTTCCTCCTGCAATGGTCTCATCAAGGTCTCTTCTGGTAGAGCTTGAAATGTTAGCTCGCACAGGAAGATGATTTAAAGGGCTGTCTGCCTTTTTCAGGGCAGATGATGAAGGTTGCATTTGGAGCTGCATTAATAACACATCGAAAGTGCACAGGGAGACACCCAGTTACAGTAAATCTGAGACTTCTGTATATTCATTGCTAACACGCCCGTATCAATGCACTTGAGTACCAGAGAAGATGCACATACAGTGTGGCCTCTTCAAAGAGGTGTAGAAGGTTTGGAAGATCAAAGGGGGCATAATGGAGGACCATCTTCAGAAGGCTTCCATCACTCAGGGCCTGTGCTACAGCTGAAATATATTTCCTCAAACAATGACTATAGACTCACAGGGTTACACAATCTGCAGTTGGCAGTTCTTGGATTTTAATCTCAGACTTCCTTGTCCATAAAGTGATGTTTGTCTGAATTACAATATTTACAATCTAAATATTTAAAACCCCAGTCATCTTGAAATCAGCAAGCACTTAGTGCCAATATGCTTCTCTCTTAATTAACTCTGAACTAGTTCCATAATTGATTTTTTAAAAAAGAATTATCTCTAACAATTTTTAATTATTGAGAGGGAGAAATATAATAAAGATTGCTACCAAGTTTACCAACTGCATTAAAAATATCTTTCTAGTAGTTTCTCATTGTATAAAGAGGAAGATAAATTTCTAGAAACTTGCTGAACAAGGATTTACGGACAATAAATCAGAGGTGTTTATCATTAGAGCTGGATGGAGCCTTGGTGACTATTCAGGGAAGTTGTCTTTGGTGGGAGAGGGACTATGACCCAGGAATACTAAGTCAGGTCTTATAATTTTCCTTAAGTTTTCCCCAGGGAAAGAAAGGAAGCCGTGCTGTACTTGTTATTATTTAGACTATATGCAAGGATGTGGGAAAAGAAGCAAAGGGAAGAACAGAGGACATCTATTGCTAATGGATACTATCAGACACCCCGGGAGGTACACTGAAGGAAAGTGCTCTTCCTATGCCCACTCCTCCCAGTGGCCTGGTGGGTTATATGGAGAACCTGGGAATGTCTGAACTCTAAAATGAGATGCCTGAACAACTTTGCCTTAGTGGGGAGTTAGAGCAAAAATCCAGATCACGTTGCCCTGGCTTGATTATTGCTGGCTCGACATGTGTTTGGCTATTCTGGTGCACTTTGCCATTCACAGGCCAGGGTTGTTTGGGTAAGATAGTCTTGACACCAATGGGAAGGATATATTAATGGTGAGGATCATACATTGGTAATGAAGATGGGATTTTCTCCTCTTTCAAACTTACCTAAGAATTTGGATACAATCAGGGTATTTACTGGATGTTTCTATTTTCAATACACTTTTTTTCCCCCCTGGAAATACTTATTTTCTTTAACCTGCTAAAAAGCAGTTAAAGTATATAATTTACAAATATAACATATTTACATGTTAGAATATTTAACAGGCATCAGCTTCATCAGCTTCTAATCTACTCGGTGGTTGTGATACTTTGAGCTGTTCTGTCCCAGCTTCACCCCTTTGTTATCGAGGAATAGAAGACCATTCGGGGTTACTGGTGCTTGTATTTCTCCTTTTCTGTTGCTGTGATCAAACACCACAACCAAGGCAAGATGCAGGAGACAGAGCATATTAAGCTATGGTTTCAGAGGTCTAGGCATCCACCACAGTTGGGGAGTATGGCAGCTAGCATCAGGTCTGGAAGCTAGAGTGGAAAACTGTGAGCTCACACATTTAACCACAGGCACGAAGCAGAGAAAGCCAACTGGAAATGGCATGGAGTCTTTAAACTCTCAAAACCTACTTCTGGTGATAGACTTCCTCCAACAAGCCACACCCCTTAAACTTCCCCAAACTGCATCATCAACAGGGAACCAAGCATTCTAACATCTGTGCCTATAGGGGTCATTCTCTCTGCATCCAGCTACTCATTCTTTCTCATCTACTGCTACAGATTTTTAGCAAAAGCATAGGCAATAAACAGCCAGGGAGTACAGAACTATCTACATCTTCATAAAGAACTTCAACAAAGTACCAGTGGCATGTGTGTTCATGGTGATGGTGAAATGAACAAATGCCCATCACATCGGGCTGCCAAAACACAGCAGGTTATGGGGGACTACAAAAGTCTTCCCTTTTGTTATACAACACCAGGCATAAGCTCACCAGAAAAGTGGACCCAAGAACCTCCCTCTGTCCAGCAGTCGTTCCAAACACACCAACCTCATTCACAAACCACATACCGGTTACCTAATCCCTCTCCTACACATGCCAAGAACTGACTTGTCTCTACCCCATGTTCCATGAGCTCTGAATCAAAGTTCAACATACTTTTGATTTCTTTTTGACCCTTCAAGAATTTTTTTTCAAGGCCACTTCCTGTCTCCACGTTTTCAAAATTCTTGACAGTGGTGTTTTCTTACTCTTCGCAACAGTGCTTTGTAGATGGAATGGTGTTTGGGTTTTGATTTTTTTTTCACAGTATTAGGTTGTTTCCATGTATATTTCATAATTAATTGAATGTACAAAACCAGAGTCATGACAGGGGGCATGAGGGGAATGGGAGCATAGGAAATTTTTCCAGCTGAAAGTATGAAAGACACCTTCCTCCTTTTTCTGGCCACCCAAGAGCCTTAGCTGCAGAAATATTAAACTCCGTTTTGTGAAACTCACCAAGGCTAATTAGCCACCTTCTCACAGCTTAACCCTAAATAAGACAATGAAGCTTCAAACTTCTTTATCATAGGTGCAGGATCACAACAGGAAAGCCCTTCCTTTTTCTGAGGGGGGAGATGGGGGTGGCAAAGTACAGTCCATTTCTCTGTTTTCCTTTCACTTCCCGGTCACAAATGCCAACTCATATGCTGTTTTATTGGGAGGCAATAGAGTACATTATGTATTGTGTCTAAGATGACTTGATGTATTTTTTTTTATACCATTACTGGTCAAGGATAGAAGGTAGTTTCTTGAAGCCTTGAGAGTGACGAAAATTTTAATTGATTACAATAAGCTTTAAAATTGCACTTGAGTGTGATTTCTGTCACGTACTCTCTTTAGAAGTTTAGCGTATTAAACTGATGTGACATCATTAGAAGCAGAGTTGACTGCTGGATCTGGGCACTGCTTTGTGAAAATGTGACTGACTGGGAGAGTGGTTCAGCCTTGACCTTGTCATCTAGAAGGAGACTCAAGGATGCTGTAACTAATGCCCTGAAGGTCTTACAGCTGAATCACTCAGCTCAAGCCAAGAGCCTGCCCCTAGCTCTGTACTGAGAGTTCCAGGACGTCCGTTCCTCAGGAGAGTGATCATGATGGCAGCTTTTATTTACCTTCAAGTAGGGTATATTGAGAGCCCAATGAAATACAATGGTTAATCTGTATGGCAAATATTCAACTCAGAGTTGTTCTGTGGGTTTTTTGCTGGGTTCAGAAATCTGAGCTAAAGGCAAGGCCTCCACTCCCTGCTACTGGGTTTAATAGCTGAACCATATACACAGGCCCTTTCTATTGATGGTAGGCCCCAACTTTTCCCTTCTTGAAACATGAGTCACTGGGGCATGGACCTTCTATCATAAGCAGAAACCAGATACCCTTAGAGTCAGAACTATCTCCAACACTAATTGGATTAAAAATCACGAAGCGTGCTCACAGACTGAGGGCATTCAAATCAAATTAGCCACCATCTTTATTTTTTAAAAAGAAAGAATTAGTGCCTTGTGTGTACGTTATCATCACAAGTTAATGAGGGAGATAGCATGACTGGAGCCGCTCCTGTTTCCGGAACTCAGATACCACAACATGCCCTCCGCTTTTGCTTACTTTTTGTTTTTCTCCTTGCAAAAGAAGAGCTAGAAAATTAAAGTGCAGCAGCTGACCCGTCCTCTCAGGGACCACATCAGGAAGTCCTTACTCACAGATGAGGAAAAGGAACCGTGAGGAGGTTAAGAGCAGCTGCGGATCTCAGATGCTTGGAAGCAGCTAACACCCAGGTGTCCTCACCTGCCAAGCTCTGTGGACCTTAGTAACTTCACCAGGATGCCCTTTGGATGAAAATAAATGTGACAATTCTTCAAGGTAGTCTTGAGACTGGGAGGCAGTCTAGATGTTGGCCTTGGCCTTGGGCAAAGCAAAGCTAAGTGATTATTCTAGCCTCAGACCAGCAGGCAGCACCTCACCTCCTCATAGCTGTCCACTTACTTGCAAAGGTAGAAGGAGATCCAAGGCCAAATTTATACCAGAAGACCTCTACTTACAGACGGAATGTGGAGTGATGAGGACAAGCCAAGGAACTCGGACAAAATACAAAATGTCTTTTCCTGCAAGGCTATAGCCCAGCAGAGAGCTACAGGAGGACCGTTGATCTGGGTTCCAGAGAAAAGAGCTGTCCACTCACTGTTAGCCAGCCAGCCAGCCAGTGAGGTCGACAGCTCCCTTCTGGGAAAGGGAAGAGTGCTTGGGAGAAGAAAGGGAGGATCTGCACTGAGAGGACTGTGTGGGTCAGTTGAGGGGCACCTAGAGAAACCCCAAAAGCTGTTCAGTTCCATGGTTCTTCCTAAAAGTACACGGATGCCACATTTTGTTAGGACACAGCAGGAGACAGAAAATAGGCCCATGGAGATGTGTTATGAGCATAGATTGAGTTTAACCAAAGGAACTCAACACATTTGGAATTGAAGCCTAACCCCCCCCCCCACCAACCTAGGAGTGACCAGATGAGGAGGGTGTCACCACAAAGGGAAACAGAACTAACTAGACAGGTACAATATGTAGGGAAATATGAAGGAGTATTTCTTTTTAAAATAGCATTTAATTCCTCTAAAAGTGAATTGTTTCTGGCGAAAGAAAGACGGCACTGTGTTGGTGAGCATAGTAATACACATGCACACCTATAATCCCAGCCTGGAGGCTGAAGCAGAAGGATCCTGAGTTCAAGGCCAACCTAGGTGACACAGAAAGACTTTGTTTCAACAATGATTGGGGGTAGAGGTGTGGTTATAATACATGGGAGTAAGATGTGTGACAGCACATCTCTAAAACACTGAATCATAGCAAAGACCACAGGAGCAGTGAGCCACGCCCACGTGCCCTCCAGAAGCTAGGCAAGAGTGTCAGGTGGTGAGCCGTGAGGGTGCTGGACAAAATGATATGAAGCACCAAGTTGATGGGGAAAATGTATTGATGTGGAAGCATCCTCTTTGGTGCAACATTTTGCATTTTGGCTGGGATGGATCTAGTGTCCTGAGATGTTAGCTAAAGACAGTAGAGAAGCCAGAAGACAAGGAAGAAGAGGTAGCTGGGTTGTTTGTGGTTCTATCTGTTGGGCCATTTGAATTCATTGTTCTGAATATAAGTTCCTATCAAACATGTGATGGGCAAGCATGCTTTCCTTCCTGTGAATTATCCTTTAATTTTCTTCAGAAAGTCCTTTGATGCACAAAAAAACAATTTGGTTATCCCCCCCCCCCCATCTGTTGCTTGTGTATCAGGTGTCACAGGTAAGAAAAAAATGGAGGTCACAAGCATTTACCTAGGTTTCCTTCTGGAAGTTGTAGTGTTAGATCTTTTAAAAACAATCTCATTTTAAGCTAATTTCATCATGTCAGCTAGGGGCTGTTTTCTTTTCAGCGATGCATGTTAAAATGACTTTTCTTCCTCAATTGAATGGTCCTGGCCTCTTTCCTAAAAGGCAGTAGGCTAAAGGAATGTGGGCTTAGGCTTGCACTCTCCATTAGTTTGTCTATCCCACGTCAATACCATACTGTTTTATTACAGTAACTTTGTAGGACATTTGGAATTTGGAAAGCATGAATTTTCCAACTGCCTTCTCTTTCAATATTGTTTTGGCTATTCTGTGTCCCTTGCACTTCCCTATAAACTTTGTAACAAGTTTGCTAGTTACACACATGGGGGGGAGGAGAGAATAAGAGAGAGGGGGATCGAGCACATGCAGAGCAGTTGGAGTTGCAAGAGAAATTGCATGGAATCCATAGATTGCATCATACAATTCTGCCTTTCTTGTTTTTGTTGTTCTCATGGGACAAGATCGCACTATGTCACCGTTTAGCAAAAGTTGGCCATGAACTGGTAATCTTTCTGACTCTGCCTCCAAAATGCTGGGACTATAGGCATGTGTCACCATAATCATCCAGAGTATTGTCTTCTTAATGACATTAAGTCTTCCAATACATGAATATGGGCCACAATTCAATGGAATTAACACCCTGAAGTCTTTATTCATGTCCTATAGTTTTCCATGGCTGTGCTTGTATAGGTTTGGTTAATTTATTTTAAATATTTTATTCTTTGGAATACATATAAGCATGATGACAGTGATTTTCAAATTTTCATTACCAGTATTTAGACAAATTGTTTTATACTCTGATCTTCTTAAGCTCAGCTGAGAGGGCCATGAGCTCTCATTTTATTTAGTGTGTTCCTTGAGATTTTTCCATACACTAGATCAGTGGTTCTCAACATTCCTAATCCTGTAACCCTTTAATACACTTCCTCCTGTTGTGACCCCCAACCATAAATTTATTCTCATTGCTATGTCATAACTGTAGTCTTGCTTCACTTATATATTGCAATGTAAATGTTGGAGATAGGGGGTTTGCCAAAGGGGCTGAGACCCACAGGTTGAGAGCTGCTGCACTCCATCAAGCCATCTGCAATGACAGGCAGACTAGGCCTTCTAATTGAGGTGCCTTTTATTTAATTCTTCTGGCCAATTTCTCTGAGTTGACATCTTCTTCTTGTGAGGTTTTATGGGCAGAGCTTCCAATCTGTGATCTTTTTGTGCCCTGGGGTAGATGTCCCACATTCTGGAATAGTAACCTTTTGTCATATCATTTCAGGTTTCTATAACAAAATACCATGAACTGAGTGGGCTATGAGCATCAAGACTTTATTTTTCACAGTTCTGGTAGCTGAGAAGTCTGGTAGCTGAGAAGATCATGGTATAAGCAGAGTCAGTGCCCGAGGAGTGGCCACTTCAAGGGATAAGGGAACTCTCTGAAACTCTTTTATCCACTGGCTCCAATCATGAGGGATTTGACCTCATGACCTATGGCCCTAGCCCCTAATACCATTGCCTTGTGGGGTTCTGATTTCAACACACACTTTTGGGAAAATACAAACATTGGGACAACAGGACCATTTATTGGGTTGTGGACATTCCTTCTGCTCCTTGTTTTTGAGTGTTCCCTAGTCATTTTCTTAAGAAAGCAAGAAAAATATGCCTAGAGTTGTTTGGACTTTCTACATTCCAGAAAGACTTGTCATAGCTGATACACAATGACCGCCCCCAGACAAAAAAGATGAATAATTCTGCCATATGTCAAGTTGTGAGAGGCACAGCACTATAAATAAAACAGTAAATTATTTCCATCCAAAGCGACACCAATAAAGTAAAGAATACCAGTGTCCCGGAGGATGATGATGCCCCCACTGGTCTGCAGGCCTGAGCCCTTTGTCAGGTAAGCTCACAACATCCATTCCCTGGCCTGGCCTTGTGGAGGAAACAGAAAGATCTCAAACCCACACCTGGCTTTCTTCCAAACCCTTTATTTAGTCTGTCTTCCTTCTCCCACAATCTGTGGGCCTCCCTCCTTATCTTCTGATTCCCGTATTTGTATTCCAGTGGAGGGCAACAGCTGGCTGTTGGAGGAAGCAGGAAAAGGGTAAAGGCAAATATTCTTCCCAGTGAGAGAAAGATGGGGCTGAAGCTGCAGCAGAGACATCCCTGTACCGGCCATGCTCCTGCTCCTTCTGGACTAAATGATCTCCCACAGGGGAGGCTGGAGCTAATGGGCCAGGCAGAAATAGTCCCCTTTTCTCATGTGTGTGTGTGTGTGTGTGTGTGTGTGTGTGTGTGTATGAGTGTACATATATATAAGTGTGTGTGTATGAATGTGTATGTGAATGTGTGTATGAATATGTGTCTATGAGAGTGTGTGTGTGAGAGAGAGCAAGTGTGTGTGTGTGGTGTGTGTGTGTGTGTGTGTGTGTGTGTGTGCGCGCGCGCGCGTGCGCGTATGTTAGGGTGGGGGAAGGCACATACACACAGAAGCCTGAGAGGATGCCAGGTGTTTAGCCACTCACTCTCTGCTGTATTCTCCTGAGACAGGAACTCTGAGCATGCAGACTGAAACTGGAGCTAAACCCCAGTGATCTCCTGTCTCTGCACCCACAGCTTAGCATACCCATAGCCACACCCAACTTTTTTAGTTTCATACTAGTATCTGAACTCAGATCTTCATATGTGAGCAGGAAGCACTCTTAGCCACTGAGTCATCTCTCCAACCTCAAGGGAGAGGACTTCTTGTCCCAAGGTACTAGGGAGAATCTGATTTGTGGGGGACCAGAGAGCTCTTCTTCACTGGACTTCACAGCACTCAGTCATGGGCAGTGGTAAGACCCCTATTCACTTCCTCACTGTCTAGGCAGTAGGCAATGACTCCTTGCAGACACCAAATCTCCTGTATACTGCATCACATTGTGTTAGTCACCTCCAGCCTCCAGGCTTGGATTTGTACACAGAGCCCACAAAGCAGGCATTTGCTCTTCAGAGGACTCCAGGTACCCTGGCACACAAGTAGGTGGGGTTTTCTGAATCCTTTCCAGAACACCTGGGCTCCCCAGAATGGATGGAAGTACATTGCCTTGACTTAATTCCCTCATTTTGGGCTTCTGGGCCCCATTCAGCAGGCCTCTACAAGCAGGTGATGCAAAGGTCTCACAGCTTAGCCCTCTCAATGGTGGCCCTGCCCTGCAGGTGTCCTGTGGACTCCTGCACACCTCTCTCCTGCTAACATAGCTTCCCGTCTCCTTTGAACAACAACTGCCCCTCCTCCTCCCCCATCTGAGCAGGTGACTCAGGCTGGTCAGTTAACTTCGTTCCGATCTCTGGTGACAGTTGTCGCTTCAGGGACAGGCACATAACCTGTGTTTGTTTCCATCAGAGTAAATCCTAGAACATGCTCACAGGCTAACAAGGTGAGATGTGTTCTTAGTTCCCCGTGGACTCTAATCTGAAACACTTGGGCCTTGGGACTATTGTCCACATCTTAATTTCCCACAAGAAGTCTAAGAGCAATGGCAACATGAGGAAAAATGAAGGAGTTGAGAAATAAAGATAGTTTTTGAACTCCTGGATTAAACTGGCTGGACCTGAGCTCAGTATATCCCTTCAAGTTTCCAGTTAAAAGAATATATTGTCTTTTTGCTTAAACTAGTAAGAGTTAGATTTCCTGTCATTCCCATCTAGAAGATTCCTAACAGATACATCCTCATTCCTTCTGCCACATGAGAGACTGGCTTACTCCCTGCCCAGCCAAGTTCTCCTTCTCCACGGTCTCATCTTCTCTGATCCTTCATCAGATTTCTCATGTGTTAGCTACGCTGGCTTCGGCAGTCACTCAGCTTCCTTCTTAAACTAGTACGTTTATGGCTTACAACTTCAAGTTTACCTATCCACTTAGCGCTTTCCCTAAAGACCTCTCCTTCTTGATCCCTACAAGTGAGGGTCAGGGTTTGTCTGAATTATATCTGTGCTGCCTGCACCCCCTCAATTGTCCTTATAATCAATTCTGAGACTCTATGCTTTCCAAAAGTAGGTAGCGTGCCTTCTATGGCAAACACCATATGGTGGGTGCCACTGGAAGGGATTAGAGATTGCTAATGAGCAGGACTTGTGTCCTTTGCTTTGCTACTGCTGCCTTTGATAACAGGGCTGCCTATCTGAAACGTGAACATCTTCCATCCTCCTCCCTGACCCCATGTGTGTGATGAGGCTGGTGGAGAGAACCAGTTGTGTCCCCTGTGCATCTTGAGTAGCTTCTTGTGCCATTTTCCTGTGGGAATCCCACACTGGATGCTTCCAGCAGAGACCAAGCCTCCAGGACCTTGACCTTGGGTGGGAAGGACCTACACCGAGGTGCAGGCATAGACCAACTGCTTCCCAGAATACTTTATCCTCTGAAAATCCCCAGCATCAACATCCTGGGCTCTGCCCAGACTCTTCAAATACAAGAGCAAATAAAATAAATACAAGTAAATATTGTACTCATAAGCAAGAGAATGCCTAGCAACCAAGAGCAAAGGGAGGCTGCAGAGGCTGGTGTCTTCACAGGTCCTGTGTGCAAGCTTCAGGGAAGACGTTTTAAGTGTTGAGTAACAGAGGAGGTGTGGGCTCTGAGGCTGAGAACTGGCTGTGAGGAAAGGAGCAGTCAGGGGTTCCCTGGCCTTTGTCCCAATGGCTGGAATTGGGGACTGGGCATTCCACTGCAGCTTTGAGACTGGGACACAGGAGGGGAAACAGAGACCAGGTTTTCAGCTCCATAGGGAACCTAAGCAGCCCAAATCAGTGAAGGTGTTACCACAGAAATAACCCAAAAAGATAAGTCACACAAGAAATGTAAGAGACCCAGTGTCCCCTGTGAGTATTTCAACACACACTATGTCGTTCTCATGAAAGGTTTTGACTATAAAACTTTTTGACATAGTCAAAGAAGGGGCAACAGTGTAAATTTTGAGTCACGCGGGCTCATTCATCAATAAGATTCTGCCACATTTGCCTCATCGGGCTTTTCTCTGGTTTTTGGTTAAATGATTCAAAAGTAAATTCCAGTTGCCCTGCCATTTCCTGTGTGGATACTGGAACACGTGGCTACAAAAAGGAGAGATAGTCCTCAAGTTTCACAAACCCATTCCTCTGTGGGTTTGGGAATCCTCCAGGAGTTTAGCCCACAACCAAATGCTTCTCTCTCTCTCTCTCTCTCTCTCTCTCTCTCTCTCTCTCTCTCTCTCTCTCTCTCCCTCTCTTTCTCTCTTTCTCTCTCTCCCTCTCTCTCTCCAAAAGGTTCTTTTTATTGGCTCATTGGTTCTTTTTATTGGCTCATTATGAAGATTTTTATGGCACATGCTTGGGTTGGCTTTTGAAAATTGAGGGTTATTTGGGGGTACACTGGAAACAGAATATAGGCAAGAAGAAGAGAAGTAGGAGGACAGAGAAAAAGAGGAAGGGGGATAAAGAGGACAAGGGAGAGAAAGAAGGAGAGAGGGAAGCAGGGGGAAAGAGGTATAGAAGTGTGTTGATAATACTACGTGGAATCTTGCTGGCTGTCCACTTTACTTGCAAGACCCTAAACCAAGGAGGGTGGGAATAAACTGGCCCAGACTCCAGACCTTAAGCAGACATTCCCACCAGCATTTTTTGAGGATTTGGGATAAAGGTAGAGAAAAGGATTTTTGCAAGTGTCTGTCACTATGGCAACTGTAGCCAGAAGTAGCCCCATCAGGGTTTTCTAGCAAATTTGAAGACTGATGACCCTCGGGTCCACACACAGGAATGCAGCTGTGTTAAAAAAAAAAAAAAAAAAAAAAAAAAAAAAAAAAAGCAAAAGCAAAGCCCTGGCCTGGCTTCTTCAGAGATCAAGGAATGGGGATCTTGAGGGCAAAGGCCAGAGGCAACCATGAAGGAAAAGCTGATTCATATAAAGTCCTGTGCATCCAGGAGGAATTCCATTGCTACAGGAAGAAGTGCCTCTGAATCCCCAGACAGGGTCCTGAAGCACCATGGCACCCTCCAGGGTTCCATCCAAGGAGAAATCAGAAGTTTGTAATGAGCTCTGATTAACTTGAGAATGCTCTTTGGAGCATTTAAAATTTTAATCTCCTATTATGGGGACTTTGTGGAGTCAGTCTTCTTTGTTCACGTTTAAGAAGAATCCATCTCAGGTCCTGTCATTTGCACAGCAAACACCTTTACCTTCTGGTCCACCTTGATACTCCCTTAGAAAATTCTTCCAGCAGTCAAGGGGTCAGGATTCCCCAAGGCTCAACCACACAAGAGTTACAGTTCATGACCCTGAAGAATAGAAGGCAGCAACTCAGTGTCCACAGGTATGAAGGGCAACTAGAACATTGGTGAGGTCAACTCCCATCTCAGAGAGTGAGGGAATGAGAAACCCTTTCATTATAATGTGCAAAATACAGGAGCTGAAGAGATAGCACTGGCTGCACTTCAGAGGACTGGAGTTTGGTTCCCAGGCCCATATGGTGTGACTCCCAACCATCTGTAACTCTAGTTCCAGGAGATCTTCTGCCCTCTACTGGCCTCTCTGGGTACTATACACACATGGTGCATAGATATATAGACAGACAACACACACACACACACACACACACACACACACACAAACTAACTAAATGGATAATTTAAGACAGTTAATATGTGTGCATGTATATTTAACCCTGGTGGACTTTTTGTCATTTTTCAAATTTCTTTTGCAACAAATGCCTACCAACATGGCATTAAAATTATAACAATAATAGCAAACATAAAAAGAGGCAAAGTAAAGGAGAGAAAAGAGCACAGAGAGAGAGAGAGAGAGAGAGAGAGAGAGAGAGAGAGAGAGAGAGAGAGAGAGAGAGAAGAGAGGAAGAGGAGGGAGGTAGGTGGTAGAGTTCAAAGGGGCAGGAAAAGGTGGAGGCGAGACCTGCCATGGAATGTTTATGTGATGGTGCTTGAGAAGGTATATCACAGAGAAGAAAGAGGAAAGGCATTGTGAAAAGGTCTGCTGTAGCACAGGTAGCACAGTGCTGGTGCACAGGCCTCATTGGGATGTCAGGCTGATGTTCTGTTCTCAAAGCACATGACCTTCTTTCCTAACGGTTGTCTTGACAAGGGGCCCTGCTTCTGTAGGCTAAGCATGGAGTTCACAGCTATTGCCAAGTCAGATCACAGTAAATGAAGGGCAGGTAACTTTCCCACCAATGTGAGCCTTGGGGTGGACCCTCATAGGAGTTGATTGGTTGATAAGAACCTGCCAAGGGGATTCTTGCTCATTGAAAACGTGATGACAATGTTGAGTGAGTCCCATGAGGTTTCCCATGACAGGCACTGGGAAAGTGTCCTCCCACTGTACTAGATATGAATAGAGACAACTCTGAGGCAGGCTGGACTGCAATGGGGTATGAGGCAGGACAGAAGGATGCAAAGTTGGGTGACATGGGAAAGGAGCCCCTCTCTCCGGAAGTCTGCTTAAAACTACTTACAGCAGAAAGTCAAAAACTGCAGCCCAGTGTATGTAACATTTGCTGGGAAGGTTGCTGACAGAGACTATTCATTATATGTAGAGATATCTCCAAAATAGCAACAAACCACACTGAGGACTTTAGCATGTGTGGCCCAACTCTTTTCCTAGACAAAATCCTGAAATTTTCAGGGAAACTCATAAACAAGTGTATATGTTGTTTTTTTGTTTTGTTTTGTTTTATTTTGTTTTTGCAGCAAAGCCATCCTACCTTCCAGTCCAATCCTATGGCCCTATGGCTTAGGGTTTGCTGTTTTCCATTACAATTGCAATTCCATCCAGGGAAGGTCAACCCTGTATCTCAGGGATGCTTCTTAGCAAGCCTTTGCTATATAACTTCAGAACCCAAAAAAAGTCAAACATGTGGTTATAGTGAAGATATCCAAGAGTGACTCTCCCTTGAGAAGCCCACATGCACACATGAGTGTGTTCTATCCTTTCCCTGACTGCCCCTCCCCCTTTATAGTAACCCAAAGCTTACACATAAGTTAAACACCATTCCCAATGAACTCTGACTTAGCTTGGTACTGCATTCTATTGAAATTCTTCGCAGAGTCGCATCTTTCAGAGTGGGGCTTCTGAAAGCCACTCTGCAGGCCAAAGCTTAGTCTGTGTCTCAGGCCAATGCTGTAGTGACATGGATAGGTGGAGCTTACAGGAATGTGTTTCTTGGGGGACACCAGTTGTGTGGTCACTATGAACTGCTCACGGGTGTCCTCCTGCATGTTATCCTGGTCCTTGGTTTTGTGGCTTCAAGTGGGACCCTGATGGGAGGTCTGGCAACGATGAAGGGATATCAGGTTATCTTTGAGCATGAAGGATCCTTCTCAGAGAGCTAGGATCCTGGAAACTCACGACCACCAAGCTGCCCTGAGCCAGTGGCTTCTGGAGTTTTGTCTCAAGAATTCAAAGAATGAAATTTACAATTCACGGAGGGTGGGTTTTAAAGAGAAGTTTATTACAGGTCCGTAGGTCAGAGCTTAAGAGAGTGGGGAGGGGGAGAAAGGGAGAGAGAGAAAGAGAGATAAAGGGAAAGAGGGAGAGAACACTCCTTACAGCAAGAGGACTCTCAGTAAACACGCAGCATTGCACTGCTAGCCTGGGAGCTTTGTAAAGGACTCATGTCATAAACTGGGGTGAGGGTGGGGAGACAGATGGCTTAGACAGTCCAGTTGGCCCAACCAGGCATCCAGGGGCCTCCTCTCAGTTTCAGTCCTGTAGTTACACACGGCCTGTAGGCAGAGGAGCTTGTTTAGGAGACAGCAAAGAGACAGGAAACAGAGCTTTCTCCTGGGTTCCAGCAAGAATATTCTCAGAACTTCTGTCTTGGGGTCTCTATTTGACTTGTTCCTATCCCCTGATCTAATCAGCAGGGGATCCCAGCCAGGCCTGGGAAGGTCTCCATGATCCTCCCTTCACGGACTCTTTCATACCCCTTCCAAATGGAATAGTCCACAGGGGCCTCACACATCCCTCTTGGATGTCAGAACCTCGCACATCCCTCTTGGATGACAGGTCACATTGGCCCAATCTCAGCTGTTCAGAACTGGCTGTGGGATATGGAATGGTCATCTTCTTCCTGGACTTAGGTCAGCCAAGCTTCTTCCTTGCAATTGCATGCAGCTCAGATAAGGGAGAGTCTTGAAACTTCTACTAAAGATGAGATATAGCCACTCTTAGGGCCTCTGAGGGACTGGTACCCTAAGCACCTAGCATATAGCCTTCATCCTGAGCATCCACCTGACAGCTGTTAACTGAGCATCTCTCTGTACCAGAGCTATGCCTGGGTCCTAAAGACACAGTAAGGCAAACAGCAGGTAAGCTTGCCTCCCCAAGGGCAATCAATAAAAGGACAACAAACAAGAACAGTGAGGAAATCACAGCATGGCACACCATTGAGGGTTAAAGGAGAAAATGAAGTACAGAAAAGGAGTAAGAAGTGTGTCTGGTTTTTATTCGGGTGGGATAGCCATGAAGGCTGCAACAAGAGAGTTGGAGTGGAATGGATAAGAGATGAGCCAGGCAAGAATCGGAGGAGGATTCTAAGTGAGGAAAGGGCTGGCGCAAAGGCCAGAGGCTCCCGGCATGTCCTAAAGTCGTGGAGAAGGGAGATGGGGCTCTCTGGTTTCCCCTCTTTCTTTATCTCCTCCTCATCTTACCCTCCAAGCTCTGCTTGGATTTGCAACGCTGAGTGGTGAGATGAGTTGTGAGATGCATCCCCAGGGCACACAGGGCATGAAGGATCTTCCTCCAGGGGACTGGGTGGGGATGACACCCAGAAGCCTCCTTGGGAAAGGAGTTTTCCATTGCGCAGTAGAGAAGGTATAGGCTAGAGCTGATAAACAGCATTTCCTGTTTGGGGCTGATGGGACAGGAAGTTGAAACCACTGTGCTTTGCTGAGGGGAACAAGGGTGAAACTTCAATAAGTTAGCCAACACTGCCTATCCATGAACCTGAGTTCCTCTATCCACTAGGACTCACTGTCTCCATCCATTCAGATGTTCATTTTCCTATATCCCTGTGTAAAACTCCACCATTGCAAGAACTACTGTGTTCTTGATTCCCTGCCAGCTCCTTAACAGTAGGGACTATGTCCTTCTGGCCCTCTGTCTCCAGCCATAGCCATAGCATCAGGCCAGAGGTAATCTCTCCAACCCCATAGATTCTGGGAAAAGTCGGTGTTGCCACAAACTTCCTTGCATATGTCAGACTTTGCTATGGTGTATCTGATATCAAGTCATGTGGAAGGAACCTCCTCTTATGGGCCATTTCCCCAAACCTCATATGTGCTCTCACACTCCCATAGTCCCCTTGCTGCCCTTGCAGAGACCCACCTCCTTTCAAGTAGAGTTTACTGGAACTTGCACTGAGCCCACCTCCCCTATGCATATCCTGGACTTAGATCCAGGATGTCTGGGTCTTCATCCCAAAGGCAGAGACTTCATAGGATTTGCCCACCCGTGCTCACTAAGCACCTTGCTCACCTCCCCATCACTTCCCTTCCCTTCTCTGGCCCTGCTCCAGAGCCTTCAACATTTCCTGAGGCAAAGTGAGCTGATCCAAGCCTGTAAATTCAGGTGGGGTGGGTGCTTCATGCCCTGCCTAGGAGGGTGAAGGTTCTGTCGGGGCTTGCCTGCCCTGGGCAACATGTTACCTGTTGTTGTTTCTTGTTGCCCACTCAGGCCTCACAACACATGAGACGTGGAGCTGCTTGTTGCTAGTGATTTCCAAGGAGCACCTCTGCCAGAAGCTGCCTTCAAGTGCTGCTGGATCTTACGTGAGTGAGCACACACGGAGGGAGCATTAAACTAAGCAGTGCTGCTAATCTCAACATCATCTTCAAAAAACCTCAGCCCATAGCCCAGGGGAATAGGGGGGCTGGGTGTCTGGTTTGTGTGAGAGAAGGTTCCAGCGATCTGGCTGGTAGAGATCAGGTTCACACGGGGTAATAACTGTAGCTGGGATGGCATGTGCTGTTTACCTACACTGTTCTTGTACTTGAGATTCTCCAGACAGTGCTTCAGCCCCAGCTGCTCAATGCCTCCAAGGTGAGCCCATAGCCAGAGCAAGAGCATCGCCGCCACCCAGAAGGAAAAATGGGGACATACACACACAATCTAGTTTGTGCACTCTTTTTTTTCTCCCCCTTTGGACCAGGCAGCTCTGAAGTGTTCATTTCTTCATTTTCCCATTTATTTAACATACTTATGATTTAGGGCTGCTGGTTCTGGGAACTGAACTCAGAGCCTCCTGTGTGTTGGCAACAGTTTTACAAATGGGCTATGTCTCTGACTCTAATTAAGTCTTTTCAGTCGAGTTTCATTAAATATACCAGGCTGGTCTTGAACCTCCCTTTGCTGCTTCCAAGTCTCTAATACCTTCAAGCTCCAATCCTTTCCTCTCTGCTTTACCATAGTGTTACTGTGGGATAAATCACTGCACCAAGGACAATGATTTTCCGCTATTTTTAGGCTTTTCAAAACAGAAGCACAGGTACAATCCCCAGACTTTGAAATAACATTTTAGTGGTTTCCAGGTAGTTGAGGTTTTGAAAATGAAAAAGACACCCTTTTAACCCAATTAAGGAAGACAAAGCTTCTGTGACATGAATAGTTGCCACAATACAACAGTAGTAAAGCTGGCTCTCTCTATGTACAGTACCGGGTAGGCAAGACCTAGTGCCCCTCCGGGACTTTCGGAGGTAACTAAAGTTGTGAGCCTTTGGCTTCCGAGTGCAGGGGAGGGGAAGGTGTGTCTCAAAATCATTAAGAAGAGCAGAAGAGAGAAGCCAGGAACGTGAGCACAGTCCATCTGAGCATAGGAAATCTTTCCTAATATCGCACCTCACAGCCTCAAAGCAGTGCTGCCCATAAAACCGAGGATAAAGAAGAGAAGGGTATCCATACATCGTGCAATAAGAAAATGGTTTCAAAAAACGAGGAGCAGCCTAATGTGCTGAATTCAGCAGGGCTGAGGCCTCTGGGAACTGGGGAGTTAACAGACTGCAATCAGAGCTCCAGCCTGGCCTCTGTCTGACTGCAGAGATAATGAAGTAATAAAAGCAGCAGAGGCAGCAAACAAGCTCTGTTCTGTGGGGCTCTTTGGGCTCCCAGGTGCCACTCCTGGTGTACCCAAAGACTCCAGCAGCTCGGCAACTCAGAGGAGTGAGCTGGCAGGCAGGCCTCAGTGGCCCAGGACTAATTCCCTCCTTTGGAGGCACCAGAACATCAGCTCCCCAACCTGTCACTGAGTCCAGCCCATAGTGGGGCAGCCCATATGGTCAAGCTGTTGAGCTTCCAGAGAGCCCAAGGGTAAATAAATGCTGGGAGTCCAGATGGGAGGCCGGCCAGGCTGGCTCCTCTCCTTGATCTCCTCATGGGGGGTGGGGCGAGGGTCCGTGTAGAAACCCCAGGAGGCATCTTAGCGATTTTCCAGGCCAGTGACTTCATTTGTCAGATGAAAACGGCCCTACCCCTCCTGCGGGTTAGGGTGACTGGCCAAAAGTGCCATGGTTAATCAAGAAGTGGTGGTTGAAAGCATAGCTGAGCTTGAGTATAGTCAGTAGCCTGAGAGAGTCACTGTCAAGTTCCTCCCTGGGTAGCTAGAAGGGGGTAGGGACCTTCCACCCCAGCTTCTTGGAAGATCAAATGCAGATGCACAAGAAGCCACTACGTGGTCCACCACAGGGGCCTGGTTCCTTCAGAGGCCACCTCCCAAGTGTTGGTTTTATGGGCATGTGCCACCATACCCTGTTTATCCAGTGCTGGGGGTTGAACCCAAGGCCTCATGCATGTTGAACAAGTGCTCCATCAACTGAGCTGCACCCCAGCCCTTTGAGTAAGTTTGTGACACTGGGTAAGATATTTGACCCTTTGCTCAAGGTGATTAAGACACAGACAGGAACAAGTGTGAACTAACCTGTGCTCTGACTATCTGACAAACATCTAATCTCACTGTGGAAACCAGGGTGAAAGGTCCTGGAGAAACTAAACAAGAACTACCGTATGATCCAGCTCTGCTTCTCTTAGGTATGGGTGTATGTCAGGGCCCTAAGTCAGCGCAGCAGGGAGATTCCTGCACATTCTAGTGTTTTGCTGAACTCTTCACTATCAACAGGGAATGAAATCTGCCTAATACCCATCAACAGATGGATGGATAAAGAAAATATACAGGTGGAGATTTGTTCTGCCCTAAAGAAGAATGAAATCATAATATTTGTAGAAAAAAGAACTGGAGATCATTATGGTAATAGAAAATTTTCTGTCATATGCACAACCTAGACTTAAATTTATATAGACCCAGTGTTCTTTTTAGACACCATGAGTCATTTATTTGTTTACTAATCAATAAACTAATTAATCTGTGAAAAAACATAATAGCAATAATAAAGTACTTGGCCTTTCTGGGATCCACTCTTCTCATCTGTAAAATGGGAATTGGTCTGCTTTAGCTGGAGGCAGGGAGAAGGTGGAGTGTCCCTGTCAGCGTGTGGCACTTAGCACAGTGCAGCTGTCCCCACTACCATCCTCTAATCCAAAGTTCCTTCCCGAACTCTGCAGCCAGGACAACTGCTTTCAGCTGATGGATGATAAGCTGCTGCATCAATGAGACGCTGGGTGCTTGTGCTCTGGGGTGGCAGGAACCGCACAGCCGGCTGGTGGATGGCACTAACTGAAATGTACCATATGTTTAAAATAATGAACCCAGATGTTAGGCCTTGGCACCTAAGGCTCACACCATTAGACTTGATCCTTTATGTGTCTCTAACGGTCTTTGAGGTGCCAGGAAGCTTGTATTAAAATGCAAATTAGTTCCCCAAGAAGGGAAACATAGTAAGTTACCCTCTTTGCCAATTTTCAATCTGGACTGGTTTGAGATGAGAGAGGTAAGGGAGAAATTGAATGAGTTCTCTTTCTGTGGGGTAGGTGCTAAGTGCAATAGGTACAGAGAGCTCTCACAAGGTAATTGGACTTCCAGAAGAGTCAAGGGGCAGGAATATTGTTCAAGGCAAAAAGCACAGGCATACATATGGTACTCAATCCCTGCTGTGGGAGGCACAGGATTGTGGAAGCTGGTCCGGGCAATAGAACTTGTCACAATCTTCACACACACAAACACACACACACACACACACACACACACACACACACGCATATACATGACCCAACAGAGAGAGAGAGAGAGAGAGAGCACAGAAGAAAGGGCCTGCTTCTTTGCTATCCCACTTGGTGTGCACTTCGCCTGTGTGAGCTGTATAGGAATCACCTAACACCTACAGAATTGTCCCACACTGAGGAAACAGGTATGAGAAAGTGAATGAATGTAGATACCATGATGAGTGGTGAAAATCCTCTCTGTGTACCAGCTGTGCCTCTCTACAGAGTGCTCAATTAGGACTCAGTGTCATCTAAAATCCACTCCTGCTTTACTTGTAGCCTTAGTCTACCCATTGACTGCCAGTGGGCAACAAAGTTCTACATAGCCACATTTTACAGAGTCTGTGGTTTTAAAGAGTTGTCTTTTTATTTTACCTGTGAACTCGTTCATTATTCACAGTGACTCAGAACATTTATCATCCCCATTCCACAGATTAGAAACTGAGGCTCAGAGGGTATGGACTCTTCAGTCATACAATAAGTTCTAGATCCCAAGGCCTGTGCTGTGACTCCAAAGGCTGAGTTTTGGTTGCTGGTTAACCACTCTGCCTCCATCTTTAAGAGGAAAGAATACAAGTCCCCTTTTCAAACTGCTTTGCTTTGAAAATATTAAAGAGGGAACATGAAGTGGTCAAGGGGCATATTGAGGTTACCTGGTGGAGTGGGATGGGGATTTGTGGGATATGATCAAGATATATTGTTTTACATATATAGAATTGTCAAATAATGAATAAGGGACATCCTATTAAAATGTCAGAGAGAGAGCCCTATTAAAGAGAGGCTACAAACATGCATGATTCTATAAAAGCATATAAGTGATAAGGATGTCCAGAGAACTAATGGATGGAGAATCAAACACGTAGTGACCCAATAAAAACATGTGGCATTTCAACTTCTTGTTACAAAGTGTGGCCAAGGCATGGGGTTCAGTGGGTAGAGTGATTGATTGCCTAGCGTATACAAAGCCTAGGTTTGATCCCCAGTACCTCACGTGTCAGGCATAGTGGCTTTTCCTGTAATCTCAACACTTGGGAGGGGAGGCAGGTGATCCAAAAGTTCAAGGTTATTGTTGGTCACATCAAAGCCAGCCTAGAATACATAGGATCCTGTCTCAAAAACAAAATTAAGAGTATTCATACGTAACTACTATGAAGATGGCAAACAGATCTTTTCGCTCCTGCTCCCTCCCAAGTTACTCCCTAGCAATAAGAATTTCTCTAGACTGCTGTTCTGAGAGCCTGCAACTACTGAGAAGACCTGCAGACACAGGAAGATGTGTGGTGAATACCTGGGTTGGCCATGGCCTTCGAGCAACATGCTGAGCCATTGTCATTTGGAGAACCTGAGCATATTCATGGTACCCAGACATAGTGAGAGGCGAGACACATGGCTCAGTGCTCCTGGGAAGTGGCTTGCTCCACTGGGTCTGACTTCCTAGATTCCTCAAAAGATGTCATATTTGGGTACACAGGGTAGCCTTGGCAAGGGAGAACCTGGCCCTCCTCAACACATGTAATCCCCTCAGCTTTGGCGACATACAGTATCCAGGTGGCACAAAAACATGAGATGATAGGTAATATCAACCAGCCTTGTTCCTAACCACTTACTGGCCTTCTTACTGCTGAGCCAAAGACTTGGAGAGGAGGGCTGGGAATATGGCTTAGCTGGTAGAATGTTTACCCAGCATGTACTGAGCCCCGGATTCAATCTCAGCACCACCACATAAACCAGGCATGCTGGCTAACTGCTGTAATTTCTTCATTTAGAGATTGAAGGCAGGAGGATGAGGAGACCAAAGTCATCCTGGGTTGCATAATGAGTTCAAGGCCAACCTGAGGTTCACAAGAGATCCTGTCCCAAACATAAAACAGGGCAAGGAAGCTTTCCTCCCATTTGTGATGGTTGAACCTTTTCCTGGTCCAAGACCCCTGTAAAAGCTATCCACCTTCCCACTAGGTCCCACTGAGGAGGAGCCAAGCAGATTCTTGGCACCTTCACACCCTGAACAGAATCGTGAGGCTTTGTCAAGCAAAGTCAGAAGGGATGCTTGAGACGGGCTTTTGTTCTGCTGGGAAAAGAGAACTCTCTCTTCCCTCTGCACGTGGCTACAGCAAGCTGCAATTCACAATGCTGCCAACTTTAACACGTGCCTGGGCACACCCACAGGCACACACACACACACACACACACACACACACACATACACACACACACACATATTCTGGTTGAGCCTCAGCCTGGCTGTCTCTGAAACAATCCATCTTCAGCCTTCACTGTTAATTATGACCTGGTGCACCGATCACCAAATGGCACCGACACTGAGCTCTCGGTGGCTGTCCTTGTCAGACTGCATCATCATGACGCAGGTTGATGAAATCATCTGGGCAAGGTTAAGGCAGGCCTCCACTGCACAAGGGTTTCTGCATAAAACAAACAACTGCTTGCTTTTGAGACCTGGCAAGGGAATGGAAAAGAAACCCAAGATGCTCTCGGCTTCTGTTCTGGTTTCCAGGCAACTGGGTGCTGGGCGCAGGAAGGGAGAGGACTTTCTTCTGGTGCCAGACAGTACTGATAGACAGTGGACTGATGTTCAGTGCCAAAGACCTGGGGAGGGACAGAGGAAGCCGGAGTAAGCCTCATTGCCCTAATCAACCGTAGCTTGGCCTGCTGGCAGGGAGAGGTTGGAAAGTGAGTGTATCAGTAGGGGGGCTGGGCAGCTTTTCCAGCCTTTATAAAGACTAGTGGCTGTAAGCACAAGAACTCCTAAGGAGCTGTTGTCTTGGCAGCCAGAGATGAGTGTGTCATTCAGGGAAGCTGAAGGAACCTGACAAATGCCTTCATAAGGAGCCCCAGGAATGACTTGGCTGAACCTGAGTCCTGGCTGTGGTCAGAGGGCACAGGAATGGTCAACAGTGTGGGACATTTTTTCGTTTAATACTGTGTAACAAGATCATCCTGGGGTCCACCATGTGCCAAGCACTTTGTTAAGCCAGAGGATCTTAGAATGAAGTTGCGGCCAAGGACTACCTACCTCATCATGTCCCCTCTGCTGCGACTCTGGCCAGTGTTCAGGGGTTCTTGGATCTTATGGTATGGGAATGGCCTAGGACTCCTCAGATCTGAACCCTGGCACTTAGAGATAGAGTGAGTGACCCTGGTTGTGGCATGTAAACTCTCCAGATGCCCCTTTCTCATCCATCCAAAGACTGGTCGGGAACCAGCACGACATTTCCAGAACAGTAGGAGTTTCTGGTCTCTTCTCCTGGGTTCCTCTGGTGACAGCTAAGAGTGTGTCCCAAGACTGTGAGGATCCCCAGATGGGTTTGATGAGCAAGGTGGTCCCCATTTTCTATCTCATTGAAGTTCTTAGGGTAGGGTAGGCCATACAAACTGTACAATGCCCACACATTACAAAGCCACAGATCATATACCCAGTACAGGGTCAACAAGGACTACATGGAATAAGCCAGTACTCCAGGAAGTAGCATTACCTCAGTGAAGAAGAGGAAAACCAATGGCAGTGAGTGAAGAAAGGCTACAGATTCAGAAGCAACAGGGTGTGCGTGCCTAGATCCCTGTAGGGGCAAATCCATGAAAGTGTGCTGCAGAGGGCACA
Organism: Phodopus roborovskii; assembly: GCF_943737965.1. Classification (NCBI taxonomy): domain Eukaryota; kingdom Metazoa; phylum Chordata; class Mammalia; order Rodentia; family Cricetidae; genus Phodopus; species Phodopus roborovskii. The sequence goes on from NW_026126480.1 coordinate 38,147,062, forward strand.
CTTTTCTGTAGCTTTCTCCCAGACAGGGACACTCAATGAATGGTTTCTGGCTACTGTCCAGCTACATGGGCAAGTTCTTAAAGTTCCTTCCATCTTAGCTTCCAGATCCCCAAAACAAAGCTAGCTAAGTTTTACCCTAGGGCCAGGGTGAGATTTAATGCCTAAATGCAGATCAAGTGTTGAACACAAAGAAAGCTGAAGGTGTGGCTAGGTAATTTTTAACTTTTTGCACAAAGCCTTGTGCAGATAAAAGCAACCCTGGCCTCCTCTGGACAACAGTGAAAGGGAAGTCTCAGCAGATCCGAAACCGAAATGTCCACAGTGCAATATCAGGACAATGGTGTTTCTGGGAGGCATCTTGGGCTGTATTGGGCACTATTCTGAACACTATGTAGGGTTTATCATCCTTGCCTCTTCTTCACAAGTGAGACCACTAAGGCTCAGAAGGAACCAACTGAGACACACAGATAGCCCAACCATGCTTATTACCTCTATTCCACAGGGCCCCCCAAGTTCAATACATTTTCCTCCAATCTACTTCTCTTGTAGTGACACTTGGAACCAGACCATTCCAAGAGTCAATTAATCCAAGATGCAGCCCTGAACATTTTGGGCTGGGCCTCTAAAACAATACTGGCTGGCTGCATCCAACACTCAGTGAGGCTGGGAGGCAGGCATGCTCCCTGGGTGAAGGAGGGCCTGTGACCCTGGGATGGCCAGCAGCAGGCCAGGCCCATCGTTTGCCTCACAGAAACTCAATTGAAATTCACTCAGTGAAATGAAAATATTAAAACCCATAACACATGGAAGAACACCCAGGGTTGAATCATCCCAGCCTCACATGGCATGCTCCTGCTGCCTGTATGCATGGCATGTGGTCAGGATGCAACTACCCTCCAACTCAGATGCTTCTGTGTCTGAGGCCACAACCCTCCTGAGCTACCTACTTCTTAACTCTACCACTAGCGTTTTGCAATCTGATTTTCTGCGTGAGCTGAAGTAACCACCTATTTTCTACCAGCTTAGCCCCTTCTGACATGAGAGGTTTGAATCCGCTGCAAGCTGATGTTTTGCATTGGTTGTCAGGAAGAGCTCTGTGTATTTAGAGGATCTGCTGGGAGCTCTGTCTAGAGAAGGGGCAGGAACTCTGGGCCCCTGACAGATCTATTTTATGCTTTAAAACTTTGCATGAAATTTTGACAAAATTGTGTTACATAATTAAAATTGTTAAATGTATAAATCAATTAAATAGAGCCACTGAATCATGTGATCATTCTTGTTAGGGCCTGGAGTGAAAACCCTGCCTGTATGGTCTGCAATGCACACTGGGATGCACATTGCTGTGTGGAAATGGGCACCAGCTACTGCGTGCTGGTGTTTTCCAGAGCTACCGAAGACAGGAACATAAACAAGGCCAAAGATGAGGAAAGACAGCCAAGCCTGGCATACAGCCAGGTGAAAAACCAAAGCCTTGTGGGTAAGGCCAGGGTCTGTGAGGGGACTGTGTCTGGCTTAGTCACTGTTCCTCAGAGAATACCTGAGCCCTGCCCAACCTAGCTCTGAATTCCAGAGGTCCTTGGCTCTATATCCCAAGGACAGCAGGTATAATGCCATGAGCAGGAGGGTGACAGCCAGAGCTCAACAATGAAATTTGGTCACAGAAGAACCTCTGTTAATGAGAAGAAACACTATACATTCATACATACACAAGACACACACACACACACACACACACACACACACACACCCACATAGATAGAGGGGGGCACTTCATCCTCTTCCTCCTCTTTTTCCTCTTCCTCTTCTGTTGTTTTGAGACAGGTTTTCTCTGTGTAACTCTAGCTGTTCTGCTTTGTAGACAGGCTGGCCTGCAACTCACAGAGATCTGCCTGCCTCTGCCTCCTGAGTGCTGGGATTAAAGGAGTACGTCATCATTGCCCAGCTAGCTTACTATTTTCCTAAAGTGAGTTCAAATTAGTACAGACAATGATTTTCCCACTCCCATTCACCTATCTTAATCACACCACCTGTTTTACTCTTGGGAATCCAGACCCCTGTTGTCAAATGTGTAAGGATTCAGGCATTGTGCTGGCCTGCCCCTGTTACCTGGCAGAATGCACTCAGGTAGTACCCTGGTCAGCCCAGTATTCTAGGACTATTACTTTGCACACAGGTGCAAAGGACCCCTGATGGGAGATGCCATTCTGCAAATACGTTTCTCTTATTGGTTAATGAATAAAGCACTGTTGGCCAATAGGAAAGCAAGATAGGTGGGACTAGGAGGAGAGAGGAGTTTTCAAGATAGGGTAGAACTCCAGGCCCTCTCTCCAGTAAGATAAGACCATGTGGAAATACTTAAGATTAATAAAAATGGGTTAATATTTAAGACTGAGCTAGCCAATAAGAAATGCTAGTAACAGGCTAACAGCATTATATCTATTACAGCATCTCTGTGTGTTAGTTTGGGCTGGCACAGCTCTGGGGCCAGGCGGGCGGGAAAATCTCCTCATAACAGACCTCTTTAAAAGAAAGACTCTTGCCCATTTAGCTCTCTCTCCCTCCTTCTTTCCTGCTGTTCCCCTGGGGGCAGACAGCACTTTTCCTGTCTCCCTCTTCTCTTCTGTCCTCCCTCCGTCTCTGTGTCTCTGTGTCTCTTTACCTCTCCCCCCCCCACTTCTAATAAAATTTCTCACTAAGCTCTGTCTGCCTGGCACGTTTGTGCCCCCCCCCCCCACACACACACACAGTCAACCTCATCCTTCATGGAATTTGCCAAGGTTCCCCTGGTGCATTATCATAACAACAAGAACAAACATCTGGGATCAGTATTGGGTAGTCTGGGGAGGTGAGAAAGGTGAGCTTCCAGAGTCACAGTGCACTTGACAATGCATGCTGGTCCTGAGTCTCAGCTTGTATTTTCATTAGCATTCAGATAGAAGCCATGGCCTTCAGCTATGGCCTGAACTCTACACCCCTCTTCCCAGTGTTCGCTTTCATGTCATTTAGTCTTTTATTTAAATATCATTGCTCCTCATGCTTCCCCGAGGAGGGAGGAATTTGGCAAGAGCAAGAACTTCACCTGCCTCAGTTCAAGACAGTACCTGGTATATTGTAGGCCCTAGACAAATGCCTGCTGAATGAATGAAGGTGTGAATAAATGATGCTATAAACTTTCCTACAAATTCAACCATTAATGCATACCTGGGTCAAGGAAATCCTGACCTTGGAGTCCCCATCTGCTGCTTACTTTGGAAATGCCCCCAAACCCCTAAATATGAACTGTTCACACTCCTACCTGCAAGACAGGCAAACTACCCCCAGGACTGTGGTTGAAACATGTTCTATGGCATCTGGTAGGTGTCTGTCTAAGCACTGTTGACTCCAAGTTGCCTTTACTGTGTCCACTTCAGGGTGGTGAAAGCTGAAGTACAGAGGGCGGCTAGATCAGAAAGCCAGCTTTACACTTCTAATTTCTGATGCTCAGGGCACCCAGCGCTGGTCATAGTGCGACTCTGATTTCACTAATCAAAGGACATTTTAGAATCCCTCGAATAGGTTGTGAATTTCTTGGGATTCCTTTGATTTGACAAAGGACTATCAGGGGCTCCAAGAATCACCCTTTTAACTTCATCTGAATATCATTATGGCCCTTGCTAAAGGTACACTTGTCTCCCCCATCCCAGGGAAACTAAATAATTTCAGAACCAGAGTAGGTTTGCTATAGCACGGCCACATGGCTAGAGAGAGTCCAAGGAGAGATAACTCCTAATTGGTCAGATAAAGAAAGATGATGTGATGGGCTGTCTCACCAACAGCACCTATATAAAAAGCCAGGTGCTGCTCTGTGCACGCTTGTAACCCAGGTGCTTTGTGGATGGAGCGTCACTGAGGCTTGCTAACTACCAGCCTAGCTCCAGATTCACTGAGAGACCCTATTTCAATAGAACAAAGCAGGAATTGATAGAGAATGATACCCAATGTCTTACCATGCACACAAGTGTAACACACACACACACACACACACACACACACACACACACACACACACGAAAAAGTGATCAGGTTTTTAAGGCCATGCATAGTGGCTCATGACTGTGATCCCAGCATTTGGGAGGCTGGAACAGAAAGATTTCAAGAATGTATAGCCTGAACTAATAAATCCTGTCTCAAGAAACAAAAGCAACAATCAGGTTTGACCCTGTGTTTCATGCCTATAACTAAAGAGGAACTCTTGAAGTCTGTTGCCTGTCCATTGTAACAGAGTCTGATTTCTTTTTTTCTTATATCTAATAGACTCCTTACATGTGCAAATCTAAGTTCTAAGAATGCTAATAACACTCATGAGATCCTCATTAACAATCCTGTAAGAGAAACACTATTATATATCATACAGCATTTGAGAGACATTCTACCCACACTATGACTCACCTTACCCTCCACCCTGCTGGGAGCAGGGATGTTTTTTTGTTGCTGTTGTTATTGACAGATGGGAGTCTGCGAAATACTGGAAGCTACCCTGAATCTCACCAGTGGGCTGCTAGGTTGAACTCTGAAGTACAGGAAAGATCACACAGAGTCAGACAACTTCTGAAATGGCAGCTAATCCTAGAGTTGTCTCTCAGGACATGCATGCTAGAAGCAGCACTGGTTAAGATGTGCCAAGCCCTAGCAGTGGCATGGGGTGGGGAACACACATTCACAGGTGTGAATGTCAAGTCAGAAAGGTGCTTGTAGGTTCCAGCACTGGCAAGATGCCAGCAAGTGGAAGAAAACCCCGGGGCTCAGCTAACTACCCCTCTAATATCTATGTGGCCTCATTCTGCTAAAATGTGGTGACAAGGACATTCATCACTGCTTATGTGAATGTTTCTCAGTGGGAGGAGGAAAGCTTTATTCACTCATGAGCTCTCCTCTTCCAGATACAGGCCCCACTTGAATTTTCTAGTAGCAAGACTGTAATCAGCCCTACCTTCAAATGAGAACCTTTATTTGTTTCCCCTTGGCCTCTGAGGCAACAATGTTGCTAGGGTTGAGGAATGCTTTTTCTCAGGTAGGGTGGTTGGCCAAAGACTCCTGAGTTAAACTTATCTCTCCAGGTGGTACCAGCTAATTATATGATGGAAATGCTTGTTTCTAATTTGGAAGCTCTCAGACCATCTTATAATAAATATACATGTCTGTATCTATTAATTAAAAGTAAGTGATGTGATTTGTTATTTTAACAGTACTGTTTGGCTAATGGCAACCGAAAATGTATCGGTGATCTTGAATTGGGATGATAGTAGACTTAAACAGAAAGAACTGAGTGATACCACAATCTGTATGGGACAATTATTTTTCCACAGGGGTCTAGAGTGTGATTTCTGAATTTCCTCCATTTGGATGTGCATGTCACGATGATTAATTGGAAAGTTATAAGTTATTTATTCTTACCTAACAAGCTGTCCAAAACACAGTAGCTTAAAACCACAACAGGATGCTTTTCATGGCTGTGTGGGTCTACTGGGATATTGCCCAGTCTTATCTGGGCTTATTCATGGGGCTTCTAGCAGCTGGGTCTGGAGGGTCTAAGATGATCCAACGTGCTGTCTATGAACATTGGATGGCTATTATTGGCTAGGGTTTCCTCTCCATATGCTCTTATCCCATAGTCCCCAGCCTGCGCTCTCTTCCACAGGAGTGGTAGCATTCCAAAGTGGCAAACATGGGGACTCTGATGTCTCCTGAGACCCAAGCTCTGAAACTCCTTCACCATGGGCCTTAATCAGCTGTCCAAAAAAAAAATCCTGGGGAGGATCTGGTAGGTGGTTAATAAATTTCATTTCTGAATAGGAGAGGCTATTAAGTTTTTTGTGTGCAGAATATTACCCCTTGCCTGAGATCCTAGCCTATTGTACGTTGGTCTCATGGTCAGAATTGTGGTCTTTTAAATGCAAATATAGCTGAGGTACCTTGGATTCCATTTCTTAGGTGCACACAGCTTCCCTGGAATCAGATACAAAATTACAAACTTCCAATGGGTAAAACAACCTTGGTGGGATGGACAGGAGAACCCAGGTAAACCATTCCCTTCAACTGGGGAGGAATTGGAGGCCTGTGCTGCTGCTGGTTTATTTCATTCTGAAATCTAGCCAGATACTCATGGCCAGTTTCCCTACTGCAGGAATATGGAATAGTCCTCTTCTTGGGCAGCACCTTCCATTGAGGTGTCCTCACCTGAAGCTCTCACTGGTTTTTTTTAACATCATTCTCTGGGACTTTGGCTCTGCCCCTGAGTTGTTCTTTCTTTTCTATATAAACAGCACAACATCGTGGCACTTTTGTGGATGCCTGCTTTCTGCCCTGTGAAATTGAGGGACCAATGATTTTCTTTCATTTTGGACTGTCTTTGAGCCCCTCCTGGCCCAAGTTGGGATGTTTCAAACAATATGATGACCTTTTTGTAGGTTTCTCTGGCTCTGGTTTTCTGAGACAGATTTTCTCTACCTTGGGTTGGGTGGCAGATACTAGGTAGGATACTTAGGAGCCTTTCTGTCTATACTCTTGTTGAAGTCTTCCCAAAAGATCTAACAGTCACAGCTTCAATAGAGTTAGGTCTAGCCCTTGTTTCATTTGGATCTGGTTTAGGGAGTGTGTGTGTCCTTGGAATGAAAGACAGTCTTATTTCCAATCACACATGTCCTGGATATTTTATATTTCCTCAGAGTTCTGCTTCTTGCCTCCTTGTAGCCTCTGTAGTTCCCTTTCTCTCTCTCCATGAATGTATCACACACAGCAAGGAGCCAGCTGGCACCTCCAGTATTCTGTCCAGAGAATTCCTTGGCAAGATCTCTGTATTCAGAAAGTAATGTTCCATATTGCCAGTTATACAGATGACAATGTGGCCTATTGTTTTTACTACTGCCTTGTCTGGACCACTTCCAATGGCAGTTTGTTACCCTCTCTCTAGACCTTAGCAAATGGTGACAGTCACATCTCTACCCTACTCCTAATACAAAGTCAGTGCCATCAGTTTCAGGCTTTTGTCTTGTCATACTTGACTTTTAGATGCTACTGGTGATGGTTAATTTTGGATGTTAACTTGACTTTGGTGCCCAGATATTTGGAAAAAAAATGTTAATCTGGGTGTTTCTACATGATGATAACATTTGGGTCGGAGGGCTGAGTGAGGCAGTTTGCATTCCCCAATGTGGGGTGTCTCCTCCAATCAGCTTTAAAGATTGAATAATAATAGTAATGACAATAATAATAATAATAATAATAATAATAATAATAGCAATCACAATTCACATTCCTAAAGAGACTTCCTTCTTTTGGACTGAAGTGAGTTGGGACATTTTCCTGTTTCAGACTAGCTAGCTTTGGATAGGAACCTACACTGCTGATTCATCTGACTCATCAGTTTTAGACCTGGCCTTCTTTCAACTCAGACTGAGACAACTCAGACCATTCCTCTTGTGTCTGCAGCTTGTGAGCTGCAGAGTGTGGATTCCTCACCTCCATAAGCATGTGGTTAAATGTCTGACAGTGAATCTATATAGAAAGTGTCTTTCTCTTTTTCTCCATCTCTCCACATATTCATATGTATGTAACATATGTATGTAGTCATCTATCTACCGTTTCTATATAAAATATCTAATTAACATATATAATTGGTTCTATTTCTCTAGAAAACCCCAACAAGCCAACTTCTACATGTTCTGTATTGGTTATTTAAAAACATACCCAAGGCTTGCTGGCTTGAACCATGGACAGATGGCCTTTTGGAAAGAACCAGGTTGTAATGTTCCAGCTTTGTGGTCTTGGGACAACTAGTGAACTCTGCAATCTCATAAGAAGAGCCATAGGGAATGTGCAAATAAACAAGAGTGGCGATGGTGTCCTGGTAAAATATAAACAAAATGTTGGCCAGGCTGACTTGAAACCACACATCATTGCTTTTTGTGACTCTGAGTTGGCTGAGAAGCTCTGTCAGTCTCTTTGGGCTCACTGCTGCAGCATCTGCCTCAGTCACCTGGCACATCTAATGTGACCTGGCTTCCCTGCATGCAGTCTCTCACTGTCTGCAGATACAGGTAGAGAGTTGCTTTGCTTAGTGGCTACAATGCTCCAATAGGTCCAAGTAGCTGGTGGGAGGCCCTCTGAGGCCTTGGCTTCAGAACTTGCATGTATCTACCACATTCTACAGGCAAAGCAAACTCCGAGGCCACATTTAGGAGGCTCTACCTTTGAGCCTCCATGTTGCTCTCCAGATTTCTCAGTCTCCCCCAGAAGTCAGTGGGATACCTTAGCTTTTCTGAATCTCCATTGCAATCTACAAGGTCCTGTGCAGTGTTGGCCATGGCTACCAGCATGAGGCAGTGGTGGCCACATGGACAGGGGATTCATAAACCCAAATGCCTTCTCAGTGTCTCCTGAGCTGTGGATGCTTAGTGCTTGTTCAGTTTGTGAAGGCAGCCTGAGGTAAGAAATAATTCATTGGAGGTTGCAAAGAAGTCCATGTCTTTGAGTTCAGGAAGATGCAGCCCCCAACATCTTTTTTTATTCCTGTAGTTTCTACCTGCGTACCACAAGAAGGCTTTTCATTGCAATCCCAGACCTAAGGGAGCCATTAAATTTTCAACCAGTTCATGAGCACTACTCAGGGTGTTTCAAACTCTCCTGACCTCCCTTTGGAAAACTCCCCCAACATGTTGATGCCTCCAAAGTCGAAATCCAAATAATCATTTGTATTTTATCTCCACCAAAGATTCCAGTTCCTTGCTGACCCTGTCCACCAGCTACTTCCTGGGGGATACCTGTCTTGTTACTTTTAAATAAAATGCTTTGGGAAACATCTACTCACAGATGTATGTGTAGTCACAGCCTCTGCCCCCACTGAAACAATCAAAAAGAGAAACATTTACTCATGTCATATGTAATGCAATGCAATGCATGATTATCTTTAAAATAAAATTCTATGTGAAATAGAAATGACTTAAATATGCACCCCCAGAGACCTAAACTGCAGTGAAAAATTCCTTTTCCTCTGCTTAAAATGCCTTTTTCTAAAGTAGCCACATTGGAAGGGCCTTATTAAAATACATGCAGTTAAATCCTCTGAAGAAAGGCAGATGTAATTATTTGCTTTTTAAAGGTGTTGATTTCTTATAACTCTTTGTTTAAAGCTACTTGTCATTGCAAAGCCAGACATAGAGTTCATTTCCAAAGGTAACTGATACCACAGAGACAGCAGTGTGGTATTATCTGCCATGTGGACCTAAGAACTCTTGCTCTCTGAGTAGGTTTTAAATCAAAAGTGTTAAGTAGAGTTTAAGCCCCATGTCATTTTCAATTCCAAGCTTTAAAACCATGAAGCATGAATTTTATGATGGAAATGACAACTGGCCCTCATCTGTAACAGACCCAGCAAACTGACTTTGTGGCTCTCTCAGTAACTCTCTGTGAGTTTTACACACAGACAAGATATGAATGACAGGAAGGTATATGCTACATCAATAGCCAACAACTGACTGGCTCCTGAGGGTCCGCCAGCCATCCCTTCAGTACCAGCTCCTGCTTCTGTCTTTCTGCCTCTCTACAGCAAGAACTCCTTTCCTTGCTAACCCTCCTGCCTTTCATTCAACTTCTTGCAGCACATTTCTTCTAATAACACAATAACCATAAAGTGACCATAGTTATCACTTTCTGGAAGTCACATACCAGGTTACCCACTTTAATCAATGCTATACATCATTTGATCCTATAAAAACTCTGTTCAGCAAGCTTCCCAAAGGTGCCTAGATATCAATGAGCAAAGTCTAGATTCACATAGATTTGACTCAGGGCCTGAGCTATTGCCTTTTGCAATAGACCAACAATTATTTGCCTTCCTTGAACCTTTCTCTTTTAAAGCTCTTCCGGGAGAGAGATATGCCATATATATCTATGATTCCTTCCACTGTAACTGGTATAAGCATTCAATAAAAGAAGTTAACTGCTTGTTCAAGAAAAAAATGAGTCATCGTTCACTAAATTAAAACCTATATCTTTCAGAAAAAATTTTAGTGTCTCAGTACAAACAACTTTTCTTCTTCTTTGTTTTTTTTTTTTTTTGCTTTCTTTTAGTATTCACTTTCAGTGGAGTCAACTCAAAACTTGCAAACCAGCAGGCCTTGTTTGGAAGGTGATTCCAAGTAGTCTGAGGAAGAGGCGGGTCTCCCAGAGAAAGCAAAGGGATTTACTAAGCTACACCCATCACTCAGGGCATTCAACTATCAATATCTACTTCCATTCAGGCTTGATAAAGTCAACCCCATCTAATAAACCCACTGTTAGACTTGAAAAGTAGAAGGTTCTAGAATACTTGGAGATATTTTTTTGCTAGAAGAAAAAAAAAGAATTTTTCTTTTCTTTCTGAAGTAACTAAAAACAGTCATTTAATTGTGTGGTGAGCTTTCCTGACAGGCTGCCCAACCATTGGGGTCAGAGCCAGGGGTTATGGAATATAAACTGCCCTCTAGCCTATGAGAATTTCCTCCCTTAAGAGAAACTGTCATCAAAAGCCTAATTGAGAGGTCAGTGGTCTTAAGCCAGGCAAATGATAAGCCACTAGCCATACGTAGTTAGGTTGGCTTTGATCTGCCAGGCCTTTGGGTGCAGAAAGAAAGCCGTCTATGGGCTGGGGGGCTGGCTAACCTCCTTAAAGATAAGCTGGAGCTATTTGGCTGGGATAGGGAGAGAGGGTGTCTCCGTGTGTGCTGGGGCCAGGCTAGCTAATGAGTTAGCTAGGGCTTGGCAGGCCTCCCCATGCTCCTTGACCATGCCCCCTGACCATGCTCCCTGACCACACTCCTTACCATCATCCCTCATCACACTGCCTACCGGCTGGACCTTTGATCCTGATGATGCTCTTCCCGAGTCCTGAAGGGAAACCCATGACATCCCTGTAGAGTTGCCTGCATTCCTTCTCAGGGACTGCTTTGGAAGATGTCCAATGGTGGCTTAAGCATGACAAATTGAAGCAGCCACAGAGAGCTAGTCTAGAAGCCATAGGAAAAGACCAAGAAGGGGGAAGAGGAGGAGGGAAAGACAACAGGAGAGAAGAGGTACATAGCTGAAAGACCTAGTTAATCTGACTCTCAGAGAGATAGCAAGAGTATGAGAGACTATACTGTCAACACCATACTGCTTCTTTTTCTTCTTCCCTCTTTATGTTCTCCTTCTTTCTCTACAGCAAAGGGCTGATTTAATGGAAATTAGTTGGGATACATCCAAGGAGGGGACTCTGTCTGCCAGGAAAGACAGGTTTTCAGAAGTCAGTCAGGGCTGCTTGACATCCTGCTGCCTAGGAAGCAGCCAACATGGTTGATCTCCAGTACAAGAATCTCCCCAGGCAGGAAACACTGGGCCAGCTGGATGAAGAAGATCATGAGCACCTCAGAGAAGAGAGACACATGCCACCATCAGGACAAGGAGCTTGCATACAACATCACAACATACATGGGTGGTGTTTGGGGCAAAGTCTACACTGCAGTTAGCACAACTCACAAAATACCTGGGACCCCTAATTCAGACACAATGACTTCACTCACCCAGCCAGAAGGCTTGATCTACCCACCCTCAGTTCTCCAATGCCAACATCCAGGCACTGGTAAGCACTAGAGCATCTTTGCATTGTGAGTGACAATAAAGCAACCATGCTGCTTTTCATGTGTACAGTGGTACTGCCTGGTACCATCTTGCTTTGGCCTTAAGACTATAGAATGTCATGAAATAGGCTAAGCTATCTACCACTTCCCCTTTTAGGCTTTTAGAGTTGGGATCAGGAAGGTTATATGATTTAACTAACAAAGGTTACTTTGCTGATAAAATCCAAATACTACTTGGCACCAAGACCTTTGGGTATAAAATCAGAAAGTATAGCAGAGTCATCATTCTGCAAAACACCAACATGAGCTTCCACCTTAAAATTTCCTTATACTTGGGAATGTAGAAAGGGAAAGAACCTCAGAAGACAGCTCTAGTCTAGTAATTCTCCACAGACAGATATCTAGCCCTAGACTTGTGGGCATCTGATACCTCATAGAAAATGACCATCTCAGATGAACAGGTTCATGCTTGACTGAGGGAACCTTCACCTTTCAAATTATTTCCACTTGTCATGGCAGAGGAAAAGAGAATGTTTTTATCCCACTCCAGTTCTTTGTTGGTCAAATCAAGTCACATGATTACACTTAACATTAAAGGGGGTCAGGACATTCCATTCTACTATGGGCCATGGAAAAGAGGGGAGAGAGAATGGGTCGATGTCTAAGTGGCCTTTACAGTGTTCCTCTCATGAAGCTGGGGGAGAGGGAAGTGTGATGGTTAAACTTAATTGTCAACTTGTTGAGATCTAAAACTACCTGGGAGATGGGCTTCTGTGAGGATTATTTTCATCGGGTTAATTTACATGGGTAGACTTGTCCACTGTGGGTGGCATCATTCCCTAAGTGACCATCCTGGAATTGTATAAAAAGGAAAAAGTGAGCCATGCACAGCATTCATCATTCTTATTTCCTTACTATGAATGTGATGTTACCAGATGCCTCACCTCATTGTGGAATCTTGTGTCTCATCACAATGGACTATGTCTTCAAGTGAGCCAGATTAAATTTTTCTTTTGCTGAGATTATTTCATCATATCAATAGGAAAAGTCACTAATATGAGGAGGTTTTGGGAATTGATAGTCAAATACTCCAAGGGTATATTTGAATTTGTTGGTGTCTTCTTTGATCCATTTAGATAAATATATGATTATCTAGCCATTAAAGAATGGTCTTAGCTTAACAATAAGCTGTAATGACACAGAGGTTCATTCTGGATGTAGCATTTTTGAAAATTCCAACAAAAAATGACAGGTGAGGTTTCATGCTTAACATAGTTGCTTTTCTCCCCTGCCTGCTTCAGATGCCTCTTCACCTATGTGTTGCTCATAGTAAGGGGAGAGAGAAGAAAAAAAATACAGAAATAGTGAGGAAGAAATCTGGAAGTAGTTGTAGAAGAATTCTTAGAAGTGCAGCATAGTACTTTAGGAAAAAAAAGAAAGAAAGAAAGAAAGAAAGAAAGAAAGAAAGAAAGAAAGAAAGAAAGAAAGAAACAAAGAAAGAAAGAAAGAAACAAAGAAAGAAAAATAAAAACAAAGAACTTTCCGGAAAAAGTCTTTGAGTCTCCCGCAGAAGACAAAAATTTTACAAATAAACCACAAAACCTCATGGCTGGTCTCTTTCCTCCATCTCAAATTCCTTTGCTCACTCTTGTGGTGCAATCTGAAAAGTAGAACCCTCAGCACATGGAATTTTAATGACAATTTCTAAGCACCCAAAATTCCTGAAGAAGACCAAACACCCTCACTTTAATAGCATTTATCTCTAAAATATGCATTGCCTCATCATTATCATCAATCGGATATTTTCCCAAAGGGAAAAAAATTAATTGCCTACCAGACATGTTTTGAAATGTTTATATGTCGCTTTGTATAAGCACGAAAGTAAGTCTTTGGGAGGCTGTTTATAAGTGACTAAAGTGTTAGTAAACTCTGGTTTGGGGCTGATAAAGTTCATATGACAGTCATCGCTGAAACTGTTGCCTCAATAATAAACAGAATCTTCCAGCCTCCCTTCTTTTAAGTATGCCTCCCTGGATTAAAACGCATCTATTGTCACTGGAGGAAATCGAACGTGTGTAGATGAGATGACTGCAGTGTTGTATTTGTTGTAATGCTTAAGAGACATAATCTTTTTAAGACCCAGTATCTCATGTTGTAGAATCTCTGCTGGGTCAAACATATGCTCATGGCTGGGCATTATTTCTCCTCTTTCACAGAATGGTGATGGTGAAGACAGGGTAAGGAAGTCCATGGATGCCCAATAAAGAATAATAGATATTTATTTGAGGAAACACTCATACAATCTATTCCAGGCTCTTTATTAAACCAATCAGAAGGCACCTTGGCAAAGACACATTTTCACAGTGTACACAAATACTCGGCAACATTTGCCCATATGTGGGGAGCAGGTAGGGGGCAGATCTGCCCTTAACCCTTGGATAATTTTGGATGGGCCACTGGACCCACTGCACATCAGCCTCCACATCCAAGTGCAAGAAAGCTGGTAATATTTTGTACCCCAGCATCTGTCCTTCAAATAATGCTTTATTATGGACAGAAATGAAAAAAACTAGTGAGGGAGCAATGCTGTGATTTGCACAGTGCTCTGCCTGCAGGGACCCCCAGTATTCCAAATCTGTTCCACCACCTGGGTGGTAAATGGAAATGCCTGATCTTTCACCCTCAGGGGTCCTGCTTGTCTTGTATGGAGGATCCCAACTTCCCAAAACAGAGCATCAATAAATGTGGACATTTCATGTATTGGATTCTAGGATCTTCCATTCGCATGGTCTTAGCATTCTGCCTATACTAATCTTGGAATACAATGACAATTATGAGTACAACTCTTTGCTCATCTATAAAATTTTTGGGAAACTAACACTGGGAGACCCACAGAGGTAACAATGAAAACAACCAACATGGCTTCTGACCTCATATGATCATTCTAGAAGGGAGCATATGGAGTTAGTCTAACAAGACAAAATTTGGATCCTGTTTCTTCTACTGTCTGCTTTAGTCAAGGTGGAAATAATAGTACCTCACCTTTAATGTGGTTACAGACCCATATCACCTAACTTACTGGAAGCTTCTAGCAAACTGTCATTATACTCAGCATCGAAACAAAGAAAGTCCATTTCCTTTAGTGACTGACTGCTAACCTGCCTGCTTTGGTTTGTCCCAGAATTGTGACAATGTCTTTCTACCTTTGGGACTGCCTTGCCCTAACCCAATTTCAAGGCCAAGAGTATCCAATTGTGTTCATGTTGACTCATTAATCATTCCCTCTCTGCACAAAAGCTTTCCCCTGTCATTATCCCCAGACCAGTGACTGGCAACCATTGCTCCCTGTGAGTTGATGTCCTCTTCTCCCCACCACCACTTCAGGACTTCTGAGGCTGGACTGTGCATCACTACAGGACAAACGACGGGATTCCATTAATACAGTCTGCACACCAAAACAAAACCCCAGGCCTGCTTTTGGGCTCAGGTCATGGACCAATCCCAGCCACTCTTTAGTGGGTGGGCAGCACCAGTGAGGGGAACCCTTGTGCCACTCACTGCCTTGTTCGTATCGTGAGGAAGAAAAGCATTTAGTTCTTTTCATTAGCGCCAAGATTATGAAAGAGAGAAAGGAAGGTTTGCACACTCTCAGCAGGCTCCTGGCCTGCACTCCATGGGCCTGCTCCTCAGTCTATGCTACTGCCTGAAGCCTGGCAGAGGCTTCACGTAGTAAATGTAGAAGGAATTGTACCTAGTCAGGGCACATACACATTTGATAGAGGCTCAAATCTGAACTTCTTGGTAACCATAGCAGTGTGTGTGTGTGTGTGTGTGTGTGTGTGTGACTGTGTGCCCCCAGCTACTACTGACTCTTTTTTTAAAGAAAAAGAATCTCTTCTTTTTCATATCCTAAGTATAATTTGGTAAAGTAGAAGAATGTTTGCTATTTGGCATCCTGAGAAGGACAACAGTCTCCATCTTGGGTAGGAACAAATATATGCCATGATCCCCCACTGTCCCCACCTCCACACATCTTTCTCCAGGCCTCAGTATAGATCCTTACTGCATTCAGTAGCAGTGCAATTCTTTATGTACAGGGTTCCCCGGGTTTGCCCAGGAAGGCAGGATACACAGTGCACACACTTGGTGCTCAGTGATGATGTGGGCATCAGCAAAGCTCAGAAATCCTCTCTGGTCTCAAAAGGTAAGATGAACTTTTCCCATTTACTGGCTACTTCTATATAATGTCTCAGGTCTTAGTATTTCCTCATGTTACGAAAGAAAATAGAGGCTCACTTTGAAATCCCAGAACACTTGGTTCTCTTAAAGGAGTAGCTCTCCAGGTGGTTTTAGATATAGTGGTTGAATCTCTCACACAGTATCATGGTCCCCTCCTACTCTGGGAATTCTGACCTGCTAAGATGCAAACAAACCACTCCCACTGCCATGGACCTACCTGCCATCTTGACTTCCTCAGCATAATGGACTATAACACTTCAAACCATGAGTCAAATAAACCCTTCTTCTCACAACTTGCTTTTACTAGAAGTCTGGTCAGGGCAATGAGAAAAGTAACTGAGAGACACCTTAAGTAAATTTTCTCAATAAGAGTTTTAAACTGTCATGTTGTTTAAGTTTAAAAGACAGTATATTCCATCAGGGATATACTGGCTATAGTAGCCTATTTTCAGTCATTTGCATTCTAGCCTGCTTCTCTAGGGAGAAGAAGATGTGGGGTGATCAACGGTACCTTCCACCCTCTCCACCTTGGGTTCCAGATACATTCCAGGCCAGAAGGAGCCACCATGGCTGATGCCCTATCTTTTGCTGTTGCAACACATTCAGAGAAGGCTCTGCTTCTCAGAGAGTTGGTGATGTAAACTTTTAATGATCTGATTTTCTCCATGACTTGTGGTCATCATCAACATTGGAGCAGGGAATAATGGGCAACCCGTGGTCCCCCATTAGTATCCTTCAGAAGACTAACAACTTTATGACTTTAAAATATGCTTGCCATTCAACCCAATTGGAACCCTCCAGCTCTACAATACAAAAAACAAAACAAAACAAAAAAAAAACAACAAAAAAAAAACCTCAAAACCACCACCAAAACAAAACAAACAAACAAACAAAATCCCTAATAAATAATAGCTGCCTTTGGAAGAATTGCAATGTATTTTCTCATATTTCTCACATCAGCTTATTCTCAAAATTTTCTTAAATGTAGATCAAGAAACTATCAATTGTCCCATAGTGGGAAGGACTGAATCTAAGGTACACCCTGTCTGGAAGCATCTGTGTAGCTTTGCAGGACCAGATGGCTTTAGCCTTTGTATGTTCTTGGATGCTTCTTCAGCTGGGTCAGACAGATGAGGAATATAGAGACCGCTATTGCAGCAGCCAGCTTTGCATGAGCATCCATTAGTGCAGAGTCAGCTTTTTATAGCACAAAGGGAGGCCTGCAGCCAGAAACAAGGTATATTGTTTTACTGTGAAGTGGGCTCCAAAGTAATTGCCTGGGGAAGCGAGTTCATCTTATTTTTAGCAATAAGCATTTCCACATGAATGCAGAGCTAGCACTCATGGACAGACACATCTACAGGAGCGCAAAACACCTTGGGAAGTCTTTAGAATTCATGACTGTTTAGTCCCGTTTCCACATCACAAGAGTACAAGGGCAGAGATTACAGGTAGATTCATGAGCACTGGAACCATTTGGGAAAGACCTTGGGAATCAGGGGTTGTTCAAGAACCAATTCTTCCTGTCAAGAATATATGCCAAATGTCTCAGCAAACAGACTAGGTTTTCTTTAAAATGGTACAGGCAAAACCAAGGGGAGCTTCTCTTTCTCCAAGAACCTTCAATCCAATGTAGAATTTTAAAATCACCAAAAGATTGCAAATACATCAAAAGCACTTAATGTTCACAATATATACTTATCTTATTCTCCAAAAAGCTAAGAAACAATGTTTAAAGAATGTTTAGCCCAGTGGTTCTCAACCTGTGGGTCGTGATTCTAAGAAGGATCACATATCAGATATTGACATTATGATTCATAACAACAGCAAAATTACAGTTGTGAAGTAGCTGCAAAATAATTTTATGGTTGGGGGGTCACCACAACACGAGGAACTGTATTACAGGGTCACTGCATTAGGAAGGCTGAGAACCACTGCACTAGCGTCATGGTCTCTGGCTTTAACCTTTCCTAATCACAGAGCTTGTCAGCTACACAGTCACAGGCACCGGGCACCTGCTCTGTTCTCCTGCATCTACCAGTGCCTCCAGGGGTCCTGGGGGACTCAGAGACATTTGGTGGCAAGGTATTCACGTCACTGTGAACTTTTCCCTCCTCCCTCCAAATGGAAAGACAGAAAATACCAGAGGCGGGGTGTGGCTGAATCTACAGGCACCAACCATAGAACCCACAGATCGTATTGTATCACATGGCTCTGCTTTCCCTTGCTTTGATGACAAATTCTGTGTACCAGCTTGACTGGTTACAGGGTGCCCACATATCTGATCAGACATTATTGTGGATGTATCTGAAAAGTTGCTCTTAGATGGGTTTAACTCCTGCTTTGGAAGACCTGTGAAGTACATGGCTTTCTTCCTCCTTGAAGGCTTAAACATATCAAACAGATGGTCCTCCTGAAGAGATAAGGGAACTCCCCTGCCTGCAACCTTGAGCTGTGACATTGTTTTTTTTTTTTGTGTGTGTGTGTGTTTTGTTTTGTTTTGTGTTTTTTTTGGGGGGGAGTTTGGTTTTCTTTTTCTTATTCTTTAGAGTAGTCCTCATGGGTCTTCTGATTATTGCTGGTGGAGCTAGGGCTCATATTATAGGCCCAGGTTTCATCATTGGAACTGACCCTAAGGATTTAGCTTGGAAGCCAGAGAATATGTGACATAACTCATTGCAATGGACATGGAAACAGTCTACCCTGCCTGGCCTCCATTCCAGCCCGTGAAGTATGAGCAGTTTGAATTGATCACAGCCCATGTAACCACCCATCCAAGGACCTGACATGCAGCGCCTACACAGTCAGTGAAGGACAGGAGCTCTTCAGTTACAAAAGTCATCCAACTTTATATATTCCCAAGGTCTCTGTCTCTCTCTCTCTCTCTCTGTCTCTCTCTCTCTCTCTCTCTCTCACACACACACACACACACACACACACACACACACCCCTTGTAATTCTTTAGTAGAAATTGCTTTCATAATGCCAAGGAGGAAGGGAAATTGTGCCCCTCTTAAAAAAGTGTACACTGGAATCTCCAAGAAAAGGGCACACACTGGAAAGAAAAACTCCTGGTTCTGCTAGCTGACTTCACCCTTCTCCTTCATCTTGGGAAACATGGTAAGTCATTGAAGTAGCTTACCAGCACTATTATGCAGAAAAAAATCTTTAGATGATATCTCCAGTCAGCATAATTTTTAAATGGAAAAATACTATTCGGAGTCATTGTGTGTTCCTCCCTCTGCACCCCAACAATAGAAGGGAGAGCATTTACAGTTGCACTTGGGGTCTAATCATAACCCGTCGTGAGTACAACTGTGGTGGTAAAGAGTGTGTCTGCTATTTTAAGACCATAATTATTTTTAAATAGTACTATCCTTTCTTTCCATGAAGTCAGTGTCAGTGAACTAGAGCTTGGCAAAAAATAAAATAAAATAAGGGGGGGTAGCAATGTCACCAAAAGTTGACTGATAATAGAAATATGCCTTTATTCCTAATCTCTGTTACCAAAATGAAAGGGCTAAGAGAAACCAGGAAATATAACAAATGACAGCTATTAATTTAGCAGAGGCGTGATTTGCATAGTAATGCCGGAAGTGTGTTGCTGATTATGGAGTTGGCTCTGTCATTACAGCCCCGAGAAGTGTGCAGAGCCCTGCAGCACCTCCCACCATGAACCCATCTAATAGCAAAATCATTTTCAGGGAAGACATTACTCCATCTTCCCAAACTCACAACTTTAATCAAGATATTTTCCTGTTTGTAAAACATTTTTTTTTTCTTCCTTAGAAATATCTATCTGGGTGTCAGCCATGATGGTTCTGAGAGTACAGGCACTTGCTGGCAAGTCCCATGACCCGAATTTGCTCACTGGAACCCATATGGTGAAAGGAGAGAACCAACTCCCAGACACTGTCCTCTGATGTCCTCACACATGCCAAGACACAAGTGTACCTCTATGCGCACTTGCACACACACACACACACACACACACACACACACACACACACACACTAATAAGTAAATGAAAGCCATGCTTTGGAAATACATATATATTAATTTTGGCTTTCCCTACATGTTCTTTTTTTTTTTTTTTTAACATTTGTATATTTATTGTGGTGGGGAAGTTAGTGTGCATGGGTTTTAGGGTGTATATAGAAGCCAAAGGAGCAATTTCTTAAGTGCCTGAGGAGTGGATGGGGGGGTGGAATGGGGAGATGGTGAGGGGATGGGAGGATTGAAGGGATTGGGAACTGGGATTGATATGTAAAATAAGATTGTTTTCAATTTAAATAAAATTAAACAAACAAACAAAAGAAGAAGTCAAAGGACAAGTTGCAGGAGTAAGGTTCTGGGTCAATTCAGGTTGCCAGAGTTGGCTGCAGTCACCTTTACTGTCTACGCCATCTCCCGGGCCCAGACTTTGTATACTTTGAATTACCTTGTTCCCCCTGCACACACACTGGAGTCACATATCATGAAAATCAACAAACACTGGGATGCCAGTTTCAGGCTCTCCTCAGCTGCCGCCCAGAGATATTACTGATAGCTTTCCTAACTAATGGAAACTCTAGAAGAAAAGCCTAAAAGAAACAATCAAGCCAAAAGCAGTGGGGCAGAGAGGAGCAGAAATATAAAGAGGTGAAAATTCTAGAAATATACGCTTCTATTTGGACTTAATTCCATTTGGAAGTTAATTATTTTACAGCCTTTCCATATTAAATATGGTTTCTCTGGAAGTCCAAAAGCTCATCTTATTGTTTTTATTTCTTTAGGCACAATCTTTGCATCTTTCAGAGTCCACCTTCCTATTTGAGGCTCCCTTCCCGCCCCTGCCCCCAAGCTGTCCTTGATGGTTTTCAGCTGGGCAGAATCACTCCCTCATCCCCTCAGTTGGTATTGCTCAGTTCATCCTCCTCAGAACCTCTGCTGTTGCTGCTCTCCTTTCTCTTGTCATCTCTTCCTAAATATTTTTATTTTATTTGACAAACGTTTATAGAAAATAGCAGACACCACAGGCACCAGAAATACACAGCATGGGGATGATTGAAGCAGGCTCCTCGTCATCCCAGAGCCTCCTGGCTGGTTTATAATGGACTAGCAGCAGCACACATACTTTCAGTTGTTGGCCAGATCGTGGGTGTCGGAGGTGAAGCTGTGTCAGGAAGGGGAAGAAAATGTCCCAGAGACTCCCTCAGCACCAGAGTCACTGTCATCTGGAAGGGTGAACACAGATAATCTATCACATCCCTCTGCTTCCCTAGTTTCCTCCTTGCTATAAGTTTCATACTGTAACATCAGCCACATGTAACATGTATTTTCTTACAAAGCCCTTAAAGGCAAGTAAACTACCTTGTTTACTATAAACACAACAGACTCAGCTGTGATCAGCAAAGGTACTGAGGGGAGAAACAAGTTTGGGGCCCAGTGAGAGATGAAGATTCACAAAGACTGGACTCCAACATACAGTTTTCTTGAAAATCTCTAGGGTAGATTTTTAAAAAAAATTATTATACTTTTTTACCCACTCTACTCCCTGCTCCGTGTGTGTGTGTGTGTGTGTGTGTGTGTGTGTGTGTGTGTGTGTGTGTGTGGTGAGAGAAAGAAAGAAAGAGAGAAAGTTAGAAGACAACTTGCAGGAGTTGGTTCTCTTCTACCATGTGCGTGCCCAAGGTATTGAACTCGGGCTTTCAGGCTTAATGCTGAAACATCTCCCTGGCCCACTGGGGTACTTTTGAAGACCAGAATCTTTGCTCTCATGTGTTGCTGTTCATTTCTGTGGGGTGTCCTCCTCTCTGGGGAAGCTCCCTGTCTGCCACAGTGTGGATATGTCCTGATGTTAGGGCCCATGCTTTAGATGCTTTAGCATCAGCAATGAAGATGGTGGTTCTTTTAAAGAGGCAGGGCCCAGTGGGAGCTCCTTGGCTCTTGGGAGATACTGTGGTAGTTCTCACAGAAGTCTATCTGGTTTTCATGAAAGGTATGCCAAAGAAGAGCAAGACAGACCCCGTCCCACCCTCTGGCCCCTTGACTTTCCACATGACCCCTCCCTTTCCCATGCATTCCAGCCATGAGGACCTTAACAGAGACAAGCAGAGCTGGCATCATACATGTTGGACTTTCCACCTAAAACAAATCTTTTCTTTAAAAGTTACCCATGCTCAGATATTTCCGTTAAAGCAACAGAAAGTCAACTCACTTAGGGAGTTTGTTTCTTTCCTTTCCAGGAAATCTAGACTAACAATTTAGAGGAACCTGGGCCCTCCCGAGGAACAGTGAGGCAGAGAGCTATGATCACAGTGGCTTCAGGATGCTATAGTCTGGATGGATTATTTTGCAAGAGAGGAGTAAGGGATTTGTAAGACATTGAGCCAACAGCAGAGGTCCAACAACCCCCCTCCTCCCTTTTTCTACAAAGAACTTCATTCAGAGAGCCTCACAATCGAATTTCACTGGGATAGTTTCCTTACTTGATACAAGGCCAAGGCATTTCCCCAAGGAGCCCTGCTCATGTCAGAGGTGCCTCAAAGTTGGTGAAAAGAGATCTGGGTTTAGTGGCTAGATAGTCATTTTATTACATGTTTTCCATTCAGCTGGCCAGGGTCTTATCTTCCCTTTAACTGCATTATACTCCAGTGTTGGCGGAGAAACAGGGGAACATGTGGGCTGCATGCAAATTTCACACAAGCCTTTGCTTCTGAGTCCTAAGACCCTCCAAGGTTTGTTTTTATTTTAGTGATGTGGCATAGCATTACTGTGGCAGAGTTGTGTGTTCACAACCTGACCCAGGTAATTCTGCTAGAGCAGTGGTTCTCAACCTTCTTAATGCTCTGACCCTTTAATACAGTTACTCATGCTATGGTGACCCCCAACCATAAAATTATGTTGTTGCTACTTCATAACTGCGAATTTTCTCCTGTTATAAATCATGATGTAAATATCTGATATGTTGGCTATCTGATATGTGACGCCTGTGACCCAAAGGGGTCGTGACCCACAGGTTGAGAATCACTGGGCTATAGATTTCGAACAGTGGAGATGGGGAATGGGCTGATGTGCAGCTGGCCAGAAAAAATCTTTTGGGATTTTCAGCACCTTAGCACTTGGTCCTTTTACACATTATCCACAAAAGGGGAGTCTAAGGGTAATTCTGCTACCTACCAAAACAATTGAGACAGACCTCTTCTCATATTGTAAAAAGCTCTTTCAATCCAGATTCCAAACAATACAACTCAGTCTTTGGCTGTGATCAAGACTGCAAAATGACCTCAGCAAAATAGCATGGCAATCAATCAATCATGTACACTGCACACTTCAATAGCCATGCCAACCATAATAAAAATGTAGGTGTGGGCTTCAAAAGCCTGTGTTTCTTATATTAAACTCCCTGTAGCACTTTGGAATTGAGTTGAGTCACCAAATAAAGCAGTTTGTATATTTATGGGATTCCTCCCTTCAGAAATGCTTGGACTGGGGTGAAATGCAACCCATATGTGTGGGAGCCAAACAACATTCCCAGGAAGCATGTATTTTCCTTTAGCATCGATTTTCAGTTAATGGATGTTTCAAGTGACAGTCTTCTGAGTTATTCTTGCACTTCCTCGGGTAAGACGGGGAAAAAGTACTTCCCCACTGCTAATGAACTGCGTCAGATCCTGCAGTACATGCAAAGCATCCCCCTGGCCCTAACTCCAAGCAAAATAAAGCCCTCCCAGGATTCTTTCTAATCTGGTACCGAGTTGTGATAGTCACAGGTCAAGAGAGAGCCTCCATAATCTGTGATGGTCACAGATAAAGAGAGGACCTTTGTAAAATGACAGATACTGTAAGAGTGTAAAACATACAACACTGTGTTCTTAAATGATAGCACTGTCAAAAAGAAAGATGTTACACATGTATGTCATGTTTATGTGCAGGGATGTGAGTGTGCACACACATGTATGCACATGTGTATATGCACATAGAGGTAAAATGACAACATCAGGTATCATTCCTTAAACACTAGCCATCTTGTCTTTCTTATGACAAGGTCTCTCACTAACCTGGAACTTGACAAACTGATGAGGTGGCTTGGCCAACCAGCCCCAAAGATCCACATGTTTTCACTTTTCTAAGTGCTGAAATTACAAGTGCCATTCTATGACCTTTAAAAACACAGGTTGTAGGGCTCTAACCCTGGTCCCCATGCTTGCACAGTGAGCACTCTCAACTGAGTACTCTCCTTAGGCCCCCAAAAGAATGTTAGGAGGGACACTTAGACAAGTTCTTGACCATCTTTGCCTCTGTCCTCTATGCCCAGGCCAGGGTAGGGAATCAGCATAAACCTGTATACCTGGCATAAGCACACATCCCTGAGATGGTTCTGCATGAGAGCTCAGAGGCAAGAAGTGATGCTGTAGCTCAGGTTTCAGCAGGGCTGTGCTGGGGAGACTCTGGAGAGGCTGCTGTCTGGGCACAGAGATAAGCTATGGGAAGAGGATGGGATGGGAAATGTGCCAGGCAGAGAGGTCAGTGGAGCATCAGAGAACATGGCCCGTATCTATCTGTAGCTATCCAAGGAGGACATGGCCTATGAGCTCTACACTGTTGAGTGGGAATTCAGCCCAAGTGGAGACAGAAGGCAGTCAAGGACAGGCCACCAAGGCTTTGGGACATGTGGAAGAACTTGGGCTCCCTCCTGAAGGGAGGGTGAGGGCAGTCACCCATCAGAGGATTAAAACTTGATGTCTGAGTTTCCATCATGGTAGTGATCAAGTTAATGGCATACTCTGTCCAGATCACTTGAAGTGTGATTCTGAAACTAGATCTGAGTTGAGGAAATGGCTCAGAGGGTAAAACACGCAAGCCATGCAAAGTGAGGACCTTAGTTCAAATTCCCAGTAGCCCATTTAAAGCTGGACAGGATAGCACACATATCTGTAACCCCAGTGTTCCTGGAGGGAGGATGGGAGGCAGAGGCAGGAGTGGCCACAGAAGCTAAATCTAGCCCAGAACATGAAGCAGAGAGACCCTGTCTCAAACAAGGTAGAAGGTGAGGACCGACACTAGAGGTTGTCCTCTGCCATCCTGCCATCCACTCATACACCATGGCTTGAGTGTGTGTATTTATCCTCTCCCTATCTCTCTCTCTCTCTCTCCCTTTCTCTCCCTTTCTCTCTTCCTCCTCTCTCCTTTCTCCTCTCTCTCTCTCACACACATATACATACAACATGGCATGTATGTACCCACATTCACACACATGTACTCTCTCTCATACATATGCACCATTGCAAGCAATAACCTCCCACTCTCTTAAATACATACACACATGTACTCACACAGGCACACACACATATGTGCAAAGACAGATACATGCTTTAAAGGAAACGGACTCTCAGGTGAACAAGAAGTGGCGGGAGAGGCCTGGAGCAAAGCCTGCTGGCCTGAGAACCATTTCTTCTGTAATGCTTCTGTAATGTGGTCCTGAGTTTGATGCCACAGTCACAGGTGGTTCAGGGTTTCCAGAAAGCAATTGGTTGTGTGAGAAGATGCCCACCTCCTCAGGCGGTACAGTCCCCAGGTGCAAACCATGAAGAGGGTTGGTCAACACCTGTGGTACCAGACATTCAGGTTCTTCAGCAGCCTTGGTCAAGGGGAAGGGACCCTGTGACTCACAGGACCTGGGCACTTGTAGTGTGTGACTCATGTGTTTTAAGTCCCCAATTTCCTTATCTCTTACAAATACTAGGTGTTTATCTTTAGATCACCCTGAGAATAGCTAATACTTGGGAAACTGAGGATTTTGCAATATGCAATGAGACACCATATCTTTGCCTCCTAGCCTGGGAAGCTCCCAGGACTGAGACCCTTTGCCCCAAAGACTTGTCAAAGCAAAAGAATTAGTTTCCAGTTTTGTACTTGATCTTGAGGGTAAGGTGCAAGTCTGTGATTTCAGTACTAGAGGCTGAGGAAGGAAGAGCCATGAGATTGTGTCCAGTTTGGGATACACCCCAACATGGGAAGGGAGGCAGGGAGGGAGGGAGGGATAGAGGGAGGGAGGAAAAGGATAGGGGAAGGAAGAGGAGGGGGAAGCAGGGGAAGGGGACAGGAGGACAGAGGAGGGGAAGGAAGGGAAAAGAACGATAGAAGGAAAGGACAAAAAAGGAACATAAGCCCCTTTAAAGAAACTAAACCCCTCCTCAGTCCTGAAAGAATCCAGCTGAACAAGGGCATACAGCCTGCTGCTATTAGAGACCTGGAAGGCTTTCAGAGGGTGAACTCTCCTTTTTAACTTCCAAAGGTTAGATGTGAGGACAGCGCTCTCATGACCCCTCTATCTACCAGGACAGCGAAGTCCAGCTTAGGCTGCCACGGTGCTCACTTTGATCAGGCCGGGGGGGGGGGGTGCTAACCGGCCTGCACATCTGCCTGAAAAGGTTCCAGATAACTGAAGAAGTGACAGAAAACAGGGACCATAAATAAAGTTATATGCCCCCCAAAAAAATGTTGCCCCAAGCCGGCTGTGTTCTGCCCCACACAGTAACTCTGTTTCTCGAGGCACAGCCAAAGGGCTCAGCTCCGTCTTTCTAGTTTTGTCTGATTTGCTGAAAACACATTCCAGATAGGGGCCCCAGACCCTTGTCTCCTGCAATACTAATCAAAAGATTTAAACTTTCACAAAACACAGACCATACCAGAGTAGAGTCTCAATAAAATAAAATAAAATAAGCCAGGCATACATGGGGGGTGGGGAGTGATCTGAGCCAGCTGCTAGCTGAATGCATGGACCTAGCCTGGTGTCTTCCCTTAGAAATATTTTTAAGTGGATATTTGATAATAATTCCCATAATAAATGCTTGCCTATTTAACCTGATGAAATCTTAATGAAATAAAGTGATTTTATCTCCAATAAATCCATGAGAGTTCCATGAATAGTGGCTGAGCCACCCGGAGCCTCCCAGTTTCTTGCATCTCAGAGTGAAGACTCACATAGACTTCCCCAGGGTATGTCCCATGGGCTTCAAACCACACCTTGAAGGCCATGACCAAAGAACTGACAACATTCAGGACCTTTGATTTTTGAAATAATACTAGCAAAGAACCAACCACCAATCAAAGCACAGTTTGTTACAGCAAGCATCTGTGTAGCCCACCCCAGCCAAAGACCTTTTCTCCTATTGGGACAATTACAGTAGTCCTTTGAGGAATGATTCCTTTCCTGGCACCACTAAACACATATATACCAGTGAATCCAATTCCAAGCCTGCATCTAATATGCAGAGTATCACACTTGCCAATCAGAAAGCACTATTGTTTTGCATGCGCAGTGATGGATTTAGGGTATGAGAACTATTGCATTCAAAGGTAATGGCAATCAATAGTTTTAAGGAGAAAAATGTAGCCACTCATAGTGACTGGGCTTGATCCCAGACCAAAGTGAGGCTTGAGTAGCTGGCTGGCTTGTTGCCCGGGAGATAAGGATCTTCTGAGAATGGAACTCTCAAGCAAAAGGGGAAACTGGGTCCTGAGGTCATTACATGAGGTCATAGGTCAAGCACACATGACATGACATATTCCTGCACTTTCCAGTTGTGCATCTCAACAAATTTTCTTTGCATGTATAAGCCAACATAATACAAATTTTGTATGACTTGTGAGAAAGGGAACTCTTGGCTGTATAAAAGTATATAGAGGTAAGGAATGTTGTTAACACAACCCTGGGCAATACATCAAGAGAATCCCAAAACAGGAAAGTATCTAAGTGCATAGCCATGCACAGCATAGTCTCTCAGCAATAATGTATCTCAATGTAGCAAGAGCTCTTTCAGTATCTACCATGCTCCTGAATGAATGCCAATTCTTCTTAATTGATAGCCCTAATATAAGAGGGCAGATAATATAAAAAATGGAAGGTTTATTCTAAAGGAACAAAATGAAGGTACTAACAATTTATTATGGAACCAGTGGGACAGAAGGGATACTATTTAAAATCAAGGTATTATTGGGTTTTAAGTTAAGTGGTAGTAAAAAGACTGAACAAAATATATAAAACTTTCTAAAAACCAGTTGCTAAATTAAATAGAGATACAGAAGCAACACAAATCCAGCAGCTATGGAGAGAACTCAATCCTTAAAGATAAAAGACATACTGCATGGTTTCTAAAGGCACTAACCAATCAACTAAGTGTTGGGAGTTTTATGAAAAGTACAATAATCACAAATTAATTATCTAAAATTAATAGACTACAAAGGTAGACTTCTGAGCAGGCAGGACTCCTGAAAACTGAGAAGTGAGATCAGAGAAAGGCTGAAGGGGAGCATCCAGATGCAAACACATTTCTGTCCAATCCTGACAGCAAGACAAGGCCCAGAGGCTGAAAAGGTTGAGCAGAGATCTCAGCTGGCGGTCATGGCAGGGGAAGTGGAACCTTGAATCCAGATCCTGCCACATTACACTGACTTGGTGACCATTTCAGGCTTCTTACTGAAATCTCATAAAGGCCATCCTTATGTATAAAGACCATGCCTGAGAGTGAAGGACTCACCATTGGATACAACCACTTAACAAATTATAAAACCAAGCCTCTTTCACAAAGTCCACAGTGATTAGTAATTTAACAACCATCAGAAAAAGTCTTTAAAGGAGAGTAACAGAATCTCAGATTTCTACAGTAGATTACATGCATTAGAGTACCTTACAGGCTGTGGTTCTGGAAGTTCAATAATGGCTGTCTACCAACAGAAGTTCCAAGAATCCAGTAGTTGTTCAGTTCTCGAGACTGGATGTCTCAGCTGCTCTTCAGTCTATACAAGAATCCCAAAGAAGTAGACTCTACTGTCAATGAAGGACTTGCCAGCAAAAGCAAGCAGGTAAAAGCAAAAGCTTCCTTCTTCTACATCTTTTAGAGAGGCTGCAACCGGAAGGGGTGACCCAGATTAAGGGTGTATCTTCCCACTTCAAATGATTTAATTAAGAAAAAGATCTCTCATAGGCATATCCAGGCACTTACTTGTGTTTTAGTTAATTCCAGATGTTGACAGCCAAAGAATAGCCATCACACATAGGTAAATGACAGGAAACAGGGAAGTTAGGCATGGCCTATGTGCCTTTTAGTGAGGGCTGATATATTAAACTGTGCTACATCCAAACAAATGGAACACTATATAGCTATGAAAAGGAATGAGGTTGATGAATACATGCTATGAAAACAAAACCACCTATATAAAAAGTTGCCAGAAAAAAGACAGGGTGAACAATATAGTAGACATGAATTTGGTGTGCCTGAGCAGTGTGGAAGGAATGAATGTGTACAAGTGTGCATAAAACTGTTCTGGAAGGCTTTGTCTTAAAAGTGACTGATCACATGAGGTAGACAGATGGCTCAGCAGTTAAGAACTCTTGCTGATCTTGCAGAGAACCCCAGGTTTGGCTGCTATACACATATTTACATAACTATTATACACATCCATGGCATTACATATGTGAATCTAATATAAATTTACAATATAAACTATTAAATATGAATATGCATTCTATATATACATATATATGTATATGTATTCTATATAACCAACCAGGGTTAATAACTGTTCTTCTACTGGAGTATGTGCATATATAATCTGTTCTCTACATTTTATATTTATATTGAGAGAATTTATATTGAGTCACAAAGTTAAAAGTAGATAGCTACAAACTATCTTGGAGCCAAACACAGCCACCTTGCACAACAGAGTATCTAAGATGAAAGGTCATAGTCCAGCACCACAACTTCTCACCCACACCCCTACAAAGCCAAGACATTTGGCACCCATGCTCTACTGTGGTCCAGAGAAGCATATACAAAGAGGCTGCCTTGGAAGCATATACAAAGAGGGGCCACATGGAAGGCAAAAAGCCCAACGCTTGGCTGGGCCTACGATCTCTGCTGTGTACACAAAACAATCACACATCTCTGATTCAGGTTTGTTGAATGTTCTCAAGTCCCAAGAGGGGGGGAAAAAGAGTCAAAAATAGCTCAGCACTTTGGAAGCTGTTAGCACAAGGCCCTCTCTGGCATACTTGTTTTTTCAACATTCAATGAACAAAAAGGCTCACTGTTTCGACCACCAAGAGTAAGCCAAGTTTTCAGAAATGCAGTCACACTTCTGGCTGACGTCAGGACATTTTCCAACTGGGCTTTCACAGGCAGACATCGGGGTGGTCTGCCCGACCTCCCACAGGCCTCTCGGTGCCAACAGTTGTGTTTGTAAACTTGAACATAATCATGAAGCTTGTATACTTGTGAAAAGTTAGATGTCCGGGATGCTCAGTGACAAGGGAGACACAAAGGTGCATGCACAGCCCTCTCTTGCTAAAGAAACACTGAATCTCAGGATGGAATGGTCCTTGTAAACAGATCCCTGAGTTTTTACGAAGAACCAGAGCCAACCCGAGGCTCCTGCCACAGAAATTCAAGATTGATTTATTTCCACTGGGCAGATTAAAATATACAGTGTTTTCATGGGGATGACTGGACTTCATAAATTTATCACTGCCTGGCCATGTGCAGCTTTTGATCCTTCCTGCCGGGCCTGGTTGGAGCTGGGAGTGCTCAGTTGCTGCTGTGACAAGTAAGTGTGTCTCTATCCATCTTCCTACATGTTGAACTTGGCTGTCCCCATCAGAGAGAGGAGGCAATGCCAGCTCTTGAGGAAGGTGAGCTTTTTCTATTTTAAAGTAGAGCTGCCCGGGGCCCACAGACCACACAGCTCCAGCCTGAAAGGCAGGCTGGCTCCCATGTTTGTCTTTCCCTCCATCCATCCAGGGTACATTCCTCTGGCTGGCCTGCCTGGGTCAGGATCCCCTTTGTTCCACTATAGTCCATTAATGTCCCACTCAAAGAAGACTCTATCCCATCATAAGACAGAACTACTGCTCAGTATGGCCCACATAATTCACTTAAGTGCAAGAGATAGCAACTGAGTTGGCTACAGAATGGCAAGGCATTGGGACCAGGACCACAAGAGAAGACCACATTGCTTATAATTAGGAGATGCTTATAATTAGGAGAGAAGACAGGCAACCCATCTCCAAAGTGGGCAGTGTATGAAGAGAGAGCTGGCCATGAAGTGGGTGGTGAACATTGACCCACTAGGTCACCAAGAGCTGGATGCCCTACCTCCTGAGAATCTGAAAAGTAAACTGGGGTTTAGAAGCTTCATAAGAATGTAGCAATGGGAACATGGCAGGCCATCATCTCCCAGGGGAAAAGGAAAGCAAGAGTGTCTGAGTGGTGATAAAACAGTACAGCAGGAGTCACAAGGCTACGTTGGGAAGAAAAGGTGGGAACGAGAGACACTGGATGTATTTGGCAGCTTGTGTTACAGTTAAGTTCGTTAACTTTAAAGGGGAATTACGATGCCTTCAGCCTTACTCCGTTTTATAGATGAAGAATTTTGGAGTACACAAATACTGATTGGCACTGGTTCTGTAGATACTTCCTAGCGGCAGCCGAAGTCCAGGCCTGCAGGGAAACATGAAGGCCCCGTTCTTCCCCCTGGGTATCAGTTACTAAGCACAGTCACACATAGAGACTTTCTGGTCATCCTAAGAGAGTTGATTTCTGTGAGCCATGAAAGAATCAGAAATTATCTTGGTGACAAAGAGTGGCCATAGGGGCCGTAAGGACAGTCTTGGTAAGACTATGTTCAGCAGAACCTGGGATGCATGGTGATAGCAATAAGGGGAGGAGGCTGGAGAAGGATGGCCAAGATCTGCTGGGACACAGCAGAAGGGGTTGCATAGCAATAAAAAGAAGTTGAATCACAATAAAGACAGCAGTAGAGAGCAGGTGGGGAAGGAGTAGGAGAGGCAGACCACATTGTATCCAGGTGAGAACACTGGAACTCGAATTTAAATGAAGTTACAGTAGGTTGTTCAGCAATTAATTAGGTATTTTCAGCAAGAATTCACCAGTCCCCATTGCCTCCCCTCACCTCCACATACTTAATAGCTTTTTTTTTTTCCAATCACCATCTATGTGCTGGACATCCAGGGCCTAGTGATATCAAGTTGATGGCATCTTGCCTGTGCCCATCTATAGCTCATGTTATCATGGTAGAGACAGAAGGTAAATGTACAGCATCAATGATAGGCCACAGTGAACCTGCTGACAGATTGAGCAGGTAAGAACCCAGAAGTCAGGGAATGGCTTAAGGGATTTTCTGAGTAGAGTTGTTAAGGAAGGACCCTGAGAAAATGACATTAGAGACATGAACAAAATGAGACAAGAGTGATCCAAATACCAAATGACAAGAACAAATGAGTAGTCCAAGGACCAGAAATAAAGGCCATCAGGCAAAAATGGGGAACACTCCCAGACAAGAGTCAGAAGCATTGAAGCTCTACATTTTGCTTTGTAATCAGGCTCAAAAAAAAAAAAAAAAAAAAAAAAAAAAAACCCTATTCTTTGCTACTTTGGAAAACAAAGAGCAGTGTGTGCACATGAACACACACACACACATACACACACATACACACACATGCATGCACGCACATGCACACGCACACACACATGCACACGTGCGTGCACACTTACAGGAAATGCAGGAAATGAACATTTAATCTCACTTGTGAACACTTACATAAATCTAAACAACTAAAAACGTGATGGAATGAATAATCTTTGTTATGTTCTGTCTATGTCAGAATTGGAATGGTGGCTTAATATTGGTACATGTATGGATACAATCAGGTATATGAATAAACCAGATAACCAACACGGGTCAGCAAGATGGCTCAGTCATAAAAGAGTTTGCTACCCATGCTTGATGATATGTATTCAATCCCCAGAATCCACACAAAGGTAGAAAGAGAAGCAACTTCACAAAGTTGTCCTCTGACCTCCACACATACACTAAGGCACACATATGTCCACAAACACACATCATGCAAACACACAATAATAATTATAACAAATAAAAGTTTTTAAATAAATAACACTGTGCAACTGACTCTAAAAGGTGCTGATTAGCCAATCAACAAAATACTAGTGTTGATTTTATGAGGGGGAAAAAACTTACAATAAACACAATGCAATGTTATTATAATAAAGATAATCTGTTTTAAACCAATAGCTGGCACTTCTTTTGGTGGAAATCCTGAACCACAACAAAGCAAACTAAAAATATTCAGTGCTACCTTTGATCAATTTATGCTTGAAGCTATGTTTTAAAACCACCAAGGGATGATACATTACTTCTAATCGTCACAAAACTAGACAGTGCTCAAGGGAAATCTCCAATGCTGCTGGAATTATAGTGACCACACCTTTGCCCTGAAATACCATTTGCTGCCGAATTTCTAGAACTTTAAAAACATTCAGGAATTGTGCCTGTGTCTTAGTTATGTTTCTTGTTGCTGTGATAAGGAACTATGAAAAGGGGAAAAAATCCATTCAAGGGAGAGAGGGTCTATTGCATCTCACGGTTCAGGAAGACAGCCTGCAGTGGTGGGCTGTTAGCAGAGGTCCTGTTAGCAGGAATTTAAAGCAACTGGTCACACTGTATCCACAGTCAGGAAGCAGAGAGGGACTAAGATTTGTGCCCCACTCACTTTGTAATTTTTTTTTTGTAACCCAGGGAATGGTACCAGCTATAATGGGCAGGCCTTCTCTCCTCAATTAATCTAATCAAAATAATCTCCTATGGACATTCCCCAAGGCCCTTTACCCCACACTGACATTTTCCATGACAGCCAATGTAATTCCATCTTTAGTCATTGTATCACAAGATTTGCAGATAAACATTTATACATTTTTATATCAATTTTACTATTTTAAACAGGGGAGCAATTTAAGCTTCAAGTGAGATGAAGATGATAAGATAACTTATGTTGGATTAGAGACTACAATGCATTATTTATCTATCTTGTTTTTAATTATTATAATAATATAGATGAGTGCTCACGGAACAGTGTGGAAAAGAATGATATGAAGTTAAATGCAGTGGTTGTTATAAAGTTTATTTTTCAAATTATATCAACTATACCTGTACAGAAAAAGGAAATTAAACATCCAAATGCTGCTATCCTTCTGGTGGGAGTGTGATGGTTAGGGCTAATTGTTGATTACACAGTCTGTAATCACCTGGACAGAGTCTCCATGAAGGGTTGTCTAGATTGGTTGGCCTATGAACATTCCTATGGAGTATTATCTTGAGTTAGTTCACTGAGATGGGAAAATTGCCCACTGTGGGTGGCTCCATTCCCTAGACAGAGCTCCTTGTCTTTGGCACCACTGTAACCCAGAACTGTGAGATGAAACAAACGCTGTCTCCTTTACACTGCCTTTGTCAGGGCATTGTATCACATAAGCAAGGACACGAAAGAAATGAATGCAACCAAGGGGACTTCTGTATTCAACCATGCACTTCATTTTCTAAGTGCTTCATGATGCCTACTTTTTCTTTTACCTTCAGAAAATAAATAGTATTTAGAGTAAAGGAGACATGTTCTTCTAGTCAGGAGCCACTCCCAAATGGTGAGAAATTTCTCGGCACAGACAGTAGTGGGGTACTCAGAGCATCCCATAAATCTACTGTGAAATCCACCCAAGGTCAAGGTAAGTAACCCACCTCCCACAGCACTAGAAGCTGTTATTTTGACTTCTGTACTTGTCAGTCAGTTTATACTAGCCGTGAAAAGAGGAATACATGGGATGTCATCTAATCCGCAGAGGCCTGCACTCAGTGAAGGGAAGTCCACGCTGAGGACAGTTGCTTCCTTTCCCTACAATCAAGGTCCCCCTGACTGAACATAGTTGAGGGCTTCTTGGCAATGTGTGTGTGTGTGTGTGTGTGTGTGTGTGTGTGTGTGTGTGTGTGGTGTGTGGTTATGGTATGTGTGGTTATGGTGTGTGTGGTGGTGGTGTATGTGTGGTTGTGATGTATATGTGGTTATGGTGTGTGTGTGGTGGTGGTATATGTGTGGTTATGGTATGTGTGTTGTTATGGTGTGTGTGTGTGTGTGTGTGTGTGTGTGGTTATGGTGTGTGGTGTGGTTATGGTGTGTGTGTGTGTGGTTATGGTGTGTGGTGTGGTTATGGTGTGTGTGTGTGTGGTTATGGTGTGTGGTGTGGTTGTGGTGCGTGTGTGTGGCTATGGTATATGTGTAGTTATGGTATGTGTGTGTATGGTTGTGGTGTACATGTGCATGTGCTTATGGTGTGTGGTGGTAGTGGTGTATGTGTGGTTATGGTGTGTATGTGGTTATAGTGTGTGTGTGTGTGTGTGTGTGTGTGTGTGTGTGTGTGGTTATGGCGTGTGTGTGGTGGTGGTGTTGGGGTTAAGTGAGCACAAACCATCAGGCAGGGTGTGAGTCCCATCACAACTCTGTAGCAGACAGAAGAATCGGCACACACACCCATCAGCTGCTTAGGTGTCTTAATTAGGGTTTCTATTGCTGTGAAGGGACACCAGGACCATGGCAACTCTTCTAAAGAAAAACAGTTCATTGGGGCTGACTTCCAGTTTCAGAGTCTTAGTCCTTCACCATCGTGGTGGGAAAGCATGGCAGTGTGCAGGCGGACAGCACAGGAGAGGGAGCTGGGAGTTCTGCTGGATTCACAAGCATCAGGCAGGGAATTGGCTTGTGCTTTTGAGACCTCAGAGCCCACCCCCACTGACACACTTCCTCCAGCAAAGCCACACCTACTCCAACAAGGTCTCCCCTCCTAATAGTGCCACTCTTTATGGACTAAGAATTCAAACACCTGTGTCTGCCGGGGCCGAACCTATCCTAACCACCACAGAAGGGTTGCAGTTTTGCCTGGTTTGGTGAAGGTATACCACACACTTCCATACTACTGCCTTTGAGGGCTCCCTGGATCCCAGCAATAAGCAACCAGAACATTTCCTTAGATTTCTCTCCCAGCAGTACTGGAGTGGTCTGGACTGGATCTGCATAGGAGAACTGACCCAGCAGTTTATCCTGAGCACAAACCAACCGCACCAGGAGACTCCTTGCCTTGCCGTCCACCAGCCTTACCAGTGAACCATCAGACCTCCTCTAACATGGTCTAACTTCTCTCCTGGGTCCACATCCATTTCTCTTGAGTCATATAGGGTGTTGAGGGGCCAAGAATATCAGCACAGTGCCCGGCTCCCGCCTAGCACTTCACCTCCCTGTCAGCAAGGGCATTTCCAGCACCGCACCACCCTCCTGAACTGCATTTCACAAGGGAGCATGGCCCATGGCCCACACCTAGCCCAAGGCTTCTGGAGAGGTGATGCACATCTTGTCAACCTCCCACCTTTGCTCAATACCTTTCAAGGATCCAGCGCATACAGATACTCGGGAAATGATAGATACTTAGGCTGGGGGTGTAGCTCAATTGGTAGACTATTTGCCTGATGCGGTAGTTTGGGCTCTGGCACTGGAATGCTTGGCTCTCAGTTGGTGGCCCCCTTTCTGAGGCTGAGAAGATGTGGATGAAGTATGTGGGTTTGGAGGGCTTAAGGAGTTGCTTCTTTTTGCTTCCTGTTTGCAGTTCAACTGGGAGCTCTTAGTTGCTGCCCCAGCCACTATATCAGCCTGCTGCCCTGCTCCCGCCATGATGGTGATGGACTCTTATCCCTTAGCACTCTGAGCCCCAAACAACCTTCTATAAGTTGCCTTGTTAATAATATTTTATCACAGCAAAGGAAAAATAGCTAAGGCACCTGTCATGCACAAAGCCCCATGTTTCATCCATGGCAGCACACAAACCAGATATGGTGGACCACTTTAACCCCAGCACTTAGGAAGTATAGACAAGGGGATCAAAAGTTTAAGGACAACTTAGGCTACATAAGGCCTATCTCAAAAATAAAAATAAAAAGATAGTTATTCCGGGATTATTAAAATAATTAAATGGATGATTAAAAGAAAAGATGATGCCTCCATTCATCTAGTGATCAGGCTAAATGAAAGTTGGGGTCATCTCATGGAGTCATGTACTGTTTCCTAGGCTAGTCTACCCAAATAGCTAGGTGACCTGGGGCTTTGTCTGGGGTTGGTTGCCTTGAACAAGGTCCAGGGCCTCTTTGATGCTCCGGAAGGATGTTCTCCATTTGGAGTCATGGCCTCTTGGGCTACATTCCTCCTGCACTATCTCTACTGGAAATGCCCTACAGCTGGACAGTGGACTTCAGAGTCTTTGCAGCTGGGTATGCAAGGGCTGTCTGCAAACAAGAGAGGTTTAAAATAAATAGTGACTCCAATATGAGCCCCATCTTGATGAGAAGTCTGCACAGCATCCGACACTCTGTGAATGCTCACCACTGCACAGGGAGTATGACTGCCAGATCTCTAAAAGAGGGAAAGGCCCTCAGGCCACTTGCTCTGTAAGTGTTACTCAGAAGTGGTGGCCCAGACTGCCTGGGACCACAGAGTTTGAGGAACAGATGTTTTACTGTAGCCACTACAAAGTCGTGCTGGCTGGATATCCAAAACTGGCCAACATGCCTTCTTTCCAGATGGTCACTAATGCTTCACCAGGGCAATTAACAATGTTCATGACCACCATGAGGGTGGTGTACTGTTTACTGTTAATTATTTGCTCACTGTAGTAGGAAGATAGGAGGTTCTAGATCATTCTTTCCATTGCTCCTCTCACTCCTCTTCTCTCTCTCTCTCTCTCTCTCTCTCTCTCTCTCTCTCTCTCTCTCTCTCTGTCTGTCTGTGTGTGTGTGTGTGTGTGTGTGTGTGTGTGTGTGCTGATGTGTAGGTGGAAGGAGCCCAGAGGTCAACATTGTTGAGTGTCTTCCTTCATTGTCTGAGTTTCTTGCTGAACTGGGAGCTTGTCCTTTCAGACTCCCAGAGTCTCTTTGCTTCTACCCTGACCCCAAGCACCAAGGTTACAGGTGCATGCTGCTTATTGTAGCTTTTATGTGAGTGCTTGGAGATCCAAAATCAGTTCCTTTGCTCACAAAGCAAACCACTGAACCATCTCCCCAGCCCAAGGGTTGATTTGTCAGAAAAACTGAAGCCTAGATTTTTTCCTTGCACTCACCAGAGTCATTTCAACAGAGTTGAAGCCTCTGGTGCCCATGAATGCCATCTAGCTAGCCTCATGGCAATCTTCCTTGATTTCATAGGCAGGTGTTTCTTGGCCACCCCAGTAGAAGCTAAACATCAATTTGTACAGGTGAATTGGGTAGACCAGTAGGTCTTATCCTACTATAATGGAGTGTAGCATGATAATGTCCCATTTCTTTACCTTCTCTGGGCTTTGAGAAGTGGAGCTTTCTTCACAGGCAACCCACATATCACACTATTTCTTTCACATACCAACATGCAGCCACCCTATCCTTAGTCTCTTTGTTTCTCAAATGCAGCAGGATCTCCATCTTGGGCTACAGGATCCTCCACAGTGTCTCCTGCATTGTGGGACATTCTGAAGCCTCACTGGCCTCCACTCAATTGATGCCAGGGGCATGCCTCCTCTCCACTAGTGTGAGCATCTCCTGATGTGGCCAAGAGTCACAGGGAAGAAGTTTCCTTCACTTGTAAACCATCAACTCTTTAGCTGTAAAAAAAGATTACTAGAAAGTTAGCAAAAATCATTTTTTTCTAAGTCTTGGTGACAAGAGACAGTAAAGTTGACTAAGAAAGTTCCTATTGAGCTTGCCACTAGCTAACCATAGAGGCCTGGCATATCTGACAGACATTTCTGTGAAGTACTGGATCACCTTGTCTTGGCAAGCTTTGCAGTCACTCTTATTGGTGTCCCATTTGTAGAAACGTTCATCTACATTCTAGTTTGTTATTTATGTCCTGGATTACACAGATCAAAGAACACAAATCACTGGCAAAAGCCCAAGGATTCACCTTAATAAGAATACTCTTTAAAGGAGTCAGCAATGTTCCATGGAGTTGTGGAGAGTTTAAGACAGTCCAGGGAACCACCTGGCCCCATCTTCCTGTCTTCCAGGAGCAGGGCTTTCAGTGGGCGATGGTGCCAGCCTCCTGTACTTTTACTCTCCTGCCTTTCCTGCCACTGCTAGTTCTGCCCCACCTGTCTGACTCCATTATGTCAGAGTGGGGACAGAAAAGGATGGAGTTTAGACTACACAAGTGTGGTTTATCACAAGTCAAGGGAATTACAGACTGGCTCCTGATTCCTGAGACCCCTGCACATCTCACTCGCAGACCCTAAGCATCCTACCTGAAAGGGATTCCAGGTATATTTTCCTGTTCCTCCTTGGACCTTTGGCTTCCTAAGGGTGAGAACTTCACCTTGTCCACATTATTCTTCTTCAGACTTAGCACAGAGCCTGGCCCATGTTGGATTTTAATAATAATTGGTATGACAGAACAACAACAACAACAACAACAAAAACTCATTCAAAGCCCTAAATCCTAACTGACAGGGGCTAGCAGATTACTCCCATTTAGCAGAAGGGAAAACTAATGTTTGGGGAGTTAAATGGTTTTCTCGATTCTCTTGACCTAACAGAGATAGACTACCAAGTCCTGGCCCACACTATTCAGACAAAGCCTCTTGATGCCCAAGTAGCCCCAGATACTGATTGCACACATGCTGATTAAATGGCGGGAGAAGCGGTGACTGTTCCCAACTTCTTGCCAGTCAGGGAGTGCTTGCAGGACTGTGGTGACCATCAGGTGATTTGGCCAGCCCATCAGAGGGAAATGAGGGTATCCTGATACTATTGCCTTTTCTGCTTCATAGCATATACATGGTGGGGAACTGGAAATGTTTTCCTTAGCACTTAGCATTTTCTCCCTTTATATAGAAATCAAAAGGCACCACCTTGACCTTACCCTGTGCATGGACCAGTGACTGTGCCAGTCAGGCTGTTCATGGCTGTGAGTTAAGGAAAAGTGGAATTGAAATAGAGAAAAACAAAACAAAAGCAAACAAAAAAACAACCAATCTTTGGCTAGCTTGCTTAGCTCCTTTTCCTGTGGCAGTGATACAATTGCTTAAGGGAGAAGCACACTATTGGGCTCATGGGTCCAGGTTACAGTCTGTCTTGGCAGGGAGTTTTCAGTAGCAGGTGCTTGAGAGAACTTTCCCATTAGACCCACAGTCCAGAGCAGAGAGCATTGGAACACATGCCAGTTCTCAGCTCCATTTTATTCAGAATGGTGATGCCCACAGGGACAGGTCCTCCTACATCAATGAACATAATTGAGGTTGTCCCTCACAGCCATTCTCAGAGGTGACTCCAGATTTTCAGGTTGGTGATTAAAACCCACCACCACATGGGTGTTGGGCCAGTTTGTCACAGCAAGTGTATATTATAAAAACACAGCAAAGTTTGTAGATGGTCTCTGTTCAGATCCTGTCCCTGGCCTTCAGTATACCAGGGCACAGAGGGAAGGACACAAATGCAGGCTAAGTTTTTACAAGCCAAGTGTTGGTGAGTGTCAAGATCAAGACCCAACAAGTAAGTGAAGCGAGCAATGAGTTGATTCTGCCCAAAAAGGCTAGGAACTGCATCCAGGGAAGGCTGGATGTAAATTAAGCCGGAAGTGTAACCAGAAGTGATGCCAGGAGCAGGCAACTCAGGAGCCAAACCATAATGATGGCAGTGGCGGGGAAACCCAAGGGAACACTGGCCCAGGAGTGAGGGTGCTGGAAGACAGGCCAGAGAACCTCAAGAAGACATGCTACTCCATTCGCTGGGAACCGGAGGGCCAACTCTGTCTAAAGAAAATAACCTGGGAGAATGCCCAGCACTCTAACCAGTGGTCCATTATCTGTACAGGTGTTTCCAGGTTCTTGTCCTCTTAATCAATGGAGAAGAACTAGGAGATTGTAAAGTAGCAAGGAAATTATTCAAAGCAAATCAATAGTACAGAACACAACTATGCTGTCAGGAGTGACAGGGGCCACATAGGTGAGAGTGTTCAAGGGTCCCAGAAGTCTGGGGCTTCTCTTATGGTGTCTGGAAAGGAAGGAGGGAATGTTGCAAAAAAGGAATAACTGAGTGGGTCTCTGTTTTGATTGACAGGTGGGTTATATAACCTTTTCTCTACTGGGCATGTCTCTTCCCAAAATGCATCTGGTTTTGACCTATACATGCTCAGTATATACAGGCATAAGGTGGTGAACAGGTATCCTTAGGCAACAGTTTGCCTTAGTGAATATGTACACTAGTTTAGGCCAGATTGGCCTCCTTATTTTTGGACTTAAATATATTGTGCAATGACTTTGAATAGAAAACTGCCTGTGCTTGATTATCACCAGGGAGGAGATATGTATTCAATTCTTTGGAATGGAGTGTTCTCATAGCTTGGTATAGGTGGAGTCCTAGTTTGCCAGATGCATTGTTAAGAGAGGGGGGGCGGTTTGTACATGGTACAAGCAGATGTGGGATCGAGGTTACCAAGGACATTCATTGTTAGGAGAAGGGTGTATACATGGTATGTCCAGATGTGAGTCCTAGGTTATCAAATGAAGAATAAGAATTCTATTGTATATAAAGACCAAACCAAGCACAGTCCCCAGGTTGCTATGCTGCTTATTCCCTACGCTTGCCAGCTTCAGTTGTGTTAGCTTGTGTGGTACCTAGGGACACAGTGTTTATTTGAAAGGACCCTGGGGAGCTCTGGTAAGGCCCTGGGAATTGAGGCAGGGAAAGGAAGGTCTGACACATGCCATGTTTGTGAGTAGGTCACCTGGGGAACTGGGCCTCCCACCTGCTGTCAGGCTTGTGTAGGAGCCACTAGACCTGATCCAAAGAACCAGATATGTTTGTTTCTTTTCCTGGACATGAATTTGACACCATTCACCAGTAACTTGGATCCAACTATATCAGCAATGTTCACAGCCCTGAAATAGGCATGGAAATGAATTCAGGGGTCACCTGTGATCATTTTCTGAAAGCTGATTCCTGTTCTTGCCCATGTGCCTGCTGAGGACCTCTGGGATTCAACATTGTCCAGGACACTCGGGGAGCTGCTGATCCCTGATATCCATAAGGTTTCCTATCTAGCATCACGGCCTGGCCTACAGTACGACAGACACATGCCAACTACAGAACACTTTTGAGTGGGCACCTCTGTGACTTTCGGCAGAAACCATTATCAAGCATGTAAGGAAACAGAATGGCTCTGGTCAGGGCTAATACATGACACACATCTGTCCTACTGTCTGCGTCTCATCCCCACACTATGCACAGGTCTCTAAGGATGGGTCACCCATCTCTCAGATTTAGTGATTTCCATAGTGTGTCTCTCAGGAAGTTCATATCGGGATACTTTCTCTCCACATCCACTCGAGGAAGACAGAAAACCTTCAACATCTCATCCGTTAGAAAGATATTAGGCCCCTTCTCTCACTTATACCTTATATGACAAGTTCATCCCTTTGTTTCTTAAAGTGTAGGGCCTGGAAGATGATAACTAGCCTTGGGTGAGTTAGAACCTGCCTTCCCCATGGCACACACACTTGCTGGAGCTTTTAGAGAATGGGGTTTTACTGCCAGGCATATCCTCTCTGTGGCCTAGTATTGCCACTCAAGGAGATTCCTGTGATGAGACTCTGACAATGATATGGCTTACATTTTGATTGGACAAAGCATGATATAGTCTGTCCTCCTACAGCTCACAGGCTTGAGCGAATGAGATATTCTGTTTAAGTGCTTAGAGATCTTTGGAAGCAAAGCCTTGGGTGGAGTAAGGAACGTCTCACAGTCTGTTACTGGTCTTTGGAGGGGCCAGTGTGAGGTAAGCCTGGGTTGGGGGGGCAGTAATGGGAAGACAGCCAATATATGTTCTTTGGTGAGGGCTGGGGCAGAAAGGATGAAATAAAAAAGACGGAGAGGGGAGAACAACAGGGTCTGCTGTCTTCTTCCTAGCTAGCCCGTCCCAAAGAAATGGACGATCATGTTCCCAGAGCCTCTATGCTCTGTAAAATCAGCCTTTTCCAGCTTGCGTTCGCAATTACTAAAAAACAATAGCTCCTTTACTCAGCTCTCCAAAAACAATCCTTCCATCTCACTACTGGCAAAAACAATTTCTTCATTGTAAATAAGTCCCCAGACTCCACAATGTTCCCTGGTCCAGGAAAACACAGGA
Organism: Phodopus roborovskii; assembly: GCF_943737965.1. NCBI lineage: Eukaryota > Metazoa > Chordata > Mammalia > Rodentia > Cricetidae > Phodopus > Phodopus roborovskii. The sequence goes on from NW_026126480.1 coordinate 38,189,974, forward strand.
ACATATTTTATAAGCTCTGCCTATTTCCAAACAAGGGACATTGTTTCATCACAGAAACACTATTTTTAAGGATCCTCCTGCAGAACTCTGGGGTGTGGATACAGAAGCAGTAGAGGAGTGAGAAGTAAAGAAAATGCTACAGGGGAGGAAGTGTACAGTCTATCTGCTTAACCCATCACCTAAGCAAGGGTCTTATGGTGTGACTTTAACACTTTGTTATAATTGAACAGGCCTGCTGAGGCCAGGGTGCCATGTCTGAACAAATGTAGAGCCAGCCTGGAGAGTCAAGCAGGAGACATATAGTTCTCAAACTCTCAGATTGCTAAAGACCAGGACTGCCATGGCAGAAGACACCTGAAATTAGGATCAAAGGGTGATGGTTTTTGGAGCACCAGCCTATATGGAGTAAAGTGACCTAGGAGAAGGCCACATGCAGAGTATTACCCTCTTAACTGTCAGGGTGGACAGAGATTTGCTCATACAATTGAGGATCTTTACTAACACACCACTACCCACTGGGGACCTCTAAGAAACAGTGTATAACCTTCTGAGGAGATGGGTATTTTCCAGCACCTAACACCTGTCAGTACCTCAGTATTCCAGCCTACCATACAATTAATTGGACAAGCAAACCCCAGCCACAGACCAACTTCAGATGAGGAGGGTGTGTGAGCAGTTTGCAGCTATAAACTGTTACTGCATGTAGACAAGGGACTTTGTGTGGGGCAGGGTAGGGGGAGCATAACCAGCATCTGCTGTGGGCCCCAACCACTCATAGGCTACATCACATAAAGCATCTCCTGCTGGACAAGAATGTACAAACCCTACAGTCCCACAGCTGGGTGGGAAATGGCCTGCACCTCAAGTATGGGGGTCTGGGGGATGTTGGGAGGAAGCTGAGCTGCAGGGACCGTACTCGTCAAAGAAACATAAAGGAGCCACATAGTCAACGATCCTTTCATGAAGATGTATTCAACCCTCCACTTGGACCAGTGGTGCCCTCAGCGTAGTCTGTTGTCCCAAACTCAGTGGCTGTAAACAATATGTTCATGGACAACCTAAGCAGCCAGGATCATGTATTCTGCCATCTGCCACTTCTCCAAGCATTTCTTCCCAGCCACTCACTGGAGTAGGGAGTCACAGAGCATTAGTCTTGCTACACTTCTGTTGTAACTCAGTAGAGTTTGTAGCAGTTGGGGATGTTTGAAGGGAGTGCTCAGTGTCTACCCTTACTATTCCCAGCAGCATTCCGGACTTGTCTTTGGATATATGTGCCTGCTATTCTCTCCCAAACACACTGAATGAATGGAGCTTCTGACCTGAGTCAAGCCATGCAGTCCCTTCCCTTGTCTCATCTCATGGTGTCACTAGAAGCAGAGATGGTATGGATTTTACTGGGCATTCTTGGTCTAAGGACACCCTTGGGGTTTTGGCACATTGAGTTAGTGAACAGAGCTCCACAAAGGGGTTAAGTCTTTGCTATAAACCTTGTGACATGGCTTGAGCCCCCAGTCAAGCCAAATGTAGTCTTGTCTATTGACTTAAAAATAAACATAAATTATGATGGGCTTAAGACACCTAAATGGGGTTTTCCTCCACTCATACCATCAAAGAGCCCAGCCAATGTCTGCCTTGCCATCATTAGCTTCTGAAGTACCAATTGTTTCTTAAAATCAATGTTGAGGGATGAGCTGGGCTACTTGCACAGCCTGGGTAAGGTAGACTTGGCTGGCAATCTTCTAGCTTTGGAAGACCTTTGCTGTCAACCACTACTCCAATCAGAAAACCGGTAGCCATCATTGATTCCATGTGCCCCTGGTATCCTCCCTATACTCATCAGTCATGATTGATGCAGTCTACTTCATCACAGCTCCCAGATCCAACCTTTTCACTCTTTTCTTTGTTTTCTTCCTAAGCCAAGCTCTCTTTATATTTTGTGAGGGCCCCAACATAATCTACCAGACTCCTGATCCATGCCTGCCTCTTCCAATCCAAAGCAGGTTACTCAGTCCCCATTGAGATGGCTATATCACTTGAAACCACTGTGGGAGTTGTCTCTCAAGCAATTTTCTGGCCCTAGACATCATCTTCAGACTTCTAAAACCATGTCAACTTTTCTTCTGCTTTAAGCCTATATTAGGTCTTTGTTGAATTGACATATTACTACAAACAAATAACTTAAAATAATGCAAATGCTATCTAAGCCTATAGATCCAAAATGCATGTGAGCCTTACCAGGTCAAATCCAGATGCCAGCAGGACTGAGATTCTTTCTGAACTCAATAGGAGAAATCTGTCTCCTCATCTTTCAATATTCCAGAAATTCACTCTACACCAAAGGTTGTGTGCCTCTCCTCCAGTCTCAGATATCACATATTTGACCCTTCATCCATCACTGCATCTTTCTCTGATAGTAGCTGGGGAAGATTCTCTACTTTTAATGGTCCATCTTATCCAAATAGCAGAGGATGTCTATCATCTTAAGGTCTCACAGCCCTAATCTGCAAAATCCCTTTTGCTATATAAATAAAGGTGTTCCCTTGATCCAAGAGCATCATTCTATAGGCCATAGATCCACTGTGTGGTGTTGTCCATAGAATCTTCTTCTGCCAACCAAACTCACTTAAGTCTACTGTGGAAATATCAGAGAGACCTCCTTAAAAGTCTTCTTAAATTAGACTTCCTGACTATTCTATGGTCTTGTCTCCTTCATTTCTAGCTTTCTGTTAGCATTTCCCTAGATCAGTGAACCTGTAAAATCTAGAACAGAAACTCCATCAACTTTGCTGCATGGCCCTAAAACTCTTGATCAATCATATGGTAAATGCGCTACAAAATAATGAATGATTGAATGAATGAATGAGTGAGCGAGTGAGTGAGTGAGTGAATGAATGTGTGAAATTGGCCATGAACTTTAAGCTCATATCTGCCTCATTTTTCAGGACCACTCTTGATGTGTCATGATGACTGTAAGGAGCTCTAGCCTCCCTGGATATTGTATAGCCATTCCTTCTGAAATGAAGCATTCCTTCCCAAAGGAAGGCCCCTTGTCCCTTAAGATGTAGAAAGTAAATAAATTCACAATTCTCAGGAAACTTCTGAAACTTACAAGATTCACAAGACCCCTCTCCTAGGCTATACAAGCAGTAACAATTACTGAGGAGAGTCTCTGGTCTGCCTAGACTGCTGCAAGTCATGCAGGAAGCTCCAGGAATAAGGACTTCACAGGTCACCTGTGCGGGGTGGGCTTTCTGTTGATGCAGCTGCCTTTAAGTCACCCGTACTCTTTTAACTCCTCACTGATACTCCTTAACTCTAATAAACTCACTAGCTCTCTAATCTAGACGTGGGTGGTATCATTTCTCTCTGGTCTGTTGTTGTCACCCTGTTTAGGGTGAATAGATGCCTGCTCACATCTTTGTAAGATGTACAAGAACGGAATTCTGAGATTTGATATCCAGCCACTCCTCTCTGGGCTCCAGACAGTTCCCTAGTCCCTCTCTTACATTCTGGGCCCCAAACCTGTGCCATGATCAACTGCCCTCCAGCTGCTCCTGTTCACAGAGCCCTTGGGTGAGGAAGATTCATCTAGAGTACTTCTCAGAACTGATAAACATCCATGCTTCATCATCTCCTTCACAGCAGGGTGGCCTAGGAGGGCTTGAGTTTCTGTGAGATCTACAAAACTATCATCCCTTGAACACTCAATGCCTGCTATGGAATGGCCAATGCTCCAACACTCCTATCCTCTGGTAATTGACCATAGACCCTCCACAGTGTTTCTACACTTCCTGTTTCTAATTCCATCCCCCTACCCTACCCTACCCTGAGGGAATTTTATTTTTAATTGCTGGTGTTTTGTCATCTCCTGAGCAAAGATAAGATCTGATTTAGTCCTTTTTATTGAATATCTAATCTGCACCACCCTACCCACAGAAATCTTGATCATCAGAGACAACCCACTAACCCAAAATAGTAAAGGACACAATGCTGCTGGGGTGCCACTGGGGGGTGATGCAGTAGAGGGAAGAGAGTTTCCAGTTGTCTGCATCAGGAATTCCATTAAGGAGAAGGCTCACTTCTAGGCTGTTCTGTGCTGGCTTAGATGAGAGAGACAATGTAGTCCTATCAAAAAGGTCTAGAGAGGAAGCAAGAAATGTTATGATTTTACATCTCCTTTGAATATAATTCATGTCCCACATCTTATAAGGCCAATTCCCATACAGGCACACTCCACTCCTCCCTAGTGGGCATATGCCTACCTGGACTCACAGAAGGCTGGCAAGGAGGAATGATGGAGGCTTAAGCAGGCTGCCTGGAACAAAAGGAAACTTATGCAACCAGGAAAAGGAGGCGGAAAGCTCCTGGGTCTCTACCTGCAGTATCTCCCTCAAGTGCTGTGATGGTGGCTAGTGTTGATTGCCAATTTGATGGATCTAGAGTCGCCAAACCTCTGGACTTGCCTCTGAGGGAGTTTCTGAATTGGTCTGAGTTGTGAAGACATGCCCTAAATGTAGACAACACCATTCTGTGGACCAGGCTTCCTGACTGAAAAAAAAAACGAGAAAAGTGAGCTGGTACCTGCATTCACTCTTTGAGAAACCTGACTGCAGAAGTAAATCAACCAGCCTCTTTAAGCTTTTGCCACCAAGTCTTCAGCACTATAGTGAAATATATCTTCAAAGTGGGAGCCCAAAGGAACCCTCCCTCCCTGAAGCTGCTTTGGTAAGGAGCATAATATAGAAGGCAAAGCACTGAGCCGGGAGAAATTGAAGAACTGAAGTAGAAAGAGTTTCTGGTTAGAAAAGTACCTCCCTGCAGCTAACTGATGCCAGCAAGGTTATAAAGCTCCAGTAGTCATCAGCTGAGCTGGGGAGATCCTGGTGCAGGCAAGAGATCAGCAAGCAGATGACATCCACACATCAGTGGAGAGCCATTTTCAAGGCTGTGCTAGTCATTCACTCTAGGCCTTGATCAAGGCTGACAAATTTTCATTAAGGAAACAAGATCTGCCCAAAAAAACTTCAACAATGTTTGCTGAAAGGCAGAAGGAAGACAAAGACCAAAAAAAAAAAAAAAAAAAAAAAAAAAAAGCAACCCCAAATGCCTAGTGCGTCTTTCTGAGGCGACCAGCGGTTTTCCCATGAAAGTACACAGAGAGGAGTAATTAAGAAGAAACAGCAAGGGTCAGAGAAGCCGAGAAGCCCATCTGTTTAAACAGAGCAATTTCAATTTCAATGACTCTTTTAAGTAGTAAAGAACAATTATTGTATTATCCTGAGGTGATCCAAATTCTCAAAAAATTGAAGGAATATTAAAGAGATTTAATGTTTTGGGCATTCTGAACACCATGGGAGAGTCTCAGAGTGAGCAATGAAACTTAGGGATCTGTTCTGACTTGAAGAGAGCTCAGGGGCACTTCCATCGTAATGTGGGGAAGTAAAGAATGGTTGAGGCCGCAATTTTCAGTAGCAAAAAAAGGGAAAAAGAACCGCAGAGACACAAGTGCTACCAATTACATCTCAACACACACAGTGCCTCCTTAAGTCTCATTGCAGAGAAGGCAAACAAGTTCATTGTCAACCAGGGTGTTCTCACGTAGAAAGCTTTGGAACATGCTGCGTGCATTAAAGGGGAGATAGCTCGCATGTGCAATTACTCAACACATCTTTAAAACTGTAAACACTTATTCACATGTGGAGAAGGTTAGAGCTGCAGGCTTGGAAAGCCCCACCTGCCAGGCGGGTTGCCTCCATTTCTCTCCAGTTGAAAAATGGCCCTCGGCGGGCGGCCATTACCTTTAAGAGTACCAAACCTGAGTAGGCAGAGAAATCAATAAAGATGGGGGCAGGAGTTCAGCAGCTATTTTTATCTGGGATACTCCCTTTCCTGATCTCTGCACTGATGCGCTCCCAGAAACCGTGCCTTCGTCTTTCCAGAACTCCACCTCGCACATCTGCAAGCACACCCACAAGCAAAAGCCGGATGGCTCGCTGCCCGGTGCCCTCTCCAGCTATGACGAGCGAGTGGCACTGAGGATTTGAACATTTCCAAATAAACCCATTGGGGGAAAGTTGGCCAGACTCAGCTTCTAAAGAGCAGATCGTGTGTCCCCAAACAGAATACCTACCGAGTGTACATAAAATGCATCCCCGGATGCACCCAGCTAAGGAAGGAACAGAATGGGAGGACTCTGTGGATCACAAGAGTGAGCAATGGAAAGAGCGGTATTAGTTATCCTGTTTCGTCTGCCTGAGCTTCTGGCACGGAGAGAAGCCACACTCACAGATCTCCGCATCACACATTATGTGTGGAAAGATCCATCAGGTCATTTTGCCCAGCTCGTTGCCAGCCAGGTCACCCTGTTCCCCCTTTCCCAGGACTGGTGTAATCTGTCTCTTGCAAGGAACCATTGTGCGTCTCTTGTGATTTCGTTAGCCTTTGGGGAGGGCAAGGCCAGTTCCCTGGCCTCTGTGCTCCACGCACATTCCCAACTCCGTAGAGATGGTTCAAAGAAAACAGGCTCCAAATTCAGAGGAGAAAACACCCAGCCGTGGAAAGATGGCAAGAAACACATGAGAAATTAAAATTTCACTTGAAGTGAAACAATTTTACTATCACCAAATTCTGCCAATTTTTACGTTTGGGAACATTGGTAATGAAGTTTCCAGAAGGAAATGACGTCTAGAAGTTGTTTGTGTTTAAGGAGGTAATACACAGTAAAAATGAAATTATCCTTTCACATAAGAGCTCTTTCTTTCCCAGCAGACCCCTTTTGGGCTCCAGTAATTTCGGTGTTAGTGGGTAGAGGAACAGTAATCAGCTATGAAGCGGGTACCCTTAGCGCTGAAGTCATGTAATTAGCACAGGTAATGAGAATAACCCAGGTGTTCAGGCGCCATTAGCTGTACCCAAAAGCATCTCCCAGGAGTTAGAGCCAAAGATGGGGAGCTGAGCATACTCAGCGATGAATCTATCCCAGCCAAGGACATGATGAAGCCCAAGATCCAACTCTTCCCCCGAGTGTTAGCAAGCCCCCAAACCTTCAGAAAGACACTGAACTTGAAGGGAGGGCCAGGACCCTGGTTATAAGATCATATAACATGTTCTGATATAATACCCTACAGGTGATAAGAAATGTTATCAGGGCTCTGAAGGCACACTGCCCAGCTCTAAGCCCTAGCCAGATGTTTAGGGCAAATTCTACGGTCTTTTTAGTCTTAAATCTCTTCTGTGACAATAGGATAGGCATCAAGTGTATGTGAGGCTTCAATGAGTATGTGGGAGGAAAGAGCCTGCTAGAGCACACAACATACACAGACCAGAAGCCTCCCGTAGGCATTGGCTTTCCTAGCTCTGTCACCTTGGTTAATTTTGTCTTTATATATTCATCTATATACTTCATTTTACTTGTGTCCCATCAAATCACCATGGTTGTCCGTGGTCATAAATCGCAAAATGATAGAGTAGCAAGGCAATTGTAATGACCACAATTAATAATAATAATAATAATAATAATAACAACAACAACAACAATGGCTTCTACTTAGTGCCTACCATGTGCTAAATTTAAGCCTGGAAACTTTGTACTGGGAATATGCCCACAGACAAAATCCAACCCTGAGTATCTCAGTCAGTGATTTGATTTTTATTAGAACCTGCCATGTCCATCATTTACACACTATCTCTAGTGGCTTTGAGCTATGGAGTTCAGTAATCAAAGCAGAGATAAGACTCTTCTGATTTAAAAAAAAGCCCAATATAGTAATTATCTGGCCAATTACAGAAAAATATTTTCCAACATCTGCTTTGCATATTTAGCTTAAATTAATTCCCCCAGTGACCTCAGAAGTCAGGCGTTTTAGGCATATGCCTAGCATCTCTCAGATGGAAGCCAGACCCACTTGTCAGCAGCATGCACCCTTTCCCTGGCCCTAGGGTCCTGGAGAATGTTCCTGGTGTTGTGATCATCACTGTGCCCAGAGTGGGAAATGGGTCATCAAGCATCCTGGTCAGGGGCCACTAGTTAGGTTGTTCACTCTCCTCCATGGAGAGAAGGACCTCTTGCAAAGCCCTATGTTGTCCGGGGCAGGGATGAGCTCAGTCAAACACTTGACTACCCCACACAATTAGCTGGGTATAGCTACTGCTGCTACTGTAGCTTTGTGTGAGGCATGATGGTGGCAGAAGCAGGTGATCTGCTTGGTTGGTCCCCCTGCTTATATGGGGAAAGTTTTCTGAGACACAACAAGGACTCGGCATGGAATAACCCCTCAGATATTGGTAGTAATGCAGGTTTACCTAATAGAGAGGTAATTAACTCAGAGGCCTGTCACATGTCAGAAGTGTTGGGAAAGCAAAGGTTATTGTTCCCAGATGTTGAGGAAGCTAAGAAACATCCTCATTGCTGTAAAAGTGACCCAGATTTAAGTCTTAGAAGATAAAAGGCTCAACCTCAACTCACCTTAGAAGATTGTCTCTGTAAGGGACATTCTGCCGTTACAGGTTACAAATGCAGTGAGGACACTTATGCTGGGCTTGGATACATTTTCATAACTGTATGGGTTTGGTCAAGTCAGCATCCTCAATCTAGATGACTCTGGAGTCACCATGCTATACAATTCTGTTTGCTCTTTGCATGCAAGGCCATTATAAACAATGTAACAACTCAGTAAGCAAGTGACCTTCGAATTGAAGACATCTTAATTCAAATCTTTGTTCTGCTATTTGATCTCTACCAAGTTGCTCCCATAGTTTATGTTCCCTTCTCTTGCAAAACATAAAGCCTGCAGCTGCCACATCCATTATTTTCATCCTGCTATGGGAATTTAAAGAATCAGGCTACGCAAATCATTTAACCTAGTGCCTGTCCCATGATGCACTGCATGAACACATCATGCATATACATGCATCATTATCCTTGTCATGGCAACCATCATTTTCCCACTGAGGCAATCTATGGGGAATTCATCTTGTGAGGACAACATTTGCAATCTCATGCTGTCAGAATCAGATTTACTTGAAAGACCCTGGTCCTGATGCTGGATCTTTTTACACACCTGATTCCGACTCTTATAATCTGAGTTGTGAAGATTCTTTCTCAGTGGTTCTCAGCCATATCAGGGAAAGGGATGGAAAGTTTGGATGGGTTTCCCCTCCTTTCCTGTTCATTTTTATTACCAGGCTCTGTGACCTGCTTGCTGGTGTCTGGGCTTCTGGCCATTGAGTTGACCTCAAAGGCAGCAGCCCACGGGAGGCAATTAGGTAGAGGGAGTACCTGGTGCAATTCACACCCGTTCTTGTGACCATTGCAAGTGCTTTAGCACATGCCACTCAGAGTCTGTTAAAGGGGTGATGGTGGTGTCTAGTTAGCTTTAACTGTCTACTTGATACAGCTTAGAGTCACCTGAGAGGAAAACTTCAATAGGGATTTTCTAGATCAAGACAGCCTATGGGCATGTGTATGGGGGATTGTCTTGACAGTTAATTGATGTAGGAGGGTCAAGCCCATTGTGGGAAGTACCAGCTCTATGTAGGTGGTCCCGAACTTTGTAAGAAAGCTAGCTGAGTATAAGCCATCCCACAAGCCATCTAGCAAGCCGGAACCTCTATGGTTCCTGCTGTAGGTCTTTGGTCGTGAAATGAGTTCCTTGGTTGGAGGTAATGCTTCATGGAATAGCAAGCAGACCTGGCTTCAAGTCCAGTCCATGAGTGAGTGCCTGCCCTGACTTCCCTCAGTGATAGACTGTGACTTGGAAGTACAAGCCAAAAAACTCCTTTCCTCCCCTAAGTTGCTTTTGGTCAGAGTGTTTGACCACAGCAGCAGGAATTTAACTAAAACAGATGGTTTATTCACAAAATGGGGGAGAAAGGAATGGATAAAGATAAATCAATATTGTACATACCAATGAGCCACTTGTAGAAGAGTTAAACACTGAGAGAAAAGAGGGGTAAGGTGGATACTCCTTGCCTCCTTGAGGGCCCTAGACAAAGCCTCTCTGATTACCAGCGATTGGGAGAAAACCAAAGTAAATAAAGAAATGCACCCAGCAAATATTTTGGAGAAGGGAATTCTAGGTAACAGCGCAGACACAGCAGTATGCATGAAGACTGGGAGAATACTGAAGGGCACACGCTGAGACACAAGGGGGGAGGGCAGGGTGGCACAAGATACAGAGATCTTGTTGGGCCAAGACTTTTGAAGCAATGGTGAAGATATGATAGTGGGCTTTGGAGAAAGGGAGTCACCTCCAGAGAGCAGTGACCAAACTCCAGCAACTGAGCCCAGAGATCCTAAGATCCAACTAGACCAAAACCCAGCTCTTCTGCTACTGAAGGCTAAGATGTTTTGTTAATGACCTGGGGCCACCTACTGTAAGCCCAAGTTTAAGAAACAAAGCTCCTTCCTATACTTCACAGGAGTTCATGCACCCTGTTTGTTCCTCCAGTGGGCTTTGTGTTCTCCAGAAGAAGTGCTATCTTTATGTACTGCTGAACTGCATGCCATGTGTTCAGTTTTGCAACCTTTCCTTGGGTTGTCTTTTCTTCAAAACATCTCACACATGTGGCTTATGTGTGTTGAGCTTTACTTCCAAGCCATGAAGCTGCTTTTGCTGCATGAGTTTTGTAGACTGTGCTTATTTGGGGACATTCTGCCATGTGATAGCAGAGGTGCATGCAGGATTCATCTTGCAGGATTACTGGGAAAATGCAGGCAGTGCTCAGAAAGTAGTTCCTGTGCAGCTGGTGCAGGACAAGTGCATAGGAAGGAACTGGCAATTCTTAATGTTGGTTGTTATTATTGTTATTCCAAAGGGCCACTTCTAAGGCTGTGTTGAGCATGCCTGGTAGTGGATGACAGTGAAAGCCCAGAGGTCACAAACAAGACTGCCACAAAGCCCAGGGGAATAGGGTTTGGACCAGCACAGTAGCAGGAGACAGGGTAGGAGTCTATATGAAAGGTTCATTCAACCATGTCTGTTGATAGATTCGATACAGGCCCTAGAGAGAAATGATGCATCTAGAGATAGCTCTCAGCAAGGAGGTGCTGTGATAGGAGTAATGTTTGAGTTCTTTTACAAGTGGTGCAGAGAATAGGAGCCCTTGCAGTGCAAGCATGACCATAAGAACTGGAGATCAAATCCTCAGCACAAAAGTTGAGTGTGGCTTCATGGATTCTTGCAACCTCAGGACTATAGAAGACAGAGACAGGAAGATCACTAGAAGTCACTGGCTACAAGCCAAGCTCCAGGTTCAGTGAGAGACCATGTTTCAAGGGAATAAGGGAGAGAGTGGTGGAGCAGGACATTTAATATCTTCCTCTGGCCTCTGCATCCCCACACACATGTACATATACACCACACATATATGTCACACGAACACATTGCCAAAAACAAGCAAACAAAAACCTTAAAACAATACTTGGTGACAACAAAGAAGGAAGAGTGTATTTGGCTCACAGTTTGAGAGTACAGTCTGCCATGATAGGGAAAGCATGGCAGCAGGAATCAGGCAGCTGGCTGCAGTGTATCTGCAGTCAGGAAGCAGAAGAGAGTGGCAAATGCTGGTACTCACTGTCCCTTTTTATTTGCACTGGGACCCCAGCCCATGAGATGGTGCCCACATTGACTGTGAGTCTTCCTGCTTCAAGAAGACTAATCTAGAACCTCTCTAGAAGCCATGCCCAGTGTTTATTTTCATGACGATTCTAGATCCTATCAAGCGTCGCCATCCCAGTGGTCCACCATCGCAGGTCTTCTCCATGACAGATGACTGCTGTCCACTCAAGGAGAAGCACCTAAGCAATCATTTTCTCTGTTTTTTTCCTCTGTCCCCTGCCTTCTTCCCAACAGCCACCAGGATTTTCTAGCTAGACTAGAAGCATCCTGAGGAAGGAACCACGTCGTATTTGTTCTTTGTCCCTAGAGTACACAATATATGCTCAGTAAATAATTTCTGGCCAGACCTGGTGATACAAGTCTGTAATCCTAGATATCTGAGAGGCAAAATCACGAGTTCAAGGCTTACTAGGACTACAGAGTAGATTCAAGGCCAGCTTAGACAGCATACCAAAGACCTGTCTCAAACTAAAAAGTAGTAAAAGTCAAAAGATGTATGTGATCTGAAGAGAAACCAGAGTACCAGGAAGATTGAGTCTGGGAAAAAAATAGAGGAGAGTAAGAAAAGAGATACGTTAATAGAGGGAACCATTAGGTATAAAGAGAAATCTGGCACTAGGGTAATGTCCAGAGAATCTAAGCAATAGTGGAGAGGCTACCTTAAATGCCCTTCCCCTATAATGAGATTGATGACTACCTTAAATGCCATCCTAGAGCCTTCATCCAGTAGATGATGGAAGCATAAGAGAGGAGAGATTCAGAGCTAAGCACTGAGTTGAACTCCTGGAATCCAGTTGTAGAAAGGGAGGAGTAATGAGCAAAGGGGTCAAGACCATGTTGGGGAAACCTACAGAAACAGCTGACCTGAGCAAGTGGGAGCTCATGGACCCCAGTCTGACAGCTGGAGAACCAGCATGGAACTGAACCAAGCCCCCTGAATGTGGGTGTCAGTTAGGAGGCCTGGGCAGTCTATGGGGCCTCTGGCAGTGGAACCAGTATTTATCCCTAGTACATGGACTTTGGGAGCCCATTCCCTATGGAGGGATATTCTCTCAGCCTAGATACATGCGGAAGGGCATAGGCCCTGCCCCAAATGGTGTAACAGATGTTGATGATTCCTCATGGAAGGCCACATGGTCCCTGAGGAATGAATAGGGGACAGATGAGAGGATCAGTGGGGGGGGGGATGGGAGGGAGAAGGAACTGGAATTGATATGTAAAATAAGATTGTTTCTAATTTAAATAAAAATTTATATTAAAAAGGTTGTAAAAGCTGGAGATATAATTCAGTGTAGACTATTTGCCTAGCATGCATAAGACGCTGCGTTTAGTTCTCTGGATTGCAAGAATACACACATAAGCAACAATAAAGTAAGTGAATGAATGACTAAAGAGAGAGTCACTATCTCTTATTTCAGGGTAGTTTCTAGACCTCCACCCCACCATTGAGAATGGCTATGTTCTGGGCTGGAGAGAAGGCTCAGTGGCTAAGAGCACTTGCCACTCTATAAGAGGGCTACAGTTTGATACAAGCCCCTTTGGATGGTTCACAAACATATGTAACTCCAGATCTAAGGAATATGACACCTGCTTCTGGCCTTTGTGGAGACACACACACACACACACACACACACACACACACGTGCACACACACACACACACACACACACAGAGAGAGAGAGAGAGAATGGCTAAGTTCCATCTATGTCTGGGTCATCAGCAATCAGAGAGAGAGAGAGAGAGAAAGAGAGAGAGAGAGAGAGAGAGAGAGAGAGAGAAAGAGAGAGAGAGACTTTAGGTGGGAGAAGGAAGCTGAACAGAGCTAGCATTCCTGAACAGGCCAAACAGGCCACCACTGACATTTTTTGATTTTTTTTTTTTTTTTTTTTTTTTAGGACACATGTCATCCTAGACTCCAGATGCCATGGCTGATTCACTCCTAATGCCCATGAGGACCAAAACCTCCATTCTAGCCTCTTACTCTGGTGGCCTCCACCACTTCAGTGAAAACACACCAGAGTCTACAAAAGATACACAAACATGAACACACCTGTATCTAGAAAGATTGGCTAAAACTGGTCCTGATGATATACAGTCCCTGGTCCAGATTTGTCCAAACTGTCCATTCTAGCATCCTTGGAAATCCTCCAGTCCTGAGAGGACAGTGGTAACTGGTCCATCTCACAGGGTGCATGTTCCCTTCCAAAGCTGATCTAGTGGAACAAAGAAGTTGTACTCACCCTGTCCCACTGCATATGCCAGGATCAAATCTCAAGAGACCCCTGACTCTTCCAAGCTCACTAGCAACATCCCCCTATGAGAACAGTCTCCCATGGCTAAGCCTCCACCCCCTTGTGCAGTAACTGTCTCCTTAAGAAGTCACCCACCCTTTGCTCCATCCCCTTTGGGTTCTGACTGATCTTAGAGCCAAGAGGACATGAGACAGCAGGAATTGGGCGATGAGGGCATCAATAGGGACCCAGGGTATTCACCCCATGGTATGTGGGATTTGTTCTGAGGGATGTAATGGGCATGACCTGGAGAATCCAAGGGGGGAAATTATCTAAGTCAGTGACTACAATTTCAGTTTCTTTCCAACTGAGAAATAAATTTAGTTGATTGATAAATTATACACTGAGGTATTTAAGAAAGCAAGGAAAATTGAAGAATTAGCATGATTTTCATCTTATGCTTTTTAATATAGGGACACAGTATATGAGCCTGATTCTCATGCCCCTGGCATATCTGCTTATCAAGTTACCTTTAACTTGGCTATTGCAGCGTGAAGGGAACTCCTGGGTACAGCCACATGAAAAACAGGTTGGAGGCAATCTCACAGTTGACTGAGCTGCAGAACAAGGCAAGCCTTTCATGGTGGGGTGCCGGGCTCAGGCAGAGCAGCAAGGAGGCTTGGGGGTACATAGTGTTCCAAAGCGAGCTTCATATCACAGCCACTCAGGTGGAAAGAGAGAGCTGCCCTGTAGCTCCCTGGCTCCCACCCGGGGTCACAGATGAATAGAGCTGATGAAGGAGTGGAGTGAGCCTCACAAGCCACTCAGTGATGTGGGGAGGTAGGTGTCCTGTTCAGAGATAAGACTGGAGTCCGGGAGGCTGCAGGGTTCTTGGGGTGGTCAGCTGATATGGACAGAGACAACACAGCATTGTTGAGAATGGGCCACTCCCTTCAGGACAAGAGTGAGCCAGAGGACCGAGGGACTCTAGTGCTGATGGGAATGATGTCTCCTGCGGCTTCATGTGGCTGACTTCCAGGAATGTTACATTCCGTTTCACAGTCTACTTCCACACAGTGGTTTGGTGACCTCCGTTTCTCATTATCCCCCCACCCCCACCCTGCACGTGCATTCGCGTGTGTGTGTGTGTGTGTGTGTGTGTGTGTGTGTGTGTATGCTTGCATATAAATAGACATACACATGTGTGTGTTCAAGTACATGTGGAGGCCAAGAGCCAGTCATTCTTCAGGGCTCAACAACATTGTTTTTGCAAGGCCTTTTCGTTGACCTAGTACTCTCTAACTAGGCTAGGCCAGCAAGTCCCAGGTGTACATATGCCGTTCATCCCCAGTAAGGAGATTACTGGTGACCTCCATCATACCCCAACGTTTTTCCATGACAGGTCTTTCTTAACTCTGAGCCATACCCCCACTATAACCCCATTTTTCCATCCTATACAACTTGGAATGTACAAGCATCATTTGTAGAACATCTCTGCCAGGCAGGGATGAGGACATAGGTGCAGAAGTTAATAGCCCAGCTATAGAAATAGATGTTAGCCTTGTACATAGTAAGTGCTAATTTAACAGCAGCATTCTTTTTATGAACAGATGCAGGAACAGGCACAAACACAGAACATGGACTGCCTGTTCCTTCGTCTGTGTCTGCTTTGGTTTCTTTCACCTGTGTGTGTTTGGCTTTTGGTACAGACAGTTTGCCTCCTTCCTCACACTTGGGATGCTACTATGCTCGGCAGCATTCTCTCAGCCTCTGTCTCAGATAGCTCACCGCAAATTTATAGACACACTGCTAATTTCCATACATTGATTTTCATTCTACAACTTTCTGGATTCATTTATTGGTTCTATTTTGGCAGTCAGGTTTTCAGCACATAAGACCATGTTGTTTGCAATCAAGCATGAGTTTACTCATTTCTTTCCAATTTGTATGCATTCTATTTTGTTTTATTATTTTCAGAGAGGGTCTCATGGAACCCATGCTGAAGATGAATGTCTAACCTTTCTGCCTCTGTCTTCTGGGATTACAGGCATGCACACTCACCCAGTGTTTACTGTTCCAGGGATCTAACCCAGGGCTTCTCAGATGGTAGTTAAGCGTTCTATCCACTGAGCCACTCCAGCCCATTCCCAGCCTCTGGATGCTTTTCTTCATCTTTCCCAAGCACTCTGCCTGGGCTTCCAATGTCAGCATAACTAAATCAGGTGAGAGATGGCTTGTGGGGCTCATCCCACATCCAGTAGAGAAGCACTCCACTTTGTATCAAAATGTGACGTCAGTTTCGAGGGTGGTTAGTATGACATCTGTGGTGTGGTGAGTATGACGTCAGTGTGGGCATGGTATCTCCCACTTTTATCAACCTGAGGTTCTTTCCTGCTGGACCCATTTTGTTAAGGGTTTTCATGATGAAAGTTTGTGTTTTTTGGTTTTTGGGTTTTGTTTTTGTTTTGTTTCGTTTTTGAAAGTTTGCATTTTGTTAAATGTTTTTCTGCATCTAGTGATTTGGTGATGTAATTTTTACCTTTTATTTTATTTATGTGGTAGATCTTTCTATTGATTTGTATGTATTGTAGGATTTTTAAAATTACATTTATTACTTTACTTTGTGAATGTATGTGAAGATCAAAGGACAACTTTTGGAAATTGCTTCTCTCCTTCAATCTTATGGGTCCCAGGAATTGAACTCAGGTTGTCAGGCTTGACAACAGCAGATACCTTTGCTCCTGAGCCATCTCACTGGCCCTCATTTGCATATATTAAAACATTTCTACATCCTAAAGGAAAATCTCACTGGATCATGGTGAATCATTCTTCTAATACATGGTTGAATTTGGTTTACTAAATAAAAAAGAAAAAGAAAACCTCTTTTGGGGTTTCTCATTATTTGTTTGTTTGTTTTAAGACATGATCTCATGTGATCCACACTTTACTTAACCTTGCTATGTGGCTAATTCTGGCCTTGAGCTTCTGCCTCTGCCTCTCAGAGCCTGGCATGACAGGGTATTCTCCACCATGCATAGCTGGTTTATTAGTATTTTCCAAGGCTTTGTGCATCTATGTTCATCAGAGATACTGGCCTGCAAATCTTATTTTGGAGGAGACCTTGTCCCACTTTGGTTGGGATAATGCTGAAGAGAGATCTGTACTCCATGCACACTGTATTCACAGCATCCAATAAAGAGACTTAGCCTAGGTGTCCATTGGTGGATGAACAGATTAAGACAATTCATTATGAACACAATGAAATCCTACCCAGTCTTCAAAATGAATGGAACCCCACCATTTAGGACACATACAGGAACCTGGAAGACAACTGAGTGAAACAAGATGGGCACAGAAACACCAGTCCTTTGTGGTGTCACTTAATGTGACACATCCAATCCAGCTACCTCAAAAGCAGAGACAACAAGGTCATTACCAGGGAGAGGGGAAGAGGAAGATGAAGAGTTATTGGCATAAGAATACAGTACTTCAGGGTGAGGAGGATTGCTCAGTGGTTAAAATCCTTGTTTTCAAGGACCCAGTTTGGATCTCTAACACCTAACTACAAAGCCAGGCATGGTAGCAGATACCTATAACCCCACTGTTAGAAGGGGGAGACAGACAGGTCCTAGGACTCAGTTGCAGCCAGCCATCTGAAACATCAAGCTCCAGGTTCAGCAAGAGACTTTCTCAAGCCATAGAGAGATTATCCACCTCTGGTCTCCATATGTATGCTCGAGGGCACATACATCTACACAACAATGATAAAGTAAAATCAAAATCCAAAAAGAATACAACTTAAGCCAAGATTAATAACTCTGGGAAAATGTCTCATGGTATGGTGACCATGGTTAATAATGTGTTATATATTTGAAAATGCTGATATTAAAGCTTAATGCTGTCATCTAAAAATAACAAATATGGGACTGGAGATGAAGCTCAATGGTTAAGAACTGCTTGATCTTTCAGAGAACCCAGGTTTGATTTCCAGTACACATATGGTGGTGAACAACCATCTATAATTCCAGTTCTCTCTCTCCCTCCCTCCCTCCCTTCTCCCCTCCTTCCCTTCCTCTCTCTCCCCCCCTCCCTTTTTCTTCCCCCTCTCTTCCTCCCTTCTTTCCCTCTCTTGTTTATTTTGTTTTTCAGGACAGGGTTTCTCTGTGTAGTTCTGACTGTCCTGGAACTCTTGTACACCAGGTTGGCCTCAAACTCAGAGATATGCCTGCTTCTGTCTCTTGAGTGCTGAGATTAAAGGCCCAAGCCATCATGCCATGTTTGGTAAATCCAGCTCTAAGGGGATCTGATTTCCGTTTTCTGAATTTCACAGGCATTGTATGCCTGTAGCACAGAGACACACATGCAGGCAAATCACCCATACATGTAAAATAATAGTAAATAAACCTAAAGTAATTAAAAAAACAAAGAAAATGATAACTATATGAGATGATAGATATGTTAATTAGCTTGATTTAATCACTTCACAGTATATGTGTGTAAGAAAACATCACAAGTTATACCATAATATATTAACTTATTAAAGAATAAGCAATTGGCACAGTCCTGGATCAGGGCTTAGCTGGCTGTGATGCTTGTCTTCCAGGACTTCCAGCCTTTTCCTACAGCACTAATGTCAACAGAAGGAGGAAAGTCACAAAGAACCACTGGCCACTCATGAATTTGCCACAGTCCAGCATGGTGTACTGTCTCTGAGGGCCCCTTAGCTTCCTTGAATAGAATTGTGTTTCTGTGTTCCCTTACCCCAGGTATAAGGACCAGGCAGCCAAATCTCACCCTTCTTCAAAACCAAATGTGTGAGTTATAGGCGGCATAGTAATTAACTGCTTAAAGACCAAGGCTAGACATAATTAAGCTCAGACCTCTTCCCTCTAAAGTCTATAAATGAGTGGGATGGTCTTGGTTCTGGGGGTGCTGTCATATCTCCTATGCCAGCTTCCCCATTGTGAGTATTCAGCACCACAGAGGTTTGTTCTTAAAATCCTCCTCTGAGAGTCCCTCTGGGGAACCTGGCAAGAATATTTTTCAAAACAAAACCCTGCCTCTGCCCACTAGGCCAGAAGTATTTTAATCTGTTCTTGATCTGTAGTTGGTATTAATGATACCTACCCATGGTGGATAGAATGTCAAATATATGATAACAATATTTGCTTATGAATAAACTAATTTATCACTATAAACAAGTTTTAATTGATGAGTTAAAATCAACTGGGAACATTATATAAATATACTTAGCTTCAATTTCCATAATTATGAAATATTGAACACAAAATCTTGTAAATATAGAATAAGACATATATTAACAGGGATGTTGGATAAAATGGCTCTATTAAATACTCCTAAAGCCACCTTATGTTTTACAAAGAGTCCAAAACTACAGATTGGGAGAACAGGTAGTGTCTTCAGCAAATGGTGTTGGTCAAACTGGATAATTACACGCAGAGGAATGAACCACATTCTTCGCTCTCACCTTGCACAAAACTCAACTCAAGGATCGAGGACTTCAACAGAAGACCAGATACCTTGAATCTGGTAGAGGAGAAAGGAGGGATACACTTAACTTATGGACACAGGGAAGGACTTTCTGTACAAGATCCTGATAACACAAACATTGTGCCTAAGAACTGACAAATGGGACTTCACAACAGAAAAACCATCATCTGAGTGGTAAGATAGCCTAGAGAATGAGGGAAAAAAGAAAGCTTTACCATCTATACATCTTGGTGTCTAGAGTATACAAAGTACTAAAAACAAAAAAAACAATAACCCTAAATACCAAGAAAACAACCACCCAATTAAAATTTGGAACATGGAACAAAAAGCTTTCAAAAGAAGACATATGAAGGGTTGAGAAATAATCTTTTAAAGGCTCAACATCCTTATTCATCAGGGTAAAGCAAATTGAAACTATTCTGAAATTATATCTTAGCCCAGTCAGGATGGCTAAGATTAAAAAAATCAAACAAACAAAAACTATAAAAGCAAATGTTGGCTTGGCTGTGGAGGAGGGGGGACATCTCTTCACTGATGGTGAGAGTGCAAACTAGCACAGCCGCTGTGGAAACCAGGGTGGGGCTCCCTCAGAATGCGAGAGGTAGATCTACGACCTTTTATGCCTGTCCCTCCAGAATAGCAATCCTCTTCTCTTCGGGGAACAAAACAATGTAGGGCAATCATCAGAAACTGTTTTGTCTAATTTTAACCAGCAGCTTCCAAATCAGGCAGCAAACCAGGAGGGAATCCCTCAGTAACCCCCAAGCTTGGAGTAAGTAACGAAGGGCTGATGCTGGCCCATCAGAGTTTCTATGGGGATTAGTCCCAGAAGTAGATAAGATTTAGAAATGAGAGTTCCCTGGTTCTTTATACGGACTGTAGTTCTCAATAGTGTTTGGTTTGTTCTTGTTGTTGTTTCTGTTTTGTTTACCCTACAAGGTGACATAGGACAGCAGTAGGGGAAGCTAACAGACTAGAGTTAGGGCACTGACAAGAATCAAGAGGGCAGCCAGCACCAAGAGCACCATGGGACTTAGACCTCACTTACCTAAGGAAGAGACTGGAAAGGGCTCTGAGCAAGTAGAAGCTCGCAGCTGGGACGACAGTGACAAAAGTGGCCACATCATTGGAGGGAAGGGAGCAGATGAGACTGGGGTCACAATTCAGGGACTCAATTTTTTAGATGTCATTGCTCAAGAAAGTAAGACCTGTACCTTAACTCAGCAAGTGGCGAGGTCAAGGGAACTTGTACCTGTTACTCATCCTCATGTTTGCTCACAGTCTCCACACCCATTACTATAGATCAAACCCCAGGCCACACTCTTACCTCTGAACTATTTATTCATATTCTTACCTTTTAATTTAAAAATTATTCATTTAATTTTATGTGTGTGGGTGCTTTTCAGGCATGTATATCTGTGTACTGTGTGCTTTGTTCCCACAGAAGCCAGAAGAAGGCATTAAATGCCCTAGGACTGGAGTTACAGATAGTTGTGAGCTACCGTGTGGGGCTGGGAATCAAACTCAGGTCCTCTGGAAGAGCAGCCAGTGCTCTTAACCACTGAGCCATTTCTCCAACCCCTAATTTATTTATTTATTTGTTTGTTTGTTTGTTTAGTTGAGACAGGGTCTTACTAAGTTACTAAGCCTGGCCTTGAACCCTTTCTGCAGAAGACCTTGGCTGGCCATCCCCCTGCATTAGTCTCCTGAATACCTAAGATTCTAAGCCTGCACCACCAGCCTCCTGGAACTTTGCAGAAGCCCAGGAAGTAGCAAGTAGGGAGATGCCAGCTGAACATACAAGGAATTGAGGACATAATAGGGTCCTGAGGTGACCTTAGGAGATAAAGGAGGAGTGGACGGCCAGGAAGCAAGAGAGGGACTAGGAAGAGGATGGGCACTGTGATGGCTAACTTTGTCAACTTGACCTTGCAAGAACTGCGATCAACTAAGAGACTTGTGTCTGGGTGGGCCTGTAGGAAGACCTATGTTGAAATATAAAGATTGCAAAACTTGGCCAGCCTCCGCATGGTGTACCTGGAGCCCTGCCTTATAATACCTCCTCCTCAAGCATGTTTCTTGGTACATACACAGAGTTAGTAAGCTTACCCATACACCTCCATGATAGCCAGAAGTCCTTCTGCTTAAATGTCCCTATAAACATAGGCATCAACATGGGGGACAGAGACAATCATTTACCTACCCCTGACCCTCCCTTTCATATCTCAGTCTTTATTGACAGGCAAGCCTTTATTCTTTACAAGTACATGAAATCATTTTTTTTTTAACTCCCAAGCATTCTACCTTTGAGCCCAGCCTGTATCTTCATGGTTGAAAACAATGGCTCATTGTTGGGTGAGATCGCTGCAAATAGAGTCAAGGGGCTGAATCAGCAAACTTTGTCCCTTGTATGTATACTGACACCACAGAGATGACAAACAGATCCTGGGAACAATGGGCTATGGCACACGATGCCACAATGGTGTGAATGTTTAATTCTCACTTACCCTCTTGGTAATGAGAGAGACGCTGAGAAGTAGTAGGCACACACAAAGCCGTTACTGTGGATGTGCTCCTGTGCTGTAATTATTTATGTCCTCTCTTAATCAGTCTGTAATTGCAGCTGGTAAATTAACACATAGGCGCCTTGCTAAGAATCTTAGAAGCTCTCATTAGATTCCCAGCCACGAAAGAGTACCACATAGCCCAGGAATGGTATCACAGGGCCTTGGGACAGTCTTCACTGATTAGGCTTCTCTTCCAGGGCTTCACATGACATTGCTAAGAGATTGATCCTGTGTCGAACCACAAAGGCTACCAAATTCCAGATCTGACTCCCCATGAACTGCTTGTATCTCTGTCTCTGAACACGTTACCAAGCATGCATTGCTGTTCTCTAATGAACCGAGCACTGCCTCTGAGCAACTCCGCTTAGCAGCTTTGAGACATACACTCTAAGGCTGCTGGGCCTTTACGCTCTTGTCCCAATGGTCATCTGCCAAGGGCTGCCCTGAACTAGAGAGGGCAAAGGTGGATGCCCAGGCATTGTATCACTGTACACATCAGCAAAATAATGACTTGAAGGTTCCCAAAGAAAACTTGTAGGTGACCACCATTAGAATCCAATCATTTGATGCCCAAAGAAACATGCAGGATGGTAAAGAGAGGATCTCTGGGCTGGGGAGATGGCTCAGTAAAACACTTGCCATGTAAGCATGAGGCTTAGTGTGTAATCCCCTAGAACTCACATTTAAACAGCTAGGTCCTGGAGCTGGGAAGATGGCCAGCAGTTAAGAGCACTTACTGCTCTTACACAGAACCCGTGTTTAGTTCTCAGCACCCACATTGGATGTCTCAAAACCACGTGTAACTTGAGTTCCAGTATTCTCTTCTGAACTTTGTGGAACACCCATATACATGGGGCACACACACTCACACTCAAACACACACACACACACAGAGTGAGAGAGAGAGAGAGAGAGAGAGAGAGAGAGAGAGAGAGAGAGAGAGAGAGAGAGAGAGAAACTTATTTTTTAAAAAGTGGGGTAGAGTGGTACATACCTAAAATCCAAGCATTGGAAAGATGGAGAGATGATGCCCAGGGCTTGCTGGCCAGACAGTCTAGCTGAATCAGTGAGTTCCATGTGAGACTCAATATCAAAAAGTAAGGTGGAAAGTGATTGAGGTAGACACTCAAAACCAACTTCTTGCCTCTACATGTACACATGCATACATACATACACATGTGCACATGCATACTTGCAGATACATACACTCACACAAACACATACAAAGAGATCTTTGTAGGTTGTCACAAATGGGTCACAAACATGATAATGATTAGACTTTCATGGTGAGCCAGAGAACTGTACCGCTCTCTACCTTTCTCCAGTAAGAAACCCTGATGTCTGTCTCTCACACCCCCACAAGGAAGGAGCCAGATGGGCTATCTCTCTAGAAACCTGGCCAATTTGACAGACAAATCCAGAAGTGTGGAAGGTGGAGGGTTCCCAAATGGAGACACGAGGTCAAGCAAGAGTAGGTGTACAGACAGACAATGCAGACACACAAACACATACAAACACGCCCCACACTTAAGTGTAAACAATTAAAAGGCGCCATAAAATAAAGAAAGCACATAAGCCCGAGATCAAAGCTGACAAGGTTAAAAAGCAAATGTGTGGGAAATCAAAGCAATGTTTAAAAATAAGAACTCTATAATTGCTATCCTAAGAATGGTAGAGACATTATTTTATGCATAACATAAAAATGAGAGGTTATAAAAAAAAAAGGAGTGGCCATAAAATGAGGTCAATAAAAAAAACTTAAAGTATAAGAAGCAGAGAAAAAGAAATGCAAAATTTGGTTTTTAAAAAGTAAATGGAACATGGAGTTGAAGGAATTGAATTGACTAGATAAATAGAAAAGAAAAAAGAGAAAATGAGAGCCTAATTCTTGCAAATCCAACATCCTGAAAATTAAGTATTCTAAGAGAAAAGATTCTTGAGAGAATAAGGGAGTAATTACTTTTAAAAATCAGATTTCTCAAAATAACAGATAGCGCAGCAAAGTTCCCCCACCTGAGGAAAGATATCTTCAGTTACTGTGCCATTTTCTATCAATCATGTGTGAAGATGAAGCAAATACTCATTTTTAATCTTTCTGTGTGTGTTTTTACATACGTGTGTGCACAGGTCAAGGTGTCCCAGGATATTTGTCCTCACCTTCTACCTCTATTGTTTGCAGCTCCATATATCAGGCTCCATGGCCCTGGAACACCTGAGGATTCCTGCTCCTCATCCCCGCAGAAGAGTGTTGGGGTTACAGGCATGGTCCCACTGCCCCTGGTTTTTATGTGGGTGCTAGGGATCCAGACTCAGGCCTTCCTGCTTTCAAAGCAATCCCTTTATCCCTCCCCAGTCTGAAGTTAAGACATGTTTGGGTGCCAGAGAGATAACTCGGAGGTTAAGAGTGTTTGCTGCTCTTCCAGAGGACCCAGGCTGTTTCCAGCACCCATGTTGAACAGTTCACAGCTGCCTGTTAACTCTAGCATCAGAGAACCTCTTCTGGCTTCCTGGGACATCTGTGTATATGTGGCAAACTCACAGGGATACACAGATAAAAATAAATTCTCTTGTAAAAAGACATTTTTTGGTACATAAGTCTCAATAATTCTTTGGTACATAAGTTCTAATGTATTTTTTTCCTTGAGTTACTTTAGAGCAGTAATTCTACACCTTCCTAATGCTGCCAGCCTTGAATACAGTTCCTCAAGTTGGGGAGACCCCCAACCATACAATTATTTTCATCGCTACTTTGTAACTAATTTTGCTACTATTATGAATCACAATGTAAATATTTTTGGAGATAGAGGTTTATCAAAGGGGTCAAGACCCACAGGTTGAGAACCACCGCTTTAGAGTAACACACATGTATACACAACGTCAGACACAGAGAATAAGAAAAACAAAGTAGGTAGAATAAAAAGAGCCCCAGGAAAAGGTGATCCCCAGTGTGGTTGAAGAAGAAGGTATAGAATGACAATCAAAGAGCAAATCCAGAAAAAAAGATTGTCCTGGGTAGAGTTCAAGAGTGCACAGCCACAAAGGAAGGGCACAAAGGAAGGGCATGGGTCTCCTCAAGAAAGACTGAAACAGAACTGGAGAAATGGCTCAGAGGTTAAGAGCCATGGCTGCTCTTCTAGAGGTCCTGAGTTTAATTCCCAGCAGCTACTTGGTAGGTTACAACCATGTGAAGTGAGATCTGGTGCCCTCTTCTGGCCTGCAGGGATATATGAAGGCAGAGCACTTTATACATAATGAATAAATAAATAAATTTTTAAGTAAAGAGAGACTAAAACTGAGATGGATGATGAGCTCTAGGAGATTCAGGATGTTTGTATTTCTGGTGAGATCTCTGAGGAGGAATCAGTGGTAAGCCTAGAAAACTAGAAAATAAGACGTTTCTTTTTGGGGAAGAAAAGGCTGATGAGAAATGACCATAGCACACTTCCTGGCTCCACTAAAAAATCATCATGCCATGGCAGTGAGCATAATGAATTTTGAGTGTTGAAGTTGAGAATCTGTGCTGTTATGGTGGGAGAGTGTAGGGTGTGAGGAGTAGGCTGATGTAGGAAGAGGTCATGCATAAGGTAAACATTCACCTCCAGTAATAGCAACTCCACAGTCAATCTCTAGAACCAAGAATAACCAAGAAATGGGGTGTGTATTAGGTGTCTGCCATTGCTGCACGATATACCCCAGATGAAGTTGCTTATAGCCACATAGCATAGCCTAGAAACCCTACCCAGTCCTCACTGGGTGTCAGCAAGGATCAAGGTCAAGCTCTCAGAGAGAGGGGCTGCTTGCTTTCTGCAGACTCTGAGGAGAAGCCACTCCCTTGCTTTCAGAAGTAGAGGCATCTTACTTTCCTTGGTTCTTGGCCTCCTTCCACTAGTATAAAAGCCAGCAGGGATGGATTTAGCCTGACTTCTGCTTCATTTTCCCACTTTTAATGTGCCTCGTGATTACACTCATTTATCCCGAGAATTCTGGGAAATCCCCCCATTTTAAAGTCTGCTGATTGACAGCCTTGATTGTCCTTGCTAAATAACCCAAAGATAACACAGGGACTGGGAATCTAACATGGATGTCTTTGGGAGTGTGTACATGTGTAAGTGCATACTGGCAGCTGTGAGAAGGGGTAAGAAAACACCTTCTAAGGAGAGGTGCTGGGGAGAGCAAGGGGCAGGAGGGGGGCCTGTCATTTTCCCTAATATACTGGGACTGCTATCTACCAGCTAAAAAGGCCTCAAGTGGTGAACAACCCTATTAAAACAACAATGAACTTACAAAACTGCCAAAGCCAAGGAGGCATTCTAAGCAGGGAGGCAACTGGTCACACTTGCCTTTTCAGAAAGCTCTTACTTGACGTGGCATAGACTCAGAGGTGAGGGTCAAACCAAACCTGCCCATGAGTGATATGACCAGGGACACATCACAGATGTCTGGCTTTTACTAATGTCCCCTGAGATGGGATTAAAGCCTCTCCTGAAAAGAGGAAAAGTAAAACAAAGTGGGTGTGCTTAAAATCTGCATCTAGACGCCAGTACCAGGACTCAGTTTAGCAATCCTGTCTGTGTGACTTCCATTACAGGTCACGACTCTGGCAAAGGCACCAAGAGTTCATTATAATCAGACACAAGCAAGCATGCAGTCAGTTCTTGCCACAACAACATCCCACATTCTGTAGTCACACAGTCACCCCTTTCGGGTCTCCCTGAGGCTCTTGTGATGGCATAGGACTAACAGAGAATTTGTGTTCTCATCTCAATATTTCCTCAATTAAAAATTCATGCCAAGTTCAGTATCAAGACAAGGAAAATCATTGAAGAGTTAATGGTCCATTAACGCAAACACCGACTTACGTTAATAGTTCAAAGTTAAAATTCTTTCAGTTCAGTTCCCAGCATTAACGACTCTCCTCCAGACACTGCGTGTGAGTGAGTGTGTGTGTGTGTGTGTGTGTGTGTGTGTGTGTATGAAGATAGTCCATTGCTATAGGAAACACATCTATATCGAATGTTACAATAAACCTCTAACAAGCAGGTGCATGGGAGTTTATGGGCTGGCAGGCAGGTCTGCAGGGAAATGAAAATCCCCCCAGTTTTATAGACTAAGAAACCAAGACCAAGAAAGGGAACAGAACTTGAAGTGGACATCTAGCCAGTATGAGCTGTGGTTAGAACTAGTGTTCCTTGTCTCAGATTAGTCTACATGCCTGACTACCTTTGAGGAAGTAGGGCTCAACCCTTTTACAGGGCAAGCTTGAGCTGCAGGCACACCAAGAAGGAAGGAGCTCAATGTACACGGAAAGGCAAAATTATCAGCAGAAAACCCAAGGCCAGTATGCCCATGTCCTGAAAACCACAAAAATCTTGACATGTTAGGAGGAGCCACTCCCTGGAGCCTCGTGTTCCTTCGGCTGCTATGCCTTCCTGTTGGCTGCTAGCTGCCTTTCTCTGGGTGTTCTCTAGCCAGGAAGAGGTGCTGAGTCAGGGGCTTGGGATACATTTGGGGAGAAAGTCTTGGAAGTGAGTTGAATGTTGGCTTAGATTAACGGCAGCAATACGGATCGTAAGAGCACGTCTGAGTCCTAGGTATATTTTGATGCTTGAGCTAACAAGGGTTCATGACAGAATGTGTGTGTGTGTGTGTGTGTGAGAGAGAGAGAGAGGGGGGGGGGGAGGGAGGGAGGGAGGGAGGGAGGGCGAGAGAGTAAGCTGTCAAAGACAACAAAAAAGCTAGTGACCTCACACATGGTGGAGACCCAGAAGAATTTCCTGGCACTGCTCAGTAGTGACAAGCTGAAGGCTTTTACTTAAACTTCTTCTATTTCTTTAAAAGTTGCAAAAGGTTGAAAGTTAGTTGAAACCTTAGTTCTGAACAAAACACAGCCCTGGGTGCCTCAGAGATCAAAACGTGAGGTATGACTCTAAAACTACCAGAAAAAAACATAGCAGACATACTTCAAGGCGCTGCCATAGGAAATGCTTTCCTAAATGGAATCCCGAAATCACAGGAAACAAAAGCAATATAGACAAATGGGATTACATCAGATTAAAATCTGCACAGCAAAGGAAGCAATCAAGTGGGTAAAGAGACAGCCTTCAAAATGGGAGGAGATATTTGCTAGCCATTGATCTGACAAGGAGACAATGTTCAGGATATATAAAGAATTCAAAAGAACTGAAGATACACAACAAGCAATTCGATTTTTAAATGATTTTAATTATTCTCCACAGGAGAAATACAAGTGGTTAATAAATACATGAAAAAATATGCAGTATCAATAGCCACCAGGAAACAGCATCTCAAACTACGAGGAGATACCATCTTATCTCAGTTACAATGGCTATTATCCAAAACAAGAGCTAGGAAGATGACTTGGTGGGTAAGTGTACCTGAGTTCAATTCCCCAGTGTCCACATAAAATAATTCCAGCATTGCTATACAACCCTACAGGGGGATGCCAAGATTTTGCTAGCCATCCACTATAGCCCAAACAGCTAGCATCTAGTTCAGTGAGAGACCCTGAGAGAGGTAATAATGTGAAGAGTGGTAGAAGGAACCCGGTACCCTGCTCACCTCTCCTCATGTGTATCCATAGACATGTGTACCTACACATACACACACACACACACACACACACACAGATGCATACACACACACACACACACACAGATGCATACACACACACACACACACACAGATGCATACACACACACACACACAGATGCATACACACACACACACACACACACACACACACACACACACACACACACGGTGGCAGAGGGTGTAGAAAAAGAAGTCCATGCAATGTTAGTACAAGTATGTCAGAACAGCTACTATGAAGTTATTCCCAAAGAACTAAAACTAGAAAGATCACTTGTTCCTGGGGTTTACACCTAAAGGAAATGAGATTATCATACAAAAAGGACACCTGCATGCATGCATTTGTTGAAGCACTGTTCACAATAGCTAAGATGTGAAACCTGCTTAGGTGAGGAGCAGACCTTTGGTGATCACTGGAGCATCTTATGTACCTAGAATAGTATCTACCACTTAATCCATTCTTAGTAAGCATTTGCTAGATGAACAGACAGTGGCCATGGTTAGGAGAAATTCCATAATCAAAGTCATTTAGATGATTGATTAGTTGAAGGGCCTTAGACAAGTCATGTCTCTTTTCCAAGTCCACATTGCAAACTGAGGAACTGGGTCTAGACCTTTTCCTATCCCAAATCTTTTGTCTCCACCCTAATTCATCTGTCTTCCCTTACTATCACCTCTCCTTCAGTAGTTCCCATTTTCACTCCTTATTCTACTTGATCCTAGGGCCTACAGAAGTGTTTTGTGTCAACACTTTTCCTGGGCAGATGCAACATGCATGTCTACTTATCCCAAATATGAAGACATGACATGACATGACAGACATCTGGAAGTCCAGCATGATCAACTAATGAGTTTAATTGGGGTTACCTACAAGAATATGGGTTACTTACAGGAGAAGAAATGACTTAAAGACACCTTTATCACTGAAGCCCTCCCCAACATGGGTGACAGCTCACAAAGCTGGAAACCTAGAACACACACCGCACAGCCTGCAGACAGCCTAACAGGATAGAGTGTCCTCTCCCAATGCCTCAGTTGGTCTAAGCCTCTTCCAGGCAGCTGTACAGGTTTCTGTTCCTTCTAGGCAGCTGCTCTGGTTTCAACACCTCCTATGCAGCCTGGCTTGTCTAAGAGTGACTCTCAGCCATCTTTAGTGTTTACTCTTGGAATGGAGGAGCCTGGTGAATCTGGCCACTTTCGGGTACTTCCTCAAGCTATATTTTCTTTCTGCCTTAGAGCCTCCATGCAGGATAGAGCATTTCAACCTCAGAGGAAATTGCTACATACAACAGGGAGTACCCACGCTCATCCTTGGTGGGTGCAATACATTACTCAGGTCAATGTCCGGCTGCTCGATCCATCACCCTGAACACCAGGGCTGGTTAGAGAACATATATGGGGATCAGTATTGGGGCTCTGAATAAAGATGCCAGAGTGGCCACAGATTCTCCATCTCACTGCAAGAAGATGCCAGTCCTAGGCTATCACCTTGATGGAAGAACAAGGGTATGGGGATGACCACATTGTCTGAAGCCCTGCCGCCAAGACAAAGTCAAGAGTGGGGGGAAGCAAGTTCTCACCCCATCCATTACACCCTGAACTTTTCAGATTTGTATTTATTTATTATTTTGAGATAGGGTCTGAATATACAGCCCTGGCTAGCTTGTAAATCACTATGTAGACCAGGTTGTCCTTGAACTCACACCCCCCAACCTCTGTCTCCAAAATTCTAGGATTAAAGATATGCACCATCTCACCCAGCCTAGGGATATAAAATTTAAAACTCCCCTTAGGGTTTAAGTTGGGTAGAATAACAGTCTATGTAATTTTCATATTTTTTATATTGATTTCAGAGCTAAGGAATGTTTGGTAGATTGCTGCAGGTAAGTGAGCTCTTGAGTTTGCTTTTCCCAACCAATAAGACTATTTAAGTGACAGTCTTGTCCCTTCTCCACCCTCCATGTCAGCACAAAGATGAAAGCTCAAAACACACCTGGACACGCTGTAATAACATCTATCTGCCCTGTCATTCTGTCTCCATCTCTATACAAGCTTAAAGAAAATCAGAGTTACAAAGAAAAGGCAACAACAACAAAGAATTTAAAAAGACTTTTCCACCCACCTCTCAGGCAGTGGTCCTTACACGTATAGCCAGCACGTGCCAAGGGATTGGATAAAGAGAACATTGCTTGGATACACTTTTCTTTCTTTTCCTTATTAATGCTTCAAACAGAGCAAACCACAAGCAGAATTGGTGTCTTTTTTTGTTTTTTAATCTCGGTCCATACAAGCATATGTCTGTCGGAACCAGTTCTGGCTCCCAGGCCAAAGAGGAATGGAGGATATATGGAAGAGGGTCCAGGTTAAACCAAAAGATGTGGTGGGATCATGGCACACTGATCTAGGGCAAGAGAACTGATTATGCCAAAGAGCAGCCAGAGAGACACACACTGGTCAATAAATACACAGTAGTCAAAAGGCTGGTGATAACCTGAGCTGATATCCTCATTTACAGAAAGAAAATGAGGTCTCCACTCTGAGCTTCCAGAGGACACATTGCTTCATGAGAGTAGCATTCTAGGATGCTAGAATGTTGGCCCAAACTGTGGCTCAGCACCTAATTTTGAAATAAGTAGATGTGAGCCAATGTATGCTTGTAATGAACTGAAAACACCAGAATCCAGTGGAAAGGGGGTATCTGAGTGCATTTCTACCACAGCAGTCGGCACCATTGTATTTTGCTTCAGTTTACATTACCATATACCTCAGTATACATACTGTGCGCTAAGTCAGAATATAAAATGTATCTAGGGATATGAGTCCAAGCTTCAAACCCTTGTAAGTCACAGCTGGAAGCAGATGAGAGCACCAGCTACTTACACACTATGTCCAGGGCCCCACAGGAAGATGGCCTTGGCCTGTGATCTACCTGGCCAATTGCCAGACACATCTAGGGAAGGTTTTGCTCCAGGGAGACACAGATTCCTTGCATGGTTCACTTCCAGAGATTCTGTAGGAATGCACAAATTGCTCAAGAATAATTTTTGTATTCTTAAAAATCATCTTATTACTTAATTAATTAATTTATAATGTATTTATTGTGGTGGAGTTGGGGTGAGGGTGGAGGTAAGAGGACTACTTGCTGGAGTAGGTTCTCTCTTACCATCATGTGGGGTCTTGGGGATTGAACCCAGGCTGTCAGTCTTGTGGCAAGCCCCTTTGCCCCATGACCTATCTCACCAGCCCCTATTTATGTAATTGTTTAAATAAAGTTTTCCAGGGGATTCTAATATACCAGTTCCCTGGGGAATGATTCATAAACTGCTTGTCTTAGCTGGATTTCTATTTGTTATGATAAAACACCATAATGAAAGCAACTCAACCAAAGGAGAAAAGGGTTTATTTCACCTCAAAGATTGCAGTCCATCACTGAGGGGAATCAGGACAGCCACAAAGGAGTGTGGCTTTCTGTCTTGATGCTCCTGGCTTGCTCGGTCTGCTTTCCTATGCATCCTAGGACCACCAACCCGGGGGTAGCACCACAGAGAGTGACCAGAGCCCCCACATCAAGGAAGGAAAGGCCCAAGGGTCAATTTGATGGTGGCGTCTTCTCAGTGTTCCTGTTTCCAGATAATCTTACCTTGTGTCAAGTTGGAAAACAAAACAAAACAAACAAAAATCCAGGACACTGTTGCTTCAAGGAGCTGCTTCTGCAGGTACCACCGTCCCTCAGCAGGAAAACTGCTTGAGGTCAGGACTTGCTTTCTCTTCACAGTCCTCACATCTCCAGTGACTGGGTAAGAACTTGCTCTCAAACAATAACTAGTAAGGAAGGAAGCCACCCTGTGGGCAACTTCTGAGTGTGAACCAGTTTGCACAGCTCTGTGTCAGAATATTGTACTCAGCTGTCGTTTTCCTTGTCTGTGGAATTCAGATTAACATTTTGCTATGGAGGTCAGATGAAATAATCCATACTGAGAATTTAGTAATGTGCCTAAAATTTTGAAAACATTAAAGATCAGGACAGTACTAAACTAGTGATATTGCTGTTGTTGCTATCATTTTAATTTTGCATTGTACATGCTCAA
Organism: Phodopus roborovskii; assembly: GCF_943737965.1. Taxonomy (NCBI): domain Eukaryota; kingdom Metazoa; phylum Chordata; class Mammalia; order Rodentia; family Cricetidae; genus Phodopus; species Phodopus roborovskii. Next base: position 38,222,598 of record NW_026126480.1, read on the forward strand.
TAAATAATATATTGGTTAGCCAAAAGGCCGAGAAGTGATTGGTTCAATGTAGACAGAATATTAACAACAAAAAAAAATCACATTATGGTTGTTCGATGCTGTGCCCACAGTGTGGGGAACTGTCTCTTTAGATCCCCAATATGCATTCAGTAGTGATCAGTCTGTCTGCCACCTGAGTGCAACCATGATTTGAACCAGGGGGAAGGACAAGGAACATCTAGGGAATCAGGTAGCAATTGGCACATGGCTTATAATAATGGACTCATCAGGGTGAAAGGATGCAAAGGTGGCCTCAGAGGGGGTAGCAGAGGGTTACTCTAGGAACTTGCTGAGAAAAAGAAAGCTATAAAAGTCACATCACATTGCCTCTTTGGTCTTCAGAGCCCTTCCAAGGGCACTTTTGGAATATTGGACTCACTCTCTCTTTCTTTCTTTCTCTCTCTCTCTCATCTATCTATCTATCTATCTATCTATCTATCTATCTATCTATCTATCTATCTATCTATCTATCTCTTTCTCTCTCCTCTCCCCCAACAGAAGAGCTCCAGAGGAATTTGAGGAATCCACTTAGAATGTGGGGGACCCACTTTCTTAGCTGCACCTGCATGCTTTGCTGGCTCTGCAGCTCACACAGAGAACCCACTTTATAGAGTGGCAGGTGGGCAGTTGCCTGTGTCCCTTATCAGCCTTTTCCTATCATGTGTAATATGGTTCCTTCCTGCCACCCACCATCCCATCCCCACACTCTGTGGGATCAGTACAATAAACCTGAGGCACCAATAGCCTAGGGTGGAATTGCTGCCTCTGCCTTCCTCCAGATGGATGATGGGATACATGTCTGTACTGGTAGAGACATTACTCACATCCTCCCCGAGGATGGGGCTTTGAAATGGGAGATATGCTATGCATTTTTTTTTCCTGTAAATCCATGACAGTCGCCCATGACAACACAGCATTGGTTTTATGAAACACGAAACCATGCTATTGTAGGAAGTATGCTTATTGGGTTCTCCTGGGTGAACTCAGAAACTTGTTGGACAGGGTTGTCACCTGCTGGTTGTAAAGGTTGCATGAGAGGAGCCTACGTGATAACTGGTGCTGTTTTACACATGCCTGCAGAAGGAATACAATTGTTATGCACACATGCATTTAGGCTTCTTTATTTAAGTGCCTTCTGGATGAACCCTGTCAAAAGAATCGAGTGGAGCAAGAACAGCTTAAAAAAGCAACACCAAGTTAGCATTAGTGTGTCTCAAGACATGGAGCTTCCCTCTCTGTGTACCATAGGATGCTTTGGGCCTCTTCCTAACTGCCCAACAACAGCCTTCCCTCTTCACTCCCTTGACAAAAGCACAAGGCTCATTGGACTTCTGCCTCTGACATCTCTGCAAGGCTCACCCTGGTATTCATGAACCCTCAACAGTGCAGTAAAAAGGCAGCTCAGACCTCGACCCTTCCCTCATTTCTCTCCTTGGGTGTCCAAATGTATATGAGGGCATGTTCCAACCTTGCTGGACTTCCAATCCCTCATTTATATTTATCTCTTCCTGTGTACGTGTGTGTTGTGTGTGTTCTTGTGTTTGAGTGTACATGCATGTATGTGTGTGTGCATACATGCAGAGGCCAGAGGTTGCTGCTGGGTCTTTCTCAGTTGCTTTCACCTTCATTTTTGAGAAAGTTTCTCACTGAACCTAGTACTTACCGACTCTGCTAGACTGATTGGCTGGTGAGCTCCAGGGACCCTCCTGCCCTCCCCCAATCTACCCGATGTGGTGCTGGAGTTATCTATGTGTGCTGCTATGTCCAGCATTAACATGAGAACCGGGGATTGGAGATCAGGTTCTCATGCTCTGCAGAAAGCACTTCACCAATTTCACTGTCTCCCTAGCCTCTTTGTAATACAAAGACCTCTTCATCTAAGATCCTCAGGAGAGGGTACTTGTGAGAATTAAATATGAGTGATGGACGAGATCTGACTGCAAGCAGGGGCTTTGAAACCATTGGCAAGATATTTCCAGCCCTGTCTGCATTCTTAGTTAATAGTTTATGTATTTTGCATTCATTACATAAACAAAGCAAAACACAATTATCATGGCTTAGCTCCAACTAATATAAGAGGATTATCAGGGCAGTTTTCTGTCTCTTTCTCTGCATAGTTTTGAGGCTCTGAATTTGGATTCAGTAGCCAGTGATGCTCAGATCCAACACTGAACTGTGTATATGGAGGCCCTTAAAACTCCAGTGGTCTTAAGATGGGTCCATTCACTTTAGGAAAGGCAAATTCGTTAGAAAAGACACAATTAACTGGGCAGTGATGGTACACACCTTTAATCCCAGCACTTGGGAGGCAGAGGCAGGCAGATCTCTGTGAGTTCAAGGCCAGCCTGGTCTACAGATCGAGTTTCAGGACAACCAAGGCTACACAGAGAAACCCTGTTTTGAAAAACAAGAAGAAGAAGGAGGAGGAGGAAGAGGAGCAGGAGGAGAAGAAGAAGAAAAGAGACAATGAGCAGTATTTTCTAGCAGTCAGGGTCCTTCAGGCTGTCCCCTACAGTCTGGACCTTAGTTTACAATGTGGTCCCCTCCTTGTTACTCTGGGACTATGTTACAGTATGTAAGTTCCTAGAGTTGAGCAAGGCCTAGGTAACAAATTCTTGCTAAACACAGAACAAATGGAATGCCCATGTGTGGATCTGAAAAGAAAACCAACTCCTCTCACAGGAGCCATGGCTAAACTAGCATCCCCACTCTGAAATAAGCCCAAACACATTCTGCCCTAGTGAGTACTGGAGCAGAAGAAAGGAACCCAGGTGTCCTTAATGCATATTTGTCACAGAAGACATTTGAAATCTGTCTTCCCCCGTTCTTGGATAGCTGGAGAACAATGTCAGTCAAACTCTTGGCTAAATCTGGCGAACAAGTCTGGGTACACAGGGAACATGTTCTTTATCTGTTGCCCCAAACATGTGCTTGGCCTCTATAGTGCTAGGCATTGTGCCAAGCATTTAAATGACTGCTGCTCCGTGCAGTCCTTCCAACAGTGACATGAGGAAAGGTCTGCTGCTATCACCAAGTCACAAAAGCTTAGGCTTAAGAGGAGACAATGTACAAGCACATGGTAACAAGTATCCGGTTTCCAGCAGAGAGACTGATGCCTGCTCTCTCCCCTAGACTTCTGATACTTCTGAACCAAGTGAGTTAATCCAACCTCTGGTCATCACAGTGATCCCTGGAGCCCATATGCTAATACTGGCATTACTGAGACTACTCAGGTACCTGTAATCCAAACATTTACAGTGACTAAGCTGTCACAAGCTCTTATCTCTGCCATGCTGATTTACTGATTCAACTGATGACTGTTTAATCAGATCTCTCTGTGTCTCTGTCTCTCTGTCTCTCCCTCTCTCTATTTCTCTCTCTCCAAACCACCCACCTGTCTTTCTACAGCAAGAACCAGAGAACCAGAGCCACAGACCATTAGAGTGGAAGGGACTTTGGAGACCACAGAATCCATGCTCACTCTTTTTCAGATACATGGAACTGGTCCCAGAAGGGTCAGATACTCTGCCCATGGCTATTTCTAATGCAATGCTTGACAGGTATCTGTACTACCAGGATAGGGAACTGCATCCAGGTCATGGTCAACGGTGACCCTGGAGTTTCTACTGCCTCTCTCCTCTATTATTTGGTCTAGCAGTTCCAAGAAAGTTCATTTGTTTTTAGAGCAGGATGTAACCCTTTCCCCTAATAATGCAATGCAAATTGTGCCTTGGGTCCAACTGCTCGTCAGTCCTTGTCATCAAGTTAGGATCTCTGTCCCCTGAGATATCCAGCCTGTAACTGAATCTCTCTTGCTCAATGCTCTCTGCCACATGCATGTCTCAAAGGCCACATCCCTGTGGGCCACACTGGCACAACATTACAGTGAGACCCAAGAGACCACATCACAATTAATTTCCTTATATATTTCTTAACCTGTCCAATAGTTTTGTGGAAATAGCTGTTGACTGGGTTAAGAAGTTAAAGGGTTAAATAAGCATTTATGTCAATGAGTCTCATGAAATCCCTGTTTAACAAGCCCTCCAGACTAGGGACGGGACTCTGTGTCCACCCACACATCCTGGTGTTAGGGTTTCATCTTCTTTAAATGTGTGCAAGTACTGTGCATGTTGTCATAGTCTCTGTGTGCTCCTGTGTGTATCAGTCCTGCTGTGTCTGGAAGACTCTGTTTCTTTGGAGTTATTCACCATCTCTGGCCCTTACAATCTTTCCGTCTCCTTTTCCTCATGACTCCCTAAGACTTGAGGGGAGTGGTTTGTTAAAGAAACACTGACCAAGAAGTTATTTGCAATGTATACCCACTGGGAAAAGGAAAATCCATTTTCTCCTGCCCGGTGTCACTGAACATATCAATTGTAGAAGTCCCCCATGGACCATATCCACTGTCCCCCATTCCCAAAGTGAGAGGAAAGGGATGGGGGATGGAGGGGATGCTCGGACACCCTGCTTGTCAGGATAACGATCCTTGCTGCTTTGTGGGGCTATGGTTCTCATGCTGTGAACCATATACAGAATTGTATCCTGTAAGGAGTTCGGTTTTTCTGCCCACTGCCTGGTATTGTCCCGCTGCCGCGCCAGCCCCAAATAACACACAGAGACTCTGTATTTGATACAATACTGTTGGCCCGGTTACTTGTTTCTTATCAGCTAGCTCTGCCTTTAATTATTAACCCATTTCTGTTGATCTATGTATTTCCACGTGGCCTCCTTACCGGGGAGTGGGGCAGGCATCTGGTCTCCCCAGTCTCTCCATCTTGACTCCTCCTTACTACTTCCTATTTCCTCCTTGTCTCCTAGTCCCTCCTATCTTCCTTTCCTATTGGCCAACAGTGCTTTATTATTAACCAGTATGAGAAACATATATACATAATGACATCTCCCATCAGTATCCTGTTGGCAAGTCTATCTGGGAGTGTTCCCCAGGTAAGATTCGGCATGATGCACCCAAGGTTATAGCAAGATCTGGAAACAGCATCGAAGCCAGTGCTGGCATAGTGCCATGCTCCTGGGAGTGTGAACATCTCCTGGACGTCAAAAGAAAGCCCTAGTCCCTCAGCTACTACCCTAGATGATTGAAGGCAAAGGGAGACGAGGCCACTCTGTTTTCATTGAGTAGATATTGGAGTATCAGTCATAGGGGGGTCAGTCCCTCAGCTCTTATCTTGAAGATTCTCAGTCCAGCAAAACCCCAAGTGCCCCAAGGATCTAGATCACTGTGTTGGCCACATTGTTCTAGTGTGTCACATTGAAATGCTTCACAGGAAGGCGGAGACTCTGTAGCATTATAGGAAGAGGTAGAATGGACTAGCTTTATATGTGCTTAGAGTCAGCCCTCTGAAGTTTAGTCCCCATATATACAATTTGGGAGCTATATGAAGATAAGCATATTATTAATTCTCTAAAAAAAAATCTCATTTTTACTGCCTTAAAAATGAAACTGAACATTGCACTATACATCAGCTGCTATGAGCTTCCAATAGGCAGGGCCTCTTTAAGGCACACTGCATAGGATATAGTAAGAGCTAAACTAATCTTAGCCATTATTATCACATCTTTAGTGGCCTTTTATCACCCTGAATGAATGATACATTTTATTAGAGAGAGATAGACCACATGTTTGTTCTTCAAATTGACCCTAAAATCTAGATGTGAAAAGAAAATTGATTCATGATGGAGATGAGCACACAGCCTGTTCTTAGCTCAGTGTCTTTGCTCATGAACACTCCCTTCCAGCCCTCCCCACTCCAATCTCCATCACAGCCTCTTGCTTGTGCCCAACAGTGGCCATTTGCACTCCACACACCAACTTCTCTTTTCATCTTTAGCTTCTTCTTCTTCTTTTTTCTCTAGACAGTAACTGTTTATAAAAGTGACAGCCGTTTTACAAATACAATGTTCTGCAAGACTGCACAGCCTGGGGCGTGAATCCTGAGCTTTTCTCATCTAACCAGCCAGACCTCTGCTGAGATGCCAGCCGGGAGACTTCTGCAGGGATAATTAATGTTTGTTCCTGGACAAGCCCAGATTTGAGCACAATTTAAAGAGTCGAGTGCCTACTACACATTGGCACCTCATAGTGAGAGGACTCAGTGGCTAAAACTTTCACCCCACCACTGTAGACTCCCCGGGGACCCTACAGCTTCCTAGCCAGTCCTCATTGCACTCTGTGGTATGTGATCTTTTTAAAATGTGCCTCTGATGACATCCCTCCCTGCTTATAACTGGTCAGAGTTTCTGTGACTTCACCTGAAAAGCAGACTCTTGGGGCTGGGGAGCTAAAGTCATCGGTCAATGCATGCAAGCAGGAGGACCTGAGTTTGGGTTTAGCTCCCATGTAAAAGAACTAGCTGTGGTGGCCTTGCTTATAATCACAGTGCCAAGGAGACAGAGAATTACCACTGGCCAGCCTACCTGAACTGGTGAGCCCTGTGTCTCATGACACAATCTGTTTACAGAAAAACAAGCAAACAAAAAACCAGATGACTATTAGTCATAAAGAGCAACACACAAGTTTGATCTCTGGCTTCCACAGATAACTGCACATGCCTGTGCATACATGCACATACCTACATACACACATCAGGACACACACAAAGCTACAACCTACTGATGTTCCAGACATGGAACTCCAGGAGAATCCAGGAGCTGAGCATCCAAAGTGCAAGCAAACCAAAACAACATATATGAGCATACAACCCTGATATGTGTGGATTTACATTAGTATTTTATACAACAGCCAGACCATATGATAAGTATCAATAAGATTATCTTCTAGCCAGGCACAGTAGTGAATGCCTTTAATCCCAGCATTCAGAAGGCAGAAGCAGGCAGATGTCTGTGAGTTCAAGGCCAGCCTAGTCTACAAAGAGAGTACCAGGACAGCTAGGGCTATTATACAGAGGAACCCTGTCTCAAGAAACCAAAAAATAAATAAATAAAATTAAAAATAAGATACACTTCTTTCTCATAAAAATAAATGAAAACGCAATTCTTACTATTTCTTTTTCCAAGAATACAGCATGCAAACCTAAACACTAAACTTGGTGACCACAGACGCAGGCAGGAACAATGACCTCTCATGAATGTGTAACATACACAAAGGTACATTGTTCATTTCCATGTTGCCTTTGCATGCCTTATGTCACATTGAAAACTTCTTGTAAACCAATCTGAGCCAAAGAAACTGTACTGTAAACAGAATGAGGGAACTTGCTATTTTTAGGAATCCCTTTCAGGCATCTCCTATGGAAAGTAAGTAAATAGATTGTAATTAAATTAGTTCAATACAAATTCATCTGTTTTCTAAACTTCAACAATGAAATTTCTTATAAAAATTCTACCACCACTACAAGAAAGCCAATAACCAAGGGGCTCAGAAAATCAAATTACATTTCTTGATGATTTCCAATCTAATTGTTTTATGATTACTGTAGAACTGGGAAAAATATGGCCACTTTGAAAGAACTTTTCTGTTATGATAGAAATAGTCTGTGTGAGCTTTAAAACAACACACACACACACACAAAGCTAGCAAACAAACAAACAAAAAAAAAACACTATAGGAATAAGATGCTGTTCCAGAGAGAGTCTACCATCATATGCTAGTCCTAGGTCCCAAGCTCTGGAAAACAAATTACAGATGTGGTGGGTCTCATGCCCAAGGATGATGTTCCAAACACCCAAAGGATGGATACAGACAGATCTAAACAAACTTTTTCCTGTCCCTCAGACAATGGCCCCAGATTCCATTTCAAGCCTGTGTTGACACTGTCTCCTCAGAAAAGCTGGGTCCAGACCCATCCCCCTCTCTCCCAGACAGTGGCAAGTAATCACACATCTGTGAGTTAGGGTGTTCATCCATGAATGCTTACATGCATAGATACACACTCCAACCCTGCCAGTTCACTAAACCATCTCAAATAGAGCCTTCCCTCCCAATGGTCAATTAAGCTCCCCACACCGGGGTCAGAGACTGGGAAGACCAACTCGAAATCTGGGATGCCTCTCTGAACCACACTTAATGACATAAATGCAGAAGTGTCACCCTGTCTAACTACTCCCACTAAATAAGTTCATGTGGGGTCCCAAACCTTTTCTTGTGTTTCTCATATAATGCAGAGTTCCACTTATGGGACTCTACCTGTCATTCTTCAGCAAATGCATGGAAAAAGGCCTGGCCATTTAATAACTTCCTGTCCCTGCATCAGACCAATTTTTTTCAGCCATTTCTGAAGTTGTTAAAGCATGTGACAGGTCAAGTCACTGGTGAAAACTAATAGCATATCTAAAATGTTTGACATTTGCATGTTCATTTATTGCTCTTCCACCATAATATCTTCTTGCTAGACCTTATGGGATGCTCTAGTGCATTTAGGAACCCCAGCCATGAAAAAAATAGCATCAGAGCAGACTGGGGCCTGGAACAGCTCCAGAACAGTCTCTCTCTCTCTCTCTCTGCTTCCTGCATACCTGGGTACCTCTCCTTCCCACTATATACAGGTGCTCATCAGATCCAGGCACAGACTGGACTGACTAGTCAGACATTCTTGCAGCAGCCACCTTCAACTAGTCGAAATTCTAGCCTATTTCCCTCAAACAGTGCGTATCTATGACTAGGGAAATAGAAACCCAAATTTTAATGAGTTCAGTCCAATAAATAGCTCATATCCATTCCAGAGTCATAGTAGTCACTCTGAGCATTCCCTCAGAACTATTGTAATTGTATCAATGACAATTTGAAAAAAGAAGAAACAGAGAGAAAAGAAGGGGAAGGAGGGAGAGAGGGAGGGAGGGAGAGAGGGAGGAAGCCAGAAGGAAAAAGGAAGGGGAGATTCTAATCATCCCTACAGTTAGTGAGCAATCTCCCTTTAGTCTTGATACCTTCCAAGTATATGGAAAGGAAATTGTGTTTAGATTTCCAATATTTTAAAAAATATTTATATGTGTTTGCTTATGTGTATGGGTACATAAGTGTAGTTACTCCTGGGTGCCAGAAGGGAGCATGGGATTCCTCTGGAGCTCGAGTCATAACCCAAGGTGGATATTGGGAACAAAACTCTGGAGATAAGCTAAGGAGACTGGAATTGCTGCTGCTAGCTTCAAAAATTAACCTTTTAGGAGCTTGGTAGCTAGCAAAGTCTCAGTAGGGGGCCTGCTGAACAAGCATGAAGATTCAAATTCAGATTCTACATGCAGGCAAATGCATGTCTATAAGCCTGGTACTGGGAGAAGTAGAAAAAGGAGAATTTCTGAGGTTTGCTCAATAGCCAGTATAGCTGGTCAATAAGATCCCAATCCAGGTTCAGTGAGAGACCCTGTCTCTAAATATAAGGTTGGGAGTAATTGAGGAAGACATCTGATAACAATCTGAGGTCTACACATGCACGCACATCCACACTTATAGTCACAACACACACACAGAAGCACAAATGATCACTTTATCCAAAGCCAATCCCACACATCTCCCTCCTCGCCCTCCATTTGGTTTTAGATAAATCTCATATATCTTATCAGTTTATTTATAAACATGTCAATATGTCTAGGCAGGTCTCACCCACATGCTGCAGGTCACATACAGCCAAGATAGCTATGAATGCAACCCAACATAAAATCACAAAGTTATTTAAAATATTTATGAGAACTTGTACATTATTTTGTTACTGGATTCACAAGGTCCTTAAGTATAAATGTTCTCTCAAAAGGCTGGACAATAAGGATACATTATCTTACCTAAAAAGAATTGACAGTAAAGCCTCAGTATCCTCAAGTATCTAGTTAATATACCTGTGTACATGTTTTCTTCATTATCTGACACATTTTCAAACTGTTCCAAGGAGGGTTCAAATCAGGTCCATATGGTGATTGACTGACAGCCTAAAAAGTCTTTTTTAAATCTTTCTTTAGTGTGTGTGTGTGTGTGTGTGTGTAAGTGCTGGCACTTGTGGATGCTGCAGTGAGTGCAGAGATCAGAGGACAACTTTTAGGAGTCAGTTCTGTCCTTCTGCTGTGGATTCTGGTCACTAAACTCAAATTATTGGGCTTACACAGCAAGTGATTTCCCCTCTGATCCATCTTGCCAGTCCAGGATTCTGTCACCTTCTGAATTCTCTGGCAGTGCTGGGGATCGAACCCAGGGCCTTGTGCATGTTAGGCAAGCCCTCTACCACCAATGCCCGTCCTTGGATCTACTTGTTTCTTCTCCTCTCTCTTTTTCATATCCTTGAGAGCTGTGTTAAAGACACCGTGTCATTGATCCTGTAGACATTCTGCACTTTGCTGATTGCATTCCCAAAAGTCAGCCTGGGCTCTGGCCCTGCTTCCTGTAGTGGGAGCTGCATCTGGAATCTCCACTGGGTCCAGGTCTCATCTTTTGTTATAAGACTTCCTTCATTCGTTTGCCCACTAACTGAGTGGGCTCTCTTCTTGGGATATCCTCAGACATTGATTATCACTACCTAGACCCATTCACTCAGTGGGGTTATAAAATGTGCCTTTTCCCTGGCTGGGTTCCATGGATGGCAGAAGTTGACACTCCCTCCTTGGTGACCTTGCCAGTACAGCCTTAGTATTCTCAAGTGTGCTCAGATACAGCAAAAAGCAGTTTCTCTTCTGCTCTTTTAGTTCCCCAAGGCAGCATGCACTCTAGAAACAACATGCCAAAGGACTTCACCTTTCTTTACTTACTGATTTTCTGAGTGAATTCTTCTCTAGCATTCTCTAAAACTGCCCCAGCATTTCTCTGGCTCCATTTAGAACTCATGGATTCAAACACATTGCATGTGTTTCCATTCACTGTAGTTATTATCTTTATTGATGCTAAAATAGTTACCCTCCGGGAGCTTTTGTAAGTTGGCTCCTGAGTTTTTCTGACATGTCCATTCTTGTCTTTGATAGCTTCCTGGCTGTAAGTTATGACAAGCCTTGTTTATCTACTCCCAGGTGTGGAGCCAGCCATCTTGGGAAGGAGACTGGTAGAAGCTGCCTTGGTCATTTGCTCTCAGAGTTTTGAGTGGACAGCTTGAAATTCTGCCATCTATCCATGTATCTATAATTTAATTGGCTATCATCTATCTGTCTTATCTATCTGCCTACTTATCTATTGTCTATCATTATCTACCTATCTATCATCCATCTATCTACACAGCAATCTATCATCTGCCTAAATACATATCTATGATCTATCTACCCATCTCATTATGATATCCCAAATTAAAAATATTCTACCAAATATAATGGCACATATATGTGAAAATTCCATAGTGAAACCCATTGCCTAATAGGCTAACTTGATTTTTTTAAAAACAGTTTAGTTCTTTGCTCTCATGACAAGCACCACACTTCTCAGTGGCTACAATGTCACTACCCTATACCATATTTATAACACTCTCAAATGAATACAAAACCAGGGAAGGGCTAAGTTGGTCTAGTATCTACTACACAAGCTCAGTGACCTGAGTTCAGATCCTCAGCATCCATATAAGAGCCAGGTATGGCAGCATGTACCTTTAATTTGAGCTAGGACTCACTGATTGCCAGTCTACTTGAATCATGAAACTCCAGATTCAATGACAGAACATGTATCAAAATATAAGATGGAGGGCCAGCAAGGTGACTCAGTGGGTAAAGGAGTTTGCTCTAAGCCTGACTACCTGGGTTCAGGCACCTGAATCCACACGGTGGAACGAGAAAGCTGACACATGAAAGCTACCCTCTGACCCCCACACGTGAGCCATGGTATATCAAACACACAAACAATACTGAAAATGCAAATAATAACACCATCAACATTATGAAGGAAATAATTTAAGTTTTTTGTGCACTGTTACTTTTTGCCCTTAGAGTGCCTACCTGCCGGGGATGTATCATCATAAGATGTTATTCAAAGATGAATGGGAGGTTCTTCTCTGTAGTTTCTGCCAACAGCCTGATTCACAGGTGTATTTACTTAATTTTCCCCAACTTTAGGACGCTGCCTTTTTAAATTTTAACTTTATGAATTAATTTTTGATTATGCAAAACATTTGCACTGTTTCAAAGCCAGATCTACCAACCAACACACCATTAGCAAAACTAGATTTCATCCCTGTCCCTTCCACACTAGTCCTTCTCTTCCCACAAGTCTCCCTTGTGTTCTTATTACAGACAAATCTATGGCTTATTCTCTGTCCACTTCACACCATCTGTAAGTCACTCCACTTCCTTTGTAGCACCATCGTATTCTATCATGAGGCTGTCATTCAGTTTATCCAGCCAGTTCTCCGGTGTTAGACATGGGCTGCTTCTAGTTGTTTGCTTTCCTAAATACTTCATCAGTCATCTTGTTTTTTTTCCAAGGTTCTTAATGGTGTAATTGCTGGGTCATGGACATAGCACTCTTGCAATTTCTCTAGATAGAGCCAACATCTCTCCCACAGGAGCTTGTCAAGTCACATTCCTGCCAGCACTGAATGGGAAATCTCATCTGCCCACAGCTTAGCCAGCAGAGCATGCCTTGAGCCCTTTGTGCTTTGACATCTACTACGTGAGGAATGGTGGGTGTAGTCACTTTCTCTCCTACATGTATCATTGTATTAATGAAGATGAACATCTTTTCATATTCTTAAAAGGGATTTGGACTTCTTTTTCTGTTAATTATCTGCTTATTTTCCCTTTCATTTCTTTTTACAGAATTATTGAGGCATTTATTCTCTGCCTTCTGAAACTTTTTTGCTTTTTCTTGCTCAAAGGGATATTTGAACTTCTTTTTCTGTTAATTATTTGCTTATTTTCCCTTTCATTTCTTTTTACAGAATTATTGAGGCATTTATTTTCTGCCTTCTGAAACTTTTTTGCTTTTTCTTGCTCAAAGGGATATAACCCATTGTCTCTGCTAAAGGCTGAAAATATTCTTACTTCTGGTTTGTGGGCTTTCTACAATTTGTTGTGCTCATGGTGATTTTTCTTTGTCTTTGTTCTCTGAGTACTTTTTAATTCTGTGTGAGTACTTCCTATCACCATACAACCACACCCATCAGTCTTCCCTTAATGTACCTCTACTTGAGTTACGTTTAAAAAAAAAAAATCACTTCTAATATATTAGGGAATAATTCGCCAATATTTTCTTTTATGTTTTTTATAGCTTCAGTTTTTACACTTAAATGCTTTGCTAAATTTGAATTTAATCCAATGTATAAAGCAAGGAAAAGATCCAAGTTTGATTTTTTGGAGCTGCTTTTAGAGCTGTCCATTTTCCTGCCGGTGTAAGAAGCTTTCTCTCTTACATACGAACTGTCTAGATGCAGGTGGAACTGTGTGTAGATTTCTCTACTCTGTGACATCAGACTGCTTACTTGCCAGCTGTGCAATACCAGCTTTTTAGGAGCAGCATGTGTTTCTACTACTGTGTGTTTTAGGTCAGATGGGAAATCACCTGGTGTGCTGTCTTCTGTAGAATGTCTCCTCCTCCTCCTTGCTTCCTGGTACTACAGATGGTACCCAGGGTTCACCCATGCCAGTGCTAGGCAGGCACTCTCACTGAGCTGCATTCTTGAACCCCTCATTTTCATAATTTTCTTTGCTTCTTATCCATCTCTTCTTCCAGATGAGTTTCCATTGGATTTTTTTTTCTTTTTACTATTGGTCGGTATCTCCCAAACTCAGATGTTTAACTTGATTGAAACCATGGCTTGGCTGCTCTGTCACAGGACCTAGAACAGCTCAGTAGGTGTTAATTGAAATAAACTATCCTCAATTATACAGTCTCAACGCTCATGTCAGTGTTAGAATTGGAAGCTAGTTGGAAGACTCCCCAAAACTTTAATCCTCTAAGATTCAAAAGAACTGAAATACTATTACCATTAATAGTATTCACAAAAATGTTTATGGTGTGAGAATCATCTCTCTTGGGGCCCTAGAAGGATTTAAATTTGCACTGCACACATGTGTACGCTTTCTATTATTTGTCAGTCAAAGCTACTGCATTTCAATCCATTCAAGCAGGGGGTTTCTTTCTCATGTCATCAATAACAATGTAGGTATTCGGCTCATAGAGAAGAAGAGAGCCTTGGGCTCTGGTGTTGAACAGCCCCTGGGTGTGGAGGAATGGGCTTTCATATCCTGGCTCTTATCCTGTTTTGTTTTTCAATAACATACCATGCTAGGAAAGCAAGGGAAGAAGCAGCTCCTTTGTTTAATAAATGGCTCAAGTGTTAGAAATGGACGGAAGGGAATACGGCACCAAGGAAAAGGTTTCCCACATTATTACTGTCTGGCTAGAGAAGCCACATGAACACTGACTTTGGTTGAGTGGAGCCTGCCCTGGTTTAACCAAACTGATCTAGCACATGGATTTGGTCTGGGTCAGAGAAAACCAAAAGACCAAGTGCAAAATGGGCCAAAGCCCACTCCTCCCTTTGGATGGGCTTCCAGCCCTACCCTTAACAAAAAGAACATCATAGCCTCTAAGACTTAGAGACTAGCATTTGCCTCTACTCACCTCCTGTTAATCAATTGCTTTTCCTGTTTCCATAACCATAATCTCACTAGTTGCGTTCTTTAAAGCACACACTTAAAATGTTGGAGGCTAAGTGGCTGAAATATGTATGAACATGCTGCATCATTCTATCTGTCATTTCTGTTTGCTCCTTAACTCAGAGATCATGAACTTGCCCTAAGATGTGAAAGGAATCCCCAAGTGAGATCTCATATGGCAGTGAAAGGTGTCTCAGGGTCAGGAAGTCATTCTGCCACATAGGTGACCGTAAGACATGATGCCTTGGAAATCATACTTTGTTATAAAATACATCCATGCAAGACTCCATCCAAAAGACCTGTTGTGACTATTACTCTGCTGCTGTGATGTTATTCATACCCGGGGAAGAACAGGGACACACATGCAGATAAACACATCCCACAGGAACAAGCAAAGAAGGAACAGGGCAGAGTCTTGGGCTGAGCAAGCTTCAAGAGAAGGGCAAAATATGGCTAGAGGCTGAAATTTATGAGTAGGTCTGAGGAAGGGGCGGGGGAGAAAGAGTTGCTTATGCAAACAGGCAAATATAACATAAAACAATTTTCAGAACAGGGTCTTAACCGTGCTAGGACATTAAGGATGCTACAGAAATCCGATGTGATGGGGCCAGCAAGATGGCTCAGTAGATAAGGGTGCTTGGTGAGTTCCATGCCTGGGACTCACATGATAGAAAGAGAGAGGCGATTCCTGTACGTTGCCTTCTGACCTTCATGTACATGCTACATAGCACATGCACCATTTTACTCTAGAAAATGGGAGGTGGGAAAAAGAAATCTGCTGTGTGTAAGTAAAGATAATTTCAAGAAAAAGAAAAGCAGGGCAACAAACGCCAAGGTTGATAAAATCGAAAGTGTGGAAGGCTTGAAAAGCTGACAGCTCTGGCCTGCCATCTGTGGTGCTCACCTGACTCATCCCTATTCTAGGCTCATCTCTACATCCTCTGTAGCCTTCAGCATCCTCCAATTAGCATCCCATCATAGCAAAAGCTAGTGCTTCTGTGTTGTGTTGCAACGAACCTGTGAGCCAAGAATGCTTGTTCCTAGTTTATAGAGAACAATATGAGGCATGTGTGTTCCTATGGCTGCCTCTAACAAGTGACTGGAATTCAAGGAGCAAGACATATGTTTATAATGTCCTATCAGCCTGCCAGGAAAGATGCCAGTATTTTTTTTAAGTTGTGCATATGTGATGAATATATGTATATAATACACATGTGTGTATATGTGTGCAAACATATGAGCATAGGTACATACATGCATGGCAGGATGCTGATCCTGGGAGTTGGTCTTCATCTGCCTTGAGACAGTGTTGTTCACTGCCACACAAGTGAGTATCTGAGGTTTCTTCTTCTCCATCCCCCACCCCCATCTCACCATAGGAACACTGGGATTATAGACATCCACTTCAATCCCAACATTGCAGAGATGCTGGATTCAAACTCAGATCCTCATGCTTTTGTAGCAAGCATTTTACCTACTGAGTATCTGCCCATCCACAATGTCATCATTTTTTAGGATATTTGTGGAAAATTCTCCTAAGAACCAAACTCGATATCTACACATACCATCCCGATGGCATTTAGTGTTGAGGCTATAGACAACATTTCTAAAAATACCAGGGTTGTGTAGTCTCCACTCAGCAGTTTAGGAACATGACATCATCTAGTCCATCTATGCACCATGAAGCCTGGACACCAGAATCCAGCATTTGAGGTTCCTTTATCCACATTTCTTTCTTTCTTTAGCAGTTCTAATCTGTGTTCTGAAATCCATCCATTCACTCATGAGCTGCGGGAGAAGGCTGGATGAAGATAGCTCAGTTTGAAAGAGGACAAGCTGCTCTAAACCTCTCCTAGCTAGTGATTTACAACTGGATTTTAGCTCGCGCTCCTGGAGCAGGCCCACACCCCCAGCACTGTGCCTCTCTGTGAACAGGTCAATCTTTAAGCCAATGACTATTTTGCTCAATTTATAAGGGGAAAAAGTAATCTCCAGTAGACTGAAACACAAGGGCAGTACATCTGATTCCAATTACAGTCAGATAATCACCATTCATGACCAGTCCAAGCTGAAAGTAAAGCTTGAATTTCTCCTCAGAGACATCTCCCGGTTTAACTTTTAATAAGGGCCACAGTGGAGTGTGGCCTTTCAGTGGAAACAAAAGGGGGTCCAGGTCCCTTTAAGGACTTTACTGACTTTTCCACCCTGCTATGAAATTAGTTCTTTTGGAAGATCATTTATGAGTTTAATCGAATGTAGTAAAAACATAGCCCCTCCACCCCACCAGCCCCTCCAAGAACACAGCAAAGGAAGTTTCCCTTGTATGCGACAGCACTGACTGCTGTCTTGGCACCTTTCTCCATTTGCGAATTTATATCAGGATAGAAAATACTTCCTCTAAAGATTTTCTTGTGACCATAGGAAGATCAGAAGTTCTTTGTGACTTGTGACCATTTGACCATCATGAAAGGTAGGGATAAAGTAAAGAATAGGTATGTGTTGGCTGGAGGATGGTTCGGTAGGCAAAGAGCTTGCTGTGCAAGCATAAGGATCTGAGTTTGATCCCCAGTAGCCATATAAAAAGGTGACATTAGTAATCCCAGGGGTAGAGAAGGGAGATGGATCAATCCCTGGGGCTTGATTAAGCAGTTCAACCTGGCTTAATCAAGGAACTCCAGGTCCAATAAAAAGACAGTCTCAAAAAGAAAGGTGTATGGAGCCTGGGAAAACACCTGAGGTTTATCCCAGGCCTCTGCCCACATGCACATACATGTTCACACCCACTTGCCATTTGTCACAATACCCGGGGGTGGAGGGGAGATCCCAGGGGTATGTATGCATCCTCCAGATGTAGTGTCTTCCCAGAAGCTCACTCCATTTATGAGATGAGAGAGAATGGACACTGCCTGTGTGAAGCCTCCAGACTGCCTGTGTGAAGCAAAATGTGAGTGCTCAGCCATGCTCTACATTCCTAGGTAGTGTGAGTAGGCTCCTACTTCCAACCCGTGGCTGAACAGCAGAGGGTCTTGGGATGATCAATCCAGTTTCCAAGCAGCCCCCAGCCCAGCCTGATCCAAATCCTGGGGATCCCTCCTGCCCCCCACACTCCCAGTTATAGGGGAAATCTTCTGGTCTCTAGGTCACAGTTTTTGCTTATTGTTTTGGACCAAGCTGGGTGACATCTCTGAGCTTCAATATCCTCTTGTTGAGAGGATATTGAATATGAATATGAAATGGCATTGACCCTCGGGAGGTGGTGAACCTGCCACACTGTGGTGGTTGAAAACAGTACCGAGCGTGCAAGCACCTCGTACACCTTGGTGACTTCATATTTTGAAGCAATTAAAGATTTCTTCTAGAATTTCCTTCTTTTCCCTACTCTCAGTTTCTGTCTTTACTATCAACGCTTGGATAGCCAGAGGAAGGGAAGGGACTAGTGACATACATAAAAGATGGAGGAGGGCTTCTTCTGAGTGGGAACACACCAGTACTCCATATCCACACAAGGCAGACTCAACAATGCACTCAAAATATTTCACACAAAATCAAAAGCTTACTCAAAACATTGAGAGGTTTGGGGTTGGTTGGTTTGCTTTTTTTTTTTTTAAATGTGATTTTTTTTAAAAGTCAGTTCTCAAGCATGAACCTTGTAGGTGACAACACAGTGTCACAGGGTCATAGAGAATAAAGCTATATATATACCCTTGAAACTGGTAGGCAACAAGTTGGACACTCCTACAACCATGAGCCAGCTAAGTGCAAATAGTATATAGGGACTGGAACACCAACAAGTTTGGGTGACTGTTAGGGAGCCAGAAACTAACCCCATGGATATTACAGGATGAATGCCATTCTCTTAAAATTAGAAATGGATTTCCAGAGGGCCAGGAGAGTCAGATGAAAGGGCAGACATCAGCAGGACTGACAGGATAAAGACCCTGACTGCCTGACTCCAGGAGCCCAATTGAGTCAGAAGACAGAATCAACCCCCATTTGTAAGGTCCAAGAGTGAGTGACCACTGCGACGACTTATGGCCTCCAAAGAAAACGGCATCGGGGACTTCTAGGTAGGTTAGGATTTCGCCCCTGGAAAGCTCTCTTGTTCAAATGCTGTTGGAGTCACGGAAGAACTGCCAGGCAGTAAGAATAGGTAAAGAGAGTCAGGGAGCTGTTATCTTATAGAAGGAACACAGGGCAAGGAGCCAGGACAGCCAGCAAGGAGTCTGGAAGTGTCAGTGCCCAGGAGGGCATTGAGAACTAGGTACACTCACCCATCTACTTCACAAATGTCAGCTCCCTCTCAATGCCTTCAACAAAACTCGGGGCTTAGGGGACACACTTGACCTGAGAAAATAAAGCTGAGTAGTGACTGGCTTGTGATCTGAGAGATAAGCACCATGCTGCCATTAGCTGTTTACTCTTTTTTGTTTTCTTAACCAGTTTTGGAGGTATGGGATTCACAATGTATAACTAGTCCCAGGAAGGAGACTTCTGCAATCTTTGTGTTAGAGCCAAGGAAAATATAATGGCCAAGATGCATGGTTGTGGACACATGTAAGCTCATGTGAATTGACATGAGTCTGGTCAGCTGTATCCCAGCCTTTTTACAGTCTGCTGCAACTGGGATGTAACAAAGCTAAGCTTGACTCCTGCCCAGCCAACCCAGCAGGATGTCTAGTTAACCAAACAGGTAGTTCTAATTACAAAATACCAAACAGGCTTTCAATTGCTTTCACCTCAACTAACATTTAGCCAAACCAAACAGCTCTAAACCCTAGCCTGAGGGCTCTCTGCTTGGCCCTGCCTCTAGGCTGGAAGACACCTCTCACTATAACATTTAAAATAAAGTTACATGCTAAAATTAACAACTTCTGAAACATAGCTATAATAATTAAGTGAGCACATGTTAAACTGGATTAACATGTGGCCCATAATCCTTTGCCATTACAAAGCTCAGCTGTGCCATGAGATCCAAGGAGTTTCATTTAATAGAAAGAATAATTTTGCAATGTTGCATACCAGCTAGCGGTTCAAAACATTTATTGGGATTTAACGCTGTGAAGCAGATAACCAAGTGTTCCCCAGCTGCTAAATCTCACTTCATATATTTAAACAATCCATAATGATGGCAAATCTAGGACTTGAAAGGATGTCACATTCAATGGACGTTCTGAGAGGTTAGCCACATCTGCTTCATGTCACTTGCTCAGAGTGTTCCATTTTCCTCCAGGGTTACTTAATGATCGTTATTAGGATGGATATAAGTCAAGGGCGGCACGTTTTCTGAAATGTGGTCTGCAATAGTGCACACTTGCCTAACTCAAGAGGAGACAGACACACTAGAGAACTTGCTAGCCAGGCAGGGAATCGGTGCGGATTAGCAGAGCAGAATTTATAATGTGGAATCAGCCTCTCACATGAAGGGGAGGCCATGGAGGAACTTTTCAAGCTTTATTATTACCCAAAAGAGACAGGACCATACGCTGAACTTCGAGTAAGGTTTCAAGCTGTGCTGAAAATACAAATCTTGGCACACAGTACAGAGATTACTAAAATCTGTTGAAACACCAGGTCACATTCCAGGTTTGATCTTTAAAACATTTGGTTAGTTAGAACATACGACAGGACCATTCCACCACCTTGTGCATTTCATGCTTAAAGTCTGTCCATCTCCCCTCCCCACCCCACCACACCCCTCACTCAAATCATTCCATGCATTGGGAAACTGCCCCCCCCCATTTCAAACAAGCACTCGTCCTGCCAGCAGATTTTATAAACAAGAGCATAAAAAAAAAATTCCTGAAAACACAGCTATCCGAAACACACAGTCCTACCGGTCTCCTAGAGCTGGTTCTGCATTTGGGTTAGCTAAATCTATTTGGCACCACTGAAGTCTAGCAGCATGTTTACTACCAAAAAGTAAATAAGTAAAAAAAAAAAAAAATCAATTCTGCTGGTGTGTATTGCCCTTCTCCATAAGCAGATGTTTGTAACAGTTATTGTTGGTTTGCAATGTTCCTGCCCCCACCTCCTAAGAATGCTGGGCCACTTCAGAAGTGATAAAATGAAGGTGGTGTCAATCTATCAGAAAGGAAAGGGCTTCCTGCCAAGGGTTCAGTTAATTTGACCAATGTAAGCAGTGGGCTGCATAACTCACACTCTAAAAATAGCCCAGAAAATCTGCAGGCTGTGGTTCCCTACCCAAACACTATGGAATGCCAGCATGAGTTCCTGAGCCTGGGTCTAAAGATGGTGACTTAAAGAAGGATTTTGGAAACCCTCCAAACAGGGGTTGCATCTTCCTGCGAGTGAGTGGCTTGGAACATTTGCAGTGTTCTCAACCTTCCTAAGGCTGCGACACTTTAATACAGTTATTCATGTTGCGCTGACCCCCAACCATAAAATTATTTTCATTGCTACTTCATAACTGTGACTTTGCTACTGTTACGAATTGTAATGTAAGCACCTGTGTTTCCCGGTGGTCTTGGGCAGCCCTGTGAAAGGGTCATTTGACACCCATAGGTTGAGAACCACTGCTTCAAAACAACAGGTGATATGAATGAAGAGAGGGAACAGGTTGTGCTGTAGTCACTGTTCTGTTGCTGGGAAGAGTCACATGACCAAGGCAACTCTTATAAAGGAAAGCATTTAACTGATGGCTTGCTTACAGTTTTAGAGGTTTTAATCCATTATCATCATGGTGAGAGCCATGGTGACATGCTTGGTGTGGAGCAGGAGCTGAGAGCTACATATTGGTCTTCAGGCCAGGGTTTAGGGGAGGGAGAAAGAGAGAGAGAGAGAGAGAGAGAGAGAGAGAGAGAGAGAGAGAGAGAGAGAGAGAGACTTGGCTGGGCCTGGCATGCACTTTTGAAGCCTCAAAGCCCACTTCCAGTGACTCACTTCTCCCAAGGCCACACCTCTCCATCCTTATAATCCTTTTAAACAGTTCTGCTCTTAGGTGACCAGTATTAAAGTATATGAGCCCATGGGGGCAATTCTTATTCACACCACAGGTAGTAACTGGGGAGAAGGTTGCCTGCCCAGGAAAACGGCTTAGTAAACAAAGTGACCTCCACAGAGTTTGATTTGGCACTTTGCACTTCCCCCACCTCATGCAGTTTTGTCCCTAATGATTGATGCTGGGTCCCCAAAAGTCCAAGAGCCAGGATAGTACCAAAAAATTCTGAGGAAAATAATAAAAATGGAGTAGCTGCATTGAAAGAAAGAAAGTGAGGCTTTGCCAAAGGTTAGAATGTTGAGGTCAAACTATTTGGTATGTATAGTATTATAGTCATGTCTAATTAGCCAACAGCTAAGCCCATCAAATGATACTGATTGCATTGTGATGTGAAAGTTTCCTCTTCCTTTTCTTGAATATTGGCATTCCTGGGAGCAAATGGCACTCTGTATACACAGATAAACATGCAGCCTACTCTAACCGACCCAATTACACAAGCTGAGTGCTGGCGCCCTCCCATAGTCTGACCCGCACCATGTTCCCCATGCTTGAAACCTGACCGAAATGGCTGGGTATCAGAGAAGGGACAGAAAATCAGTTACTTACCATTTTAAAAGACAATCTCTTCCTATATGTAAGTCTCACATGGAACTTAGTGTGTGAGAGTCTCAGAGGAGGAAGGGCTGCAGTTAACCCCAGAATGATCCTTCAAATCATTGTCTCAAGCCACTTTATTTTGCCTTGGTAAATAACCTCTGACCTCGCTCACTTTTTGGTCAACCAAATGACCTTGGTAATAATTGTTGCTGTAAACTCTCCTAGCTTATAGAGTACTATAGTATTTGAATGCTTACACAGCATTTAAATTTCCCCCAGCGCTGTGCAGCATTAGAAAGATTATGTACTGTTCTCCATGTATAAAAATATTTTACATTCAATCAACTCTAGGAAGGGGAGAAATGGATAAGAAAGGAAAAACAGGAGAGAGGGAGGAAGAGGAAGAGAGAGAAGTCACTTAATACCCCAGGTAGAACCATGTCATCATCACATTGGATTCTGATTTTGTGTAAGTCAGGCCATTCACCAAGAAGGAAAATATTATAGCAGACACAAGTTCCTCATTTGCTCCAAGCTGAATCCACAAAGCTGTGGTGCTAAGCATTTCCCTGGTGACAATTAACTCGTGTCTCATGTCTCCACAGGGAAACTAGAATAATTATTCTCTTCAGAACTCAGGGTTCTGAATTCAGAAGAATTTTTTTGCTACTGAAACAACCGGAGGAAACCCTGACAAGTTAGCTTCTGGGGAGAACAGCCTGTAATGGTCAAGAGGCAGTCTCCATCAAGAAGTATGATGGAAGTCATGGACCTGAATATGGGCTGTAGCTGCCCACAGGAGCTCATAGAAGGAATCAGGGGCTTTGACTTTAGAAGGCATTCTGGGTAACATTAGATGTGATTCCTCCTTCCTTGTGTGTGTGTGGAGGTCAGACTACCTCCAGTTTTATTCCTCCAGACACCATTCATCCCCTTTGTTTTTCTGAGACTGGACTGGGTCTCTCATTGGCCTGTAACTCATCAAGCAGGCTAGACTGACTGACCAGGAAGACCCAGGTACCCTACTTTCTGTGCCTCCCACTGTTGGGATTACAAATACAAGCCATCACACGCAGCATTCTTTAAGTGGGTTCTGGGAATCGAACTCAGGACCTAATCCTCTGGGGCAAATACTTTTTCATGGACCACCTCCCCAGCCCCTTTCCTCTCTTTATATGCAATATCATGAGCATTTTCAGCAAGTTGGAAGAAGATGGAAGAACAGCTCAAGTCCACTCTGACACAACTATGGAAATGTCTAAAAACACTCATGAAGAGACAGCCAGGGAAAAGGGTAGGCTGTGATTTGTGGTGGCATGGGCCTGATTTGGCCTAAGATCCATCCTAAAAAAAATCCCACATCTGGATAATGAAAGCCTTTCCTGCTGTAGCTGAGGATACAGATGCTGGTTGGTTTCTCAACAGGGTTACACTTGGGGCTGCATTCTCAGCAGCAGAAAGAAAAGAGTGCTGCTGTGTGTCAGCCTCATGGAAGCCTGCTTCCAGTCAATGCACCATTGGCCACAGGCAGAGACATAGGAATGAGGTCAGTCTCCACACAGTTCCTGGGTTGGGCACTGTGTTCTCATGCTTTTTCAAGGGACAGAGTAGAGATCTTCTTGACCAAAGAACTTGAACAAGGGGTTTGGAGATGGCTCACTGTTCTGAAAGTATAAGAACAAGAGTTTGGAGCATCAGTACCTGCAAAAATACAAGGTGGACAGTTATTCATCTGTAATTCTAGCCTCCAGGAAGGTGGAGACAGGGAATCTCTGCAGTAAGCTGATTGGCTAGACTGATTGTATGGGCAGGTCCAACTGAGAGGCCCTGCCTCAATTAATGAGGAGATCAATCAAAGGATACTCCTGATATCACCCTCAACTTGCCTACACACACACACACACACACACACACACACACACACACACACACCCATACACATATGCACACAAACACACATACACATAAACACATACACATACACAAACATACACATATACGCACCTACATATACAAGCACACATATACACAATCATACACATGCACAGATGCACACATACACAGGCATCCATCCCACATACAGACACCTGAAAAAAGCAAATAAAACAACTTGGACAACTTCTTCAGGGTCTAGTCATAACCCATATATGTGCTACCACCCATAGGTCCCTTCTGGGCCACATCCAACCACTCTACACAGCCAGACCACCTACATCCTCCAACTTATCCACACATTTTCTCTTCTGCCCCTAACCTGTTCTATCTATATCAGACTTAGAGCTAACAAAATAACAAAATAAGTTAATGTGCCCAGATCTCACTGCAAAAACATTAGCAATATGAAAGATCAAGCCAGTATCTTCTCTGCAGAACCTACTAGTCCTGTAGAAATGTTTGTTAGTGAGAATCACCTGTATGATCCCAGGGCACAGAATTCAAAAAAGGAATCTTACACTTCATCAAAGGATTCGAGGGTTTAAAGAAGACAGAAATGAGATAAAAAGGAAGAGACTTCAGGAGAAAAACACCTGATGACATCCAAGAAAAGACAGATGTAAAGCTGATGAATGACAAAGGCAATTCTGGACTTGAATCCAAAGAAGTTAGAAACTAGAATCCAAAGAGTTAACTGGACTCAAGCAGAGATGAAGATGGAATTGAAAACTCAACTAAAACACTCTAAGGGAAGCCCTGTAAGTAGAAGAAATCAAGCAGAAGCTAGAATATCAGGACTCAAAGAATCTAGACCAAATAAACAAGGAGTATGAAAAAGTCTTAAGACACAAGGAAGAAACATGCAGGAGATGTGTAACATTGTGAAAAAACAAACAAAACAAACAAACAAACAAACAACAAAACCCTTTGAATTATTAGGCATAGATGAGGGAGAAGAATTCTAAGTCAATGGCATAGACCAGATCTTTAACATCACAGAAGAAAACTCCCCCAAACTAAGTAAAAAGACACACCCATATGTATACAAGAAGCACAAAGGACACCAAATAGTGTTAGTTGTATTTACTCTTTGATGTTTTGAGGGGCCATCCCCTCACTTCCACACACGTGGAGTCTTATTATTACTTATGAATTCCTGGCCTTATCTTGGCTTGTTTCTAGCCAGCTTTTCTTAACTAATTATGCAATTATCTTTTCCTTTGGACTTTTATCTTTATTTTCTGCATACTTTTCTTTACTTCTTACTCTGTGGTTTGCTGTGTGGCTGGTTGGCTGGCTTCTGAAGTCCTTCCCCTTCTTCTCTTACTCCTGATAGTCTCTCCTCCCAGATTTTTCTTCTCTTTATTCTCTCGGCCTGACAGCCACACCCATCCTTTTTCCTGCCTTGCTATTGGTTGTTCAGCTCTTTATTAGACCAATCAAGTGTTTTATACAGACAAAGTAACACAGCTTCATAGAGTTAAAACAAATGCAACATAAAAGAATATAACACATCTTTGCATCATTAAACAAACATCACATAGCGTAAATTAATGTAACATTAAAATAATAATCCACAACAAAAAAGGCAAGACCAGAAAAAATAAATTCCTATGACATATAATAGTTGAAACACTAATGACATATAATAATTGAAACACTAAGTATACATAACAAAGACAGTGTATTGAAAGCTTTGAGAGAAAAAAAAAAAAAAACAAGTCACATATAAAGGAAAACCCCATCAGAATAATAGCTGATTTCTCAATGGAAAGTTTGGAAGCCAGAAGAATTTGGAGCAATACATTCTATACCCTAAAATACTATGATGGCCAGCCTAGACTAACATACTCAGCAAAAATATCCACCACAATTGAAGGAAAAGGACAAAATTTCCATGACTTAAACATAAAAAAATTATATCCAACAAACCAAACCAAAAGAAATACGGGAAGCATAATTGAAGGGGAAAGAAAAATTATTTTCTATGATATAAACAGCCTAAAAAAATCTGTATTCAATTATATACAAACCTAAAAAAATACAGAAATGAGCACAGCAAAGAGACTGTAGAAGGAAATACAAAGCTACACTTATCAAAACACAAAGTACCACTAAGATCACAAACACCACCTCCACCAAAATTTAACAACACTACAATTAACACATACATTTCAATAATATCTTTAAATATCAATAGCCTCAATTCTCCAATAATTCAGCCCTAGGAGGGCTGAATGAATAAAGAAACAAATTTTATCTATTTGTTGTCTACAAAAAAACAAAAGCAAACAAACAAACAAACCAAACATACCTTAGCTTTAAAGATAGGTACCACCTTGAAATGAAAGGATGGACAAAAGTATTCTAATGGGATGAGAAAACAAGCAATAATCACTGTCCTATAATCTGACAAAAATAAACTTCAAACTAAAACCAATCACAAGACATAAAAAGGGACACTTCACTCTAATCAAAGGAAGACATTATACACACACACACACACACACACACACACACACACACACACACACACCACTGGGGTACCTAATTTCATTTTTAAAATAGACTGTTGAATTTAAAGACAGATTAGCATCAATCCATTAATTGTAGGTGATTTCAATATTCCATTTTCTACAATAGAAAAGTCATTTTAAAAAAATAAACAAAGAAATATCAGAATTAACTAACATCATGTAACAAATGTACCTAACAGATATCTCGAGAATATCCTACCCAAACACCAAAGAATAAACACTTTCCTTACGGAAACAGCACACAGAAATTTGTCTAAAATAGACCACATCCTGGGACACACAACAAATCTTTATAATTTCAAAAAGACTGAAAGCATTGCTTACATCCTATCTGACCACAGTGTAATAAAACTTAAATTTACAGCACACAGATGTCTAGTAAATATGGAAAAGCATGGAGAGTAAACAACCCATTATTGAATGACAAATGGTTCAAAAAAAGAAATGAAAGAAAAAAAACCACTTCCTGGACCTAATGAAAATGAAAATGCAACATAACAAAACCTCTGGAACACATTGAAAAGCAGTCCTATGAATCTAAGCACCTATATTTAAAAAAAAAAAAAAATGAGAAAGACGCTGGGCATGGTGGTGCAAGTCCCTGCACTTGTGAGGCAGAGGCAGGAAGAACTCTGTGACTTCAGCCTGGTCCAGGACAGCCAGGGCTACACAGAAAAACCCTGTCTTGAAAAACAAACAAACAAAATCAGAAAGAACACAAATAAATGACTTAGCAATGAAACTAAAAAAAAAAAAAAAAAAAAAAAATGGGAAAATAAGAATAAACCAAAGTCAAACCAGTTGGCAGCAAGAAATAATAAAAATCAATTACATAGAAACAAGACAGAAACCAATGAAATAGAAACAAAACAAAAAA
Organism: Phodopus roborovskii; assembly: GCF_943737965.1. Taxonomy (NCBI): domain Eukaryota; kingdom Metazoa; phylum Chordata; class Mammalia; order Rodentia; family Cricetidae; genus Phodopus; species Phodopus roborovskii. The sequence goes on from NW_026126480.1 coordinate 38,250,070, forward strand.
TCGACAATATTAGAGCTCGGTTTTCTTTTGTTTTATTAGAAGATAAAAGAGGTTGATAGACCTTTGGCCCAACTAGCCCAAAGAAAGAAAGAGAATAGGATCAGAAATGAACAGAAAATACTACAACAGACACCAAAGAAGCCAAGAGTCTTATAAGCAAGCATTTTAGAAAGCTCTATTACACTGTGTAAAGGTGGAGGACCTAAAAGAAATGGATGAATTTCTGTATTTAGCCAAACCACCAAAATGAAACCAAGAAGTCAACAACCGAAACAGACCCATAAAAATGAGACAGAAATAGTAATATAAACTCCAGGGCCAGATGGATTAACTGCAGAATTCTACCACTTTCCAGGATCTACAGCCAATCCTTCTTAAATTATTCAAAAAAGTAGACACATAGGAGCACTCCCAAATGCCTATGAAGCCAGTGCACTCTAATACCAAACCAGGTAAGGACACAACAACAAAAAGAAATTATAGACCAATATCTCTGATTAACAGAAACTCAAAAATGTTCAATAAAATACTGGCAAACAGAATGCAGGAATATTATCAAAAAAAGATTATCCACCATAACCAAGTTGGCTTTACCCCTAAAATGCAGGGTCAGCCCTGAAAACATACATGCAAGCTACATTATATAGACTGAGTGTATTTAGGAATATACTTTTTTTTGGAATATACATGTATGTACCTAAATATATGCATGCAGTAAGATTGATTTAAAAAAAAAAAAAAGGAGGACATGAATTTTCAAAAGAGCAAGGAAGGTCTTATAGGAGGGTTTGGAAGAAGGAAAGGGAAGGGAAAACTATGTAATTATACTGTACTTTCAAAAATAAAAGAAAAAAATAACCTGAAGAAGAAGAGAGACAATGTCTGCCTGTGGCATTCACAGATCTATACAAACACTGATTTCATGTAGTGGCACAAGTTTGTGTGTTTTTTCTACTTAATAGTTGTATGATCCTAAGAAAAGAGGATGTCTCAGCATCTAGCAAGATTGTGAGCATATTATGGGATTTAATACACATTTATGAAGAAAGTAATGGCTTTTGTTGATACTAAAAGATTCTGAACAGTCTATAAAATGTATTCCCAATCATCAAGTTTATCAGTGGGAGACTGGAGAGCTGGATAGTACTTATTCTGACTATGGCTCTCAAAATCAAGGCCTTATAAATAAAAGCAAGTCTGGCTAAATTCAGCGAAAGTTCCCTCTAAAACCCTGGCCTTCCTGTCTGGCCATGTTAAGGCTTGAATGTGGCAATTTGGACCCTCGTGCATTTTGAAGGTGACATTGGGGACCTGCAATGGTCATTTTTGAGTATAATTTTTCCCTTGAAGTTTATGGAATCTTCATCACAGTGTTCCCTTAAATCAGATCTTGGGCCTGGAGATGTGTTTCAAATGGTAAAGTGCTTGTTGTATGTGTGCAAGCACAGGCACTTCAAGTTTGCTGAATTTGACCCTTCATGCACATGTAAAGAGGAAAGGAGAGGGAATGATAAGCTTGGAGGTGGTGGCATGTGTTTTTAACCTCACCGCTGGGAATGTTATAAGGATCCCTGGAGCTCACTTGACCAGACAGTCTAGTGGAACTGGAGAGTTCTATGTCAGAAAACAAGATGAGTGAGATCCAGAGGAACTATAAGCAAGGTTATCCTCTAGCCTCTATGTGCAAAACACACACACACACACACACACACACACACACACACACACACACTCATCAGCATCCCTGTAACTCTGAAGGACACTGTCTGAATCATTTTCCCAGGCCCCAGAGGCCCCAGGGTTCATTCTGCTAAAGATTAATCTAGAAAGCAAGGCTTGGACAGGTGAGCTGCTTGGGCAGCTCACAGGGAGCAGTTCCGAGCTTGGTTTCAGCTACTTTTGTTCCTGTCTCCCATGTGGCTCTGTTTTTCCTCAACTTGTTCTTGGCTCATGAATGCCAAACCCTCATATTCATCCCATTGCGGTGGTCTGTTCAGAGTGTCTTGGTTTGGGGATTTTCAGCATAAGCGAGGGTGACTGCTGATGCCATGCCACAGAATTGAAGAGCCTGGCCATCTGGAGAACTCCATCTAGTCCACAGACAGGGCTGGACTTAGCTACAGTTCTCACTTTAGTGGTCAACGCTGGGCTAGGAATGGTAGCCAGACCAAAGCCCAAGTTTCAGTCTCCTAGAGAAAGCCTCTAGTCACCCACCCTTTGGCCTGGCTAACACAGAGTGTACAAGGGCACGTAGTACAGGCAGCCAGGGAGGCCAGAGAAACTATCAGACATCAGCAGACATTAGCCTAGGCCAGGATCAAGACCTTCAGTCTGGACTGCAGAGAAAGGAAAAGGATCAACTGTGGGCTCTTGCTGAGATGTCTGAACTGATAAACTTAAAGGCTTTTCATGGAAATGACCAGAACTTGCACTCAAGTCCAGGCTACAGAATGAAACACATCAGAGCAGGAGGTACCTGGGACAGGCTTGTGTTCGTAGAACAGATAGAAGTCTGGGAGAGATAAAGCCCATGGCCCAGGCTTCTGTGTGTTAGTTAACTCCAAGCAGTCCCAGGCTGGAGCTTGCCACAGAAGAAGCAATAAAATAAACTTATATCCAAAAAAAGCAATGGATCAACCTTGAGTGTTGTCCCCAGGCTCCCTGCCACATCTCCAGGATCAATACATGCTTGTGACCCAGCTGGCTTCATTTAAATATAACAAGGGTGGCTTCCTGGAGCGAGTTTTCCAGGTCAAAAGTGATTTTCAAGACATTTAGGGCACGTTGTCATTGGAATACAGTTTTACAGGTCCAAATTAGCAGCTACCAGAGTCTATGGAAAAGTGTTTCTCTTTAAGTGAACTTCCTTTCCTTTAAGACCTCAGGGAGAAATAACAACTCAAAAGCCATTTTGTTCTTTCTCCAGTGGAGGTGTGTCCTGCAGAACCCACTTGCAGTTTTACACGGGGTGCCGGGCGCCTTGTCACAGTCCTATCTGGCAGGCTGGTTGCTACGGGGGAAAAAAAAAAAAAAAAAAGACTATTTTCCATTTCACTCAGAGCTTGCCCAGCCCATGCTCTAGGAGATAAAGGTGCAAGGACAGAGAATGCCACTCCCCCTGCTTGGGGAAATAAGGCAAAAGCAAATCATCCCAGCACTCTCCCCAGATTCTCCTGTGAAACATGCCACGCCCAGACAGTTGACAGCCCCCAGTTCAAAATCCATGCTGCGCATCAGGATCTCCCATCCCCTTTCGGGCTCTCGGTGCTGCTGCCTCCTGAACCCAGTTTCTCGGTTTTTAGCTCACACCAGCTTTCTCCACCCTTTGAATGCAGCCCCAGCATTGATGGTGGAAAAGGCCCTTGGGTGACTTGCTCTGGAGGTTACCTGTCAATGTGCCCGACTCAGATCTTGTTAGGAATGCTCAGGCCAGTGGGGAGGAGAATGTCACAGGGTACAAACCTGCAGATGTCATCCCCAAACCCAGAGCACAAATGCCTGCCCTATACTTAGCACATACCTGGTGGCTTCCTCTGTGTTTACACTCTTTTTCCGCCAGAGGGTGAGGAGATGCTGGATATGTCATTGTTTCTATGGCAGGGCTTTTGGATGAGTTACAATTATAAGAGCGTACTATGAGTCGTGAACAAGCTGATAAATTAGACTATGCATAAAACTGTAAAACGTAAATCATCATTCTGTCATATTTTTCTTTTCTTTCCTCCCTCTCTCTTTCACTGCTCTTCCCTTCCCTGCCTTTCCTTCTTTCCCTCCCTCCCTCCCACCTTTGTATTTTCTTTTAGTTTTGGAGACAGAGCATCATAGAGCCCAGTCTGCTATCAACTCCTCACAATCTGGGAATTCAGCTGTATCGCTTAAACACAAGGACATCGATAGTATTGGCTCATAATAGCTGCCATCCAAACTAGTCTCTTCCCCGCTGATCCAGGGAATCACAGAGAAGGACTCCTTAACTATCGAAGACAAGAAAATCACTTGGGAGGCAGATGCACTCTCAGCACGCTGGAAGCAGGAGCTATAAATAGAAAGCTTGAAGAGCATCTCAGGAGGACTGGAAGCAGCCTCCCATGTCCCCTCTTTGTTATCTAAGGCTATAAAAGCCAGGTATAGAGAGAAAGACGTTGCTACCAGGCACCCTTGCCAGGAAAAGAATTTGTGCCTCAGACACACTTGGTCCAGGCTAAGAAATTAAGATCATTCCATAATCTATAGCCTGCTCACCCCAGTATAAACCTATTTTCTTTATACAAATAGCATTTGGGTCCTGATTTTACTCTTTTCTTGAGCCAAATGTCCTCAGATGTGAACATCTGTGCACACACACACTTCCTCTCCTAGGGTGTGGTACACACAGAGAGACAGCAACCCAATCCATCTGCTACTGGATTGGGTGACTCAGTCATAGGAAACAATGTTTCTGCCTTGTGAAGAGTCAACAAATCACTATTTTTGAATCTTTTTATGACAAAAATACAACACTATCCTGGTGTGGTAACAAATGCCTATAATACCAATACTCAGGACCTGTTGACTCATAAATCATAACTTTGAAAATTTATCTCCAATGGGCAAACAAACAAATAAACAACAAAAACACATGAAAACACACTGTTCACTATATAATAGTGATGTTGTGTTTTTAAATAATGTGTTATGTAGAAATAAATCATTCCAGGGGAAAGAGAAGAAAAACCACCATGGCAAAGATGCGTGTGTGGAGTGAATACCCCATGAGCAAGAGCATCTTCCAGTACAAGTTACCATCCCTGTGACTAGAGCCCTGGGACCACACTCAGGACTCACACAATGACTAAATAAGTCAGTGTCAGTAGCTCCAGAAGGGATGGCATGCCAGCATGCTGGGCCAGAGAGGACACATTCTGCAAGTCAGTTCCAAGGACAGTGAGGCCAGACCTTACCTGGGATCTGGGAATGAGCATGTCTATCTCGGAGAGAGGGGTAGAATGGACCATTTTCAGCCCTGGAACTTCCAGGCATGTTCTGTAGGGTCTCCAGTTCACCAGACATACTGCAAGCTGAGCTGTGAGCACTGCAGCCAGTTGCTCCTGCTCCCCCGCCCCCAACCCCCTGTCCCATTGTCAGGAGCACTCAGCTTGTCCACCTGTCTTCCCTAACCTGCACAGTAAGAATGGTGATGCTAGTGAGGACAGCGGAAGAGAGCTCAGCCAGTCCAGGTCTGAAGTTCTAGATGCTTGTCCCCTCCCAGGGTACAGAAGTGCCCAGCCACAGGAGGTCCATCCCGGCACACTATACCTACTAGCTTCTGTGAGGCCTCCTGGTATGGGGAATGGGAGAGGGGCAACCCCAAAGCAGTCTCCCACTCCAACTGGATTGGACCAGGTGTCATATATCTTCTCTGTCTCATTCTCTCTGCCTTTGCTCGCTAGTTCAAAAGTATATTCATTTTCCAGATCTCCCCTAAATGATAACTTAAGAATAAAAGATTGGGGCAGGGTGGGGGTGGAGAGACAAACCAGAAGGTTAAAAACATGTGTTGCTCTTGTAAAGGATACACTCCACCTGTAACTTCAGCTGCAAGGGATCTGATGCCCATTACCTCTGTGGGCAGCTTCACACACCCACACAGGGACATAGACCTAATCAAAAATAACTCTTAACAGTATTAAGCATAAGAAATGAGAGGCTGGAATGATGGCTCAGTCAGTAAAATATTTGTCACACAAGTATGCTGATCTGAGTTCTAGTCCCCAGTAAACAAGTAAGGACTTGGGCACGGCAACATGTGCCTGTAATTCAAGTACATCAGAGGCAGAGATAGCAGAATCCCTAGATCTCAATGGCCTATCCAGCCTGTATGAATCAGTGAGCTCCACGTTCAGTGAGAGGTATAGATAGGGGACGTATGGAAAGAGTAAAGAAGACAGCTAGTAATCAACCTATGGCTTCCACACACATACATGAACACCTACACCTGCACACCACACACTCTCACTCACACACACATGCAGACACACATAGGTACTAGAAAGGATGGAGGCATGGGATGTGTTCTAACTACAAGTCACCACCTTGACAAGGTGTTTCCTCTTCTACCTGCTGCAATGCTGTTTGTTCTAAGTACATCTCTTGTGAGCTCAAGCTACAGACCTAAACCTTTAAAAGAAGCAAAGCATGCCAGCAAATATATTTTATCTTGGATACACAATCCTATCAAATCAGTTCCCGTGCAGCCAGTGCTGTCAGGAAAGAGAGAGACGAATGAACTTGGAACAATTTCTATAAGGACCACCATGCTCAGAAGCAGGGCTTCATCTGTCTGAGCTTGTCTACAGATTTGACTCTCAAAAGTGATGTGTCTATCCAACGGACTGCCAAAAATATGCCCTGCAGAAAAGAACAAGGCCAAGCCTATGTTCTTTGATGATCTGGCAGCTTATACTAAGAACAAGGTTCCAGTGTTGCTAGATTGGGTGAAGAACTCCCCTTCCAGGGCATTTAGGGGTAATTCTGTGTTGGGGGGGAGGGTGGCACTTGGGAAGATGTTTTTAAAAGTGTATTTCAAATAGGAAGATGGCTGGACAAAGGCATATAGATGACCTAAGTGTGGCCTATACCTGCCCGGTGTCTTGGTGTCCTTCAGTAGTAGACAAAAGTACTGTGAATCTTGGGAGTGAGTGGATGTGTGGGGCGTGAATAGTGGTGCCTGTATCCGCATGCAATGATGCTGAAACTCAAGGCTCTGTGGGAGGAAAGGTTAAGAGCTTCTGATTCTAGCTGGGAAGGTGACCTTCTAGGTGGGTAGGAGGCCTAAGTTCTCAGGGTCTTTAGTGCTCTGTTTGTTCCTTCAGCTTCCCACAGTGCTCTGCTTTTCTGGTCTGATCCTCATATGCCATTTCTCCCAAGGACTCGCCCCCATACAACCTAGATAGAGTCCTAAATCCATTCCCAGGCTTGATTCCAGCCCATCTCCCTGCACTGTGACACCTGAAACCATTAACAGCATTTTTCAACTTTCTTCAACCTGCTTAGGGACATTATTCTTCCTTCATTCTTTTAGGGCCTCTGTTGTAGAGGAAGTCCACCCAGGAGGCCAGACCTCTTTGGCTGAGGTTCTTGCTATGGTTGATAAAAGAATTTATAGATGACCTCAGAAGTTCATTGAACAGAAGGTTTATTTGGGAGGGGATTATTTTTGAAAGTAAAAACATGCATTCCGGGAAAGCAACATGGGAGATCTCACAAACAAGGACTGTGTTGTCAGTAGATGAGGCTTTTATAGTTTTAGGAGTTCAGAGCTACTGCTGTTGAGGTTGTCTGGTGAAGACTATTTGGATCACTTAATTAAATCCACTTCACTTTTGGGGGGCAGGTTTGAAACAGGGTTTCTTTGTGTAACAACCCTGGGTGTCCTGAAACTCACTCTGTAGACCAGGCTGGCCTCGAACTTACAGAGATCTGCCTCCCAAGTGTTGGGATTAACGGTGTGTGCCACCAACTGACCTAACTCCACTTTTATAACGGTTCTACAATCACGCCTTGGCAACTGTGTATTAATTAATGCCTTGAGGCTATGGAACATGCACGGTAGGGTCAATCTTTCCTAAATTGTATCCTTTTCCAATAGTTGACAGTGGAAGGTTATATATCATGTATGTTGCAGAGCATGTAAATAACTATGCTTGCTCAGGGATTTTGTAGTTGGCAATGCCATTGAAGATTCAGGAGATAACTGAAAGTGTGGATCACCACCTCTCCCCAGCGTATGCACACATACAACACTTTTGTAGGAGGAATGGGACAGTTGGACAAGAATCTCATTTCATGGAGAACAAAGGAAGTAAGGATGTTTTATAATGAGAATTGACCATTGCTCCTGATTGTGGCTCCCAGTCTAGTAACTGGGAAGTGGGAAGTGGGAACTCCTCCTTACCTCCCACTGTACATCTTGACTCCTTACCTCCATGCACAGCTGTCACCTACCCAATGGGCATCCCACCTGTGAGCTTAAAAACTGCCAGCCCTCTCCACAGAGCTCCTCACCCTTCAATAATACCCAGGGTTCTGTCCCTCCCAACCCCAGTACCACCAAAATGGAGTTTGTTCATCTCCATTTTCCCTGTAATCCTTCAGTGGTCAAGAGCATTAAATTCATTTCCTAAGCTTGCTTACAAGATTCCTCACATCTGACCTCATCCCCTCATATCACACCTGCCTGAACCCTAACATTCCCGAAATGGAGTCCTGTTTTCCCACGCTTATGTATGTCTCTGTTCTCTGGATTTGGCTTCTTCCCAGCAGAGCAACAATGCTGCAGGAACACAGGTGTGAATGCTAACTTACATACCACACACATCTGGAGCATCACACCACTCCTGCTTTAGCCATGTTTCCCTTTTGTGCACCCTCCCCTGTATTTAGAATAGCTTCAGTTTTAGCCTTTCATGGCCCCTCCAGAGAAGGCATCAGCTTCTCTTCCCAAATATTAGCAGGTTTATGTAGTGAGATATTCACCATGCTTGCATGTTTGCGCTGACCACACCTGCATCTGAAGGCATTCTTAGGACTGGAACCTGCTGCCGGTCATCTGTCTCTGTTGTAAGTTATTTCTCCCTGATTAAACATCTGTTCAGCCTATTTGTTTTCCCTGAGCCTTATTTTTCCACATTATCTGGTGTCAGAGGTAGGATATAGATTTCCATGGGATCTGGGGAATTAGGTTTCACCCAGGTGGCATGGCGGACCGAGATCATTCCGGGTTCCTGACCCCAGCCCTAGTTCTCCCAGGTCACATCCGCACCTGTCCCAACCCCCAATGGGCATGGTCAGTGCAACAGGTGTGAACATGGTAAATCTCTCACTACAGCTTTAAACTGTAGCCACTGCTATTTATTCTAAATTGCTCATTTGAAAATTACACTTTCACAAAGTTTTGAAATAAGTGTATGTGTATGGGTGGGTTGTGCCTGTGAGTGCAGTGTCCATGGAGGCCAGAAGAGGGCATCAGATACCCTGGAGCTGGAGCTACATTAAGTTATGAGCAGCTCCACAAGGGTACTGAGAACCTAACACAGGTCCTCAGCAAAAGCAATGTATACTCTTAAGTGTGGAGATCAGAGGACAATTTACAGAAGTCAGTTATCCCCTTCCACTATTTGGGGCCCAAGAATCCAACTCAGCAGGCACCTTTGCCCACTGAGCCATCTCTTCAGCCCCCATTCTACCCTGATGATCCTCTTACTGTCCATTCTGCCCAGCACATATAAACACCATTCATAAACAAGCCACTTCTCTCAGTTTAGAACAAGTTTGTACAAATATTCCTTATCCTCTTACCCAGAGAATAATCACCCCAGTTCTATGGAAATAAAGGCCCTTTAAGACAAACTGCCACATACAACCTTTTGGAAGATTCTAGAAGTTGGCCCCACCCATTGACTTACTCTGGGCATCTCCTGTGCTTCAGTCATTGTGCTTGGCTGAGGACAGAGTGGAAAATATTGTGAAACCAAACTTTGCTGAGCTCAAGGTCTGCAGAAGTGACTAAGGTCTGGAATGTCACTTGGCGAACTTGGTGGTAAGATAAAGGCTAATATGTGGTGGAGGGAACTAGATGTGTACATCTAGCAGGTTGCCATTTTCAATATGGCTGTCAGGGGACTCTCCAGAGACCAGACACCATGGAAGCAAAAATAGAGGAAATTCAATATTTAAGAAATAACTTTGTAGCTGGAGCCATGGCTCAGCAGTTAAGGGCATTGGTGTTCTTCCAGAGGACCTGGGTTCAAATCCCACCACCCCGCTAACAACTGTCTGTAACTCCAAGATCTAACTCTCACAGGGTGTACCTGAAGGCAAAACAGCAGTGCATATAAAATAAATGTAAATAAACTAAAGAGAGAGAAAGAAACATCTTCAACGTCGCGCCTGTGCGTGGCATTGCCAAATATTTTCTCTGCTCCTGGGAAATAGCCCTTATTTCACCTGCCCTCCCCAACCTTAGACAGTCATTGTTGTGATCCAGGAAGACTTAGGAGGGGGCACTGTGGGAGGGCCCTAAAGTAGCACAGCTGTGGCTTCTCAAAGGAAGAACACTAGGTCTACCTGGCTTCATTTTGGTTGATGCTTTAAAGCATTTATTGGGGGATGGGGAACACATGTGATGCAATGGGTAGTGGCAAGATGCCCACAGTCCTTTGCGCGCATCTGGGTGTCTCCTTACTTATGCAATGGGTATCTTTAACACTGGCTCTCCTCCCATCCTACACATGCCTGCCAAGTATAAAACATGGTTCAACCTGCACTCAAAAACAAGGCACATGGCATCACTCCCTCTCCTCACAAGAGGTGGGGTGGGGTATTATTCCTTTCTGGCTGCCATACTTCTTGCAAAGAGCCCTTTATATTTCCATTGGTTTCCCCATGTTAAACATCACCTTCTCTTCTACTGCCTTAGTCCACTTAGCACAGAAGGGAGGTGGACCTGTCTTAAAGGTGAGACCTGAGGCCCAGACAAGGGGAATAACAATGTTCATCAGCCATTTGGCAATCAAGTGAAAATTAAGGTTCATGCTTTTAGACCCTTCTTTCCCTCTGTAACTACTGTTGCAACAAGGATCAACCTACACTGTGCAGACACAAAGACAGGGCTGTCCACAGGGCACAGAGCTCAGATCTGCAAAGAAATGTACAAACTGCAGCTTCCTGGTTACCTTTGATAGCTATTCTCATTGGTGAATTTGGGTAAGTGATTATAATATTTGAGTTTGAGCTGAAATCCAGGCTTAACTGGTCATGTTGAACAAAGGGTATTTTTAAGGCTTAAATACTTGCCTAACACACAGCTGAATGCTAGGAGACATAGAAGAAGAAAAGGACAGAGAAAGAGACAGACAGACAAGGCAAAGAGACTGAAACAGAAACAGAAAGAGACGTTGGTAGATTCAAAACTCCAACTTGCCGAAGTCTGAGAAAACTGAGACAGCAATTTGGGCAGATAGGCGTCTGGCTTCCTCCCTAAGAGATTCTGGCTCTGAGCATTAGAGAATGATGCAAAATGCAGTGAGTGGCTAATAATTAAAGGATTTAATTAAGCGTCGTCTGGGAGCAAGTTTAGTAGCTCAGTGTGTGTCTTGGCAGCTCCTGGCCATCTGGGTGGGGGTTGGGGGGAGACAAGCATTGTTAGAAATAGTTATTAAGGAGAGATTTTCTCATCCAAGGATAAAGGAAGACACATTGCAGCTATTGATTACACACATTTGCAGTGAGCGTTTCCATGAAGATGCTAAAGATGAGGACTCTTAATTGTCTCATATTTAGTTGTTGGCTGATACCAGCCCAAGGTCTACCACCTGTGTTGGCAGATGGGGGTAAGAAGGGGTTTCCATCCATCTCTCCTTCAAGAACCTTCACTCATGGCATGGCATATACTCAATGGATGCACGGCAGGAAGTAGTAAATGAATAAATAATCGTAAAATGTTTCAGAAAGCAACAACATTATTATGTGATGTTGAGATAAAACTCCAAAGCTAACATACAATAATACAAACCCCAAGTGTAATGTGATCCAGCTAGCAGTAAATATATGGAAAAGGTAGCCAAAGAGAAGTGTTCTTAGTGGTCCTCCTGTGGTGAATGAATTCATGGTACTCTTTGTCATTGTTCTTTTTGATTTTTAAAATTTCTCACTTAAGATGTGGATATAAATAGCTGTAGATGGCATATAGACTGATGTATGTATGTGATGTATATCTTAATCATAAAAGTCAAACAGAATCAACACATCAAATAAACAAGCAAATGTGGCCCTTTTTATTATTGGAGTTATTTATTTATTGCAATTGTGTTCACGGGCATGTGCAAGCATGTGTATGGAGGGCAGAGGACAACTTGTGAGACTTGATTCTCTCCTTTCGCCACGTGGGTCCCAGGGATCAAGCTCAGGTCCTCAGGTTTGCTGGCAAGTATCAGTACCTACTGAACCATGTTGCTAGCCTGCATGCTGCTCTTACAAATAGAACACTGGACTCGAAGATAGATGAGTTCTTAGGGGTGATGCATTTACTACTTTCATTCAGTCATCACCAAACAACAACTGAGTGCCTCCCCTACAGTAGTCCCTGCTGCTGAAGGGTGTGCTCCATACCCACTGTGTGCCCTACCCTTGAGAACTTTCCACTATTTCTGCTATAATCCCTCCATGTAGAGGACCTCAACTGTCCTCTTTTAAGAATGATGGCGCACCACAGGGTCAAACACCTCCTATTCCACTGAGCCTCCAGGAGCAGGTGAGGTGGGTTCTGCCTTCTCTCTCCTTCCACTCACTAGCTTTGTTCTCAATGACAGAATAAAGTGGTTCATCATCCCCCTGGGTGATCATGTTCTCCTCCTGCTTTCTGTGCTCCAGATTAAGCACTCATGGGTCCTCCACTGTTCTGTGATCCTCCCTCCACTGTTCTGTGGGTCCTCCACTGTTCCCTGGGGCTCACTATGCTCCAATATCCTACCAGCCTTCTCTGGCAGACCAATGGCCTTAGAATTAGGCTCCATAGCATGTGATCTGATGGGGGTAGTTAGCTGACTGTGCCTGGAGACTCTGGGTGGCCCAGCTAGCATGGGGAGATCACCCTTCCTGAGCCCAACACTGCTCTTTCATTACAACGTCTCACAAACATGCTCACTCTGGGATTCTGCAGTCACTGCAGTCTGTTCTTTTCTAAACACTGGAGTGAAATTCTTGCCCCCTTTGAGAGTGAGTTGGGGGTGCACACATGGGGAGGTAGTGCAGGAACCTGTGCTTTGTGGAGGCTAGAGGAAGAAAGCAAGTGTCCTGCTCTATCATTCTCCTCCTTAGTGCTCTGAGACATCATCTCTCTCTGAACCTGGAGCTGTGCCAGTAGCCAATCTTCCTGATGCCACCTCCCAACAGTACTGGGGTGACAGGTATGTGCAGCCATGCCTGAAATTTTTTTTTGTGGGTGCTGGGGATTTGAATTCAGGTCTTCATGCACAATAAGAGCTCTTGCCCACTGAGCTATCCCTGAAGTCAAAATCTTTTGGACACAGATTAAGAGTCCTTTGTGATAGCAAATGATGATCTGGAGAAGCAAATCATTCCAGGATTCCAGAAGCCTGACTCTAAAAATTTATTTGTAGGCCAGTTATTTGAAAACACAATTTAATAGAAATGTAACAACAAATGATTATGATAACCACAGGTCAAATTACCAAATCAACTACAGCCCCATCATTGAAAGATATTTTGTAGGCCAGCAGGATGGCTCAGCAGGAAAAGTGATTTGCATACAACCATGATGACCTAGGGCCCACTTAAAGGTAGAAGGAGAGAACCAACTCCATAAAGTCCTTTGTCCTCCACATATGCACCATGGGATATGTGAGACTTGTGATATCCCCAGCATACATATATACATAGTGACGATAAATTTAAACATTTTAAAAAAGAAGTGTATTTTGCTTGGAAACATATAGAAAGTGTTAATAGAAAGCAGTAGAGCTCTTTTTTCCAGTTATATTTTTAAGCACAGATGATCCATTTAAGCTCAGAGAATCTTCAACTCTGTCTTCCTGGATATGGAATCATTTTCTGGCCCGTTGTTACACTCTTAATTATAAGAATGGAAATGTTGAACATAGTGTTTTACTGATTTTAAATTTCAAGGTTTCAAGTAAAACAATTTCATTAAAGCAGGGATGAAAGGTAGCTGAAGATTTTAGGCTCAGACTCTGAGGAGATTCTGAAAAGATTCAAAGGACACTAGCCCTGGTACTGGCCCTTTGGGTCTGGATTGGTTTCCCACCACTCTGCCTTCCTTCCTGGTGCAGGAAGCAGCTACATCACTGGGTGTTTGGATCTGCCTTCACCCTTGTTAGAGTGCACTGGCTGCCTTTGACTCCTGGGTCTCTACAGTTTGAAGATCAAGAACAAAGGGTTTATGTGGGGGTGTTGCTATCCTGGGACCTTAAAGTCTCCTAAAATCGAGGGGACCATCAAGTTGTACTCTATCTCTAGTCCCAGACTGGTTTGTTTGTTTGTTTGTTTGTTTTGTTTTGTTTTGTTTTGTTTGCTTGTTTGTTTTTGGTTTTGGTTTTGGTTTTTTCTACATGAGGCTCTCTCCCTAGGTGGGATCTTCACTGCTGAAGACATAGAGGCCACCCCAGTCACCCTGTCTAAAAGTGAGCTCGTTTTCCTTCCTGCACCCATCCAACTTTGGCTATGACTCTGCTTTTCCCTAATGAATCATGTGCTTATCTCTCAACCAATCATATACAAAGGGAAGGGAAATAAGTCCCAAGTCACATGACCACCCCAAAGCAGGTTCGGGAGTGAGTAGGAAAGGAAAAGCAGAGTAGGACACACAGACACAGATGCCACAGGACAGTTCCCAGGGTGAATGGAGGTGCTCTGACCTGGGAAATGTGAGCGCTGATGAATAGGTGCTCTCTATCCTAGGTAAGAAAGGAACTGTCTTTTACAGAGGACCTCCCATGTGTCTGATACTAGATGAGACCCCAGAGTCATTGGGCAAACTCCCAAAAGGAAGCACCTGAGGCTCTGTTCCAGTAGATAGCTACCCAGTGTCACCAGCTCATACCAAAGACAGAAGCAAAAACCAGGACAAAGAGATGTGGACCTGCTGGTAGCTGGACTGAAAAGGCAAGAAAAAGTTCTCAGAAGAGGTCACAGCACAAGCAGAGTAGAAAGATGCGGAAGAGCTGCTTCCCAGACATGTCGGTGTCTAGGCTTCTCAAATAACAACAAAAAAAGAATGTTATCAAAGGCCTTCTTGAAGACCTGCCTTGAAGTACTTTTGTACTTCAAGTACTGTTAAATGCTTGTCTCCTCCTCCTCCTTCTTTTTCCTCTTCCTCCTTCTTACATTGTATCAGCTTTTGCACCTTCTAGGATTTGGGAAACTACAGTTCCCATAATCCGTTGTTCTGTACAGTTTCATGTCAGTTTTGCAGCACAAACTTCAGGGTGGGCCAGGAACAGAGGCTATCCTCTGTGAGTACATGTGATACACACAGTGGCTTCTTAACCAAAGCCTATGAATCACCCACTTTGCCGCTGGAGCCCAAGCCAGCTGGAGGGAGCTGTCTTGGAGATGCAGGAGGACTACAGCAGTTTCCTTGGCAGCTCTTAAGAACATGAGGACTGTATCTACTTCCCCACTCTGGAGGCTGAAGCTTCCCAGGTTTACTGCAGCAATACCCTGACCTCTACAACTTTAGTTCTTGCAACCCTCATAGAAAGCCTCACCCTAGATTAATGGAAGGATGAATTTTCCTAACCAAATTCAGATTACCCCAGAAGCCCAGAATAGAATCTGAAGCAGAACTTCAAGTATAGGCTTAGTTATCCAGCTACTATGTGTGACTGCCTGGCTATGTATTAAGTACAACAAATGTACTTCTATCTATGCCCTGCCCCATATCCCCATCCAGCATCACTGGACTTATAGAAGTGGTTGTTGATTCATGACTACATTGGCTTGGGAAGCTGAGGAGAGTAAAATGCTTGCTGAACAACCAAGGTCTGAGTCTGGATAGCTGACATCCACATAAAAACCTGGGCCTGTTGGCACACACCTGCAGCTCCAGCACCAGATGATTGACACACAGGCAGGTTCTGAGAGCTTGCTGGCCAGGCTAACCGAAATAGTAAGTTCCAGGTTCAGTGGCAAATCCTGTCTCAAAAACTAAGGTGGAGGACAATAAAGAATGATGCTCAACATTGGCTTCTGGCTGCACGGTGTGTGAGTGAGTGAGTGAGTGTGTGTGTGTGTGTGTGTGTGTGTGTGTGTGTGTGTGTGTGTGTGTGCCTGTGTGTCTGTGTGTGCATGTGTGTCAAGAAAGTTGCCTTTTAAAGTTGCAAGTAATGGTGCCACACTCAGGCTCAGTAGGAGCAGAGCCAACTCCCATAACCAACAGTGTGGGATTTCCCAGCATGTGTATACATGGGAAAAAGGAAGGCTTGGGCTTTTGAGTTTTATGTATTCAATTAAAATCACACACACACACACATGCTAAGATTGCGGGCAGGACCCTGTGTGGGTAGAAATGATTCACAATAGGGAAGGATGTAATACTTGTTTATGCTTACATTAACAGCCCTTTAAAAATTCTTATCCAGGCCACAGGGCTAGACTTGGTGAGCCAGCCAAGCATCGATTGAAACCTCTCTGAGATCCAAAAGTCTCTCCTTCTTTAAGTTGTTTTTCTAGGTTGTTACAGGGACAAGAAGTGACAAACACAAGCCCTGTCAACAAGCCATAACCAACCTCCCACCCCACAGCATGATTTAGGTAAAAGCTGAGAGTGTGCAGTTAGCATGTAATCCATGTTACCATTCAAACCCCTGCCCTTTCACTCTGTTATTAGTCACCACTTTCTTATAGAATCAGTCTGAAACTAATAGAATCTCTTTAAACATTTCTTTTCATGATACTATTTTGCCCAAACTCTAAACTTTGCTCCCATGATCCTCCCAAAACATGGCCATGAGATTAATGGTTCTAAACACCCAAATTGATGCTTGTGTTGGAGCCATTCCAAGAGGCCTATGTGAAAGCAGCATGACATAAAATCATTGCAGCTGTCAGGGATGAAAAGGTGGTGTGTGGATTTCCATCAGGATTAGTACTGCAGTGGGTAGCCCGCCCCTTTTAGCAAGCTTTAAAACTTTGTAGCAAACTTCAAAACTTCCTTAATTGTAATCATCATTCACAACATTGGAATACGATGCTATGATGAATTGATAGATTACTTATTGAATAAAGATCAGTTAATAAAGATTGCTAACACTGTGGTATTTATCCTTGCAATGGCTACAAAAAGCAAGACCTGAACAATGATACTGTCAATAGACATGATTATATACAAAGGGGACATCTCATGGGGTCCCACCCACAAAAAACTACAGTCAACTAATGACTGCTGAGGAAGGAGAATTAGCCTCTCTCAGGCAAGAGCACCCCAGTTGGCTGTGTAGTACAAAATGGTCAACCCTGAAACCATATATACATAAACAGTAGAAATGTATTTATATATATATATATATATATATATACTTGTGTGTGTGTACAATATACATACATATATATATATATATATAAAATCAAAGACAAAGAGATTATCAAATTGAGAGTGGGGGAACATAGGAGGAGTTGGAGGACAGGGACATGGAAGGGGCAGGAGGGAAGAAAAGGGAAGGAGGAAATAATGTAATTATATTTTAATTACATATATACTAAAAATAAATTACATCATTTATCCTTTTAACAAAAAGAAAAGAAACATAATGATTTAATTATGGAAAACAAAGCCTCTCAATAATTTCTCATTGCCATTCTTCAGCATATAAGGGTCAGATTAGTATATACTTGGAATGAAGTATGTAAAGTGTTTTTAAAAATTACTGTGTCAGCTGCAGACTTGAGTTTCATACAAAAAAAAGAGAACGGATTAAGTTAATTTTGACTATAAATCCTAAAATAATATCCAGCAACCTCTAAAATGGTCCTAAATATAGATCTGCTATTTTACACTATGTATTTAATGCAAAGTAGTATCCTTACCACTGATGATCATAAAACTAGACTATCAGTCAACTCTGAGAAATGGTGGAGATGTTCTACATCCTGTAGCATCAAACAACCCCCAAGATTTAATGCTTTGTAGAAATGAACAGGCATATCCATCTCATTGATATACAATTTTGCTTTTAACAAATGGTAAAATTATATGCATACCAAGCAACTGATGGTGTATGTGAGGTGCATGTGTGTTTGTGGATGCGTGTGCAAGTATGTGAGCATGGTTGTGGAGGTCAGGAGTCAGCCTCAAGTGTTGTCCTTCAGATGCAGTCCAGTTTGGGTTTTGGTTTATTTGTTTGTTTGGCATTGGAGGTCTCTCACTGATCCAAAGTTATTTAATTAGGATAGGCTGGCTGGCTAGTGAACCCCAGGGATGCACTTGTCTCTGAATCTCCAGTGCTGGGATTATAGACATAAACCGCCAAGCACATGCAGTTGGGTTTTTGTTTGTGTTTTAATTGTGGATTCTGGGGACTTAATTATGTACTCATACCTGAACAGCAAGAACTTTACTGAGTGAGCTGTCTTCACAGAATTGTTTTAAAATAAATTTCTTTATGGGTTTGTACTGGTAAATGTTTGAATCGTGTATCTACCTTACATGCCTATCTACCTAGGGTCATGTAAAACTTTCTCAGGTGAGAAGGTGTTGCAAGTGGAGAAAATTTAAGAACTTCTGTCTTAGAGCATAGTTAGACATCAAGGGCTGACAGCCTCTCGAGTATCCTTGCCACAGCAGGGCTGAGGACGGAGAGAAAGCATTCTGTAATCCAGTAAACCAATCAAATCATTCTTACCTGGTGCCAGCTAGGTGCCCCCAACTGTGCTGAGTGTGAGGGAATGCCATAGATAATTACAATCCATCTCTGCCTTTTGGGACAAAGTTAGCAGTGACAACTTGGAGTAGTAGAAGCAGAACATAGAGGCTGGTTAGGGAACAACAAAGCCTCACAGGATAAGGGTCACAGGACAACAGGGAGGCCAGACACAGTGACCACTGCGGACCAAGGAAATGAGACAAGTTTTTCTGGAGGAGATGAGCCCTAAAAGGGTTTGGTGCATAGTCAGTAAGAGGTATTTCTTCAGGAAGTAATGATTTAGGTACCCAGTATGAAGAGGAGGAGCTTGGCATGAAGCATTTGTAACCATTAAAATTGTTAATATGTCAGGATCTACAGTCACCTAGGATGAAAATATAAGCACAATCATGAGGGAGTTTCTAAGTTGGGTTGATAGAGATGCATAGACTCCTTAATAATGTTGGCAGTATCATTCTGTGGGCTAGGGTCCCAGTCTAAGGGGGAGAAGCTGACTGAACACAGGATGGCTCCCATCATGCCTTGCAGCTGCAGATGCAATGTGACCAGTTATCTCTTCACCTCCTCTACCCTGTTACTCCTTATATGATGGACTGTACCTTCATACACTGTGGCAAAATAAACCCCATCTTCTGTGAGCTGCTGTGGTCAAGTACTTTGTCACCGCAATGAGAACAGTAACTAAGACAGCTTTTGAAGGTGACAAGGACCCCACAAGGCCCCAAGACTACTGAAAGAAAAGAGGAATCCAGGAAAATGTCATAAGAGACAAAATCCAAAGGAAGAAGAAGGCTAAAGATGGAGTAAGAGTGAGCTTAAAACCCCATCTGAGCAACCCTCATGAATTTGGACAGGAGAATGCTACTGTAGCTTCATGGACCCTTGAGAAGCAGGCATGAGGGATTTTCTATGCTTAGGAACACCTAGAGGAGGGAGCAAAGAAAGCTCTTTGAGAGATACCCCATCCCAACCACATCTAACCTGTGCAAAAACAAGAGCAAGAGGTGTTGATGGAGAGAGCCCTTCAAGTCTCAACCTGCTGGACAGTTCTAAGACACCATCTGGGAGCCTTGGGTACCCTAGCATCAATATTGCTTGCAGAGAATTCCCTCATTTCTCAGACTTAGCATTTCTGGCAAACTTCTTGTTGGCAGGGAGCATCCAGGAGTGGTATATTTAAAGTATAGCAGAAATGGTGCTCCCTGTATGGAAGGCTGTGGTTGATAATCATGGCAGGGCAGGCAATTACAAAACATGTGTGCACTCACTACAGCTACATGAAATGAGATGTTTTGTCAGTCTTGACAATACTGTTATTAGCAAAACATAGTGAGAATATCAAACACAGGTATTTCTACTAGGAAGCTTCCAAAGGAAGAGTAGAACCTTAACCAATGGTAAGGCTTATTCTAGGGAAAGAGGGTTTCTAGAGGTAGGAGTAAAGGTCTAAGGGATAGGGTCAAGGAAGGCTGTAGTTCCATATGCTGCCAAGCAGTCAATGCCTTCTGGTGGAAGGTTACAAGATTTAGGGTAAGGTGCAGGGGTAGAATAGGTATACCCAGCATATTCCTTCTAAAGGAAGCTGCTCTCAGAGCCATGTATTCAAGAAGTAAGAATCCTCTGGCTGTCTCCAAACAGGCTAGACTCATTACATGAATCCTCCCACTCACCACAGGCTGTCCCTTGTCTAAAGTCAGCCCACCCAGATTCTTCAGGGCTGGGACTGGTCCAAGCAGATGACTCCAGGACAGAAGCTAACCTGACCTCTGCTTTGCAGTCATCTTTGCAGAGAACTCCAATCTCTGAGAAGAAAACAATGGAAAGAAGACACATATGTCAGCTGCCTGTGATGCCACTTGCCACCAGCTGAACTGCACAGAGCAGCACCCCAGCAACATGGAAACACACCAATACCCAGCTTGCATTCCTGGCCTTTGTTTTGCTCATTTCTCCTCACTGAGTAGAATATATTTCCATTCTAACAACCCTGTTGGTCATTTCTCTTTTCCTCTTAGTCATTTGTCATCTCCTAAGACTCATCCAGGACCCAGGATGGGCTCTGCTAACTGCCAGACACAATTCTGTCCTTGCTCTGAGTATCTTGTACTGTGATGTGTTACCTTTAGACATTCAGCTCCTAAAAGAGAGTCATTCAGTCATTGCACTGTGTGCAGCTGGCATCTATCATGGTAATCTTAGCCAATATGCACCCTAAGTAGTCATTTCTAGATTTAATGAAACATCATGAGTCATGTATTGTTGTGGACCAGGTGGGGGAGGCATGGAAACTAGCTCAGGAGATGACATCATTTTCAGAGATGAGTAGGTCATTCCCATTCTCAAACAGCAAAATGAAATGCTAAAGACAAACCAGAGTGCCACTTGACAGAATGAAAAAAGCAGATCTTGGCTCAGGGAGCCCAGGTCACCTGACCAGCAGGCTGTAGTCTATCCGGAACATCGAGTTCCCACTTTCTCCCTGAAAGTCACCTGTGAGGATTGTGTTCATGCTAGCATCCCTCCCAAGACTGCTGAGTTTTTTCCTTAAAGTCAGTTTCAGTGAGATGAAAGCCATCTGTGAGCCACCTCATACAATGTCAGGTCATGAATGTCTAAAATAAAATTCTAAGAGTGAGTGGCGCCGAGGACCCAGTGCTCATGGCTCCCAGCTGAAGATTCGATTCACCAACATGGCCCAGTTTAGGGAACAAAGTATTAAGAGGACTTGGACCTAGATTTAAACACAAGTCTCTCCTGCATTGGTCTTTATTTCCATGTGACCAAAGATGCTTAGGACACTGGAGAGATGCCACAGTTGGTAAGTACTTGTTTTGCAAGCATTATTGCCTGAGCTCTATGTCCAGAACCCATATGAAAACAAAACAAACAAGCAAACAAAAGAGCAGTTGGACAGGATGGCATACGTTTGTAACCCCAGCTCTGGGAAGGCAGAGATGGATAGATCTCAGGGGCTCACTGTCTAGCCAGCTTAGTTAGTCTATTGGTGAGTGAGACCAAGGCATGGAGACTCTGTCCAAAAACAAGGTTGTCTTTTGGCCTCTATGCAAATGCTCTCACCCCTACACATCCAGAAATGCCACACAAGACCTTATCACGGAATAAGCTCTCTTATTCCACAGACAAGAAACCCAAACCCCCAGCAGGTCTTTGATCTGCCAGAGGCCCACAGAAGGCCAGCAGTGTCCAGAACTAGGGGTGGACTTGAGAAGTAAGCTTGTGGAAGTTTAATCAATTAGGAAGGTATGTTTTCCTCATCCAGGAAACTTCTCTTTGCCACAGACAGAGACCATTAAAGAAAACCATAACTGATTAAAAACTCAGAGTTACAACATGATTCTTGCACTTAAGGATCACCTCTTATTGCAGAAGGGGAACAGAAAGCTTGCAAGAACCAGAGAAGTTTGCTGTGATCTGTGGATCCTGAAAAATGTTAGCAGTTATACCCATGAACCATTGCCAACATGGCTTCCTAAACAAGACCCAAGCAAATGACAGCACTAAGACATACTAATGTGGAAAGGAAAAAAGACCTCAGCCCTGAACAAAGTAATATAGGCAGCTATGGATGCTGAGAGCAGGAGAAATACTCTTCCCAGGAAAGTGCACACTGATTAGTTATCCAATACCAAATGATCAGCCCTAAAAACATATAATAAGTAACAGCCTTTATACACACACACAAAGAGAGAGAGAGAGAGAGAGAGAGAGAGAGAGAGAGAGAGAGAGAGAGAGAGAGAGAGAGAGAGAGAGATGTGGGAAGCCACGCTGGCCACATTGGCTTCATCAGGCTTTGCCACGTCAGCTTGTTTATTGTTCTTGTATCCTAATCATCTGCGCATGCCTAATCGTCTGCGCATGAACATTGTGACGTTATCCTAAGATGGCTGCTTACCTATCCCGATTGGGTGATGCACAATCGTCCGATGAGACCTAAGCCAATCAGACGACGCTACATGTCCACATCATCATGAGTATATAAGCTTGGCGCTCCATAGGGTCGGGGTCCTTCTCCTTCTATTTTTTCAGTCTTTCTCTCTTTCAGCTTGGAGCTCCCAATAAAGTATGCTTGACAAAAATCTAGATCTAGAAACACAAAAGGAAAAATCCCCAGGAAGACAGAAGCAGAGGTTGGAGGTGATGCTACAAGGAATACCATGATCAACCAGTAACCAGGGAACATAGGAAAGGGGGCCTGGAATATAACTGCCACTTAGCCTTCAAGGAAAAACTAGACCTAGCAAAACTGGAACCTCATACCTCCTGAGCCATAGAAGAATCCATTTCCGTTGTGTGTGTGTGTGTGTGTGTGTGTGTGTGTGTGTGTGTGTGTGTGTATGTGTGTTTGTCTGTGTCTGTGTGTGTGTGTGTGTGTGTGTGTGTGTGTGTGTGTGTGTGTGTATCAGTTTGTGGTTCTTTGTGAAAACAAAACAAAACAAAACAAAAAACTAATAAAACTAATATGGCATGAAGCCTGGAAAGTGCCTTCATGAGTATTTAGATCTAGAACAGAGAGCAAAGAATACGCCTCTGCCCCAGAGCTCTCTCTACTGCCTTGGGGAAAAGGAGGGAATTGTGACTGCTATTGACCCCAGCACTGATGAGTGCACACATCCAAAACAAGAAACAGAAAATGACGTCTTGTTTTAGACTGAGCTTGAGAACCTCAGTTAAATTAGACTAGTGTTCAAGACTCCAGTGTTCCCATTAGGGGACCACGGTATATGGCAGCATGCACTCCAGAAGCCAAGTCACAAATCCTGTCCAATTTCCCAACCCACTGATAAGAGGTCCCAGTGGGTAGACAAATTCTATGAATTGTCAGTGCTTGTTTAGGGCCATACGGACTTGCTACACATGTACTTTTTGGAGTTGGTAAAAGACAGAGATCATTCCAAGAGTATCAGCCTCCAGACTGCCAAGATGCTTCTAAATGTAGCTTGCAACCACCAAGGTTTGAAATAATTGTCTTCTCCCTAATCAGATAATCACTGCCACCCAGGCAGTTCCAACACCCAGGGCAGAGGGGAGGCAGAAGGAGAATGGAGTGGGTGAGGCAAATCTTTCCCAGCTTGCCCCAGGGGCAGCCACACATGTGAGCAGTCAATGAAGGACCCTCCAGAGTGCATTACATTTCCCAAAGTTTCAGTCCAAGTTCAGTTTTCATCTCATAACTGTGTGGGGTGATCCAACACGTGTGAGGGTTGTTTCAGTCTGTTTGGGGTTCTTTTGTGAAACTGTCAAAACAATGACCTCATTTGGAGCCATCTGCTGGCATGGGAGATTGGCACAGAGCTCCGTGCTGACTCTTGGAGCTGGAGCAATCAATTCAAGATGGCCACTCTGAGTACATGGTTCACTCAGCGATCCTGAAGCCGATAACAGATTGCTCCAGATCTCCCTCAGATTTCCAAACTGTGCTCATGTGTCCCCCAAAGGTTGCCTGCCAAGCATGGTAAAGGAGAGACACACCATCCACTGACCCAGAAACATGGACCCTCGCTGCTCTCCCCGCTATGTCCCGCCTGAGCAGCGACGGGTAGGGCCAAGGGAATATGATTTAATCAGAGCACACAGTTCTCTCTGGAGCAGAAAGCATGCGGGTACCATCAGCATGAAGGCAGCAAGAGGCAATGACCTTTATCTGATGCCACGTGGCAGCACCAGGCCTCTCCCAGAATCTGTGGGAAAACACCACTGTGGGTGTAAATCAGGTATGGCTGAGACATCTCATCAGGGCCCAAAGCCTGTGGGCATCTGGGATCACAACCGAGGCTGCTGAGCTCAGCGTTTCTGCAGCCTGTGCAATTAGACTACAGGTGTGCTCTTGAGAAGAGCCACATTTCACTGCAAGTCTCCCCTGATTTCTCCGGGAAACAAAAGAAAGCCACTGAAGAGTCAGGCGGGAAAATCATTTTTGACCCAATAAGTGGTTGTTGCTGCCACCTTGTTCCATGAAGTGGCGAATTGGGCCAGCTCCGCAGAGCTTTCGGGTTCTGACAGGGAGCTGAGTTCAGAGGCCTTGTGTGCACTCCCTCAGGCCAGGGAGGAGCCAATGGCACATCTCAGATTTTCTTTGGTTTAGAACAGCCAGGCTGTGGGTTGGTGCAGGGTTTGGAGAACCTAATCTTACCAAGAGCCAGAAAATAGAAATTTCTCACAAATAGAAACAATGAAAGACCTCATGTGCTCGAGTTAAGTCTGGTGGGAACCCGGGGTTGCATCCAAAAGGGGGCCTCATTACCCTGAGCTTAGTTTGAGGAGGTGGTAGGTTTTTGGAAGCAGATTACTATGACTATCAACATGGAACAAAATAGGAGTGGGTCTTCATCTCTGTGCATAAGACATAATTAAAGAAACGTTGTTAGGGCTAGGGAAGAGCCAAATGAGGTAGGGAAGGAGGGAAATAACAAGATTGTGATCAGCCTAGAGGCATCATCCTTTAGTTGACCAAAGTCACACAGATATCATCATCAAGTACTTTCACTAAGAAATAAGTTTTACATAATTTCCTTTTAGCATGGACTAATCATGTTATGTCAAGGTGTAGGAATTATAAAGTAAATCTTACTAGTAAAATTATTACACACACACACACACACACACACACACACACACACACACACACATAGTTTTCCACCCCATCCCCATGCTGGGAGGATCCCACTCATGGTAGAGCTTCACAACCACTCACGCACTCCTAAAGAGGGCCACAAAGGAAAATCTGATGCAGACCAGCCAGGGCTGTCCTGGACACCACTCTCCCCTCCCCGTATTTGGAAGCCCAAATGGACCTCAGATTGCAGACACATTAGATGCTCTGTAAAAAGCATTCTAATTGATATTCACCCAGGAACAAAGCCAGACAAGACCAACTGCTTCCTGGTAGGCATGGTTTAGTATTCAACTTTTGATATATCAAAAATCAGAAACTCCTCGTGGGGGTGGAGGTATTGCCATTTATGCAGCACTGGAATGTAAAATATTGAATACAATGACTTTGCTAAGACTACCAAAAATTGGTATTTTTTATGTGAAGAAACTCATTCTAACTTTATGTTATATGGAGCTTTATAGCTTATTTTTTTAAAAAAAAATCACATTTTATTCAAGTTTCACTTAATAAATCTTACAGCCAAGAGCAATAAAGCAATGATCTGACCCTGAACTAACTACAATGCATTGAAACCTATAACTAGAAATAAGCAAAAATGCCCATTTTAGTGTATTCAACTGCAATACAAGTGCACATTGAATTACCTTATTGTCTTGATGACTATCAATAAGTGTGTCTTATATTTAAATAACCATACATGTAACAATAACAGTTATCATTTCCAGTTTTAAGATATAGCCCAAATCATTCCAGGCAGAGCAATGAATGGATGATGCAAAGGCTTCCTTACCCCCACAAGACTCAGATAGTGCAAGATGAGATTTAGGAAGTCACAGGATGTAGAAGTGGGGTTGCCCCATCTACAGCCTAGATCAGCATTCTTATCCATTTTATGTCCATAAAAGGGTGCTCTAAGGTAATGGCTCAGTGCTGGGTACCATGAGCATCTCAATTGGGGCAGGCAGTACAAGTTTGACTTAGAGCATCCTGATGAGTAAGCAGTTCTTGTCTCCTGGGATGCTGAGAGTACCCAGTTCAAAACAAGGAGCCTCTGATCAGGTGAAATGGAACACCATTCTCCTTGACACACCTTCACTTTGTGATAACCCCATCCCCAAGGCAAACCATCAACTTCAGCTAGGATCCATGAGGTCCCCAGAATACAAATTGTACTAGGGGAAAGACAAGGAAAAAGAAAGTGCAAGCTGGAAAATGTGATGCAAACTGGCAATGAATATTTATATGGTGAGAGATGTCTCAATTTGGATTCAATCTAAATCTAAAACAAATTTCTTCATCAGATTGCTGTTCCAAGGAGGCCAGGATGGAGCAATAACTGATTGCATTAGCCCCGGAAATAGACTTTACTTCTCTGTCTCCTACCAGCTGAAACTCTGTCTGGTTTCTTTTCTTCTCACATCTCGATTTTCTCAT
Source organism: Phodopus roborovskii (assembly GCF_943737965.1). NCBI lineage: Eukaryota > Metazoa > Chordata > Mammalia > Rodentia > Cricetidae > Phodopus > Phodopus roborovskii. The sequence goes on from NW_026126480.1 coordinate 38,276,575, forward strand.
CTGTGAAATGTAGACTAGTTGGTGCTTCAAAGAGCTGCACTGAGGAACTGTGCTACCAGCTCAATTATTTTCAGTCCTGGGAACTTTTGCATTCATGTAGGCTTTCCCCTGAAGGGTACCGACAATGCTGTCCCTGTGGCTGACTTCTTCTGGCCTCAGCTTCATCATTCACTTCTTGGAGAGAAGAATATTCTGCTGACCTTGATCAAACAGGCATCCTATTTATTTCTTCCATTTTACTTACAACATCCTAAATCATCTAGTTTGTATAAACTTATTTACCATCAGCTCTCCTCGTTTCCTAAACACACATACACACACATACACACACACACACACACACACATGCACGCATGCACACACACATACACATGTCATGTGCACACACACGTACACACGTACACAAATATGTGCACATGCACACACATGCACTTGATGGTGACCCCTTTGACTGCCCAAATCTTGTCAGCCTTATTCCTTGCCTCATTTCTATAGCCTCAAGCAGGACCTGAGACTGCACAGGAGCCTGGCAAATGTCTATTGTTGAATGAACAAACATACACAAAGTGGTGGACAAATATTAGGTCCTCAAAAATTACTGACCCAATAAATGAATAACAAAGCTTGAGAGGTTTCTCGTCTGGGCCTGTATCCTCTGCCTGTGAAGGGCAGGGAGGAGGGCTCAGAGGCTTTGAACCAGACAGACAAGAGCCCAGATCCAGGCTCTCTGATGTGATCCTAGGTTGGCCAGTCACCCAGGCCCTCCTAACCAGATGGGGTAAGTCTCTAATATACTTACACTCATGTGAGTATTTAATAGAGAGAAAAACAAACTAGCCAGTAGTATTGGTTAGAGGACTCTCAAAGCCATGTGAAAAGCATACATGGAAGACCCATGCTTCAAAGTTATGAAACATTTCATGTGACAATGGCAGAGTATGGGTCAGCACAGGACCCTCCTTAGCACGGAGTCTTGGAAGGACCCACAAAGCTGGCCTCCCTGCCCAGCCTAGTGTCTGAAACACAGTAAAGCTCTTAACAAATGAGTGCTTTCCCTTCTCATTAAAAATCTGATGTAATGAAATGAGACAGATTGTGGCTATTGGCTGAACAAAGGATCCCGAGCTGTGGAATTTCTGGTAGTGAGAACCATCCAGGCTAATTATCCACTGGTGAATTATTCAGATACTTTGCCTGTCTCCTTTTTCTTCCTTTGACTAATATCCCTGCCCATTTGATAATTCAAAAATAGACTCTTCCATCCTCCACTTGTCTCTAATACTTTGATAAATTGCCATTGAAACAAAAAGTTGAAACTTACAGGCTTGTACTAGGACAGAAAAAGGCATACTATATCTGTCCCCTGTTCTTGCTTATTCAATATGCATTTATTGGTCACCAATAATGCCAGACCCAGTGCAGTTTTAGACAGGTAAAATGGACAGTCACTGAGATATGAACTTGGTTTGAGTGATATCTTATGACTGAGAGAGAAAAAGTCTACTCCTTAATAAGTCTACTCTACTCCAAATAATAATAATAGGTTTGCCACATATAGAAAGAATATGTTGGTTGCTTGATTAGAGTCCTGGAGACCAGCTCAGGGACAGTATGACATGTCCTGAGTATTTACTGTGAGCAAAGATGAAATGACAAGATTGAGAAGGCTCCTTCATTTACCCATATATGCATGCAGAGAGCATGGTGGATAGAGCTGCCCACTGCCCAGCTCTACAGGGCACAAGAAGCCAACTGACCAATGATGAGGAAAGTTTTATGGGTTATGGGAGGTGTCTCGGTAGACTCAGCAGAAAAACATGGAATCGGAACTCTTGAAGCATACACTGCTTTTTGTTTTTCATAAGTGTATGTGGTATGTGTATGTATACATGTATGTGGATGCCTATGGATGTTCCTGAGTGTCAGAGGTTAATCTCAGATATCTTCCTCAATAATTTTCCACCTTACTTTTTGATAAAAAAAAAATATGTCTCATTGAGCCTGGTGTTTACTGATTCAACCAGAGGTCAACCTCAGATGTCACTCCTCAGACACTATCCACTATTCTGTTTTTGAGACAAGCTCTCACAAGAAGGCCAGAGTGGCCAGCCAACAAGCTGGGGTCATCTCACTTTTGTCTCCCAAACACTAGGCATATAGATGCATAACCCATACTTGGCTTATTACATGTTTGCTTGGGATTTGAACTCAGGTCCTTGTGCTTGTGCAGCAAGTGCTTCCCAATTGAGCCATCTCTCCAGCCCATACATTTCTGAAATTCCCTGTCTCTTCCAACAAATAAATATTCTAGCCTGAAGACGGGGAGGCCCAGATCTTAAGATTATGAAAATGCAATGTGTTTTTCTTAAACAAAACCTTTCTTCCATGATATACTAGACACTGAGACTTTGTATCCATGATTTCAAACATCTGTAAGAGAAAAAGAAGGCATAAAAGGCAAAACCCAGTCATTTCCAAATATCCAGATGTTTGGCATCACTTTGTCCTTGTAGTGTGTGGGTGTCCCCATCAGCAACAGTTGTAGAATCACTTCCAAGAACCAGGTTCAGAGAATGGTTTTGTGGGAACAGAGGTACCTTATCATATGCTGTGTTCTTGCAGAAATGAATTATCCCTGCTCTAATTAGTAATCCAAGAATAAGGGTGAAAACAAACAGACAGAAAGTTTACAGTAGAGTCTGTGGAGCACAGTGGGCAGAGAGCTTGCCATGGGAGGAATGTGAGCACCTGAGTGCAGGCCTCCCAAGCTTTACTGACCATCACCTTAGCTTTCTCTGGTGAGTTCTAGGCCAATGAAAGACCCTATGTCAGAAATGAGGAGAGAGGGCCAGTGATTAAAAGTGCTGGCTGTTCTTCCAGATGATCCAGGTTCACTCTAACATCTACAGGGTATCTTGAAACTGGCTCTAACTCTAACTCTAGTCCAAGGGAATATGACCCCCTCTTCTGGCTATTGTTGGCTCTGCACACATGTGGTGCATAGATATATAGGCAGGCAAACACCTATACACACTAAAAATAAAAATAAAGTCCTAGAAAATGTTAAAGAATAATAATATTAATAAAAAAAAGAGTGGATGTCTCCAGAGAAATGACTTCTGAGGTTGAATTCTGCACCCCACACACACACACATGTACACACAGACACACACACAGACACACAACTGCACAAACCTGTACACCCACATACACACATGTACATGCATGCACGCCTCACACACACACACACACACACACACACACACAGAGTACATGAACACAGGCACACATACACACACACATACACACACACCTGCACAAACATGTGCACACATGTATATACATGTACCACACACACATAATACATAAACACAGGCACACATACACACACACACCTGCACAAACATGTGCACACATGTATACACATGTACCACACATACACATAATACATGAACACAGGCACACATACATACACACACACACACACACACACACACACACACACACACACACAAGCTTAGGGTAACAGCATTTCTGAAAAGACAAGTGATTTCTCCATCTCTAATCTACCTAAACTCTATTTTTAAAGTAGCTCATTGTTTTTCTTTAATCATGGTACTCGTTCCAGGGCTTGGTAATGAAAACATGGCTTAAACACAGTGGATGTTGTAATGGACAGAGCACCCCAGTAGGAGTTAGAGAACTTTGATTCTAGCCAGTTCTACCTGTCTGATGCTGAGGGCACCTTTGGCAATATGTCTACATGTCTGCCTCGCTTCCTGAAAAACATAGGTGTTAAATGGGATGGGCTGCCAGCTCCATTCTAAAGCCAGCCTGAGGATGAGAACAAGTGTTTACAAAAACCATAATGCTGGCATTTCACAGACCTTATAGCACTGAATAGTTTTGAAAAGCATTTTCAAGCAAGGTTCATTTGATCCTTGCAGTAAGTCTGTACATATAGATGGTGTCCAGATTGCTCACTGTTAAGAGTCACAGAGAATCCTGGGTGCAGATATAGCTTGTGGGTAATAGAGAGGTCTTCCCATCAGGTATTTGGATGCTCATTTCCATCTCCTCAAGACACAGGCTCTCGTTCAACTGTGTTGTGGAACATCTCCAACCTTCCTACGTATGTTCATGGTCTCAAGGACATTGCTATCTTTTGATACACTCCATAATGGAGTGCAGGTGCACACAAAAGGGCTTCTAGCTTCATGTAGTTTGTAACTAAACTGGATATCTGAAATTTAAGGTAAAAATGACAACTGAAACTCCATGGTTGCCATTTAAAATCCAAGAATATCTTGTGGTTCCAGAAAATCAGGGTGTGTTCAGATCTATTTTTTATATTTACCTAAAATTACACTTAGTGCATTGAAGGTGTGTGTGTGTGTGTGTGTGTGTGTGTGTAAAATCTGAAATGAAGAGACCATCTAACAAAACCTCAGCAGCAAGCATGAAAAACCTCTTTTGAGTTTTTTGTTTTGTTTTGTTTTTTTGTTTTTGTTTTTTGTTTTTTGTTTTTTTTTTTGTTTGTTTGTTTTGTTTTGTTTTGTTTTGTTTTGAGTTTTTGGTCAGGGAAATCCAAGAAACTCCCAAAACAATACAACCTATTGTAATTGTCCTTGGTTGCCTCCCAGAGGTTGAAGATAAGTTCCTCTTTCTGAAGGAACCTTGTACTTAGGACACAGCATTCAGAAGGTTCTAGATGCAACTGACCCAAATCTTCATCTCCAATGACCAACTTTCACAGAACCAGAAAGTGCTATGCAAGCTGCCAAAGGAAGTAAGCAACCTATTCTACACAACTATGATGCCTGTGGACCACAGCAGTGACCTTCATGCCAAGGCGGTGGGGGTACAATGATGGCACTTGTATCTTGACAGTAACCAACAGATGTCTGGATATAAGTTCTACTCAACAGGAGGGGAATCATGCCTGGTACTAGCAACCTAGCCAACCACTCCAGAGCCAGTGAGGTCATGGATACTAGAGGAGCACCCACATCTGGTAGTTGATCAATATAATGTCTAACTGAATTCTAAATACTTACCTTTATTATCTAATTCAGATAATGCCTTACCCACAGATAAATGTACTTCTCACCCCTTATCAAAGAAGTTTCTCTTTGCAGCAGATGGAAACAATTACAGAATATCACAATTGGCCAAAATACAGAGAGTAACTGATGATTGTGGCTGCCCGTAGATACATCTACAACACACTCCTGCACCTAAGGCTTAGGGACCATTTCAGAAGAGCAGTCAGAAAGATTGTGAGAACCAAGAAACAGAAAGTCTGCTGAACAATTGTGTCTCTAAAAATGACAGGGAAGCTATAGCCACAACATATCACTGCCTAAAACAAGACCCAAACCATGACAACATTAATAAATAAGCTAACACAGAAGGGGGAAGCCTCAAGGGGTCCTGCCCTTAGATGAGGGGCTACAGGCAACTAATGACTGCTGAGAGAAGGAGATGGATCCCCTAGTTGATTATCCAATTCCAAGTGGCCATCCCTGAAATCATTCATATATATATGTGTGTGTGTGTGTGTGTGTGTGTGTGTGTGTGTGTGTGTGTGTGTGTGTGTGTTCAGCAGGTTGTACTTTTATATTAGGGAAGAGACTGATCTCCCTTGGAATTTCAACTGAAAAATGTAGACAGAAAGAGGTGACAAGGAAACTTCATGGTAACAACAGGCAATGTCCATGTAATGATTTTTTGCAGATTCTTTCTGGCAGGTGGTAAAATTGGTGAAGGAAACTTAGAAGAAAAACAGAATTTGCTTAGTATCGAATTATCTGCCTCAGTATCTACTGACTCAAATTAAATAATACTACTTTTATTGCAGAGAAAACCAGCAGACACTTTAGCCATGAGATCAAGGTCAAGTTCATGTATAACAGAGTTATCACCAGCAACCCTGAGAGTTACAGAGAACCATTTCTATAGTATTCTTGTCAAATGTGGATCACCCCACTGCATAATGAGAAGCCATGGGAAAACCTACAGATGGTCTAGGAAACAGAAGCTCTATAATTTTCACAACTGTCAAGATCACCAGGCATGATGGTGAACACCTCTAAACCCAGCACTCAGGAGGCAGTGGCAGGCAGATATCAACTTTGAAAGGGTAGGGAGGGAGGTGAGAAGAGCAGGAAGGGAAGGACGGAGGGGAGGGGGCAAAGTAGGAAGGAGAGGAGATCAGGAGAAGATGGGACAGGAAGGGAAGGAAAGGGAAATAAAGAGAGGGAGAGGGAGGGGAGGGGACAAGAGGAGAGGGGACCATTACAATTGGCAAATGTTAAGGCAAGGGACTAAGGGCAATGTGTACTCCTATGGAAACCTAGCAAAACTGGATAAGAACTTGAGCTTTGCCATTGAACACTTGCCATCTTCAAGTCATTATACAATACTTATATAATTGGCTAACTTTAGGGGACACTAGATGAGGGATATGTCAAAATTATGTACAATTTTTGCAACTTTTCAGAAAACCTAAAATCACTTTTAAAAATGAAAATACCCCTGGAGCCACTGTGACAGTTGTCTGTGTTCCTCAAAGCCCATGCGAACTTGCCAGGAGAGACAGCCAGGGTAATTCTCCATGCTGGCCCTTGTTCCAAAGAGTGTCTCTTTAGGGATTGGGATCCATGAGACCCCCAGACCACATTCTGACCTTGCCAGTTTTCTGACAATCCAGCCATTGGAAACCATCGTGCCTTCTGGCCAGCACATCCCCTGCAAATAGTGTACAAACTTACTGCTTCCTTGGAGACAATATCAGCACTGTCTCACATTGAATGCGGAAAGCGTGAGCCAAATAGTCTGAGATCTTCAATAACAAACACATTTCCTTCATTTTGATCACATTGCTCCTCATCCATTTCACACAGCTTCAAGGGTAAGGCAGGCAGAACTTAGATGCCACAAGTTCTGCCTCCAGTTCCTTCCTCCAACTGTGTCCACCCAACAATTCCAACGCCTCACTCTCATCCTTCATGGGAGGAGAACATGTGTTATCACTTTGCATTTTCTACATCTTTGAGGGTTATTCATTTCTCTACAAAACACACACATCTGAGTCCATGGTGCATGTCCCAAAGGTGTAAACTGGCAGCCACATATACAGTTGACAATTTAATGGCAATTGTGCATAGCCACATTTGAAATAGAGCCAATGCCACTGCCTAGAAATGAAGCAATCTTCCGCTGTTTCTGCATTTTATTCCTGGGAAGAGACATATACTTCTCTTCATGAGCCACACACCTCTGCTGCTACTGAGAACTGGGTGGGTGGAAGAGGGTCATTCCTGAATTTGGACCTAGCTCCCATTGTGTGTGTATGTGCATGAATGTGCTGTTATGAGGGCATGCATGCGAAGGCCAGGATACAACTTCAGCTGTTGTTCATCCCAGGTGCCACCCACTTTACTGTTTTTAAAGATAAGGTCTCTCTCTGGCCAAAATTACCAATCAGGCTAGCCTAGCTGGCCAGCAAGATTCAGAGATCTGCCCACATCTCCAACCACCCAGCACTGGGGTTACGAGTGTGTGTGTGCCACCACACCTGGCTTATTTTACATGGATTCTGAGTATTGAACTCTGGTCATTATGCTCACAAAGACTTTTCCAGCTTTTCCATAACCTCCTGAGTCCTGTCTGCATCAAGCAGTGCCTAATGGATTTATCCTAGCTTAAGAGGTTGGCTTCAAGAGTTTAAGATTTGACCCCTGGCTGGAAGGATCTTACAGTCTGGTATTCAACTGGAATTATTGCCTTTAAGTAGTTAAGTCTGAAACTAAAATGGAACACCCCAAGTTGCTGAAATCTGGGAAAAGGAGAGCAAAATAGTCATTAAAAGCTTCCAGTGGGAGTGAGTTCTTATATCTATTTAGCCAACAAGTATCTGAAAGTTCATTCTCCACATCATATGCTGCTCTAAGTAACGCTGTATGAAACAGATAGAAAAAGTAAAAATAAGCAGGTGGGTGTATTTCAGATAGTTAGAGATAAATCCAGAAAAAATAAATTGGAAAAGCTCTAAACTGGTAGGATGTGTTTAGCTGATCTATAAGCTTAACCACACATGTCCACCCAGGGAAATTCAAGGCCACTACAAATGTATTCTCTGACTTGCACAGCCCTTAAGATCCAAAACCTCAACCCAGTTATGGTTCTACACTATACAAAGAAATATGACTGGAACTGTAGCTAATTAGATTCAGTTTGGTGGGAGGGGGAGGCTGGATAGTTCAGTGGTTAAGAGCATGAATTGCTCTTCCAGAAGACCCAGTTTCAATTTCCAGAACCCACATGGTGGCTCGCAACCATCTATAAATCCAGTTCAAGACAATCTGATGCCCTCTTTTGGCCTCCATAGGAACCAGGCATGCATGTGGTACACAGACACACATGAAAGCAAAATGTTTGCATGCATAACATTAAAACATTTTTAAGACCCAATCAGGCCACCATTTTGTTCATTCTTTACAAAATCTCCCATTGTTTTTAGAAAGAAGAAATTATGTTTAAAAAAAAGGAAAACTCATGTTTTTGTATGGTTCATAGGCCCCCTGTATCCTCCTGAATAAATCTACACTTACTCTTCCACCTGTCAATGGTTCATGGAACATCAACTATGAGTGTTCTCAGCACCTAGGACAGTGCCAATACCTCTCAGATGTTTAACAATGTTGTCAAACTAAGTGGTTGCATGGGACTTTAGGTTTGACCACACTTAACATGAGATATGAAAATGTGGCGAGGGTGTTCTTTTTAGCTCTTATATATTTGTGGATCCATCTATTAATGAGGCAAAGAACTTTTAAAATAGAAAATTTATCATGGAGGCAAACTCTTGTGTTATTGTTCGTGGAAGTAATAAGGCCATGCATCTAGCTGCCAAGAAAGCTCCTGCTAGTGTCCACCACAAAACGATACTAGGACACCCACTGAAAGCCATGCCACAAGTCATGCTATGGATCACCTTCTTTAACAAAGGTCATTAGTGAGCCTAAATTAGAAGTCACACAGTCTTGGTGGCAGTTATCAAGTCTGCATCACTGAAAGTGCTCCTCTAGCTAGACTTTATGATGCTACACCTTTAGTATTGGGGGCCCATCAGTGAAGTCTGGGTGCAGTATCCTCAAGAGTGTGATACTGTGATGGTTAGTATAGGTTGTCAACTTGACAGTGTATTATAGTCTTTGAAGAGACAGTCTTTGGGCATGACCTGTGAAGGATTATCTAGGTTAATTGAGGCAGGAAGAGCCACTCTAAATGTGGGTGGTGTTATCCCGTGGGCTGAGGTCCTGAAATGAGTAAAAAGGAGGCAGCAGTTTTCACTCTACTTCCTGACTGTGGATACATTGTGACCAGCTGTCTTGAGTTCCTGACACCATGAACTCCCCATGATGATGGGAAATTCCCACTGTATCCCCAACTAGGAGCCCAATAAATCCTTCCTTCTTGTTTTTTGTGCACTTTTTTGTCACAGCAACAAAAGAGTAGCTAATACAGTCAATGATTAGCAAACTAAGCCAAATTCGGATGAACTCCAGCCCCACAAAATAGCCAAGTCTTTATTGTCCGCTTTTCCTAGAACTGTCTTCCCAAAGGATTTCCATCTGAGAAAATTGTGTTTTTATAGCCCTGTTAGCTCATTCCAAAAGTCTAAGAGCCACCCATGATTTTCCTCGCCAGTTTTCTAGTACATCTAACATCTCCCTTTCTTCCTATCTGTGTCAATACCCTACTCTATACCATCATGATACCAAGCCAGAGCCAAGCATGAGAGTTCCTCTTGTTTCAACATGCTTGGTGCACCACGAGCATGGAACACAATTTTGGTTGGTAATGTGTAAGACAGCACTTGCTAAGCACTTTAGAGGAACTGCCACACACCCAAAAAGAGGTGGGCTCTACTTCAACCTACTCCATCACTTCTGGATATCACATCCACAATCAGGACAGCTATCGTGGGTCTCTAAAAGACAAGTTAGAGCAAGGGCAAAGTCAAGGTTCTAAGTCAAGCAAGGCAGGGACAAAAAGAGGGTGGGTTCTCAGGATATTAGCATGGAATTAACTGCCCTTCAGCCTACATACACCAGGGCCTCTTACAAGGTGAAATACTAAATGGGCTTTCTGTTTAAATAAGCTTTGCTTAGGGATTCCAGGTACATGTAATCCAGTGTGTTGTGACTACCTCAGCCCCCAAATTGTTCCTCACTTCAACTTCTGGCCATCTTCAAACCATTCTTCATGCATGCAGAAACCAAAGTGAATCTTTTGTGAGGTGAAATATGATGATGCTGTTGCCCTAGTAAATGTCCCATAAATTTCCCTTTTCCACTTGAAAAGAAAGCCTGAAGCTCCTAAACATGGTATTAAGCCCAGTGTAGTGGTTATATAATGCTGTGTAACAAATTATCCCCTAAATTAGCAGCTTTAAACAGCAATCTTGTGTTATCTCACTGGGGGCCGAGGACTCTGGACTGGCTCTACTGGGGGCTTTTGACTCGGGATCACTCTTGAGATTGAAATCATGACATTGTCTGCGACTTCCCTGGAGATAGAAGCTCTGTTTCCAACGTGGGGTTCCAAAATGTTGGTGAGTGGGAGGCCTTAGCCATGAAGATCTTTTTATGGGGCTTCTTAGAGTCTTTTACCACATGGTGACTGCATGCTACCAGAGCAAGTGATCCAGAGGACAGCAAGGAGGAGCATCCTCATGCTCTGATCTCTGTCCTAATTTCAAACGTCTCACATCATCACTAGTCATTTGGTACAGACTGCTCTCTTAGGGAAAGGGAATCCAAATTTGCCTTTTGAAGGGATGAGTACCAAAAATGTAGAGTAGCAAGGCATAGACACGCACATCTACAATCCTGGTGCTGTGGATGAAGATGGGGGACTGCTAGGACTTGCTGGCTGCCGCCTACCTCCAGGTTCAAGGAGAGACCCTGTCTCAAGGGAATAATATGGAGAGTGATGGAGTAGGGCACTTGGCATCTTCCTCTGGAGTCTGAACATGAGCATGAGTGGGCATGCACATCTGTGCACATGAATATATACACAACATACTACATACATACTCAAACACATAAAGACACATAAAACATTTTAAAGTATCAAAATCAAGATTGAAAATAGCACAGGTTTTACATATTCTGTACCATGCCGGCTTTCTGAGAGCCACCAATGCCTCTCTTTTCTTGGCTAAACCCACGGTGAGTCCACTGGTTTCCTTGAGTTCAAGCACTTGCTCCCTTGAGCCCTTGGCTGTCCCTGTTTGCAATGATCTCTCCCATTTTCAATCTCTGGCTTTCTGATCTACTGTCACTTCCTCAGAGATGACCACTTGAATCACCCTATGTCAGACTTCTTTCCTTCTACTGCTTCCTGTGGTTTTCACACAATTTGCACTTGCTTGAAAGATGCTATGGAAGAGATGACAGCTTTGCTTGCCACTGTGTCCCCAGAGTCTGGGGAGGAATTGAACACAGGCTGACACTCAAACTATTGCTGAGTGAGTGAACGAGCAAATAATGAGAGTTAGCATTCTGAATACACATGGAGAGGTGCCGAGCGCACAGAACATTTGAACCCACAGCATAGCCCTCCCAAGCGGGGCTTCCTTGGCCCATAATGAATGGAAGTGGAAGCAAGGAAATAAGAGGGCTGTGAGATGAAGTTCTGCCTCTGCAACAGAAAACCAGAGCAATAGTGACCATAGCCCAGAAGTGGATTCTCCTCCCAGTGGATGTGAGTATGCCAGACATGGGTACAGGGAACTGTGTGCGGGATGTTGCTGACATGCGGAGCTCTTGCTCACTCCACCTTCATTAGTTCAGCCCCATCCTCTAACACACAGTTGGAAACCACCACTCCACATCATAGCAGGGGGTGGGGAATAGACAATGAAAACAAATAGTACTTGAGGTCACAGCACCAGGGAACTGTGGACAGTTGCAGAAATTGGGAAGGGGCAGTATGGATCAATAATTCCACCTTCTTGCTGGAGCAGGACTCTCCCAGCCCAGGAACTGCCAAGGGGATGAGGTGGCCTGTCTTCATGTCCCATTCCCAAATATGTACTGGCAGAGATCTTTTTATACCTGGATGCCAGTGTCACCAGTCAGTATAGAACCCAGTAAAGGACTCAAAGTTAAGATGCAAGGAGAAAAGTGGATTTCTTAAAAGATTGACATCTAACCATGGAGGAATAGTGCATGTTCTAAATCAAGTTGAAGGCACTGGCTCCCCACAAGGTCTTAGCTCAAGTATTAATCACCAGAGTGGTAACAGACAGACCAGACATAGGAGAGCCAGGCAACAGTGAGGCTCAGGGAACAGATGGCTCCTGACCCAGCTATGCCCAACACTGTTTTCTTAAAATAACTTCTTCACGATGGCCTCTTGTTAATGGGAAATGTATTTTATAGATCTGTAACACAACTAGACATGGGATTTCAAAAGTTAAATGAATAACACACTACAAGAAGAATATATATATATATATATATATATATATATATGTATGTATGTATGTATGTATTAGGAGAAAAGTTATCTCATTTATAATAAAATAATCTAGAGATCAGATTTTTTTAATTTTCATTTATGTTGTGTATGTCTATAAAAGTGTACATACATGTTTCAGTGCAGATTCGGAGATCAGAGGATGACTTGCAAGAGTCAGTCCTGGTTCTCTTCTATTGATTGGGTTCTAGGAATCAAACTTAGACCATCAGGCTTGTCAGCAAGCACCTTCCTCTAATAAGCTACCTTGTTAGCCCCATAATCTCCATTTAAGGGTAGCAATGCTTGCTACATCTACTCTGAAAGTGGAATGATTAACCAGAAACTTATACATAATTATTTTTAATATGGTGTTGTATTGGTTAGTTTTTGTCAACATAAACTAGAGTCTTGGGAAGAGGGAACCTCAATTGAGGTATTGACTCTATCAGTTTGGCCTTTGGGAATGTCTATGAGGCATTTTCTTGACTAATGAATGATGTGTTAAGGCCCAGCCCACTGTGGGTGATTTCACCTCTAGACAGTTGCTCCGGAGTTGTATAAGAAAGCAGCTGAGCAAACCATGAGGCATAAGCCACTAAGCAGCACTCCCCCATGGCCTCTGCTTCAGTTCCTGCCTCCAGGTCCTTGACTTGAGTTCTTGTCTTGGCTTCCTCCAATGACAATAACCTATAAGCCAAATAAACCATTTCTTCCCCAAATTGTTTTAGGTCAACTTTTTATCCAAAAATAAAAAAGACAGCTGGGATATGAGATAAGTAACTAGGGGTACCTTTGTTTTACACCTATTATTTTAAACAGGAGCTGAGGGGGTAAGAATAGAGGAAGGGACAGGTGGAAGAAGGAAGAGATGGAGGGTGAAAGAGAAAGAATGAGAGAGAGAGAGAGAGAATGTTGAATCACTTAACTTTCAAGCTTTAGATAAGAACTCATGTAGGGTGTATTTGGGAGACTCAGAAGACGTAAACATTGTAACCATGGATGACCTACATTTAAGTAATGGGGAACAACTCAAGAGAATACTGAACAAGGCCATGTCCTGACACATCCCTCCATTACACTAGGTTATCTGCTTTCCTCCAAAGGGTTGCACACATTTTAAAAATGCACAAAATATTTTCCATCTATATGTAAAATACAAGTTCTTTTTTCTGTTTTACTGTTATGGTTTGAATATGAAATGCTCATCCAAATTCATGTGCTTAACAATTTTCCCCAAGCTGGTTGTGCTATATGGGGAGATTCTGGAAACTTTAAGAGGTGGACCCAACCAGAAGTGGGCCATCATTGAGGGTGTGTCTCATAAAGTTCTGCATGGTGCCTTGTCCTTCCACATTCTGTTTCCTGTCCTTCAGCCTCCTTGTATGCACTCCTTCACTCCCACGATGCTCTACCTGAGTACACAGTGCCTAGCAACAGTGGGCCAAGGCCTCTGAAACCATGAGCCAATTTTTCCTCTCAGAGTGGGTCCTTAGTCACAGAGTTAAGTAAACTGGCACCCCCCCCCAAAAAAAAACAGGGTTGTTACTCTGACTAAATGTGATTGTGGTTCTTTAGCTCTAGAATGAGTTTGGGGGGGTTGGATGAGTTGGGAGATTGAAGCCCAGAAAATCCCTGAAATATTGTGATCAGAACTTAATAGGCAGTTCTGGTAGGTGCTGAAGACTAGAACTGCTACAGAAACATGGTGAGGACTAGTATCACAACGTTTCAGGTGGCCATAAGTATTTTATCCAAGATTGGACTAGAGACCACCTGCTAGAGCCAAGAAAACCGTTTGTCTATTTTTGGTCCATGCCCACAGATGGAGATTTAAATGGAGTTGACTTTAAAAGTGATGAACTATGGAACAGAAGAGATGGTAAGCAGGTGAGAGCATATACTGCTCTTCTAGAAGACAGGAACTCAGTTCACAGTACCCATGTTAACTGACTCACAGCTCCTTAGAACCCCTACTCCAGGGGGTCCATGCCTGCCCCTTCTGGTCTCTGCAGGATTGCACTCACGTGCACATATCTACACAGACACACAAGTACAGGTAATCAAAAATAAAATAGATCTTCAAGAGAAGCATTTTTAATTAGTTTATTTATTTTTGAAATTTTATGTGCATTGGTGTTTTGCCATGGGTGTTGGGTTCCCTGGAACTGGAATTACAGACAGTTATGAGCTGCCATGTGGGTGCTGGGAATTGAGCCCGAGTCCTCTAGAAGAGCAGTCAGTGCTCTTAACCACTGAGCCACCTGTCCAGCTCCAAGAGAAGCATTAAAAAACAATTTAATACTTCATGTGTACGAGTGTTCATCTGCATGTGTATCTACACTAGATAGACTAGACAGCCAGCTTGTCCTTCTGTCTGTGCATCCATGCTCACTCAGAGAGCAATGATGTGGGATCTAGAGAGGTTAGGGAGATGGGAGGAGAAGGGCCAGGTGAACACAGCCCTTCAGTCTATGGACTGAAAATCACTCTGCCCAGTCCCTGTCATTAAGCACACAGGAAAAGCATATGATTAGTGTCTCAGCCATATGCCACTGAAAGAGCTTGGAGTATAACTAGACTGTTGGTCTTTGAAATCATCCAAGTCATGAAACAGGAAAAAAGTTAAGCAAACCATGGAGGAAAATATTTCCACCCAGAAAAACTTTTTATCAGGCCAGCTAACAACCCTAAGGTAAGTATACATACAGAGCCTTGGGACCTCTATGGATGTGGGGGCCAATGGTCCCAGCCTTTGACATTCTGTCTATTGATTATCACTCCATAGAGAGCTGGCTCACAAAAGACTGGGGATAGAGGTGACAGGCAGGCCTTCTCTCAGGGTCCACTTCTTGTCTCTGGACCCACCTCAGCTCCCTGCAGCTAAAAGCACCCCTTTATAATTCATAGCCCCGAGACTGGGCGGGCCCTCTAACCCTCCCCTAATTGACAGTTTACTCGAACTTTCCCCTATCCAATATAGATGGATGCCACCTGTCCCACAGGGCAGCTGGGCCTACCATTGCTTTGATCCCTTCACCTTTAGGTAGCCTTGTTCACCTCTACCACCAGTTAGGAGACACAAGCAGTTCCGCACACAGCAGTACCTTCAGCGTCACGCCTCTGTTTCAGAAATTTCCTTATTGCAGCTAAACCTCTCACCTTAATCCCATAACCCCTTCACCTGATTCCCCCTCTGATCTAGTGTCTCTCGGTACCTACCACCTGCCAGAGGACAGTATTCAGTGCCCTTCTGTTTGTCTTTTCACCCTGATTTAATGTATGGCCTTTGCCTTGTTATTAAATAACCAGGATATGAGTTTGTTTTGCTCTGCTGAAGAGTATTGCACACATAACAAAACAATAAAAGTGCCAGCGAGCACCTGCTCCCTGTTCTGCCCAACTGGGCTTGTCGAGATCACCCACGTATTCTGAGAAGCGCAATCTCACTCACGCAGCAGCATCTGGCTTCTGCCCCACGCCTCCCTCTGTGGAGCTTGTTCCATATCTCCCAGGCTAGCTTTGCTCAGCCTTACTGGGACACTTTCTGCATCTTTCTAGGGTTCCCCATGGGTTTCTCACTCAAAAAAAAAAAAAAAAAAAAAAAAAAAAACAGCCAGGAATTTAAATTCCTACTTTGCATAACTCACTCTAAACGCTGAAGGTTGGGAACTGGGTCTTGGGAGGAGATAGCTATTGGGCTGTTATCTCCATGTTGCCCCATACCCTGGGGAGAGTGCGATATGAAGACCGCAGATATATGCCTGACTTGAAAGCTGCTGGACAGATGACTCTAAATGGCATTGAGAAAGAGGGGTAAGGTACAAGTCCTCCAGTGTGTGACAACTTCCCCACCTGGCCTGGAGACCAGATGAGCACTATATCCAGGCAGAAGGTAGTCATTCCAAAGTATACTGGAACCAAGGGTCCAAGATGAACCAAAAATATGGTCCGTGACTACCATACTCTCCTACTACCCAAGACAATTTGTCAGGCAAGAAGCAAACAAGTTGGAGCTGTGTAGATGGCCCAGAGACTTCAAACCCCACTGGTATGACTTCAAATAATTGACTTCTGTGAATGAACACACAGTTTCTGTGTTAAAGAAAGGACAACCACATACCATAAAGTTTAGAGAATGGGTTACTGTAAAGCATTTTGAAATATCTGCCAACTCCCATCATTTGCCCTGGTGGCTAGAGGTCTAAAAGTTTCTCTACACAGTCCTGATGGGTTTGAAAGTGAGCTCTGGGCTGGCTCACCTCAACACACTCTAAAATGAAGCTGAAGTTGGAAATATCTGAAGGAAGTAAGCAGGGCTCTGGGCCCCTGCTGGTGCAAGAGAAACCAAGTCATTCAGTCTAGAAGGAGGAGCCCCTTAGAATTTTTTTTTTTTTTTTTTTTTTTTTTTTTTTTTGGTGCCAGTGAGCACAGATGTACCAAGAGCCTCTACTCTTGTTGCCATGGTGATTGCTCCTGCTCATGCTGTGTGACTGGGTTTCAGAGCATGGAACTTAAAAAATAAAACTAAGAGTATGCGTACTTGATACACTGGTGAGATCACCAGAGAGCAACCTAAGACTCAACATGTGAAGTCTGTACACACGAGGGGACCCTGTCTTGTTTTACCCAAGAACACAGTAAATTCCAAAGGGACCTGTCTCTAAATAGCTCTGAACAGGGCTGACAAGCAGCACATCCCTGTTTACCCACACTGACTTCCTCCTGGGGGGATCACTGAGGAATGGGTGAGCATGTGTAGCTGATGCTTAGCACCTACAGAGCTAGCCCTGCTCTGAGATGCCTTCTGGTCTTTTTGCATTCAGAAAGGTCAAGAACCTGAAAACATCTCACCCAGGAATTCATCCCTCTCCATCATCATGGCCATTTCAAACACAGGATTCCATACAAGTTTCAGATGGGATATGCTGTTCACTTGACCCAGTGTACATTGACAAGGGAAGAATTGTGCCAGTCACCCTGTCCACTGTCATAACCTACTTATGCCATGATATGATTTAAAAAACATAGAAATTCAAATGACATGGTTTAAGAGACATGGACAAGAGAAACACTATTCTGTTCTCTTCTCCTATCTAACACAGGGCATCTGGGTATTTAGATGTGTGCACTTTTTCCTCTCAAGGGCCATTTGGACATCCTCTTCTGACAGAAACTCATTCTTTCAAACAGGAAATGATAACTGCTTTCTCTAAAAGGCCAGAGAGTAAATAGCACCAGCTTCAGTCTCAATAACCAACTCTGTCACTGCAACACAGGCAGCCACAGGATATACATAAACAAATGTAGCTATGCTCCAACAAAACCTTATTGGCATAAATTGACAGTGGACAGTGGTCCAGACAGACTCATCATGAGTCACATTTGCCAGACCCTGCTTTATCACAATCTTCTTAAACATCTCCCCCCATTGCTAGCTCTTCTTTCTAAGCTTAGAGTTTATGTGATGCCCTTCTTATATTCCCAGGTGGTGGGGCTTTGACGTTTCCCTTCCCTAGTGGTATAGGTTCATTCATTAGGCCTTCTTGGATGTGTGATCTGTTTAAGGAAGGACTCCAATATAGGGACACTGAGATCCCCAGTCACATCTGAACATTGCCTCCTCCTTGTAGGATGTGGTCTGGTTATCTTTCACTTGAGCTCTTTCCATCTTTCCTTCATCTTCTGCTCCCTTTGAAGAATGAAATGTCATCCTTTTGTTCGATGGCCTTTGTAAGTAAAACTCCATTGAACACCTGACCAGCAACTGTGGTTTCACTTTCATCATCACCACTCAGATAATCCCAAATCTCTTAAAAGTTATTTATTACATTCATGTATTATGTGGGTGGGCGGATGCGTTCTATATTTGTGTAGCGATCAGAGGACAACTTGTAGGAGTTGGTTCTCTCCAGCATATCGATTTCAGGGGTGGAACTCTGGTCATCACCCTTGGCAGCAATGTTGAGTCATCTCATTGACCCCAAGAGTTGATATTGTCTATGAGGGGTACAGACCTGAACCCAGAACCCCAGAACTAAAAGTCAGACCTCTAGTGAGTAGAGAAGTGATCATTCAAGATCCCAGCACCTTAGATAGTCATTTAATTTTGGGTGAGAAGAAATCTAGAATACATACCCACTTATCCATTTAAGAAGTCCAAAGACTTTCTTCCTCAAGAACTCAGGGACTCAAAAAGTGGGGGAGATGGGGTGGGGTGGTTGAGGGCTATCTGGGGCTATGGAATGCCTACCTGGGTTTGAGGTTGGGGAAAAGGCTCCAGGGGTAGGGAGTTCACTGTGCAAGCCTAGGAACCCAAGTTTAATGCACATACTTACATTAAAATGCTCACATATGTACACCCCACACCTTTTTTTTTTTTTTTAGTAAAAGAGATGATATCTTCACATCACAAGGGAAATAGTAGAAGGTATCCTGAGCCTCTCACACAGCAACTGGTCCTGTCATTTGAATCTGAGGTTTGCTTCTTAATCAAAAGGCCTTGGGCCTTCAGGAGTGGGTCGTATAAATCATAGGAAGTCTCAAGAAGTCAACTAAAGGATTCAGAGCAAAAGGCAGCCAGAGAGGGAAATCTGATCTTCATCTACTTTATTAAGTTAACATTTTTCTACCAGCATTCCCTGTCTCCCCTGTAAAACCTTCACACACATGAAGGATAAAGAAGCGAATCTATCCTTGGCGCACCTGGAGTGGGTGGGCTCTGAGTCTGCTCCTTGCTTGAATATCATTTTCAAGACAAAGTATAATGACCCCCGAGTTAACTCCTCCTCATGGGCAATAAATTATAAATAAGTTGAAGTTCACAGCCAAGGAATTTGACAAGCCTGATACAGGCTGGAGAAAAAAAAAATGCATCTCCAGTTACATCCTGAAAGGCTAGCCTGGACTTTTACTCACGATTACAATTGGTTGAATGGCAGCATATGCTTAGAGATACTCCTGTGCCAAAGGGAGCATTTCATGACAGCCAGGAAAAACATGTGGTCACTCAAAGCTGTTCACTGGTCTCAAAAAAAGCTAACTCATGGTTTCACAGGAGTTTTGGTGTATGGGAAAGGTGTTGTTTGATTTTTGAGAGAGGGTTCTACATAGCTTGGGCTCTAGTCTTGCTATATGGCCAAGGTTGATCTTGAACTCCTAATTTTCTTGCTATCATCTCCTGAGTCCTGGGATTACAGGAATGAACCACCATGGCTTGCATACTTGGGATTTTTTTATGGCAACAATTTGCACTTCTTGCAAAATATACAGGCACCATTATTGCTGAGCTTCCTTTGTATGAGCTGAAAGAGGGTGTTGGATCTACTGGAACTGGGATTACAGGCAGTTGTGAACCACCATATGGGTGCTGGGAACCAAACCGGGGTTCTCTTCAAGGGAACAAGTTCTCTTAACCACTGATCTCTTTAGCTCTACAATGAATTATTTTTGTAAGTAGGAATCCACTCTGAAGTGATAAAAAGACAGTATGTTCAGCGCCTAACCCAGGATCACAGTGGTCCCTATCCCTGTCAAGTACTAGATCCTCTACAGAGTTGCACGCAGTATACTTTTGTACAAGTGCCAGACTAGTTCATTTGCTGGCACCAGCATCACCACAAGCCCTTGAGTCATGTGTTAGGCTATGATGGCCTGATGACTACAATGTCATTAGGCAATAGGAATTTCCTGGCTTCATGGTACACTTATGAGACAACTGTCATATGTGTGGTCCATCATCGACCAAAATGTTGAGCTGTGCCATATGACTGCTAAGTCTCATAAAATGTGAAATGCTAGTGATAGGAAGATAAATTTTTATATGAAAAGAAGGGAGGGGAAATCGGAGAGAGGGAGAGGGGAAGGCCAAAAGAACCAATGGTTACACAGTTTGCTGAAAGACAACATGATTTCAAAAACCCTGACACGGAAAGAGCGGTGTCTCTATGAGCTGGTCAGATGCACTGGGTTTCTGAGTGGCGGATATTTAATCACTTACACTTCACTGGTCCCTTCTGAAGATGTGGGTATGAAATGGATCTCAGATGTTTCAGGGCAAGAGATGCCACATTTATTTATTCTCCAGGAGCTCCACGGCCACATGAAAAGGAGAATGGCAGTCCATTTGCCTAAGTTGGCTGCACACTAAATGGATGCTTAGTAATAAAATATTTTGCTCAATAAAAAGTTATGTGTATGTCAATGGTTTTACTTTGAAACAATTAGAACACAGCAGCAGCACCCACTTCATTCCAGGATAATAATAGTCATTATTTGTTCTTTAGTGGTACATGTAGCATCTCCAGGGCACAGTCATAAACATAGCTGTCCGCTACACAGTGGGCATAAGCCATTCCCAAATAATGAATATTTCCATTAGCAGATAATGTGGGCTACACTGGATCTCAGGGGTCCTCATCACAAAATAAGAATTTCCTCAAACATCCCAGTACCCACACAGCTTTGAATTCTGTTTTCAATATACATGGTGCGGGGACTCAGCCCTCCTATTAGCCTCTTTCATCTAGCCATGCTTCAATGCTTTTTGGAGCCTTCTATGGTTCTGCTGCCCACATGCTCTTTCAAACCCCCATGAATTGACTTTGTCCTCTTGCTTATATCACAGCATCATCAGCTCAGGAATGGTCTCTGACAGAAAGCCAGCCTGGGGTATTACAGTATCTCTGAGAAACCACCACTCCATCTCGTGTAATGCAAAGTAAGCCCCAGTGTGTGAGTGTTAGATGAGGGACTCATTCCTAAGATGGAGCCTGGCCAGCTCAGGAAAGAAAATGGAAGACCACATACTTCCCTCGGGTCCCTTGTTTCTCTTAACATAGCTTACAGTGTGCCACCTTAACTCAGCTGCCATATGCCACAGATTCATACATGGGAGTCTACAGAGACCCCCAAACCCAATGTGGGTCTCATCCTATATTTGTGGGTTTGTTCCCTGAACCTAAACGCAGAACTATATCTGTGTCTTAAAGGCAAGAGGTACTCAACACTTGGACTTGAGCTGTCTTCAGGGTACACACCAACATAAACTGCGGGGGGGGGGGGAGTACAGAACCTCAAATGGGGAATTTGCTTCTTATTGCCAGTGATGGGAAGAAGCAAATGCCCACGAGCAGCTGATGAACCCAAGAGTCCATCCCATTGTACATTGTTAGGTTTGGTCCATTCTTGAGTTGCTCACGGTCCTTTTATTCTATCTAACTATAGAAGGAAGCCTGCCAAACACCCACTGTCTGTACTCTGGAGAAACCAAACCATATTCTCGGGCCACACCCATCTCACTGCCTTCTTTTGCATAGCCTGTGCATTAGAAGTGTTTTTTACATTTTTAAGTGGTTGAGAAAAAAACAATCCAAGAATGGTATTTTGTGACAAGCTGAGTTGTATGCTGTCCATATTTTCACTTCTAAAAGTTGAACGTAATTATCTGAATATAGCCACATTCATTTGTATTGCCGGTGGCTTCTTCAGTACTGTCTTAGCAGAGCTGGCATGTCTATTAGGTGGTCCTTTATAGGGTATCTTTGGACATTCCTACTCCTCAGATGCAATCAATGTTCTCTGAACATTAGTTGAAATGTTCAGTGGTGCAAACACAAGAACTGCAGTTGAACATGCAGTATGCATGTTCTGGAGACCTCCTTCCAGCAGGGGGCACTATTTTCTAACACCAGTTCTCCGCGTACACTCCTGCTAGGCGCCAGGGGGACCTCCCTCTATATGCAGCTTCTTTTTCTTTATCAGGCCCCCAAAACTTCTTGAGAAGTTGTCCAAAAAGGGTAATGAGTAGGGTGTGAAATTTGTGTGTCCCAGTGATCCCCAGTGTAGGAAATAAGGCCATGAGACATCTACTCTCAAGCAGGGGAGGTATGTGAAAACCTATAACCACACTCCGGAATACTAGTCAAGTCCAACAGTCAGTTCAACTGAATGATGGGAGTTCCTGCATTGAGCCCTCTAGTGTGTTAGACCAGACATGTCCAATCTGGAGGTCCGAAGGCCTTGTGAATCTCAGGATAGCTATGATTATGGCTCATCACATTTACAGATGACAATGACCCATTGCAATATGAAAAGCTTGGACACTCCTGTCTAGACCTTAAAGAAAGCGCTCTGTAAGTTGGGGCCTTCTGGTCTCTGTCTCTTTCAGACTCTGCTTATTGCTCTGCCTTCAAAGCCAGCACGCCTCCTTGCTGGAGCCCTAACCTATTATAAGAACTATTTTGAAGCTACACAACTTGACAAATTAACATCAGTCTTACATAAAACCCCCTTTGGATTCCAAGGACAGTGGGAGAACCCTCTCTCCTGAACTACACAGAGGAGAGGGATTAATTTTCTGAATCAATTATCTTTCATTTCTCTCATGTAACATATCATTTGGTTTCTATAAAGTTCTGGGCCATTGCCTTCTGGAAAAATTCATGGAGCCAGCAAGCAAAAGGGAGGAACTGATTAAAAAGAATGTTTCTTTCAATGCCACAAATTCGCTGAAATCCCTTCAAAGCTCTGAGCAATAGAGCCTGGGTCCCTTCTCTGCTTGGCCTGTTTTTCCATTCATCCTCTGACGGCTGCTGAACACTTGAGAAACAGCTGGGATGAGGTGCAGGGACATGCTTGCAGGTAAGAGCTCAGAGACTTAAGAGACATCCCAGGACATCCATTTGCATTAAAGATGGACTCTCCTGAGAATGAACCACAGAATTCTAAAGTGCAGCTTGCTAAGACCACAAAATCAAAGCAAGAACAAAAACACAAAAACGGAAAAAAACAAAAAACAAAACAAAACAAACCAGTGGAAATGATGAGGTACAGACAGCCACCATTCCCATGTTTGAGCTGCTGGGCACTGGTGATTGGTGAGACTGCCTTCACACAGGACGCCCTCCTGGATCCCTCCAAATAAATGCATGTGAAAGAAATCACACTGAACATTCACTTCCCAGAAGAATGTCAGTGTTAGTAGCACACCACTTTGACTGGTGAGCTAAGACTTAGCTGATGATCATTAGGGGGTTAAGTTGCTGGGGATGCTGTGGAAATGCTTTAGATTCCACCTAAATGCATATGGTTAATGAATAATACTTATCCAAAGAAGGAAACTACTCTCTCCCTTTAATAAATCTGAAGAGAACATCTGCTAAAGGCAAATGCCCTCTGAACAAGATAGGCATGCCTCCCAAGTGTCTCTTCTCAGCAATTGTTAAATACTATCAGCTTAAAATAGAGCTCTCTGTTTCATGAATACAGAAATGATTGACAGCTGTCAACCTGCTGGGTTACTGAGATAGTCATGATGCAAATAAGAATATAATTCTGGTGTAGCTTGCTTCAGCCTATACCTTCACTGGAGTCTGCTGCAGTGCACTTGCACACGATGAAACCATGATGCAGATGAATTCTTACCGAAGCCATCAGTTAAACCATAATAATGGTGCTCCCAGATGCTGAGGGCCTTCCATACAACATCCACTCAACCACAATTTTAATCTTCATTTTTCATTCTTTTTTAAATGTATGCATATGGGTGTTTTGCATGCATGTATGCCTGTTCACTCCTTCATCTCTGGTGCACACAGTGACCAGAAGAGGGTATAGATCATCTAGAACTAGAGTTACAGATGGTTGGGAGCTACCATGTAGGTGCTGGGAATTGAACCTCTGGAAGAGCAGCTACTGTGCTCTTAACTGTTGAGCCATCTCTCCAACCCCAATCATAATTATTCTTAACATAAGCCATGACTAAATCAACACCTGTACTGCAGGTGGTTTTGAGGCCAGCAGAAGGAATCACAACAAACAGGAAAAAAAAATGAAGGTAATCATAGGTTGTCTTATTTTTTTATTAAATATGACTATATTTAATTACTTGTTACTCTTACTTTTGCTTGGTCGGAGAATGCAGCATATATCTGTTAAAATTTAAAGATGGCTGAAGCTTCTAACTCATTAGGAGCATTGGCTGGAAATGTTAACATATGAAACTACTTATTTAAAGGCATCTGAGAATGCCATGGCAACCAAGATGAAAAGTCACATCACAAAGCAAATGGAAGTCCTCAGAAGAGCCGAAACATCTCCAGCCCTTTCTCTTTGGGATGTTTGCCATTTGGAGACAATTCCCGCAAGAAGTGCGGGAATGATAAAGGAGGAGAGAGGTAAAAGGACAGATGTCTTCCAGTATAGGACAGAATGGGGTACCATGTCAGTGTATCAGACACACACGTACGATTACTTGATTTATGACAGAAATGCTACTGAAGTACAGTGGAAAGGCTCCTGCTTTCAACAAACCATATCAACTGGACAATCACTTGGGGAATTAATTTCAGATGTGCCTCATATCTAATACAAAAGATAAAAGAACAGTGCTTCTACTCCGAGACAGAATATCTTATGACTTAGGAGGAGTAAACATTTCATAAATAGGTTATAAAAAGCATAAAAGAAAGATTGACAACTGGACTGCATCAAAATGAGTAGCTTCCCATCATCAAAGCAAGATACCTGGTTTTTTTAAAAATGCAGCACAGGATGAAGATACTTGTGATGTATGTATTGATGATGGGTTAGAACCTGGCAGTTAGGTTTTTGTCAATTTGATGCAATCTAGAGTCACCTGAAAAGGGGGAATCTCAGTTGAGAGAATGCCTCAATCAGACTGGCCTTTAAGCAAATCTATAAGGCATTTCTTGATTAATAGGTGATGATGGGGGAAGGGGCAGGTACCCCACTGTGGATAGTCCCACCTTTGGATAGATGGTCCTGGGTTGTACAAGAAAGCAGGCTAAGAAAGCCATGGAGAGTAAACCAGTGCATAGCATTCCTCCGCATTCTGTGCTTCAGTTCCTGTTTCCAGATTTCCACCTTGACATCCTGCCCTGACTTCCCTCAGAGAGGAACTGTGACCTGGGCAGCCAGGAATCTATGTCTCAGAAACCAAAACAGGAATGAACTAGAACAACAATGCTCTTTGTCAACCTGATAGGATCTAGACTCACACGGAGGTCTGTGATTTCTAGGTATGGCTAACTAAGATGGAAAGAACCACCCTAAGTATGGTCAGCACAATTCCTACACTGAAGGGAAGGAAGGGCAAGGGCAGCATGAGTGTCCATCCTTCTCTACTTCCTGGCTGCGATGGCGATGTGACAACTGCCTCCCCACTCAGCTGCCATGGCTTCCCTGCTCTGAATTGTAAGACAAAATAAACCCTGTATTCTTAACCTTGTTTTTGTCAGATATTTTGACACACCAATAAGAAAAGGGACTGATACCAGGGTCTAATGAAGGACTCCTATTCAGAATCTCCTACAAAGCACCAAGAAACAGTCATAACCCAGTCTTTCGACTAGGCAAAAAAGCATCACAGACAGTCACAAAATGGCAAATAAGTACATGGATTGTTCCTTAACATGATTGACCGTCATAGAAACACAAATTAAAAGCACGATGAGATCCCATACAAATGTGCCAGGGTGGCTAAAATGTGAAGAACAGCCATTTCAAAGTCTGCTGAAGATGTGGGGCCCTGATGGCGAGACGTAGTAAGATAACTAGAAAGGACACTATTCCATGATGTCAGTCAAGTTAAAGATACAGACACCCAGTGACCCAGCAGCTTTATTTCCAAACATATGCAACAAAGAATTGTACTCTGTCCTCCAAAGACACAAATGATACCAACAGAAGCACTATTTACTAAAGCTGTGAAGTGTAGATGACCCAAATGACCGTCAGAGCTATAACAGATACATCATGGTAATGTCATACCATAAAATACTATAAAGCCATAAAAACAAACTACCACTTTACACAGCAATCCAGAGGAAGCTAACAGACATACTGTTAGCTCCCAGGAGAGAGAAAAGAAATAGATAGGGCTCTTTTTCTACAGAATTTTTAAAAATAAAGAGCACTATTATCCTAACAGTCCAGAGGTCAGGCTACATGCTTACCTCTGAGGAAGGAAATTTAGCTTGGAGCATAGGGGGAAAAAAAAAAACATTGGAATGCTAAAAATGTTCTATATCTTAATCTAAGTTGTGATTAAACAGGTGTGTATGTTTGTAAAAGTGAATCAGGCTATAAAAATTCATATTTGTGCATTTTATTGGATGTAACTTATACCTTAATGTAAGAGATATGAAAACTGAAATCAAAACTCAAGGTAAAAACAAAGACAGTTCTAGAATAATAAAACTTAAAAAAAATGAAGCATAGACCTGAAGAAAATACTTTAGGATATCAGTTTTGTTCTGGTCTATTCTGTTCTCAGACAGATGAGAATTATCCTAGATGGAAACTCAAAAATGAGGAAACTTAGCAAAGATGACTGTTAATTTAAATAAGGATAATTTCCCATCAAAATGAATGACTCCTATAAGAAGGGGGAGTATATAACAGAGTGGAAACTATTCAAAGATCCTAGGATTGTTCAGAGAAAGGATCCTTGAGTCCCCTTTGTAAGATATCTCACTATATGTGTGTGTGTGTGTGTGTGTGTGTGTGTGTGTGTGTGTGTAAATATATGAAAATTCTGGGCCAATATGAAGGCACACACCTGTAGTCCTAATATTCAGGAAGTAAGTTCAACTCACTGGGCTACACAGTGAGTTCAGGGTCAGTGTGGGATGCAGAGTTCTCAAGGCTAGCATGGGATACATAGAAAATTCTGTCTCAAATAAACAATAAAAACAAAAAAATCTAAAAAGAATGGAAACCTTAAGTATTTCTGGCCACAAGTGTTTTGTATTTTATTCAGATGTGTGAGTTTGCATATGCAGGAGGGTGCCCATAGAGGCCAGGAGCTGGAGTGGCTGTGAGCCACCTACCCAAAGTGGGTGCTGAGAATCAAACTCCAGTCCTCTGTGAGAGCAGCTAATTCTCTTAACCACAGAGCCATCTCTCCAGCCCCAGTCACAGGCATTTTAGGTTAAAAAAAATCCAACCTGATTACTCAACTCTCACTAATGCAAATTAAAACTATGATATTAGATTTAATTATTGGAAAGCTTTCTAAACGTCTCAGAAACCATTTAGGAATATGGGAGGGTGTTTAGAGTGCATGTGAGAGGGCAAAGAGGGTAAAAGGGAGGGAAGGAGGAAGAGAGGAGGGGAGGGAGGGAGGGAGGGAGCGAGAGGGAACTGGGATCGACATGTAAAATAATAAATTAAATTTAAAAAAATGCTTTGACTCCAAAATTTAAGTTCAAGGGCAAGTTAGTGGGGAAAAGGATTTCTATTTTTGTTTCCACAGAAAATGAAAAGATGTGGATTCCTTCCAGACTAATGTGGTTTGATCAAGCCAGACCGCCTGAAACAGAGTACCAGGTGATCCTGCATTCAAAACAGCTGGACAAAGCAGCCTTACAGACTACAGCCAGGATTTCTGAATCTTCTTCCAATCCCCCATGACAGTGCCCCTTACCAGCAGGAAGTAGTTTGGAAAGAACAACACCCAAATTCCCAAATATTGTCTGTAAATGTTTGTTTTCATTTAAATGGACTTGTTTATAAAAAAAAAAGGAATATGAATCTACATTTGCAATTACACATTGAATGAGATCTAAATCTTGGTATTTCTATGCAAGATTGGTGCCTGGATTAATAATTGCTTGTATTAACTATCTCATTAGTAATAGTATGTTGGTTGTATGGTTGAGTGATAGTGTTTTTGATACTAAATATATGATCTATAATAACAGTAAAAGATGCATGTTGTACCAATCTTCCAAAAGCAGGGTAAAGAATGTACAAGTGATGTACATCCATGCTTATTGGCATACAAAGAAGATTGAAACCCCTAAATGGAATATTATGCTAAATCATAATATACTGCTTTACTCAACTGCATGAAGGAATTTCACAGTCAGAATAAAGCTATATATCATAAAGCTTATATCCAATTATAGAAAGTGCAAAAATACCTTAAAATAATTGTTGTTGATGCAAGTAGGGTGGGCTGGCGAGATAGCTCAATGAGTAAAGGCAGTTACTTTGAATCCTAACAACTGAAGTTCAATCCCAGAACTCACATGATGGAAGGAAAGAATTGACTTCTGCATGTTGCCCTCTGATCTCTACACATGCACACTCAAGAAATAAATAAAAACCTGTTAAAATGTCAAAAAGGATAACTAATCTAATCTAAGAGTCTGCCTGAGGACATCTGGTTGTTTGTTACTACTACACTCCATTACTAGGTGGCAGGTAGAATTGTTTGGCCACATGTGCATCTTCCCTTTGTAAAAGTTAATCCAATTTTATGCTATGATTTGTTCTCTTTTCTTTATCTCCCATAGAAATATGAATAAAGTGATTGTTACTCTACAACAGCAATGATTCCTATCAGTGACATTGGGCTCAAGGCATAATTTCTCACATTTTCAAATCAACTTTTTATTTAAAATGAACTATAATGATCCCTTTATATTATGTTTTAAAGCCCATAACAAAATTAAATAATTTATATCTGATTTCACTTATGTTAAGGTTTAAAATGTTACAATAAAACTTAATTTAATGAATTCAGAAGACTCTTTCTTGGGTATCTTCAGATTCTTGTGGCTTAGGGAAAGTATCACAGCGCAGGAAATCCAACTCACAAACTAGTCATCTTGGAACATTTGAACATTCAGTGCACAAGTTACTTCTTCAAAACATCAGTATTTGAAAAAATAAATCAGGAGTCAGGCACAGTGATCCACGGTTACAATCCTAGAGCTCAAAGTCATCCTTTGCTACATGGAAAGTTCCAGACTAACCTGATCTACATGAGACTCTGGTTTGAAAAACAAGTAATAGGGACTGGAGACATGGCTCAGGGGTGAAGAACACTGGCTGCTGCCCTTACAGGGAACCAGAGTTTGGTTCCTAGCACCCACGTGGGGAAGCTCACAACTGTATGGAACTGCAGCTCCAGCACCTTCTTCTGGCCTCTGTAGGCATGCACACACACACACACACACACACACACACACACAAACTTTCAATTTTTTTAAATAAATAAATAAACAAGAGGCAACAAAGACCCAAATAAGCAATCAGATACACCAGGACAGAAGGTAGAGAGAGAATCTTAGCCCTTTGAGAAGATGAAGTCTGATCCACAAAAACAAATATACATTATCCTGCATGCATCAAGCAAAAATAAACACATTCTGCAATCAGATATTGACACTGAAGTAACTTTTATCCAACTCTCACACATACATACCCATGATCAATACAGCCATCCAAACCCAAGGTGTGGTACAGAGCTAAGAGCATTTATTTGGAAGTCGGACCACCCGAGCCCAAATCCAGGATATTTACTTAGAAAGAATGTCATTGTGTCACCATTCTGGCCTTCAGTTTCTTTGTGTCAAATGAAACTAATGCTGATCTTGACTTTCTAAATATTAACTACTCAGCCATCACTTAAGTGGCATCATATTAGCAACAATAGCTTTGCTCAGAACACCAACTGGCAATGTCCACTAACCATTTCCAAGTCATCAGAATAATTATTTGAGTTAAGAATATAGGATGTAAGAAACTGAATTAAAACAATTCTGAGTGAAGAATAAATTTGTATTCAGAGGAGCTTTAATGCTCCTGTAGAGTTCACTGGCTGCAGACCCTGAATTACACAGTGTATGGTACTCACTAACCAGACTCTGACTCAACAGAGCATCAACTGACCATGGAGCTCAGAAATTATAATACAGAGTAGTCCAAATGTTCCCATGAGGGCCAGCAAGGGCTCAGCAGTCCTTGCCATCAAGTCTGATGACCTGAGTTTGATCTCTGGGATGCACATAATGGAAAGGTAAAATCAACTTCCCTAATTATTCCTTGGGCATATCTCTCTCTCTCTCTCTCTCTCTCTCTCTCTCTCTCTCTCTCTCTCTCTCTCACACACACACACACACACACACACACACACACACACACACACACACACCACTAAATTTGGTTAATTAGTTAAGTGTTGACAATTAAAAACCAAAGAGATTCCAGATTGCTTGCAAAAGCACTAGAAATGTGTCACTTCCAGGGCCACAGCAACTGCAAGATTTTAAGCTAACCATATCAATTAATCAGTTCTGAACTGAATGAGTCTTTCCACCACAGAGCTTGCCCTTCCAAAGTACTCACAGCCTATACTTTTTCATTCTTTTTTTATTTTACTCTCCGTTGGCATGCAGTAATGTGACACCTTTGGGGTGCATAACATATCATATTATATCATATTTTGATATATATACTGGGGATTTTTAACATATCTATCAACCCAGAAATTTATCATCTCTTTGTAATGAGAGCTGGTTTTTAAATTCTGCCTTCAGCTTTTAAGAATTACACTACTGCTAATCATTTTTTACCCCTGTTGGGCAATTGAGCATCTGATCTACTGCTCCTGTTGTACCTAACTCTATGTTCTTTATCAAAGTCCACACGCCCTCTCCTGCTCTCCTCAGCCTTGAGGCATCTCTACTGCCCTGCTCACTTCTATCCTATCATGAAACACTTCAACCTCTTCATGTTTCATGTATGAATGAGGTCATTGTATGCTTTCTTAAATACCATAATCATCTATTACCAACAACTTTATATACTTCTTTTCATGTATTTCCTACTTTAAAAAATGGCTGACTTCTATTTTAAGCCACTCATCACTACAAGTTTTCAATAATAAAAGTAAGATAAGATACGGTTCATTAAGTGTTGTTTGCACCTGCTGGGTTTTAGAAGCCTTAACTACCCTGTCTCCTCTCATTATCTTCAACTGGTAAATTGTTAAATTCCAGAAATGACCAGATTTGGGGGGATTAAGCAAAAGTCATCTTAAATCAAATATTTTTCACATATGTGTCATGGACCATGTAAACTGCAAGGAGTGTTTGGTGAGCTTAAAAGGTAGTTGACTTTCCCAGTCCTGGGAATCTCTTTGTATATTTTATAAAGCAAGCAAAATCACATGCTTTGTAGCTGTAAATCACTCTGCTTCACAAATGTACATAGTTCTTTTACCCATCATAGCTTTTGTCATAGATTCTGTAAACTGATGTCATCTGCCCTGCTCATTGATGTCTTAGTGTTTTGTTAGGCTGGTGATTCAAATTAAAAGAGGGAAACTAATTAATTATGCAAATATGAAAAGGCAGACATTGTTATCAATTCCCTGGTGAGGGATGTCCTTCTGTTTGCTGCAAATATATGTTGCTTCTGTTGGTTGATAAATAAAGCTGATTTGGCCAATGGCCAGGCAGAATAGAGCCAGGCAGGAAATCCAAACAGGGATACCAGAGAAAGAAGGTGGAGTCAGAGAGATGCTATGTAGCCACCAGAGAAGCAAGATGTGAGGTAACAAGCCAAGAGCCTCATGATACAATATAAACTAATAGAAATGGGTAAATTATGAGAGCTTGGCCAGACAATTATAATTAATATTAAGCCTTAGAGTGGTTATTTGAGAACTGCCAGGCCAGACAAGAAACCACCATTTACAATTCACTGTTCTGATTAAAAAGCCAAGGCACTGAAGTTAAGACATAGTGGGAGAGTGGAGGAGTAGAGACTAGAACCAAAATGGTCCCACCCCAAGGCTTATGCTCTTAACCAATATGCTATGCTGGGCAAACAGACATCAATTACAACTTCTGAAAATAAATTAGAAATTTGAATGGAAAAGATGAAAATGAGACCATTTCTATTGCTGTATCTCCTCTGTCACTGGGTAGAGAATCTACTCATAGTCAGGGATAGCCTTTGTGTCTTAGCAGAGGGACCAGCAGCTATAATCAAAAGCATTTCCAGACAGAACAGGAAGTGTGAAGATCCTAAATCAACTGTGATTGCAGCCAAAGGTCCCATTGTGGCCATTATCTACTTAGAGAGGTAGGTCAAAGGCCCACTCATGGTCTAGAAGGCCTTGTTCAGGAGGCTGTCTCAAGTCTATCCTCCATGTCTGGCAATGACACAGAGTGGTTAAGGATGAATGGTCCTTTAGCTGTGCTGTGTTGTCTAGACCTGTTTAAGGGTTCAGTAATTTTTGGTGAGAGTGGCCATGAGGCAAGAGGATTGGGACTATTTAGGACCAGGAAACCAGTCGGTTCTCATTGCTTCCCACATTTACATGGAGCCATTCTTGTGCAAGCCAGAATCAGCACTGACAGCTGGTCACATGTTCCACATCTGGATTACTTCCTGTTTGAATCTGGAACTTTCCATTGCTCCTGATCATTGGAGCCCTGTAGTCCCCAGTGGGTTTCAACCATCCAGTCACACTAATTGGATCAAGTCAGAACCAAGGTTTCTGTTCAGTCAGGCCACTCTGCCTTGTGACAGCCTGGATGAGTTGGTATTGTCACTGTGTGCTGAGCTTAAGAACAAGTACTTCCAGGATGAAATCCCCTTCATGTACCATGCTGGTCCACTGCCCGGCTGGTTTTTAGCCCCGTCTGTGTCCATATTGTTGCACAGAGCACTCCTCAGCCTACTGGATGAGATTCATGATGTGTATTCTTCCCGGGCTCACAGGGACAACCTGGATGCCTGACTCTTCATATACAGCTCAGGATAATTCTAAATCAGCCTGTGACCAACAGAATACTCATCCTTGACCTTGAACATACAGAGCCCTCTTCATCCTGGAGCATCAGTCACCAGTTTGCAACCTTATCACTCTTTTCTTGTTTGTTCTCCACTGACCCAGCCCTCTGACCTCCTCAGATCTGGGTAAACAAGTTACCTAGGGACCTCAGCCACAGACATGAGACCACATCCAGAATGACAAAAGTCTTTCTGTCCACCACCCTTCTGATCCATCTCCCATTACCATCTCACAGTATATGATGGTGAACCCCAGAGGGCCCCCTGAGAGGAACTCAGCACCTTCCATTTGGTACCCTGATATCTCCTTATTATAGAAACAGAGGGAGTTGAGAGTTTAAAGGCCATTGTCTTGATTTATGGAACTTGTCTCTGAATTGGACTGTTAACTGCTATAGGACTTAAATAGTAAAACCAAAGTGAAATAAACCACCCCTCACCCCTGCACATGGAAGATCTTTACACACACCCTTCCCATACCCAGAAGGGTTTTTGAAAGAGTATAGGAGAGCCTAGGCCTGCTGGTAGTGCCAGGGAAGATCCAAGGTGACATGAAGCTGGCTCTCCATGACAGAAAATATCCTCATCACGGAGTATTTTGAACCAAAATGAACCTTGGAAGTGGCCCCATGTCAGGAAAGCAAGAATATTCTGATGTGTTTGATACGTTGAAATACAAATACACGCTGCTGTCCTTATATTTTTTTTTTTCTTTTCAGCAACCTGGCTATTCACAGAGTCCATTTCAGCCCTGCCTCCCCTTGTTTGCCTTCTGTTCTACTCACAGGACTAAGCTGGTGAAGGATTTGTGGGAGAGTGCCTGCATGCCATTTTAAACCAGTAAGGCAGGTAAAACCCTTTATGAAGCCTTTATTGTCCTCAGGAATGAGGTAAGTAAACTGGGCTGAGACACAGACTTCAACACCAAAAAGAATTTTTTCAGGACATCTTTTAAAACGCAATCCTGACATAATTTATTAGTTTGATTAACAAGCACGGCTTTGTTGACTTTGCTATGCTCTTTGCCTCTGTCAGGAGAGGGCAAACAGAGGGGCATTCTTATTGATTTCCATAATTGATGTCAGAGAGTCCTGTTCCATCTCTGGACACCGAAACTTTTTACAAAACACTGCCTTGGTTTCTTTGTGCTAGGAGAATAGCTATTCCCTCCTCACTGCAGTGAAGAAATATTCCGGGGTCCCCCTAAAAGCCCTTAATGACCTAACAGTGTTAAAAATGCACCCTCCCCACTCTTTAATTATATCAAGCTACTGTAGTAGTGAAATTAGCTAAATTGCAACTCCAGTAGGAGCGACCTGGACCACAAGGTGGGTGGGTTTCAAGCATCTGGCTGGCTTCCCCAGTAATTTATGATGGATGGAAGTTTATTAACACAAAACAGCTGAGTGGGAATGGGGGCTGCTTTTCATATTTAGTGTGTGTCCTAAATGAAGAACAGCATCTGGTCCTTCCCTGCATGATTACTAAGGATCTCCACCCTACGCCCCCCCCCCCCACACACCACACGCTTTGGTAAACCTCAGATTTGTACATGAAATTCATTTGGCTTCTTTTAATGATTTACCTACACGAGGCTTTAACCTGCTAATAAGCCCCATGCTGGTACAATTAGTAATTGATTCTAAGGCTCTTTCTAAAAAAAGATATTAGAAGATAATTTTTAATTTAGAGTTCTTTCCCTGGTGTGTGTCTATAAATGACAGAAACACCAAAAAAGTGGAACTAATTAAGTTATTAAAAATATATTTAAGGAAAAATACTGAACTGCTGAATATGAAAATATATTAACCAGGAATAGAAGAGTTTTAATCTCAAACAAGATCATCCAGAGGAAGTGTTCCACAGATTGCTTGGCATTTGTCTGTTTTTGTAATGGGACTTGAACCTAGAGCCTCCCACTTACCTGGTGGGACTTGAACCTGGAACCTCTCACTTGCCTGGTGAAACTGGAACCTGGAACCTCCCACTTGCCTACTAAACACTCTACCACTAGCTTGATCTCCAGCTCTCACCATCTTTGGCTTTTTGCCTTTTATATTTTTAAGACAGAGTTTTCATAGTTTGCCTAGGTTAACCCTGAACTTACTCTATAGCCCAGAGTAGCTTTGAATTTTGGTATTTTCCTGCCTCTGCCTCCAAGAAGTATAGGGATTATAGGCCAGCCCCACTAGTCCTGGCTGAGAATATTGTAAATATAACCAACATGGACAGTGTGAGTCACAGACATTGTAAGACACTGATCTACGTAGGCATTTGGGTGTTTATTTTATTATCCAAGTATTCTGTGTTTTTGTTTTTCCCAAAACTTGTCAGAGAAAAGGCAATTCTCACTTACTTAAAACACTCAAAAGCTAAGTCTCCCATGCTCATCATTTCATGTAAAACTTTCTTAACAGACACCCACATAATCATGTGTACTCACAATGGCTTCATGCATCCAGTGGGACGTCTCAGACAGGAAGTTTAAATCCCACAGGTAACTGCACCACAACACAAACAGGAGAAGCAAATACCCACTGGGTGATCTCACTGCCTGCCACGTGAAGAAATGATCCAACTGCCTCCATGCTTGCCAGATCAGCAGCAGGACAGCTAACCTGGGTCTTTATGAACTAGAGAAGGCTATTAGGGTAGTGAATTATATAGATAATCCGAGTTTTTAAAACCCCATTTTCCCCAATTCTTTGACTTTCCCAAGAAAATCTAAATGGAATTATAGAGATATGATTTCAGTATTTCATTCTCTTAGTGAAGAGCAGACAGCACACAGGTCCCAACTACGCCTGGGCCTCTCTTATCTTGAATTTATTTTCTTAAGTGTGCTAACAAGAGTAGCGAGTGTCAACATCTGTCTCCACACAGTCACCCGCTTTATTTTTGCTAGGAAACATTTGCTTTCCAAACGCTAATGGGTTGAATTCGCTTTTATTTATTTTCTGTCGGCCCATCACATCTCACCACAGGGAGACAGACCATTTTCTGAGCGTGGGGACATGACGAGACCAGTTAGCTTATTTTGATTATGTGACTGTTAGTGATGCAATCCAGGACAGTTCCCGGCAAAGGACTCTGAAGTAGGGGTTGCCGTCCACAGTGAAAGATGCCTCTGGTCCACACAGCTTCCAGGTGGGAGGCAGCTATCTCCTTCAGGATTGAGGCATCCTCTAGGACTGTGGCAAATGACATGTCTGTTTTCTCCACAAGAAGCTCTGTGGCTCTGTGTCTGTGTTAATGAGAAATTTTCCCAAAATCCTCTTTCAAGACTACAAGCTAAAATCATAACTTTATGTAACAATGCCATTGACTTAAACTTATGCAGACGATTAAGATACAGTCCAAGAACGGACTTTTCCTGTCCATCTATTTGTTCAAGCCTCAATCAGAGCTGTCCACAACTGGTAGGATACTAGGTCATGAGGTGAGTAGTTCTAACACAGAGATACGAACAACCAATTGCCTGAAAGCCCAGTGGAAGGTAGCCAATCAACCGGGCCATGGTGGTGCACACCTGAAATAATTGGTACTAGGAAAGTGGTAACAGAAGGATCCCAGGTTTGAGGTTAGCCTCCAATACATAGCAAGTTCGAGGCCAGCCTAGGCTACATGAGATCTTGCCTCAAAAGTAACATGAAGGCAGAGTCTCAAGTTTCAGAGATCAAGCCCAAGTGGTGAAGGCTCCAGGTGGCTCCCATACGTGCGTGGGCTACCAGACCACACATTGATCTACATGAGCTTTGGAGATGAAAGATGAACGAACTTTTATTTGTTTATGTCTGTCTTTCTTCTCTAGACAGTAAGGCCAGAGGCTGGTGAATTTTTTTTTTCTATAAAGAGCCAGAGAGAAAATATATTAAGCTTTGTGAGCCAAGAGGCCACATACTTTGCCACTGTAGCATGGACTCCACTAGACAAGTACACAAACTACCAACATGTGGGTGTCCTCTGTCAGTTCAAGATGAGTGCGGGCTGAGTCTGGCTAGGGTCCACACATTGCAACTCCTTTCCTGGAGTAGGAACCTATTCTTCTGTTCCTGGAGCCCCAGCCCTGCACAGCACTTGGCAGACGGTGTCTGGTTAGGAAATGGTGAGGGAGTGCTCACAGTTCTTGCCTCCGGGATATGTATTCCGGTGGAACAGAGAGGAGGTGAAGTAGAAAATGAGTGTCCATGTTCCATGTGTTTGGGGAACACCAGGGTAAAAGAAACAGCAGGGGGTCGGGATGCCAGGCAGAGCAAATGAAAATGCAGGACTCCTGGTTAACTTTGAGTAGACAGTGAACATGGTACTGAGGACATATACTAGAAAAGTATCCGATGGGTGCAGGGAGGAAGGAGGTGGCTTGCTGCACAAGCGTGAGGACCTGAGTTCAGATGCCCAGCATCCACACAGAAAGCCAGTCATGAGTGAGCATCTGTAATCCGAGCACTGGGAAGCAGGGACAGAGGGCCTCGGAGAATAACGAGCTCCAGACACAATCAAAGACCCTGTCTCAAAAACAATAGAGTGAAAAGCAGTAGATAATGGCACTCAGTGCCAGCCTCTGGGCTCAACACCTGGGCACACTTATGCAATACCTGTACACCACCCCACACACAACACACATGTGACTCACGTGAAATTCAGATTTAACTGCTATCCCTCTGCCCGGGAACACAGAGAAGTTCCCAGGGCTGTGAACTGTGCTAGCAGAGAGCATGTAACTGGTTTAAAAGAGAAAAAAAAAAAAAAAAAAAGAGGCCTGAGACTTGGAAGGAAAGGACAAAATTGAGTGCCACCAAATTGGCATTCCTAGAGTTAGGAGCCACTTCTCATCCAGGCCAAGGTGTGACTGTGGGGGATGGGTGTTCCCACAGCCAGGCTGGAGATGAGGGACACAGCTTTGAGCCTGAGAAGGTCAGACTCCATTCTTTAGATAACAGTAAATGTGTCAGGGTTCCTAGGCAGAGAAGTGACTTTTGCCAGAGATTCCTGACCCACAGTATACAAACTCTCCCATGGGATTTACAGCAGATTCAACTCTGGCCTGATTATAACGAAGTTTCTTTCTGAGGCCGTTCGGGTTGGATTGTCTTCATGATGAAGGTGTTCTCACACACATCCACATGCACACACAACACAGTGCAAACATGTTTACATGTGCTCTACATATTTGCATGCACAAATATACACATGCACACACTTACACACATATTAATCTATATCTTTTGTAGGGCTTTCCCATTAGAAAACATTCAGTAAGAAGCTGGAAATGTGTCTCTAGAGCTCAGAAGAGAGGTGGACAGGTGCAGGAGCCATTGCCTGCAATGCAGCTCCAAACATCACATGAGTGGGAGGGTATGTAAAGAGGAGAGAGGTGGCCAAGAGAGGAACTGGGAGGAACCCAGACGGGGATAGACAAGACAGGCGGGGATAGACAGACAAGGTGACTGAAAAACTGAAGACAATTTTGCACTAGAATTTAACCAAAGAGAAAGCATGTGAGTAAAGAAAAAAGAGCAACAAGAAAACCAAACAGGGACATTGAACTTGTCAGTGTAGCCGCTGGTGACTTCCATACGGCTTGTGTCTGCTTAAGGATGATGAGGGGAGACTTTGAGCTGTGTGCTCTCAGCTCTGTCCTATCTAATACATTTTATTAATGCCATGAGTGAGGGTGTTGCTCATGAAAACGGCAAACATTCCCTGCACATGGACTCTGTGCCAGGCACATCCTAACGATGGCTCAGTAAGTCAGAGAAGATAAAGCCATAAGGGTTGGAGATTAATTCTGATGGAGGGAGCTGTGGTGGTTGAGAAGAAAATGGTTCCCATAGGCTCATAGTGAATGCATTGAGGGGGTGCGTGTGGACTTGTACTTGAGGAAGCATGTCACTGGAGTGGGCTTGGGTTTCAAGTGCTCAAGCCAGGCCCAGTGTCGCTCTCCTTTCCTGCTGCCTGCTGATCTGGACATAGAACTCTCAGCTTGCTCCTTTTCATTATAGATCTGCATAAGCACATACCACAGTCAATACTAGACTGCTCTGGCGTCTCCTCGGCCAGCTCTGTTGATCCAAAACTCTTCTATTTAGCCCCAAGCTGGTTTTTTGTTTGTTTGTTTTTTGAACAATGTAAAAAGCAGTCACATTCTTCACCAAAAATATTATAAGAATGGCCTTTAGGCCACATACTACTACTCTTTTTCTCTAAAACCTCGTGACTGGGCCCCCATAATCCAAATCACCCTCAGCGCTCCCACTAGGATGGCCCTCCTAACGTCCAATGTTAAAAGTCCCAAAGTCTTCATTCCTCCAAACAAAAGCACAGTTGGGCCTATCATAGCAATACCCCAGTCTCTGGCACCAATTCTGTCTTAGTCAGGGCTACACATTGCTATAAAAAGATACCATGACCACGGCAACTCTTATAAAAGAAAGTATTTAAGTGGGGCTTTCTTACATCAGAAGGTGAGTTCATTTTCAGCATGGCAGGAAGCATGGCAGCACACAGGCAGACATGATGCTGGAGTGGTAGCTAAGATCTGGATCCACAGGCAGCAGAAGAGAGGGTGACATTGGGCCTGGCTTGAGCATCTGAAACCTCAAAGCCTACCCCCAGTGACACACTTCCTCCCACAAGGCCACATCTATTCCAAC
The DNA here is from genome assembly GCF_943737965.1 of Phodopus roborovskii. Classification (NCBI taxonomy): domain Eukaryota; kingdom Metazoa; phylum Chordata; class Mammalia; order Rodentia; family Cricetidae; genus Phodopus; species Phodopus roborovskii. The sequence continues at coordinate 38,316,375 of NW_026126480.1, forward strand.
AGGGCCATATGCCCCAATCTTTTCAAATAATGCCACTCCCTATGAAACTATGGGGGCCATTTTATTCAACCCATCACAGAGCTGAAGCCATCATAAGCTTTGGTAGATGGATCTAGAATGAAGTTTGGCTACTGGCAAATCAAACTGATTGTTTTTGTAGCCCGACGAGCTAACCAATGATGGTGAATGTTAATTCGGCACTTCTAGGAAACAGCCAGTCTGCAATAGAAGAACACCTGAAGAAGTAATTCTTTTTAGTGACAAGTAGTTTAATACCTCTCAAGCACTCAAATAATTTATCCTCTGGTCACATCGCCACCACACAGAGCCCCTTTAGGACAAGCTTTATGGAAAATGTAATCTGATTTGTGACTAATATATCAATTAGCTAATGATAAATCATGCTTGTGTGCTACTAAAGCACTTGGGTTCTCTGTACATTAAATATCTTCTCTGCATCATTATTTATTTTGCAGCATTCATTGGCTTTTGAGTCAAGCTTCAGAAAGCTGGCATGGGTTCAAATCTTCACGTACCTGATGAACAGAAATGAGTCTCAGTTTCTTACATGGTAAATGGGCATAATAGCATCTATCTCAAAGAATTAGTAAAATCAGATTAAGTAATACAATATCATGGAAGTAACCACCACCTAACGTCACTCATTAAGACAAGTAGCTTCAGTCTAGTGTCTTGGTGCTGGAAGCCTTGGAGGAAGTTCCAAAGAGAGTGGGGTCTGAGCAATGAGAGAAAAAATGAGATGTAGAAGAAGAGATAGTCTATTGTTGGAAGATGTGTCGGGGTTAGGGTGGGAGCTGAAGAGCCCTTCAGTTAGATACTGGAGCACCATCAGGATCGGCCATCTTCCTCAACTCTGAGAAGCCACCGGGAGCTTGGCCGGGCCATGGAAACAGTAGACATAGAATACCTTTCTAGCTGTCACACTTCAGATCATAGCTAGCCTCCTCATGGAGATTGATGAACACTGATGAAGAATGTAAGATCAACCTGCATCCTGTGGCAGCCAAAGCTCTCTTCCAAGTGGACTAGCAGAGGCCATGGCATCCATGCTCTATGGATGGGGAATGTTCACCCCAAAGAAGCAGCACATCCCTATGAGCTATGAGATAGCAATGGCAAGAGTCAAAATGCCCATGACCATTGCAGGGTCAAGCTAATTCTCCAAAGACAAGTGCACCCTGTCCCAATCAAAACATTAGGAAGATTATATATTTAAAAATCTCTAATACGGTCTTTGTTTTTTTGGAGGTTTTTTGTTTGTTTGGTTTTTTTTGTTTTTGTTTTTGTTTTTGTTTTAAGGAGGGAAACTAAGTTCCTATTAAGCAGAATTTGGGAGCACTCCATTACAATTTTTATTTTCTAGTTACCCTAAACATACCAGGCATCTAAAATGTTCAAGAGCTTCTTGTACACAGAGAGGGAGGGGAAAAATGGGGTGTGGAAGTAGGAGGAAGACAGAAGACTTCCCACCAAGTTACAGATGGAAATCATGAAAACAGTTTAGTAAAGACCCACAGATCATAGATAGAAATGAGACAGACATTTGGAAAAATAGGTCAGAAAATGAATGGTGCCTATCCAACCACTAGGAAGTTCTGGGCATGTGCCTTCACCTTGACCATGATGATTCCTGGATATTTCTGGATGCTTTAAAATCCAAGTTGCCCCACTCTGAAGCTTCACACATGGAGGGGAGTGTGTACAGGGCAGAGAGCTACCAATAAGAAACTGGGAACATATTCAAAACTAAGCCACTGCCTTGTTTGTAGTCACAATAGTTGTGTTGTTGTTTTTCTATTAAGATTTTTACTTAGGGATGGAGGCAAAGGTTTAAACAAGCAAAAGAATTACTGGAGTTGTTTAGGAACCTCTGAAGCAGAAAACAAGTCACTGTTGTGGCCTCACAAAGACCTGGACACTCCTTGCCTGCTGAGTGAATGAACTGACGAAGGAATAAATGAATGATACCCTGTGTGCTCAGGTACCCAGATGGCCAGCAGCTCAGGAAGAGATGGAGTTGCTTCTCAGTTTGACTCTTCACAGACTCTAAGTGACATGACAGTCCGTCTCCTACACAGAGGATGACAGAACCGTGCTGCGGGCTCCATAACATGGCAGATGACAACAGAGGCAGGAGATCAGGCAGTGGGAAGAACCAGTCTCCTGGTTGCTCTGAGGGCAGGGGCAACAGGGGCAGCAGGGGCCCTGCACAGAGATGATTCTGGGAAACAAAGAATGTGAAGCAGGACTCAGAAAGGAGTTCTGTTCTTGGAGATCTTGTGATTTGAGAAGCTAAAGCAAGCTCTTTCTCTCACTTAGAGGGTTGAGGCCTGAGCAAAAGCAACATAAACATCAAAACCCAATGTCTAAACACCAATAGAAAAGGGCTGTGTCCAGCACATGCATTCCCGGGATGCAAAGAGGCCCCAGATAGCATTTAGACAGAAAGGCAAGCTTCAGACTCACTCACAAGTTCTCTACCTGGAAATATCTGGGCTCAGCCAACAGCAAAGACTGAATCATTGAGAACTTTTCCTTCTGTGACCCTAGACACACCATTTGGAAGGGCTTATATAGAAGGTTCAGTGTTAAAACCAGATATGGCATTGGAAAAGTAACCCAGGTGGGAGCTTTGTGTAGTGCCATGGCAGTGAAGAGCTGCCAAGAGCATTTTTGAATGGGTCAGATGGAAGACACATCTATGAAAAGTAGATGACAATGGACCCCCAACAAGTCCAGCTGCCCATTAAAACATCCAGGGCACCTGTTAAGAAAAGGAGTCTTAGCTTCCTCCTGGTGCGGAGTGGCAGCATTCATTCAAAGGTAATGGGGAGCACTCTTTCAAAGATGATGGGAGACCAGTCTAGTGTTGTGTAAGTGCTATGGATAGCTTCTCAAGTGGCCCGTTTTCTGTCTGGAACAGGAAGGACTGACATGGAGGAAGTGTGGCTTGAAGGTTGGACAATGAACTCTTATTGATGCTAGGGTCAACAACACTCCGATGCCTCTCCCTCTTAGTACTCTGAGATTCAAAGCTTTAAGCAAGGAAGAAGCTCTGTAGTGATGGACATAGTTTATGGTTTTTTTCCTTCCTCCAAATCTAGTGTATATGGTATATTTAGGCACAATGTGACTTGCATTAGCCAGTCTGAATGTTCAAGGCCAGCTGGAAAGGCTGCAGACCCAGCTGGAAAGACCTTCCATTACTAAAGGAACCCTGATCAGATTTCCTCCAGCAGTGGAGCAGCTTCTTGCTTCTTCAGCTGAATATCACAGTGAAGTATTTATTACTAGATGGTTCTCGTTTAGGTCCAAGATGAAAAATTGCCTTTAAACATCAAAACTGCTCACAAAACAATATGTGTATCTGCTTTATAGAGACACCCCTGGATGTGCCAAGGAGTGATGGAGCTTCCACCGTTCCCCCACATGCTCAGGATCCCCCGAGATTCAGTAGGCAGGTTGCTTGGTGCATATCTCTGAATGTGAAAGTTAAATGCCTAGATTGTGCATGTTTACCACAAGTGTGTGTCTCAGTTTTCTCTCTACTGCTGTGTAAGACACCATGGTGAAAAGCAACTTAGGGGGTAAAGGGTGTATTTAAGCTTATGGGTACAGTCCATCATTCAAGGAAATCAGAGCTGGAACCTGGAGGCAAGAGCTGAAGTAGAGGCCATGAAGGAATGCTACATAATAGCTTGCTCCTGGTGGATTGCTCAGCCTGCTTTTTGCTATAGCCCAGGACCACCTGCCCAGGCTGGCACCACCATGCTGGGCTAGGTCCTCCCATATAATCATTGATCAAGAATATGCTGCCCTCCCCAGACTTGCCTGCAGGCCAATCTGATGGAGGCAATCCCTCAACTGCCTCAACAAAAACACTAACCATCACAGTGGGGTTGAAATTCCAGCTCAGACAACTCAGGTGAGTACCTAGATGGACAAGATTAGAAATCTCAAAGGCAATAGAGTATAGAGTTCTGTCACTTTTGATGAGATTGGCTTTCTGGTACCTGTGTCTCCCCATCTGCAAACAGAGGCATATCAGGTCTCCATTCAGAAGGTTGATCTGAGGAGGGATAGACAGAAAAAGGCAGGCAACAGAGAACACTGCATTTGCCTTCTTGTCTTCACAGTGCTGAGCCCTTGGCTGTGGGCAGATGTTTGCTGTTAAGCAGAGCTCTCATCAGGGCTGGCATATGAAGGGAATGACAGAGCCCAGCCCATCCTTCTCCACCACACAACATCAATTTCTGAAATGGCAATGGTGGAAGTCACCCTTTAAGTCTGTGTCGCTCACTCTGGACCTACCATTAAAAAGTGGAAGAAAGGGCTCGCTACATGGCTCAGTGGGTGAAAGCATTTGTGGAATCAACCTGGCATCCTGAGTTTGATCCCCAGAACCCAGGTAAACATGGAAGGAGAGAATTGACTCCAAAGAGTTGTCCTCTGACCTCCATATACACACCATGGCATGCCCACTACATGCCATGTACATACACAATAATCAATCAGTCAATTAATTACAAATAAGGAGAAGAGGACTGGGTGTGGTGATGGTTTATGTCTGTAATCCTATCAGAAGCTAACACAGGTGTGTCGCTGTCAGCCTGGGCCATAATGAATCTCGGCTACAGTGTGCAACCCTATCTCACAAAACAAATGAACAAACAATACAAGGCAAATTTTTAAATTAAAAAAAAAACTAGCTGGGACATCAGCTAAAGTCACCATTGTGCTGGAATGAAGGTATGGTATTTCTTGTACCTTTCTCCTGCCCTGTGTAGCCTTTGGGATCAATGGGGGTCATAGCAGGCAGGCCCTTAGACATGGAAGAATGGCTGTATGGCTGTACACTCATTAGCTCATAAGCAGCAGTCAAACCTTAGAGACTGGACAATACAGAGATGCCTAAGTTGGTAAGATGCTTGCTTGCCCTGCAAGCACGAAACCTGAGTTTAATCCCCAGAACTCAAGTTTAAAAAGAAGGCAGCCATGGTAGTTCATATGCTTAAAACCCCAGTGCTAGGGAAGCAGAGGCAAGTGGACATCTGGGGATCACTGTCCAGCCAGCTTCACAAAGCCAAAGTCAAAGAGAATTAAAAAATAAAGAGGTAGACAGCACCCAGAGAAATGGCTCCCAAGATTGTTGTCATCTGGCTTAAACACACACACACACACACACACACACACACACACACACACACACGGTAGGGGGTGGGGAGATAAATGTGAGTGACACCACACCCTTGCAGGCCAAACCCACTCATATGTCAGTCTAATACTAAATAGTGTAGAGGTTCTAGTGACTTTGGACAGCATTCTAATCTGTTTGTCAAAGTGTTTCTCTTCCAAGAAAGGTAAAAGCTTAAAGGATAATTCCTCATCCCAAACGCGCTTTTTTTTTTAACCACTAAGAAGTAACCTGGGGCAAGCATTGTGAAACACTTGACTAGGACAGGAAGAGAATCAGCCCAGGCCTGCAGTATCTTGCCTGCTGGCAGGTGGGGACCAACAGCGGCAGCTGCACTCCGGTGACTCTGGAGTGTGGGCTTTCCATGGGCTAGGTCCACGCCTCTCCTTCAGGGAAGAAGCTTGCTTTGTGTTTTCTGATTGCACTGTACCCAGTAAAAGCAGTGCCAAGAAGTGAGGTGCCAAACGAGAGACCATTCTGCTGGCTGAGACACTGGGTCTCCTCCTGTCCTTTGCAGTGGAGTCTATCCTGGCTTTGTGGGATGTTCTCTAGTATCCCTGAGCCCCACCACCACTGAGTATCAGTGTACTGCCTCTACTCGTGACAGCCCGAATTGTCACCAGACATTGCTGTATCCTGGGGAACAAAATGATCCCCGGCTGAGAACCTTTGGTTAGAGGAGGACCACTTCAGCCTGCTCTTCCTGTTTCTGGGGGGAATTCTCTGAATTCTGAACCCCAAAACTCATTATCCAAAGCCTGAGTCCCTCCCAGCTTTCCCTTTTCTATGCCAGCAGAAAAATGGTTCAGTACAGAAAAGAAGGCGAGGAGCATGAACCGTTCTGGCAGTGGAGTTTCAGAGCCAGACTTGGCCTTCCTGGCTTCAAAGATCATGAAACCTCTCATTTGTACCCCACAAAGCAGCAATTTCTCACAAGGATACGGTTTTTTTTTTTTTTTTTTTTTACTCTTTTTAAAGTCAAGTACAGCTTGGTAACCACAGAGTACAGAAAATACAGGCTTTGCTGCAAGAAGCCTATTACCCAAAACCAAAGATTAAAAAAAAAAAAAAGAAAAAGAAAGAAAGAAAGAAAGAAAAAGAGCATGTCAAATCATGTCAGTCAGAACACACAAGACAACTGGATTTCTTCACTCAGAAGCAATACAATGCTCTGGGTTTATTTATCTTCCCTTGTGACTTTGATTATTTCTCCAAGACTTAGCCCAAGCTGTCTCCAAGTGCTGACACTAGGCTGGTGACCTTTTCAGTAAAAACAAGACAGTCTAGGTAGGGTATGAGGGATTTTGCTTGAAATGTTCCACGACCATTACACCCATAATTAGACCCTGTGCTGGAATGTACTAGAATTTGCCTCCCGGATCACTTACAGGGTCTGGAGAAGCCACAGAAAAACTGAACACTTCAGCACTGGTAAGATATTTCTGGGCTGGCACTGGAATACTCAGCTTATGGAATACAGAGCAGCAACCATACTCTCTAATTTCCACCCTTCACATGTAGCATGATTATCCACCCGAGCTGTGGAAACATCAAGTCAAAACTCGAGGTTTGCGTGCCAGGAAGAAGCCAAACCTTCAATTCTGTGGTTAATGCCACCTAGGGATATAATTACACCAGCTAATATCATCTTTCTACTAGAAAGGAAGGAAATAGATCCTTGTGGCCAACATTCATATAACTTAACCATTTTAAGTTAAGATCAAATGCCTCAGATATTTGTATTCAGAAGCCTAAAGGGGAAAACTTGAGCCTTAGGATGTGCACAGGCCATCATCTCTTGCTTAGTGGATGTTCACTACAGAAATGGTCTTAACACTGTTAAAAAGGCTTCTGCTTAAAATAAACAAACAAACAAACAAACAAAAACAAAAAGAAAACACTTTTTAATCTCCATTGCATATGCAGCAGGTTCAGGGAGTGATTGAACATTTGGTAAATTATTGGTTCTCCTCATGAAGACTCAGGAATCAACATTAGTGTATTCAACTAGGCAAGCTTGGAAATCATTTCTGTTAAAAGGTTGAATGGGATATTTATTGAGAAAGCTTTATGAATGGGATAATTGCTTTCCAATTCAAAAGCTAATCCTCCAAAGTAAATTGTGCATCTAGAATGAGATTTGTGCATGAACAGTGTCAAAACAAAGATGGTTAGAATCTGATGAGAAGGGGGGCTAGCAAAATGGTTCCATGGGTAAAGGCACTTGCTGCCAAGCCTGAGGACCTAAGTGTGATACTTGGGGAACCACACTGTGGAAGGAAAGAACTGACTCTGCAAGTTATCCTCTGACTCCCGTACATTTGCTGTGGAATGCCTGTAAACACACACACACACACACACACACACACACACACACACACACACACACACACACGTCATTTATAACCAGAGGAGAAGAGAATAGTGAAATACACAGCTTCCATCAAGCATCCTAGGAACAGAGGGAATCTCTCCACCTGCTTTCTTAACACCCCCCCACACACACACACACATACTGACATGCTGAGTGAGAGCTCACCCATTTTGCTGTGTAAACCACAGTCATAGACAGTTCCTTAAAAGCTAAACAAAGCAGCCATATTACTCAGAATCCCTGTTCCTGACAAGCGTGCCCAAGGAGAGGAAAGCAAATATCTATCTGTCTTAGTTGGGGTTTCTGTTGCTGGTGAAACACCATGACCAAGGCAACTTGGGAAGGAGAAAAACTTTATTTCAGCTTACACATACAGGTGACAGTCCATCAGTGAGGGAAATAAAGGCATGAGCTCAAACAGGGCAAGAACCTGGAGGCAGGAGCTGATACACAGTCCATGGAGGGGTGCTACTTACTAGCTTGGACCACCAGCCCAGGGATGACACCACCCATAATGGGTTGGGTTCTCTCACATCAATCACTAAAAAGAAAATGTCTTACAGCTGGATCTTATGGCAGCATTTTCTCAATTGAGGTTCTCTTCTTCCAGATAACTCTAGCTTGTGTCCAGTTGGCATAAAACTAGCCAACATGCTATCCAAGGCTCCATACATAAATATTCATAGCAACATTGTTCAAAGGAGCCTAAAAACTTCATGCAACCATCAACTCACAAATGGGAAAATAAGATGTGACATCTGTACACAATGAAATATTATTTAGCTATAAACAGGAACAAAGATCTGATCCACATTAACACATGCATGAACCTATAAAACCATGTTTCCTAGCAGGGTGTTGGAGGCCCACACCTTTAATCCCAGCACTCAGGAGACAGAGGCAGGCAGATCTCTGTGAGTTTGAGGCCAGCCTGGTCTACAGTGCTATTTCCAGGAGAGGTTCCAAAGCAATACAGAGAAACCCTGTCTCAAAAAACAAAACAAAACAAAACAAAAAAACCATGTCTCCTATGTTACTAAAATATTTTGCTTAAAATAAACCATTGTATTGTAACCTTCAATGCATAGCAGATTCAGGGAGTTCAAACATCTAGTGAGCAGTTGGTTCTCCATGTGTGAACTCAAGGAATCAACATTAGACTGTCAACTGAAGGCAGGTTTGGAAGGTGCCTTTATTAGGTGAAACACAGCAAGTAGAACCCAGATACTAAAGGGCCATGTACCACACAGATGTCCAAGAAAAAAGTCCAAGTGTTAATAATGATGGGAGATGTCATTCTATAAATATGTTTCTCTAATTGGTTAATGAATAAAGCCTTGTTGGCCAATAGGGAAGCCAGATATGTGGGACTAGGAGACAAGGAAGATTCCAGGAAGCAAGAGAGATTTCCTGGGGTCCCTTACCTCAGATCTAGTTCTCCCGGGTCACATCCACACCTGTCCCCACCCCCAATGGGCATGTGCAACAGGTCAGTGCAACAGGTATGGACAGAGTGAATATCTCACTACATTAATAATTTTCCAAGAGGGACTATTATAGAAAGAAGTGACAAAGTTGAAGAAGGGGAATAGAGAACAATGGGCAAGACAGGATAGTTCAGGGTAGACAGAACTCAGGTTGATCTATGTGTGTGTGTGTAAACATCACTGTAAGGCCCACCAATATTACAGTTAATATGCGTTAACATTTATCATTTAAATACCCACAGTCAAAGAGATAACAATTTTTCTAAAATAGAATTTATTCACCTACTTCTTCCTATGTAAGTGTAGTACCAGGCCTAACATCGTGTTTTAAACTTACTTCCTACCACACATCACTTCCTTGTGCCCTGTTGAGAACCACAGCATATTTACCAGAATCTACTCAACAAAACAGCCACATTAATGCCCCATAGGAAACTCCAAATGTTGCAACAAAAACACAAAAGAAGATGTTTAAAGAGACAGCAGAGCCACTAACTATTGTCTTCTGAAACGTTTGTTCCAAACCCTGACAACTCTCACCTTGGGACTCTGCCTCCACACAAAGCAATGAAACAAAGCATCCCAAAGGCTCTCAGCATCATCAAAGAGCCAAAAATAAATCCAAATTGCTTTGTAAGTGTGAACTGTGCTTTTTTTCCATTCTTGGTTGAAAAATGGCTGCCGAGATTGCACTCAGATTTTCCAAGCTATAAATCTCTCTTGAGCAAGGACTAAGCAAGGACATTTTTAGCCTCAAAGAATATTTTTGTCAGAAAGAAGTGACTGAAAAAAAAAAAAAATCAAGGAGTCATGACGGCATCTTTGTGCTGTGTTGGCTGCAGAGGTCACCACTGGAAGCCAGGCCATCACCAGAGAATCAAAAACAAACAAACAAATGAAAAAAATTGATTGAATTGACTCAATTCAATCAAACTCAACAAAAACAGCATGCATCAAGACCTATAAATGTTCTTTGTTCTTTGGCTCAGTGATCCTGTTTTTAGACATTTATCCTAAAGAAAAGAAAAGCACAGCAAGAGAACTAAAATGTGAGAGAGCTTGACATTCAAGAATAGGAATTGGTTAATTAAATTACCATACATCCTTTTGATGAAAGGTTAAATCTCCACGAAGACTTGGAAGGCCCTTCTGAGGTAACAAATCATGACTTATGACATAATGGGAAGAAGATTAAAACATAGACTATTATAATTATGCAAGCAAGTATATCTGTGTGGAAAGGACTAGAAGGGACTGTGTAAAAGTACAAATCTCGGTGGGCTGTACTATTTACTTCTCATTGTTGTGACAAAATTCCTGACAAAAAGCAACTTAACAGAGGTAGTATTTATTTGGGACCACAGTCTGAGGGTGCAGAGCACTGAGGTTTAGGTGACTTGCCAGGAAATAGCAAGAAAGTGGAGAGATGGGAGCATCAGGTAGCTTATCACGTTTCATCACCCATCGGGATGGTGCTCTGCCAGCTTCCTCCTCTTATTCAGTCCAGGACCCCAGCCCATGGAATAGTAATGCCCATATTCAAGGTAGGTTTTCCTTCCTCAGTGAAACTCCTCTGGGAACAATTTCATGGATATACCTAGGAGTGTGTTTCCAAATGCAATCAAGTTGATGGTGAAGACTAACTGTCACAGGACGCATGCTCATTCTTCCATGTTTGTAAAATGCAAAAATGTTAGCTATCATATAGTCTAGAAAAAAACTTAGACACAATACAAATTTTATGAGAAGCAATTCCATTAAGCAAGGTATGATGTCACTACTAAATACACTTGTACTATTGATGACAAAGCCATGGTCATCAGAAAGGCCCAGTTAAGAAGGAAGGAGAGGAAAAACAATGCTATAGTCAAGGCCAAACTGTGATTCTTTATGACCTTAACCATGAGAATAATGTTTAAACAACAGAACTGATGACAGAGGCTCCTGAATTCTGTGCACGAACTCTAGATGCTGCCGCTACCTTCCTATCCTGTCTTCTGGGCAGAAATTGTAGACAGATCAGCAACTAACTCCCTCTGGTCTACTAGCCTGTAACCAATCACTAAGATGGCTAATCCCCAGAGTTCATTAGACTCCCTGAGAGTGACTGGGAGGGAGCCAGCCTAGCCTGGCAAAGTTAGCCACATTCTATAGCAGTTAATTTAACTGGTCACCCTGGCTGTGCTGTGCTGTCCATTCATTCAGAGAAACATTCTAGATGTTCCTAAGAAGGTACTTTTTTTTTAAACAAGATTAATACTTTTATCAATAGACTTCTAATAAAGATTACTTTCCACAATGCTGATGGGCCTCACCCAAAAAAGTGAAGGCGCTAGTAGGAAAAATCCATTAATTGGCCAGTCAGCCAATCTTTTCACTCTGTGCATATGTGTCTCTTTCTGTAATGTTACACATGCATATCACATGCATATATACATATATATGCATAATATATACATCTATATGTTTTAAACACATACACACACACAATCTTTTTCTGTCCAGGCAGCCAGCTCCCAAATGACATGGAGACTTCTTTTTAATTATGCAAGCTCAGCCTGTAGTTTAGGCTTGTTCATAACTAACTCATAATTTAAACTATCCCATTTATATTAATCTACATTCTATCATGTGGCATTACCTCTCTTCCATCTTGCACCTCCTACTTCCTCTCTGTGTCTCCTAGCATCTCCTGCCTAGATTCCTCCTTCTCTTCCGTTATCTCCCCGGAAGTCCCACCTATACCTCCTGCCTAGCTATTGGCTATTCAGTTTTTTATTTCACCAATCACAGCAATACAATTTCACACAGTGTATAACTATCTCAACACACACACACACACACACACACACACACACATACACACACACACACCTTACATTCTCTTCCTTTTTCTCTAGAGAACCTCATCAAGACAAAGGCCTGCACCCATGGATGTGTGTGCACTATCACCAGGCATAGAGGAGTTGTTGTCAGAGGACTTCTGTTAGAAGAGGAAGGGATGAGGGGGCCACTTTTAGGTCCTAGAATGGAGCTCTCTTGGGCAAGTTGTTCACATCCCTCTAGAAAATCCATATAAATTAAATCATCTGCAAAATCCTCAACATTAATAGCTCACAGGTAAGTAAAGAGCCAGGCTTGGTGGCCCATGCCTGTTATCTCAGCACTAGGAAAGCTAAAACAGAAGGATTTCTGTGAGTTTGAGGCATCTCAGGCACATGGCAAGTTCTAGACCGACCTGGGCTACAGAATGATGTCCTGAGATCTTGTCTCAAGAAATCCAGGAAGGAAAGAAACAGTGACTATGACCAAATACTTGATGTACATCAATTAAAATTTCATAACAAGGCCCACTAATCTATACAATGAATATATGCTGGGGGGGAAAACAAAATATAAATTAAAGGAAGCAGGCCAAAAAAGAAAAAAGAAAAGGAAGGAAGGATGGAAGAAAGAAAGGAAGAAGAAATCACAGTTGTCATTTTATTCCCACACCTGCTCACCCACATCTGAAATTGCTAAGCACACACCTGAGATCCTGGGGTCTCCAGTGAGGTCTCACTATTACAAATGGTTTGAGGACTTGCCATGAAGTCATACTTCTCATGGATCTGTCCTGTCCCCAACTTCCACCTTTCCTGTGAACATTCATTGGCAGAATCAGTGTGCCCACTATCTTTGTATCTTAACATGGAGTGCTACAGACAAAGACCACACTAACCTGTCAGTGGCATGTGTTACAGAATTCACACTTTTCAAGGCATGCATCAAGCCAGGCATGCTCATCTGTATGTAATCTTAGCAGTTTGCAGGCTGAGGCAGGAAGATCATGCATTGCAAGTTCAAGGCCAGCCTGGGCTACATAGTGAGATCCTGTCTCACTATGTCAGCAAACAGAAAGATACACATCCCTGGTTTTTTTTTTTTTTTTTTTTTTTTTTTCTTTTTTTTTAAAGACTATCCCTATTTGTTTTTAAGACTTCCAATGGTGCTTTTAAATTTTTCCTATAGAGTACTTTTTTTTTAGGGGATCACAAAAGGTCTAATTTTAAAACCATGTTTTACACAACAGTTTTAAATCAGTAAAAAAATGTACTAGATGTATACTGGTTAACTCTTTTAACACATTTTTACTGAAATGGGTAATCTTTGACTTCTATGATTAAATACTTGATTGTTTTAGTGGCCTAACACCAACCAGCTTAGTGTCAGGCACGAACACCTTGGTCCCCAAGAAGGCAGCCAGATAGGGTGAGACCTAGGGCCCGGCTGGCTTGAAGCTCAGGATGTGAGTTCCTTCACAGGCAGAAAATTAAAAACTCTGACCTCCACCCCCTACCACCACTACACACACCCTGTTCTCTTTATTTCCCCTTCATCAAAACGGTCCTGTTCAGAAGCAGGGTCAAAGGTCAACTTGCTCTGAGACACTTGCTCCATCCTAGTGTAAGGGAGAGCTGGTCTCATTTACAGTTGAGTTGTGTTCCATTTGTGTTTGAGGAAGCCTGTCTGCTGATGAACAGCCTTAAGAACCCTGTTAACATATTAACTCCCTGGGAAGACAAAGCCTGAACCACAAAGCCTGAAGTAACAAACGTGAACCTCCATCCCCAGTTATTCCAACATGTCCTTCTCAAGTAGCCTAAACTACCTCTCAGGACATCAGCCAGCTGTACTCACTAGTGGATTTGCTTTGTATTGTTTGGAGCCTAGAGCCTCACACATAGAAGACAAGCACTCTGCCAGAAAGCTGTATCTTCAACCGTGTGTGTGTGTGTGTGTGTGTGTGTGTGTGTGTGTGTGTTCTTGTGTGCATGAGTGTACACATGCATGTATAGACCAGAAGTCAACCTCAGTTGTTACCCTTCAGAGATAATCTCTTACAGGCCGCCAAGTAGGTGAGGCTGTCTGGCCAGCACATCTCAAGGATTGGTCTGTCCCCTCTTCCCCAATGCCAATGCTCATGCCACTGTGCTTGGTCCTTTTGCATGGATTCTGGGGATTGGAACTCAGGTCCTCATGCTTGTGTGACAAGTACTTTACCAACTGAGCCATCTCCCTGAACCCTGGCCTTCAGCCCTGCTGAAATTGTTATTCTGAGGCAGTCTTACTAGGCTGCCCAGGCTGGCTTGGAATAGCAATACTCCAGTTATTGCCACAAGTGGCTGTGACTGCAGTCATGTTCCATGACAGGCTCATGGGTCTTGATTGTAACTGCAGTCTGTCCAGTTGCAGTGAGATGAGAGAATGCTCACATCCCAGGATTCCTAAGCCCCACCCTAGACCAGTTAAAGCAGAATGGACAGGGTGGAGCCTGGGCCCCTTGTACTGAATCGGGTGGAGTGAATGCTCAGACTCACAAGACAGACAAGCTTCCTGAAGAGAGTTTTGAGACACAGCTGGAGGAACTCTGCCCTGAAAGCTGCCTTTCAAAAGATTCCAGGCTATGTGCCTCAGGCAACTGAGAGGCCCTAGGCCCCAGGGTTCCATTCAAAGAAAGCTCACTTTCCTAAACTGACAAGCCCTCTAAGACTCCCCAGAGATTAGTGTGTCCAACAGTTGAATCTATGTTGTGTTGGTTTTTTTCCCCCCTGAAAACACATGTGTCCTTTTGTTCCATGGTCTCACTTGGCACTGTGTCCCTAATTCATGTGCCCATCAGATTAGCTCGAATTCCATGCTTTCTCTGCTCTGACAAGCTAATGCAGAGACCTACAATTACCTGTGGGCTGGTTTGAGCCCTAAATGGAACTAATGTCTGCCCTGACCAAATGCCTCAAGACCCGCTCTTTTTCCCCCTCCTGTAAATTGCTGTTTTTATAGGCTGTCTTCCAAAAGTAAAGCCCCAATACAAGTTGGAGCTGTAAGCCTACTAGATTCTGCTCACACTATTGTTGAGTCTTTGCCACATGCACTATGTTTGAAAGCTTAGCAAAATGAACAGTATCATTCTTACAATGGGAGAGAGGATTGCTACCTCAATATAATCTCCTTTCATGTGTACCAGAAGTAAGAAGAAACCACTAACACCCTTGCCTTCTGCAGGAAGGTTCTACGGCTGGGACTTGGGAAAGTACACCCTTGCCTGTTGGCATCTTCATCTTGAAGCACAACCATTTTTCTTTCTAAGGAGAAAGAAATCTACTTGGCACTCATGGTTGAAAATACCAGAAATATTAGAAAATTCTGACTCCAGTTCTCACATAATGACATGGCACATAAATTTATTCTGGCTGGTTCAAGTTTTGCAAACTTAGGAATGACAAAAAGATGAATGGATCACAAGCCCCAGGTCGTTCTTATGGGCCCCCATGGGAAAAAGAGCATAATATTGGTATCAGATTACCTTCAATATCCGTCAGCAATGTGCTGTGTGTCAGTCCTGAGAGGGACAATCAGATAAAACCCTACCAAGTGTCTGTGGAATTTGCTGCTCCCGGCATCAGGACTCAAAGGGCAAGAGGGAGCCAAGCAGAGCCAACTGCGCCTAGGGAGTAGGAGGGTGAGGTGTGCACACTTAGCTGACTTCAGTGAGGCTCCCTTCCAGAACAGGCTACATTCCCTGACTGCTGTCACAAATCCTGGTGAAGGCTCTTGACATTGAAAATGGAAGTGAGAAACAGGCTCTCACATGGAAGTGAGAAATATGGTCCTGCTCTTCCTGGACACTGATGTCTCTCTTCCATAATGGTCTTAATGGAGCAATAGCCATTGCTTCCTAGTAGTCAAAATAGACATCCATTTCCCTGGGCTCAGTTTTGTTCTTAAATCTTTCATTCTGATTACATGCTCAAATGCTAGACTATATAAAAATCAAAAATCCCTTTGATTCTTGGGAGATAAGCCACTTCATGCCACTGCAGAAGCAGCCATTTCTCTCTCATTTTAGAATTGCAATGTACCTGAAGTGGTAGCTCCCGATCTCCAGGGAACTATAAGGCCACTTTGTCAGGAAATATGGTCTGTGTTACATGACCATATTGTTTTCACCTCATAGACATGACTGCTTTTCAAATATGAGCAGCCAGTGTTACTAATAGCATCAGATAAATTCATGTAAAAGCATGTCTTAATTTAAAGTAGCTTTTTGAGCATTGCACATGTCATCAACATTTAACACTAAATACACAATGACAGTCTGCAGAAATGTTGGACATTATGAATAGGTCCACCATGTTTGGAATCACTGAGTAAGGAGGCCATCAGATTTCATTAATATCATCAAAATCACTTTCAAGATCCCCCTAAATATGATTGTGAAAGTGCGAGAAACAAGATTCAAGATGCTGCAACTTTATTGTTCCCATTCCACATATTAGAAGTGCTACACCATAAGATAACAATGATAGTGGCATCTGGGACAGCATCTAGAAAGAGTGACAGCTGGCCCAGTAGTGAGCAGATCCTCAGCTTTAGGAGCTCAGGTCTCCTGCCCTCCCAACACCCCTTCCAACTCCTCAAAGTCACTCACTGTCCTGATAGGATCAAACCCAGCAGGCTATGCCCACTTAAATTATACCTCTCCCTCTCATAGCTGTGTAGTCTTACTCAACTTACCCAGCCTGAGGACACTCATACAATAAACAGGCCCCCAGTGAGTTCCCACTGTGAGATAGGGCCACAGAGCTTAGCCTCAGGGCCTGCCAATCACACTGGCTGTTCTTAAAATTCCAGCCCATCTGCTAGTCAGGTCACTGTGCATTCCTTCATAGGCCATTTTGGAAACACCTGCTCCAAGCCAGGTACTGACCCAGAGCACAGCTTCCAGAACTTTCCACCTTTTGATTTCTCTCTCTCTCTCTCTCTCTCTCTCTCTCTCTCTCTCTCTCTCTCTCTCTCTCTCTCTGTCTGTCTGTCTGTGTGTGTTCATGCATGTGCAAGTATGTATTCATATGTGTATGAATGCATGTGGAGGCCAGAGGACCACAATCTTCCATGCTGTTCTTCAGGAACCACCCACCTTGTCTTTTGAAACAGGTTTCTCATTGTCAGTGGCTTGGAGAGTAGGCTGGACTGGCTGACCAGTGAGCCCCAGAGAGCCACATGTCTCCTGTCTCCAGTACAGAGATTATTTTATGTGCCACCACACCTGGAATTTTTTAATGTGGCTTCTGGGGGTTGAACTCAGGTCCTCATGCTTACATAATAATCACTTTACCAACTGAGTCATCCCCACAGCCTTAAAAAAAAAAAAAAAAAAAAAAAAAAAAAAAAAGACTTTTATTTTTGGTAGCCAAGTTCCCAAGTTAACCTGAGCTTGCACTTAGGCTCATGCTCACAAAAACAAATAACACCCCCCCACACACATACACACACCATCATCACCATCATCATTATCCAGGTACAATCACTGTCCTGTCAGCAGCTAATTATTTTCCTGCTACCTTTGCTCTTCAGAGTTCCCTTCCCGCCCTTCATGCAGCTGCTCCTGACTCTGGGAGCCCCGGGGCAGCAGACCTGTTCATTCTTTCCATCTTGCCTCATCTTGCCCCTATAAAGATACCCTGCCCTGAGCTATACAATTTCCAGAACAAACATGTAAGATGCTTTACAGCCCATCCCAATCTAGGAGCAGAAAGCTATCTTTCTGTTCCAATGACTGTCTTGTTAATTAGTAATTTATCAGCCAAGCAGGACTTGCCCAGACAAACTGGAACTATTTTTATCCAAGCTGTCATTGTGCAGGTGTGGCCAACAATGCAACCAGGACCTCAGTCGTCATGTCATCCAACACAGGATGCAGAGAACATTCAGGTGTGCCTGGCTGAGTGCAAACACCTGTGTGATGGCCACTGCCCCTCTCCGTTCTGTGTTCTTCACACCAAAGGGGTGAGCGATCTGGGAGGAATAGTAACTGAGCCAGCAGCAGAGGTTATGGGGTCAGGATTCCTGGGAAGAGAGAACCATTAAAATGTGCACTTCCTGAGGATGGCAGGGGACAAAGTAAGCCAGAGGGGGACTAAGTGGTTCTGCAGAGCTGGTCCCATACCCAAGGAGGGGCCCCTCTGGGTCACCGGGTCACTTCTCCCACTGCTAAGCAAATGTGTCAAGGTTTTGGTCCCTGAGAGTCATTTTCAGTCCAGCGTTTGCACATGGCTGTGGGTCTCCAAATGTGACCTTGTTGAAGGAAAATAGTTCTCATTTGTCACTTTGGGAATAATAAACAACTCCAAGACTGGAGTGGGAGGGCATTGCAGCTATTTCAAAACAGTTAAAATATCATGCTAGAAATTGTAGTTTGAAGAAAAAAAGACGTGTGCTTGTTTCCATCTCTCCCCTCTCCTCTATCTCAGTTCTCAAATACCCAAGCAAATGAACACTGCTATGTTTGTTTTTGTTTTTATTTTTCATGCTTTCAGAGATCTCCACTAAAAAGCTCAATGTGTGCTCAGGACAAATACACCCTTGTGGCTACTTATGGAGAAACAAACTCCAGCATGAAAACACCAAGGCTCTTCCCTTTGCTTATGTAAATAAATCTCCAGATGGCTCATTTGTAGGGCTGAGTTTACTAATTCGTGTTTTCTTTCTAGACAATCTGTTCCCAGTAACCATCTTATCATGAATACTCTGGAGGTAAGGCTTCCAAGTTCATTCAGTGGAACATCCATCTGAAAAAGACACAGCCAACCTGAGTACCACATCAGTGGTGCCAATGCCACACACACACACACACACACACACACACACAGCACAGCACACACATACCACACACACACATCTCGCATACATTACACACACACCATCCAGATATTTACACACACAAAAACTACATAGATATCATACACACCACTACACACATGTTCACACACACAACACAATACACATCATATACATCACACACATACCACACACACATATGCATACATATACCACACACAACACACGTGTGCATCATACATCACACATACACCATACACATATTATATACATATGAACATACAACATACACACCTACAGATACACACATCATAGACACTACAACATTACACACACACACACACACACATATGGTACCTAATGAAGGACTAAAACATTTGTGCTATTGTTGTTTGGGTAGCAGATCTATATTTTAGGATTAGATGATAATAATTTCAGGTTCATTCAAATATCAAAACTAACAATAGGTATATCTACTTCAGGAGTGGAAGTCTGTCCTCAATTCCTTTCCTTTCTCCCATCCAGTACCCACTGAAGACATCAAAGGCATGTGTGTTATCCTTTCCACTTAGGATCAGGGTGATCAGATGAATGTTTTCAACAGCCTCAACCAAGTCATTCCCAATGGATCATAGTTATGTGTGAGGTGACACACATTTGCCACCCCTGAGCCCTTTATTTTACCATGGAGTCATTGGAACTGGGAATGGAAACAGTAATGGTCAGTGTCTCCCACCTACTTAAGAGCATTGGTCATTATGCGAGCTCCCACAGGAGTCTCTCGTATGAGATGGGAACCTATGTCTTCAATGTTACTGCTCTTGATTGTCACTTGAAGTCAAGTGACATACCACCATAATGTTATTGTATTTGTCTTTGTTACCCATAGATATCATGGAGATTTTCACATAGCATTCTTTTCTCAGAGTTCTCAAAAATGTCACTTCTGCTTATTGCTAATTCTAGATTATAACGCTACCAGGCCTGCAGCTCAATCTTGTCTTCTAATGTATCAAGAACCTGTGGTACTACATCGTAATTTACAGTAACATTTTGTTAAATGCATTTCAATATGTTTGACTTCCTTGGCAAGTTTATGTATTTCTTTTTACGTGTTTAAATCATTACCCTAAGAAAGGATCAAAAACCTTACCAAAGACTGTGATACTTCACCAAGTAGGATCTGTGGATCATACATGTAAAGACTGAAAACCACAATTAAGAGAAAGACAGGTCCTCTAAATTCTTAGGTTCATTCTTCATACACATAAATGGCCTTGCTATAAGCCAACATTTACCTCCATATTTGTAAGAGTTTATGAATTTAAAAATTATTCATGTTAGAGATAGAATAAGAAGAGAGAGGAAAAACAGGTTTATGAAGCACAGAGCATAAGTTCCTGTGTTCTAATCCCCAAGGTCATTTTTGGGATGGATTTGACATAAAGCTTTTTACACATATCACTCATTACATAAAAATGAATAAATAATACATTCATTTACTCTACAGCTAACATTCTTCGCTTAATAAAATAAAATAGAATGTTAACATGGACATCTTTCCTTTATAAACATTTGCCACATTCTTTTTAGTGACTGAAATATTACAATAGATGTAGACACCCCAATGCACATAAGCCCCAATATAGGAAAGTCTCCCCAGGCATTATTGACTAAAGCTAACAAAGAGAAGTCCTCACTGGGGCCTGAGTATGAGACACTTAGTTTGAACAGCTCTGGACTACTCCACCACAGCTGAATCAATGGCTAAGAGAGTCACTCGCAAAATTAACACAGCTTCCCAACTCCCCAGACACAGGAAATGTCTCTCTGTTCTGGGCAAGCAGATGTGGCCACTGCAGGGGTCACTGGACATTTGAGGACATGCTGGAACAGAAGCAACAGGTTTGAAGCCCCATCTACTGACCCCTGAACCTGAACAAGGGGGTCCAACCCAAGAGTAAAGCCAGGCGGTTGTCATAGTCTCTCCAAGGAGTTAGCCATGAGCCTTTCAAGTTCTACCAGACTCTACTGCACACCTGGAAAGACCTCCTACTTAACAGTGGGACAATTTCTCTCCATGCTCAGATTCTGTCCCTTCTATGGCTGGCACACCTCTGAGACAAAACCTTCTCCTTCAGGGTCACAACAGGTATATAGACACAATGGATGTGCTCATGCACGGAGAAACATGTTCATATAAGGATGCACGCACTGTGTGAAACACACAATCACATGTAAAAATTTATGTACATGGACAAATAAATGCATATACACAGATCATACACTAACACAGTCCCATGTGGGTAGGGTCATATGCAGTCACACACTGACATTATTCATCCATAGATACATCAGCACTCACACAGACCCACATTCCCTATGCACACACCAAAATTGCCATTAATTGCCTTGTGGTGTGTGGAAGGGTGGCAAAAAACAAAAGAAATTTAAACTAATTGGCACCATCACCACTATTAGAGTTAAACCCAGAAAACTTGGGCAAGGCCAGTGTAAGGCCAGAGGCTCCAGCTCAAAAGGAAATAAGGAGATGAAGCAGCTCATGGCAGGCAGAGACTCCAAGGGAAGGCAGCTCTCTGCTCCTGTCAGCATTGCGCTTGCAGGGACTCTAGAACTTCGGAGCTGGACTCAGAGAGCTAAGCAGCAGCTACCAGGCCCCAAGCTCCGGGGACACCAGGTGGTGCCTGGGTCCTCCTCTCCCCAACCATCATGACATTAATGTTTGCATATGAGAAGACTACCCTTGTTCTCTGCCCATTGTCCTTTGAAGCCACAAACCCTCACCCAGGCTGGCCACATCCAAATGAAGCAGGATCAATAAAGAGCCAGGCTCCCGACAGCTACCTATCTTCCTTTTTCAGCCTCTGTACTACTTAAAATCCTCTCACCATCCCCAGCATGGAGGTCAGAAGATCTGCCTCCCTCTCACACACACATTGCCCTTCACATCACATCTTGCGGTCTCCTTTCTGCTTTGGGTTTCAGCAATTTTGAATTCCCTGGCTCCGAGTCAGCTCTTCTATCAGAACCACCAAGGCTCCAGACTCTTCTACCTCTGTGCGACGCAGGAAAGAAAACAAAGCCGGGCTTGTTCCCAGTTTGATAGGCTGCAAGTTTAGGGAACTGGGGCTTCAAATGTTTCCACTATTTTGTTTTGGCACCAGAGTGTCTGTGTTTAATTCCATGTCTCCTGCCAGACTTTGGAAGCCAAAGTGATAATATCAACATGTGGGGAGATGGAGAGCCACCCGCCATCATCTCCATTCCAGGCTGGCATGAAGTAATGATGGGGGAAATCACAGAAGTACACAGACACATGTTCACACACAGAGAAACATGTTCACATAAAGATACACTCTGTGGAACACACAATCACTTTGAACATATAGGTATATGGATAAATGCATGCGCATACACAGGCCACACAATAATACATTCCCATAGGCGTATGATTACATGCAAGACACATACTGACATTATTCACACAGAGAAATGTTAGCACTCATGGACACATACTCACCTATGTACACACTAGTACATATATTAGCCTTTATACGCAGTCAAATGCATGCACAGAGTCACTCATTTTCTTAGTTTCATTTCTATTATTGTGATAAACACCATGACAAACAACAACCTGGGAAGAAAGGGTTTATTTGACTTATATATCCCAGATCACAGTCCATTGCTGAGGAAAGTCATGGCAGGAACTTAAGAAAGGAACTTGAAGTTGGGAACTGAAAGAATCCGGAGAGGAACACTGCTAAGTGGCTGGACCGCCTGCCTAGGAATGGTACCACCCACTGTGGGATGGGCCCTCCCATATCAATCATTAATCAAGAAACACTGCATTGACATGCCCAGAGGCCAATATGATAAGTGCAGTTTCTCAGTTAAGATTCTCTCCCTAGATATATCCAGGTTTGTGTCAAGTTGACAAAAACTAACCTGCACACTCATGTATGCACAGACACCTCCCACATAAACATGCATTCACACCCAGTTCATATACACTCATATGTACATACATGGGTACATACACTAATACATATTTCTAACCCCACATAGATGCCCTGTCACATACTTTCACATAGAGACAGGCACACGAACATACTTGTATGCACACTGATGTACACATATAGGGGCAATGGTAGTGCGTCCCTACCCAGCAGGTTACAATAATATTAAGATATAAAAATGCCATATAAAACAGCATTTTGCACATTAACTAAAAGGTGTTTTAAAATATGTAAAGGATAATGCCTGGCACATAGAATGGCTTCATCAAAATGGTTGATGTTTTCATAGTATTTGATATCCTGGCTCTGCATCCCTCAAGGAAAACAGGTCCTGCAGTCCTACACTGAAGGAGAGAGGAGATCCAATGCCCCAGGGAGAGGGTATGGGGAAAGGAGTCAAGCAGGCTGAGTTCAAACTTGTCACAGATGTTCTAAACCAGGATAACCCTGAAGCAACTTGAATATCCTTTTCTGAAAAGTGCAGATGTAGAAATATAGGAAAAGGAGTGTTTCAAATACACATTCAATAAGCTTTATGGAACTGGAAGGAATCAAGTGCTTTTCTGAACAAGGTTCAGTGCCAACAGGCAGCACTGCCCCTAAATAACCCAGACCACGAATCCTACAAGGGAAGGGCAACTTCATCCTGGCACTCTAATAGTCTCCACTGAGCTTGCCTCTGTCTAATGGTCTAACGGGGCAGGCATCTGCTCTGATCTCTTGACCTGTTCTCAAAACCTCATGGGCATGGAGACCTGAATCCTGCCTCCTGTGGTCCTTGCTGGCAGAAATGCCAGGTTGTTGAACAGTATCTGCCTATCCAGGAAATGGTATCTAGCACCAACCCTGGATTCTGACAACCCCCTTGGTTAAATTCTGTCTAACACTTATCATATAAAGACTGCAGGCAACTCTAGCATCACTCCCAGCCTCAGTGTCCGTGTGTCCACAATGGAGAGAATCAGAAACCTGGTGTTGCAAAGACGCTCTGAGAATGCGCCAAGCGGAGGACAATGGGCTCTCTAGAAATGTTAGCATCTATTGACTTGCTCCTCGTCCACCATTTTATACAATGACTCTGTGTGTGTGTGTGTGTGTGTGTGTGTGTGTGTGTGTGTGGTGTGAACATGTATGCACTGAACTGGGTGAACAGACAAAAAAGGAAATGGATGAATAAAGCTGATTCTAGTGATGACCCACAAGCCATCAAGACAGCCAAAGAGGTTGTTCTCAGAGCTGCCCCTCACAGTTTCTGCACTCAAGACATAGATAGCAGTTGTTTAGTAGCAAGCACATTACATTTTGTACTAGGGAAAACTGGATTGAAATTTCTTCCAGGAACACACAAAAAAAAAAAAAAAAAAAAAAAAAAAAAAAAAAATTATAAATACAGTACAGTCAATGCCTTCTGATAAAAATGGAATTTAAACTCTCAGTCTTGCGATGATGATCTGGAGCTTATTAATCACAGTAAATGATTTTGACACCCAAGTGGAAAGTCCTCTGTAATGCTTTTAGAATCCCATTTTTATTTAACACTAATTAAGAGCTACTAACCGTAAAGTATTAATGAAATCAAATTCCCAAAAGGAGCTCCCAGCTCACAGACTCTAGCTCTGAGCGAGATAGGGACCCGGAGAAAAACTCAGGGCATGAGTGTTTAACCAGGGAAATGCAATCAACATGACCATGGTCAAGGGAGGGCCTCACTGAAGAAGATAATATTCTCAGTAATAAATTTTATGATCATCGTTAGCCTCTCTCTAGCAGTTTATGGCTATTATGGCTATTGAGCAAAAGCTTTCCAAATCAAACAACCTTACCGAGTTGCCATACACAGTAAAGGCTCTGTTTGGTTGTCTATAGACACTGGGCCAGGATTTATGCTGAGGCTTAAGGAAGGGACATTAACCCTGTAGCTCCTAGGAGGGGACCCTGAGGCTAAGGCCACAGGTAATCCCTGGACAGAGGTGAAGGCTGCAGTTACCCTCTGAGATCATGTCCTGAAAAGTGAAGTTGTACCTGCCTTCTCTTTTTAGAGTATTTATTAGCATATATTAACTGGGCATGATAATGGGTTTTGTTATGTGCTTCTCCGATGTATTTTGATCAGATTGACCCTCATTACCCTCCCCCATTTCCCTCCCAACTCTACTGCTGATGCCCCTTCTCCCTCCAAATTAATTCCCCTTCTACTTTCAACTCCCCTCCCCCCCCCATGAATTTCATTAGAATTCTTGCAGGAGCACAGGGGAAGGGTTATTTCCAAGTAAATGGGCAGCTAACTGGTGGCTAAAGAAAATGTCTTTCCCCTGAAGAACCATTAACTCCCCACAGATGGTCAGGGAGGGGCAGGGACTCGTGAGATCCTCTCACAGTTACCCTACCTCCCTTCTCTGAGAAAGAGTGGCTGCCAGCTGTTCTGTCAGGGTGATAGCAACACCCAACCCAGGACTCAGCCACCAGTGAATGGAAGAAAGAGATGGTCTGTTTTGGTGGCCATTTCTGAGGCTGTGTCATGAAGCCATTGAGAAAAAAAGAAAAAAAAAAAAAAAAAAAAAAACATAGTACTGCCAGAGAAGCCTCTGGAGAAGATGTGCATAGAGGTTCAAGTGTTTCTGCTCAGGTTCAGTCGCTTCTCTTAAAAAGGGCTTTGTTGTGGTTTTCCTGAGTGTTGTCATGTCAAAAGGAGATGGGACCTGGAAGAGGTGGGGCCTGGAAGAAAGAAGAGGAAATTGGGTCATTAGGGTTATGTCACACTTCCTTCAAACTCCTATGCGTTAGGGTTATGTCAAACTTTCTTTAAACTCTGTAAACTATGTAATAGCGGTTGCCCTTGAACTCTTGACCCTCCAGTCTTTGCCTCCCAAGCAGTGGAATTAATGACATGCACCACAATACACAACTCTTTATGACCCTATGTTAGTGCCCCTGCGAACAAGCCTAGCCATCCCCTAGCCTGGGGTTCTTTCTCTCTAGGTCTCTCCCTCTTTCATTCACTCTTGCTACTGTACTGTTACACATAACAAGTTCCTACCACAAACAAAGTGATGGTGGTGTTGTGTCCTGGTATCTTCAGAGCTGGAAGCAAAATAAACCTCTTTCCTTTATAAAGTTAATGGCCTTGGGTATTTCATTTGGGTGCCAGGAAATGAATTGACAGTCTTCAAAGCAGTCACCACAACACTTTTCCTTATCCTTCCCTCAGATTACTGAATGGAACCCACAGAGTTTTAGTCTCTGTTTTATGAACCAAGAGCTGTGTGATGCACCTGAATGCATGTCTTGCCTTAGCTCATCTCTGTCTGCAATCCTAATAGTTGACTGAAACAGAAGTTGTTACAAAGCTAAGTGCCCAGAGCCTAACCTCTCCTTTAAATGCTAGAAGTTTGTTAACATTGACAGTTTTCTTCAGCTGTGGAAAACCCTCTCTGTGTGTCCTGGTAGCTTAATGGCCTTATAAGTGTCTATTCCAAAAGAGTTTTTGATTATCCATCCCGAATAGGGGCATTGTCTGAGCCAGAAGTAACCATTGTCCAAAGACTACTGTCCTGTTTAACAGCTAATGACCGTTATCTACAGCCCACAAAAGCAGGACATTTGTCTTTAGAACCACCTCTAGAGCTGGGGAGGGGCAGGATTCGGATACTCTAGACCTTTATATAAGGTAAATCAGAGTCACATTTAATTCAGAGAAGAAACAGATCTGGTCAAAATTCCTGGAAGAAGGAAGGCTCAGATGGCTATTTAAAAATGCAAAAATCATCTGAAGGTCCTGCACCGGCAACATCACCCCCAAACACTGCAGTCTCTTTTCCATCAAAGTCTCCCAAAGTACCATTTCCCATGTGAGAAACCTCAAGAGACTACGGAGACTCTCCAGTTTTCACAGATAGCTCTATCCACTTATGTGGGCAAGGAGGTCCCCCAGTATTTTGTTGGCAAGCTTAACCAGATGCATAGACAACAATAAAAATGGAGAGCAGATGGACAACCCCATCTGCCAGCACAAGTGATGACAGGCCAGTCTTGAGGGGGTGCAGACACCAAGTCATTTGAGATGGCATGCTTTGGTCACGTTACTAGTATTTTCACAAACCTACCAGGACTCCTCCATCCAGATGAAGGCTGTTCTCAGTAAGATCACCTTAAAAGGAAGTATAATTGCTCTTTTCTTCATAGCCACTTAGAAATCCACTCGTTTGAGTCCGTTTCCAAGTCATTTGGTGACAAGGAATCTTGAAGACTAAATGAGAGGATCGAATGAGATAGGCCTACAGCAGGCTTGCCATGGTGCTAAGTGGACAATAAGCATGTAGTGGGTGGTGAATTTTATCAGGTTGTCCTCCCAGGTTCTTAAGATGTGCTTAGATTCCCTTTCATGAACAAATCAGTCTTTGCAAGGAGAGACTGTCCATTACCCAAGCTATGTCTCATCCTTTTCCCATGGGCACCAAGAGAATACGATGAGCATTAAGGGATTAAAAAACCACAACCCCGAGCTAAATAATGCTACTGTTCTATGAAATACTGACCAGAAAAG
Organism: Phodopus roborovskii; assembly: GCF_943737965.1. Taxonomy (NCBI): domain Eukaryota; kingdom Metazoa; phylum Chordata; class Mammalia; order Rodentia; family Cricetidae; genus Phodopus; species Phodopus roborovskii. Next base: position 38,343,694 of record NW_026126480.1, read on the forward strand.
TTAGGTTCGATGTCTTCAGGTGTATAATGGAAACTTCTAATTAAATTCTGAAATTTGCTTAGCAGTACAATGATGGACTGTGTGGCTCCTGCCTCTATTTCCCTGAAGCATGAGGTAGTTACTGTGGCAGAGATAACTCATGAGTTCACCGAGCCTGTTCTTTCTTCCCAACCACGTACATAGACTGCATTCCCAACATCCTTTGCAGTTTGATTGACACCATATCATCCCCAGTGCCATATTCTGTGTTCACACTCATGCCCTGCCTTGTCTAGACCATAAGCATAGACTCAGTGGTAAAATGAAAGGATGGAGTAAGCCTCGGCATAGCTCAGAGATGAGTGCTCCCTCCAGTGACTACCACGTACAACAGACAAACCCGGAGCACTTACACGATGCTTTTCTGCAAGCAAGCCATGCAATTTCAATGTGTTGTGCCACCATTAACAGGGTTGTTGATGAAGGTGTTAGAGGAGCTTATCTTCCCACTAAAGAGAAACTTCTTGTGTATAGGAAACCATCTCAAAGATAGACCAGAATGGGGAAGTGGATAGTTCAGACCTAGATCAGGATACTCAAATTTTTTTTTCCCATTTCAAAATAACATGGAGCTCTAAACTACAATCTAGTAAATAACTAAAATTAAATAATCAGAATTCTACATTGTGGGGAAGGGTTGAATGTCTATACAGATGGTAAAGAGTACTGTAATTAACGCCAAATCATCTAGTCTTCAGTCACTTCACTAGGACCCCTTTTCCAATAGGCCCACACTTATAGATGTTGTACATAACTTTTGGGGGATCATTGTTCACACACACCCAAGATTCATGCAGAGCAAATGGAGTTTAGAGGCTAACAGTGTCCAGTCATTGGTTGGATTGGACCTACAAGTTGTCAAAGACAGGCAGGGCTGTCCCCAGATAGTTTAATAAATACTTGAGTTAAAAGTCTCCATCTTAGAAACTTAATTTTATAGCTAGAAATGAACATTAGAGACACAGGAAACATCTGACTCTTCACCCTAGAAGAGTTTAGACCATTGCAAAGCAGGGATGGTGGCATATCTAAGGTCACTAACCAGTTAGTACAGGGACCAGGACCCTCATCTTTCAGGTCTAAACTGTTTTGTTCTCTCCCTTTAGAATCTACAGAACATAAGCTCAGAATCTATTTAGATTACTTTTTATACTTATGATTTATATTGGGAGGGGCATGGTCAGGCAATGGGTTGTGAGGACAGGTCTGAGGACAATTTGAAAAACTGTTCTCTCCTTCTACCATGTGAGTCTGAGGATTGAACTCTGGCTACCAGTCTTGGCAGCAGGACTTTACCCACTAGCCATCTCTCCAGCCATAAATGCCAGAGTCATAAGTAAAAGGAAGATGGTAACTGGAGTCTGATTATGTCCAAAGTAGGGCCCAGGTGATCAGGGTCTGCATGCACCATGCCTCTGAGAAGCCATAGAATAGTTGATTCAGTATTGCTGAGACTTAACCCAGACAAAAACTGATGATGATGGTGATGATGGTGATGATGATGATGACCACAATGGTGACCATATGACAATGATGTAAAGGTAATAGTGGGGCCTCAAAAGAGCCTTGTTTTACCTTTTTATATTATAATAATGACATTTCTCAGTTCTGTTTCTTCCCTCTAAACTCTCCTATATACCCCTCCCCATTCTCCATCAAAGCCATGCCCTCCTTTTTCAGTAAATGTTGTTGCATGAATATACATATATTAGACAAATGTGTTCCTAAATATATCCTGCTTTGTCCATGTAATGTTACTCATATGTATATTTTCAGGGATGACCATTTGGTACTAAACAACCAGTTGGTGCGCTCTTCGCTGGGGAAGACCCTCTTCCACTCTCAGCTTTCCTCAGTTGCTCATAGTTCTTTGTGTAGGGTTACGGTCTCATAGGGTTTTCTCCATCCACTTTGGCATGTCCAATGGCGTCGCCCTTATTTAGCTAATGTTTGGGCAGGCATGCTGGTGAGACTTTATGGGTGTCATTTCTGATAGGGGACACAATGTCACAGCAAATTCCCTGACCCCCTGACTCTTACAGTCTTTCCCCTCTTCCACGTGTTCCCCGATCCTTAGGTACATGAGTGTTTTGTAGATGTATCCCCTGGGACTGGGCTCCATAAGTCTGTATTTTTGATTGGTTGGGTTTTCTATACTGGTCTCTTTCTGTTGCAAATAGAAGTTTCCTTGATGAGGAATGAAGACTATACTTACTTGTGGCTATAAGGACAAACGTTTATAGATTGCTGTTAGGAATTATGCTGGTTTAGTAAATTAATGGTTATTGATTTTCCTCCAAAAACCATGACCTCACTAGGACTAAGTAGGTTCTAGATTTCCAGTGTCAAGCACGGTCTCCCCTCTTGTTGAACAGGCCTTAAGTTTAATTAGAGAAATGTTTGATACTGCCAAGGTCTGTGTGCCAGTACTGCACCTATAGGGTTATCATTCTATGCTGGCCATTGATATGGTTCACAGGCATCATGGCTGGGTAGGACTGTTGGTTGCCTTCCTCCATTGGAAGTTTGTGTGGTGCCTTCTGGTACTAGCCATCAGGGAGGGGGCATTTGGGTCAGTTCCAGCTCAGAAGTCCTTGGGCCCTGTTTCTTAAGTGCATGGTGTCTTCAGCCATAGGGACTTCCACCTTTTTGGGCAACCAGGGGCAGTAGCAATAGGCTGTAAGTTTTGTGACTATTTCTGTCCTGTGCTGAAGCTTCTTAGTTTTAAGGAGTTGAAAAGGCCTTGTTTTGACATGGAACTAATAAGAATCATCCTAGGAAAAGAAAACGATACTGTTGTTCCATCTGTGGTGAGGGAAGTTCAAACACTGAGATGAAACAGACATTTTTCACAATGTCTCTACAGAAATAATTAACATATGACTAAATAATGGTTTGTTAAGAGGGCAATATTTTTCAGTTACATATTCATAAGCAGTGCCCAATGAAGGCACCCCACACTCTTGGGAAAGAGCCACCTCTGTGTTAGAACAGGTGGCATAGACTGAAGGAAAAGGCACAGAAGAATGTGGTGATCATCTCCACTTCTTTTTTAAATAGAATTACATCACTTCTCCCTTCCCTTTCTTTCCTCCAGGCCCTCCTACGTGCTCCCTCTCAAACCCCTCTCATACACTGCTCCCAAGTTGATATAGCCCCCTTTTCTTTATTATTACATATGTATATGTACAAATGTATCTGTATGTACAAGCATATATAAACATAATCTGCTGAGTCCATTATTGTGGACTCTTCTCTCTGCATTGGACAACTAGAGATTATCATCCCTGGGAGAAGCTCACTTTCCTTTGCCCAGTACTCATTAGTTGTGGACCCTTATACAGTAAGATAAGACCATGTAGAAACACTTACATTAATAGAAATGGGTTAATAATTAAGATAGAGCTAGCCAATAAGAAGCCCTAGTCATTGGCCAACAGTTTAATTATTAATATAGCGTCTATGTGTTTATTTGGGGCTGAAGCTGCAGGACCAGGCTGGAAGAAAACTTCCAGCAACAATTAGTTGCCTGTAGTTCTTTGCCTAGTGATAAGACTCTGAGAAAATTTTCTCCTTCCATGTTTCTGTGTCCATTGATATATTGCTATTGTTCCAGTCTTGTTTTTGCAGCCATTTCTAGGAACAACTGTTTCATAGAAGAGTTCCTGGTCCTCTGGCTCGTACTACCTTTTCTCACCTCATCCATGATGGTCCCTGAGTCATAGATGCAGGAGCTGTGATATAGCTATATCTGTTCTTGAAGAATGAATGGTAACAGAAAGAGAAGTGTGAGACCAGCTTGCCTATGACTGTGTACTTGGCAGCACTCAGCTCCAACCCAGTAGCGGGAGACTGTTAACCCCTCAAGTTTCATTTGCTCCACATGACTCATTGAAGGGAGCTAAATAATGATCTTCCAAAAATAAAGATTCCCAAAAGAGCACGAGGGAATAACCTTCTATATATTAAGCCCTGCCACCCCAAGTTTGTGGCAATTTGTTGCAGCTGTTCTAGAAAAGGATACAGGAGTCTACTGGTAAAGAACATGGAATACCTGTAAATACTCTCAGACCAATCCAACATGGCCCCTGACTTAGAGTCAATAGGTGTGGTGGTTGATCCTCATTGTCAACATAACTAGATTTAGAGTCACCCTGGAAACACAATGAGTGTGTCTATATGGTGTTTCCAGAAAAGTTTAACAGTGGAGGGGAAAACCTATTCTGAATGTGGGTAGCTCCTGGATTAAATAAGGAAGAGAAAGCAAGGTGGGCACCAGCCTTCGTTTCTGTTTCCTGGCTGCATGAGTCAGCCTCCCACTGGCAGTGCAGTACCGTCACACTCCTGCCTTGCCTTCCCCACAGTACCTGACCACCTCCTTACGCTGTGAACCGAGAGTTAGTTCACACTACCCTCCCTCCCTTATGGTGTTCTGTCAGGGATTTGGTCACAGCTATAGGGAAAGTAACTCACACACTTAGAGACACTTTCCAATGACAACTTAACACTTAACAGTTGATTGATTCACTCAACAAACAATCATTGGCAAAGATACGCCCCCCCTTCCTTCTACTGGGGAAGGGCAGGATTGAGAAAACAAACAGAAGCACTCTATGACACCCTAGTGTGGACAACAGTCTGTGTCCCAGTTTCCAGGGGTGCCTCCAACAATGGCAATGTGTGTGCTTGTCACCTGGGGTACAACTAGAATAATTTTTTTTTAACCCAGAGTACTAGGGTTGTGAGTGGCGTAGATCGTGCATAGTTCTCCCTTCTCTTTCCTCCCAGCCCCAGGCAGGACAAGAAAAAGTGCCATTGGTCCCCTGTGAGGAGAGGGCTCCGCCACCCTCTGAAATTCTCTTTGAGTCAGGTTGAGACCACTGACACAGAGGCAGATACTAGCACCTGCTCCCTTTTACACAGGAGAGTTGTGTTTGGTCAGATAATTTGGAGCCTGTGTACCATCAGAACAGGACTCCATGTGAAATAGGCTCCTGTCAGCTTCAGCCAGCCTGGTCCTCCCCTGAATACCCAGGCAAACAGCAAAAGAAAGAAAATCCAGAAAACCCACATGTCTTTGAGATTGCAAAATGAAAGGCTTGTTATAATCTGCTAAAAATAAACCCACTGGGAGAATTTACCAAGTGTAGGCATGGAAGAGCAAATGCTACAGTCAAGGGAACCGGGGTGTTTAACCGGAAATGAAAGGTTCACATCGCAGAATGCTCAGAACTCACTGAGTTTGTGCTTCTGTGACAGAAAGCCTCCAACTTGAATGTTAGAAATGTTCATTCAGGAATCCAGCCTTGGTTTTTAATGGCTCGGATCCTTCAAAAATAACAGCAGGGGCCCAGAGAAACAGGAGGAGAGGGCGCCAGGCGGAGAGCAAAGAGGATGTGGCTGTGATGTGGGCACATGCCCACATGACCTCCAGAGTCAGGGTCAAGTATGGCCAAGAGTCAGCGACCCCACTGAGATCGCACAAGTGGTCAGCAGACCCTGACTAAAGCCGGTTCTGGGAAAGCAGCGATCTCCCTGGAATTGTTTATAACATTCTGGCTCTGTTCTTTCCTGCTCTCCAAGGAGGCCTGAATCCATTTTGCTCAACACAGCATTTTTAGACAATGTGGGTTTTATGGTTTTTGTGAAACAGAGGGAGGAATGAATTGCAAAACCAAATATAACTAGAAATGGCTTTGTAATTTTAAAATAAAATAAATGAAAACATTTCAGACCAAGGATCGCCCTCCAAGAATGGAAACCCAAACACAACCACTTTTTGCTGAAATATAGAAGCAGCAGAAATAAATCCAAGGGGATTGGGATCCAAATCTGAAACCCAATAAACTCAATGGCAGAAATTAAAGACAAATTATTAAAAAAAAAAAAATTGTACCCAGCCTCCAGGCTAAGAGTACATGCACAAAGAAATCTATTGTCCTTCCACATTTTGCTGGGCAAGCATCAAATTTAGACTTTGAAAGCTTCCCGCTGCTTTGGGAATCCAGGTATTTATGTTGTGATGGACAAGCCTATCTGAGCCCTCCTGTCTCTAGTAGTAGCAAATGAAGCAAATGGTTGACAAATGCTTTATAAACTCCCCACAAATGCCAGCCTTAGTGCTGTCTGCACCCCTTTCTTCCAGAGGAAATGTGAGTAGAATACTATTTTTATATTTACTCAACCCATCTTAATGTTCAAGAGAATAGCCGAGTAATTATTAAATAGTCACTTAGGAGAATAGTAGACAGCCCTTCAGAAGATGGCCGAGGAGGCTGCATTGCATAACCATGGCTTATTGTGTAATGCTGTAAGTGAATAGTGAGGTTTAAAATCTATGTGCAGTACTGGTAAAATCATGCATTAGAAAACGTACCAAGCAAAAATGTTAATGGGAACTCTTTTGTTTATTTGTAGGTTTTTTGGCGGGGGTGGGGGGTGGGTGTGTACCAAGGTCAGTTTTGATTTTCTCGTTATTTTTTCTAATTTAAAAAATGCAATTTTAATGACAAGCATGAGGGGTAGTCAGGTAGGTGATAGAAACTTTTAAGTATCTCTTATGTATCCTTAAATTGCTCTAGTGAATGGACCTTTTTTGATAAGAATGTCAGGCGAGAAATGGAAACAAACACAAAGGATCATTTCATTGCACTCTCCTTTGTTCTGGTCCCTAAGCCAAATTTGGGAGAAACTAAGTGTCTCAAGTACTTTGGGCCTAAGGTACCTTGGAAGATTTTAGGTAGCAATGTCAGTTGAAGTGGGCGGGACTTACAAGTCTTTAACAAAGAAGGTTCTCATAATATATTAACTTAAATATTATGATCAGGAGACTATGCAGGGGAAAATGCTTTCAATCTTCAGCTGATGGTTCCTTTGGTGACTTTAAACATACAAAACAATAATGCGACAGGAGTTGGTGATGCATGCCTTTAATTCCAGAACTCAGGAGGCAGAGGCGGATAGATCTCCTTGAGTTCGAGTCCAGCCTGGTCTACAGAACTAGTTCCAAGAAAGGCTCCAAAGCTACACAGAGAAACCCTGTCTCAAAAAACCAAAAACACAAAAACAATAGGAACCAATAATGCAGTATGAGAGTAAGGCCAACCTTTCAGATCTCCATTTGAATACACAGTGAGTCACTCTTTTAGGTCCACCCAAGTGAAATTCTGTAAATATAAATAACATAGTGAACCAAGATTATACTTGCTACTAACAGAAAGGAATAAGAGTTATCCTAAGTAAAAAGAGAAACTATTGGAGCATGAAGAACTGAAGATACCAGCTGCACAGTAGGTATGGGGATGGAAGAGTCAGGGGATTGGCAGAGTCTCGCAAGCAGGAAATAAGAGCAACTTCCTTGGTGGGCAACTGCTATGCAGAATCAACACAGATGGCTCCCATCCTCAAGGCCCGCATACAGCTTCCCCTGAGAGGTCATTCCAACTGGCCTCATACACTCATATGCTCCCAGCTTAGCCAAAAGGGAGCAGGGCACCTTGATCGACAGTCCATGGAGACTGCATAAATGTAGCAAAGAGGACCCTTAACATAAAAGGAAGAAATAGATGCCAAGAGGGAAGATGACTGACAGCCCCTCATCTGCCAAGCCCAGGGGCATGTGCTCCAAGTGCAGAGTTCTGTGTTAGCAACCACTGCTGGGTAGATCGTACAGTCCATCAAGGATGCCACATGCACGACTATGGTTCAGAGCCTTAGGAGAATCAAACAAGAAATTCTTAACAAAGACAGTGGCTTTGCAGTTCTGAGTTCAAAGCTAAATGAGGCAAATGGAGGAGGCATGGCAGCTTTTCGGAGTAAAATGCATTAAACAGTAAAATTAACAACAGAAACCTCATTGTGCCATGAGGTTCTTTTATTGATTTATTTTCTGAATCCAACTTTGAACACAATGAAAGCTGTGCATTTAAAAAAAATAAAAATAAAACAATTTTTTTTTCTTTCCCAATACTACATAGAAGCCTCCCGGGCAAAGCAAAATAAAGCTTCATTATGTCAAATTCCAGTCATCCCAGAATTATAATCATTTGGCCTGGGCCACATTGAAGCCAGCCTTTGTACTCTCTTCTGAGTAGTGGTTTTTCTAAACAAATCAATAACATAAACAAGATTGCTGGGAGTCCAGGGGAGGCTGAGCAAGGGAGGAAAGTTTAGCACACAGCTTACCATGAGCAACATCATTCCTTGAAGATGTGTCTTAATCATGCTCAAAGTACAAATAAAGGACCTGGCGGCAGCCAGCTTCTGTTTTTATAGGCCCCTGTATTTCTTTTAAAATCTGTACCTGAAATCTCCGACCCACCACAATGTGTCAAAGTTGTTAGTCCCATCCAGGGTGGTATGAGCTGGTCATGTTGGTACATACAGTCATCTGCTCAGAAGTGTGGCAGGTTTATGTTACATAGAGAGACTCGGTCTAAAAACCGTCATCATTTGCCCATGTTGCTCATGGAAAAAGATAGCATGTAGAACCTTGTTTGCCTGCCTATTCCTCTTGAAGGAAGAGGAGCAGAGGCCAGGGGTAGGGTGGGGGATGGGGGGATGGGGAGATAGCACAATCCGTAAAATGCTTGCTATGCAGGCTGAAAGATCTTAACTACGTCCCAGAACCCATATAAAAAGCCAGGCATGGTGGCTTATGATGTCAGCACTGGGGAGATAGAGACAGCGGGTTCTATGGGGTTCACTAGAACAACTACCCTAGGCTGTCTGGGGAGTTCCAGTTCACTGAGAATCCCTGTTTCAAAAAGCAAGGTTAATCTTCCACTGGTATATGTGCAAATGACCAGGGGCCACCTCCTCACAGGAAAACTGAATTCCCTCACCCTGGTACAAGGCTGGGGGCTGGGCTGGGCTGGGAGAAGTTGGAGGGGAGGAAATAGGAGACTGATTAATCACAAAACAAATTATACTTTTTACAAATTATATTTTTTCAAAACAAACTATATATCCATATCTATATACATATACACATATATATACATATATGTATATATATATAGGGGTAAGAAGTGGAAAAGACGTAAAGGCGGCAAGCGACTGAGAAATGACATCCAAGGTTGACCTTTAGTCTGGACATATGTACACACACACACACACACACACACACACACACACACACACAGGTTTTTGAAAGCTATTTTTTTTACTTCAAATAGAGATAGCATTAGAAATTGTTGAATGTATATAAAAACAGCAACTATATCTGAATAAGCTTGTCTTGGATAGACTACAGAGCACAACTCACAATGTTCTTTAACATGTATCCTCATGTGAACATCATGGAACACACAGAGACCTAAGAGGCAAAAGCAGGAAGTCATGAAAACAGCAGGGCAAAGACAAGTGCTCACAGAGCAATCCATGTCCTCCCCTGGCATTTCCCAGCAACCCCTGCAGGACATGCAGGATGAGCAATAGATAACAGGAAATGCGCCCATCCACCCCTACATGTTTCCTGCTGTGATGACTACAGATCCCTGGATAAGATGGCAATAAGAGTAAGGGAGCTCACTCATGTCAACTCTCTGGAAGATGGACCCTGGAGAACAATACCAGTCTGGAAGGCTCAAGAGTGAAATAGACAAATTGTGCCCAAGAGGGAAATTAAGCATGGTGACTAAACCAAGAAGACTTAGGGAAAGACAGACCACAATGTGGTGTAGCTCAGCCTGATTGGGTAATACTCTACCTATTATTTCCTGTCTTTGTCTTACAGACTAGAACACTGAAGCTGAAATAAAACACATGGGAAGGCTGAAGAGCATGCTGGGAGTTTAGTGGCAGGCTTCAAAGTCTCTGAATCCAATGAGCTTTCCCCCAAAGCTGATTGTTTTCTGGGTACAGACACTCATGGCTGGTTGATTTTCAGTAACTGTTTATGCAGCAAAACCTGAAGAAACACCCCTCCCAATCATTTGCCTTCTGCAAGGAGTCATTGTGTAGAGCAGCCCAGAGAAGGCTATGGACCTCTGTCGAGCTGTATCCTTTCCATGATGGCTGTGCTGTGAAATCAAAAGAGTATTGTGAGAGGCGAGAGCAGTGAGAACAGACTCGGGAACCAGAAAAAAAAAATGTAAATATAAGTACGACTTTTCATTCTGCCAAATTCAAACAAACATCACTTTAATGACCTGGCAGCCCCCACAAAGTCAGCAGCCACCAGTTAAAGAAAAGACCATTCATTTAAGAAGAGAAGTGTCAACACAGGCATTTAACATAAGTCAGGTTTCCACAGCAAAGGGATCCTATATATGGTGACAAGGGAATGTGGGCTAGAATTAGCCAAACAGCATCATCACCCAAAATAAACTTAAGGAGCATGTTGGAGGCCCCCTTCCGTCTCCTGGACCCTTCTCCCATTAACAAAGCTTCATGGGACTTCCAATGGTCTTTATAGTTCATCGTTCAGGGAGGCCACACTCCATCAGAGCTCACAGGCAATAAAAGTACCAACTACCAACTTTTCTTGGTATGACATTTAAACTGGTACTAGTTGTACAGAATGATCCAGCATATACCTCATAAAAAACATAGAACTCATGGGAAAAGATGCTTGGGAATGCATTTTTATGACCCTGGGTGAGGCAGAGATTAGAGAAGACACAGAAAGCCATGGACATCAAAGAGAAGAATAATTGTTGGGCAAACTCAAATATTTACCTTCTTTTCTTGTTGCTCGATACTGCATATGAGCAAGCGAGCTAAGCAACCTCCAGATGTGAATATGCCATTCACTACACATAGAGCCGAGGTGGCTTGATTCTAGAATGCATAAGAATCCCTCCAACTCAATGGCAGAAAAACAAGCAGCCCAATAAAAATGGAAGCAAAAGATCCAAATGGACATTTACCAAAGAAAATACCCCAATGTTCAATAAGCATAGGAAAGCACAATCGCCATCAGTGGTCCCTGGAGAAGTGTACATTAAAATTAAAACAGAAGGCTGGAGAGATGGCTTAGTCAGTGAAGCATTTGCCATGCAAGCATGAAGATCTGAGTTCAGTCCCCTAAAGTCCACATTAGAACGTTCAGTGCAGTGGTGCAAGCCTATATACACCCCAGGACTGTGGAGAGGGAGACAAGAGGATCTTGGGTATACTAGCCAGCTGGCCAGCTGAATGAGCAAATGCCAGACTCAAGGAGAGACCCTGTCCCAAAACACAATGTGGAAGGAAGTGTAAGTGAGCACATGACAACCTCTGTTCCCATCACACATGAATCCATATAAAAACTATAATAGAGCACTGCTGCATGCCACCAGGATTGCCGCAATGAACAGACTGGCGGTGACCCTGTGCACTGGAGGGATGGCATCCTGTGGGCACTCTCATACACAAGCAGTCAGAGTGGCATTTATTAGACAGGTTTAACTTCCTTAAACTTAAGTTTGGAAGTTGGGGTTTCAGAGTTTTGGACTAGATTTTCTCAGCTTGTGAAAAAGGTAAAACAAACAAAAAACCCAAACCCCCAAAATCTGAAACCCATCTGGTTTCAGATAAGGGATATGCTGAACATCCATCTCTCCTATGACCCAGCAGTTTCCCAGGCACTGGGAAATAGGAAGGCATCTCCATGGAAATATTTGCTCATAGTGGCTTTATTCAGACCAGCAGGCAAAAGCTGGGCACCACCCAAGTGTCAGTCGGGAAGTAAATTGGGCTAGGGTCACACAATAGAATACCATACAGCAGCAAAAAGGTTCAAATTGCAGGGACACAAGAGAATGTGGGTTTCTAAGACATAATGCTGAGTGCTGAAGGAAAATATCATACTGAATGGAACCAAACACAAAATGGTATAGACCGGGTAATTCCATTTATACCACTTAATTTGTACATAGTTTCTACACTAAAAAATTAATATATGGTGATAGAAATCAAACTAGTGTCGCTATTTAACCCCTCCCCCACACACACACACACGATGGGGAGAGGGTGGGAAACTGAATCGGTGATTGCCTGAGAGGAGGAGGGGTATCTGAGAAGGACTGGGAAGCAGGCAAGACACCTCTTGGGATAATTAACCTGCTCCCGTACCTTGCTGGAGTGTGGGTTTTGCAGTTACATGCATTTGTCAGGGTGAATGAAATAAAACCCTTGAAAATCTGTAATTTTTCTGTATGCAAAGCATATGTCAATTTTTAGAAAGTGCTGAGCAAGTATCTTCTATATGAGGCCAATATTAAGGACAGAACTATAGGAATTTATCAGACACATTAGAATACAGAAATCCCACCAGAAAATACAGATCTCTTCCAGACCAGGGTAAGTGGCAGAATGTTTATGTTCAGCCAGTTTGAAGTCTTGGGGAAGGCAGGCTGTGATGATGACAGTAAGTGCCGCTGATAGCATTCATTAGACGGAGGGTAGTGTCAGACACGCCTGTACACATGTAACTTCAGATCTTTTCTGTCATGGGCCTACTCCAGACTCCCTTTTGACAAGCCTGCTTGGTCTGGCCTCACTCAAGGGTAGCCTGACCTAACCCCAACCTCTCACCTTCTGCCCTGCAGCTTCTCTGGTGCCCTGGTGTGGAGGGCAATTGATCCACAGATATCCAAGATGGACATGTGAGTTGGGGTCCCTTGGCTGGTGCATGAGGGAGCTGGTGGGTCCACACAATCCTCTGTATCACTTTAGCAGATGAACCCCTGATGTCCCCCTGTCTAAGGCTCCTAGGGAGCTCCCTGGGGATGGAGCACCAGTCACCTTCCTAGTGATCAGCTCCCTGACAAGTCCCTCTACTGGCCTGTCCTTCCTCTATTTTGTTCCTTCTATCACTTGCTCCTTCCTGGGGGCCACTTTTCAAGTAAAACATTTGCATGCGTGCACACTTGTGTCTTAAGCTCTAGTTTCCAAAAAGATGAAGCTCGGGGAAAGGGGTTTGTGGGTCTGTCCATACCAGTGGTGCATATCTGCTTACAGACCTCTCCTGAATGTTGAAACCTTATGTAACACGGATCCCTGCTCAACTGGTTGCTGGCCTGGATGTTATCCCTTGTATCCATGTGAAAGAAACTGATGGCATCCTGCTACCAGAGTCAGGTCTGGCTAAGGGAAACCCCTTGATGTGAAACACATCTACACAACCTCAAACCCCCTGAAGATCCACTGCCTTTCTGTGTAAGTACAGAACCCGTCACTAAGCTGAGTTCAGTCCCACAGCATCAGGTCACTGTAGTTACAGGCTACGCTATTAACACTGTTATCAGTAACTAGTCTTTAAGGGACAGGCAAGAGAGTGCCACCCCTGAGGGAGTGTGCCTACCTTATAAAAGACAAACCTTGAAAAGTGTGACATTAACTTTGAATAACTTTTACCTTACATTTGGTGAACTGTGGTGAAATGCCAGAGGAACATGGAAAGAGCTCTGGTTGATGTGTGGATGTGGCTGTGTCTGTTTTGATGTTTTGCTGGGCTCTGTGTTCTGCCTGATCCTCAACCACTTGAGAGCTGTTGACAGACAGGGGAGCCTGGACTCCCAGACTCACATTTCCGTCCTCTACTGCTGTGTATATGGCTCAGAGTACACAGCTCCAGGAAAGGAATTCTGCCTTTTGTGTTTCTGTATTTCTCCTGAGTAGTAAGTAGTCTATCTGTCTGTTTTCCTTCCTTCCTTCCTGTCTTTTCCCTTTTCTTCTTCCTTTCATCCCTCCCTCCTTTCTTCATGCCTCTCTTCTTTCCTTTTTACCTACTTCCCTCCCTCTTCCTTTTCTTCCTTCCTTCTTCCCTGTCTCTTTCCTTCCTATGTCTGCATTCCCTCCACTATGCCCACCTCCTGCTTTTATTCCTACCTCCTTGGTTTCTTCCTTCCCGTCTTCTCCCTTACTTTTTTCTTTTCTTTTCTTTCTTTCCTTCTTTTTTTTTTTTTTTTTTAAGAGGAGGGACAGAGTTTGAAAAGTAAGTAGCTAGTGAAAGTCATAGTATAACTATGACAAAAAAAATCCATATTCAGAGAGGAAAGTTCATTAAAATTAAATGGCTTGTTACAACAGGTTCTCAGCTGACTTGCTGAATGTATGTTTTATAATTCTTTATAAGGCATCTGCCAACATTTAGCCAGAGTGGATGAATGGTTTTCCTCTGCAGGAAAGATTGGAGAAAATGGGGCTAGGATGTGAAGACAATTACTTAGAAGCATGTTGATGAAGCCTGGAAAAATAAACGAGGAGTTTTTTAATTTGACAGCAATGGATCCAGGGCTCCAGCTAGACGTGGAGGCAGCTAGGCTTAGGCTCCACACAGGCACCTGTGATTAAGACTCACCTGTGTCTGTCCCCTTTCAGCTACTCCTCTTGGTTCCCAGGCTCCTTGTTGCAAATGCAGGCAGCATGGGAGGACAGCCAGCACTCAGAAGTGCAGTCTGGTATGTGTAGAGAGGAGGATGAATTGAACCTCAACATTGGTGATATTCTTTATGACTTATAGACTACCTAAAAGAGACTTTGTGGTTCCACTGCAACCACAAAGGGCACACATCTCTCAGTAAATGTGCAAATTGCTCATAACACAAGCATCTCAGACTTCACTAGTAAGAAACGCCATCTGTCTGCCCTAGCTATCTGTAGCCATCTTGCTGGAGCAGACACATGCTCCCATCTTCCAGCATCCCTTAACATTCTCTACACACACCAGGTGGCTTACAGCTCCAAGCAGTGGGTCATCCTTCACAGAGCCCTCTGGGCCTCTTTCTTGGGCCTGCTTCTCTAAGCAATTCCTGCCCCAAGGGCTCCTACTCTTTTCTGTTTTGTCTTTTCTCCAGACTTCCCACTGCACCCCAGGTATTCTCTAATCTCAGCCCTCAGAATACTAGAAAGCATATTCCTTGGGGATAGAGGTTTGTTTGGTAGTCAGGCATGATGAGATACACCTGGAATCCAGGCACTTAGACAATGGAGGTAAGAGGATCAGGAGTTCAAAGCCAGCTTCAGCTAGGTAGCAAGCTCAGGCCAGCCTAGGGTACATGAGGATGCTGTCTCACAAAGAGATGAAAACAATTTTGGTGGGCAGGCAAGCTGGCTTAATGGATAAAAACAACTGCCAGGAAGCCTGATCCTCAGGATCCACAGGGTAAAAGAAATAAATTAGCTCCACGCATACATGTGGCATGAGCACACCTGCATGTACACATGCATTTTCCACCTACCATTTATATACATAAATGTAGTAAAATTTTAATTAACAAAAAGCATGGGCGTAGTTGTTTCTGTAGCTTTGCAATATTTACCTCAAAGCAATTTGGTTCATTCACAGATTACAGAACAGGACTTGTGAGAATTTGGGGCTACATTCATCTGCAGATTCCAGAAAGTTGCACCCTGAATCCTAGCAGTACCTTAGAGAAAATACATCCTGTAAATCTGCAAGGTTTCCCCTCCAGAGGAGCCCATGTTGATCCAGCCTCCTTCCCAAGCAGCCTCATAGGCAGGTAGCCTTCCTGATGCGAACACAGACCACATTTTCCAAAGCAATGCTCAAGGTGGCCTACAAATGAGCAATGTAAAGGAAAGGCATGTGGACAGCAAACAGCCAGGGTTTTCAAGTCAGGACTTTTCAAATATTCCTTTTGGAATAACCTTTGAGTTCAGCGCTTTGATCCTGTGTGACCTCCTTTGGAATCTGAAGAGTGGCATTGGAAACTGCACAGTTCCTAATGACTCCCAGATCCACAGACCCCGCCCCCTGACTCCCAGAGCCACAGACCCCACCCCTCTGTGCTCTGTTCATTTCTTCCTGTCTCCTTTCGGTTTACACAACAGGAGGCAGAGACAGAGCATTTACCTCCAGCAAAATCCAGAGGTAAAAGGAAGGACCCAGTAAGAGAGGCAAGAACAGGAGTTAGAAACACTAGCCCTGCTGTGAGGAGAAACAGGATATTCCACAACATTACAAACAATGCTCCTTGCAACTTACAGCAGAGATGACTCTGAGTAGCTAGACCTCTCCTTCACTGCTTTGGCCAGACAAACTCATAAAGGCAAGGGAACTGTTTCCCAGCAGGCTCCAGGATGGGATCTGGTTATGCCCTCCACAGGGAGAGCTGTTCAGCCAGAAAAAGGTGGAACCAAACAGTTGGGGAAGGGTGCGTGCAGACAAACCAGCTAATTTTAACTTCAGATACAGCTGGACTGACCACTAAACAACCAGTTCACATCAACTTGTAACTGAGAAACCACAATTATCCTTTGCGGCATGTTTATGAGGAAACACAGGGAACTCGTGGCATTGTGGGTTAGACACTAAGACAGGTGGATGGGACCACAACTGAGAATTGCCACATGTGGATTCCTACAGAGACAGGAAAGAGACACCAGGCAGAAGAACATGGCAGTCCTGACTGTAGGGGGACAGCAGAAAGGAAGCAGGGACAAAATGAAGTTCAAAGAACAGAAAGAAGCAAAAACCAATCACTGACTTCTTTACACTGGCAGGTCACTGAGGTCAAGAGGTAAATACAAGCATGAGAGAGTCTGTTGGCCCCACACACCCGCCTCTCTCCCTGCACAATGTGCCAGCTAGGTAGGTGTTTTGCTTTGCTTTTGTCAGCTTGCCACATGTTACAGTCATCTGGGAAGAGGGACCCTCAGTTGAGAAAATGCCTCCATTAGATCGGCCTGCAGGCAAGCCTGTGGGGCATTCTCTTGAATGATGATTCATGTTAGCAGGCCCAGACCACTGTGACAGATGCCACCTCCTGGGCATACGGGTTGAGCAAACCATGAAAAGGAAGCAGGTGAGCAGCATTCCTTCCTGGATTCTTTCAGTTCCTGCCTCCAGGTTCCTCCCTGGAGTTCCTGCCTTGACTTCCCTCAGTGATGAACTGTGACCTGGAATTGCAAACTGAAATAAGCTGCTTCCTCCTCCAATCGTTTCTGGTGAGTGTTTCATCAGAGCAACAGAGAAACAACGTAGGACACACACAGGAAAAGCTTGCCCCCAGCTAATCTGATTCTCCCCCTTCCTTTCCAACTTCTAAGCCTCAGGCAGTAACACCTGCAATGTTATCTATAGCTGGAGCCAATATGTAACTGCAACTTCGGAATATGATGCTCTCCTGACACTTGCTGACATGATTAGGCTCCTTAAAGATATTGAATAATTTATATTCTATAAATTCCTTTGAAAGTTCTGCAAACAAATAACTCATGGGTGCAGACCCCAGTTTGGGAAACATACCTCTGTGTCTGATGGTTCCCGGTGACTCCACAGCCCAGGTTTAGAAAGATAATCAGGCAGAGGCAGGCACCACTTTTACCATTGTGCACAGCCTCACCTCTGTCTTTCCATTTAGAAAGAACCCCTGGTAACAGGAAATGTCCACAGATTTCTCTTAATTGTAAATACATTTTAGAAGCAGTTTTTAATAGCAAGGGGTTGAGTGTGTTTGAGGCACAGCAAGAGATCCTGGTGACAGTTTCTACAAATGAAGCCAGGTATTAAATCTGTTAAATCTGTATTCTCTCTCTCTCTCTCTCTCTCTCTCTCTCTCTCACACACACACACACACACACACACACACACACACACACACGTGCGTGCATGCAGTCTTGTTTGGCTATGTCCCTGGGAGGCCTGCTCTTTTCTGAGGGGAGGCAGAGAGGGGTTGGATCTGGAAGAGAGGGAGAGACTAAAGGAGGGAAAAGAGGGGAAATTCGGTCAGAATGTAATATGTGAAAGAAAAACGAAAAAAAAAAATTTTTTTTCAAAAAACTGGCTAACAAGAGGACAGGTAAATTGTGAGAATGAGCTGTGAGAAAGTCAGCTGGTCTGCGGAACACAAGAGATTGCTTTTGAGGAGGGAGCTGCTGCCGAGTAAGGGGCATAAAGAGGCTGCAAGGTGAAATCACAGACCAAGGAAAGGAAGCAGAGGGCTGGGGCTGTAGCTCAGCGGTAGTTTACTACCTGTGTAAGAAGCCTTAGGTTCAATCCCCAGCATTTCCCAGAGCCCGCATGCGTGAGCGCGCCGCGCGCGCGCGCACACACACACACACACACACACACACACACACACACACACACACACACACACACGGAAAAGAGAGAGAGGAAATGAGGCCCCACCAGCCCCAGGGTCCCATATCATGATGCCACGAGCAAGCACACAGCGGCCTCTTCCTTGCCTAGGTTCTAGTTAGTTCTGCAGAACTCCACTTCAGGGAATAATACTCCTCTGGCACCACAAGGTGCAACAAGCCAAGAGAAATCGCTTGTACAGTGATTTTTCTATTCTACAAGTCTTGGGATGTCTGGGTTCACATTTAAAACAACAAAATTAAGCTAGATCTCTGCTAGCCATGTGGGATAGAATCTAAGGTGCACAATAAATGACTGAAACCACACACAGTGCCAAACCCCACATATAGTATGTTTCTCCTGTGTATACTTTAATTTACAAGTTATGTACTCTAAGGGATTAATAACAATAGCTAACAACAAAATAAAGCAATTATTATAATACATAGTAATAAAAGTTATATGTTTATGGCCCTCTCTCTCTTTGAACTATAGATCTTAGCAACTTCTACATATAGTTTTTTTTTTTTTCCTCATAAAAGAAACACTTTATGGCTTCTATTCAGCATATCCTACTTGCTTATGTTTTGTCAAATGAGATGGCCCGAACACACAGCACTATAATACCATGACAGTTGATCTGATATCTCAGGCAGCTTTTAAGTGACTAATGGGGCAGCAATGTATGAGGCATGGACACACTACACTACGGGATGATGTATGTCCTGGGCAAAAAGAGAGATGCTGTGAGATTTCATCGTGCAACTCAGAATGACATGCAATTTAAAAGTTTATGAAGTGTTTATTTCTAGAAGTTTCTACTTCATATTTTCAGATCACAAGCTCAGGTAACAGAAACTATGAAATAATGAAACTGTGGGTAAATGGGGGGGACAATAACTACCGAATCTTTCATAAGAGGTTTTCTCTCTTAAATGGGACAAGAGAAATAAAGCATGCAGTCTTGGCCCTCTCCCCTTTGACCTCAGTGGACAAAGCCCCTTGTGTTTCTCATCTTCTGTCACTGGTGCTGCGAATGCATTCCCGGGACCTGCAAGCATCAGAATCACCCAGGAATTTGTTGAATATACATTCCCAGGACTCCCCCTACCCGTGCTCAACCCAATCAGGAGTTCTGCAGATAGGACAGCAGCAGACGTCATAAGCCCTATCAATCTTCTAACACTTGAAACAAGCTCGAAGACCAGTGATCCTGGCTGACTCCCTCTAATGGGGCTGTACTGTCCGCTATCTCTAGACAAAGGCAGAGAAAGCATCAGGCTTGCCTCTTTAACAACTATTTGTTCAGGCCACAGGGCCATTTTGTTCTTCCTATGTTTTTGACCTGTATGTGGTAAACTTATAAGACTATTTCTCTCCAAACAGCATGAACATCTTGTTTTTTATTTTATTTTATTTTAGCCATTTCAGGTAAAATTCCCCACATGGCCACAACTCTGGCCAATGTTTGAATTGTTTTGCAGACAGGAAGTGACTGCAGCATTAACACTATCCAGAAATGAGTGGTGATAAACTCTGGTATTGCTACAGAAAGGAGAAACCAGGCTCAGGGATGCAGACACTCAAAGGCTATGCAGTAGAGAGGAAAAACCCACACAAACTCAAAACAAAGCCAGTTCAAATAAACCCCGTCCTTGCCATCTATAAACATAGGGAGTTCAAGAGAGAATCTTTTGGCCCAACATGAAGCATGGAACGAGATAAGATGTGTCCTTTCATTTTTGTGTGCGGGCTACAGGGGAGCCCCATTATAAAGGCATTTCAAATATCTGTTAATGATTTAATTGACTGGGTCTCATTCTCCCCATATTGGGTTTATCTGGGCAGAGTTTCCTGCTATTATCTGAGTCTGTGGGGGCTTAATGAAGGCTGTGTGTCAGCAAACACTGTTTGAAAAAAAAAAAAAAAAGCCCGCCAGGATAAACTTACAAGGAGTTGACATTCTATTAGATATAGTGAGGTCATTCATGCCCTGACTTGACTTGAATGTCTAACGCAGCTGCTTCAAGGAGTCCTCGTGGCTGGAGGCAATGGAGCTGTTAGACCATGTGTAGGGCAGCCATCCTTCCGACTTGAAACACAATCTAGCTAATGAATTCACCTTGTTCATATCCCAGGTCTGTGTCAATATACCCAACCTGAAAGCTTCGTGCCCTAATATTTTCAATTCCATATCCTATCAAATTCCTGCAGGAAGCCAGTGCTAGGTTTTGTTTCTCTTGAAAGGACATGCTCGCTTCTAGTGTATTGTGATAGAGCTGAGCTAAGCTGTGAGACCAGGCTGTGTTTTCCAGAACAATCACTGGAATTCACTCTAAACCAACCAAACCCTTTTTAATGAGTTCAGGAGAATCTGTGTGTTTGTATTGGCCTGCCTAGTTTTGAAGCTCACAGAGCTAGCTGGCCAGCTAGCTGGATCGGCAGCAGGGAAAGGCGTTAGTCTCCCCCACATTGCTACCCTGCATGCTTCATGGCCAAGAACGATGCCAGGGAGTTGAAGCGATTACTTGCTTTAGGGAAACAAAGGCCAGCAGCCTGAGAATCAACGTCCCCTGGAAAAGGTCAATAATCCTCTGTACTGCAATGGGTGTAACAAATATTTAAACAAGGATAATGTGAAAATGTGTTCAGTCATTTTGATTTATTTCCAATCACTTGGCTTTCACCGTACTAAGTCGTTCGCAAATTCAGGCTTGATTTCTGCTGACTTGTTCAGCCACAGCACTTATATTTTCCTTTCTTCTGTGTGCCTTTCAATCATAGCTCACAGTCTCTTCCAAAATGGACCACAAAGTCTAGCACCAGAGATAGTCTCCGTCCATCAAATGGCTACATACAATGTGGTTTGTACAGCAGGAAAGTCAAGCCAAGCTTCTGTATAATTCAGGGAGGAAGCCAAGTCCTGGACAGACAGATCCAAAAGCCACAGAGAAAGGCCATGCCTGGTTAATTCCCCACCCTCAGAGAAGTTTCTTCTGTTTCCGGGGCGTGAGTCCTCTGATGGTAAATAAGTGACAACTACCTTGAATTTAAGAAATGGATGTTTTAATTGGAGGAACCACCAGAGGTTTACTGTCAAAAGGCCCAGAAAGCAGAGGCTGGACCAGAGAAAGTGGGCTAGACAAGACTTTAAGTAAGTCAATATGAGGAGAGAAAACACAGGAGGAGACCTGGCCTGGGGTGGTCTCCTTCTCATCTACAGAGCTGTGCAAGTATGCTTGCATACATTAAACTGATCTGAGTATGCTCAGGAACAGAGAGACACTTCTAGAGTCCCTGTTAGGGCCAGTGGCTGCCAATGTTCTTCCTACTAGAGTGGCATATGCAGGGTATGGGGGGGCACCATGTAGAGCAGTGCCCTGCAGACATGTATTTGTGCCTGCCTCCACATCAGTTCCTAGTCTCCTTCTCAGGAAATCAATGGCCACATATACTTTTCTCCTAATATTTTCTTTCTGCATTCTAGTACCACTTCCAAGGTCACGGCTATATACTCACCATCATGCCCTCTGACCTTTCAACGAGAGGGAAAAAATTACATCTTTTAACCCTGGCCCTTTATTCTATGAACATGCTACACACCATGAAGTACAGAACCATGGTTTTCCCACCACTGATCCTTGCTACATCCATCAGAAGTCTTGTAACTCCTCTACAGAGGGTTCTAGGTCATTGTACCATATTTACATTCTGCTTTTGGTTTTCCTTTAAGATTCCATGCAGAGTGCCAGCCTCCTTGCGGACTTGGCCTTACTCCTCATGTTCCCAGCACCTGTAAATGGTACCTCACACTCTGAGAACCTACTTCACAAATGCATGCCTGGTGAGTAAGAAGTCTCAGGTGAGGGAAACTTGAGTTTAGGTGAATGGATATCTATTCAAGGTCATTCAACGAATTAGAAGAAAACCTGTGTTCCAAATGCAGACATATATGTTATGAATATAATTAGACTCAAAAATAGACTTATGACAAGTGGATTAGAAACTGTCAGGATTCTATAAGGAGTCTAGCAAAGGCCACTGGAGTACACAGGTAGCTCCACAGTGCCCCTGACCTCCCTGGCCCTTGAACTGTGAGGACTCACAAAGCTTAACGCTCTTGATGGAGGGAGCATTTTACCTTGATGGCCTATTTCAACTATTTATTTCTGGAGGTGGTAACTCGCTGAGCAGCCACATCTACTACACATTTGGCATGGCAGAAGCTGAAGCAACTCTAAACCCACAGGAAGAACACTGGGTTCTTCAGGGACACTCTGCTTGATGACAAGTTCCACAAGCACCCACAGTGGTGAGGTGAGCTATCAGGAAATCTGCTCAGGACCTAAAATTACAACCTTCCACAGTAGTGTTATGGTTAGACATGTTGATATAACAGAAATTGATGAGGGGAAGAAATAAAGACTGCTTGGGGAACAGTTAATAGGCTTTGAGTTCATGAACATTTATGAAACAAAGGATGTTTTCCAGATGTAGTGTCTTCATGAACCAAGCCATGACTGGGGCTGAGCTATGCAGTGCGGGGAGCATGGGGTTGCAGTAAAGTAAAAGCTCCCCCTCAAGGGGCCACATAGTGGGGGAGAGAGCAGTACATTGCAGAGTTACAGGAAAACCAAAACAATCTACTAGAAGTTGTGCCTACACTTACACAGCACAAGTTAAATGAGCTAGCTCATCATAGGCACAAGCAATATTTTTTTTTTTAATTTAGGAGAGTTTTACCATTCTGAAGACAAAGTCTCTGGAATTCATATAATCTACTTTGAACCATGCTAAAAATACAATCTAACTTAAGGGATCTAACAGACTCTTAATGAAAAAGAATAAATCTTCAGAAGTTATTATCCGAGAACCCTGGACATTGTATGTGGACCTGGTTACCTGTGACAACCTATATTTGCTGGCTAGGATTACCAGCGAGTCAGATATCAGGCCATAAAGTTGCTACTATAATTGATCAGCCCAAAGGGAAGCAAAGCATCAATCAGAATTAGAAGTCTGCTCAGGCACCTCAGGGGATGAGGAGGGGAGGGGGGAGGATGCCTGCTTAGAAGCCCTGATTCTGAAAACAGACCAGGTCCCTGGAATGTTCCTGTAGGCTACAATGGGAGGGCCAAGCAAAGCCAGGTGTTAGGAGCAGGTAAAGAGAACTAGGCTGAACTCTTTATATGAAGGGCGCAGACAGCTTGCTTCCTCCAAATTGCAGCAACTGGAAACAGAATGCTTTGTTTCAGCAGGAACTGAGAAGTTTAGAAACCTCTCCGTGCAAATTGTTCATGTTTGGTGGCAAACACTGAAATGTATACGGACAGACTGTGGAATCATGTTGCCATTCTGCCTCCCTTTGAGGGTCCCAGAGGCAGGAGGCTGGGTTTATCATATTCCTGGGCTCATGGCTCAGTGCCATCAACAGGCAGGAAAGGCTGTGTTCTCATCTCACTTTATTATGCATCGCCTTCCTTTGTTCTAGTTGACTTCCTAGTCCCTCTCAATACACACAAAGGTTCTAACACATCTAATACAGAGCCTGAAATTTGTAGGCATCCCCATAAAATATATTATTTCATAGATGTGTTTCTATTTTAATATATATTGGTGGCCTTGGACTGGAACCATATTTTCCCTTTCCTTTTGTTTTCTCTCTGTGTGTATGTACATGTAACATGAGTATAGGGGCGTGCATGCCAGTCTGTATCTGCAGTTCTCACCTTTCAGTTTATTTGAGCCACAGTCTCTCGCTCAGTGCTGCATATGCCAGGGTAGTGGGCCGGTGAATTCCTGGAGATTTCCCAGTCTCCACCTCCCATCTCGCCATAGGTACACTGATTACGGCCACGTGCTGTCACAGCAGGACTGTCTTTAAATAGATCCTGGGAGTCCAAATTCAGGTCCTTATGCTCGCACGGCTAGTGTCTTACCCATACATCCACATTTCCCCCTCTTTAATATTCATCTTCATGAATCAGTTTCCTCCTTCTACCTTATGGGTTCCAAGTATCAAACTCAGATAGTCAGGTTTGGTGCAAGCCCCGTAACCTGCTGAGCCATCCCCTCAGCCATATCTACGGTTTACTTAACAGTTTCCTCTCTAATGAAGATACATGACTTCATCTCTTCATGGCACAGATGGTAAGCAGCATGCATTTACATCTGTGCCTTCCTTTGGACCAAAGTCTTTTCTTCTGAGATTGCCCACAAGCAGGATTCTTAGATAACCCCGCCCCAGTTACTCTCCTTGATGCTAAATCTATTCCTTCCCACCACCAAGGACAAAAGGCTCCTGTTAATCCAAATGCACTGCTGGCCCCCTGGATAGAAATTAGATAAAGTTTTGTCAGTTGAAATATGTAGAGAATTTTATCTTGCTTCTTTTTAATTTTAACATCGCTGAACATTACTGAGTTTAGAAACCCTCTTCTTGGGTTCTTGTCTGTTCACATTCTCTCCTGTGACCTGCTGTCCTTAGCATTTGTCCATAATTGTCTGAAGTCTGCCTCTTTTTCTCATCTTAACATACTAGTTATTTGGTCTTTCATAGCTTTGGTTTGAGAGTATGATTTGGTGTGTGTGTGTGTGTGTGTGTGTGTGTGTGTGTGTGTGTGTGTGTGTGTGTGTGTGAAGCAGGTCTTACTATACAGTTCAGACTTGTTTCTACTCATGATCCTCCTGCCTCAGTCTCCTGAGCACTGGGTTGACAGGTTTGCTTTATTCCCATATCTTACACTGGCCCCAAAAAATTGCCAAGTGCTTTCTCAGCCCCTCAGTTATGTGATATCTTCATCTCTATTGCCATTTGTATGTTCAAGTACGTTTGTGTCAGTGTGTGAGAGCATGTTGGTCTGCAGCATTCTGATTAAGTAAGCTGGCTGTCCAGTAAACTCAGGGATCTGCCTGTTTCTGCCTCCCTAGTCCTGGCATTACAAGCTTGTCCCACAGCTCTTGGTTTTTGGTGTGTGGAATGCAAGTCCGTATGCTTGTACAGTGAACATTTTATCACCTGAGCTGTCTCTCAGTTGATGTGCTTTTACAAACAATTCTTTATTGTGTATATCACAACAATCAGTCATAGTTTGCACAGGGTGGGAGGATCAACACTGAGAGATGGCTTCAATTGTATCTACCTTATTTTGGGGGAGAGGGTCTCTAATTAAACCTGGAGCTCACTGATTTATCTAGTCCATCAGGCCAACAGGTTCAGGTCACCTGGTGTTCTGCTAAAGAAGCCAGTATGATCTCTAGGTTCACTCTTTGCTCTCAGCATTCTGGATTAATTTTCCATCCACCCAGGGTCACTTTGTAAGTGCCATAAGGCATGGCTCGGGTTTCTTTCCCTCTATATAATTTTCTCAACACTTTTGGTTAAGTCATTTTTTTTCCATTATCCATTATCCATTGATCTTTGATCAAGTTATTTAAGGATAAGTATCTAGGTTGTTTCTGCTCCATGGCTTTATTTCTGGTTTTGTAACAAGACACCTTTTTCTTTTTCTATAGTGCTATACTATTTCAATACAGAATCTGGGTTCTGGTAGTATAAGATTGGCCTCCCCCCATCTTATTTCAAGGTAATTCAGCTTATTCATGAGCCTATACCTTCTGTATATGAACTAACTTTTCCACACTCTCCCAAAGGAATCCTCTTTGGGGTTTTTGTTTGTTTGCTTGCTTGCTTTTAATCAAACTGAAATTACAGATTTGTTTAAAGAGAATTAAAATTTTTTACCCTTTCATGAGCAGGGATGGCTCTCAGCTTACTGCTATTTTCTTTAAATGGCCTCCTCATGGAAGTATAGCATCATGGGCCCTCCGTTAAGCCTAGACAGCTTTTTCTAAGTTCTCTTGCCATCACAATGGCACGTGCTTTACACTGTGGTTTCTTGTTTCTCTGGTGGTGTTGGGAGATGCAGCTGGGTTTTCAGGATTGAGCTGTCTCCTGCAAATTCTGAGTCCCTCATTCCAATCCTCTGTTGATTAAGCTAGGCCTGTGTTTATGTCACAGCATCAGCAAATGCCCCCCTCTCAAACACTAAACTGTCATTGTTTATTTTGCTTTCATCCCATGGAGCTGACAGGCCCTTCCATAATACTTTCAGCGGTGGTGACAATGACAGCAGCAACATGCGTCCATCTTTATCCCATTAAGAGGATGTGATTTTATTGTAAATTGGCATCAAACTTTACAAAATGCTTTTTTTATTATTTTTTTTCTTATGAGTGTGTATTGTGTGTGTGTGTGTGTGTGTGTGTATACCTATGGGTGAACATGTGTGCTTGCATGTATGTGTGCACATGCATGTGGAGGGAAGAGGTCAACATCGGGAGGTCTCTCCTACCTGTCTCCACCTTATTGTTTGAGGCAGGGTCTCTCCCTAAACCCAGAGCTCACTGATTTGGCTAGGCTGCCTGGCCAGCAGGTTCAAAGAACCCCCAGCCTCTGCCTCCCAAGTGTGCTGGGA
Source organism: Phodopus roborovskii (assembly GCF_943737965.1). Classification (NCBI taxonomy): domain Eukaryota; kingdom Metazoa; phylum Chordata; class Mammalia; order Rodentia; family Cricetidae; genus Phodopus; species Phodopus roborovskii. The sequence continues at coordinate 38,370,244 of NW_026126480.1, forward strand.
TTAAAGAAGTGTACTCCCCCATTCTTCTTTGGGTGCTGGGGACACAAACATAGGTCTTCATGTTGTATGTTGAGTGCTTTACTAACAGAACTGTTGTCTGGCTCCCTTTTCAAACTTCTCCTTAGACAATCTGCTGTCTTTTCTTCTTTGAATTAATAGCAATAAGTTTTCTGAGGTTCGACCATCTTTTCTTTTCTAAGCTGGCCTCTCTGAGACCATGTATTCCTTTTACATGTATATGTATCTATGAATGTATTTCCAACATACCTTTATCTGACTACCCCTAACAGAACTTGGAATCAAGAACAGGTTTTTACAGAACAACTTCTAAAGTTTTCACCATTTAGATGTCACAGAGTTGTCTATTTTTTAAAGCTTTTATTTTTAATCTCTGTATATGAGTTTTTTGAGTTTTGGTTTTTGTTTGTGTTTTGTTTTGTTTTTTCTCTGTATGTCTGTGTACCACACCTGTGCCTGATACCTTCAGATGTAAGAAGAGGGCATTGAACTCCCTGGAACTGGAGTTACAAATGGTTGAGAGCCACCATGTGTCCTGGGAATCGAAACCAGGTCCTCTGCAAGAGAAGCCAATGCTCTAACCACTGAACCATCTCTCTAGTCTCAGGTTGTATGTTTTCTAAAACAGGAGTCAAACTCCCTTACAAAACCACTGGGTCTGTGGCTTTAAGAGAGAAAAGCCTTTGATTGGTGCTTTCATTTCATGATAGCTCATTGGCTTGGTCAGTGTGCTACACTACAGTGTCTCTTTTGATGATTGTGGCATTTCTTCGTTTTCCAGAAAGTGTAAGTCTCATGGGAAAACTCCATGTGCTGTAGTTTTGGGGGAAAAAATCTATAGCTGTATCTATCATATTTCCCTCTCATTCTGTGTGTGTAGTATTATTTACTTTTTGTCTCTTTGTCAATACCATCAAAAGGGGGACAACTCTCCAATCCACATTTTCCAAACACCAGTCCAAGGTCTCACTAGTGTCCTCTCTTCTAGCATATGCCATGTCTCCTTCCATGGGTTACTACGTCTCTCTTCGTCTCTCTATGTTCATTCCTTCTCTTTCAACCTCTCTATTTAAGTCTATTTCTGCCTTCCATCTTCTTTGTTTACAAACAAACGCCTCTAACAGTAACCCACACCATTCGTATGGTACTATTTGGGGTGTATTACATTTTTTTAAAACGCTCCTATTTTTTGTTTCATAATTTCTCTCATGACCCTTGTCTGAACCTGGGTTGATTTAGTTTTCAAATATTTCAGCTATTTTTTTCTTTGTTTCTTTGACATAGATTCTTCATTTGATTGCATTGTTATTGGAGAACATATTCTGCATCGAATAGGGTTTCTTGTGTTGTGTAAGACTCCTTGGAGGCCTGACAATTGGTGAGTTGGGGTGAACAGTCCAGTCTCAGAACACAAGGTACCTCTCCAGTTTATGGCTTATTAAATCTCACACTTAGGGTCAGTGGTGGCTCAAGCCTTCAACCCCAACACTCAAGAGGCAAAGGCAGGGGAATCTGTGAGTTCAAAGCTAGCCATATCTACAGAGCAAGTTCCAGGGTGGCCAGGGCCACACAAAGAAACTCTATCTCAAAAAAGAAAACAATCTCATACTTTTTCATCAGTTTCTAGGCTGATACCATTCAAGGATGTTGTATCATTGGCTCACCTTTAGTCTACTTAAGCAATCAGTTTGAGAACATGGCTTTAAGATTCTGTCTGTAATTGTTGGCTTGTTTAGTTCTTTCCATAATTTTATCATTTTAGTACTTTAAAGCAATATTGTCAAGTGTTTTGGGGTTTGTTATGATTAGACATTACTTTACTATTACATTTATATTATGTGACATATCTCTTTGACCCTCTGTGAGTTTTGTCTTTGACCTCATCAGATAAGAATATTTCTATTCCAGTTCCTTTGGTTCAAGTCTGCCTACTACGTATTTTTCATCCTTTTGTTATGAACCCGATGGAATTATTTCCTACCACCACTTCTCTCTTTCCAACAAGATGTTGCTGGTTCTCATATTCTGTTTCCCACCTGCATTCTCCTGTCTTGATGGTGATGTATATGTATTATAGTCAAGTTACTTTAGGATTTCTTGCTGCTCTTTTGTTTTATTTTTGTTTTCCATCTATTGAACTTTCGTGACTTTCTTCTCATTTCCTGACCTCCATTTGATTGGCCAGACTCATTGCCTGCTTGACACTTACTCGTTCTACTTTTGTTTTTGGATAGTTGGTCTTAGCTTATCAAGACCCTTAATTATGTTCCTGCCTCATCTACCTCACAAACTTACATCTCACTCTGAACAAACACCTTGACATGCCCTCACTCGCCCCTTCTCCCACCCTTGTCCCCCATTGCCTCCTCGCTAGAGTCATTATGTCTCAGAGTTATACACACCAGTGATGAGGACATGCATGGGTTTCCCTTCTGGAGGAGGAAGACTTTTAAGAGGCTTCTCTGGGCTGCTCCTTCTTGAAACAAATAAACTTGAAAGTGTGGATGCCAGAGAATAAACTGCTTTCTCCTTGCAGAGCCCCATAGAGTTGTTGACTCATAGGCAATTAACAAACATAAAGTTACCACATGAATGGCCATCAAATCATCACAAACAGCAGTAGCCTTGGAAGCCTTGTGGGTGAGAAGAGAGCATTTTACCATTCCCAGGAGACACTGCATAGCTCTGTCTCAGCTAAAAGTGTTCATGTTACCAAGTCCCAAACTTCGACTTTGTGAATACCTAGCACCTGTGTTCACAGAGGGTCCCCAGGAAAGGTGTCCATAAAGTAAATGTTCAAATGCACCCATCACCACAGACATCAGGCTATGGGAGAGGACATGACTGGGAAAGCTCGGTCCAAAGGCAGCCCAGCCCTGGTCTTGGTTTAGACCTGGCTCTCACACTGTCTGTACTGCTCTTGTCCCTCTCTTTTCCTGGAAATTTTGGGTATTTCTTTTTTTAAAGATTTAACTTTAGTGTGTGTGTGTGTGTGTGTGTGTGTGTGTGTGTGTGTGTGTGTGTGTGTTTCAATGTGACTGCGGGTAACTGCAGAGGATGGAAGAGGGCATCAGATCCTCTGTAGCTAGAGTTAGGGGCAGTTGTGAGCTGTGTGATGTGGGTGCTGGGAACTGAATGCCAGTCCTCTGGAAGATCAGTATGCTTATCTACTGAGCCACCTCTTCAGCCACAAGGTATGGGTATTCTGAGATACGCATTTTATTCAACAAATATATCTGAAGCTCTGTCATCAGGTAGGAAAGGACCCTGCGAAATATATACAACTTTATTCTTTAGTAAGCGTTTAACTGTACTAGCACCTTTGGTTTTCAAAGCTGCAATACCCAATAGAATCCACAGGTATTCTGATTTGCCCCTTCTTAGGTACCCATGGGGCTTCCCCTCCCCATTCTCATGACAGAAGCTACAGCTTTGTGAAAGGTATGAGAAAATGATGAAATGTTACTTAGGAAACTTTTGTGTCAGTGTAGGACATGCAACAGTCACTTCTCTCTGCCATGAAGATTGTAGCATGCCACTATGAAGCCCTCAATAACCACATAAACCAATGGCACTCTGACCCCCACAGAACATGGAACATGAATAGGAAATAAGTAGGTGACATATTAATCTACTGAGATACAGAGGTTACTTGTTACCATGGTATAACATTGTCCATCCTGACCAATACAAAAGGAAAGATAGGAATTTCTTTAGCTGTTGACTTGTACAACTCCAGGTAGAGACATTCATGCTACATTTTTATTCTACAGAAATTGTATACATAGAGCACAGCCATGCATTGTCTGGTTTATAGCCCTAAAGTTGAGCAGAACTTTGATTTAAAATTAAAACAGAAGTGTTTCCTGAATTCTATGTGAATGGGGGCATTTTTTTTGCTGTGGTATAGTAATTTTGTGCTTAAAATAAAAATATTTTAACTTACTCTAGGTTTTCTTTTTTCTTTTTTTTTTTAAATCGTCTGAGTACTGTGATTTCCAATAAGGTAATTGTTCTCAACAAGCAGGGAAGTAGAAGAAATCCACCCCCACCCCTATCACCACACCAGAAGGCACTTGAAAATGTCTAGAGACACACTTTGAGCTGCCCCAGGGGATAGCTGGGAATGTCTGGAGACACTTTGAGTTGCCGTCATCTGCAGAGGCTGCTCCAGGCTTACAGCATATGGGGCCATGGATACGGAACGCTAAGCGAAGCACAGGTGGCCTTGTGGCAATGAATCATCTGTTCAAAAGTCTCAGTGGTGTCACTGTGGAGAAGACTTACCTGAAGGAAAAAGAACAGTCCTCAGGTAGCTCACCCTCGTTTACATAGACCATTGGGAGTAGAGGGAAGAGTGGTGGCTAAGATTGATAGCAACTTGTCAGGATCTGGAATTACCAGAATCAAGCTGCTGGGAGTGTGTGCCAGGAGGGGCACCATCCCACAGGCTAGGGTCCCAGTCTGCATAAGAGAGAAAGAGCTAGCTGAGTGCCAGCATGTCTACTTTAAGGCTGTGGATGCCATTCTACCAGCTGCTGCCATACCTACCCTGCTAAGATGCACCGTGTGCCCTTGAACTACAAGCAGAAATAAACACTTCTCCCCTGTGATGTTGAGTGCTAATTCTCAACTTGACAGAATAGAGTCACCGGAGAAAAGAGCCTACAGGCATGCTTGTGGGTGATTGTCTTAATTATAATAATGATATGGGAAGATGGATCTTAATTGGCGGCAACACCATTCTCTGGGCTGGGGGTCCTGGACTGAAGAAAATTAAGAAAACAAACCAGGTACTACTGTGTATGCAGCCCTCCCAGTTTCTGATGTAGGTGTGATGTGACCAGCGGCTTAATATTCCTGCTCTTTTGACTGGTTTGTAAGCTTGAACTGCGGCTAAACCAAATTCCTTCTCCCTCAAGTGGCTTCTGTCAGACAGAGTGTCTTACCACAGCAATGGGGAAAGAAACCAAGACACACCCCTAGGATGCTTCTTACCGGACATTCAGGCACAGCAACAGGAGAAATATCCAATACAGAAGAAGAAATGCTAAGTGAGTGGTTCTCATCCTGTGGGTCGCCACCCTTTCAAAAAACACAGATGTTTATGTTACGATTCATAACTGTAGCAAAACTATAGTCATGAAATAGCAACAAAATAACTTCATAGTTGGGGTCACAGGGCTGGCGCCGAAAACCACTGCTCTGGTGTCACAAAGCTCAAGCAGTCAGGGCTCACTCTGGCACAGTGGGCTGTGCTTCCCAACTACCTTCCTCAGGGTGAAGGGAAAAGAGCTGCCCACTTCACAGTGGCAAAGGCTGCCACACACTGCTTGGCCAGGACAGGACACAAGGCTGATATCAGCAGTGACCAATCGTGTGTGTGTGTGTGTGTGTGTGTGTGTGTGTGTGTGTGTAAAGTCCAATAGTGAGATAATCTACAAGGTACCCTGCCAAAGTTACCCAAATAAGGGAAGTCTGAGGGCTGTCTAAGTGAAGGTAAGTCAGAGATGTGTCAGCTAACTGGTCTCCTAGATGGGACCTGGACAGGAAATAAAAGATGACAAGAGGGAATTAAAAGACTCTGCATAAAAGATAGGTTTTCTTAATATTAATATGTTGACACAGACTGCTCCACTGTGGCAAATGTACTGCGCTAGTGTAAAATATTAATAATGGGAAGAAATGGGTATGGGAATATAAAAACACCACAAATCTTTGCAATGTTTTGTAAAGCTGAAAAGAGCATGAAATAAGGCTCTGTTGTCCTAATTTTGTTTGTTTGTTTGCTTGCTTGCTTTTTGTTTTTGAGACAAAGTCTCTAGCTCAAGATGACCTGGAACTCCTTATATAGTCGAGATGACCTTGAATTTCTGATCTTTCTGCTTCTACCTGATAAGTACTAAGATTACATGCATGTAGGTGCAAAGATATCTTCCCGAGGAAAGAATACAGCAATTGATGGCCCAATGCCAAACAATCATCCCTGAAAATATACATTGGAGTAACATATGAATTCAACAGGTTATATTTGGGTATAAACATGCATATACATACATGCATGTAATAACCAAGGATGAAAAAGAGGCCATGCATCTGAAGGAAAATGGACAGGGGTATATGAGAGTGTTTGGAGGGAGAGCAAGGGAAGGGGTAAAAGTTGTTAAGATACAATCTCAAAAATAAACAAAAAGGTTACAAGCTTGTTCTACTACATACACCCCATTTTTGTAGTGTTGGGGATCAAACACAGGCCCTTTTGGCATGCTAGTCATGCACTCTCCCAACAGAGCTACGTTCCCAGCCTACAGTGAGATGCCCATTTCCAGAAAGGTGGCATGACTTATGTAGGAGAATGATGATGAATTTTCTAGCAGTTATAAAGGTCCAGATGTAATTGTTCATAAGGAGAAATTATAGAACTACATAAGAATCTGGGCAGGTACTCATTCATCAAGCTCAATTCATAGCCATTCTTTCTGAAGCCAAGACAATAAGCCTATCTTGTTCATCCAACTTCCACTGCTGTGATAAAATATCTGAACGAGACAGTGTACAAGAGGAAAGGTTTCTTTGGGCCCAGAGTTTTGAGAGTTCAGTTCATCTTGATTGGAAGGGAGGGTATAGCAAGACAGAGTATCTCACTTCATGGAGGCTAGGAAACAGAGTTTTGTATTTTGTTTTTTGTATTTTGTTTCCTTGTACTATCAGGGATCCCAGCCTAGGGAAGGGAGCCACCCATATACTGAGAGGATCTTCCCCCCATAGTTAACTCTCTCTGTAGACATCCTCAAAGACACACCCAGAGGAAAAATTTACAAATCTCCTAGGTATTTCTCAGTCTAATCACATTGACAAAATTTACGATCACACTTGTCATTGATCAAACACAGTATAACATGAAGAAGAATTCAAAAGAAATGTGGACTGCAGACCCAGAGAAGCTAGGTAACAAGGAGGACCCAAGATGGGATGCATGGATCTCCCTCAGAAGGGGAAATAGAAGAGATCTCCTGTAGTGAGATAGTCTTTCTGTGGCACTGACCACGCCCATTGGGGGTGGAGCCATGGGCGGAAGTGACCTGTGAAAGGAGGTCGGAGGAAGAGCCAGGAAAAGCTCTTGCTGGCGGGACTCGATCAGGAGAGCATCAGGTGGAAATTGCTGGTGTTCTTCTGTCTAGGCTGTAAGTTATTTCTCCCTGAATAAACATCTATTTAGCCTATTTGTTTATCCTGATCCTTACTTAACCGCAATAATCTCGTGGGAAGATGGGGGCAAATGGGGATGGAAACTTGAGGGATTGGGTTGGGGAGTGGATGAAGAGGGAGAGTACTGAAAGAGATGACTGGAAACTGGGGAGAGGTATTTCGTGGTCAGATAGAAACCTGATGCAAGGGAAACTCCCACAAATCTACACAGTTGATCCCAGCTAAAACTCCTAGCAATAATCGATATGTAGCATGAATTGACCATCTACTTTGACAACCCCAATTGTCATCAGAGAGCCTTTATCCAGTAACTGATGGAAACAGATGCAGCTGCTAAACGTTAGGCCAAGCTTGAGGAATCCTGCTGAAGAGAAGCAGGAAGAATTGTAGGAGCCAGAGGGGTCAAGGACATTACAAGAAAACCCACAAAAGCAACTAACCTGGCTCATAGAAACTCAAAGAGTAAACAAACAACCAGGAAGTCTTTATGGGACCAACCTAGGCCCTCTTGTACATGCGACAGTTGTGTAGCTTGGTCTGCTTGTGGGACTCCTAACAATGGGAGCAGGGGCTGTCCCTAACACTTTGGCTGGCTCTTGGGAACCCATTTCTCATACTGGATAGTTTTGCCCAGCCTTAATACAAGAAGAAGTACTTAGTTTTACCAAAATTTGATATTCCATGCTTTGTTGATATTCATGGGGGCTTGCTCCTTTCTGAACAGAAACAGAGGAGGAGTGGATGGAAGGGGAAGGAAATGGAAGAAAGAGGAAAATCTAAGGCCAGGATGTAAAATAAATAAATAGCAACAACAACAAAAACGCATGTGGGCTGTAATAAGTTGGCAATCTACTTGAACACTGATGCAATGGGATTGAACAAGGCCAAAGAGTATATGATAAAATGTGGATAGTGGTTTTCAAGTTGCCTTATGTTGGGCCCACAAAAGTCTGTACTGTATCAGCTAACATTTACCTCAGCTGGTTCCTAAACTATAATTAAAAAGTAATATAATCTTGCAAGTCTAGCACACAAGAGGCTGGGGTGGTTCAGCTATTAGAGCATAAGACAAAAGTTTGGATCTCCAAAACACACAGACACAGAGTGGACATGACAGGCTGGTCATCTGTAATGCCAGCCATGGATGGTGGAGATGAGGGATTCTCACTACTAAGCTATTGAGATAACTATCAAGACTAGACTAGCCGTATTGGCAAGCTCTGGGTTTCACTCAGTAAGTAAGGTCAAAGTGCAATTGAGGATGATTCCCGACACCAACCTTCAGGCTTCTACACACACATGATGTGCCCACACATGCACATGTATACATGTTCCCACATACATGCAAACATTCTGATACATGCATACCAACCACACACATGTGAAAATGATAAAAGAAAAAAATGTTTTGAATCCAACACACAGGATCCCAATAACACACATGATCACACCAAGTTTAAAAAACAGTGTCTCCCGCCATCTGTAAACACATGAATGGTACAGGAAGCATCATTCATTGGAAAGGATGCAGTTGCAGGCATGCCTTTTGCAAATGTCCACGGCTGTGTATACTGTACAGGAGAGCAGATTCACAAACATCTTTCTCTCACAGTTTCTCTACAGACAAAACTGTGTGGTGGTGGGGTACCTGTGGTGGGCTGGGTGGGGGAGGCATGGGTGGTCGGGAGCATGGGTGGCAGGGGGCACAGGGAGGGACATTGGTCAGAGCATTGGGGAAGGTTAAGATGTGGCCTGGTATTTGGCAGGTTCTAGTAAACGTATGTGTAACGTGTTTTTTGTTCCGTGGGCTCTGTTTCTCCATTAGACTAGTTCCAGCTTGTCCGTCTCACCACCCGTACAAGATGACTCATTTCAGAAACAGCCCAGGCTGTCTGCTCTTCTATATCCTCATCTTCCTGCACCTGGAGCCCACACCTTTCACTTCAGGAAACTTCCACACCTGTCCCCTCCAGCACATCAGACAGGGAATGAATCTTTATTCAAGACCCCAAGGTCTTAGTCACATTTCTCACAATGTTTATTAAGTCATGAGTAATTGTTTTTGTTGCCTTTTTCACTATGGTATTTTTACTGGGGCAAAATTGACACTGAACGTGAGTCATCTCAAATGTATCATTCAGTCACATTAAGAACATTCACAAGGCTGGCCCTCCATTGCCATGAATTCTAGAATCTCTCATCTCTCCTAAAGGATACACTATTCCCTTCAGCAGTCCCTTCCCATCCCACATGCCTTCACCCCTGAAAAGCATCAACCTATGGATTTGCCCACTATGATATTTCATGTAAATGAAGCCATCCCATATGTAGGTGGTTGTTGTCTAGCTTCTTTCAACACATGGTAGTGTGTACTGGTACAGTGGTCTCTCTTTGGTCAAGTGACATTCCATTGCATGGATATGCCACGTTTTCTTCCATTCATCTCTTGATGTGTATTGGGGGGGTGGGGGTTGAATGCATATTTTCAGTTCTTTAGGATATATCCAGAGTAGAATTGATAGATCACATGCCAATTCTAGATTTTGCTTTTGAAAGATCCTCCATTTTTTTTCCATGCTGGCTGCACAATTTTACATCCTCATGAACAGAACATGAGGGTTTTAATCTTTTCATATCCTTGTCAGCATACACTATTTTCTATTTATATGATTGCTGTTACTATTAGTATTATTATTATAGCCTTCTGAGTGAATATGAAGTGGTTTCTAGTGTGTTTTTGATTAGCATTTCTCTTATGATTAAATATGGTATACATTTTTCTCTCTCCCTCTGTCTCTCTCTCTCTCTCTCTCTCTCTCTCTCTCTCTCTCTCTCTCTCGTGTGTGTGTGTGTGTGTGTGTGTGTGTGTGTGTGTGTGTGTGTGTTTACATTTGTGTACCTTCTTTGGGAAAAAGATATTGTCGCTGGGTGTTCTGGTTATCTTGCCCTCAAGACTCCAGATGTCAATTCAAGGATAGTATAGAATGCTCCTTTTCCTATGCGGGCCTTAAGTGCAAACAGCAGCCACAAATACACAGCTGTCCCTCTAAGGGGAAGAAAAGCTCTACCTACTTTTATCAATGGGCCCAATGGTAGCAGGCTTTCCCCTAGAAACCTTGACCTGTCCTAGCCCTAAACTGGATGTCTATATCACATCAAGGCCTATATCATATCAGAGACCTATGTGGAAGAGAAGGAAAAGAGAGCCTATGACACATAGGTAGTGAATGATGTAAAAGAAACAGCATTTTCTCACACAACAGGGCAGCAGTACATACAGACTCAAGAGAGACTGACTGCATACACCTGCCCGAGCTAAAGCCAGACAGAATTCACAGCATAGAGGAGGGGAAATGGGTACAAAGCCCCACCCCTAGCCAAGGAGCTATTGGCACTTGGTTGTTGTTGGGTGAGACAAAGCCAATGTTCTTCAATAGGGTGATTATGGGTGTATAACCCACATTGCAGGGCAGGCCCTACACCCAGGTATAGTTGACCAAGATAAAACAGGCCCCATGTTTTCTGTTTGTTTGTTTAAGAGAGGGAGAACTTGAAGTTGGGTGAGTAAGGAGGTGTGTGAAAATTTGGGAGGAGTTTGGGAAAAGGAGTGAATATAACCAAAATATATGTTATGAAACTCTCAAGGAATAAATAAAAACATTACTTTTAATGGACTGAATGTAGATGTGACTGGAGTAAAGAAGAAGCTAGAGGGCTAAGGGCACACACACACACACACACACACACACACACACACACACATACACGTACATATGTGTATGCCATGATGAAATCCATTGCTTTGTATGCTAACTTCAAATTAATTTTAACACTTTTTTAAAGGAAAAGAAACATCCCAAACCTGAAATAAAAAAAATAGTGAGCAGAATTTGCTCCTAAGTAAGCATCTCCCTGTTGCATCTCCTTTTGCTCATAGGTAGAATAAACAGACCCTGTGCTCACTCACAAGAATGCCATGCTGGACCCCTGGAGAGACTGCTGTGTGCAGGGGATGAAGGTACCAGCCTCAGAGACCTCACACCTGACTCAGGTACCCACCTGGAGCTGCTCAGATTCCAGTGGTGTCTCTCCTCCCTTCCCCTTTCCTCCCCCCTCTCCTACTCCTCTTCCTCCTCCTTCTCTGTCTCCCTTTGCCTATGAGACCAACGGGACTCTAATATGTGGAAATGGAAACAATATGAGAGTCTCACAAGACTCTCCTGTAAGATTCAAAACATCAGGTGTTTGCCTGCGGTGGACAGCTCTTCTCTCTTTTTCCTTGCCTGCGGTTACACTTGGCCTCCCACCATCTTCCGCATACAGTCCCCAAGAGTTGGCGCTGAAACACTCACTGGCTCCATCTTTTTCCTTTGATTATTTCATTAAGTAGCCACAGGGACTTTTTTTTTTTTTTTTAAGCATCTTGGAATTCTGTATAATGACAGTAAGCCTCAGATCATGGCTATCAACAAAAGCACCCAGTCATACTTGCATGGATGTCACATTACGAGGCCTTTCACTAGCGTGATCTCTTTTATCACAAACATGATCTCTTTTATTCGACTCAAAAGCCCAAGAGGTGTGCAAAACCAACTCTAATACAGACAGTAAAGGAAGGGACGTAGAGTGAGATGAGTGACTGGGGAAAGGGCTCAGCCTGTAAAGTGCTGGCCTCATGTGAAGACTAGAGATCGGACCCCAAAAACTCACAAAATGATGTGGGTGTGGCAGCCCACTGTAACTCCCAGCAAATAGAAGGCACTGCAAACTTGCTCTGCAGGCTAATGAAACAGCAAGAGACAGCAAGCTGAGTATGGGGTCAGCAAGGGAGCCTGCCTCAACATAAAAGATTGAAAGTGACTGAGGAAGACATCCTGCTTTAACCTCAAGCCTCCATAGCGTGCAAGCACACACACACACACACACACACACACACACACACAGGAACACACAAACACACACACAAGCATGCCACACAGAGATAATCCATACATATGCAAAAAAGGAGAAGAGATGACTTGCCCAAGTTCACATCACTTTGAACTAACAAGCTAAGACTGAATCTTAGCCCTTTGAAAGCTACAAAAATATTAACTCACAAGAAATCGTAATATAAGAATAAATTGTGTGCTATTAACAAGATCAAGTTACTCAGTTTCACTATTGTTTATCAGGTTAGAAACAGTTAAATTTTGATGAATGAAACTCCCTGCCTTAGTTTCTAATACTCTCAACATATTTCATGTTTAATTTTAGACCCCAATTTCTTGGCAACTAGTCCAAACAAAATTTCAAACCCAAGCTGTACCCTTGATGAAATGCTTCTTCTCCCCCCCCCCCACACACACACAAGCAGTCCATGGGCAAATTGTTCCTCGTTGTGCTCAATGACCAGGGACACAGCTGGCAGAAAGCTTCACAGAAAGTTTTTCTATTTGTTGAGATGGTTTTGTGCTTGATCCTCGTGGATTGTTCTTAATAACTCAGTCACGCACTGCTCGGCAGTATATTGCTTCCACAATGCTAATTTAAACCATGTCAGTGTGCTTGCAATGGGACTGACAATGGCCAAACAATAGGAGAAAAAAGTTCATTCTTCAATTTAAATATGTGCTATTCATCTGCAAACCTCCTGCTTGAGTTGCTAGTTAAAATTTTTCTTTCTCCCTGTCTCTTTTTCTCTTCCTCTTCCTCCCTCCCTTCTCTTCCCTTCCCTCCCTATCTACCTTCCCCTCTTATTTCCTACTCTCTTTCTCTCTATGTCTGTGTGTGTGTGTGTGTGTGTGTGTGTGTGAGTGTGTGTGTGTGTGTCTGCACATGTTGGATAATTTCCAAGCATCTAACATACACTTTAGTGAAACAGGCTGCATAGACCACACACACACGCAAATGGCCTGAATAAGTCAGGCACATAAGCAACAGCCACTCGAGTGCAGAGAATGTTTAAACTTGAGAGAAAAAACAATAAATCTGAGCAGAGCCTTTCTTCTTATTGAGGCTTCTGCTCTGAATTAGAAGTTTGTGTCAGGGTGGTGGTGAACATATCTGGGGCCCACCCTGAACTCTCTTCCTTAGAACAAGTGGCTCCATGGGAAGGAACAGCCCCGGGAAACAGCCTGCTAGGGTTGCGCAACAAAAGGAAGGGTCAGAGTTTAGCATAGATCATCTTCAAGTTTTCCAGGGCAGTCTTTGAATCCTTCGAGAAAGGCAAACCTCTAGGGCTTAAGGTTGAGAGGTTTGCAACCTACATCTTACAGGTTTTCAAAGTTGATCGCTTCTCTGGCCTTACCTGCCAGCATGAGATCTCAGATGTGGCAATTCTCTGCCATTCCTCTGCCTTCAAAACTCAAATTTGGCATTGTGTCCTACACAATCCTGCCTGGATCCCTGAGGCTCTCCCTGCCCAGAGCTCCAGCCACCCTTCCTTTCTGCTTCATCTATGCATCTACCCTCACCACCCCCAACATCCCCAGATCTGCTAGGACCATGGACTCTCAGTCCAGCTGAATGCTGCCTGCCACTCCTCAGATCATCCTAGCAGCAGATCCTTCTCTTTGTTCAGACCTCAGCTTAAATGTCACCTCCTTTCCTTAGCATGACATCCCACCCCCATCCCCCAACCCAGCTCGCTAGGTAGCCTAGATTGCATGTCTCAGCTCTTGTTCCCTAGCAACAGGATTATGTGTGTCCACACCCTTGCCTGATGTGGTCTTTGCAGTGCCTCTTACTGTGAGAAGACACTTCCTTCTGTTGACACTGCTCATATGATTGTCCTTGGCCAGAGACACATGGGTGTCAGTGGCAGGAGACCAGGCCCAAGCTGAAGCTGTAAGAGCGATGGCCTGTTTACACTTACCCCCTTGTAGTGTTGAGATCCAACAAAAGAAGTATGTGTTGAGATGATCACCCATCGCCATGGGTCCAAAGCAAACAACAAAGCCACAAAGAGGAGCTGAGCTCTCAAATAAGGCTGTTTTCACGGCTTGTTACATAGCAAAAAGCTAATATACTTTGCAATTAAGAATAACCCCGTCAGGGTAAGTCATGTCACCTTGTTTTCATTATAACCTTTTTATTCTTAATACTTAATTCTTGATTTATTTCTCCTTATTTATTTCTTCCTGTCATAATGTGAGTTCCATGCAGGCACTATGTCTCCAGTCCCTAAAACACAGGCTCATAGTAGGTACTTACAAAACGATTGATAACTGACTAAGATCCTGGTTCTGAACCTCAGAAGGATTTGTATTGTTTTCCCACCTGCAAAATCAAACGAATCTTCAGTGTCCTGAAGAAAAACATTCTTTTTCTAAAATTAAAAAATAGGGGTCAGCAAGTGGCTCAGCAGACAAAGGTGTTTGTAGTACAGGACTAGAGACCTAAGTTCAAGCCCCAGAACACACACAAATATAGAAGGAGAGAACTGGTTCCACCAACTGGTCCCCCGACCTCTGCATGTGATGGTGGCACACAAAGCCACACACACGTCACGCACTTGTACATACACAACTATAAAAAATAAAATTAATAAAGCTCATTACCTATAATCTTAGCCCATAGTAGGCTGAAGGCGGGGCATTGTTGCCAGTTCTGAGCCAGCCTGGCTACAAAGTAAGATTCTGTCTCAAACAAACAAAATAATAAATAAATAATATAATAATAATAAAATAATATGACAAAATAAATGTAATAATAAAATAAATACTACAATTTAATATTAACATCTGAAGCAAACTCCATCAAAATTCTGATGTCTTCAAGAACTAGTAATGGCTAGTTTCATCCCAGTTCCACAAGTAAACGAGCAAATTAAAACACTAAAACACCCCATTGTCTCACTGTGACAGTATCTCTAATGTCACCAAGAAGACAATGCTAACAGAGGTGATGGCGGTGGTGATGATAATGCTGATGGAGGTTGTGCTCGATGGAGGTGGTAAGGACAATATGCCATGTAGCAATTTCCTGTGAGATTAAAACTTTCCATTAAAACACCATCTATTAGAAAGGAGGTGAAGCAATAGTGTGCTCTGAGGAAGATGGAACATTCCACTCTGCAGGGAAATTCAGGAAGTCCCTAAAACCAACCAGATTCACTAGGACTCCCAAGCACATATAAGATGTAAGGACTCCTGAGAAACACTCAGAGACAAGTTTAGCTGCTTGGGAGAGGCTCAGTGTGCTCCAGGTTTCCTGCTTTCATGAGCTGTCACCCATGCTGTGGTAGACTTTAGTGATGCAACTGTCTTTGAATCATTTCCGCTCATGTAAGTAACCCCACATCCATTGCGGTGGTTTGAATGAGAATGGCCCCTATGGCTCATGGATTGGAATGCTTGGTCCCCAGCTGGCGAACTGTTTGGGAAAGATGAGGAGATGTGACCTTGCTGGTGGGCTTTGAGGTTTTAACAGTTCACACCAATCTCAATTGTGTCTCCCTGTGCCTCTGAAGAGGTAATTATCACTTTTCCAGGGTTCTGGTGTGAGTAGAGCATGGAGATATGGATGGATGACTGTTGTTGGGGGATTGTCATGAGTGGGATCCATGAGGTGCTGACTCCAGACTTCTCAAAGCTGTTCAGTAGGAACTGGCTCCTCACCCCAGGTCACCTCAGCACCTTCATAATTGTGAATGAAGTGAAGTTCTGCATCCCGTAAGCATGTGCCAGCATGTTTTGGGGATCTAGTCTCTATCCTCTAGAGTAAGCCATATCTGGACAGGAGGAACCATTTGTTATTCTTTTCTGATAGGAGAGGTTAAAACCAATCACTAAGAGTGTTTCAAATGAGAGGGACTGTAGAACTAGGAAGACAAGCTCCACTTCCTTCGTGCTCTGTGACCTTGAGCAGGTCATTTTACTTCAGTGACCCTTTGTAAAATGGGGACAACTAACCAAGTGGATCTGTCTCGATGACGCTAGCTATGTCCTTTTGTAGCATTCATCTCTCTCTGAAGATGTCAAATTTGTATTACTTGTGGCCCATTGGCTGTCTCTCCCAAGCAGACCATCATAAGCTCTATGAAGAGAGTCTTGTCTCACTCACAAACAGATTTTCAAGACGGAGATGCAACAGGTATTTAGGTTGAAGGAACAAAGGAACAACTGGGTCCTTTGGAAGCATTAATCCTGTGAAACAGGATTAATTCACAGCCACAGTCAGTCAAGGTCATGCTCAGAAGATACAGAGAAGGGATTCAAACCCAGCCCACAGTCTCTCCGGGACACGACTCACAGGCCAAGAGGAAAAGCTGGAGCCTGCATGTCTGTGACAGGTACAGCCTCTCTCCCTCCAGGAATAAAGAATCTATGCTCCAACAAGGCCTACAAGATTCTTTGTCACCTGTACATCCTCAGTATTGTCATGCCTTCATGCCTCACGTGCCCAGTTCTTCACCCTAAGCCCAACCAGTCAGACTTGTCCTTTGTCACTCATGCACAAAGCTCACTGGGACTCAGGGCCTTTGCACTTGCTCTTTTCTGAGCCTCCCACACTCTCCAGGGTCTTCCTGAAGGTGCTGTTTGCTTATCATTGGGATCTCAGTGCAAAGAGCAGGTTGGAGGGCCTGGCAGGACAAAAGCTGTAGCTGAGAGCCCGGCCTCTATGCCTCTTATCTCCACCTGCCCCCTTGAGTCATTCACCAGTTCACCCACCTGTTCTAACTTCTTCTCGGTGTTTAGCAAGACATGAACTTATCTTATTTGCTTCCATGTGTTTTGTCTGCAATTGCTGCCCCAGATAGAATGCAGGCTTCACAAGAGACCAATGTGTCCACTGCAGCAAGCAGCAACTGTCAGACTTCTGGTTTATTCACTGTGTACACAACACATAGCATGGCCTCCACCATGACTATTTAGACCAATTCCTGCACTAGAATAACAGAGACAAGACTCTCATTCGCTCTTTCGCTCTTTCTCTCTTTCTCTCTCTCTCTCCAAGGTCTCAAGGTCTCTCTGTTCATCTCTAGCTGGCCTGGAAGTCACTATGTCAGTAGTTCTTAACCTGTGGGTCACAAATCCTTTGGGGGTCAAATGAGCCTTTCACAGGGGTCACCTAAGGCCACTGGAAAATACACTTATTTTCATTATGACTTATAACAACAGCAAAAATACAGTTATGAAGTAGCAACAAAAATAACTTTATGGTTGGGGGTCACCACAACATGAGGAACTGTATTAAACCATCACAGCATTAGGAAGGTTGAGAACCACTTCACTATGTAGACTGGCTGGCCTTGAACTCATAAAGACCTGCCCATGATACCTGAGTGATGCTGGGGTTAAAGGCATGTGCCACCACACCTGGGGGGCTCTTTCTCTTTTCAGATGCAATTATTCCACATAGAAACAAGGTTGAATTGACCCAAAAATGTTACAAGTACAAGAACAGCAGTACATGGTGTGTTTATCTAAAATCCAGATGAGAGGAACATCTGTCTGTGGTTTTATTTCTAATTGTTATTAATTTCTTGTACACTCCCTATGATGTGGAATCCAGATTGTAGCTCTGAAGTGACAATTCTTGGCCTCATAGAACAGGGAATCGATTCAGACAGCCATGTTTCAGTTTCAGTGTAAGCATGAGATGACAAGCCAGCAAAGCAAGTACATGCTTGGCCAGAACAGCGCTAGACCCCTCCTAATCTAAGGCAGGAACCGGGGAAGGGTGGGGGAGGGAAAGGACACTCAGGCTGAGAGCAACATGAAACGGCAGGAATTGTCCCTTCCACCAAGGGACACCAGTACGAGGTGGTGAATACAAATGGATTTAGGAGTCCTGCGAACAGAGGCTACCAAAGCCGAACCAGGAAAGGCAGCGCCCCACTCCGTGTTCTGTTGAGTGGTCTGGGGAATCACTCACAAGTTCCTCTCTTGATAAAGTTATAAGTAGGGAGACATGTCTCTCTGCTCTGTGAAGAGCAACAGTGTTGTAAGAAATCCCACAGCCTCAGAGGCAGGAAGCCAGCAGTAAGGTCTGTGAACACCTACAGGCCCTGGGGAGACCTAGTGTTGAGAACGTTTTTTGCTATTTCAAGAGAAGATAGAAATTCAGGGATTTGATTGGTTTTTGTTTTTTTTTAAAGCAGAGTCTCTTTATTGTGTTGAATCATAATTAAAACAGTTTATAAACCAAGCAAAGTACCCAAGGAGGGTCAGGCCCCTGGATCTATCAAATGCAACGGCACCAACAGCAATGAAGATTTCTGTATCTGCCCATTTTGAGTACGGCAGAATTGATGACATGTGAAACTATCAGTCATCTGAAAAGTGCCCACCATGCAGCCCTAACAGTAATTTATTGAGGAGGTTAAATGGGAGATCCCACTAAAAGCTTCAAAAGGAAACATCATGCTGATGATCTGGGTCTTTACAAAGTCCCCCAGAGCAGTAGCAGAGACTGAAGCTGAGGAAACATCATGAGCAAATCTGTGTAAATGTTTCCAAGATTCTAATTGTGGATGGGGCATTTAGAGGAAAACACCTCATGTAGCAAGAGCCGAGGGCATCGGGAGAGCATCATATAGTTAAATATGATCTGGAACACCTTCAAGTCGATAAGGAAGCCCCACCCTTCCTTCTTGGAATGGGGGGTGCTCTTTTCTCCTTTTCTTCCTTGCCCGCTCTATTTTGCAAGATGAATTCCACAAGGCAAATGGTTTCTGTTCAGCCGTCCAACCCCAGCACCTTTGCTGTACCTTAACAAGAGTTTTATTTAGAAGTTCCCAAAGGAGGAAAGTGGGGAACTCGGGTTCATAAAGGCAGGGATATAAAGAGCTCCATTAATACAGCTGCTGGGCCGGCAAAGTCAATAGCGCTCGATAATATGTTTTATTTGGACCTGTCCTGCTCAGCGCACAATGATAAGGAGGTGCTTGGAGCTCACACACTCACTGTACTATGCTCACTCGGCCCCTTATTGATTCTGAAACAATGCATGCTTTCAGATCACACCCATTATGTGAAAAGAGCAAGGCAAGACAGGGGAGCAGAGGGAGCCCGATAGAACATTCAGAGGCGGCACCCAGGGGCTGAGTTTCAAGCAGTCCCCCTCCTTGGGTAGTGTTTTTGGCAATTGTTTTGAACCTCACTCTAGCCTTGGTTCTATTTGCAAAATTGGGCGAAGTCAGGCGTGATAGGACAGGGCCAAGCATTCTGGCAAAGACCTTTAATGCCAGCACTCAGGAAGCAGAGGCAGGCAAGTCTGTGAATTCCAGGTCAGCCAGGGCTACAAAGTGAGACCCTGTCTCACAAGACAAAAGCAAACAACAAAAATAGGGCAGGGGCTCCTCCTGGAAGCCATGTGACTTTAAAAACAAACAAACAAAAAAACTCACTTCACTGAGTATAATTGGCATATATGTATATACATATACATATATGTATGTATATATCTTAATAAGTTCATGGATAAGAATATACCATGGTCAGGTGTCATGTTGCACACCCGTAACACCAGTACTGCAGAGGAGCATTGCAAGTTAAAGGCCAACCTAAACTATATAGAGAAACCCTAAAAAGTCTCAATAATAATATCAAAGAATGAAATCATTACTAACCATCAAAGCTATAAATGCATTCATCATCTCCCGGAGCATCCTCCAACCCTTAATTGGCACTATCATTATTATCCTTATCCATCCCCTAAAGAACTCTCTGCCAGTCTCAAGATCCCATTGGATGGAGATCTTGATGGTCAGAATCAACACCGCCTTTGTGGGTACTACCAGAGTCTCAGACGCAGATTTAGAAGGGATCCTAGCAGTCAGCAGTCGCTAAACCAACCTTGGGTCCCACCTGCACAGCTCCAGCCAATGGAGTCTATCTATCGCTCTGCTGTCATCTACTCCATTCTCTCCATGCCTTCTGCTGCATCCAGAGCAGGCATCTGTAATCCTGAATGCCCCTGCCTTTGCTGTTCCCTGTGCTTGAAAGGCCACTGACTTGGGTGTCACAGGGTTTAGCTCCATCTCACTCTCAGTGGCCTCCTTGCCTTGCTGTGCAATATCCTTCCCATGCCCATCTATAACGTTATCCCTTGCAACCTTCTAGAAAGCATAATTTCTCGGGAATTACTTGTGGAGATGTTTGGCTTCGGTCTGTCCTAGCAGGATAGCTTTGTAAGGGTGGGTTTGGCCTGTGCTGTTGTCTATCCTGACATATCCTCACTGCTTGGAGGTGTGCCCGTTAGGATCTCTAATGCCTTCGGCAGCCAGGCAGATAGCTGCCACAGTAAGGACTGGATGTGAGACTACAGGGAAGAATGTGATGTTCTCTGAGTCTATGTTCAATGGGAAACTTTCAAGCTACTGATAGGACAAGACTGACTCAGCTAAAACACCAAGGGGGCAAAGGCCTTCTGTGCCCTTGGCTCCGGCAGGGACAAGCTCAACCCCAAAAGCAGCTTCTCTAAGCCTGAGCCCAGGGCAGGATCCAGAACACCCTTAGCCTTTAGGTTTGGGTTTTGTTCTGTTCTCTGGATCTCCGTGAGCAAATACTCTCAAGCAACAAAACAATGGAGTTGTTTTCAAACTTGCCCCAAACATGGCTACCTTCTTCCAGAAATGCCAGCAGAATTATAAATCAAATTTTAATCAAGAGAACAAAAGAGTTGGAACAGAAAGAGCTCAAGAATAGCAGTCTATTAAAAATAAATCAGTGGAGAGAGGGACAGAATATATTGCCTGGTGTGCCCTTCAGCATGATTTATCCTCTGAGTCCCACTTGGGTTAGGCTATCAGTATCGAGAAATTTCTTTCCTAAGTCTGTGAGCTTGTACTGACAAATACGTGCTGCTCAGGAGCACAGAATCTGTGTCAACTGGGATTAGCACATTTTGCTCTAGGTCACCCCAATCAGGACAATCACCATGGTGATCTCTAAAATAAAGCTGTATATTCACCAGGTGAATATATTCAAACACCAGAATCAGGAGGGGAGGGGTGGGTGAAGATGACATTTAAGCTGAGAACAAAAGGACGAGGTAGGAAAGGTTTCTACTGCCATGGGAGACACAAGCAAAGGTAACAAGTTCAGCACTGGGAAGGGATATACACAGAGCAAAACACCACTCATTCTGCTAAGCACATGAACATCTGAGAAACGCCCTGTATTTCCACTTTAAAAAAAAAAATCTCTGTGTATGCGCATGTGTACACATGTTCATACGTGTGAATGAAAGCAGAGGCACACCATGACCATGTGTGGAGCAAGAGGACAGCCTTGGGTGTTGTTTCTCAGCTTTTGCCTTGTTTGAAACAAAGTCTCTGTTGTTTGCTGCTTCGTGCAGGATGGCTGGCTTCCCGAGATCCTGGGAATAATTCCGTTGCTGCCGTCCTATCTCATCATAGCGCACTGGGCACACAGACCCACCGCACCACTCTCAGCTTTATGTGGGGTCTGGAAGTTTGAATTCAAGCCCCCCACCACTTGTGTAGTAAGCACTTTTAACCCACTGAGACACCTCACCAGCCCTCTGTCCCTGCTTCTGCTATAGACAAGCAGAAGAAATAGAAAGATAAGAAATGTGTAGCCTTCGAGCAGAGCTCTCAAATTTTGAACAGATCTGAATGGAAACATCCTTTTGAGGTTGGAAAATGTGGGCACTTCTCTAGGTTGGAAAGAAAATGAGAAGTGGAAGTATACGTCATCAGGAAGACTGTTTGCTCAAGGGTTTCTGTTTAAACTAAACCAAAAGAAGTTATGGAAACACATCAGAAACAGGGCTATATGTCTCCTTCCAATTTCCACTGTGGTCCGGCCCTTTTGTGCAGGCACAGACCTTCAAAGTCTTGAGGTCTATGTGTTAACCCTCCACGGCTAACCAGTGTAACTCACAAGTGGAATTCACGTTGCACTTTGGTTTTCCACATTTCTCAAATCAGAAATGAATGTAAGAGAGCAAAGCTAACTCACCACAAACGAAAACACCAACAACCCAACAGGATGCCCCACCCTCCCCAACACTATCTGGCAAAGAGAGGCTCCACTGCCAGACCTTTCATAAGAATGAGAACTGACTGCTAGTGAGTAGTTTTGATCTGTGTGCTTCAGTCTGCTTCAAAGTGACGCCTCTCAGAGCCTGCTGTGGTCACTAGGCACAGGCAGGGATTTCAAAGGCCTGAGGGAATCAGAAGCCCCTGAGATCAGGACCTCCACTTGCTGGCAAAGCCACCAACTCCTTTCATGGGGCTTCACATGGATTATTCTACAAGAAGCTTCCCCCAGCACTGCACTAACTTCCTTCCATCTGGAGACAAGGTTTTAAGTAGGAATGCAAAATCCTTGGGAGAAGCTGTTTAAATTTTAGCCTCCTTAGAATTCCATTGTCTGCCCAATTTGGAGAGGTCAGAGGAGAAAAGTTTAGAGGGGCAGAGGGACACAGGGCTCAGAATTACAAAGCCCAGGGCCCCATTGTTCCCAGGGCTGGCCCCCTTCCCGCTCTCTTCTGAAGTGGCCAATCAGTCAGTCCCCTGAAGGCCTCTGAAAGGCTTGGCATCCACTCCACATAATGCAGTAGGAGGAATATTTAGGTTCCTTGACACAATGGTCCAAACAGTTTCTCTTCAGGACAAGACATCAGACAAGAAAGGGGACCAGCATGCCCCAAAGCCCTCTTCTCAGCAGCAGACCTTTAAATAGAGTCCTCTGGTGTCCCTAGGACCTTGCACTTGTTTGGCCAAATGGGTTAAACATTAGTGGTATCTTTATTATGGTCTTAGGCTATCCTGAACAGCCTCCTGTGGAGATTAGGGGTAGAGAAACACACACACACACACACACACACACACACACACACACACACACACACACACGATGCACTTTACCTCCTGGTGGCTAAAAAAGAAGAAGAGAAAAAAGAAAGACAAGTGGAGGGAGGGGGAGGGCAGCATTGTCCCCATTGTCATTTAGAGGTTTATAAGAGAGTGGGGGAAGAGGGCTTTTGAATGGAGTGAACCAGCCCATGGGAGACAAACCAGTGCAAAGCTAAAAGCTTTTCTATGGGGCATAGATCAGGTCACTTCTAGGTATCTCTGTGGGAGCAGCTTCTTGAAGATTCATGGCAGGTTTGAGCCATGTTGGGAGCTGGATTGAGTCTTTACAAGTTTTCAGTTTGGAAACAGTCTCAATTCTTCAAGGAATGTTGAGTTTTTCTCTGCAAAGGAAGGGTGTCACAGAGAGAAGCTTGCACATGCATGCTCACACACAGTCCCCAACTTAGGATGGCTCAGCCTAACAACTTCGCAACTTTGATGGTGGTGCCCATCAGTGAGAGGACACAAGGCTGCATTGGAGAGCGCTGTGCAGTATCGCTGGGGTATTCTGCAGTTTAGGTGTATTCAACACATTTTCTGTTTGATGTTTCAAGTTTATGGTATGCATCATCAGAGTGCCATCCCAGGTTGGTGGCTGTATGCTCAGAACCATGAACATCAGATTACAAAATTCCTACCACACAAAAACAAGTATCATTTGCCTGGTTATATAGAAAATTAAAGGGCCAGATAAGAGTCCATTGTGGGCCCCATCAATGATGATTACTCCCTTGCTGGGAAAGCCTCTGAGCATTGCCAACTCATCGCCTTATTTGAAATAAACTTTGAGGACTGCCCTGAGGTACATTCTCCAGGGATAGGGGCGCTGAGTGACCCAGAGGCAATGAAAGTCCTGAGGGGCCTTTATTAGACCTTATTTTACAGAGATTACTTACATGGATGACCCCTGGTGCCCAGGTAATGACACCAGCTAGATGGTAAAGAGAGAGCCAGGTCAAGAGGCACTTATGTCGCCTTAGCTGCCAGGATACCACGGAAACTGAGCTGGGAGCCCCGTAAATTGGTTACAGAGACATAGTTCAACAGGAGAAAAGTCAGTGGAAGTGATCAAAGGCAGGAGGGCTTTGTGTCAGAGGACACCTCAGGAAAACAGTTGGAAAATCTGAGCAGAACCAAGAGCCCTGGTATATCTAAGAGTCAACATTTGCATGCAGCTGGAATCTGAGAGGCAGCCCACAAAGATGGAGTGCCCCTCTGGTGGCCAAGTTTGTAGTCTGCCAAAGGACAATGCCTTTGCAAAAAAACCAAAATTCTGTATTGATCCATCTCCATCGCTTTTAATTTGGGAGCCATTAAGTAAATATAACTTCCTTGAGTCTCTCCAGGATGTCCACTTCAGCCCTGCATTTTAAAATACCACAACATTATGGTGAGGCAGGTGTTTGAATTATGGAAGCTGATCCCATGGAGCAAACATTTATTTTATTTTGAGTTATCTGATTATCTCGGGTTCTCTAGAAGGGACAAGATGGGGGAGGGGTCATATGTGGGAAAACCAGAGCCCTCACTCCCTCAGGACAGTTACGGCTGACCCTGTTTGGAGCCCAAGCAGCCACTTCCGGGGCAACAAGCTCACTCAGCCATGTGAGATGAATTAACTGTTTGCTGCAAAGGAACATGATACTGTTAGTTTCTTCTCACATCAGAGTGGGCTGTCAAATTGGAGTTAAGAGCAAGGCAATGATCCATAGAATTTAGAGATGAGGGGGCAGATGGTTTGGATATATATTGATGCCTAAATACAAACGAAGGCTTCTGACCAAGGCAGCATGAAGCAGTTCTACTCTGAAAGATAATGATGTCTTTAAGGAAAACCTAATCTGTTGGCTGTAGACATCAGCACTTGAAAATGTTGACTCAGCCTGCTAATTTTAAGACCATCATCCATTTCTGGGAAGACAAACAGGTCTTCCCTTCCTTGGGAACACTGTTGTCCTTAAAAAGAAACCCAAGGAAAAGTAGTCGTTTCTCAGTGTCTTAAAGACAGCACTCTGGAACCAGAATGTGAAGCATGAAGTCACAGGCATCGGATCCCATTAGTAGGTGTACTGGCTCATGCAACATATTTGCTAACCTACGTATTTGCTTAATTTTTCCAATTGATCTGGTACTGCTCTTCGGTATGTCTTGGATAGAAAGAGGAACCGTTACAAGCTGCCTCTCCATGGGATGAGGCCCACATGATTTTCCCTGTAAGTCTCACGGCCACTATTCTTTGACCATCTTTCTAAATTGGTTCTGAATGTCTACTGTTTGTTACAGTTCTTTCAGCCAACAAAACAGGTTACATTATCTCTCCTGACCTCAGTTATCTTCATTTGTTAAATGGAGATTACACTTCATAAAAAGGTACAAAACAAATCCATATAGAAGATAAAAAAGAGTGCTCATGAGTATATGATAAACACAGTTCCTTCATCTTTTTTAAAATGTATGAGATTGGTTTGGTATGTGTATGCATGTGAGTGTGAGAGAGAGAGGGAGACAGAAAGAGAGAGAGGGACAGAGACAGAAATAGACAGTCAGAGATGCACCAGATAGCTCAGACTGGTCTTGAACTAACAATCCTGCCTCTCCTCCTGAGTGCTGAGATTATAAGTATACACCATGATATTCAGCTTATAGTGTGTATTTGTTGTGTTGTTTTTATCTATTCCTCACTATCAGTCACTGTCTCAGGGAGATGCCTTATTCACTTTTTTATCAACAGAACCCAGCATGAAGCCTAGAACAGAGGAGGACATAATACTCAGTGAAGGACTTACAAATTGATGCTGATTTCAGAGACTGGTGAATATTTATCAGACACTTACTATGCTCCAGAAATTTTCCAAGGTATTGGCCATACAGAGTGAATAAGAACCTTCAGGAATGCTTTAATCTAGAGGATATGTTGGACTGTGGGTAAGAGGAAGAAACCAATCAGTATCCTAGGATGCTTTCATTTGGGGAGGCCAGGATGATGCACAGTGCCCAGAGATGGGTGGGGTAGATGGATGGATTGACTCCAAGTCAGCAAATGGGAATTTTTGAGACAAAACTACCAGGAGGCCCATGTCATCAGGAAGCACTAAACTATACTATACATTCAGGTGTTTTCTTGTCACTCATTGATGCTTATTGACCCTTTTGCATTGCTGTCTTTGAGACTTGAGGTTCCCTTAGGGAACAACAAAGAGCACACAGTGTGACAGATGGCTGCCTATGGGACCAAAAATCCTACCTGCCCAGGCTTGAAGTGGCCTTCAGCATGTCCCTAGGTTTGGATAGGAGATGAGGTCTTTAGTGAATATGAATCATTGACATATACACCACCATGTAAAGGGCTCCAACACCCCAGACCCACAAAAATGGCAAAGCCATTTGTCCAAGTACAAGTGTTGACAAAGGGCATACACAGAAAGCATCAACCACATCTTGCTCTGCCTGATGACTGTAATCTACATCTGCTGCCCTATAAACACTTCCTCCTGAGATTAGCTGAGCCTCCCTCCTCATTCAGCTGTATACAATAAACTGACTTCCTCACTCAGCAGTAGGTTAAAAAAGTTTCCCAGTTGCTGGTGTGTCTCCATCAGTTCACATGGCCTCCCCAATCCTAGCTTTTCTCTATGCATGTCTGCCATTTCTTTATTCCCCATCACCCCAGATAGGCCAACACCCAAGTTGTTCAGGTTGTGACAACTAGATGTTCCTTCCTACTCTCCTTGCTCAGTTATCCTTCTTGCTCTTTGTCCAGGACCCTTGCTAGAATCCACAGTGCATCATCCCACCTGTCTAGTTTGAATGACATAGCTAACACTCCACCTCCACAAGAGAGATTTAAGATGAACAGCTCTGGGTACCAATGTAGCTCTCCCGTGTTTGGTGTTAAGTTATCGGGACACTGCAGAAGGAACTGCCAGGGAATCGTTTGTTTCTTTCAAATCACCACAGAATCATCACAACCCCCAATAAAATGGGAAGTGCTTTGTCTTGTTTTTCAGTAAATGAATTGCCTTTTAAGTCCAAGATTTCAAAGTACTCTTAGAATATGTCATTGTTATCATCCACGTAAGGATTCTGCTGTTGTTTTTAGAAGTGAAGAACAGACAACAAAAGCAAAATGTCTTGACCAGAAGGACAGCTAGTGTTCTTAACAGACCCAGGGGGAAAAAAGGAAGACTCAGGGTGTCCCCCTTAGTGAACACCTTGCACAGAAATGCCAGGGTTCTACTTTCTGCCTCACAGCTCCTGCCTGCTTTGCTGCCCCATCTCACTCTACCATTGTGGTCTCCTGACCCACTGTACTCTTGGGGGCCTCCCTAAAATCAGATAGGAGTTGCCCAGCATGCCTCCAGCAGACCCCAGTCTCTGTTCAAACTCACTGTTTCTTGAACACTTCAATGTTTCCCCTGGTGGGAGCAGGGTGCACCCTCCCCCATCCCTGCCTAAAGCAGAGCCCTCTGCCTTTCGAGGGTCCAGTGCACAATCATTTTCTCTGTGAAGTCTTCTCGAATCTTTCCAGTGCTCAGACATATTTGCTCTGTAGGTAGCATTTGCTGCTAATTATAGATAGAGTGCATCCTATTTGTTTTGTGTCCGCACCACTGACCTCTGCTCCCTGAGTTCTTGGTAATAACCCATGTCATAAAGTCTCATACAGCCTTTGTGGGGACAGAGTACAGAGGTGGGACCTTGTACAGTAATGTTTACTGAAGGAGTGAATGAGTGAAAGAATGAATGAATAAATGAATGAATTAGCAATGAGCAAGTGAATGACTCATTGTTTGGCAAGGGCTGCACTTAGTCACAAATTCTCTCTTCCATCACAGATGTAGCAACTATAAAGGCAAGGGAATTAATTCTTCACCTTTGTGGTTTAATTCTTAGTCTCTTGAACTAGATTTTTCTATTAAAATGCCCTTCAAAGGTCCCCTAGGTTTTGTTAATAAGACTAATGGAAATTTCATTTCCACCATCACTGCCTTCAAATGGAATTTTCTAGAGGTACTTTTCTTTCCTTCACCACTTTTTTAGGCAACAGTCTTTTTCTTTTATGTCAATGATTTTGAACGTGCAGAAACCCTTATTCTAATGCACAACCCAAGCCAAAAGTGTCATTTAAGAAATCTTAAATCTTAGAGATAGTAAGAAAAGGGGGATTAATGCCACATCCCTATAATTAGGATATTTCCAATGAGTAAGCTACTTGGCAGACGTCAAGGAGATGTGTGGATAGACCTTGCTCCTGGAAATTGAAGCCAGGTGAGCTGAGCATTAGTTCACATTTGGGGTTTAATGCCCAGAAACTTGCTCAGGCCAACATTATAGTCGATAATTCATGCCTTCATGAGATGGGAAATTACAGAACCAGAGATATTTTTGTTTTGTTTTGTTTTTTAAGAAAATGAACGTCTGGCAACAACAAACAAACCACAACATAGACCCTGAAAGAAGTCATTTTGTTAGCTAACACCTCTCTACCATATTGCAGCAATGGCACTTCTAGCTGTTTTAAAAATATATTTTGGAAAAACTTGGTCTTGTTCTGTTAGGAAGTCTCTTTAGGGGAAGCAAAATTCTAGGAGAAGTGTGTTACCTCTAATCTATCCAGATGAGTAACTGTCATCTGGAGACCTAATAGTGGCTGTAATCTGCTAGAACCAATCTGTTGATAGTTTCTCATTTCCGGAAAGAGTGTGCCCTTCTTTGATAGCCTTGACCAAATACGCAGTCACAGATGAAAAGGAAGCCTATGAGCCTATAATACTCCCCTCCGATGCCCTCGGAAGTCATATAAAAGAGCATCATTACTCCCTATTTTTGTTTTGTCTTGGTGGTTTTGTTTTGTTTTCTGTTTGTTCTCCTTTTCATTGATGTAAAATTCAAAAACATCATGTTTACCATTTTAATCAAATTAAATCAAGGAGTTCAGTTGCATTTGGCACATCCCCACTGTTCTGCTACTCTAGACTACTGATCTATTTTCTAGTTCTATAGTTACCCCTTTGGGATATTTCAAATGAATGGGATAATAAAATATGCAAGCCATTTGGCCTGATTCATTTCACTTAGCACAATACTTCCAAGTTCGCCCGCCCTTTTGGGGCTGAATAGTATTCCATTGTGTGGGAAAATCATATTTGCACTTGTAGGAGCTAGTAGTTCATGTTTTGGGGGCATTGCTGGTTTAGGAAATTATGACAGGGGCATTGGAATAGTGTTCTGGTGGCAATAAGCTCACAGATGGGAAAAATCATCTAAGAAGTGGCAAGTCACCCTTAGACCCTAGCAATTCAGTGCTGGAGGCCTGAAGCCTGTTTATAATATGAGTAACCACTCACACAGGAACATGTGTGTATGAAATGACAGATTGATGCAAACCTTACATTCCAACCTGCTTAACACATGATGATTCATATTAGGAAAAGTGTGCAAATACCTTGAAAGTGGTGAGCCTTCTGGATTGAGCACTCCATAGCACTTATAAGACCATTCTTAGAAAAGAAGCAATACTCAATTAAAACATAAGGCATCATGAATATTTAGGCACTTCTTTGTTTATTTATTTTATATGTATGGTGCTTTGCCTACATTTGTGTCTGTGCACCATGTACTTGCCTGATGCCCAAGGTGACCAGAAGAGGGCATTTGATCCCCCTGGAATTGCTGTGAGATGCCATGAGGGTGCTAGGAATCAATTCTGGGTCTCCTGCAAGAGCAGCTAGTGCTCTTAACTGCACAAACATCTCTCCAGCCCAAATTTAAGGACTCTTAACCACTTTCTTCTTTAAAAGCATGTGTAAGTGCTACACTGGCAAAGTGTACTTCAGAATAGCGCAATTGTTGACTACTCTCTTTTCAAAACTAATTTTCTGGGACTGGAGAGATGGCTCAGCCGTTAAAGGCTAGACTCATAACCAAAAATAATTTTCTGAGTTTTTCCACCTTTATCTTTTAGGATTAAACAAAAGGCAATAGATTGGGTAAAACCAACAATTACATAGCTACTAAGCCATTGTTCCCTCCACCACCCAAAGCCTGCTCCCTCGACAGTTGGACAGACTCAGCCAACAGAGGCCTGTACAATAGTCAGCTGCAGCAGTCAAACCCTTTTTTCAATAAAAGAAAATCCATTATTGCCATGGAAGAAAGGGAGACCAAAGCCAAGTTTCAGACTTTCTTCTTCCCCTCTCTCAGTAATCTAGCCAAGACCTGGCCAAAATGGTGAAATTGAGGCACATGGAACCAGATATAATCCCTGGTTTCTCATTTAGATCTTTAGGTAAGGGGTTCAGTGGAGTATTCTGCCTAAAAGTCTCAAGGAAAGGCATCTAGCTCTAGGGTCTGAGTGAGAAGAGACACTTAAATCTGTGTGACTGACAGGATGGTTGAGCTGTATTGACATGACAGGCATCTTACTGGTATGAGGAAATGCAGATAGACCAAACTGAAATAGGCCTGCTATAAATCTTCCTAGAAAAACCAACTCCAATATGTCTTGTTCTTCTGGAGTCGCTCCAGCACAGTCAGTGGTAGATACAGAATTAGTATGACAGTGAGACAGAAGCCCCCACCTACACACTTAGCAAAGTGATTTATATCAGCAGAAGACTTGAAACTCCTGATTGGCTCCTTTATTAAATTGCCTTAAGGATATTTGATCTTCCAAGGTGGAGTCAAAACCTTCACCCAAACTGAAAGGCATCCCTACTCTTTCTCATTAAGAATTGGAAATGTGGTCACAACCAACTTTCTCACCCCCTGGCTCAGCCCCACTCTGGCTTGCCCACCTTCTCTCCTCCCACCTCTGGCTCAAGTCAAAGCCATCAGCAGGTCAAGCTCATTGCTACATCATAGACTATGCACACAGCCTTCCCTTTCTTTGCTCTAATCCACTTTGTCTTAAAGAATCAATTTAAATGTCACTTCCAGGGACAAGGAGTAGAACTAACTCCCTGTGCATTTCCCAACCTGAAGAGCTAAGCATGGTTCCTTGGTCCTGTTCCACGGAGCATCACAGGCTTAATTTTCAGAGCAGTTTCTACAGTCTAAAATGAAACACTGCTGTGATTATTTGTTTGATGTTCATCCCCTCAACTAGGATGTGAAGCTTGCAAAATCTGGAAAAAGCTCATCCTAGGAAGTAACTTAGTAAGTATTTGTAGACTGGACAATCAAGGACAGCTTTCCAATCCTGGCCTCAGACACTGCTCTGGGCTCTGGGGTCTGTTCTGGTGTCTCTCTTTCTGGCCATCTCCATTGCCTACCCTGCACGTTTAAAAGGAAAACAAAACTTAGCCCACCTTACTCAGGCAGTACTGTGACTCTCACGTTTACTGGGAAACTCTGAGGTATGCAGACAGCTAAACCACTATTCCTATGCTTTCTAAATTCCCAAAAGAAAAATATCATCGCATGGAGTGATGTCTTGCGTGTGTCCTGCATGTGTCTGCTAGAGCAGAAATACTCCCTGTGGCGTCTGTTTATTTCCTGAATTTTATGGTTCTTTTGGAAATTCAAATGAGCAGTGAAATGAATGTAAGAATGCCCGCCCTGTTGGCTTCTACCAGAGGAGACACAACTGCACCACACAGAAGACAAATCAAAGCCCTGATTGTCACGAGAAACCAAACATGGTTGCTACAGGAAAGGTCAAACTGAAGCTTTTGGAAGCCAGGTATAAAATGAGATTTAAAAAAAAATTTTTTTTTTTTTTTTTTTTTTTAGCCTCCAATAATTCCCTACATCTCCAGTAAGTAACTCCTTCCATCTGTTGCTGATAGCTCAATGTCCCCTGTGATAATGTTCTCAGGTGTCAACAGATACAGTATGGCTGCTTTGATCTCAAAGCACTGATTGTCATCAGTTGCCCAAGTTTTGGACACATTCCCCTTGGAAGCCCATCCAACAGATTTCAACAGTTACAAGGCTAGTGTTTCAAATGTGGTCAGACTCTCAGGCCCCTGCTTGAAAATGGGTCTGAATGGCTTCCACTGAATAACGCCAGATTCCTGATCAAAGTAGCAATAGTAATAATAATAATAACGATAACAACAACAACAAGAACCCACCCCCACCTGCTATTTGCCCTGTTCCTTCTCTAATCTGTACTCCTATTCCTCAAAAAATATATATATCCGAAGCATTGCCAAAGTCTTTCAAGAACCATTCCAAGGAGCCTTGGACAGCCTGGCTCTCTGAAAGGATACCATTGTAATGTCAAGCACTCATATTACAGCAACATACATACATGTCTCACAGAAACCAAGGCTTATGTGTTTCAGGATTTCTCCTTAGTTAACCACAATTGCAGGGAAATGGTACCACATTCGTTGAGTTAAATGTGGTAGCAATTACTTTGCTGGCAAAGGAGAAGGAGGGGCTTGATGGCCCGAGTTCTAGAAGTCAGGATTAAATAACCGTGTCTTTCAGAGTTACACTGATAACTTGGAAAGCTCCCCTCTCGCTTGCAACTTCTGAGAAGCCAGTGTTTCTCACAGACAAGCCCATTGGGCCTAGCCAGGAGGCTTATCAGACAACTTCAGGGGGGAAAAATGTCAAAGAAAAAATTAATACATGTGTGCACGTGTGCACCAACCAGCACAGGCACGTGCACACACATGCACAGACACACAGAGAAACCTACTCTTGAGTTTGCAGAATATTAAATGCATTTAGATACCAGGAAATAACTTGAAAATTGCTTTCCTGTATCATATTTACTAAAACAGCTCTATGGCATGCTTTAGGGAGAGAAAGATAGGGGTCGAGTAACCTGAGCATTGTTTAATGGTCACTGATTTTACTAATGGCCAGCCAGCCTTTTGGATTTCATTAGAATGCAAAAATTCGATAAGATTCCTGGGAGCACACTAAACCTAGGGGCCCTTTTCAAATGTAATACAGTTTATGTTTAGGGTCCCAATTTCACTGACAACAGAAAATTATTCCCTTCTGTATCTTTTCCCTTTGGCTAGAATGTAACAAATGGTTCAGACCTAGAGTTCCATAAGACAAATATAAACAGAAATACAGATCCATGGCTATCTTTTCTACTACTAAAGAGTCAGCTCCTAGACTGAGATGCAGCACTCTTAACAGAAGACAGCACACCAGCAGGTCCAGGAAGAGAGGCTTTCTTGCATGAGAAACAGAAATGATGGGATCAGATGTTTTCTTCTTATTGGGAATTGCACTGATACCAAATTCAGAAATCCAACAATGGGCAGACTCACAGGGGTGTCTAACTGCTTAGGCTAGCCAACTCATAGTTGCTAAGAAAAACACCCAAAGGAATTGGAATTCAATGATGTGTCTTTTCTTCTCTGAAGAAAAGAAATATCCTAAAAGAGCAAGGCAGAAGGGAGGGAGGGAGGGAGGGAGGGAGGGAGGGGGGGAGGGAGGGAGGGAGGGAGGGAGGGAGGGAGGGAGGGAGGGAGGATAGAATGGACCAGTGTGTACATATGGTGGATGGCTCATAGATAGATAATATATCTATTGACTTAGAGAGAAAGATCTGAAACAAAAACATAAACGTGATTCACTTCTATTTTATAAAATGTGTTTCTTCCCTTCAGAGAAACTAGCTTTCTTTAAAAAAACAAAACAAAACAAAAAAACAAAATCTTCAAATCCCTTTGAAGTTCAAATGGCAACAACCAACTCAACTAGTTATTGAATAAGAGAACATGGGGGTCAATATATGCCGAGTCTTAAAACAAAAATACCACCATTGCCTTTTCTATGAAATCTAGTATATCAGAGGTGGCCCCAAATTCACCATCTAACCAGGGATGATCTTGAAATTCTCCTGCCTCCACTTCCAAAGTACTGAGATTATAGGTATGCACCAGCAAACCCAGTTTACAGGGTGCTAGGAGTTGAACTTGAGGCCTTCTGCGTAGTAGACAAGTATTTAACCAATGGAAAAGCATCCTGGAGTCTAAATATGTAAAGGTTATGAAGCAAGGCAACAAGTAAAATGTGTCAGGCCTCTTGGCTAGAGCAATTTGGAGAACCAGAGTGTCAGGAACAAGAGTGTCAAGGAAGAGCCAGTCCTTGTCTGCAGCCTGACCAGCTTTCTCCCTCGTCCCTATCACTCTGCGTGCCACATTGGCCCCAGGGAACACACATATGGATCCTCTAGCCTAGGCATCTCACATCTGTTCAAGCTACAGCATTATAGGTTCCCATCAGGAGTTAATACCTCCAGGTCCAGGTCCTGAAAGCAGTTCGGGGATCTACTAGCGGAGATTGCAGTGAGGCAAATAAATGTCCTATGGAAGACATCAGACAGCACAGGTTTCATAGTCATTCATCCTGGAGAGGCCAGAGTAAGCACAGGAAAGCACAGGGCCTGAGTCCAAGGCTGAAGCAGCTGTAGTCCTGATTAGCCATTGTAGACATTAAATAGAAGATCAAGAGCATGCTGAAAATGGAAGTAAGGTATCTAGCTGTCCCAAATCTTAGCAGGTTAAAGCAATAAACATCATTTTAATATTCAATGTCCCTAGACCAGCACCTGGGAGCAGCTTGGGGGGGGGGGTCTTGGAACAAGGTCTCTCCTGAAGTTTCTGTTCCTGTAAAAGACTAGAGGAAGAGCCTACCTTAAGCCCCGCCCATGTGGCTGTTGATACGCCTGAATCCGGAACAAGCTCTTAGCGGGAAGCTGTTCCCCCACGAGACTGACCTCTGCACAGCATTAAGAACTGGGAATAAATGTATCTGTCCTTTTACACTTTGATGAAGCAAACACATATTCACAACATACAGAAGGACATCCAATATCACCCATACACCATCCCCTTGGGGACCCCCACCGTCTCTCCCCTGTTTTGTGCAGAACCAGACCTCCAGAAAACTTTCCTATCTGCCTATACCTAAGCCAGGCACCCCCAGCCCAGGGTACCCAAATCCCTTGAGTGACTGACTCCTGTTGAAAGAAAGGAAAACAAACAAACAAACCCACCCTGCCCCAATGCCATGGGGATTTCGGCCTAGAGAGGAAAAGGGAAATTGTCTTCCAGCTCTTTCCTCTATGGTTCCACATCCCTCTTCCTAGATCACACTTGAACACTGCTTGGAACTTTGTGGTAGTTACATGGAGGTAAGCTTGTCTGGGTCAAAAGTCATTCCCTAACTCTATATTGCAGTAAAGTCACTTTAAGACATATTTCTTTTGCTATGGCTTTTGAAAATATGATCACTTAAAAGCCCTTCTCACACTCCTAAAAGGGTAATTCTCCTCCCCCAAGGAAGGGACCAGACCATGGGAACATAAGGGAGCTCCTATGCTGTGTGGAATAAATGGCTAAGACGTTTATTGATTCTCCACTTAGTCCCTATTTCATTATGTCCATAAAATCTCTTATAATTTTTAGCATGATAAATTTCAGACAACTTATAACTCCAACTGATGACTTAGCAGTTAGTAAATCATTTCTTATTTCTAAGGAGCATTCAAGGTATCCATTAAATAGGAGTGGAACTATGTTTGCTGAAGCCGAGGCAAACTAGAGCCGTGGCTTCGTCTAGGTCCCAGCCAACCAACTGAGGAATACAGACTTCTAAGAGCCTTGTCACATCTGGTTCAGGTTGCTGATGGTCCACAGTGGCCTGCGTTCATTACCATCTAATAACAGCCTGGCCTCTGTCAAGGCCGCCTAGAGTCGAGCCTGCAGCCCAACACCCACGTCTGCTGGGGATCTCTGCACCTCAGAATCCCTATGACCGCCATGCTGGCTGCCACAATGTCAAGGGCATAGTAAGTCAAGCTGACAATGTGTGCCTTAGAGTCACAGATGTCAGTTCTGAAAGACACTCTGTAGATCACATAGCCTTTCACAGCATCTTCTTATTCAAAGCATAGGGGATATGAGAAGCTATGTCTGGGAACAGTTGTAAAGAGTCAATGAGTTTTTATTTGTGACACTCTCATAATAAATACTGGAAGTACTACCGCTATTTGTTTAGTGAATAAGTAAAAGACTTTTTAAAGTATAATGGTGATTCTGGTTTGTTTTTCTTTGCTGAAGTTGAAAAATCCACTTGTTCGTTTTTTTCCTGCTTATTTTAGTTTTTGAGTCAGGGTCATACACTATAGCACAAACTGGCCTGCAACTGACTATGTAGCCCAGGGAGACCTTAAATTCACAGCTATCAATCTTGCTGATTCAACCTCTAAATGAAATATTACATATTACACACACACACACACACACACACACATCTCTTCCTTTAGACATTCAATGACAGTCTTCTCAATCATTAAATGTATGTACATATTACAATAGCATTTGCTCCACCTCACCAGATCAAGATTTACACCTCCAGTTACAACAGTTTTTCTGAGCAGTTAGATGGCTCTCCTAGGCAGCCAGGGCTCATAATGAAGAAAGACCCTTCATCACTGTCAATCAATCCTGTAAGTGCTGAGGATAAGGACTGAGCCCAACAAGCAGAAGGTAATGCAGAGGCTATGACCTAGCCAGTTCAGGGGAAAGTTTTGAAACAAATGCTTACTTTGTCTCTGAAGTTCCACAGCATCTATGAATGAGAAGAAACTCCCATTCCTTAAGTCAGCCTGTCAGTCCAGTACAAAGGGATCTCTGGGTCGGATAGTAGTTACAGGGTGTCTGAAGTGTTGGTGAGCTTCCAAAAGGTTTTGAGGCCTGGGAAGGAAGGACTTTGCTCTCAGAGCTGGAATGCATAGAATCTTAAGAAAACAGTACGTTGTCCTCCCACATGCCTGAGTGAACGAGTGGCAGTTGTAACTTAAAAGTTAATTTTTTTAATGAGAAAATATCTCACTACAAGTGGTCTGGAGACCAGTTATGTAGACCAGACTGGCTTTGCCCTTGCAAAGATCTGCCTCTGTCTGTGACCTAAGTATGTGCCACTACACTTGGCTTGTTAAAAGGTTTTCAAAAAGTCCCCAGGGAAGGCGGGTATCATTTGCTTCTTTTTAAAGACTGCCCGTTCCTTCCTCAGCACCCCCTCACTGTTGGTTTCCTCTGCTTGTCTTTTGCAACAGAATACAATGTCATCACTTTGGGTCTTTCTAAGCAAGGCTACTTCTGAAAACAACTGTGCGCTCAGCAGGTTTTTTATTCCCTGGAAAAGGTGGAAGCCGATGTTAGAACACCTCACCTTGTGGGTTCCTCACTCACGCTATTGTGGGGACTCTAGCTGACTTCGCTGGTGGGGCTTTTTGGATTGTGGTGATCTGTGCTACAGACCACCCAATATGAAAATAAACTTAACTGCTAATTCTTCTAGCACACAGCCAAATGCAACAGGCAGGCCGGCCGGCCACCCCTTGCAAGGAGCCACGTGTGTATAGATCACACAGGGAGTGTTGTGCCGTGGCAGGCTGATGGGGGAGGGAGGTGTAAGGGAGGTTTGCACCACCACAGGAAAGATGTGGATAGGTCACACAGTGGGAACTTGGTACCACCACAGGGCAATGGGGAGGGGCACTGTGGGAGGTCTGTACTCCAGGAGAGATGTTGGGGTCCTACAGTGAGATTTACACTACAAAAAGGATGTGTGTGTGGAACACAGTGGGTTGCTCTGCATGAAAGGTGTGTGGAGGGCTCACACAGTGGGAGACAGTTGCACTTCACAAGAGATGTGAGACAATCACACACCATGGGGGTGAGCCAGTGGGTGTGTCCTACAGTTAGGGTTTTGCTGACAACAAAGGCCTTCCCTGGGAGGCAGCAGAAGAACCCAGCCTCCATCTTTGACCTGTGAAGATCAGCTTTAGAGATGATTGTCCATTTATGCAACATTTATTTGGAAACTCGCTCAATCTCGTGTGGCAAATATTTTCTGAGCACCGAGGAAAACCAAAGTAAAGACAAAAATGAAGATGAAAAATGGCAAACCTCTTGTTTTATAAAGTCCCGGTCTGAGTGAACTGTCGCAGGTGAAGCTACAGACTCCGCCAGTGCCGAGACACAGGCAAAGAGTTTGTGGCAGATTCTCCAAGAACTGACATATAAACACTCAGTCACATGACAAGGAAAGACCCAGTCAAAGGAAAAGTGACAGGAGAACATTCTAGAAAGAGGAACAGCCTTGAGCACGCCTCAGACCTCACAGAGGTTACTTAGAGCACCTGTGATCCAGTGTCGGCAAAGAGTCTCCTCTGTTCACCTCTAAAAAACCTGAAGCATGGGCTGGCTCTGTGGGCAGGGGTTCTTAGCTTCTGCTGAGCCTAAAGATTCCAGGTCAACTCCAAGAAGAACTCACCTGGCAGAAAGAGAGAATCAACTGCAAGTTATCTTCTGATCCCAGCATGCGCGTGACACATACTCCCCTGTCCTGACACACAATAAATAAGTAAATAAGTAAATAATGTAATTATAAAAAAGAAAGATGAAGATCAGTATCATTTAGTGAAGATGACAGGTCATTTTACATCTGGACTGAACGTAGACCATGGGAGGCGAGTGTGCAGACTCCAGATGATACTTGGACAGACAAACTCAAACCAGACCCCAGGATAAAGCACAACTCCTCACATATCCAACATGCTGCTTTCAAATAAGCTTCATTAGGAGAACTAAAAGACAGGAAGTTTTTAAGTGTGCATGTGTGCGTGCATACATGTGTGTGTGTGTGTGTGTGTGTGTGTGTGTGTGTGTGTGCAAGCATGTATATGGAGGTCAGAGAACAACTTATAGAGAAACTTTTACACTCTGAGCCATCTCACTGACCCTCTGGAAAATAGAAATTTTTTAAAAAAATTAATTAAAAGTAGGAGGCTAAGATATGATTGTTGCAAGTTCAAGACTAGTCTGGGTTATATATTGAGTTATATTGAGTTATATATTGAGCCTTGCTTTAAAAAAAAAGAAATATTTTAAAGCAACTAATGTAAAGCCAACATAGCAGGAATAATAGAACACTTTAGGTAAAAATAAAAGAAATAGTGGGTTCTATCCTGCTACTTTGTTGTTAAAAATAATTAGTAACTCACAAGACCACAGACTTACCTATTGGGATGGGCAGCACCTGTCCCTCAATAACTCTTGTTAGCCATCAGGTTCTCTAGAAAGGGAAGATATGCAAAAAGGAGTCCAGCAATTCCCAGGACCAGTTACAGCTGTGTTCCAGCAGGTCTCATTGGAAGCCCAAAGAGGGCTGGGAAACAGAAATGCGGGGAGCCATAACTGGGATTGCATGGAGGGCCAGGTGCCTGGAGAATGAGAAGGAAATGGAGAATGGACACGAGTGAGCCTTGTTGTATGAGGTGTGTGAGGGCAGGATCGTGGGCCTCCTGCCCTCAGGCACCGGGAGTGTGCTCTTCCCTTCCTAACAAGGGGCAACAGTCCTATTGCTTTGATCAAACTGAAATGAATCCAAGCAACTCTGAGGATGAGACTATATCCCTTAGTTCTTCCTGTGTGACTCAGTTCTGTCTTGACCTCGTTTCCCTGGGCTGGGCAAACCCTACCAGGACACACTGTTCACCAGAGCCCCTGAAAGCTTGTAAAATCAAGGTCCCACTTGAAAACCCTGGGTGAGTCAGATTAAAGCACCCAAGGGCTAGGTGCCCCTGAGAACCCACATCTACCTCCTGGAGACTCATCTGAGGTGCTCCCTGAGGGTGAGCCTCAGGTTCCCTGCTCCCTCCTCCAGCAATGAGGCAGTAGTCAGCCTTGGCAGAGTCCAGAATCTAAGTTACTGATGTATAGACACCCTCACCTGTTTGCTGCTTTTACTTTGAAAGGGTGCCTGGAGCTGATACTGGAGCTGATGGAGGTGGGGGTTGAAAAGATTCAGGAGAGATAAAAGCAATAGGCTGAACCTTAATTGAGCACCACATGCCTGTCCATCTTTACAAGGCACCTGACTTAATTTTCACACCCGTCATGTGAGGCCGGCAGTATCATTACCCTAGTCTATAAATGAAGAGACTGAAGCTAAAGGGAGTCAGGAATAAATCACCCAAGGCAAGCAATTTGCAATCAGGAGGGCCAAGACCCAAAAGGTTTCTCCAGGTTCACTGAGCTTCACACTGGAGTAACCACAGGTTTAGTTCAAAAAGCTATGTTCAGTTCAAGTCAGTCCACATCCCGGGCACTGTTCACAGCAGGAACTGGAGCCCACAAGGTCATCAGAAGGACACAAATATTTCATAGCACATCATCATCATCGTTGTTCTGTGCCATCAGGAAAAAGATGTGACAGTTGTTTATTATTTTGGTTTTCTGAGACAGGGTCTCAAACACAATGGATGACCCGAATTTCCCATCTTCCTGCCTCTGTCTTCAGAGTGTTGGGATTATAGGCATGCATCATCCAGCCAGATTTACACAGTGCTGAGACTGAAGCCAGAGCCTCCTGCACACTAGGCAAGCACTCTACCAACTGAGCTATGTTTGCAGCCCAAATTGGGACAATTATAAAATAATTTTCCAACCAGAATTGAAATTCTGAAGCCAGACTTTTGGTAGTTCATGCCACGGCTCCTAGCACTCAGGAGGCTAAAGCAAAGGATTCCATGTTTGAAGTCAGGTTCAAGACACTGTCTTAGCATAAAGCCAAAACAAAACCAACTAAAAAAATATATACATACATACATACATGCATACATATTAAAAGTCTGAAGGCCTTCAGTGTGACTCTCAGACTAGACAGCCAAACACCATCTCAAAGTCTTCACAGTAGTCATTTGTGTACACTAGGTACATCTGTGTAAGTAACCTTCACCACCAGCCAGTGAAGTATGTTCTGTCTATGAATAAGGGCTTTGCCTTACCATGAATACTCCACCTGGTACATGGAAATGGGTCCCCACAGTCTGAACACAGAGGATGTCATGTCCTGGATGTGGTGAGATGTGAATCCCAGGGTCCTCATGTGTGGGGTCAAGATCACAGCCTATCATTCTGAGAATTCTGTCAGAGTCAGGGAACTTCAACCCAGACAGGAGTATGGTTCTACTCAATCGAATCCTGAAGCAGCCTGGAGGTTGGGAGATAGTGAGCACTTAGCTCACAAGCTGGTGTGATTTGAGAGGTAAAAGGAGACAATTGATTCCCACTAATTGTTCTGATTCCCTCAATGGGCCATAATACATGAGCATGCACTCCAGCACATGTACACACACACACACACACACACACACACACACACACACAGAGTCTACACTGAATAGATCTTAGTTTTACTAAAAGTGACTTTTCCCACCAGAAGCTACCTGCTGGAGGAATGTCATCCATTCCTGTGAGTAGAAACTAGTCCTCCCTTACTCTGGTTTGTCCTGTGGCATGACAGAGAATGAAGACATTTGGTTTCTCTCTTGAGGGAGTAGCTCTTGATCTCTCTCTACCATGATGTGATCTGACTAGTTGGGTGTGGAAGAGTCAGTCCATGGTTCCGAGCAGATATAAAGAACAACGTAAAATAAACTATTGAGGAATGAAACACATTCACCCACCTACCACAAACCAGTTACCCTAGTACCTGCTAGAAACCAGAATCATTGAAAGACTTGAGAAAACCTTATCTCCTACATCCAATGGCCTAAGCTCTGCATGAGGCACCAACACATTCCTTAGAAGATCAGATTGCCAGAGTCTTCCCTGCTCAGCGGTCCAGTGATAAGGTGAATGAGCATGGGTAGGTGATAAGGGCCATTTGACCCTGGAGTTTTCCTCTTCTAGAGAAACTAGAATGAATGTTGCTTTGCACTGCAGATGAAGATAATGAATTCTGCCTTTCTGCAACCCCCAGAGAACTGAGTGCAAGAGCTGATAAGCATAACCCAGTGAGAAATGAGCTACAAAACAAGAGTCCTCTCCCAAACCTGCTGCCCTCTTGCTTTTCTTGCTGCGTCCTTGGACACTGAATGCCCTCCTCTCCTCCATCCATGCCACATGCAGGCTGAGAGATTCATATGAAATGCCATCAATAGAAGCTTTGGGGTTAATCTATGTGGGTTCCTTTACATCTTGACTTTGTCCTTTAGAAGTCATGTGAGTAAAAACAAATGGTTTTCTCATTTCTAAACTGAGAATAGCAACAGTTAAGAATTAAATTGGAAGGAGTAGGGAAATGGCTCAGTTTGTAGAGCACTTACCACTTTTAAGCACCCACTTAAAAGCCAGCCATGGTGGCAAATACCTAAAATCCCAGCTCTGTGGAGGCTGAGACAAGAGAATCCCCGAGGCTTTCAGGCCAGCCAGTCTAATCAAATCATCAGGCTCTGAGTGCAGTTAGGGACCCTGTGTCAAGATAGATAGATAGATAGATAGATAGATAGATAGATAGATAGAGTGGATAGAGATAAAGAAATCCAATGGCAACCTCTGACCTTCACACATACAGTACACATACACACATATGTATTTATGCATACATAAATTTAAATATATACACATCTGTAATCCCAGCACTCAGAGGCTGAGGCAGAAGGATTGCTACCAGTTAGAGGCTAGTCTTGGCTGTATAAGTTCAGTCCTGTCTGAACTATGGTGTGAGTCTTTATATCAAAAACAAAAACAAACAATTAATTTAAAAAGAAGCCATTAAATCCAATATTCACTTAGAGTATATCATAATATTTTTCCATTAAGATTTTCTTCATTAGTTGTCAGATGTTGGTGGATGCTTTATTATTCTAGCTATTTATTTGCAGTTTGGGCTTAGACTTTCTCTCTTCTAGACAGATAGATCAGGAAAGATAATGGATAGGAAGATGAGCCTTGAGCAGTGAAAGCAGAAAGACCAACCTAGGCTACATAAAAACTGTGTCTTATTTTTTTTAAGTTGGAGAAGGATAGCAACAAAGCAAAAAAAAAAAAAAAAAAAAAAAAAGTACTAAGTAAATGGGAATATACTGCTCAGAATTCATAATATCATCATCATCATCATCATCATCAATGCATTAGTGGACTAAGAACTGGACATTAAATGTGCAGTGAAGAAAGGAACACAGGGACAGAGGCAGACAGAACCAGAGTAAAGAGGGGTCCCTCAGTCTGAAGCTAGGAAGCGAACCTCAATAGAATGGTGGGGAAGGGTGAGATGGAAAGTGGACCCTGGACCCACTTTCATATAGGGACAAGAATAAAGAATGAAAATACATTCAGGGCAGGCTTCAGTATCCCAGACCCTGAGCTCAGAAGGCACCAGCTTGGCTGGAGTCTGCATTCACCATCTTAAAGCTCTTACTACTTTTGCACAAGAGACCTCTCCTCCCCCTCATTTTCCTCTGACACTGGGCCCTGCAGATGATGCAAACGGTCCTGAGTCTACAGCTCTGCTTTTTCTACTCACTCAACAAGACATCTATGGATTCAAATGTGTCATGTCTTTAGACAACCTCAGTGCCCTCTGAAAGAGTGAACTGAAGTCATGTTTAGAAATGAAACAGTCCTCAGGAAGGCTGATGGATAAGAGGAGTTTCAAAGCAGCTGGAATCTGATTTCTCCTGGAAAGGGGCCTTTCTGCAGGAAACTGCCTTGCTCCAGGTGACAACCAGGCTATTTATTCTAAG
Organism: Phodopus roborovskii; assembly: GCF_943737965.1. Lineage (NCBI taxonomy): Eukaryota > Metazoa > Chordata > Mammalia > Rodentia > Cricetidae > Phodopus > Phodopus roborovskii. The sequence continues at coordinate 38,413,800 of NW_026126480.1, forward strand.
CCAGGGTAAGGCAAAAATCCCTGTCATGGAATTCAAGCCATGGGGTTCAATATTTGCCGATAGCTGAAGAAACTAGCCGAAGAAACCATAGAAGGAAGAGTATCCCAAAGAGCAGCATGTAAGGGGTTAACTTTTTTCCACACCAAAGAGTAGGGTCTCAAAGAGATTTTCTACATTGAACAAGTATCTATATACAACCTGACAGCGAGGGGGTGGGGGCCTTTCAAGTCAGTGTAAACACCAAGGCTGACTTCAGAGTTGGAGGACTCAAACTTCTGAAAACCGTTTTTATTTCCAAATGGCATAACTCCCCATCCCCACCAAGAAGTGACTTCTTTAAATAAGCATCGAGAGTAACGGTATGATGAACACATTTCACTCCTGTTCAGCTTTTCCATGCCCAGCACGGCCTCCGTCAGGCCAGATGGTCCTGGAGTCATTGCTCGTAAGTCAATACATCTGGCGACATTCCTGAAATGGCAAACCTGACAGAGCGGCATCGGGCTCCTACACAAAGCCCCTTTTCAGAGTGCCTGCCCTGGGACTTGTCTGCCATAAGCAGAACTTAATGTGTGAAAACAAAGTAAAACTGAGCTCTTTCACCGGCCCTTGCCGGGGAGTTTCTTTTTCACCATTCTTGCTAATGCAACTCGCACTCCTTGCCCCGATTCTCCACCTCAGCCTGAGCTCTGCCTGATACTGAAACAGCCTCTGAGCCCTGAATGCATTGGAGCTGCTGAGGGTACAAAGCCAGATGCCATCAACCCAGCCAGTCAAGTTTTGACATTCAGGTTGTAGGACCCTTTGGGACATGCTATACCTCAAAGGAGAGAGGGGGAGTCTAGGGGACACAGGACTGACCCTAATGCTGACCTTTCACCAGGTGAGTTCATGAATCAGCCCCCGTCAGTAACCTCTGACCTCCCACTGGACAACAGCCCTTTAAAGAACTGCTTGGCCTAGCCGTAAATGCTGATGAGATACAGCCATGAGGCGGGGCCATAAATGCTGATGAGATACAGCCATGGGGCGGGGCCATAAATGCTGATGAGATACAGCCATGGGGCGGGGCCATAAATGCTGATGAGATACAGCCATGGGGCGGGGCCATAAACGCTGATGAAATACAGCCATGGGGTGGGGTGGGGGGAGGCTGAAATTTAAATGTTTAGTAAAGCCTAAGGTCACTTCCCAAAAATGACTTGGGTGGGTGTGTCCTGAATCTTCCAGCTGACTATTCTAAGTACCATATTTCAAGGAAGTCTCTGCCCAGTGGGGATACCATCGCCTCATACTCTTGAGCCAATGTTTGCTGTCTTAATTCAAGTCAACTAAAATGCTGTATGTCAAGGAATTCCACATCGGGATAAAGTAAGAGGTAACCCCGATTTGATTTCTATTCTTGGACCTCACTCACAGCAACTTCTCTAGTAGAAGACATTGAACAAAGAGATGGTGAGCCATTCTAGCTCTTTCCAGTGTGGTTAGGAATAATGAAGAAAAGAAGTGTGTGCGACAGACTACATGACTCCAGGTGACTTTGGATGGGAAAGCCAGAGCAAACAGGCCTCCATGATAGCTGTTTGTGTCTTGAGCAAAACTCTGAGGCAGAGCTGAACAAGTCTCAAAGGATAGGAATGGAAAGTGACTGTGGAGACAGCAGCAGGAGGGGCTTTATTGACCCAGAAATGATTCTAGGTATTGATGGAGTCATCGGTTCTTAATGGCAACACCCCCAAAGTAGGCACCCCAAAGCTCATACTTCCCAGAGCTGCAGCCAGATAGGCATTGCTGTGTGTCTTGAACTGAGTGCCACCTTGGCAAATACTACTAAGTGACACTTGAGCTCCACACATGGGTTGAGCATTGATGAGACAAACAGCTGGGCATCCTTTCAGGGTCAGAACCTGGCCCAGTAAGGGGTTCAGAGTCCTTCGGCACTAATTGACAAGCAGAAAGTCACCTCCTAGATAGAAAGGCAAATGGAAAATTCTGGCTGTGGACAGGCATAGAGTCCACATTGTAAAGTCAGTGGAGAGTCCCTCTAAATGTGCACACCCCCAAACACCAATGCTGTTCCCTTTCTTCCTGAACACATGGCTATAGAATCACTCAGTATCACCAGGGCCTACTCATCAAGGAGGAAGAAATTTCAAAGTGGCATTTCCTATTATCCCATCAACATTTCCTTCTACAGCTACTGATTTTTGACAAGATCCTAATTCTATTCTGTTCTGACTGTCTTCTTTCTTATTTCTTATCAGAAAATATGGAAGCTGTTTTGCTATGTGCTCACTGATATGGAGCTAGGAAGCCATTGCCTAGTCATTTTCTGTGGAATATTCAAACCAATGACAAATTACAAATTCCTTAAAAGTAGAAACTGTATCTGGACAAATCTTTTCAAAACCATCCATGAAGCCAGAACCAACTCTACGCCTCTTCCTTCATCTGTAAAAGAGTCAAACTCTTTGAAATCATCCATATTTGATTCATTAATATGAAGCGCTTTTCCCTTTGATGTCAAACACTGTAAGACCTGAACAAAGCATGTAGGATATTTAGCATCTTAGAAAGAAATGAAAAACATATTTAAAAACCAAAGCAACTGAAGGTTGGGTTTATAGGCCAAGCAAAATTAAAGCCACAATATAAAAAGGGGGAGGGCAGTACTTTTGGTGATGTTAGGAGAATATTTAAAAGTATTTAAAAGTCAACACACAAAATTTGTAATGTTTCTGTTCAATTTTTACTAACTGCATGTGTTTCAGCTTGTTCTTTGATTTCTCAAAATAAATAAATAAATAAATAAATAAATATTGAAGGCCATTTTAGAATGACACTGAACTCTCAGTCTGAAGTACAGAAACAATAGTTTAGAAAAACATTTGTCAGTACCTGACAAAGTTGGAGATGGAATTCCTTGTGCATCCTACATCCTCAGGATCCCATTTCTGTAGTTTCACACGTGTTCTATTGACAAAGACATTCATTATAGAGGAGACAGAAACAACCATCCCTCATGTAGCATGCATGGAAGTAACCTGTGTCATAGTTATTTGACAAAATGTAATTTCATAGGTAAAATAAACTAAGAAGAATTGCCTGTATCAACATCATTTTTTTCTAACTTTCAAAGTGTGTTTTTATTTACTATTTATGGATACACACATACACACACACACACACACACACACTGTTTAAAATGTATAATATACAAGCTGGGTGTGGTGGCATGTACCTGTAATCCCAGCACTCAGAAGGATGAGGCAGGGGATGGTTTCAACTTTAAGACAAGCCTGAGCTACATAATAAGATTCTATCTTTAAAATACCAAAAATAAGTCCTATAAAACACTAACAGGAGTGACACACATCAAATCCAAGAGACCAAGGTGACTGGCAGACACTGAATAACAGTGATAATATGAGTATTTTTTACAATATGGATATGCAACTTTCTGTGTATCAAAGTAGCAAGAACCATTTCTGCATTCCAAAAGAATAGAAATGTATTATGCCTTTGAGGCAATGACTGAAATTTGGACATTTTTTTCTAATTCCATTGACCATTGGTATAGTAGGAATCGGCTATGACTAGTATTGAGTGCATTTGTTTTAGTGTCTGATGGGAGATGCCATTCTGTATGTTTCTCATACTGGTTTAATGAATAAAGCACTGTTGGCCAATAGGAAAGCAAGATAGGCGGGACTAGGAGACAAGGAGGAAATAGGAAGTAGTAAGGAGGAGTCAAGATGGAGAGTCTGGAGAGAATAGAACCGCCAGCCGCCTCTCACTGGTAAGACCACGTGAAAATACTAAATTAACAAAAATGGGTTAATAATTAAGACAGAGCTAGCCAATAAGAAACTAGTAACGGGCCAACAGATAATATCAAATACAGAGTCTCGGTGCGTTATTTGGGGCTGGCATGGCGGCGGGACAAGACCAGCAAAAAAACCCTTACTCAATACAAGTGTCCCATTAGGAAAAAATAATTTTGAAAAATTTGTTCTGGGTGGAAGGGTTTTTATAACCTGAAGTTTTCCCCCTTTCCCTTTGTTTAAAAGTATACTAAAGCATTCTTTTATAGCATTATTTAATAGGTAAATTATATTGCTATACATAAAATATGTTTTTATAAAAATTAGACATTTCTAATTTTTATACTGTGACAAGTGGGTGCAAAGGGCTCAAGGTCATTCAAAACTGTCACATTTTCTTTTTGGTGGTACTGGGGATCGAACCCAGGGCCTCCTGAATGCTGGGTAAACTTGGCCTCCTGCATGCCCACTCGGCTATATCCTTAATCCTCTGTCATGTGGTGTTTATTTCTGTTTAATGGTCCCTGAATCTAATCTGCTACTGATTATTTTTATGTTAGTAAGTAAGCAACTATTGTTATCCAGGCTACTATTTTTGGATAAAATTTTTAAGTGTTGAAACTGAAGTTGGAGCAAAGTTTTATTAATTTTATTTTGAATTGGGCTCTCAAGACAGGATTTTGCAATATAGCCCAGGCCGACCTCAAACTGGTGACAATCTTCCTGCTCTAGTTTCTTTCTCTTTTAACTGACTTTTTTTTTATTGCAAAACATTTTCCTCATGCACTATATTCTGACCATGCCTCTCCCCTCCCCCAACTTAATCTAGATCCTCTCTGTCTACCTAGTAGCCCCTGTTCTTTCTCCCAAAAAGCCCAAACCAACCCCCCACAAAACCAAAACCAAAATATACAAGCAAAAGACCAATAATACAATAATAATAATAATAATAGTAATGCCCAAACAAAGCAATATGAGATTAAAAAAAAAAAGTCTACAAAACTACCACTGAATTTGTTTTGTGTTGGTCGGCTACTCCTGGGTATTGATACACCAAGGGAGACTCCACCCAGGAACACTCATTTTTTTCCTTTGCAAGTGGGTATCAATTACAAATGACTTATTGGTTAGGGATGGGAGTCCACTCTCCCCTGTCAGCACTGGGACCCCTTCTTGCTTGAACCTACGCAGCCTCTGTGCATATTGCCACAGTCTCTTGAGTTCATATGTCCATCAGTTCTGCTGTGTCTGGAAGATGCTGTTCGTTTGGAATCACCTACCATCTCTGGCACTTACATTATTTCACCTCCTTGTCCACACAGATCCCTGAACCCTGAGGGGAGGGTCTCTGACTCTCTGCACATTGTCCAGCTGTGGATCTCTGTTAGATCCTGCCTACTGCAAGAAGCTTCTCTGGTGATGGCTAACATGTGTGAGTTCACCAATCCACTAGGCTGAGCTGTCCATCAATCCCCCAGGACCCCCATCTGCCTCCTAGTGTAGGGATTGCAAGTGTGTGCCATACACCCAACTCTTTCCATGGGTCCTGGAGGTCTGAACTCGGCCCACATGATTGTACAACAAGCACTTTACCCACTGAGCCTTCTCCCCAGGTTCAGGACTTTATGTTTCATCACAAAAAAAAAAATCCTACAGTCAACTGTTGAGAAAAGCATCTCTCTCTAACCGTTTTGGTCCCAGCTGGCTCTCAAAGAATGCCAAGAATGTTAGTCTTCAGACTCTGAAAGGCAAGGGGAAAATGGAATAGAAAGAGCACCATTTACAGACAGCTTATACTTTCTGCATAAGAAAGTTATAGTTGGGTATGGTTTGGTGCTCTGCTCTTTGCAGCTAGACAACTGATGCAGCTAGGGAAGCTGATTGCAAGTGTGGTCCAGCACCTTGCTCAAGGCCCCAAATGAGGGAAATTCATGATTGGTGAACACAGAGACACACTACACTGCCTTTGTACTGCAATAACAATCTCCCGTTATTGTCTAGTGCTTTCAGAGGCTCTGTGAATGCCAGCCAATCCCAGAGAAGTATTTCTTCTTTGTGCTGAATGCTGGCCTCTAAACAAGGCAACATGTGTCAGTCTCATTCCCAAAAGTGTGGCCCACTGGACTTGTCCTAGGGTGATGCTTAACATCACCCCAAGGCGTTCTCTGTCTCATTTGGGGCCTAGGTGAGCTGGAAAGATTCCTGTGGCTCTCATGGGAATTAAAGGTCACCCTGCCCTGGAAAGTGAGAAGGGCTGGGCTGAGTGTGACTACTAGCACTTATTATAACAGCAAGGAGTCCAGTTCCACACTCTAAACACTTTTAAAAGGAGTGTTTAGACTGGGCAGCACGCCTTTAATCCCAGCACTTGGGAGGCAGAGGCAGGTGGATCTCTGTGAGTTAGAGGCCAGCCTGGGCTACAGAGTGAGTTCCAGGACAACCAAAGCTACCCTGTCTTTAAAAAAAAGAAAAACAAAAAGAAAAGCTGTCTCCTTGCAATTTTCTCATGTCCCCTTTAATTGCACCCAAAATGGACTTAAGGTGAGGCTTCTTAAATGAGGACATTGTCCTGGAGAGAAAACTCACTGACAGCTCAGCCACCCAGAGCTGCAATATTTTCCCCAAAACTCTGGAAATTGTTTTCTTCACAGCAAAGTAAATATATAATAAATATGTAGGGAAGGTCTCCTTTCCCTGGAGTTTTATCCCTAGCATTCGTGAACCCTGCCTCACTTCTCACCACCAAGTCCAAACAGAAGCCCAGCAATCCACTTCAGCTCTTTTCCTCCTGACACCAAACTAAATGTCCACCGTGGAGGAGAAACCAAAAAATGTGCAGGGATCCTCCTGCCAGTACATATGCATCACTGCTTCTCTCCAACTCTTCTTTGCCTATTCTGGAAGAAGCACCGGGCTGTCATGTTTTGACTTCATATAGTATTTGCCTGGGACCTAGCATTATGTCCTGCTTGGTTCTGAATATCAACTTGATGGTCTGAGTTCCCTGAGAAGCTACTCTTAATCAAAAAATTTCCCAGATCAGCTTGGCCTGTATACATGTCAGTGGGACAGTGTCTTGATTATTAACTGACATAAAAGAGCTCGGCCCACCAGGAGCAATATCATTCCCTGAGCAGGAGATCTTGAGCTATGTAAGAAAGAAGCTAGCTAAGCATGAGCCCAAGAGCAAACCAGCACCTTTAATTCCCATGAGAGTCTTTCCAGCTCACCTAGGCCCCAAATGAGATAGAGAGCGCCTTGGGGTGATGTTAAGCATCACTGGTGATGGCTAACATGTGTGAGTTCACCAATCCACTAGGCTGAGCTGTCCATCAATCCCCCAGGACCCCCATCTGCCTCCTAGTGTAGGGATTGCAAGTGTGTGCCATACACACAACTCTTTCCATGGGTCCTGGAGGTCTGAACTCGGCCTTCATGATTGTACAACAAGCACTTTACCCATTGAGCCTTCTCCCCAGGTTCAGGACTTTATGTTTCATCACAAAAAAAAAAAAAAAAAAAAAAAAAAAAAAAAAATCCTACAGGGCAACGATGTCTGCCCTGACTTCTCTCCAAGATGCACTGTGATCTGGGGTGCAACTGAGTAAACCCCTTTCCCCTCTGAGTTGCTGAGAGTGTCTTATCGCAGCAACAGAAAGGAGACGAACACCTTGGCCCTCACTCGCATCTAAGAAGCATCCTCTCTAAGCTGCTTGACTCTGCCCCTATATCTTGAGACCCTAGAGCTCAGAAACGTGTTCTGCACGTTGTGTCTTCTCTAAGAACCAGCATCCAAAGGCACTTAGCATTTCATGCCTCAACCTGAATGCAGGGATCAAAGGCATAATCACTCCACATCAAACTATAATGTTCCCTAGCTCATCTTGTCTGAACACATAGTCCTCCAGAAATACCCGAAGGCAAATGCATTCCCATCTACAAAATATCCACCCATGGACTGATTTACTAACTTTCTAAAATTTCCACTATCAACCCTCTCCTTCCCCACCCCCATTACTGTATCAAGAACTACAGCTTCTCAATAAACACAAAGAGCTTGGCACTAACATTTTTGAAGAGCAGATTTGAACTTACTTGCAAACTAGGTTCTCATCTAGCTGCCACCTGTCTTTGACACAGCATGTTCTCATTTAGTTCAGGCTTCTGGCCTGAAAGCAAAGGAAAACAAATATCAATAACAATGAAATGTACACTACATTAATTGCCAAAGGAAATGAGTTTGAAACAAAGCAAATGCTGCAGGCCATGAGTTGCCCCTGCTGTGGCAGGGTTCTGAGCATTTCAAAGGGCAGAAAAGAAAACTGGGAAAGATCAATACCAAGACAACAGTAATCTGCAAGAGTAATAAGTAAAGATGTCTGTCAAGGCCCATTAAGCACTAATCACACGTTGGATCAAAACTAGCAGAACAACTCCACTGCAGCGTCAGCCTTTGGGTCATCCTAAAACAGCTCGCTGGCAGCCCCAGGTTGGAGTCATGCTAATAGGACTCAGGTTGTTTTGTTGTGGATGAGGGGAGGAGGATGGAGGGCCTTACCAAGGGTCTCAACTTGAAGGTGTAAGTGAAGGTCCATTCCAAGCCCCCATCAGACAGGTTCTGTCAGAGAACAATGACAACAGGGACCACAAGACACATTAATTCTGAAGAGAGCTTGTAACAGCCACGGAATGAATTGCCCCTAGGAGCTACCCCATGTTATGGAGTTGGCTTCCAAAGACTTGAGTGGGCCTCTTAGGCTAGGCCTGAGATGGTTTAGGAGGGGAGTTAAAAAAACAAACAGAAAAAAAAAATCTGTGGTTTTAATACATTGCATACCGCATAGAAATATCTAAGACATACATTAGGGACTGCATGTTATTTAAATCATCATAATTACAGATCATGCACTTTAGGTGTCTTTTTTTCCCCAATAATTTAACATTTTTATTTACAAAAACAATTGAAGTTCCTAGTACTTTTTTTTAACGTATGGTACTTTGTAAAATATTTTCTTCTGTGAAGAAGAACCAAAATACAGTTTACATAATTACCTAGATTTACTCCTTTCTCCTTGGCAGCACAAATTCTGCAGGCTCTCGTAGGAAATTTTTTTCTTTCCACTGGCTAGGATACATATAGGTTCATGCTGCTTCATATTACCTGGCCACCTTTTGGGTGGATCTTTATGAAGGGGCTCTCCTTGTGTCCCTTCCTCCTGGAGCAGGGCTGGGCAGATTTGTCTCTGGTTTCAGAGAGCCCATCATCTGTTACCTAGTCTCTCCCCACCCATAGCAGAAACTGTTTATGCTTCATTTTTGCTTGTGAATTGAGAATGTTCTGTACTCTAAATGAACTGAAAAGCCCACAATGTATAAGGTACAGCACTACTTATTGTGTCCATTTCATCATTTTCCTTAGAGTGGAACAAGAAAGGAATTGGTCCACAGGGTCAACGCCTTTCATGCGGGCACTGTATTCCTTGATGCGGATAGGTTTTACAATATTCTCCCCCACCCCATTTTTTTTCCTGTTGTGGAGACAGAAGTGGCATAGGTCATTGTCTGGGAAATATCATGTCAGCTTTCTTCATTCTTGATGCTTTCCTTTTCAGATTTGGTGGCTGTGGTGATATGTTTAAGATTTATTAAAGCCAATGAAGATCAGAGAAGCACAGCAGCCAAGCCAGTAGATTTTACCTCTACCCAGCTGAAATGCCAATCCTGTCCCACAAATCCTCAGAGGCAAAAGCTCTCAGTTCCTGTCTCCTCCTGCCTTTTATTGCTTTCTCCACCCAGCCATATCACTCTGTCTTCACCTGCCTAGTGCTGGGATTAAAGGTGTGTGATCCCAAGTGCTGGGATCACTGTCATGTAGCTGTTTCTTTTAGGACTGGATCACTTTTGTGTAGTCAGTGTGGCCTTGAACTAACAGAGCTCCATCTACCTGTTAATCCTGAGTCCTGAGATTAGAGGTGTGTGCCACCCCTGGTCAGCTTCTATAGCTAACTAGTATGGCTGCTTGGCCTTTTTGCTCTCCAGTGGCTTTAATAAATCATAAACAATGTATCACCACAGGTAGTGACCCTCTGCTTCCCTAGTAGTCCCACAGACCCTAGTTTTGTTCTGTAGCAGGAATTCAGCAGTAGATGCAACACTGTAATAATCATTCTGGTAAATACAGTGCCATATGCCAGACAGCATCCAAGACTGAAAGAACAGTTTCCTGCAATTCCTTTCCCTCCACAGTGCACATCTCCATATCGCAGATATAGCCAGTGTCACTCTTACACACAAGTAAACCGTATTTTGTTATTTTCACTGGGTTGTACGTGGGAAAATTTAAACATTCTCTATATGGAATCATTCCCTCGTCCAAAGATAACTGTTGCTTTGGTTTGTATATTATTTAAAATTTATGCAGGAAATAATCCAGCACAGTTTGGGTCTTGAAAAAGTGTCCCTGAGAGACTTTCCATTTTGGGGTTATCATTGAAATGCCATAATGTCCATATTTGCTCAAATCTATAACAGAAATATGGTAGAAATATAGGGGAACATATCAAAGCATCTGTTGACCAATATTCTTTCAAGCTATCTTTTCTTGTTTGACCCATCAGAATAAAATTAGGTCAAGGAATTCTTGACGTCCTTCTGGAAACCACTTTCATGTTCTAGATGGTGTTTTGTATTTCATTGCAGCTTGATTGTGACAGTTGGACAGCGCTTGGCACATCTCAAACTATTCATCTTACAGGTCTAATAGTTTCACTGTCAGTAGAATCAGTAGAATCACCTCCATAGCCATCAAAACAGTCATCCACATCTTCGATCTCACTAGGAATAACTGCTAAATTATCGTTAAATACTTCTGGAAATGTATCTGTCTCGCTGGTTTACCTCCTTTCTCAGAGCAAAAGTGTTTCCAAAAGCACCAGGAACTTGAAGACAAAGATTATTCAAATGACCAAAATACCATGTGACTGCAATGCTTTATGGGTTCATGCAATTATATAATTTTTCATAGGTTAACCTACAGGGTTTCCACCAATGAAATTGCTTCATTCAAGGTGGACAAGACAGTATTTTGACATCTAAGATCCATAACAGATAGGGTGTGAAGAAAAATGAGAAAACTCATGAGTGGTCTGGAGAAATGGCTTGGAGGTTAAGAGCATGAACTGTTCTTCCACAGGTCCTGAGTTCAATTCTCAGCAACCACATGGTGGCTCACAATCATCTATAATGAGATTCGGTGCCTTCTTCTGGTGTGCAGACACACATGGAGGCAGAATGTTGCATTCATAATAAATAAATGGATTTTTTAAAAAGCAAATGAAATAAAATTTATTTTTAGTTTAGGAATGGTTGCCTATATATATGTATGTGCACCCCAGATGCTTAGTACCTGTGGAGGCCAAAAATGGAGGTCAGATCCCTTGGAGCTGGATTTAGAGGCAGTTGTGAGCTGCCTAACTTGTGTGCTGGGAACCCAGTTCTCTGCAAGAATAGCAGCTGCTCTGGACAGCTGAGCCATCTTTTCAGCCCCATACATACAATCTTTAAAGAACCTATTTAAGGAAAGCCCCATCCCCCCAGTCTCAGGTAACCATTCATAGAATCAATAGCTGATGCTGTGCAACCAGTACATCCACAGACTTGATTTCCAGAATGACCTCGCCAGGTTTTTCAACGCGGACCTGCAGCAGAAATGTAGCTGTTGGGGCCTCCCTCAGCCCCACTGAGTCATGTGGGAATCACATGATATGGAGAAACTGAGGCAAGAGAAGGAGCCTGAGACTGAGTCCAGTCTGGGCTACATAGAAAAACCCAATGTGGGGCAATCAACAGAGAACAAGGAGTTTAGTGGCAAGAGTTGCTTATTGACACCCACAACCTTTCAGACATTGTGTGTTCTTGAGGTGGAGGCAGTGGTTTCTGTTTTTTCTAACTGCCTGGAAGATGTTAAGTCCTGAACTGAAGGAATGACCTAACTGAACACTCAATGTAATCACCGAAGCTCCACCTGGCCTCTCTAATTTGATGAAGGAGGAAGCAGAAAGAGATTAGAGGATTGAGAAGGGCTTAAAGAGCCCTGCCTTTCAAGCGCTGGGTCAACTTTTCTTTATTTAAAAGAAAAGCTCAGTATATCTCCTGGTTACACCACTCCGAGTAGAGATTCAGAGTAGGTTAAGAAAAAGCCCTCACTTGCTTCCTGTCTCAGTCAATCAACCTGACTCAGTACACCTCATGCCCATGGAAACACACTTGCCTGCTCTCTCTGAACAACTCTCTGTATCAGAAGCCTAAGGTGTCTTCCAGTTTAAAAAACAGAATTTCTAAGGTGCCTTTCAGTTCAAAGAATATCACTTCCTCGGGACTACGTGCCTTGTCTAGAGCTCTTGAAGTTGGCCGTTTTGGATCACAGGCAGTAGCTGGCTGCATATTCGAATAGCAGAGCCCTATGGAAATAGCTTCTAAATAATTGGAGATGTGCTAGACTGTCGCATGGATTTCATGAGACAGTAAGACAGACAGTTCATTTCCAAATCCCTGCCCTAACTAGCAATCCAACCTGAGGTGAGGTGGGGTTAATCTTGGCACAGGAGAAAACTTGGTTTCCTTTGGTTAACATCTACAGCCAGTAAAGGAAAGCTTCACAGGTCTGGGTCCATGAGAGTAAAAGAAAAGATTTTTAAAAGCAAGTAGAGTAAGAATAATTGTTACATAAAGTCCCAGCAAAACTAGAAAAACACTATATACCTCATAGACAAAGGACTATTATCACTAATATATGCATATGCATAATATATAACATATGCATATATGTGTGGGAGTGGGGTGGGGGTGGATGGGAAGGGATAAAATACAGTAGAATGGAAAGGATCATAAATTAACAATTTTAGAAATGAAATCTACCTCTGATAGTTGGACAAATAGAAAAAAAATCAAACTCAATAATAACAAAATTTCAAATATTCCTGAGATACCATTCTCTTCTTCCACACCAGCAAGTTTCAAAATACAACCACATGTTCTCTTTGTCTGGCTGTTGGGATGTAGACTCTAGGATGTTTGTGAGGGGAATGAAATTGATAGGTCCATCTAGGGGGAAATGTGTTGGTATCCAATAAATAAAGTCATTATGGACACATGCATTTGTGGCTCAGCCATCCCACCTCTGGGAATCTCTTTTGAAGATACCTCTCCAGCAAAACAGCAACACACGTGTGCTGATAATCCTCCAGCCACCGCACTTGTTAAAACAGATTCTACATGGAAGAGAAGTGAAATGATCAGTGGTACATTGATTCATAGTCCTAGTGAGGATTTCTATTGCTGTGATGAATCACCATGTCCAAAAAACACATTGATGAGAAAAGGGTTTATTTGACTTAATCTTCCATTATTGCTGTCCATCACTGAAGGAAGTCAGGACAGGAACTCAAACACGGCAGGATCCTGGAATCAGGACCTGATGCAGAGGCCACGGAAAGGTGCTACTTACTGGCTTGCTTCCCATAGCTTGTTCAACCCACCTTCTTATGGAATCCAGGATCAGCAGCCCAGGGATGGCACCACCCACCGTGGGCTGGCCCCTCCCCCAATGGTCACTAAATAAGAAAGTGCCTTACTCCTGCGTATCATGGAGGCATTTCCTTAACTGAAGCCCCTTCCTCTGATGACTCTAGCTTGTGTCAAGGTGACACACAAAACCAGCCAGTACAAGGGCAATGTAGCTATTCTCACAACAGGAAGGTACAGACAGACCCTGTCTAAGTCATCATCGAGAGAAAGAAGCAATACTGAGACTACACTGCCCATTCTGGTTTTGGTTTTTTGTTGGTTTGTTTGTTTGTTTTGTTTTTTTTAAAGAATATGTACTTTAGAATCTGGAAAGGTGGCTCGGAGGTTAAGAGCATTTACTGTCCTTGCAGAGGACCCAGTTCGGTTCTCAAAATGCCACATAATGGGTCACAGCTTCTTATAAGGAACCCAGTGCCCTGGTCTGGCCTCCACAGGTTTACATATACACATGTAGGCAAATACTCATTCACAAGCAATGAATAATTTTAAGAATAAAATTTTTCCTTTGATAACTTCTTAGATATACACACTATATCTTGGTAATATGTGCCCCCATTCTCCCCGCTACTCTTCTCAGAGTCCTCCAACACATCTCCCTCCCACAGCCATGCCTTACTTTATAGTCTAATTAGTGTTGCCCATTTGCACAGCGACTACAACCCTCCCCCATGACACTCCTTTTCCCCCAGCAGCCATCAACTTACTATTTCCTCAGCTAGTGATGAAACTCATGACCCCTCTCCCATTCATGCCGGAATGCTGACTGCCTTGATCTCATGCAGGTCTGTGCAGACAACCACAGCTGCCATGAAGTCATAAGTGCAATGGCCACGCCATAGCCAGAGGATAGCATGTCACCACTTTCTTCTCATCTTGTGTCCCTTCTACCTCTTCTTGTGTGATGCTCCCTGAGCCTTTGATGGAGTTTGAGCTACAGATTCCACTTAGGGCTCACTGACATAGGAATGAAGGAAGACGGCATGGGGCAACTAGAATAGAGAGCTACAGCTGGAAAGTTTAAGTAATGATAGTTATTGTCTCACAATTCTGGAAGCTGGTAGTCCAAGATCTAGGCTCTGGTGCTCCTAAGGCCTTAACGCTTGACAACAAGTTCCTTGACCCACTGGGCCATCTTTTCAGCTCAACTAGTCTTTTAAAACACACATACACACACACACACACACACACACACACGCACACACGCACGCACGCGCGCCTAACAAGAGTAACCACTTCATTAGTTCAATTACTATACATTATTTAGTTCCTAGTATCTGACTCTGCCCACCACCAACCCTATCCTAAATATGATTTATTCCTCACAGTGCTTCTATGAGAATGACCATGAACACAGCCAACAAATAGCCCAACCCAACCTACAAGCTTGTTGATGTGGGATGCTAGTCATGATGTTTCCAACACAAATTTTCTGTACTAATAAAACTTTATTGCTCAAATTCATCCCCCTCCATGTTTCCACATACAAGAGGAAAAGATACAAATTCCCGGCACATTCAGTATGGGAGTTGTAACCTTCCGCCCCAGGAAGTGCATCCTACCCAGACATGCTTGTTTTCCATTCCTTGCTCCCAAGCCACCACCACCCCCCCACAGTTGTGTTTGATGTACCTTTCCTTTACTCTTTTACTACTAGGAGGATTTGCTGTGTGAAAAACCTTTCCTCACAGCCTGCAGGCAGAGGTCACCTCCTCTCATCCCACGGTTCTTTGAGAACATTGCAATGACCTACTAACACTTAGTCACTGTGTGCTCTCCATCTCTGCTTGTTTACCTCCAAGAAGGTTGAGTTCTCCAGAGGCCAGCAGGCTCATCAGATAAACCTGAGTTGTGACAGAAAATGCCTGTATTTTCTGGCCAGATATAGAACAAGACTCTTTGCATCAGGGCAGGCATTGGGTTGAGTAGGTGTATAGGCTCTGTGGCTAAAGCTGGATTTTCAGTATCTTTGTGCCCTCTCCCTCCTCATCATCTCCACTCTGATAATTCTCACTTTCTTCTTAGTCCAAACTTTGCACATTTTCAAGTCTTATATTTCAGTAGTTTCCATTTCTTTTCAGGATTAGAATCCCAGCTCCAAGCCATAGATAGAAGCTTCACTCTCATTTCCTTATGACCAAGGTCTTATGATGCCCTTCCCATCACCCACTGCCTAGCATCACAGCTCCCCATCCCCCATTTTGAATTAAACTCAATATAGCAATCAGGCTACCTGATTCAACATTTCCATACAAGAGGAAAGAGCGCCTGAAAGTTTTAAATTGATATGATTGCATTCCACAGCTATATTTAATATTAATTCATGTAGCCAGGAATAATCATTGTGATATCCCAAATACGGAAGTCCAATGCTTCCACAAGCAGATTTGCCAATGCCAATAGCCTTCAGCTTTGCTCTCTTTCCTCTGCCCTCTCTGGGCTCTTTAGCTGTTACAGTACCTATGAGACACCAGAGAAGGGAATTATAAATGCCACAAGAGGAAATTCATCTCTAAGGGTGCTTTTGGTCGGTCACAGATCTGTATGAATTAATTAAGTCATGTGCCATTCCTCCTGAACCCTAGCTAATTGGGACTGTCTGTACCAAGGGAATTTGAGTTTTAGTATGAGATGAGAAATGAGTGCAATAGCTTTGGTTCTGAGATCATCAGAGAGGCCAGAGCAGACTGGATTAAATGCCACCATTGGGGAGCCAAGCGATTTCTGCAGCATCGAATAGACAGAAAAATACCCAAGGTGGGGGGTTGCCTCATGGGAGGTTTAACGACTGCCAATGAACTTGGGGATGCTCTTCAGCCTGAAAACCATTAAAATATTCATCGCAAAATGTAACATAAAAATGCATCCTTGCCCATGAGCCAGATCTCTTGACACTGAAAAAGATGGAAAGTTTAGAATTTGCAGCAATCCTCACTCAAAGGCCTCGAGATCATGAAATTTGAAGTAGGGGGAAAAAAAAAATGAGGGATGGTCTTTATCCAGTGATTCTCAACCTGAGGGAGACTGGTGTTTAATGCGAGGAAAACTTTATAATTCCCTCTTGTAATATTATCTCTTAATTAAAACTAAAATGTTTCCCATAAGACAGGAGCCCAACAGCATTTCACCATGGGTGAGGAAGGGGCTCATAGGACCTCAACCCTCCCTGAGGAGCCATAGACAATTAAAGATTGTAAGAGGGAGGTCATATTCCATAGTGGTATGCCCACTGGTACATTGTCCCCCCCACTCAAAAAAAACCCATGCCCATTATCGTGCTAGCAGAATGACCCCCACCAATGCTCATACAAGCTACCCTAATTATACACAGTAGGACACACATAAGAAAAACAGATATAAAAGCTGGGGGGAGATTTGGGAAGAAAAAGAAAGAGCTGTGAGGGGGAAGGGAAAATAAAAATGGTAATGATAACATGAATTATATATATGAACATAAAATTATAAAGTAAAAATTATTATTTGAAGTGTGATTTTAGAAACTGAGTCAGCGTATGCACTTAGTTCTGCAACATCTATGTACATGTGTGTGCAAGTTTCAAGTGCATGTGGAATCAAACACAAAGACCCTCTGCCACCATCTCTGGGGTGTCACACATCTGCCAAGTGCTCGTGGTGGAGAATTCACCCAGTGAACTCAGGGGAGGAGGTGTAACCCCTCACCAATCTCTGGTCCCACATACAAATCCAGAAGGTAATGTTCACCAGAAGAAAACATGAAGAACACACACAGTAGGCTTTACCCTCTATGAAGAAGGAGGTACAGGTCAAGGGTAGTTTCATTTGAGGCCATTCCCTGAGGTACAGAGAATTACCTGATGTGATTTCTCAACAGCTTTTGAGCCTAGGCTCAAAAAATAAATTGCTACCACCCCGAGACTATAACCTCTGCTTCACCCTCCCTCTGAGACATTTCTACTTCTTCTTAGCTGTGCCGTTTCATCCCGAGGCACACAAGTACTCCTTTTACGGACAGGGAAATTATGCTTCCACAAGCGTCTGACCCCTGGGACATGGGAGGCAATGTGCCCCTGTTCTCAGGACCCATGGTCACCAACCTTGTCAAAGGAAATGCTTTGGACATTTTGCTCAAGACAAGGACAGAGACACTGATCACCTGGGTTAGGACCCTGAAAGGAAGCATTGGCATCACCTGCAGGACCGCTAACAAAGCCCTGGGTGTCTTTCCGAAGTCGGCACGAGGACTCAGATGTCCTTTCTTTCTTACTCATGTTGTGACTGTTCTTTTGTGTTTAATATTTGAGTTTTTCAATTTTTTTTCTTTAAAAGGACTGAAAGAGCAACTAGAGTACCATAACCAAGAAAGGAGATGATGTGTCTCAATGTGAACATAATTGTACAAGGGCATAGTCAGTCAAACCCAGTAAATCACAGTGAGCAAAAATGATTTGGAAAGCTGCTGGCTGCTTTGTTCAAATATCAAAGAGCCAGTGCTGTGCAGATGGGCGAGATTCAGGGCTGTGCAATAATGCTTCAGCAGGGCCAGAGGACTGGCCTGCGGTGACTAACGGCTAGATTTGTATCCTTACTCTAGATCTCATTTTCCTCTCCTCTGATATGCTGATAAGAATATCTTCACCAGCAATTAGCTGCAAAAAAAATGAAATTATACAAAGCATGAAAATTACAAGTATGCACGGGAAGTGTGCAGTAATTGATAACTTATTATCAGGCTACAGACAAGTTCTCAGTAGGAATAGTGGTCAGTCACCAATGCTAGTTCATTGTTGCTCTTGTTGCAGGCACTGTGTGTGGTGTGTACGTGTGTGTACATGTACTAGTGGGTACCCACACCCATGTATGCAGCATGCCTGTGCAGATACTAGAGGTCCATATCAAATGTCTTCCTTTTTTTCCCTTTAAAGTTTTATTTATTTATGTATTTACTTATTGTGTGTGTGTGTGTGTGTGTGTGTGTGTGTGTGTACACATGTATCTTGGTCAGTGTTCTATTGCTATGAAGAGACACTATGACTACGGCAACTCCTATAAAGGAACGCATTTAAGTGGAGCTGGCTTACAGGTTCAGGGTTTAGTTCATTATTGCCATGGTGGGAAGTGTGGAAGCATGCAGGCAGACATGGTGCTGGAGAAGTAGCTGGGAGTTCTACATCTGTATCGGCAGGCAGCAGGGAGAGAGAGGGACACTAGCCTGGTTAGAGCTTCTGAAACCTCAAAAGCCTACCCCCTCCAACAAGCCACACCTATTCCAACGGCACATCTCTAATAATGCCACTCCCCATGAGTCTATGGGGGCCATTTTTCATTCAAACCACCACAGCGTGTTTTGTCTATGTGTATGTAAGGGCACCATGTGAATATACTGTCCAGAAGAGAGTGTTAGAGTCTCCAAAATTGTAGTTGCCAACAATTGTGAGCTGCCATGTGGGAGGTAGGAATGGAATCCAGAGAAGCAAGTGTTCTTA
Organism: Phodopus roborovskii; assembly: GCF_943737965.1. Taxonomy (NCBI): domain Eukaryota; kingdom Metazoa; phylum Chordata; class Mammalia; order Rodentia; family Cricetidae; genus Phodopus; species Phodopus roborovskii. The sequence goes on from NW_026126480.1 coordinate 38,432,671, forward strand.
ATCAATGAGCCAGCTCTGCCACCTGCCAGCCTTCTATGCGTACACCTTACTCATTAGATGGCTTCTCACACTGAATCTGGGGCTCATTGCTAGCCTGGCTCCTAGGAGTCCCTGCCTCTGCCTCCCTACACTGAAATTCCAGGCATGTACATCCATGCGCAGCTATACTCAGTGTCTTATAAAGAAGCTGGGGTTAGGGTTCATGTCCTCATGCTCACACAGCCAGCACTTCATCCACTGAGCCATCTTAGTTGTCTGACTGGAACTTACTACGTAGACCATGTTGGTCTTCAACTGAAAGCAATCCTCCTGCCTCAACCTTTGGTGTTGGGATTACAAACATGACTCACCTTGAATGACTATGGTTTTTTGTTGTTGTTGTTGTTGTTTGTTTGTTTGTTTGTTTTTTACTTTTAAGCTCTGACACGAGAGTTATTTACGAATACTGATTCTTAGAGTCAAGATCTGACCATGTACATTGGCTTAAAACTTCTCAGATTTGCACTCATGACTGAAGTGAGCAAAATATGCAAAACAGTAGAGACTTTGGCATTAAGTATCAGGCAATGGAGAACACTGATCCCTGGGAGACAGAAAGCCCACAAGGTGAGTCCTTCAGTTCCCTGGAGAGAATATTCAAGGTGTGGCACAAAGGTTGGAAACTGAGGCAGAGCTTTACAAACTCCTGAAGCTGAGCTCAAAGTTGAGAATTTATAAAAGGCAAGGCAAATAGAGTTCACTGAACAGAACACCAGAGAAGAATGAGAGGCAGAGAGAGAAGAGCCTGAAGTTCTATAGTATCTTCAAAGAGTGAACCAGGTATAAGGCATTAATGATGCCAGGGAAAGATCCACAAAAGGCTTCAGGCAAAGGATGCCGGGTGCGCACACAGAACACAAAACAATGTTAGTCCCGTGTGTCCCCCCCCCCCCCCCCCCCCCCGGCCAGCTCAAAAGCTCAACATTCATGAGGCATTGTATAGAGCACTCAGGAAGGTCTTGCTCCAGTGATGGGGAATAATTAGCCCTGGAGAGGGTTGCGCTCAGGCCCAGCCTAACTAATCACACACAGAAGACTTGAAGAATGACACTGTTTCCAAGTAACTTAACTGCAGCCTAGAACAAAGCTCCAGAGTGTTTATAGTAACACAGAAACAGCACCTACCACGGGCAAATCACAAAGTGTGGTATCCAACCAAAGATCACCAGGCATGCAAAGAGACAAAGAAGAAAGAGTCCATGGTGAGAAGAATAATCAGCCAATGGAAACTTAACCACTGCTGACTCGAATGCTAAATTTAGCAGAGGACATTAAGTATGTAACTGGAACTTTTTAAAATTCCATTTCACTTTTATTGATTTTTTTCAGTCATATGAGGGCATATATGATACATACATGTATGTGAAGGCTCCATGACACATGTATGAAAGTCAGAGGACATCATATGAGTTACAGGGTTAAAACTTGGGTCATCAGGCTTGCCAGCAAGCACCTTCACCCACTGAGTCATCTCACTCACCAAGTTACCAGAACTTTTTGAACACAGGAAATATAGTTAAATGGAGTCTCATCTACAGATTCAAAACTGGTAAATGGGATTCATGGCGAACTAGACAGGGAGATGAAAATGAGCAAACTCAAAGGTGAAGCAGCGGAGAAATGTCCAAAATAAAATATGTTGTGAAAACAATTAAGTAAACAAGGAAGCAACACATTAGTACCCTGAAGGGGCAAGTCCCACATCAGCATCTTACATAATGAAGCTCCCAAGGGAGAAGACACAGGCAGAAAGAAGGACACTTGAGGAAGTACCGACGATACCGTATTAATAAAAACTAGAGACCAGTAATTCAAGAAACTCCACCAAACCCAAGAGGAGGGGCAGTGATGGGAGCTGCAATAGGACACATGAAAAGTAAACCCATAAAGATGGTTAATACAAGCAAAGCCTTAAGAGCAGCCAGAGCGCCGGATGTGTCGGGCACAAAAGAGCTAAAAAAGAACTAAGAATGCCAACAGCCTTGGAGCTCGCAGCAACACAATCAAGAAGACAGCAAAGCAATGCCCTTACAAGGACCAATTTCCTTACAAAACACCTATCAGTATTGAATTCAATACCTGGGGGAAAAACACCTTTCACAATGAAGGTAGCAACAAAATAAATAACACAGGATTTTAACTTAAAGTGCGGGATGATAAATAGGCGTGAAGCCATCCTGATGTATGTTCAAATAAATACATGAGGCTAAAAGACAAATTCTCCATATGGTGGTTCCTGAACGATTCGCATAGCGATGATGCTGTCAGGTAAATGCAGCCCAACTCTCCCTCCTAAGTGTGGATGGCACAGAGTAAATTCCTTCTAGAGTACAGTGTGGAAGGGAACAAAGAGGATGGTGGCTGCCATGGACAAACTTGGCAAGCACAAGCCCAGGCAAGTGACTTGAGGCTGTGCCAACAGTGACAGTTTACAGCGATGGGGCTTGGGGCTTGACCTAGACATGATGGCGTAACAATGACATTTAACCTCTGTGAGTTTTGGATTTTCTCCTAAACTCTACAACTCTAGCCTATTCACAAGAAAAACATTGGGGGGGGGGGAGAATGCCAAGGGCTGGAGAGATGGGTCAGCAGATAAGAGCATTGGCTGTTCTTCCAGAGGACCGGGGTTCAATTCCCAGAACCACGTGGCAGCTCAGAACTATTTATAACTCCAGTTTCAGATGATCTGACACCTTCACATAGACATACATGTAGGCAAAACACAAATGCACATGAAAGAAAAGTAAATAAATCATGTATAAAAACAGTACCATATTTCAGGGCATCCTACAGGATGAGCATTCCTCAAAGTTTTCTCAGATCTGAGTTGTCCTTGATGATCTGTCAGTCTCAGCCAGGCAGAGCCTCAGGACACAGGCAGGCTAACTTCACAGTGCTGTACTGGATGGACTTCTAGAATACAGAAAAGGTATTAGGTTGGAGAAAATAAAGCTAAGGAAATAAAAATAAAGTTTAGATTTAATCAATATCGGTTCTTTATTTGGAAGCTGCCTGGAAAAATGGAAAGCTTTTTCTACTAACTTGGTGATTTTCAGATTTTGATTCATCCCAAAACAAAAGGTAATAGGAAGAAAATGAAGGTAAAACAAAAACACTCCTCTAAACACTGTACACCTTCGGGTGAATGGCAGTGGGCACCATATGGAATGTGGAAGTCCATAAACAGTTACTACAGGCATAGGTGCATGGTTGTCTTATTATTCAGACCCTCTTAAGAGATAACAAGGATGTGGTAACACCTGCCTATAGTCACAACAATGGAGAGGCTGAGCCAGGGGAGTCGCTCTTTCAGAGCAAGCCTGGGTTACAGGTTGTAAGACCCTGTCTCAAAACACAACAAATTAAAAACAAACTTGTATGACGCTGCACACCTTTTATCCCAGCACTCTGGAAGAAGAGGCCTGTGGACTTCTTCTGAGTTCCAGGACAGCCTGGGCTATATAGTGCCACCCTGTGTAAAACAATATCAATATCACAAACTCAAGCAGAAGAAAGGTAATAAAGCACAGAAATCAAAATGATCTACCCCAGAAAACACACACACACAGTCACCAGGAGAGAAAGCCAGTTTTTTGTTGTTACTGTTTCCAGGACATAATACTTCTCAGACAAATGCTGCACCATTGAGTTACTCCCCCACCACACCAAAAAAAAAAAAAAAAAAAAAAAAAAAGCTAGCTATTTAACAAATAAGAAAAAATAAAATGTACATCAAAACAGAGCTAAAAACTGACATGGCAGAGCCATTACAAAGAAAATATGGAAAACAACAGCTTTATGACCATAAAGTTGACAACTGAGAAGAATGGAACCATGCCCTGAACACACCAAGATCCAGCTCCTCAGAAAGCAGTATGAAATGTACTAGGTTCAAATCAAACCAAAGCAAGACATCACTATGCAGCTATCAGAATGTCTGTCATTTAAAAACAATGGTGACAGCATCATATGCAAGCAAGAATCAGGCAAAACTGGACTGTTCACACTCCCAGTAGATATGCAAAATGGCAGAGTCACTCCGGAAAATAGTATCTAGTTTTATAAAATGAAATATACAACTGTCACGTGGCTAGCCCTTGCTGCCTCACACATTTATTCCAGAAAAGCAAAAATATATGTTTACATAGAAAAAAATTCACACATACTCTAGTGTGTGAATTGTTAAACAAACTGTGATATATCCATTCCATGGAATATTATTTAGCAATAAAAAGAAACAGACCAGCAATGCACACAATGACTTAGATAATTCTCCAGGGAATTGTGCTTTGGTAATTTTTAAAAGCTGGTATTTGAAGGCTATATACTATATAGATGCTCATTTCTAAAACATTCTTTAAATGACACAACTATAGAGACAGAGAACAAATTAGTGGGCAGGGTAGCATATGAACAACAGAAGTTATGTCTCTCAGCTCTGGAGGCTAGCAAGTCCTAGATCAGGCACTAGCAAAGTCTGTGTCTGAGGAAGCTCACTTCCCAGAGAGCCGTCTGTTCACTGTGACCTCAAAGTAAGAAGGAGCAGAATAAACCTCTAGGGTAATTGTTCTCAACCTATGGGTCCCCACCCCCAGAGGATAGCATATCAGATATTTACATTATAATTCATAACAGTAGCAAAATTACAGTTATGACATGGTAACAAAATAATTTTATAGCTGTAGGGAGTGAGTCATCACAACATGAGTAAATATATTTAAGGGTTGCAGCATCAGAAAGATTGAGAACCACTGCTCTAGAGTTTCTTGTGTGAAGCACAAATCCCATCCATGATGTCTCTGCCCTGTAACCTAGCAACCTCCCAAAGTGCCCATCACTTTGAGGGCTGGGATTTTACCATCCAACTTAGAGTGAATGTAAACACTGGTGTACCTTGAGTTAGGCAAGCAAACATTTTGTTTGGTTAGTTTTAGAGTGTGGTTGTTGTTTTCAGACACCAATTTGCTAGTTCTCAGAGAACGGCCTTGGATCCATGATTCTCCTGCCTCAAGCTCCCAATGGGTTACATTGAATACCATTATGCGTGGCTAGGCAAATGTGTCTAACCCTAGGCAGCAAGACAATCCATGAAGAACGAGCCCATGAACTGAACTTCACCAAAAATAAAACTTATGTTCTTCATAAGATGAAAGACAAGGAACAGCCCCAGAAAGAAAACTTTTCCCAGACCTTTATGGTCTGTGTACCATAGAACCTGCCTACCTACCCTATGGATTATGGGACCTACCTACCTTGTTGACCATGGAGCTTACCTATCCTGTGGACCATGGAGCCTACCTACCCTGTGGTTACCTCTCACCCAGTCTCTGCCCATTACTGCTCCAGACAAAACAATGCACTGGAGCACTTATCCTGTATGCTGCCAGAATGTTCTGCCCTCAGCACTGGAGACTAGGTCATCTATCCCACTCATGGAAGCTATGTTAAGAAATGTCTGCATTGAGCCTGGGGGCCATGGCTAATACCACATAGCCATCTCTGGGAGATGAAATTGTGGGAGGGGTGAGTTTGTCTTTATGAAAACTCACTGTAACTGTAACCAGGTTGATAACCAAAGAAAGAAAACCCAAAGCAAGCTGAGATATGAAAGTGGATCTGCCTGTCTGTCTCTAGGGAGGCAATCTACATACCCCCTTCATTCTGGAGCCAGCAACAGCAGGAGGCCCAGTTCAACACACACACCCTGGTCCAGTGGATTAAAACCAATGTCAGTGTCCCGTGTTTCAGAGGAAGGTTTGATTGAGGACAAACAGGATCAAGCAATACCTGAAGACAATGAGGATGGCAGATGGGGACAACTTGGTTTCAGAACTGTGCCTCCCAAACAGTAGTCTTGGCAGGATGCAGTAGCAACATCCCCTAGAAACTTGCTGGAGACATCAGCCCTCACTCCCTGCAGACCTACTGGACCTGAGCCCAAGGGTAGGCCCACCTGCTGTGCCTCACCAGCCTACTGGTTACTGTAAGGGCCTGAGAAGGGGCCCTTGGCCTTGAGTGTATATTGGACTCATGTGGGGCACTTTCAAAGCCAAGGCCAAGATGGAAATCTCTTTCCAGAGATCTTCATTTTAGTGACTGGTTTGTTCCACCTGGGAACTAACATTCCTCCAGGGGCATGTTGGATCCCCAGGGACAATCAAGAAAGATCACTGCCTGATGGATGCAGACTCTCCATAGGTGGCTGAACATCCCTGCTTACACCCACGCAATTCCAATGAACCTGCCCGTTTTAAGAGCGATTCATTGGGAATGTTTACCATACGTGTTCTCAGCATTGCCTTACAGGGCTAAGCCTCTTACCCGGGATCTCATTCAACCAACATACTATTCCATGAGCCATTCAACAAGAAGCGTAATTCATGTGCCAGCTCCACTACATGTGCTCATCAACAAGATTAAAAAAATAGAACAAGGGGACTCTGCATTGGCCACATGTGCTCATCATAGTGCTGGGACAGGGACAATAAAATCAGAAAGGGGATTCATAATGAAGAAATAGAAGGGCTACTTTTTTTTTTTTTTAAGTGCATTTCAGATAATGAAGGAAGGTGAGTCAGTCAAGATCTCTTTGGAAATACCCAGGAAGGTCTGCCCACAGAACAATAAACATGTTTCCCTTCCCACGCTACCCCTGGCCCACTTATTCCTAGGGAGGTTAAACAAACAATTTGTTTTGTCTTTTGAAAAAGGGGTGTAGACATCCATCACCAGGGAAGAAAAATTAAACAGCACTAAAGCCAGCTGAGATGCTTCCAAGAGAGATAAAGGCCAGAAACATAGTAAACTAGGCCGGAGAGGAGGGCGATGGGAGAGATTAACCCGTGCACAGACTGTGCAACCTGCCAGCTCTAGTGGCTAGGGCCAGAGGGGCGAGGCCTGCAGGCAGCTGCCAGGGCCAGGGCTGAGCTGGCTCTCGGAGTGCTAAGTCAACAGCTCCAAAGCATTGTTCTGGATGGAGCCTTGGGCTCTCACCAGTCTGGTAAATGAAAGTATTGTAATTACTTGTTTACAAGTCCCTCTCCTCCTCTAGAGAAGGGTTCCTAAGGAGCTGAGCTGACTGTCACCTAGCCCTTGGCTCCTGGCAGCTGGCACACTGAACCACCTGGCAAGTGACCCTATGAAACATTTTCTGTGGCCTTACATAAACAGCCTATTCTTTAGAGGGGATGGAGAGTGTTACATAAGATCCCAGCTAATTTCCCATGTGCGGGTTAGCTTAGCAAAGGGGAACAGGGACCTTCATTATCTGAAGGCCCAGCCCTGACTTTGATTTGTACAGTGGATCGAATGTTGTATCCCCTCCCCCCAATATTCAGTGGGTTTAGTAACTGAGGTAGAGGTGGAGATGAGGGACATCCTAGGATAGACTGGACCTAGATCCAAGGAGATGGAAAAAGACACAGAGGAGCCACGAGAGACAGATGGAGGAACATTGGCACATGTCAGGAAGCATTTAGAGGGACCATGGCTCAGCCAATGCCTTGATTTCAGGTTTCCCAGCTTCTAGAATTGTGTGGCAATATATTTCGGATGTCTAAAGCCAAACCGAGTCAGCAACAGTTTGTTTTGAAGGCAAGAGGACCCGCATGCAGGTGGTAGCAGCATTGGGATTTAGTCCTCACAGCCACCTTGGATGGAGATGGCAGTGCACATGGCGACTAAAAAGTGGAAGGAGCTGAGCATGCCATTCAAGAGGACACAGCCAAGGGCACAAATCAAAGTTTCTCACTTTCCTACTCCAGTCAAGAACGTTTCTAAAGGAAGGCTGTGAAACAGGAAACAGAGTGCACCCACACCAAGGCCAGAGACCCATAGACACTGAAGGTAGGCGGCCCATCCTGCTCCTGGGAACAACGCTGCCCCACATCTCAGCAGGAGGAACACACCACCTCTACAACTACAAAGACTTAGTGTAAATGGCTTTCTTTTGGGTCACCAACCAGCTCCTAAATCATGGAGACTTACTATGAGTTATGCTCGGCCTTAGCTCATTTCTTGCCAGCTTTTATAATTTAAATTAACATGTTCCTTATCATCTATGTTTTGCCTCATTTTATACGTCCTATTCCATGTCTGGCTAGGGGCTACCTGGCCCTAGTCATCTCCCCTTTTCTTTCAAGATAGGCTTTTTATATAGATTTAGAGCCTGTCCTGGAACTCACTTTGTAGACCAGGCTGGCCTGGAACTCACAGAGATCCACCTGCCTCTGCCTCCTGAGTGCTGGGATTAAAGGCGTCGCCGCCGCCGCCGCCGCTGCCGCCGCCACCACCACCACCACCACCACCTGGCATGCCTCCCTTTCTTTCATCATCTTTCTCTTCTCCCTTCTCTCTTAAGTCTAGATTTCTCCTACTACTTAATTTCTCTGCCCTCCAGTTCCACCTACCCCTCTACTGCCTAGCTATTGGCCATTCAGCTTTTTCTTAGACCAATCAGGTGCCTTAGGCAGGCAAAGTAACACATCTTTATATTGTTAAACAAATGCAGCATCAACAAATGCAACACGCCTTTACATAGTTAAAGTAGCATTCAGAAACATAAACAAATATAATATACTTTAAGTAACATTGCACAACAACACAGAAAGGCAGAACAGAAAATGGAAGAAGCACATGAAGAAGGAGCCTGTGTGCTGGACAAGATGTGTGAGTTCTCCTTAGAAAACATAGCCACCTTCCGCTAGCATCTGAGTTCTCCTTAGAAAACATAGCCACCTTCCGCTAGCATCTGAGTTCTCCTTAGAAAACATAGCCACCTTCCGCTAGCATCGCATCCATGACTCTGTTTTAAGAGATAGCAAAACAGTATTTGTATCTGACGTTGAATTGTTAAGATCTCAAAACAAAAAACATAAGGAGACAACACACATACATACGTACACATGTACACACGCAAGTACACACATACACAGGCACACATACACAGCACACACTCACACATACACAGGCATACACACACACACACTTTTCTTCCTTCTCACACTTACTCTAAAGTGTGTTTAGAATGGCTGACGGCAGGAAGCACAGGAATCCCCTTTTCTCCTACTCAACAGAAAATGCTAAAACCTGGAAGAGAAAGTGCTCATTGCCCTGATGTAGGCTTTAATTTTTTTTAAAGCTCCTGTAATATAATTGATTAAAAACTTAAAAACAAAACCAGCCCAGTTGTCAAAGAGTATGCTTCCTTGCTTTCCTGCTGGCCCACAGGGGAAACTGCAGAGTCTCCTGCTTAGCAGTCAGCTCATGGCACTTCCTGGGATGGACAGCCACAGAGACACAGAGGACTTTTTCAGGGAGAGAGTTTGAGACAGGGTCTCTCTAGAACTCACTCTGTAGAAGAGGCTGGCCTCGAAATTGCAGAGATGTGCATGCCTCTGCCTCCTGAGTGCTGGGATTAAACGCCTGTGCCACCACTGCCTGGCTTTACAAAGGACTTTTGAAATATTTGATCAATTTCAAGTCTTGATGGGATACATAGATCCTATGAACAGAAAAAAGAGTACGTGCCTGGGAGAACTAGCAAGCCGCCAGGTTTAGCAAGTGGAAATACAAGGTACCTACTTAAGCTGAACTCCATATACTACACAGCAAACATTTTGTAAACATAAATACATCTCAAATGATTCTTGGAACATTTGTGCTTCAAAAGAAAAAAAAGTCACTTGTTCTTTATTTGAAATTCAAATTTAACAGCTTTTGTTTGCTATTTTTAAGTCAAAGATTCATGAAGCTCAAGCTGGTCTTAACTTGCTATTTATCTGAGGGTGACCTTGAACTTCAGATCTACCTCCTGAATGCTGCAATTACTGACAGACACTACTCACCCAGTTTAAGGGATGCTGGGGATCAAACTTAGGGATATATTAGGGATATATATATATATATATATATATATATATATATATATATATATATATATACACACACACACACACCCTAGTCCTGTATCTGTATTACTAAATTTGCAAGCCTCCTTGGAATGCTAGGTCTGGATTTGCATGTCAATTCAGCTACACACTATGCAGATGGGCATGGATTAGTCAGCTACTCTGAGAGTCATCTCCCCTTGCTATATAGTGTACAGGGCTCCCTGCCAACTGCCAGAGAGACTGACAGCATCAAAACAGGGCTAGCAGGGTCCTCAGAGCCAGCTTTTCCTGCAGCAATCTTTATATGTTCTTTTAGTTATGGTGGGATATTGACAAAACCTAACAGGCAGCATTTTCTTTCTAACCTTAGGTTTATGTTCATATGGTCACAGCTGCCTAAAATACTTTCCCTATGTATTTGTGAATGTGTGTGATGGGTGCACACACACATACTCAAGCTTATAATACGTCACCCATCATCATGCTCACACATACACACTTGTCTCTGTTTCATCCTTTGCTAGGAGAACATCTATTAATCCTTTGAGAACTGTCTGTGGCATCCATTGCTCCAGAAGTCTCCTCCTACATCACTCTCCCCTTACGTAGGAAGGTTTGAGCTGGCCTTTCACATTCCCTCCCATCACTCTGTGATTACCCATTCTATCTGTTTTAGGCCTACAGGACTCTCCTCCAGGCTCTGTCTTTCCCTCTGATCTCCATGGTCCTTCCAATCTCATCACCCTTCACAATATCTGGTACATAGCAACATAACAGACATCACACTGGAGTTCACTTTGCTTCTTCAAAATTAGGAGTGGGAGACCTCCAAGTTTAGTCCTTTGCCCAGGGCCTTCTGGAGTCTGGGTTGTAGGCAGGCTTCCACTAGCTGGTAATGGAAAAGCTTCCTCCCCCATGCCCCACCCCACCCCTGTCACTGTGGCCCCTCCCCTTCCTCACTCAACTCTCCTGAACCTTGCAAGTCACCAAACTGGATTCCAGGTATGAAACTGAAATGCAATCCCCTCTTCCTCCTCCTAATTCAAAAGTTCTCAAGAATTTTAGAAATTAAACCAAGAGAGGGTCTGGATGCAGGAGAGGGGGCACCTGGACCGTTGTTAGGGTCATGGGTCAGTGAAGCCACCCTTAACCCGCACCTCCTGGTCTGTCATTTTGCCCAAAGGCTCATGTGACTGTCATCCACCACCAACTGCAGCTTTGGCTTCCTGGCTCCACAACAGTGGTTGGAGTCACCAAGAAAGCTCATGGCCTGCTTGCCCCAGTGCCGTCCTCCAGATCATTCAGAACCATTTGCACAGGACAGGTACTGACTTAGTGCCCGATGGTCCTCACAAATAAAGACACGCACATTTTGTCACCAGTTTCAAGTATACAGCCAGAAGCAAAGGCCAAGAGGCTCACAGCCTCTGCTAGACAGCTATCCACAGCTTGGGCCAGAGATAGGATATAAGCAATGCCAAGAACCCCATTTATGGTCCAGGGGAGGAAAGTAACTTGAGAAATCCCCTTGGTGAAAGAACACAGACAGACCATGCAGGCTGGGAGTCTGAGACAACCTGTACCATCACAAGCCCTGCCCCCATCCTCAGGAGCTGAGCCCCAAAGGGAAGAAGCTTAATACCCATACATTCACAGAGACTGTATTGAACACAATAAGGTCAGACACATATTGTATCCAGCCACTAGTATACCTGCCACAAACTTAGGCCCAGCATATCCCAGCTCCTGCAGTCCAGGCTCTACTACCCAGAGCTCACCAACAGACACCCAGGACTCTGTCTCTGAGCAGTGACTCCCTGCCCCCACTCCTTGGGTCAGGGTGCTGAGGTGCGGAAGAACACTCTAAGTGGGAGCTGCTAGCCATGTGTGTAGTGTAGATGGTGCTATTGAAAAGCATCACCACAGCCTGCTCTATCTGTTAGAAAGAAGATGAGAGACAGAGATAATGACACCTGGCAACTGCCTATAATACAGCCAACACTTATCCCACTGGATTTATTGTCTCATTAAATATCCCAAGCCATGGATCAGATAAGGAGACACAGGTCCATTGCAGACAAGACCATGACCTAGCCAAGGTCACCTAACAGTGGCAGATTTCAGAGATTTCAGAGGTGGCATTTACCTTCATACTCTGGCACCCCATCTCCCTGTAGTCATCCTCAGGGGACATCTGGTGTGCCCAGACTTAAAACTCCAAAACTCTAGCAGTGGAAGGCCTGGCTAGTCTTCTCAGAGCCAACAGACAGAATGATCCAGTCTCTCCTACTCAAACTTTAGAAATGGACCTCAAGATGTCTACTGTCAACCATTAGAGAGTGTCAGGTCACAGGAAGAAGCAGCAGCAGTAGGTAAGGGGTCACAGCCAGGGTTTGATCTCAGAGTTCAAGACCCCTGCTAACCCTGTCACACAAAAGGGGGCAGAGATTGGGGTCTCTCAATCCTCTTCTCAACCATCCCTCTGTGGTTCATGGCCAGATGGCTGGGAGTCATCTCTTCTAACCTGCAGGGCACAAGACAAGAACTCTCTTCTGTGAAGATCATTTACTCTTTGCAGCGAATCAGCATTTCGATTGTGAAGCAGCCAAAGTTCACATGTATATTGTATGTTTTAAATTTTTCACGTGGGTTGAAGAGGGGGCTCAGAGGTTAAGAGTACTTACTGCTCCCACAGAAGACACAGGTTCAGTTCCTAGCACCCACACCAGACAGCTCACAAAGCTCACAACTGCCTATAACTCCAGTTGCAAAAGATCTAGTGCCTCTGTCCTCCAAGGGCATACCCTGCCCCGTTCCCGAACAGTCACTCCTACAGTCCCTCTAACTGAGACTAGAGGGAGAAACTCTCCTTACAGGTGACTTGGAATGTTTCAGAAGACCTTGAGGCTCTGACAACAGCCACACTGCAGTGGGTGGCCTCTAGAATCTAGGAGCTGACAGCCACCTAGAACACAATACCCTCAGGTACTAAACTCTACAGTGCCCTGGAAGACAGCCCTGGCCTACCTGCTCGACACTAAGCTACAGCTGGGGGGAACCCAGGCCTGTTCAGCAATGCCCGCTCCAAACTCCAGGAAACACTGGGAGGTAACAAATGTGTGTTGTCCTCAGCTTAGAGATTTATGGCAAATTGACATGTGGCCATAGACAACTAGCTTAGGAGGGCCACGTTGCCCAAACTCCTGCATTTGACGGGCTGGGTCCACAGCTCTGCTGGCCAATGCTGTGTGAGCAGTGAGTGGTGTGCATCACTCAGGGAAAAAAGATATGGCTTCAGCATCCCTCCAGCAAGCATGGAAGAAGCCAGCACTTGCTGCTCTGATATCATCTCTGAAGGATGCTGTTTTACTGTGAAACTTGGGGTCTCAAACAAGCAAGGCAGCACCTGAAGAAATGTATGCCTACCCCTGACCCAATGACCTGCTCCCCTGCCTGCTGCGAGTCTCCTATCCGAAAAGACACTAACTAGTAAGTGATGGGGCTGCTTTCTGGGTTGCAAGTCCTGGGGATTTTAGAGCCTCCCCCAGCACACACTAGGCCTGGCTCTGCTTCTGCTTCTGCTTCAATCTGCAAATTGTCACAAACAGGGTCAGGCCGCCAGCTGTCTGTCATGAGGTCTTTTGTCACTTGCAGTGTAATGTCCACTACAGCTCTTCACAAACGTCCTTAAACCACTGGGCCACAAAAGCAGAAGTGTGTGAGCTAAACCCATGTGCCACTTGAAATGATGGCCATCGTGAGGTTGGCAAGAGGCTTGGCAGGCTTCTCTACATCAAGGTCTAGACTCAAGGCATGTGTGCTCTACTCAGCATGCAGATAAAGCTGGGTGTGGCTGCTCAGGCCTGTAAGGGTTAACTCTCAGGGCATTGAGGTCAGCCTGAGCTAGAGAGTGAGTCTCTCTCTCTCTCTCTCTCTCTCTCTCTCTCTCTCTTTCTCTCCTTCACCCCCATCTCCATCTCACACACAAACATACCAAAAACAATTCACATAGTACAAAAAGGGATGATGTTTGTTAGGAAGAGGGTACAATATTCACGGGGGAAAAAAAGTGATGTTAAGATAAAATGGATGAGGGGGCAATTACTCCTTATTTCATCCAGTCAATTCCAGAAAACTCAGACTTTTTAAAGAAACTGGAGAGGAGGGGACAATAACTCCAGGTTTTACAACTGCAGATTCGATCTGCTTGCAAAAACAGCCCTCATTTTCTCCTGGAAAAGCAGCATTCCTAGCTTGCAGAGTTTAAGCCAAGATGGCTCACCCTGTGCACTGGGCTTAGGCAAGTGGCTAGTGCTTCAACGAGGCTCTGTAGTCCCCGGTACTCACAGCTGGTCATAGCCACATAGCAATCATGAAAATGAGGAGCTTCGGTGGAGGCTGCAGGCTTGAAGTGCTGGCAGCCTTGTGGCTACTGCTTGGAACTGGTACCCAATGTCAACTTAGAGAAGAACAGAACAAAGTGATGGAGAGGGACCAAGACTCCATGACATCATCCAAGCCCTGGAACCAGTTATAACTGAAACTTACATTTCACACCTTCCACACCAGTGTCATTTCCTGGTTTTCCTTTTTAATTACTTGCAACCAAACAGCCCCTTAGTAAGATAACGAATCCCTTCAAACTTATAAATGATACTTTGTTGCAGTTATTGGCATACCATTTATTAATGACCAAAGGATGAAGCAGGTGTCAAGGCATGATTTCCCTACACCTGAGTCAACTCTTCTTTTAGAAAATTAGTCACTCTCCCGCGATTTGCTTTTCACAAATAAGTGATTTATTTACTTGAGAATACATTCGGCCACAAGTATCAGAATATCTAACAGAAAGTAGGTTGCATCATTAGCCTCAAATAACAATTGAGCCAGAGGTTAGTCATCACGGTTTGATGAACTAACTCAACACTTTAACCATCCACCGAAGACCTCAGGTTTTTCTTGCCTTCTAGTATGCCATCCTCACACACTATGGAGAAGGAAAGCAGTGGGGGCAAAAGGGATTTCTTTATAGTATGCACTACCCATTGTCAGAAAGGAAAAGTTGGCCTGAAAGTGTCCCACATTCCACATTGTCGGCCAGGAATTTGTTATGGGCTCCTTCATAAATCACCTCCCAGAAAGAGTGTGTATGTGTGTGTGTGGGGGGGGTGTCTATAACTGGTTTAGACCAGCTAAGGTTGAGGCTTTCATTGGGCAGAGTGGTTACTGTGGGGAGGTGTCCATCAAAATAGTTTCATTTGACTACCCATTTTTTGGAACCAGGACATATAAAAAGAAAAAAAATCTAGGCAGGTGAGGCTCAATTTTACACAAGTCACACAGCCTTTATCTTTGCCGGTAAAGTAAAATCACAATGAGCCAAAGGGAAATGCACCTATTGGAAAACTATTTCAGGTGCCCTGGGGCTAGAGGAGATGAGCCAAAGCCAGGGGGTGGGGCCAGACCTACACCTAGCTTTGCCTGCCTTTGGCAATGAATTCTAAAAATACAGACCCTCGACAGTATCTATTTTAAATAGCAAATGCTGTGTATAGGACCTCTACTCCTTCTTTGCTAGTTACTAAGTTTTCATGGTGAGGAAGGAGTGACAGCAGGTTGGATTTAGCAAAACAGGTCAGGGTGGCATTTTGAATCTGGGAGTTAGTATTTCCTGGCTATGTGGTTCTTCTCTGTGCACCAATGTCCTCATCCACAATATGGAGACATTAATGATACTCAGCTTGGGAATCTAGAGAGATGGCTCAGCAGTTAAAAGCATCCGTTGCAGGGTTTGGTTCCCAGGCCCTCATGGTGGCTCACAGCTATCTGTAACTCCAGTTTCAGGGAATCCAATGCCCCCCTGACCTATGTGGGCACCAGACGCACACGGTGCACAAACAAATGCAAAGGCAAAATACTCACACACATTAAACAAATAGGTCTAAAAGATGATTTGTTAAATAACAATGTTCATCAGCAGGTGAAGGTGCTTGCTGCTAAGACTGACAGGCTGAGTTCAATCCCCCTGGAAGACCCACAGACAACCTTCTGACAACATGGGCAGCATGGCATGTGTATGCCCAAACACACACAGGCGCATGCACGCACGCACGCACCACTACCACCAAGTAAATAAATAAATGTAGTAAAAATTTAAATAATAACAACAATATTACCTTGTAGATGCCAGCTGCAAATTAGTACAAGCCAACTTGGTTTACTCCGTATAAATGGCCTCCAACACTGAGACTCAGCTGAGGCCCCACTCTCCTCCCCCACCCTCACTTTTGGAGTATGTTGAAAACCACTCTCAGAGTTCTGCCCCAGCACTGAACACTAATTAGCAAGCTTGCAGAGAAACAGGTATTCGGCCTCTCCAGTAGAGCCCGCAGCACTCAGCTGTCTCTCTTCTTGGTGATTCTGCTTCACCTGTTGAAATAGCTCCCTCGGCATCACTAGTACACTAGCCAAGCTTCGGATGCAGGCGTCAAGAATCCTTCTAGGGCTACAGAGATAGATAGCTCAGCCAGCAAACTGTTCACTTTATAAGAATGAGGACCTGAGCTCAATTCCCAGAAGCTAGTTTTTGAAACAGGTGGGTGTTATGGTGCCACTTATAACTCCAGTGAGGAGACGCAGGCATGGGAAGACTCCTGGGCAAGCCTGGCCTACTCATCAAGTGCCAGGCCTGTGGGAAAACTTGTCTCAAGCAAAAACAAGGTAGATGCCACCTGAAGAATAACATTCAAGGTTATCCTCTGACCTCCAGGCACAGGCACACACACACCTGCTCTCTTCCCTTCCTGCCATGTTCATCTCCATGGACTGTTGCTACCTCATTTTCCCAATCCATCTTCCCCACAACACCTTCTAATGGCATATCTTGAAGCCTCTGGTCCAAAGCTTCCTGTGGCTCTCACTACCTCCTGAGTTTGTTCTGACTCCTCCTGATACCATATTCCACATAAAATGAGTGTCTTGGGGAAAGGGAAGCTTACCAATCAAAGACATTCAGAAGTAGCACTACCTCTTGGAGAGGCCACGTGACCTCACTTTTCCAAACTCTCCGAAGAGGCCAAAGAGTTTCAACCTTACCCTCAAAGCAAAGGAGCCTGGTAAGGGAGGCGCTTTCCCCACTGGACCACACTAGACTGACAAGCAGAGTTATACTTTCAGGGCTAAGATTTTAATTCAGGTCTAGTCTTTTCAAATTCAAGACATATGGAGTATGCACAGAGTGCCAAAGGAGACAGCATCGCTCCCTTTTCCAATAATCTTCACCAGCCACATGATGGATGACCCCTTAACCCCTGTTGATCCAGTTACCCGAGGTCAGCTCACACATCATTAAAAAGAGTCGGTTCAAGCCATGGACACTTTTCCCTGAAGGCCCGGTGATATTTTGCCTTTAGCATGGTGTGTTGTTCAGAATCCTCTGGGCTTACTGGAATTTCTCCACTGCGTTTGATTCCCTGGGATTCATGTTAAAAGAGAATTTTAAATAGCATTATCCTTCAAGAGGCACTGACCTATAGGTGACTTTCCTACCCCCAGCTCAAGTCATACCCACCTAAACCAGCCTTACTTGCCATCTTGAAGTAGGCTGTCAACTTCTATCTGACAAGAAGGCAAACAGATCATGGCCTCCTGTGCTCCGGCTTGCCTCACATCAAAGCCAAGGAGCAACTGGTTGGATTATTTGTTCCGGTATGATAGAGCCGGGAAGCACACATTCTGCAGGTCTCTTCCTGATGGTGGGTTCAGTGACATCACTTGGGTAGCTGGAAGTCAGCCCTAGCAGAAGTAGTTCCCAATGGAAGTCAGTAAACCCTCAAGTCCTGGCTTCTCCTGCCCCTCCCCCACCCTTGAGCCTTCCTTTGCATGTACCAGCATGCACTGCTTTCCTGCAATGTTCCTCCTGAGGCTTTGTCAACACTGACCAATGCCAATCCCTACACCCCCACGAATTTGCTTTGCTGCAGTTATTATAAAACTTCCCTGAATTCCAACAAACTGAAGAAGCATGGTGTCTCTTGGTGAGAGCTTGGGCCTGCCTGTCCCATTGTCAAGCTGTCTTCTAGAACTTCCTCTCATTTATCTACTAAGACAGTTCCTAAGCCTTTCCTGCCTCAATGCTGGCCAGAAAACAAACTGATCTTTATTGCTGCCTTCTCTGGGCTTCCCTGAAATCACATTTTCCAGCCTTCAGCAACCTCCCCTGTCCGGAGGAAGCCTAGAAGAGGGGCACCGGGTTTCTCTGTTTTCATTCGAAGCCTTTCACAGACTTACAATGAGAAGTGCCTTGTTCTATGAGTCTGAAGAGGCTTCAGGCTTGTGGAAAGGCTCACACCTGGCCAAGAACTTACTTTGCTTGATGCGTCCCCAGCCTCTGTGGCTCTTCTCTGTAAAAGTCAAGGGTACTTGGGACAGGATCAAGGTTGTTCTTAAGCTCATGGTCTGTGCCTTGGCCTCAGCCGGTACAATTTATGGGTCTTCTTCCTTACTGCAGAGAGACAAGAGTACCTCATAGTTAGCAGGTGGGAAGCCAGACCTGAGCTAGGTTCTAAGCTAGGTAAGTGTCCTTAGCACCCTGTGCTTCCTGTGATCAGAGGCTGTGGGATCCTCAGCCTAACATAGATGGGCACATTCAGTCTCTTGGGGAACCATTTTGACCTGTAACCAGTGCTTATCTGGAAATAGGGCATTCATTCCCTTTGCACTGCTGTAGTGCTCAAGTTTAGTCTTCCACATAGAAGACCTGAGTATAAGTTCCAGAACGCACACGGGGGTTGGCAAGATCTAACTCCCACAAAGTGGCCCTCACACTTTCCCATGTACACTCATGCTCGAGTGCCCATGTGCTCAAGCATGCATATGAGCACTCGAGTGAGAGAGAGAGAGAGAGAGAGAGAGAGAGAGAGTGCATACACACACACACACACACTTTTTTAAATTTAGAAAAGAAGCAGAGCCCCCACACCACCGTTACTACCCCCCAGGCTCTTGCTTCTCCCCTGTGCCCCCCACTTCTGTAAGCTCACTAAGGATCAGACCAGGAAAACTATAACACCTGCCTCCTTAGAATAAACAACCAACAACCGAAGATCCTTAGAAGTCCAGGGACAGAGCTCGGGAAGCTGCCCTCAATTGCTGGGCAGGAAGGTAGATACAGGAAAGGAGAGAGGTTTCAAAGCCCAGGACCTCTCCCTACCTAAACTGCACCAAGAGGGAACACCTCCAGCTCCACCTGTGCCTTACACGGATAGGAGATGCTACATGGTGACAATTATTTAAGTCCCAGCAGCAGGGAGACAGAGTATATGCCTCTGCTCATCAGAACGGCCACCCCAACGTGCTTTGAGTTCAAAAGGAAACCTACAGATTAGCTTTTCCTACCCGTTCCAGCCATCGGGTGTGGAGCAGACCATCGTTGAGAATAATGTTCAGTCGATAAGCAGAAGTGGTAGCAGTCAGGGAGGAGAGGGTAAAGGCAGCTGGATTTGTGTGTAGTGGGTACAAGTGTGCATGCACACTCTTATGCTTCAGCACTCGGGTGGGAGCTTGTGAATAGGCATGATCCAACTGTGGTTGGGCTGATGGGTGGATGAGAATAGACAAAGAAGGTCGCTCACTCCTCATTGAGTCATCAGAAGTGGCTCCAACTGCGTCACCAACTGAGAGAGGTTAGGAACCTTTCATACAGTGAAAGCCACAGCAAAATGATCCTGAGCTTCCTGGTAACCAGCTTTTCAGTAAAACCTCGTGTTAGTGTTATTCGTGTGTCTCTGAACACTATCCAGACCCGCAGAGCTTTTCCATTCAAAGGATTCTCGAATCTGTTTCCTTCCACAAACATCATTTGAATGGGAACATCAAGTTCATATTCTGTGGTACAGGGCCTTGTGTGTATGTGTGTGTGTGAGATCAAGATGCCTGGCCTTTTTCTATGCCTGAAGCAACCTTTTACGGGCAGAAGCACATAAGCCAAGATTCAATTTGGCAGTCCCATGAAACAGCTTAGCACCATGATGTACCCACCCAGCTCAATTTTGCACAACCAGGAAAAAAAAAAAAAAAAAAAAAAAAAAACCCTCTGTGGCTCCACACTGTGCTTTGAGATGAAAGCAGGAATGTCCTGGCAGATAGAGAAACTTGGTTGCTCATCCTCAGTTGTTGGAAAAAAAGAAAAAAGAAAAAAAAAAAAAAACACTACATTTCTGATAGCTAGAAGAACTATCCAGCCCTGACAATCCAGCTGTTGCTACACTGTACCTCAAAAGGCTTGAGTAGTGCAGCATTCAGTTTGCAACAGCTTCTGTCCAGGTCCGACTATATAGAGCCACAGCAACCCAAAACCAGATCACTGGCAGGTACTTTGGAAGGCAGAAGGTACCGCTAAAAGATGGCATATGGAGGTATGTAGAGAAAACCAGGAAGCCTTTTTGGTAGTGGATGTAAGTACAGTGTAAATTGTTTTTAGAAAATAAGAATGAAGCTAGAAAGAAAGCTGGATGATCCCGTCCCTCATTGTCAGACCTGGGGTGAGAAACTACGAGTACCTTACAATTTGTTCCTGCGGAAGGAAGGGGAAAGGGCTGAGAGTAGATGACAGGGGCTCGAAGTAACCTGGGCAGTGTTGAAGACTACAAAGTCTTGAGTTTGCTCCCCGGAAAACCCTGTGTTCCATGAAAATCTCTCTCTGTGTTATTTTCCAGTTGTTTTCAAAGAATATTTAGTCCCATCTCTTCTGTTATGGATTGAACTATGTTCCACCTCAAATCCATCCTTTGACATCATAGCAGCCAGTGTGACTGTGTGTGCAGAGGAGGCCCTGTCATAGTCGATCTGGGCTGATACAGCAAGACACCTCAGGCTGGGTAGCAGTCAAAACTGAAGTATGTGGGTGTCGGTGGTGCATGCCTTTAATCCCAGCATTTAGGAGGCACAGGCAGGTGGTCTCTGTGAGTTTGAGGCCAGCCTACTCTACAGAGCTAGTTCTAGGACAGGCTCCAAAGCAATATGGATAAACTGTTTCAAAAAAGAAACAAACAAAGGTGAAAACTGAAGTATGTTGCTTATAGTTCTGAACACCATGAAGCCCAAGATCAAATCACTCCACTGTCTGCCAAGGGTGGGCTTTCTGCTGTGGGAACAGCCCCTCTCGCTGCAGCCTCACTCTGTAGAAGGCGCTAGTGCGTTCCTTCAGACGTGTTTTACAAGGGTACTAAGCCCACTCCTGAGGGTTCTGTCCCCATAACCTAACTCATTACTTTTAAAGACCTCACCTAGGCTTCAAGATATGGAATCTGGGGCTTGCAAGATGACTCAGTGGTAAAGGCATTTGTAGTCAAAACCCATGACCTGAGTTTGATCTCTGAGACCTAAATGATGGAGAGAGAGAGAACTGACTCCCACAAGTTTGTCTCTGACTTCCACACACACATGACATAGTACATGTAAACACACACAAATAAACAATAAAAAGACATGACATGTGGGAAAGCACAGACATTCAGACAATAGCAGGTCTTCAAGAAGTCGTTAAGGTTGAATGAGAGTGAACCTTGATCCAGAAGGTAAGTATTCTCATGAGACCAGCATTCAGAGAACTTTGTCTCTGCACATGTCTAGAGGAAAAGGACAGAGCAGCTGTGTTTAAGCCCAGCCCTCACCAGAAACTACCAAGAGCATCTGTCAAAGCCACTCACTTGAAGGGTCTTGTTCTCACTGCCTGAGAAGACTCAGATGTCGTCACATCCCAGAAAGTGATCTGAGTCCCACACCATTAAGTTGAGGGAGCAGATGGTGAATGAAGCATCTCTGCCCAGTACAATGTTGCAGTTAATATTTTTTCTAAGTGGCATGGATTTGCTGAATATATTCAAATGGATGAGAAACTATCATTAAGGACTATGTCCCATGCTTCTTATTGCTCATGGATAATCACAAGACATACAAATACAGACAGACAGACAGACAGACAGACAGAAACTCACACACACACACACACACACACACACACCCCCCTATAAACCCAGTTGCTCATCTGCTTGGTGCAACAAGGAACTGGGAAGGCTCAAGGTCTGTGTTTGGCTTTATGCTTTTCTAGTTCACACTGTCTCTCCTCTTAGGTTACCCATCTGCTGGTGACTCCTTTTATGAGAGGTCTTTAAGCACCTGCTTTGTTCTACTCTCTCCTAGCTTCTCTGAGTACCCTCCTGCCCTGGGTGGGGGGAGCTGTTAACACTAGTCCAGTGACTCCTAGACCAGCCAAGGCCCATACACATCCAGGAGTGAGAGAGGAAGAGGGTGAAGGGAAGAAGGTAAGGGACTCAAGTGACAAATCGACGATTTGGGGCTTAGATCATGAAGTGAACAAAACAACATGAAGGCTAATGGAGTAAAATGTCTATGACGATGGACCTCTGGGAAATCTCTCAAAGACCTACCAGCTGTAAGAATAAGGAAGCACAATCAGATAGTTAAGGGAGTAAACCATGAGCAGGATGAGCTGGGGGTGGCAGGCCAGAACCTTCCCAGTGCCAGGAAAGAGTGAGCTAGATACACCATTGGCTCTGAACAAGAGTGTCAAACAGGATTAACAGTCAACTCCTCTTTCTCCACCTAGGATTTCCTAGCTGACTTTATTCCGAGATGTCTCTCCCCAATGGGGAAGCCAGGCTAGATGGACTGAAGGAACTACTTTACCCATGTGAAATTATAATGAGCAACCATAAACCATGCCTTCCCAGAGAAGGGTTTTACTCTGTGGTAGAGAGCTTTGTGGCCATGTCCAGTCAAGAGAGGTATATTAACGCACGGTGTAGAAGGAAGCTGTCATGTGACACTTGCAGTTTCTTCTGGTCAACATTCTGTGTGAACACCTTGCTTGGACTCTCTTGAACAGGTGGTCCATGCTTAGAAATGTCACCCAAGCTGAAAAAAATCTTAATAGAATCTATATACTTGTCTTCTCATTCACATTTGAGGAAATGGCTCTTGTCCCTTGAATTGTCAAGATGACAGAATCCAGGAATTCACATTTGACCTCCATAGAGCAAAAGACCAAGGACCCAGTTTTGGCCTGGGTTCCAACAGTGAAATCCAGCTTTCATTTCAGCATTCAATATTATTCCTTCTACTTTCTGTGTTATTTTTTCCAAGAAATGCACAAAATTTCCATTTATAAACCTTTGCCAAGGTTAGAGGGCCGAGCTATCAAACTGAACTTGATCTTGTGAGGATGAGGTTTGAATCCAAATACAGCAGTCATATATACCCATCAAGATTTATTGTCTATTTATGGCCACATTTGCAGTGACAGAGGTTTAATGGTTCCTGTTTTACCAGAAACCATACAGACCCAAATAGTGTGGTTTTGACAATGTTGATATTGAAAAGAAATATGTGATTCTCCAATGCTGCTCTGGAATGATGTGACCACATGTGAATGTGTTTCTCGTAAGTTTAGAGGCTGCTAAATGTGACAAGGAGGTTGTCGGCTGGCAAGTGAGGAGCAAGGTTGAGGTCACACCTAGTCAATAGCAAAGGGCAGCCAGAGTCTTGGTTCAGAGCACCTTGCACTAAAGCCAACCCCACCTAGGACAGGAAGCACAAAGGATGACACATCCCAGGGAATGTGCACGGCACACCAGCCATGCTCACAGTTGGTAGAAACTGAGGAGAACCATAGAGTGTGGGCTCATTCCATGCC
Source organism: Phodopus roborovskii (assembly GCF_943737965.1). Classification (NCBI taxonomy): domain Eukaryota; kingdom Metazoa; phylum Chordata; class Mammalia; order Rodentia; family Cricetidae; genus Phodopus; species Phodopus roborovskii. The sequence continues at coordinate 38,456,317 of NW_026126480.1, forward strand.
CTCTCCACTGTACTCTGTACCTCACAGGGAGCATCAGCAGTTATACCCAGAAGCAGCAGTCAGTGTCCTGCCAATTATATTGCATATAAGACAAGTCTGGCATGATGTATTGCTATGCAATACCCATTGGTAATCAACACCCATTCTAACATCCTTCTTACACACCTGCTTGAGTTGTAGGGGCACAAAAGCTACAAGCTACATTTCCTAGATGCCGTTGCACTGATGTCTTCAGACACATGTTTATCTCACCCAATCAGATTCAAGCATGATGATTAGAAAGGGAGAAGGATATTTCTGTTGACTCTCCCTCCTGATAAACCTGGCCTGGAAGGCATTTAGCTTCTGCATGCCAGCATTAGTGTCTTGGCTTCATGGGTGTCAGGGATAGAGGACATCCATCTGACTATGTTTATCACAGCAGATGAGGTTGTGCTTTGGAGCTGGTGGGGACCATGGTGGTTTCTGTTCTATACTTGTCAACCTGTAACCTGCTTCTTCGACCTTCTCAATAATTCTATAAAATATTTGACATTTGGGAAAGTACTAAATAAATAAAATTGTATTCATTTCAATGGTGTGTGATTCTGCTCTCTGTGAATAAGATTTGAATGGGCCCTGGAGAGAAAGACCAGACAGGATTTCCACATGTATTGACCACTCATTGTGAGTTAGGAGGTAGAATTAGCAGTCTATGTAACTCCCTCACTTTAATCTTTACAGGACCAAGGTGGGGGGGTGGGGGACCGAGGTACTTCTTCAAGCCCCACAGCAGTAAGGACCTAGTACAGTAGAGTGACACACCTCTGTTTTCAACGTGCTTCCAGAAGTGATTCTTCGGGATGTGAAGGCACTGGGTGAAAGGCGATGGATGGAACAACCCTTCCCATTGGCAGGCAGCTTGCAAATTACAATGTCGTGTTTCCGGATGGCCAAAGGTTGTAAAATGAACTTAGAAGATTATGCTCTTTGACCTTAGAGTGACAGACAGAATGTGCAACAACACAAGGTGTTTACAGCACCAGAGGCAGGTGTCAGCACAATCACCCACATTTCAAGTCCTCTCAAAATAGTAGTCAGGAAGCAGGTAACTACCTTAAGCGACCCGTGTAGCTGAGCCTCTGCACTCAGAGAAAGCCTGAAGGACATTTATGCCTGAAGTTGACTTTGGCCCTTCAGCCTCAATGTCCCTGAGCAGATGGGGAAAAGGTGCCGGTGAGCACCTGTTCCTCTCAACTTTGAGCCCATAGCTGGATCAGAAGCCGAATTCCAGTGAGACTACTACCCTCTGTAGCCTCACTGCTAATGGCATCTGCCCACACACGCACTCCAGTGAGGCCTTCTCAAGGACTTCCATTCCCCTGCTCTCCCGGCAGTCTTCACTCCACAGTGAGGTAAATGGGTCCGGTCCATTCCTTCCTTCCATCACAAACAGCCAGTGTGACCACTCCTCCATGGGTACTCTTCCTCCCTCCTCAGCTCACTGTCCCCTTGGGAGAAGCTTTGAGCTGCAGGTAGGCAGCCCTCCCAATCCCACTCTCTCAAATCCATGACCTTTCATTCCCTCATTCTGCTCCCAAGGAGTTACCTAGCAGCTGGGAAGGGAATGCTTCTAATGCTGGCAATGCAATCACAGATCGGACATGCCTTCAGAACACAGCCTTTCTTCCTTCCCACAGGCTCTCTCCTCAGGCCTCCCTGTCCACTGTTCACTTCCCCTGGATTCCATCCTTTCCCTCCCTTGCTCCTTTTCCCTGTGTAATCAATTTAGGTTCCATAGTTGATCCAAACATTCTCCTGTGGTATCCTAAATTCCATCTCTCTCCATCACTGTCCTGCCAGAGTCAACATAAATGCCCCATGGTCTGTCTTCTTCCCCATATGCCCCCCGCATCTAAGCATTACAGTACCCTGTCTAGACTGACCAGGGAACATCATGCTACGGCCCTCCCCTCACCACTTAGCAATCTCCTTCTGTCTGTCCACTATGTCTCCTCACTGACTTCCAACTTCCACTCAGCACAGTAATTATTTAAGAGCTGCATTCTACTCAAGATCTTATTTCTACCCTCCTTGCTCTCAGCAGCTGACAGAGAAGCAGAAGCATGGTTGGAGGGGAATGCTGACTGGACCTTACTTTCCTTCCTGTCCAAAAGGGGGAGGTTGGGGCTGGAGAGATGACTCGTGGCTAAGAGCACTTGTAGCTCTTGCAGAGGATCTGTGTTCAGTTCCTAGCACCCAGGAGGGAAAAGCCATCCTCAAGCAAGGAATTCAGTGGAAACAAGATGAGTCCTATCCTTGATACGGATTAAAGATTCCCAGTCTAAGAAAAAGAGAATGAAAGGGAAAGTTAGCTTTAGATGATCATGTGTGGGTGGAATAATCCCACTCCAACTCACACACCTCCAGAGGGGTGGGTGTGGGCGACCATGCTAAATGGGCTAGTCAGGGCTTCAGGCATTTAGGAAGGCCATCTCCTATCTTGGTGTCACACAAGAACCATCCCCACCTTAGACACTTAGAGAATGGAGTGAGGACATGTAACTCTTTGTTACCCAGAATGTTAGTGCGCAATTCTACAGGCATTAGCCTGCTCACGTGGCTCTCCAGGTCTTGGCCTGCCACCTTTATAAGTTTGCTGCCTCATGAGCAGTGGCTCGTGAGTCCTTGGGAAAGAAGAGTCTCCTGTGTTAAGGAAGAGTTGGTTTCTGCCATTCCTTGCTTAAGATAGAGGTTGAATTGAGAATGAAGCTAAATAAATTAATTCCCCATTTTGGAAGCTGGACCAATATACAGAGGACTGGGGTGATACCCATGTGGTAGACAAAGGACATAAACTCCCATAAAAGACTATACTAATTTGGGACTTTATTTTTCCTGAAGAAAATGCACAAGGGCCTTAAACTTACAGGAAGGGTCAATGCTTAGTGCTGGGGGGTTACCTTGTTGTACCAAGTCAGGCTTCCTACTGTCTGGGTGTCAGAGTAATACATGGTTGGGAGAGGAACAGGACCAGAAATAACAAACTCAAATATGAGAAAGTAAAACCAGAAAGGTGTTGCGGAATATCATTTTAGGATGTGTTCCATTTGTTTATGCTGTGGAGCCTTTGTTTTAATGAGGTAAAGATGTGTTGCATTCTTTTAAGTTGCATTTGTTTAACTCTGTGAGGCTGTGATACTTGCTTGGCTAAAATACCTGATTGGTCTAATAAAGAGCTGAACTGCCCATAGCAAGTCAGGAGAAAGGACAGGCAGGGTTGGCAGACAGAGAGAACGAAAAGGAAAAGAACTCTGGGAAGAAGGATAAAGGAGTGAGAAAAGAAGGGGCCAGCCACCCAGACACATAGACAGACCCAGAATAAGGAGGAAAGAAAAAATATACAGAAATAGGGAAAGGTAAAAGCGCAGAGAGGCAAAAGGTAGACAGGATAACTTAAGAGAAGCTGGCAAGCAACAAGCCAAAGCCATGCATTCATAGGAAAGAATACGACTCTGTGTGTGATTTATTTGGGAGCTGGGTGGTGGGCCCCCAACGAGTTAAAAGAGTAAAAATAACCAACAATGGAAAGGTATGGAGGAAGGGAAACTCTGAGATCTACTCTGGCCTCAGCCATACTCACAGGAATTTTACTCTACCCTTAATTTGTGCCTTCCAGCCAGAAGATAACCTGAACCCCTCAACCCACAGCCAGTTTAAGAACATAGTGCCATGTAGAAGGCAAGCATAAAGCACCTACCTGTCTGCAAGTTCAGGATGCTGATCCAGCCATTTAAACCTTGATTCTTATCTTGGTTTAATTTGCTGTTGCCATGATGAAGATATCCTGACAAAAGCAACTTCAGGGAAAGGGGGTTTGTTGGACTCACAACTCCAGGCTAAGGTCTATTATTTTTGGGAAATTAGGTCTCAGGAACTTGAAGCAAGTAGACATAGCCACAGTCAAGAGCAGAGAGAAAGTGAAGGCACGCACACTAGTATGGATGGTGCTCACTTTCTCCACAAGTTCAGGACTCCTTGCCTAGGGAACGAACAGTGCCACCCACAGTGGATAGGTCTTTCCACCTCAATTAATGCAGACAAGATAATCCTCCACAGTCGTACCCACAGGACAACCCGGTCCAGACAATCTCTCACTGGAGCCTTCTTCCTGAGTGATTCTAGACTATGTCAAGTTGACAATGAGAACTAATGATCACCCCTTGCCAGAAGCTCACTCCCTGCAATGGAAGAACCAGGGACCAGTTAAGGCAGGAGAACAGGGTCTCTCGGGGTTCAGTCTCATTACTCCCGACAATGATCTAGTCTCCCCTTTCTTCTGGATTTCTGCAGACTGGAGAAGTCAGAGAAGGAAGAAGGATCGACAAGTGCCCTTAAAGTTAACAATCTAATTTTATCTCACACACAATCTAGCTGGCATGGAAGGGGAGTTTGAAGCAGACATCTCCCCCCTCAGCCCCCCCCTCCAGTATCTAAGTCTTCCAAACCTCTCCTCCCATGGAACACTGCTCCCTTCTGTTCTCTTCTCAGGCATCTAGGAGGTAAGATTGCTTTTTTACCTTCTCTTTCCTACTCATTGTTGGCAAAATGCTATCAGGATAACTCCTAAGATCTTCTTGTCTCAGAGACTGCATCCATACAGGGTTTATCTCTCCGGTGGAACCAGGACAAGAGTCTCAGCAATGGACAATTAAGCAAAATTACACAAGGTCTGAGTCGTGTGGTCCCCATTTCAGAAAAACAATCCCCCCTGCCAAACAATTTGCTCTTCCTGTCAACATCCAGGTAACACAGGTCCACACCCCTGGCCTTGGCAATTCATCTACAGACCTGCAGAGCCTGCAGCACCTGGGAATTCTCCCCAGAGATCTTAAAAAAAAAAAAAAAACTCAAAAAGGAATCAACAAGTCAAGCTACAAAGCTGCCTTGGCAAAGAGAGACACATTAGTGAGGTTTGTCACTACATAGTGAGCCCCCAAACACAATCCCCATTTTAACCACAAAACCAGCTCAACATGGCCACTCCCATAAGCTTCCTTCTCTTTCCTCCCTGGAGTCTTCTGCCTTTTCCCCTTAACTTTTTTTTTTTTAAAGTATTGCACTTGGAATTTTTGTTCCAATTATGGTTTGGAAATGTTTTTCCCTATCCTTCAGACAGCATCTGTAACAAAATTTCACACGAACTTCAGGCTCTTCTTTTGCCCAGGCAGCCTAAGGGTTCCATTCCAATTGATTCAATCTACTCAGGCTGATATCTGAAATGGTCTGACACCCACTTCATTAGCATCAAGGGCTAATTTCGTTTGAAAGGAGTTTAAAGCAGCCAGGACTTAGATTCTGGGGTTAATTGGTCTGTTTGCCACTGTTCGTCAGAACTCTATTGAAAGAACATCTTCAAAGCCCGGCTGTGATACTGGCTCCCACACTGTTTGAAATACCTCAGATGTCTTTATCAATGCCAAAAATGCAGTGAGTGAAACGGCCTTTTTCCTCAATTATTTCTGCACACCAAAAAGGGGAATCCATGTAGATAGATAATGAGAATTGACACAGTGAAATTAAAATGCATGCTCAGACAAGAGCTCAGCTTTTACCAACAGTGAGAAATGGGAGTTTCCACCTCAGCCCACAGCATCACAAAGTGCTGGAAGCTTCCTGTCTTTTTATCTCCCAGAATCCTTTCTATCCTAAGAGCCCAGCTGATTGGAGTCCTCTGGTTGCTTAGCAACCTCAGGGCCAATTAGATTAGGTTTTAATATGTCAATATCTGCATTGTATTCAATGTTATTTTTTAATTCTAAAATGTATGACTGGAGACAGGAAAAAATATAAATATATATATTTAAAAACAAATTATATTTTCTCATAGAGCTTCCTCCTAGCACCTGTTCTTAGGCAAACCATAGGCTCCATGACTGCTTTTCAGAAACCCAAGTCTATAGTCTTATCTCCCAATTCTTTTGGAAGTAGAGAGGAAAAGAAAGAGGGAACAAAGTGGGACATCCATCTAGGAATCCAGCGGGAAAGGAAAATGAAGATGCATCTCATTTTACAACAATTAAGAATGCTTCAAGCCAAACAGGAAATACATCTCCACCTCCGTTTTACTAAAATTTACAATTATTATGAGTCTGAGCTTGCACATGTGTCAGATGGGCAACCAGGAGAAATGAATAGGCTACCATTCTGTGATGGATTATTCTGCTTACACCAACATATCATGGCTACTTGCCCCTCCTATCACACCAAACAAAACTACAACCCCCAAATAAAATTGGACAAGTCAGCCAGCAGAGAAACTGTGATAGCCCACACCTACTAACGTTAACTGTATGCTGTCTACAAGTTGCTCACCTTTTAAGTCTCTTGGTCCCACTACATGAAAGCCTTCCATCCCCTGGGTGCTGTCTGAGGCCTGGTGTGCTTCGGGAATCATAACTTGCAGTTCTTGCCACGATTGAAATTCCCTGGTGCCGATATGTTTGTGTGCTGATTTGGGGAAAAATGAAACAGAAACCCCCACAGGGAGATCAGATTTGGAAAGCTCAAGAGCAGGGCAACTCCAGCATAACACCTTTCTGTAAGAAATCCAAATGGATTGCAAACTGATGCTATCACTCCATTGGCCTCTGCTAAAATGAACACATTAGCCTGCCTGCCTTCCATCCTAGAGGTCAAATTACCTGCTGGCGAGGAAAGGAAACACTAAATCACTGGACGTAAGAAAAACTAGCCAAAAGGGACCTAAGCAAGGGGGCAACAGAGACTCACAATGCAATCCTGGGTAGGGCCTCCTTTCTTGAAGGATTGTGAAGTGGGTTAAGTGGGTTAGCTAAAAAGAACTGCAGGATGGGAAAAAGTACCAGAAACAAACAAACAAACAAAGCACAACAACATACTTGACCCACCTTTCAACAGAACACCCAGGCTTAGCCCCATTCCTTTCGTGCCCAGAGCAGAGATCTGATTACTGTTATCTTTGCTTCCTCAACTACAAATGTTATCATTGCTTCCCGACTGATATGGCTGTTTTACAAACACAATAGAAGGCTGTACCACACTTGCCCTCTCACTAGAAGGGCTGCTTAAAATGGGGGGAGGGGGGAGTGAAGGAGGGAGGGAGGAGGGAGGGTGGGAGAGAGGGAGGGAAGAGAGAGGGGTGGAGGGAGGAAGGAAGGGAGGAAGACTAGGGACTAGGAGAAGGCCAGGATATTAAATGAACCTTTCAGAAAGAACCGTGATAGCATGCATACAGGTATGTGCGCATGTGCATTTAAAACGATAAAGCTAAGCATTGAACGGGCATCATGTCAGAAAGAGTGATTTATTTTACTGGTTCATTTTCTCCCTCCCCTGAGTTCCCAATGTGCTTTGGGCTCAGCTCTTTAAATGTGAGGAACAGAAGCCTGAATCACGATAAACAAGAATTAGTTATAACTATGACAGTGGCATATCCCTGGCCTCCAAAAAGCCCCGTCTGCTCGCCCAGACTGCAGACGCTGTTTCTATCCCCAAAAAAAATTTAAAAAAAAAAAAAAAAAAAAAAAAAACACCCACACAGGGCTGGAAGTGGGGACAGGGCTGGAAGTGGGGTTCCTGCAGCCAACCTGTCCTGCTCACCTGCCACCTGAGCAGAAGGAAGCCTGATCACCTAGCCTCTCCAAGTCAGAGTATGCACATGTGAGCGCGCGCACGCGCACGCGCGCGCACACACACACACACACACACACACCAAGTCCTAATCAGGAGCACAGAAAACATGGCTTCCTAAATATGCTGATCCCATATCGCAAGGCTGATAATTCTCTCTCCCCTCCATCTCCCCTCCATTCTTTCCCTTCGATAATATCACAGTCCCAAGGGGCCCATCTAGGCCTGAGCAGGAAATGTAGATGGGGCTGTGACTGGCCTGCTCCCCAAGACCACTCTCTCCAGTGCAGCTACCAGCAGGACTCTGCCCTGTGAGCCTCTGGCACGCCATCTATTCCTTTGCCACACTGGACTCAGCACTACAGGGCTTAGCATTTTGCACTGAGGTAACTAAACTCTATGAAATAGACTCAGCACTGTAACACAAACCAAGCTTTGCTTTGGCTGCTCTCTTGTTTAGAACCTACTTAGAACCCTGTAAATGGGTTTCTTTTTTTGTGTGGGTGCACAACCATGTCCAGCTTCACATTCTTGTTTATTTGTTTTAAGAGAATATTGTTAAGATTCATTTTATTTTTAATTATAAGTGTGTGTATGTCATTCCAAACAGCTGGACAAAACAGCCCTACAGACTACAGCTAGGATATCTGAATCTTCTTCAAATCCCCCAAGACAGCGCCCCTTACCAGCAGGAAGTAGTTTGGAAAGAACGACGCCCAAATTCCCAAATATTGTGTATAAATGTTTGTTTTCATTTAATTGGACTTTGTTATATAAAATTAAATAAAAAATACTCTATATGCATAAAAAAAAGTGTGTGTATGTATATCCTTGTGTGTACACGCATGTAAGTACAGTTTCCAATGGAGGCCAGAGGAGGGTGACAAATCTCCTGGTAGTTGTAAACTGTGCAATGCAGGCGCTGGGAATTAGATTTCAGTCCTCTGGAAGAATGATGCTTGCTCTTAATTACTGAGCCACCTCTCATGATCCCAAATAATGTCATTTTTTCTTCCTTTCTTTTCTTCTTGAGGTCTAATTCCCATGCATTCTTTTAAGCCTGTCTTAGTGGCACACTCTATAATCCCAGCACCTAAGAGATAGAAGCCATAGTGTTAGGGGTTCAAAACCAGTGGTGATTGATCACCTTTGACCAACTAGGGCGAAGACAGAAAGATTTCTGTGAATTCCAAGCCAGCTAGGGCTACTTAGAGTCTGTCTCAAAGAATAAAAACAACACATACACAAATCAGCCTTTTACAGTTCAACAACATTGGTTTTTAGTGCACTTGTAAAGGTATATGACTGAGCAATCCCTGCTTGCTGCTGCTTCTGAATTGTTTTCTAAAGAAGGTCTAAAGTCCTATAACCTGTAAGTTGTATATAAAATAAAACTGCCCCTGGCTTTTGCCAACCCCCCATAAGGCCAGCCTCCTACAGATCACTGGGCAGCCAGTCCCCATCAGAACAAGGTCTCTAGGAACAAAAAACGAAGAGCCCCTTCTACAACTCGGAACCTCTAACCTTCCTGAGAGTCCTGGTAAATCAATCCATCTTCTTCCTCAGTTCCACCCACCTCCAATCCTGAAAGAGCTGGGACCCAGCAACCCATCTCTTCATAGATTTTGCCTTTCAAGTTTCAAAGATTTGGCTCTTTGGTTCACTGAATTGTGTCATCCTTTCCTGAGGCTGAGGGAGGGGGAGGTCCATTTCAAAGGTCACAGGGCCAAAGGAAGTAATAGTTTCCCAAGTAGAGGCTAACCCCTCCAGTTCCTCCCAAGTTGTACCTGAAACCGCAGGCACTGTTCAGGGGCCTCCCACACAGATGTGTGCCCAGAGTAATGCCCTTTCTCTACATAAGAAAAAGTGAGAAAATGACTTCATTAAAAAAAAAAAAAAAAAAAAAAAAAAAAAAGCTGTAGAACGTCTGAGCCCTTGGCACAACAAGCCAATAGCAGGACAAACCAAATGCTGTGACTACAAGGATGGGTCTGAGGCCTGGCCTGACATTAAAGTTTGAATTTGGGTCTCTGGTCATCTTTTCATTCTGAACTTCTATTCACTCTGCAAAATCAAGCTTACTCTAACACACCAGGGTACTTACTTTTTGTGAGATCTCATTTCATGCAATTTCTGTTTTTATTTCATCTAAATTCAAAAGGGGTTGGCTTAATTTTTTTTAGTTTTGTTTCATCTAATTAAAAATTTTGAGAAGATGGAAGAATTTGGAAGGAGGAAATGGAAAGGGAGAAATGGTGTAATTATAATCTCAAAAAGCAAAATCATATTTAAAAAAAATTCGAGGGGGTCAGCAAGTTAGTGCAGTGGGTGGAGATACTTGCTGCCAACCTGAGTTTGGTCCTGAGTGCCTGCAACTCCCGCAAATTGTCCTTTGATTTCTAGGCAGATGTGGCACATGTGTGTACATGCAAACGCCCATGCAAATGCACACAAATAAATAAGCAAAATAAATAAAAAATTTAAAAAGTTGAACAATGGGTAATAGTTGAGGGGCAATCAGAGCAAAGAAAATTCCGGAATCCCCCTTACAGTGGCCAAGGCCAGACACATGGGGTCACTCATTGTCTTAAAAGAACTCACCAAATAGAGGAGTCTGTGCAGGTGGCCAAGGTCAGCTCCCCACAGTGGGGAGAAAGGAAGGGAGCAGGAGCCTTTTAGTCACAGGGTGAAAGGAGGCAAATCTGAGTCTGGAGCTATCAGCTAATGGTGATGTTGGTGACTTGGTTAACACCATGAGATTGGGCAGATCCCCTGTGCCACTGCTGAACAGTTTACATGCAGAGGTTGTTACCATTTAGGAGATGAGGAAACCCTGTTAAAGAGGTTTAGAGGATTAGAAGAGGTTAAAGAGGTTAGAAGATCTTATCAGGGCCATAGAACTAGATACTGAGAGTGAAGGACTTTCCCCCATCTGTCTTTGGACTCTGTTTTCCTAAGTAGTTCTGGGTCACTCTAGGTTACAATAGGAGACCCTATCTCAAAAATAAACAAACAGGGCAACTACTTTAATTATCTAACTGAGAAAAATGTATCCCTACCTCACACCATATAAACAAAACAATTTCATTTGTCGCAATAACTAAATAGAGCATTGGAATCATAAGAACACAACAGGGTGTAACAATGTGATGAAATGTAACACTGCTTCAGGATGAACCAGTAACGCTATAATGGGAGGGCTCCTGAACACCTCACAGGCCCTAACAGACTGGAACTCTTCACAGATTACCTTTGTTCCCGTGAAGAAAAAAAAGCTAAAGGCGAGAAACATATTATAGAACATGCCTCCTTAACTTCACAAATATCTCCTATGAAATAAATACCAGACCTCCAACAGCAACTACAGGTTAAGGCGATGAAAGGACGAGAGTAAAGAAGTGATAAAACTCTCTTGACAGAATTCCTAATGAAAGCAAACCCCATAGTTGGCCAAAGTCTACAAGGATTAGTAAGAGTGTGGGCAAACACTTGCTGAGCCAGAGCTGCAGGGCATGCGTGTCCTGTCAGCCTCCAGCAGGAGCAATTAGGCAGCCAAGGCTTGAATCCACAATCCTACGTTTAGAGATTTAATATGCACGTGCTTACATATGTAGGAAGTGATTATACATGCATATTGTCTCATTGTTCTAAGTAAAAAAAAAAGTTGGAAGTAAATCAAATAATATAATAGGAAGAAAACTGGAAAACTGGTTAATAAACTATGGAACAAAGTGGGGTGTTGAGTGTGTGTATTGTATGATTTATATGATATAATATGCTTGTGTGTGGTGTGTGTGGGGGATGTGTTTATGTATATTTATGGTGTGCATGTTATATGACGTGGTGTGTGATATGTTTCTGTATGATATGCTTATGTATGCATGTTATGCATGTATGCATGAGTATATGGTGTCATGTGTATGATATGGCATGCTTGCGTGATGTTGTGTGCATGTGGTGTGGTGTGTGTGTGTGTGTGTGATGAGCTGTGTGTATGATATGCACATGTGGTGGGGGGGAATGTGTTTGGTGTGTGTGTTTGCTTTGGGGCATGTACATGAGTGTCCTGGTACAGGCACCCATACATGTACATGTCAAGGCAGGACTCAGGTCACTTCCTCTATCACTCTCCACCTTATTGCCTTGAACAGGGTTTCTCACGAAGCCAGAACCTCACCATTTCAGATGGGCTGGCTGACAGACACACTCCTGGTATCTATGTGTCTGTACCCTTCCTCTATCTTTACAGACATATATAGTATCTTAGATAGAGTCTTTGTTGCTGCAATGAATCACCATGGCCAAAAAGCAAGCTGGGGAGGAATGGCTTATACTGTCATATCACTGTTTATCATTGAAGGAAGTTAGGATGGGATGGGAACTCAAACAACAGGGCAGGAATCTGGAGGCAGAAGCTGGTGCAGAGGTCATGGAGGAATGCTGCTTACTGGCTTGCTCCACGTTGCTTGCATAGTCTGCTTTCTTAAAGAACCCAGCCCACATCATTACAAATAAGAAAATGCCCTACAGCTGAATCTTATGGAAAATTTTCTTAATTGAGGTTCCCTCCTTTCAGATAATTCTAGTTTATGTCAAGTTGACATAAGACTAGCCAGTCAAGTTGACAAACGCATCACAATTAAGTCACAACCTTTCCTTTCTCATTCATCCACAAGATCTTACATTAAAATCATAAGTAACTTTAAAAATTCCACTCTTTACAAATCCAAACACATTGAAATTTCAGTCCCTTTAAAATAGCCAATCTCTTAAAAATTCAAAGTCTTTTCAAATTCAGTCTTGCAACTGTGGGCGCTAGTAAAATAAAAAATAAATAAAAATTTTCATACTTTAAGAAGGAAGAACCATATCCTCTGTCGGGATTTTAATTTCTATTCAAATATACTAAACCAAATAAAAATTTTTTAATTAAAAAAAAGAGAGAGGAAAGAACCAGGGCACAATATGAACAAAGCAAAACCAAACTCCAAAAGTGTGAATAACTCAATGCCCAGTGTCTGGGATTCACTCATGACCTTCTGGGAATCTCCCAGGTGTTTGAATCACTTCTCCAGCTCTGCCCTCTACAGCACACACAGCTGTCTTCTAACTTTGGCAGGATCCACTCCACTGCTGCAGCTGCTTTTGATAGTCTTCTCTAGTGAGATATAATGTCCGCCCCTGTCCCCACCCCCAATGGGCATGGTCAGTGCCACAGGTGTGGACAAAGTAAATGTCTCACTACGGTCTCCCCATGCTACTGGCATCTCCGAATGCTGGGTCTTCTGCTGCATCTGGGCTGCAATTTCACAAATAACCTCTCATAGACTCTCTTCATAGTGCCAAACCTTCAACTGCCACTGAGGCTGCACCTTCGCCAATGGCCTCTCCTGGTCTCTCACAGCGCAAAGCCTCAGCTGTTCTCCATGACCCCTTCATGCCTCCAAAACCAGTACCACCTGGGTGATTCTTGCACCACCAAGTTCAGCTGCCAGCACTAGGTACAACCTTGGCTGCCTCTGAAACACAGCTTCTGTGTGCTGACCCTCAGAAAACACGTTCCAGAAGATTTTACCTCAACGATGCTGCTCTCTTCTTAATCACCACTAATTTCTCAACTTTGGTTGACCAGCATCAACTGTCCCAGCAAAACAAAGGTTTTACTTTAGTGGCTCTGGTTATCTTGTTCATCACAGCTGATTCTTCAGCCCCAGCCAACCAGAACCACATAATCTTAATTTAAAATAGCAACCCTGGGAGAGTCTTCAAACTTCCTTCTGAAATGTCACAAGCCATGCCTTCATCTCCTACCTTCAACATTCTTGCCTTCCAGGCTTCTATAGAATAGCTCACCAAGCATTGACCATTCAATGGCTTTTCTTGTTCAAACTTCCAAAGTTCTTCCCCAGTCCTCAAAGCAACACAGTCAGGCCTGTCACACCAATACCTACTCCTGGTACCAACTTGTCTTAGAGTTTCTATTGCTGCTATGTGTGTTTCTTTACATGGGTGCTGGGAATTTAAGCTCAGATCCTCATGTTTGAACTCTTTACCAAAGAGCCATCTTCTCAGTCCCTGGAACAAAATGCTACCCAGATATCAAAAAGGGTATCAGTTATACAAAAGGATTAAGTTGGTCCCTTATCTCACTCTGTGCAATAAGCGGGCACTCTACCACTGAGCTACATCCCAGCCCCTATGACACCATCTTAAAAATAACATAGAAGAAAAGTTCCATGATTTTGGGGGTTTGACAGTAGATTTTATACAACACCAAAGGTGTAAGCAACAAAAGAAAGATACATAATTTGAAATTTATCAGCATCAAAAGCTTTTGAGTATCAAAAGATATGTTAAGAAAGTGAGAGGACAAAGCTGAGCATCATGGTACTGTGATCCCAGCTTTGGGGGACTGAAGGAGGAGGATGGCGAGGCCAAGGCCAGTTTGGACTACATGGTGAGACCCTGTCTCCAGAAAGAAAGGAAGTGGGTAGGGGGAGAAAAGACAAAGACTCTGAACAGATGTTTCTCTAAAATGGAGATGCGGCCAGTTAACTACTGGTACCAGCTGTCTCTGCTTTTCTTTGGTGATGATAAAAATCTTCCCAATTAGACAGTGGCAATGCTAGCACAGCATTGTGAGTTCACTGGAAGCTACTGAAACACACACTTCAAAATAGTTGTTATGGGCTAGGGAGTGCTTGTCTAACATACAGGATACGCTGGGTTCAATTAACACCACCACAGGAAACACACATTTCATCCCGGCACCGGGGAGGCAGAAGCAAGAGGCTAAGAAGTTCAAGGTCAGAGCAAGTTCAAGGGAAGTCTGGGATGCATGAGACCCATCTCAAATAAAAAAAAAAAAAAAAAAAAAAAAAAAAAAAAAGTGTAACTTATATTTTACCTCAAGAGCCAAAGGAAATCCTTTATGTATCAGTAGAACTAGTCCCCGAGATACTTGCTAAGTAACATTACAAGTAAATCTCTGACTACAGAACTATGGCTTAGCTTCCTGGGAAGACAGGCAGGGAAGCAGACCTACAACTGAACTACCTTAAATTCAAGCCAAACACATTATTCCCAGGGTTCCTGCAAGTGTCGAGCGGCACTTGCCAAAGGCCTTGTGTGGTCACCCTTATCCTGGGCTTCATAGAGGCAGTGCTAGGCTGAGCTTTGCATTCTCTGGTATAGCCCCTTCTTTGTGCCCCTTTGTAACTGCTAAGCAGGATGTGTGGGCAAGCTGCCTAGTACGGAGCTCCACAGAGAGACTCTGTGCATTACATGCATTCCTCCTCTTCCAAGGCTGGGCACCCCATACTCCCAGTCAGTCAGCTTTCTTCTAATTCTGTTATGAACTAGTCTCCTCCCTCATATGCTGAAGACCTAACCCCAGTCACATTAAGAGGTAGAACCTTTGGGAGGTGATTAGATTTAAATAAAATCCTGAGGCAGGGTTCCCAGGGTGCAATTAAAGAGACTGGAACGGCTTCTCTGTCATGTGAGGATAGGTTTGGAAGTCAGCTGCCTTCACACCAGGAAGAGCCATCGCCAGACACCAAATCTGCAGTGCCTGTCTACAGCTGGGAGAAATGAAGTCTGTCCTTTAAGTCAGCTTTGCATTACTATGACAAAATACATGAGACAAGCAATTTATAAAGCAGGAAGGTTCTCTTTGGCTCACTGCTTCAGCCCCATGGTCTCTTGGTTTCTTTATCTTATAACACTGGATCTGTGGTGATGGGAGACACCATAACAAGTGTGTGGCAGAAGACACTGCTCAATGCATGTAGTCAGGAAGCAGGGAAATACAGGAAGGGGCCAGGTCACCTTCAAAGGCAAACCCTTTGATAACCTACCTTCCCTGTACTCATCTTCATGTCTTCAAAGTTCTACTACCTGCAGCACATGAAGAATCAAACCACAATACCATAGACAGTGCCTTGTGATAACTGTCCAAACCATTGGGGGGGGGCAGGGAGAAGGATAGGGAGGAGGAGGGAAGGTGAGAGACAAGGGGAGACAGGGAGGGTGACAGAACAAGGGAGAAGGAGATAGGTAATAAAAGATTCTCAAGGCTACCTGTCTAGCTTATGTGTGCAGTCAGCAGGAATTGGGAGCTTCAGTTCTATCTTGGATCTAGGGAACCCCCCAACTGCCCTGCCCTGCACTGAGGGCATCCTACCGGTCAAGTACCATTTTTATGTTAAAGTTAGACATTTTCCTCTAACATCTCCCCAAAACACATCCCCTACTGTTCAGTCAGAGGAAAACAAAACAATCAAATGAGTTCCAGTACTAAAGGAATTGCCAACTGAGGAAAACTTCTCAAAGGACGGCACAGTGCTATATTTTATGGGTGATTTCTGGGATTTTCAAGGGTAATTTCGACCATATGTTTCCTCGGGTCACGTGATGGCTCTAGCCTCTATCCCTGAGTTAAATGGGATTGCTCTCTAACTGACAACATGGCCAACTTCTCTGTTCCAAGATCCAACATTACTTGGAGACACTCACAGCTCTTACAGTCTGTCTCCTAATAATGTCAGAAGCTGTGGCTATAATGTCTGAAGACTCTGATCGCCTAAACATGAGCTGAACTAGGACAACAACAGATGTGGTAAAGTGGGCGGGGGAGAGCCAAGGAGGCTTCAACCCTACACAAGAACTACAAGCCACTAATAAGGAATTCTGAGAGTGGAAAGAAACAGTCTTCCCCAGGGAAGAGAGCACCAATTGGGTATCCATTACCAAGTGGTCAGTCCTGAGAATATACATATGAGTAATAATACACAGACTGAGCAGAGATATTTACGTACTTAGGAATAAATGTGTATATACATAGACATATTAACAACTAATGAAAATAGAGGCAGTGGATTGGAAAAAAAGCAAGGAGCAGGTATATGGGAGGGTTTGGAGGAAGGAAAGGGAAAGGGGAAATGATGTGATTATATTATAATAATCTAAGAAGAACAGACAAAAGATGCAGGGATAGTTGAATCACTCCTATCCAAAGTGTCCTCAAACACCCCTCCTCTTCCCCTCGTGAATGTCTATGCTGTTTATGTTTGTTACATGGGGTTGCAAGGAGGGTGTGCAGGTGTTCTTGGGATGATTACACACTAATATATCCCCAAAACTGAGGCTTAAGTAAGGTTACATGATTATCCCCTGTTAGGAGGTTGATGGGGGGGGGGTTGAGGCTGGAATCCTAATCCCAAGTTCCACCAGCTTCACCAACAGGGCTAAATCATTCTCATCAGCTTAGCTCACCTGATTCTTTCTTCCCAGTGCTAATTTATGTCTTCAGTTTGCATCCAATTTAGTCCCTTCTCCTCCTGCAGCTTCCTTGCCTGCGAATCCCCAGGGGAGGCCTTAAGATGACTCCTGCCCAGAAATTACTGCCTTTGGCCTGAACACACGTGCCCAAAGCATTCCTCTGGGTCCTGAATCCACACCATGACATCGCCAGCCACCTCTGCCAGCAGCTTCTCCACCAGCCCACTGACATTTTGAGCCTCCCTCTAGCCCCTTGCTAGAGCAAATGCTGCTTCCTTCCACAGCTACCTGCAGCTCTTGTTATTTTCCTGTCATTGACTTCGTGCTGGGGTTTCTAACCACCCAATCCAACTTCCCTGCTCTCATTTCTTTTTCTGTCCTTGGAATCTGAAGCATCTCCCGATTTACTACCATCTGCTACCTTAATTAATAGGCTGTTTACCTCCCCTGTAGGACCTTGCAGAGATTCTCTTGGACGCCATCCCTGACTCTGTAGAGTTGCAAGGCCCTCGTTAGTCTTGGTTTATAATCCAGCCTTCAATCTATCTGACAGCTTGCATCTCCAAGCCAATTTGAATTACATTTTTTCTCATAGGATTTCATAAGACACAAATACGCTTTATTCAAACCTGGAACAAATTACAGTTACAAGATTCCCTTTGTCCAGTCCTTTTATAATTTGAAAAGAACCAGAAAAGGGGGGGTAAAAAAGAGCATTAATCTGGTTTGTTTGATATGAATTCACAGAATTTTTTCTCTGCATTGAAGTCTCGGGGTTTTATTGCAAGTAATTCTCTTTCTACATAATGTAGTTGGGTGCCTTCTGTCTCTTTCCATGTCACCACCCTCACCAACAGACTTATATTATACCCAGTGCAATCACACACAAATCTATGGCCAGAAAAATAAATGAAGAACATGACTTTTTAAACCTGAACTGCCAACACTCTTTACAGTCAAAGATGGTAACTTGTCTAGAAGAGGAAACAGCTTGTGATTAGAGTCTTTGTTGTTGTTGAACCTAGGAGATGGCTCAGCATATAAACCACTTAACAGACAAGTTTGAGGACCCATGTTCAGATCCCAAGACCTGGTAGCACTGCCATTATTGTGAGTATGCCTTAAAATACAGTTGTCTATGCTCTTCCCGGATGAGTAAAGGGAGAGGGATCGTAGAGCATCTATCAAGATCCTTCTGTGGCTCAGGCCCTGCATGAAGGATTCACCCCTCTGGTCACAATGACGAGTTTAAATCAACCTTATCCACGCCTTCTAAAGATATGGACCAATTTGTAGATCTCCAAGTCTCACTACTGTATGTTCTGAGTAGGAGTTTGAGAATGGGATGCTAAAAGACTCTTTGCTGCCTAAGTCAATTTTAGAAACATCATAATTTCAAAACATCCCAGAAATATCAATTTCAGCACCTTTTTGTCTGCCATTTGTCAGGTGTAATGCTCAAACAGCTTCAATAATATGTCCAGCATACTCAGAATGGTAAGCCATAAACCCAGCACTAAAGAGAGGCCCATAGGTTTCTGCAGCCCACACCTTATTCATGGCACCAAAGAACCTCCATTGTGATGGGAACCTTCCTTTTCTGTATAAAATTTTTTAAAGGATTTCTCAGCATCATTTTTAAAAGATAAAAATGTTTTTCAGCATGCCCAAAGATATTGGTTCACATCAAAGCTCATATTAGCTCTACTCATCATAGCCAAAATGCTAGACTGCCTAACTCCACAGCAAATGAACCGATAAACAAAAGGGACATGTACATGCAATAGAATATCATTTGCCCATGAAAAGGAGTAAAGTTCTTATACACACTACAATATAGGGGAAGCTTGAAATAAGATGTAAAAGACAGAGATTTAATGGCAGCATTTTGGAGAAGCCAGAGACAAGCAGACTCATAGAGACTGAATATAGAATAGTTTCTGCCAGAGACTGGGAGGAGGAAAAATGAGAAATAATTATTTAATGGGGACAGGAGTTTCTGTTAAGAATAAAGAGAAAATTCTAGAAATAGATTGTGGTTCTGGAGTGCTGTGAAATAATCCTTTTGTACACTGTGAAGATTTGTCACTGTGGTTGGTTTAATGAAGAATCTGACTGGCCAATAGCTGAACAGGATAAACTTAGGTGGGAAAGCCAAACTAAGAATGATAGGAAGAACAAGGGTGGAGCCAGAGAAGTTTCCAGAAGCTGCAGAGGGAACAGGACATGCTGGAGGGCAAGTAAAGCCAGGAGCCATGTGGCAGAGGGTAGATAAGAAATATAGGTTAATTTAAAATTAAGAGTTAGCTAGTAACAAACCTGAGCTGTCAGCCAAGCATTTGTAATTAATATTGCATCTTCATGTCAGTTATTTGGGGACTGGCTGGCAGAACAGAACTGATTGGGAGCCAGGACAGAAAAATTCCACCTGTGCTGGAGCCCTGCGTTAGCCTTCGCTTTCTCTATAAAGCCGCATTTCCCCTTGATCAGGGTTCTGATACTGCAACACAAGGACTCTCTGACTAGAAAGGCCTAAGTCTGATTGCTAAGACATCTTCTGCCCCTGCATTTTGTTTCAAACTCTTGCTATGTAGCTCAGGCAGATTCTCCTGCCTCAGCTTCCTAAATAGGATTACATGCACGCACCCCATCTGCCCTCTGTTGTGTTGCTGTTGTTTTGGGGGGATGGTTGTCTTTAAAGATAAATATGGCCAGCAAGATGACTTTTAATGTACTTGTCTCATAAGTCTGATGACAAGAATTCAATCCTCAGAACATACATTTAGGAGGAAGGAGAAAACCAACTCTATGAAGTTGTCCTCTGACTTCCATGTGTATGTTGTGGCATGTATGTGTCCACATACACACATCATGCACACACAATGATGATGATGATAAACATTTTAAAAGCAGTGTTTAATGCAGAGACTACAGGGAGCTCACCCCCAATTGGTACATCTTCAATACAGCTTGTATACTGAGGCTCAGAAACAGTGAAAGAGAGGGCAGAAAGATTTTAGAGCCAGATCAGAATGCCAACTTACCTACCTGGAGACAGCATCATCTAGATGTGGCTGGGATACAGAATCCTTGAGATCTCAACAGCAGTGTTGCCTAAACAAGGCCTGAATAATGGCCACACCAGTCAACTTGCCAGCACAGACAGAGGGCATGTCAGAAGGCCCCACCTCTTGATGAGGAGATACAGGCAATCAATGGTTGCTCAGGAAGGGAGAATCCGTTTTCTCCAGGGATGAGTTTCTTGGCAGTTTGTTCAACCCCAAGGGGTCAGCTCTAAACACACTAAACACATACACATGGAAACAACACTGAAAAGACTGAATTGTGTGTGTGTGTGTGTGTGTGTATGTGTGTGTGTAATAATTATAAAAAAAGAAGTCATAAATTCAGGAAGGCATTGGGGAGGAACATAGGAAGAGTTGGAAGGGAAGAGGGAGGAGTGAAAATTATATCAGTGCAGTACTTATGTACAAAATACTCAAAAATGTTAAATTAAGAAATGATTTTTTAAATTTCATGTATATGATATGTTTGTTTGTGCACTATCTATATGCCTGCAGAGCACCAGCTCTTCTGAAATTAGAACCAGCATATGGGTGCTGGGAATTGAGCCCAGGTCCTTTGGAAGAGTAGAGTACTCTTAACCACAGAGCCACTCTTTAGCCCCAGAAATGATTTTTTTTTAAGGATGTATAAATAAATGCAAATGTAAATCCTTTGACCCTGAGAACATCATCCCAAACCAATTTGACCAAATGAAAAATTGCCTTTTATGGACAAAACATCTCATCTGATAAACGGGTAGCTGGCTAACCAAGAAAATGCTAGAAACCTTTCAGGCTGTATTCTTCCCATTCAAAGAGCAGATGAGAACAGGAGATAGGGGAAAGAACCACGCGAAAAATTGAATAATTAATGTATGCCTTAAGTTTGGCTGGAGGAGTTATTTAAGAGCACTGTTGTTTCCTCTACATGATCGGTATCTTCAAGGAAAATGTGATTTTTTTTTTTCCCTTTCCCTTCAGATGAAAGCTGCTCCAGCAAGAGGCCATAAAAACTGTAGGCACACAAAGGTTATGAGACAGCACAGTGAAAGATGTGGCAAGTCTGTTGTGTCTGAGAAGACACGGGCTGCCTGGCAATGAATGAGTTCCTGCACAAGGACTCATAGGGTGAGAGAAACAAAGACCATGATAAGGCTAGGGATACAGTACAGTCAGAAAAGTTCTTGCCACCCAACCTCAAGGGCCTGAGTTCAATCTCCAGCATACGTGTGAAGTCACATGTTCTTGTAATCCCAGTAGTGAGGAAGTGGAGGCAGGAGGATTATCACCTGGGGCCCCGACCAGCCACCCTAGCCTTCTTGGTGAGTCCAGGTCATTGAGAAACCTTATCCCTGAAAATGCTGTGGATGTTGCCAGAAAACAGAAGCCAAGCTTGTCCTCATTCACCCATAAGTACACTCACACACCAGACCAGACTGTGATGTTATACTATGGCAGAAAGCCTATTGGGACACTGCTTCTGTGAGGGGCAGACATCCATTCCCCTGCAGAAAATGAGGCAGCACTTAACCATCACAAGAAAGAAAAATGCCATTAATCTCTGCCTGGAGTGAACTAACAATACAATGCCTGAGAGCCAGGGACAGAGCTTGAGGCTAAGTGAGAAGAACCCATGGAAGCGGTGGAATGGGGCATGCCTTATATAAACTGCAGGCTTTGTTAGACATACTTTCTGCCCTCTTTTAATAGTTAACCTGACCCCAGCTCAGGAATCCAAGATAGCAAGGCATCTATTGTGCCCCTGGAGAAAGCTTTGCAAACCCAAGTACCTTACAGCCTTGGCTGCAGCCATTGTCCCAGGGATTCTGGAATGGCCCTTCCCTCTTGAATCTTACAGCCCTCCAGACCCACACAGAGCTTATCTCCAGCAGGAGTCTCAAGGGTTTATGATTTTAAAACATAACTTGAGTAAGTCTCCATCTTATCTCAGAATGAGTTTCCCTCTCACTCAGCGTCCCAGCTGCTTCTTGCTGCCCAGCCAGACTCCTGCAGAGATAAAAATACAACTCATTTAGGTAAATGATTAAATTGAAAGTTACAATATTACTGATTAAGTCTGAACAAAGAAGGGGGGGAAAGAAAGCAAATTCTTTGAGAGGGTCAAGGAAATGCCTTGACGACCCCCAGGCAGCTCCCACACTGAATGAGGAGGGTCTTAGGAGAGGGTTCCCTTGAGGGAACCTCCCCCACTCAGTGCCACTACGGTCTCCGCTTTCAATCTCAGAACAGCTACTTATTGTCTCCTCAGTGTGTGTGTGTGTGTGTGTGTGTGTGTGTGTGTGTGTGTGTGTGTGTGTGTAGAGAGAGAGAGAGAGAGAGAGAGAGAGAGAGAGAGAGAGACAGACAGAGAGAGAGAGAGGGTTTGTGTCTCTGTAGGAACCTCCCAGAAGCAAGCATATTTCTTGAACCTACCAGTCCTGAAGTTGCTGGGAAAGAAGATGTGGGTTGTGTAAATAGAATCAGGATGATGGCACATGTGAATGATTTCCAGTATGTAAAACTGAGTGTAATGAATATGGGTAACATATAAAGATAAAATAGCCACCAAGGTATCTGAAAGGAAGGGCCTACATGGGTCATACTTGGGGTGAGGAGAGAGATACCTTGAGTACCCAACATTATCCTCCTCAGAGACCAGTCCCAAAGCTGCATAAGCCAAGCCCAAAAGTCAATGTTTCCGTGTAACAGAAACTCTGGGTACCCTCTTGCTACATCTTCATTCCAGACCTGTGGCCCACAAGTTTCTAAAAACACCAAAGGCAGGCTCCACCCGCTTGCCTTAATTTCAGTATGATAGAAGAGAGAAACACTCTTAGCAAGCCAAAACCTATCTGACCATCATAGCCATCCACCAGCAATCACCACAGCTTCCTACTCACCCTACTTTCTTGTTGAATTCCTAGTCCCAGGAAGCCCCAAGTAGCCTAGACAGAAGAGCTGGGCACCCTCTAGATCCTCACTGAGAGAAAAGGGATCCATGGAAAATGACATCATTGTTCATTTTGCCCTAGATCCCAGCCCTGTGCTAGTGATGAGGATGGGTAAGGAGATATGCCCTCATTGAACAAAGCCAGCTGTCATTCAACTGTCCTATAATAATTAGTCAGACCACCAGAATGGCATCACAACCCTTCACCACTGTAGACTCTGGGATGCTAAGTTGATGGGAGAAAGATCTCAGAAGGAAGATACAGCATCTAGGGGAACACTGTTTTGCATGAACCATGTGACAGGAGAATGATGTGTAAGGGGAACCAGGCTTGAGAGTAGAACGGTTTTTACTATGTAGTGGTCCAGTCAGAACCCTAGTCTGTAGGGTCCCATTGACCCACACAAGGCCTCCAACCACATAGGGACCCCAATCATGACCCAACTTGACCTTAGCCTTTGAGTTTTTGTTTGATTTTTTTTTTAACAAAATGTTTTCCAGGGCCTTTTGTTTCATTTTTCTCTTTGTTTATAGAAAAAATAAATAATTAGGCAATACAAAGTTCCTTAACATGCCATGTCCCCCTTTATTAAAACTGGCATTGAAGTGGTACTTTTACAATGAACAGGCCAATACAGAGTCATAACCTTTAGCTAAAGCCCATTGTCAACATTATGGTACATTCTTGGTCTTATACATTCTATGGGTTTTAACAAATGAATGATAACATATATCTACCATTACAGGGATTATATAGAAAAAGCCAAACTTAAAACTTGTAGTGATATATCATTTATGATTTATTAAAGCTTGCCTGTGATTCAGAAAGCAAAGTCAGCCACAAGCCATAGAAGCCAGGTACACACCTTTAATCCCGGTGGAGCTAGGAGGTGGTGGTACACACCTTTAAAACTAGGACTCAGGATTAAGAGGTAGATGGATCTCTCTGAGTTCAAGGCCACCCAGGAATACACAAAATTGAATCAGTCTGAAAGAGTAACAGGTCACACGCCTTTAATCCCAACGCTAGAGAGGTATAAAAGACAGAAGTAGGGTCTTCAGTATTCAGTAAGAAGCATTCATTTTCCAGATACGCTGAAGATAGAGCATTCAATCTCCAGGCATGCTGAGGAGAGGTTACAGTCTGAGGCTTGGTGAGAGCTTGTGGAGACAGGATCAGCTCATTCAGCCCGAGGGAGAGGTAAGAAGCTAGTGGCCAGTCTAAATCCTTAGCCAAAGCAGATGAGGGCAGAGTATGCAACTTATGCTGAACTGGATGGAAGATAAGTATGGGTGAGTGGTAAGAGCTCAAGAGAAGACAGAACATAGCAATGCCAAGCAGCCATCCTCAAAGCATCAGCAAGGTATCTACTGGGGTTCCCAGGACCCTTTCCAGGGCTCATGAGTTGATAATGGTTTTCATAGCACTACCATGAAATACTATCCATTCTCATTCTTGGAACACCATATGAACAAGTTTTCTGTCTATATGATATGCCATCTCTCAACAGATTGGATGTATAAGCAGTTTATGGAATCTCAGCTGTCTTCTGTTAAAGCAAACAAGAATTTTTCAAAAAAATGTAAAAACCCTCCCCCTTTAAATATATTTTTATTATACTTATGCATTTTATGTGCTCACATATGTATGTATGCATGCACATGATAGGTACATATGTGAAGATCAGAGAACAAGGTGGGTTTGGAGGAATTGAACTCGGGTTGTAAGCCTTGGTGAGAAGACCCTTTACCCACTGAGTCATCATGCCCACCCCTGTTCTGTTTAGAAGAATCTGAAACTGAGAAGAAGCAGTGGGCAAAGTCTTCCTGCAGGACAGACTACTGGCTGGCAGACGTCTGGGTGCACACCACACACAGCTATGCACATAGGTCCACAGTGGGCAGAGGCTCACAGGGAGAGGTGTTTTCCTCTGTGTGTGAGAGGCATTACATCCCACATCAGGTTTCTCCAGGAACCATGCTATCATCAGCCAGAGCTAAGTATATCACATAAAGTTACCAACCACCTTCTGGGATGTACATCAACCTTGTTGCTTGTGTCATCCCAGACCCCATCTGGGGATCTGGCCATCCACATAAATGACACACTTAACCACTGGGCACCACTAATTCATTGATTGCTCAAGTCCTGCTTATTTGTTCAAGCCCTGTGCAATCAGAGGCCTGAAGGGCACCACAAAGATACTGGGAGATTGCAGCGCAATGGGACATTGTGGATGGTCATTCCTCGTAAAACATGGTAGAGATTTCAGCCCTCTACCTCAAACATGGGAGAAGTGGTAGAAAACCAAGTCCGAATGCCTCTCACCCACCACCACGTGGCTGAGCATGAGAAACACCTCCTGGCAATCCCTCCTGCTCCCTCCACCTCCTAGAACTCCTTCAACTCGAGCACTCTCGATAGCTGTTAGCCCCATCCTTCTCTCCTGTTTGAAAGCACTGTCTTTTCTCTAGAAAGGGATCAGATTAGAAACAAGTTCTTCACTCATTTATCTCTGTCTCTGCGTGCGTGCGCGCGCGCGTGCGTGCGTGCGTGTGTGCGTGTGTGTGTGTGTGTGTGTGTGTGTGTTCATGTATTCTTCTGTTTTTTCAAACTTGTTACATAGGGTGACCTTAAACTTCTGATCCTCCTGCTCACCAAAATACCCAGCTTACAGGTGTGCACCACCATGCCCAGCTTACAGGTGTGCACCACCATGCCCAGCTTACAGGTGTGCACCACCATGCCCAGCTTACACAGCACTAGGCCTAGCTGTGTAAGGAAGGGCCCAGCTCCCTAAATGCCTCTTCTTGCTGTGAGAAGGCCAAGTCCCTGGGTCTCCCCTGACCCACTGGCCTCCTCAAGTCTCCTGTACTCTTTCTGCTTCCGCTCTCCTGGATGCACACCGAGGCTCCAAGGTTCCATTTCTTTCCTTTGCAGCAGACATCCCTTAGAGATAACAGGAGCTCTCATAGTTCAGCTAGGTGGCCGGGCTTCCCCTGAGGTGGGGGACACACATGAGGGAAGGTCAACATGACTTTGTTGGAATAGAGATAACCCTACTGAGCAGAAAGCGTCCCAGCTATCTAATCAGTAGGTTTCCCAAGCTTTTCTCATGGACTGTGTTTGTGTTTGTAAAAGAAAACAGCCAAGAGCTGAGGATACTACATCCTTTCTTTATTTCCTTTTCCTTTTCTTCTTTTTATCCTAAGGATTAGGCCTGGACATAGTGAATCATTCTTCTTCTTTTTTAATCAAATAGATGTATCAAAGATCCCCAGAGTATGCAAAGTGGCCCAGGGTGAACCGATCTCCTGAGCTGGGCCCACACTGCACTCTACTCTCTCTGCAGCAGGGGCTCTGGGGACCTGCATGGAAAAGGCTGCCCGAGTGTGCATGAAGAGGAGCTGGGCAGGCCTCTGTGCTGGGGTGGGGAGGGTGGCAAGCATGACTAACAGAGCTGCCAGATAGCAGAGGGCCCAGGCCCAGGGGGGAGGCCACTGCTAAGAAAATGTTTTAAGTCCTCCGCTCTTAAAAACTTCAGCCACGGCAAGAAGACAAGATCACACAAGAACCCAGAAAGCATGGGAACCCACTTCCCTGTAGCATGTGTCCCGATGACACCCAGATGTTAGAAACACCTGGCAGAGAAGAAAAGAGGAAGATCCTAGCACAGCCCTTGTCTGTTTGTGTGTGCACACACACCCCTCGTGTCTGACCACACACTCTAATTCCTGCTGGCTTTCTTCTGAGGCTCTGTATTTCAGGTCCTCTAATAGGACCTTTTTCTATTCACATCCCTTATTCTCTGGACACAAATGGAAGCTTGGGTTTAAAGAAAGGGGACATCTGTGTCCCTGAGGTAGAGCCCTTGCCCCACAGTCCTTCATGGTGGTTAATTAATGTCTCTTCCCTACACATTGTACATTCCTTCAGGGTGATTAGGTTTCAAACCCAATGCTAATCATACTCAGTACCTATAGCTCCTCCCAGCATTCCTTGCCCCACCCCTTACCCTAAACCTCTCCTCCCAGGGCCTGGGCTTCTGCATCCCCTCCCCCATCCTGATCCCTATATAACTCCCAATCATTTTTGGCTATGCCCGTCTCTTGATTGGTGGTCCCTCCCTTGCTCTCCCTCCCCCTCCCTTCTCTCACGGTCCAGGTTTGTCTGCTGGCCATGTTCAACCTGGACTTTCCCCTCTGTAGATAAATAAATAATTTTTATTTATTTACAATAAGAATTCTCCATACTTTAGGAGTAGTCATGTCCTCTTCCTTTTATTTCTTTTGTTTTTTTTTTTTATTCAGTTAGTACGTAGATTTTCTGAGTCCTGGTATAGCCACAGAACCACACATACAGTAGGTATTTAATAAATGGGGGATATCCTGACTACAGGTAAGGGTAGGTGATGGAACTGTGCAGTGAGGTACACCCTTTAGGAAATTTAGAGATCCTATGTGTTCTCTCTATACTCAAAGGTATAGCCTTGGTTTCCCTCTCTAAAGTAATAATTTGCTGGGACCTAAGAGTCTGGTTTTGTTCTGTCCTCCTCATCTTGAGAGCACTTCCTGATAGCCTCCGAGAAGAGCTTGGTTGGTTCCTAACTTCAATGCCAGCCTTTCCTGCCAGGGCAGTTCTCCTAGTTGCTACTTACAGCTCTCCAGGGCCAGCCTTGGGTGGTTCCCAAAGGCCTCAGGTGACCAGGACTAGGATTTCAGAGGCCTGAATCCCAGGCCCTAGCAGATGGTATTCTAAAGGAGGACGCAAGGCTGCAGTTTCCTGTCTCAGAATCTTTGTCACCACGAGCCTGCAGAGCCAAGCCATACCTCAGGTGAGCGGCCAGCTCTCAACAGGCTGACTTTTCCAGGCCTGTGCCACTCAACAGTGTGTCCCCGACTCTAAGGTGTAGCACAGAGAGGCACTCAGCAGCCTCTCAGGTGCCTGCACAATCCCAGCACCCCAGGCATTCCCAGCTTGCTGGCCCTTCAACCCACCCCTCTCTCCTCCCCTCTCTAAGCAATGCCTTCCTGATTCCCTTCTGAGGAATGAGTTCTTTGCCACTTGGACAGGGTCTAATGGGAGCATCATTCAGGACATATGCCTTCTCTCAGTCTAACCACAGATACCTGAGCCCCCAGCACAGTACACATACTCTCCCAGGAACCTGGGCTATGGGCAGAACCAAGGCAGTAGTGGGTGTTGCCCGATTCTAGCAGCAGCTCTGTAGCCACTTTCCATCTGCTTCCACCAAGGTACTCTCTGGGCAGCCAAGCCTCCATACACTTGCCCTCTCATCCCAGCCTTCTCTCTGATCCTTCCAGCTGCCAGCTGCTGC
Organism: Phodopus roborovskii; assembly: GCF_943737965.1. Classification (NCBI taxonomy): domain Eukaryota; kingdom Metazoa; phylum Chordata; class Mammalia; order Rodentia; family Cricetidae; genus Phodopus; species Phodopus roborovskii. The sequence continues at coordinate 38,484,603 of NW_026126480.1, forward strand.
CACAGTTTTCTACTTCCTGTTCTGCTGCACATAACCAGGAAGCCCCAACTGGCATGCCTACATCCTAGAGCAAAAGTAAGTCGACCACACATCTGTCTTGAGCAAGCTGAACCACACTCATGTCACAGCAGCAGGGTACAACTGTGTCTCCGGGCCTGACACCATCTCCTGCATGGCCTCGGTCTGAGGACTCTATTGCTCTGAACTGTTTGCTAAAATGGCAATGTTTCCTCACCTTGTGGCACTGGGGTGTGTGTTGCTACAATGCACAGAGGATGCTTCGGTGTAGTCATGGGTGGCCAGAGGGGGCTGGGTACATAGTCCAAAGCTTCAATGTAGCCCAGAGTAGTTGGTGGGGGTCTGGTGTATAGCCCTGATAGGAACATTCTCCCCACCCCTTCATCCCAGGAGGCATCTGAGATTTCCAGTCAGTCTTCTGTTGATTGGACACACTAGAGTCACTTCAGTACGTTTTGGCTGTGCAGAAATCTGGGGAGTCCAAGCTCAGCTTCCAAAAGCCCCTTTCAGGAAAAGGCTTCTTGAAATAAGAAGTCCGCTGCCAAGTTGAAACAGCACATAAACCTTAGAACCCACAGATTTGAGGGAATTCTAATCTTGGCCCAAACTGGCAGAAGGAGGGATGTGGGGGAGGGGAGGATGAGTCAGAGATTCCACCCCTCCGAGGGGGCAGCCTAATATGGCGTTGGGGAGCAAAGAGAGACAACTTAGGTATGCCTGGATTTTCAGACTGGAGCCATGGCTCTGGCCACAGACCAGCAATGCACCCCCACACAAATGCACACACCTACCTCTCAGACACACAGAGCAGAGCTTAGGGTAGGGAATGAATCAAAACTGAGTCCCAGAGCAGCTTGGAAGAAGCCAGCTGACCTACTTGCAACTTGACACATGAGGTGACAGCTTTCACCCACAATGGACCAAAGCTCGACCCCAAGTGGCCCTGTGTCTTTGGGCATAGTAAAGCCCCTGGCTGAATCTAAGGTCTCCAAAAATGCAGCTGCCTCTGGATCTGTGATACAATACACACGGAGGCTTCATCCCAAAGGACCTCTCAGCGTATGAATTTCTGCACTGGGAGCAGAGAGCTTCCAGAGGCAAGCTTTCAACTCCTACCCTAACTCTACAGGGTATGAAAACACAAGTTCAAGATGGCTCTTGAAGGAGCTGGTGAGGAGCTGGCTTAGTTTGGTCCTGGCTAGGCTCCTCACTAGCTGTGTGACTGTGGGGATATGCTGACCGTCTGTAAACTGATGGCAGTGGGGATGTGTCCTCATATCCAATGTTATTAAGAATCATCTGGAAGAGAGTTTTGCTGAGCCCTGGCTCAACAGACTGGGAAGGAGCCTAAGAATCTGAACTTCCAACAAGTCCCTAGGGTTAAATTAATAGGAGGAAAGAGTGTTTTATCTTATCTCTACATCCCAAGTCCTCTAATTAGACCAACTTAGATCCATGACCACCAGTCTGGCCAATAGTTATATAGCCACCTTGTGGTAATTGGCCAGGCCACAGTCCTGGGCTCCATCCCTGGAGACAGGATTAATCAACATCCTCAGAAACACATCAAGTAGCAGTAGGGTTGCTGGAATGAGTCAGGGGAAACAATTACACTGGAGAGGTGAGCAGTAATTGCCCATGGGGTGGGTAGTGGCAGAGCCATCATGGAGCCCGACGAAGCTCTGTTCTCTCCAGCACACCTGGCTATTTCTGTTTGGACCCTCTGTTGAAGAGATCAGATCTTGGTGGTGTTTGCTAGAATGGGCTCCTAATGAGGGCAGGGATACTATAGAGACACCATCTTCTCCTTCAGTAGGGACAAGGCCTAACCATTACAGACAAAGGAATTATATCCCAATACTTCCAGGAGGGAAGTCATTACTTGAACCCTCTTCAAAAGACACTTGAGTAACACTCTCTGGTCACCTGGGTGTTCCATGTACAAACCTGTGTTCTGCAACAAATATACAGACGAATATAATTCAGTCTTGGATGCAAAAACATTTTTTTCTAAAAAAAAAAAAATGTGAACAAGCATCTACCATGGAGGGTACCAACAACAGACCAAAGTATAATTCCCCTAAAGTCCATCTCTGCAAAACCAACACATTTATTTGGCCTACCTTATAAGGAGCATAGGTGAATGATTACTTCCGGGAGAGTGAGTGACCCCAAAGCAGTAGCATCAGTAAGGATTCTTACCCAACATGGATGACAACTACTCCATAGCTCCAACGATTGACGGAAGCTCCTCTTCAGCTAATCTCCCAAGGTCTATATACACTATGCCCTCCCAGGACTACGAGGCCTAGTACAGCTGGGGCAGAATTACATACAGCTGGGAGGGACATGTAAGGAGTGGATAGAATCAGTGGTGAGGCTCTAATAAGCCTCCTCTAGCTGCTCCTTTTATGAGGGAACAGCAGCAGGCCTCATCTTGAGGGTCTGCTCTGAAGGACATTGTTCTACAACAATCTGATTCATGAAGTCTGCTTCTGACCTCAGAGAGACTCCTGAATAATGACAATAATAATAATAATAATAATAATAATAATAATAATAATAATATGATGATGATGATGACGACGATGATGTGGCTGGTAGTGTTGTTAGTATGCCTCTCTCTTTGTCCTTGGGGATTTGGCACTTCCTCCTTTGAGGCTGGGATCAGAAATGCACGTTTGCAGTGATCTGCTCTAAAACAGGTCAACAATTTGCCCTCCCTCCACATTGAGCCTTCACTGTCTCACCCAGGCAGGTCTGCAAGCTGAGTAGATGAAAATCATAGAAACAGCATTTGATCCACGGTCTGAGGTGTAAATCTTGGACCAGGAGTGGCTCTCGAGTTTAAATCTCAATTGTATTCAAAGATGATCAGAATCCTTGACTCAAGCTTCATTTACTGGAAAGTGGAATGTTAGACTTCAACCAACATAGAGGATCTGTGCTCAAGAGGTCTGAATTCAATGGAATGAGGCCATGTGAACATGTGTAAGTCCTATTTCTTCTCTGTGCTTCCATTTTCTCACCAGCAAACATAAATTTTATTTTTCATAGGTGGCTGTGAATGTTAACATATATAGAGCACTCGAATGCTTGCCAGCTGTCTGACAAATACTAATAGATATTTGATTCAGATGACATTGATGAGCTATCAGATTGGTTACATGTCTTCAGTCTTGTGCTCCACATGACCATAATCTTGGAGGAGAAAATCCACAACACATGCTAACACTATGATTTGTGTGCAACAGGGACTCTGCCTGGAAGAGACCAGAAAAGGTCTTGGAAGGGAAGGGTGGCTGATAAAGGCCTTGACTAGTTTGCCACAGGAGGGTATTGGGAAGAGGAAACTAGATGGAGTAAGCAAACAGGTATGTTCTGAGCAGGCCAGCTTGTCCATGGGCTGATGGCTTCAGGCCAAGAGAATCGTACAGTTCGGAAGGGGAAGGATATGACAAGTCTGGAAAATTGGTTATGTAGCATACATTGATTTGCCTGAGGCAGCAAAATGCAACAGAAGTTTTAATAAAGAGAATGGAATGGGACTGTATAATCTAAAAAACAAAATAAACAAACAAAAAATCCCAAAACAAGCAAAACTGAAACCTGAAATTGGCAACAGAATAGAAAGTAGGGCAGAGAAGAAGGGGTGAGATTGAGCCATTTGGGAAGCTGGGCCTAGGCAAGATGCCATGGAGATGGGAAAGATGGCCTGGTTTAGGACACTTTGTAGAAGGGTAGACAGGAAATGATGGCCAAGTGAATATTAAATAGAGAGAGCAGAGTAGGGGGCATCAATCTCTACCTTAAGAGGTTGGGTAGACATCTTGATAGGTTAGAATGTTCAAGAAATAAGAGCTTTGTGAATGGAGCCCATGGACAAATATCAGGAATAGTTATAATCTCTGCAGGCCACCATTTCACACTTAGTACTTCCTATTTCTTTAAAAAGAGAGAGAGAGAGAGAGAGAGAGAGAGAGAGAGAGAGAGAGAGAGAGAGGAGAGGGAGGGACGGGGGGAACAGAGTCAACGTTCAAAACTTCCCCTGAGAATACCTCCATGAGGGCCGGAGCTCCGTTGTCTGATCATTCCACCCAGATCATTCCAAATATATCCCTAGGCTCACTCAGAGAACAAATAAAACAGCTACAAATACAAACCAGTGCTCACAGAGGGCTGGCACATGCCCAGGTATTCTCAGCTATCATTAATTAACACACTTAAGAAACATCTACTTTATAGATTCTGCCAAAGCCCAGTGTCTGTCTCCAGTGCAAATGGGAATTCTCCTTTATGTTACCCTGTCCTCAGAGAGAGAGAGAGAGAGAGAGAGAGAGAGAGAGAGAGAGAGAGGGAGAGAGAGAGAGAGAGAGAACCAACCTTAACCTTGGAATACATAGAGGGGATGTTGGCTTTAAAATTAGAGGTTGGAAGAATGCATACTGTGAAATCCCAAACCCTAGGCAGGATCTAGGGAGCCGCAAACCACACAGATTTGAACTTCAAGAGGAGGGCTTGGAAATAAAAAGTCCCAGGTTCAGCTGGGGAAGGCCGAATTCTCATCCAAAACGCATCTTTATGGCTGGGCTTTGGGGCCTGGAAAGTGTTCTTCATGGAAATGCTGAGTAGTCCCTCCACGTCCTACACCAGTGAGGTCTCAGCTCTGAGATAAATCAGACTTTCCCCTGCAACTAGGTCAACTGGATGGGTGGCAGGAGATTCCCGGGGAGTTTGTGTTTTCGAGGACGTTAAAGAAAGAATTGCATTATGGACAGTGACATCCTTTTGTTTTTAATGTATTTATTCTTTCACAATTTCATACATATACAAGATTTACTTTCCCCCTTCCCACTATGCTCTCTCATTCACTCTCCATTTCAGAGTCCCATCTTCCCACCAAGCCCCAACCCCTTTCCTGTCTTGTCTTTTGTTTATTTTGTTTGTGGTCCACTGCATTGAACTAGGCTTTCTTGCTTGAGCATGAGGAATTCTTTTACTCAAGTAAGAACAGTTTACCAGTGGCTATGCCGTTAAAGACTATGAATGCCCTCTCCACCATCAACCATTAACTATCAATATAGCTCCCCCTGTCTGTACTGAGATGTAGATGGACCCCATCTACTGCTACTGTGAGTTTATGTGTACAACAGCCATTCCAGTGGACCTAAGGTCTCTTACTGACCTTGCCTCTATCTGAAGCCCAGTAAACTACTTGTGAGAAAGAAAGGGCAACCAGACAAACATCTCTTCTTGTCCAGAGGTGCCATTTGTGAGCCTTATATCATCAAAGATCCTGGATCACTAAGCTCCACACAGGAGCTCAAGAGTCCACAAAGACCAGAAGACACTTTTAGGAGTGATGTTGGCTGGCTAGGTGGACATTGACCAGATGGCATGTTATGTCCAGTCTAAAAGGAACAATGTCTTACACACACCCAAGGACTGGGACTATAAGGAAAAATGGCACCAGCATTGAAATTTCTAAAATACTCATTGAAATATGCACACTCTTGAAATCCTCTAAATTTTAACATTGAGAACAAGTTCCAAAATATCTTAGACACAACACGGGCCAAACAAAGCATAGCACACTGGCGCCCTGCAAGATCTGGGCTCTGTTGACTCCCAATGTTATCAGGACAGAATTTCAACATGTCAGTGGAAGGAGAGAGAAGCCTTGCAGCAAGCAGAATTAGGGTGCAGCCAGCTCCCAGCCTGAGTCCCTTCTGCAGCTCTTCTACCTACCACTATCTATGTTGCTTTGGCCTCAGATCCTCAATCTGTGAGGGAAGGGGAAAGGGAAGGTAGACATCAAGGATTGTCTTCAACCAGTATTCTATACCATTTGCTAAATAAGGTATTTGCTGCAAAGCAGAGAAGCTCTTTAGCTTTTGATGGCTCAAGAATGAGGGGAGGTAAAGCCCTGGGTAGAACATTCCAGATCTCAGGTGATGGCTTATGAGGACTTTCCCTAAAGTGGCTGAAAGTAGACTGAGAAGATGAAGCCACACCTCGTGAAATACAGTGGCCATGCCACGTTTGCATAGGTATCAGCCCTCAGCTGTATCCTTAACTTTGCAAGAGGCTTATCAGTGCCTTTGTCTACAGTTGGAAAATGAGGAACTGGAGGCTCAGCAGGGCTAAATCAAGCATGCCAAAACAAGAGAAACAAGGGAAATATGGAGAAACAAAAACCACTTATTTACAATTGAATCCTATTTGGTTATTTTCCGTTACTAACATTGGTTAGCATACTCAAGAGACTTCCACTTTAAGATTGTCTTGGGTTACTAAGTGAGGTTACTAAGAGGGAGAAGGAGAGAAAGAAATCATGGAATAAATATAGAACACAGTAGCTTTAAAAGGTCACTAGCAAATACTCGGTGCCTATCCCAGTGGTTATCAGAGAGGCTCTGCTGACACCCGATGAGAGCAGATACAGAAACCCACATGAGGCAGAGAGACAGAGAGAGTCCAAATCAGGGATCTCCATTAGGTCCCTCCTCTCAGAGCTCATGGAAAGCCTGCAGAAGCAGAAGAGGAGGAGGAAGACTTGTAGGAGCCAGAGTGGTTGAGGACATCAGAACATAGCCCACAGAATCAACTAAGCAGGGCTCATAGGGGCTCACAGTGACTGAAGAGACAACCACGGGGCCTGTAGGGTCTGAGCTAGGTCCTCTGCACATATGTTATGGTTGTTAGCTTGGTGTTCTTATGGGACTCCTAACAGTGGGAGTGGGGGTTATCTTGCCCAACCTTGATATGAGGGTTTGTTCATAGTATTATTGTAACTTGTTGTGCTGTGTTCAGTTGATATCCCTGGGAGACCTTCTCTTTTCTGAAGGGAAATAGAGGATCAGTGTATCTAGGGAAGAAGTGATGTTTTGGTGGGGGAGGAATGGAAGGAAAACTTCAGTCAAGATGCATTGAAGAAAAAAAAAAGGTCACTAACAAAAGGCCATGATAAACTGAGGCAGGGCTCTGTAAGGAAAAGTCACCCTTTCTGGGCAATAAACACCCAGCTCTTAATTGGAAGAATGGGGCAGACCCATCTACAACCATTCAGGAGTGGCATGGGAAGCTCGGCATTCCAGTTAGTGCAACAACCTGCCTCATCCTGGACTCCATTTCTATTTGTTTGTTTGAAAATTCTTCAACCATGTAGCAGACTTCTTTTACAACTCTGTCTAAAAACAAATGAGTCATGTATAAAATGAATGAGAATCTCTCTCTCTCTCTTGATTTTGGCATCTACACACTGAAGGTAGAAGAATGGAACTCTGTAGATGTATATTTGATACCCGTGAGAGACAAGTCTGCTGGACCACCCTTCTGCCGGAATGTCCTGGTATCAGGGAGGACGTAGTGGATGTGTCCCTATCCCCTGACCCCTGAGAGAACTAGGATACTTCTCTCTAGCACTTGAGACAGCCAGAACCACCTGGAAAGCTCCTGTCTGCCTCTAGCATATGCACTGTGTCCCAGGCAAAATCTTGAAAGGAACCTATGTCTGGGCTGTGGTGTCTTTCCCATGGCCAAGCTGTCCTTGAACTCTCCAGCTTCTTGCCTCAACTTAGGAAGTCCTGTGGCTGCAGATGTGTGTCACCACACCCAGCCTATAAATACCTCTGTTATATTTGCACATTTGCTTGTTTTGCAGCTCTGGAAATAAATCCAGGGCCTTGTAAATAAGGTATGTCCCCAGCCAATCTAGTCTAATTTCTTATTTACACAAACCTATGTATCAGATTTGAATAGTGTTTTGCCTCTTCTCTGGGATTTTTCAAGGTTATCCAAGAACAGCCATCTAGAAAGCAGCATCAAGGGTTGTGATTTTGTCAGTATGTTATGCTTGAGAAACCTGGGAACACAGGGCCTGAGTGCTCCACCAGGGTCACCTGGATGGTGGGGACTGAGATGGGTTTGAAGTGCGACTTCCAGACTGCATTGATGTTGAGCTTCCTGGCTAATGTACCATCCCTTCTCAGCCTTAGTTGAAAGTGAAGGGGTTCCTTGTGTCCCACACAGTATGTGTCCAATGGAGGAGGTAAATGTTGGCTTTGAAGCCAGTAGTCACTCAAAAGCTACCCCATTGGCCTGGGGGTGCCCACAGCTTATGCGTTGGACTGTGAAGAAGAGTAGTTTGTGTATCTTCAGTGGATAATATCTAGGACTAAATAATGAGAGCAGGGCAAAAGTAAGAGAAAAGCACATTCTAGCCTTGTGGTGTCATGAGTTAACTGTCATGAGTTAACTGAACTCACTGAAAAGCTGGCTCTGGAAGTGGGTTGTCCTCCTGCATTTCAGACCCACGCATGTTTATCTTACACGGTCTTCCAAAGCCTCTTGTCTAGGGCTGTGCTTCCCCTCCAACTCTTTGACAAGAAAGAGAGAGAGCAGCAAAAGAGCCCAAAAGTAAAAACATTGTGTCTTTAGCAACAGCTAAAAGGTAGAGCAACAGGGGTTACTATTTTTTAGCCCATGATATGAAGGTACCTCCAGTGGGTAAGGGATACCTGAAGTTCAGCCACAGAATCTCATCCTTAGAGAGAAAGCTCTAACAGGAAACCCAGTTGGAGTTTGCTGGATGTTGTAAGCACTTTGATGACATTGTCTCTGTGGGTTTCTATTTTTTCTTTGACTTAGAGGATGCCTGGTCCAAGGGGATATACCACTCTGTTTGGGGGCTCTGAGTTGTGATCCCCAGCTGATTGTCTCAACTGAGAAAGCCACAGTTGATTTCTGTAGGAGAGTTTAAGTCCCTGGTTTGATGATGTCTTTCTAACCATCATCTAACCAACAACCACCTCTTGCTAGTTATTCTTTCACTTCAGTTTGCTATGTACTTAATAAACTCACCCACCCAAAGCTAAAGTATGGTCATTGTAGATTGTTTCTATACTATGTAAAAAAAAAAAAAAAAAAAAAAAAAACAAAAAAAACAAAAACAAAACTGATTTGAGTATATCACACCTTTCCATCATCACCAAATTCACACACTGAAGCACCACACCCTAACGTAGAGATGGATTTTGGAGATAGGGCTATGTTAAAGTTGAAAAGGGTCTGTAAGGGTATAGCCATCTCTTTGTTACTTTTCTTCTTGCTGTGGCAAAACACCTTGGCAAAAGCAATTTAAATTAATAGGTTTATTCGGCTCACAGTTCAAGGTTAGAGCTGCAGAATTTTGAGGCAATTGTGGCCTCAGGTAGGCAATTGAGGTCAAGTTGTGGCCACAGGTAGGAAACAGAGAATGATGGATGTCCATGCTCAGTTAGTTTTCTCCTTTTTAGGCAATCTAGGACCCAGGCCTAGGGAATAACACCACCCATTTTAGGGTGGCTCTTCCTTCCTTAATTAACCTTAGTCAAGATAACCCCTTACAGGCATGTCCAGAGATTTGTCTCCTAGGTGATTTTCGATCCTGTCAAGTTGATACTATTAGACATCACAGGTTTTATCCAGTAGGACTGGTGTTCCTCTAGGAAGTCTCTTCCTCCTTTTGTTCCTCATCCTTTCTGTTTCTCCCTCCCTGCCTTTATGACTAAGCACCAAACAAAAACCACTGGAGGACTCAGAAACATGTGGCCACCTGTGAGCCAGGGAGAGGCTCCCACCAGACCCTACCCGACAGAAGGCTCCCCGAACTTGGACTTCTAGCTTACAAAACTGTGTGAAAACAAGCTTCTGTTACTTAAGCTTCACATTCTGAAGTGTTTTGATTCTGGCAGCCAGAGCTAGAATCACAAGGACACACCTAGAAGACGAGGGAGGAAGAACCGTCTTTGCAAGGGTCAGGCACCACCCAAAGAGGACCCAAAGTCCTCTCTGCCTAACATACGCCCTACTCCCATGATCTCCTCTACCCTAAGGCATTCTATTCTCATTGGCTCCTGAATGCCTTTCCCCTCATGGAAACATGTTGTGCCTACTGCAAGGATATACCAAGACTGTTGGCTCTGCCAAGTAGGAAAGCGCCTTCCTTGCAGAGACTATATTAAACGTAGACCTAAGTCCCCCTTTGTCTCCTACTGGGAGGTCGCTTTAGTTTTTCAAGCCTCATGCTATCTGTGTTCCTCTGAGGATCAGCCAAGTCCTCAAGATGCTTCCCCAGGGTAATACAAGAGATGTAGGCAGTGTGGGGAGGACACCTCATTTTACTTATCTTCCAGAATGGGGAGAAGGGATGGTCAGAACTTGGATGTGGCTGACTGCTTGGGAGAAGGACTAGAATCCAAAAATACTCAGGCTAAATTAGACTCCAACATGTAGCAGGGTCAAACTTGATTGTTAGGGGAGATTTCGCTACTCCCTGTTTCATCTCAGACCCTCATATTCAACCCCCACCTAAACAACATATTCAACCCCCTCTCAGGCCTGATCTGTGTGTGTGTGTGTGTGTGTGTGTGTGTGTGTGTGTGTGTGTGTGTATGCTCCCACGGACAACTATAAACCTCCCCCTCAGGTCTGATCTACAAGAGTGTGTGTGCACATGCTCACACAGACAGCAATAAATGTCCCTTCTCAGGTTATTTTCATGGTCTTTCCCAGTCCACAGGTGCCCTGTAAATTAGGACATGCCAACAATGCATGCCTTCACTGTGCTCTCTGCATCTTCACCTTCTCCCTGCAGCCCACCCAGTCTTTGAAAAGGATCTAAGTTTCCACCCTAGGGATCTGCACAGGGCTCAACTTCCCTAGAGCGGCTGTGTGTACGTGGTTTTCTTTATGAGGGGTCACCCCTTCACCTCCTATCTCCTGCACTTGACTAAATTTACCCACTGTCAGGTCAGTAAAATAAGAGCTAAGTGCTTGATTGGCTTTCAGCCTCATTTGGAAGACAAGAGACTGTTGAAACCAGACCTGAACATTTTGATTATCAGTCTCCATCACCTGTACGTGTTTACAGCCTATGGGGGCTTCTCTGTGGATCTGTTTACATGGGGGAGTTGTGTGCGGATTTATGAGGCAAGTGACTCTTGGGTCATTTCAAGTCTTAAGCAGCTGGAGCTGAGTGGATTCTTTTAACTGCAGTTGATGGCAAAAGAAGGAAAAGAAACAGACAAAACACTCCAAGTTACGTGTCCAGGTGAACTACAGCGGCTCCAACATAGATCTATACTAAGTGACCTTTGCGTTCTGAAGGGAAGGCAACAAAAGACCTCTTAGCCATAGAAATCTGAAAGCACGCAACAGCACCACGGTGATGGAAACCCCAACTGGGCCAGCAAGACCGTGGGAGGGCCATCCCCTGCTATTCCAGACCAGTCAAGAAAGATGGTGTTACAGGACAAAGTGTTCCCTCAATAGAGAGGCCTGCCTGGTTTACCTCTTGCCAAACAAGCACCCCTCACAGCTGACTGTTAACCTCTCACCCTCTTTCCTGGTAAAACAGTGCTGTTTACTTAGCCTTGGGTTTGTGGGTCTCTGTGGCAACCCATTTGGAAGGACAATGGTATGTTGCTTATGTGGCACTCCAGGGGTGAAATGATATCAGGAAGGCTGGGTTAGACATACACATGGATCATCAGCTACCTTCATGTCACCTTAAAAAACGTTTGCTTGGCCAGAGTCATGTTTAGTGGTGTTCTCCACACCCCTCATCTCTCTTTTTAGACTCTTTTAAAAAAATCGGTTTTAAATAGGTATGTGTGTGTGTGTATATGTGTATATATATAGTGAGATATTCATTTTGTCTGCTTCTGTGGCACTGACCACTCCCATTGGGGTGGAGCCAGGGGTGGAAGTGACCTGTGGAACTAGGTCTGAGGAGGAGTTCAGGAATGCTCTCTTGCTGGCAGGATGTGGAGAGGTGAGCATCCGATGGAACTTGCTAGTGTTTATCTATCTAGGTTGTAAGTTATTTCTCCATGAATAAACACCTATTCAGCCTATTTGTTTATCCTGATCCTTATTAAACCACAATATGTATGTATGTAGAGAGAGTGAGGGAGAGAGAGAGAGAGAGTTGGCCCCCATGAAGACCAGAAGAGGGCATTGGATCCCCTAGGTCTGGAGTTACAGACAGCTGTGAGCTACATGATGCCTGTGGTAGAAACCAAACCCGTGTCCTGTGCGAAAGCAGCAAGTGTTCTTAACCACTGAGCCATCTCTGCAGCCCCACCAGCTCTCTTTCAGTTGGATTCCATTCTCTAGTTTCCATCATCTAGTTTCAACACCTTGCTACCTCGGAAGTCCTTGCTTACAAGCCACCTTCAGGGGCCCCGCATTCCACTAGCACATCCTGTCTAAAGCAGGGCCATCAAAGCCTTTTTCACAAACAGCAATGGATGGGTGGTAAGCATTGTCATTCTCAGCTTTGCAGGTTATCAACCATTCCACTCTGCCATCATCCTCCAAAACTGCCCTAGATGTTATGTAACTGAAGGGGTATGGCTGGGTCCCAGTAAACTTTAATTATGAACACTGAAACCGGAATTTTATATAATTTGTATACATCACCAAATATATATTTTTCATCATTTTAAAAATTGTCTCTTTGCTTATAGGAAATAAAAAAAAAAAAAAAAGCAGGCAGGATGTCCTATTGGGTTCAAGGACCTGATCTAAGCATGACTGAGCAAGCCCTCCCACTACCACACTCCCAGCCCAGATTTGCTGGGGGTTTTATAGGTCAGTGTTTTGAATTTGCCTTTCTTGCAACTCTGGCTGCTTGTGGTTGATGACAGCAATGCATGAAATGTCTTTTGCATTTTGGTTCAACTTAAGGGCATCGAGAGGGCTGGGCCCGTGGGGAGAAGAGATCATTTCATAGTACCTTCTCTACAGTGATCATGTGTGCAGAGAAACACACAACCTTTCCCATAGGAAGGAGCAAGGCAAGTCACAGCACCACAAGAAGGAGCTGTCATGAGTCTGTGAGAGTGTCCCAGCCCAGCTGCCTTTTTCCAAGAAACACTCTGTCAGAAGGCTGGGGGTGTTAATACAGTGCTTGTTTAGCATTTAGGGGCCCTGGTTTGTGTGGTCCAGTCTGTAACACCACATAAAGCAGGTATAGAGTTGTACACCTGTAATACCAGTCCTCAGGAGATAGAAGCAGAAAGATCAGAAGTTCAAGGTTACTCTTGGCTACATAGAAGTACAGGGCCAGCCTGAGTCATATGAGGCCCTATATTTAAAAAGAACAAACAAACCAAAACAAAATACTCTACTGTTAGCTAGGACCCAGGAGACTTCCCCCATAGAGAGGACAGCTTCTGCCAGCTTCTCCAAGCCCTGCCTCACACGTGGTATTCTATCCAAACATCTGAGTCAGCATCTGACTTAAATGTAGAATTTCCCTTTGTCTTAGGGTCTCATTTTGGTTTGCTCGTCACAACACCCCCCTCTCCCCGGAAGTAGAGTCTTGCCCTGGAGGAACTGTGAGAACTGCAGTTTCCATCTGGCCTAGCTTTTGGACCAGCCACACTACAAAATCCATTCACCAACTTGGTCTGGTCCATTCTCAAAATGGATAATGGGCTAAAGCCTGGATGGATTGTCCATTGCTTGGCTATATCGTCAAGTTAATGCTTATTTAAGTGGTGAGCACAATAGGTTGACTATTGCACAAACATCATGATTACCTGAGATTCTCATTATTTTCAATGATTTAAAGCACATTAAATGTTTTGGTTTCTTTTAGGAGAGCCCACCAGTAGCTCACTGGGTAAAGGCCTCAAGTCTGATTATTGAGTGTGACCCCTGTAACCCATATAAAGATGGAAAAGCAGAACTATCTCTACGAAGTTGTTCCTTAACCTTCACAAATGTGTCATGGCATGTGCATGCCCATATACATATAAAAAGTAATAAATATATTTTTAAAAAGAGGCATGGAGAGAGACATGGTCCTGGTCATATACACAACCAACTAGCAGTATCTCAATACCTGCATAAAGAGAGAGAGTATGGCTAATATTTGGGTGCCATATAACAGGGACAATTTGGGTCATCCCAGGTAAAAATTTCATTTAACCCAAATTCCAATTGACATGGAGATCATTTATGACCCCATTTAGAGATCAAAAAAATTATCATTCTTTTTTTTCATTCTTTTTTTATTTGGCTTGGTGTTTTTAATGTGTGTGTGTGTGTGTGTGTGTGTGTGTGTGTGTGTGTGTGTGTGTATGTGTGTGTGTGTGTGTGTGTGTGTATACATGTGCCACACATGTGGAGGTCAGAGGACAACATGAAGCAGTCAGCTCTCTCCTTTCACCGTGCAGGCCTTGGGGATTTGAACTTGGGTGTCAGGCTTGGTGGCAAGTGCCTTTACCCACTAAACCATCTTGCCAATCTTGAGTTTGTTTTGTTTTTGAAATAGGGTCTCTCCATCAGGGGGAGGCTGACCTCAAACTTGAGATACTTCCTACATGCTGGGCTCATAGAAGGAGGCTACCTTTCTAAGCTCCTCCTTTATTCTTGGTTTATCAAATGATGTGTTCTGTCCTTTTCCAAGCACACCATGCTACAGATTTTGACTTGCAATGGATACAGGAAAAATTCACTTAAGTCCCCTCAACAAAGGAATTACAAGAGTACCAAGATCCTGAACAGGTATGCCCAGAAGGATGCAAAGTTCTTTGTGGAGAAGCAGAGTCATTTGCCCACATAGATATTTTAAACTAAATTTTATCTTTGAACTACTCCATGGCCTGAGGCTCCACTTTGGAAATGTTTGACACTGTATATCTGTGCCTCTCGTGACTCCTGAATCAAAACTGCAAAGCAACTTTGAGGCTCCCATTCAAAACTTCACCCAAAGCTCCAGGAAAATGGAAGCCAAAGAGGCCCTATTCAGAGTAACATGTAAGACGTGTAAGGCTTCTCTTGTCCCTCCCTGCCCATAATAGACTGCCAATTCCTTTGAAGGCCTCCTAGGATGAAATGTGAGAGGAGATAAGCTCTGCTTTCATCTCTTAAAAACACCAATAAATGAGTAAACAAATAACATGAAAACATGGGCTGGAACTCCAGAATTCATGCATAAGCAATGGCACATTTATCAGTAGTCCCCACAGGCTGCTCAAGGTTGCCAGGCTGTGTTTGGAAGAAAACTGGAGATTGAAGGTAGAGATGAACCAGAAAATCTCCACCCATCATCAAGTGCAGACTTCTTCCTTCATCTCTCAGCCAAGAGGGGAAGGACAGAATTATTTGATATCTCATTGTTGTGTAACGTTTGCTGGGAAGACAGAATCCAATGTCTACTCATCCCAAGTAGGACACCAACAACAGACCACCAAGCCCAGTTTGGTTAATCACAAGCTAGTAGGCTTACTTCTAGGAATATGGGGGAAGGCTTACTTACAGGAGTGTGGGTGACCCTCAAACAGCTACATCACTGAAGTCCTGCATGGATGAGTTCCCCATATCTGCATAGAGTATCCTCTTCAGGTAACCTTCTATAGTCTATGAGCTCCAGCATCTCCCAAGACCACGTGTATCTGGAATAGAACTACATACAGCTGGGAGAGAAGTACAGGAGGGAGGGACATAGCAGCTGGTGTCTCTTGGGGCAATAGCTGCTACATTCAGGATAAAATCAGCAACATTCAGCCTTTCCATCCCATGAGGACCCACAAAACCTCCCAATTATTGAAGCTACTTGGCAAGTGTGGACGGCAGGCCAATTAATTTGGAAGGCAGTGCCTTTTTGAAAAGCCCAGTAAGGCAGTATATGCCCTTGACTCATGATCTGAAAAGTACCCACCTTCTCAGATATGAAGTCCATAGGGCAGACATTTCATACCTGTGAGTATGCGATAATAAAAATACAGACAACAGCAAGTGTTAGCAAGGATGTGGAGAAACTGGGATGGTGTTGGTGGGAACACAAAACAGGATAACTGCTTAGGAAATGAGATGGTAATTCCTCAAAAGCTCAGATACTGAGTTATTCTGTGACCCAGCAATTCTACCCCTAGGTATATACCTAAAAGAAGTATAAGCACAAGAGCCCCTGTCGTAGTTAGGTTTCTAACATAAAGTAAAACATTTAATTGAGGTGGCTCCCTTACAGTTCAGAGGTTCAGTCCATTATCATCATGGCGGGAAGGCAGACATGGTGCTGGAGGAGTAGCTGAGAGTCCTATACTTTGCAGGCAACAGGAAGTCAACTGAGACACTGGATGGTATCCTGAACATAGGAAATCTCAAAGCCCACCCCAAAGTGACACACTTCCTCCAACAAGACCCTACTCACCCCAACAAAGCCATGCCTCCTAATAGTGCCACTCTCTACGAGATTATGGGAGCCAATTACATTCAAACTCCCACCTCCCAAAAACCCTACAGATGAATGTTAAGAAGCTATTCATAAGCTCTATCTGTAGATGAACAAGTTATGAAATATACCCACACAACAGAATATAATTTGGAAATAAAGATGTCATACTGATACATACTGCAATATGGATGAGCCTTATGTTAAATGAATGAAACCAGACACAGAAAGCCACTTACTGTAGGACCCAGTGTATGTGAATTATCTTGTCAGAGAACAGATGAGAATTGCTAGGAAGAGAGTTAGGGAATGACTGCCAATGGGTACTGGGTTTCTTTCTATAAACTTAGGAATGAAATTTGAAGACATCTGGTATTAGATGGTAATGAAGGCTGCATGACATTGTGAATATACTTTACAAAACCACTAGCGTGCATAAAGAATTTCCATTAAGAGGGGGACCATCTGCCAGAGCTAAGCCTCTACAGGTATTCCTTATGGTAAAACCTATGGTGAAATGTCCAAATAGAACCGGGATTTGGCCAGCACCACCAAGCTGTACAAAATATGTCAGACCATTCAATCCCATCTTGCCTTCCAGGTCTTTGTATGGCACCAGGCAGGACACAGTCTTAGTTGTTTAGGCTATTTCCCATTTGGGTGACTTTGCAGTTCAGTTTCAAGTTTCTATCTGTACTACCTAAGCCCTCTGGAACATTATAGAAGCCTTCATTATCCATGACAAGCTGGCAGCCCAAATTGCTGTTCTCAGATGGGAGTTGGATCCTTGAACCATAGCTATGCACACATCAGATACTATGAACTTGTTTTCATCTCCTGAATGGGAAGGTGAAGAAGACACCCCAACATCAGGCAGTGAGAAGTTCCTAGGGGAGGAGGCTGAGCAATGGATGAGGTACCCTTTTTGCAAGGAATCCACAGAAGGGCTGTCTTTGTAGCCAGACTGTCCATCTTTCCCCTCCTATTACAGGCCACAATTAGCTGGACATTGTGGCAGCATTCTGAATGTGCTCCTCCTACCTGGAAACAACAGGGCCCATGGTACACCCAAAACACCTACCATCTTTTGGTTCTCCACAGATGAACTGATTTCCTGGTTCATTGACAACCATCTGCTTTCCAAAGCTTTCTTTTGGTCTGGGATGGGCTGGGGGTGGTGTGTGGGGTGGCTCTGAACTTCAGAGTTCTCATCAAGTTCTGTGTATATTTCTTTAGGGTGGGTTTTGTGTGTGTGTTGTTTGTTTTAAGATATTTCTTATCTTTTTCAGGGATTTTTCTTTCTCTCCATGACAAATATCTCAAAAACAATTCTAAAACTAAAATCTCCAATTAACTGCTTTAGGATTCCTGCTGACCCAGCTCCCTAAAACAGACAAGTATAGCAGTTTGGTTGAAGTCAGTGTCCTATGAGATGTGTAAGGCTGATCTACATAGATGAATGAATTTTAGATCTAGAGCCTGGGTTTGAACACCCAGTAAGGTAAGGTAAGGGCAACAGGTCCATTCTGCCCTAGGCCAAGAGCATCTAAAGGATGGGGATGGCCAGCCAGCAGCATAACCACCCTGCACTCTGGTGACTGTTTTTACTTCTTGACTTCCTCGATATTCTGCTGGAGATGAAACTCAGTGCCTAAACCTTACCACTGAGCTGCAGACACTACCCTTCACCTCCCCCACCCCCCATACCCATGGTTTTTTTTTTTTGTTTTTTTTTTTTTTTCCTCAAATTCTTTTGGTGGGCTCATTACGTCACTCTACTAATAAGAAACCAAAGCACAGACCAAGACCAGATGCCATTCTCCGGTGTCTTGTGAAACCCTGGCTTCACCCATAACCCAAACACAGGAACAGCAGGACAGCACTGTTTAGTGACCCTCAACCCCACACGATTGCAATTCTCGTGAAGAAGCTTCTCCTAAGTAACTATAATGGAGCCTTCTAGGTCCTACATCCACATGCACAGACAAGCAAAACACTGGCTTCAGTTTTAGTGGCAGAAAGTAAACTGTCTCTCCATGCTCCACAAGGAAGGCAGCCTAGAAGGTTGCAGGTCCCGGGACCCAGACAATCTAAAGAATCTTGTGACTGATATCTCCTCGTCCTTACGTCCCCTTTATAGTCTCTCCCATGTCACTTTTCTGGGAAGTATAAAGGACCCAGGAAGGAACAATGTTTCTCTCTGTTGAGTGTCAGTAAGAAACCTAGACAGAGTTGAACCAACTTCTGATTTCCCCCTGATCAACCCATCTATCCCAGGCATTGCTGTTCCCAGGCAACCCTGGTAAGTCACCTCAGTACGAGGCCTTCCAGATTTGCCTTTTGTACATACACACCACCAAACACTCCATCAACAACTCCAAGCACAGGAAACCATTGGGTAAGACACAAATATTAAAAAAATAAGCTGCGTGACATTTATTTTGTCTTGTTAACATTAATATCTGTAGAAACATTTTTATTGTCAGTATAAAAATTAACAGGTTTTATTAAATACTTTCTCCAATTTCAAAACACATAAAATCAGTGTAATCTGCATTCAGGTCGCACGACTGTAGCAAAGTGAGTGGGGTGTATCCAAAGTAAAACACAATACTTGACTACGGAAATTAACAAGAACTGTTATCTTGTCGGATGTAGCTATTAGGCCAGATTTTTGGGTGAGGTCTTGTCAGACGAAGGCGGAAGCCAGTAGCAAACCCTTAAGAAGACAGAAGAAGCTCCCAAACTCTCATCAGAGTAACACTGGGCTTTTGATATTCTGAAGGAACAGAGTACCCGAAGGGTGTTTTGATGCTGAAGATCCTGAAGTTGTTGTTGAAACTCACGGAGAAGTGAGGCTAATACGATGGATTGTAACTCAGGCAGAAGGCCAGCTGCCAGACAGAACCCACTCTGCTATCATTCCAATGGAAGTCTGTCCCCAGACAGTGGATTAAGGCATCTTGGGATGAGGGTGCTGGTACCATTTGATTTGGGAAGCATGGTTTAACGTTACACTGGGGTGACAGAGTTTAACAGGTTCCTTGTAAGTGGGCATTGAGGTGTCTAAACATAGTTATCGGACAGCAGCATTGAAACACAGACAAATCAAACACATCATTTCCCCCCAAATTAGTCATCTATCGTAAATATTTCTCTTCTCAAAGGATCCAATAACCAGTTAAGTCCAAGCATGGATTAACTAGTCCTCTGTGCTGCCTGCATAGAAATGCCACTTAAATTACAAAAAAAAAAAAAAAAAAAAAAACCCAAAAAAAAACAAAACAAAAACCACTATAAATGATTAATCATTTCGTATATTACCAATTGGTTAATAAATTAATGTGACACCATTTTCCCTGAAAGCAAAAGTATTTTTCCCACCTCTGCTCGGTGAAAATTAAGAAATTCTAAGAACAGTATTTAGCAAATATCTATTTAAAAAAAAAAAAAAGAAAGACCAATTTTCTAGGTGCATCAGGACATCCATTTAAAATCAATACAAAAAATAATTCCTTGTAAATATATAATATATATTTATACATAATTTGAATATATTTACATACATCCAGCACCTATATACTGCATTTGTGCTCTGTAAGTATGTGCTGACATATATTTTCTCCAATTATTACAAAATTAACAAGGAAGGCAGAACACGTGTCTGCCTTGAGTCCGACTGGGGCACAATCCAGTACACATAGTGGGTCAGAGAGGGTAGTGTGATGGCTTGCGGCTGTCCACTTATCAGGAAACATTCTCCCTGTTCTGGGAAGGTGACATGCTTCCAACTGTATAAATCTTTACACATGTGCCAAATAACGCTTCCCATTATTTACTCCTCTGGTCCATATGTACAAGTTGACACACACTCTGGAGGCACAGCCTCTCTGCTCAGTGTAAGTAGGTTCCTGGTTCCTGTCCCACGTGGGACAGGAAGACATGTTCGCTCATGTTTTAACACTGCCATTTACGTGTGGATACTGAGGCAGGCAGGGTTCATAAGGCATGGGGTCTGGAGAGAACACAGAATCGTCCCCTGAAGAACAAGAGCTCCTTGTGTCGGGGTAACTAGGAGAATACTGTTCGAGAGGCTGAGTGAGGTCCAAGTATTCCTGTAAGAAGGGAAGAGAGACGTTTTATTTCATCTTGCATCAGGATAACAAGGTGAATACGGTTCGAGAGGCTGAGTGAGGTCCAAGTATTCCTGCAAGAAGGGAAGAGAAGAATCTCATTTCAAACAGAAGCCTCTGAGTCATTTCCATCAGACTTGAGAAAGGACAAGGAACTCCTCCCTCTCCCTCCCTCAGGAAGGATTTGAGAGGCCCACCTCATCCCAGCCCACTGCACAAAGACTTCCCGGAGACCTCAGCTCCATTCCTTCCAGGCTGCCCAGAACTCTTCTCTTATAACATGGCATCAGTAAACCATCAGTAAGTGATAGATGATAAAAACACAGTGAACTTCTTGTTGGTGCTGGGCAGTCAGCCCTGCCCACAGGACCTAGGTGACCCTCGTCATGATAGCTCCTGCTTGGAGCTTAAGGCCCAATGAAGTAGAAACACAACAGGACTCCTTTAAATAGCCAAGCCATGAATATGTATTTTCTGAATTATGTTCTACAGTTGTCGTTTCTAGGACCATTTTTAAGGGAAAGGCGTCTCCACTCATTGCATAATTTAACAGATGTAATTCATTACTCTCAGAAGCTCTCAGAGTTAACAACATAAACAGGTTGGGGGAAGGCTTGGATGCCCTCGTGAATGTTAAATCCATAATGGGCTGCTAAATGAAAGTCTAGGAATGGAAGATTTCAGGCTTGAAAAAACTGAGTTTGTGAAGTTTCTCTGCTCCCCAAGCATCCCTCACTGCTGCCTCTAGACCACTCAGAACTACCCTGGGCAGGGTGTGAGCTCTTGTATGTTTCTGATTGGCCCATGTTTGTTCATAGGTAGTAGAAAAATTAAATCAAAGTCATATCTTATGGCACCCAATGACATGAAATGATATAAAATCACATGAAATAATGTACAGTTCCCAGTTTCAGAGTCCATAAAGTTGTAGCGGAAGGCAGGCATTCATTTATTAACATAGAGTTGGGGTTGTTTTCATGCTAGGACAGCAGAGTTTCGACGGAGACCATATGGCCTCAAAGCTGAAAATGTTTACTCTCTGGCCCTTACAGAGAGTACTGGACAAGCCTGGTTGGAAACTAGGAAAATATTTCTGTGTCTGTTTCTCAATATGTCTCTGTCTGTCTCTCAGTGTGTCTCTGTATCTGTCTATCTGTATGTGTGTGTGTCCTTCCTTCCTTCCTTCCTTCCTTCCTTCCTTCCTTCCTTCCTTCCTTCCTTCCTTCCTCTCTGTTTTGAGACAGAGTCTCAAGTATTCCAGGCTGGCCAGCCTGTTATGTGGCTAAAGATGCCCTTCATCATCTAATCCTCCGGCATCTGCCTCCCCCAGTGCTGGGATCTTAGGTGTACACAATCATGCTAGGTTTACATAGTGCTGGGGGATGGAACCCAGGGCTGTGTGCACACTAAGCAAGCACTTGTATCAACTGAGTTACATTCCCAGCCCCTGAAAAGATTTCTAAACAGGGGCCTTTCTTTTCTCACTGCCTAATGGCACTGGCACAATAGGGTGGCTTTGCTTACATACCCAGAAGCCAGCAACTCCTCTGTGACATGTGGTTTTGCTGAGGGGGGCAAAAAGCACAGACTACAGCATAAACAGCCCCAGTGTTATCAGCAGAGAGTCCATGGAATGTTGGCGACCATACAGTTTAAAAGACAAAAACCACTATAATTCATCACCAGGGTTGGCAAGAGAAAGGGTCGCCATCCAAGAAGGGGGATGTGTCGGCTCCAACAGCATCAGCATTAACCGCACCGCCAGAAACAAACACGCCCACCACATCAAAAGAGGACTTTTTGCTTACAATGATAAAAATGAAATTTTGTCCTAAACGGAACCATTTTTCTTGAGCATGTGGTAATGATTTTAAGAAGGGAAGAAACTTCGATTTTTATATCCGTTAGACAATATGGCATTCTGCTCTCTTATTTTAGGATACATACACATATGAAGTTCAGTAGAAATGGGTCCCTCTTTAAACATAAACATATCAATGTGTAACACTGAGTCAGGGTCCGGGATCATTAAATGAAAACCTCAGTGCCCTTCCCAGTTCTAAATGAAGCTGTAACTTTCAGATCTGATGGGGAAGGCGGGGGTGGTGGTGGTGGATATCACTGGATTCCAAGCCTAAGGTTAAAGGAACTGAGGCTAGAAACAACAATTTTGGCAGGAGAAGAAAGTTGGCTCCCCCCCCCCCCAACTACTCCTTTCCTTTCAACTTCCGAAGGTCAGCTGTGTTCATTTACATGCAAGCTTCCCCTTTGTCCAGCACAAGCCATAGCCAAGAGCACAGGATAAAATTGCCGCATTGAGTCTTTATATCTCTATATTCAACTGTTTTTCTTTTTATCATTCTATTTTTTTTTAAATTAGAAACTAACTGTATTCTTTCCTTTTAAGTATTTAGGAGATTTTAAAACTTTTTTTTAATTGTTGTGAAAACAATTAAAAAATCAACCTTTTTTTTTTCATGAGGGAATATTACTTGGCACATTCAGGGAATATCTTAAAATTCAATTATAATTTCTGGCAGGTGGTTTCCTTGATCAGATTTTTTTGTGCATAGAATATTCTTTCTAAAACATTAAAGGTCATTCGGTTTATGTTAAAGCCAGAATCATGTCTATATTTAGACAAAAACAGCATCATTGGTTGGCATAAATTACAAATACAAAAACTGAAAAATTCTGTGTGTATTGGCATATGCGTGGGTGTACATGCATGTGAAGGCCTTTTTTGATGGGACAGGATCTCTCCTTGGAACTTGAAGTTTGCCCATGAGGTTAGATTAGCTGACCATTCTGCCTCCCCAGTGCTGGGATCACAAGAGAACAGCATCACGCCAGGTTCTGGGTGTAAGTGCCATGCTTGTGTGTGGATCACTCTATTGACAACTAGCTATACCCCACACACACACAACTCCATCCCTAGGATAAATACCTTAACTACAGGCACCAACTGTCAACTTAAAAATCCTGTAAATCACTCATAACAGAATTATGTAATGTAACTCATACATGATATGTGTAACACACATGTCACCCAAAGAGGTCCAAGCCACGTGCCTTTCTAGACAGGCTCACACAGGGCAGGACCACATGGAGACAATAGAATCTCGTTGCCTTTCATTAGCTGGTCAGCCCCTGAGCACCGGCAGCATTCACACTAACTACCAGGACACAGAATCCTGGGCTCGTGTTACATGCTAGTGCCTTCCCACGCACACCAAAATACTACCACAAAACAGTCCCACCTCTTCCTTTCTACACACACACACACACACACACACACACTGGGACACAGCACCAACTGTTGCCATGAGGGCAACTCAGGAGGGTCTCAGCCTCCAGCCTCATGAGTCAGAATTCCCAAAATTCAGTTCTGAGGGGAAAAACCCAAAGAAACAAAACAAAACAAAACAAAACAAACAAAGAAACAAACAAACAAACAAAAAAAAAACACCCAAATGAAAAGGAACATACAGCTTAACTCCACATGATCCCTGCACAAAAACAATAAAGCCACCACCAACTCCGACAGGGGAGTTTGCATTTAACAAACAGGCATCTCCTGAGGCAAGACCAGGCTTCTGGAAGGAAGCTTTTACCTCATTGGTTGTGAGAGTTAGAATCCGATCCAAGTCTTCTACCAACTGCTTGAATGTGGGTCTCTGTGAGGGCACAGCATGCCAACAATCCCTCATCATCATATACCTAGGAAGAAGGGTTTCTCTGGTGAGCTGATGTCATTAAACAACTGGATACACAGATGTGGATGGTTTTAACAGGTGGCATGGAGACATCACCTAAATAACAAAATATAACTACCTACACAAGCAGTAACATTACAGAAACTTTTCTACAACCCAGAGTGCTTTAGGAGGGCGACTCTGCATTCCAAATAGGGACCTCTGTGACAGTGTGACCTACCATGACGTTGTGGCACTTTCCTGTCCTGCCTGAACTACACCAGGTTTTTTTTGTTGTTGTTGTTGTTTTTTTTTTGGGGGGGGGTGTTTAAGTCTATTGACAAAAGTTCCTCAGTTTAAATATATATATATATATTCAGAAACCACAACTTGAAGGTTTATACAAACTAATCTGCCACCACAGAGCTTTGAGCGAACTTCCTGATTAACTCTTGGATAGTCCAAGCTTCCCACCTTATCTTGATTATGAGTTTCGACAGACCCTCTTATGTTAGAAAGAGCAACAGGAACACAGGCACACAATAAATGCCTTTATATAATACTCTATAAAAAGTGGCCATTCATCAGCCCTCCACTGTACACCACAAAGTGCTGGTTGGGATTACTATTCTGAAATCCCCATGAAGGAGCACATAATAGATGGCAGTCTCTGGAACAATCGCTTTCTTAGTTTGCCCCAGAGGAGGGGCAGAACCTCACTGCACAAGGCACGAGTCATTAACACAGCACAATTTTACTTACAGTGCAAGGAAAGTTTCTAGAAACCAGCTCATACTTTCATAAGCAGAAATGGTACCCTAAATATGGTACCAGGATAAACTTTGGGTTCTCTGCTTTAAAATATGGGTATCCAAACACACTAGTCCATTTCTTTCCTTCTCTATTTGTCTGTGTGCATGTGCACACATTTGGAGGTCATAGGACAACCTGAATATTGTTCCTCAGAAACCATCCACTTTTATTATTTGAGATAGGATCTCTCACTGAGCCCTGGAGGTTTGTGGCTTGAGGCTAGACTGGTTGGCTAGCAAGTCCCTAGGATGTTCCTGTCTCCCTCCACCTCTGCAGTCTTTGGGATTACAAGTGCATAAACCACGGTACCCAGATTTTTATGTGGGTGTTGGCAATGAACTCTGGTCCTCAATCTTGTGTGGCAAGCACTTTACCAAATGACTAACTCCTTGTCCCCATCACTTTTTAAAAAATAATGTATTTTCATTTTATTTTATTTAGAAAGGGTCTTCTGCAGCCAAGGCTGGCCTCAACCGTATTAGAACCTCCCTGCTCCAGCCACCATGCTGAGTTGTCATGACAATTATCAGTGACTAAAGGTGCCTTGGAAAGAGTGCTTTTCCTACTTGGCATTGCTGGTGCTGTGAAAACCTTGTACATTCTATAGGGGCAGCCCTGTGGCATTCTTGCTTGATATCTGACCTACAAGTGTTCATGTCACTGCGTGGCACAGCACACTCCTTCCCATGGACATCCAGATTTAAGGTCCACTCCATACACTTTGGAAGATTGTTCTTTCTTTTGGACAAGCCATAGTTGTCTATCTCAGTGCTGGGGTTGAGCCTAGGCAGCCTCAGTGACTCACGACTCTTCTTGCTAGAATGTGTTTAGAAAATGGGGCCCTGAGGAACCCAGGACATGTCTGGAGAAACAGGATAGATGTGAGCCTACTACTTTGTCAGCAGGGGTGGCCATAGTCCTTACAGCTCATTGGTGCAGTTGGCAGGCTTGTCCATCCTGTGTCCCTCCTTGAGCAGCTTAAAAAGTTCCTCCACAGGAATCCCTGGGTAGGGCGAGCCCCCTAAAGTGAAGATCTCCCACATTAACACCCCAAAAGACCAGCTGCAAAGTAAAAAACACAGCATTAGTAATGTGCCCGGATCGCAGAAACCTAAACATGTCAGTTAAAAAAATAAACACCCACTCGCTTCTAACATCCATAGATAAATGAGCCCTCCAGCAATCCATCCTACATGCCCTTTCCTGACCCCCCAGGAGCCTCCCTAAATGAGGACAGCATGTGAATGGTCTGATGGAATTTTCCATTAATTGACAAAGAGCCACACCACTGTCTCTTAAGGTTCTTTGTCTTTTATGTGGTGCTAACTAATGTGGGAGGTCTAGACTCCTCGACTTCAGGCTTCTTCTGTCTAAATCACCCATCTCCCTTTGTGGCTGACACAAGAACGTGGATCTACAGAGGACAGCATAAGGCCAAAAAGCTGACTCTGTCAGAGGAAGCCTATCCCAGATGGCTGGTGGAGCCCTGTAGGGCAAAGATTCTGTGACTTAAGAGTGACGCCAAGGGAGTCAGCACAGGGCTGGGCTTAGCGAGGAAGAATTCCATGCCCCCAGAAGAGGCTCAGCCAACAGAAAGTGAGAAGACCTCACAGGGCGCTGTTTATTCTCAGATAACCACATTTGGATCTCCCCAACCTACTTTGGAGGACTCAAGGCTGGGAGACAAGCAAGCAGAGAATAGCAGGTTGCTTGTGTCCTGCAGCTGTGGAAACTCATGCATCCTGACTCTAGAAGGTCAGTTTCAACACTGAAACTGTCCCTGCTTTTCTACCAAGCATGAGCAGGGGCCACAGTATTGGAGGGGGAGACACTAGTTCAGAGCCTCAGTATATTCATCTACCAATAAAAACTACTACTCCTTCCCTTTGGGAAGGCTGATGGGACCAAGCAAAACCTTTGTCCTAAGGAGTAATTACAAAGCCATAAAAACTTTTAAAAAGGCAGTGGGGGGCATCTTTTACCCCTTTCCTCCCAGTAACATCTTTCAGCTAAATTTCCCAATCTACAATATCAGTTGGAGCCTGGCTCTAACAGTAGTTTAAATGAGTCATCAGAGAAATATTATGTAATTTCTACTGTATTTTTAGAATGTTATCAGAGGCTAAGACAAGACTTAAAAACTTATAATAAGCACACTGAGCAGATGTGGTGATAATACAAACTGACCATGCCTCATCCAGCACTAAGGACAAGCCTGGGCCAGAGAAGAATCACAGTCCCCTAACCAGGAAAGGCTTCAGGGTCTTCTCTCCTCCCATTTTTATAAAGATCGGTTCACACTACATATCCCTGGCTAGCCTTGGAGTTGCTACATGTAGTCTAGGTTGGTCTTGAACTTGTGACTCTTCTGAATGCCCAGCTAAGAGTGAAGAGCGTGCCACCCACTTGACAAATGAGACAGAGTGTGGTGTGAGCATCTGCCATCCATCCGTAATGGGGCACAGTGCTTCCACTGTGGCAGGAGGAGGATGGTGCCCCCCACCTCCCAAAGGCAGGCAGATCAGTAACTAAGCCCTGGGTACCAATCTACCAAGAGCTCATGCCATCTGAGATCCCTGACTCCTATGCGTGCTATGAACATGTGGAAGCTAAGTATTTCTGCAACTCCACCCATATAAGAACCAAGGACAGAGGTTACTTACACATCACTCTGATGAGTGTAAACTCTATCAAAGAGGGCTTCGGGAGCCATCCACTTGACTGGAAGTCGCCCCTGTAAGAAAATATAGAAACCCCTGGGTTTTACAAGAGTAGTGCAGAAGGCCCAACATGGCCATACCCTATGTAAGAAAACTCTCATTTTTGTAGCCCAGACAAGCCTACAACTTACAATTTACCCATGGTAGGCTCAAACTCTTGGCAGTCCTCTGCCTCAGCTTTTGAGCTCCCACACCTAGCTTCCTAATGCTGTCAAAATTTAAAATAAAGGACTTAAGAACTACATCAGTTGGTCAGGTCCTGTAGGGGCTTCCTATATGTGTGGAAGGATATGCTGAGCTTAGGAGAAAGTCTGTATATTTGCTGGAATATAGAGGAGGTTACTACAAACAGACAAACAAACCAAGGTCCCAGATCAAGTCAGGACTTCCTGGCTGGTTCCAAGAACTGGGTCTGAAAAGTAGGTTTAGGCTCCTGTCTCTTCCTCATTTTCCTAGTGTAGTGTGTCTTGAATTTGGGCTCCAAGCCTGAGCACCCATCTAGCACCCAGTAGTAGGTATCCCATGCTCCCTCACATGCCACTCCAAGGTATTCATCTAAACCCCTGAGTGGAGAGAGAACTTTCTAATGGGTTTTATCAGTTTACTACTAAGGGCAGAAATAAGCCCCAAACCCCACACATAATGACTAAGATGCATTTCTTTGTATTCTCATTATCATCTGTCTTCCTAGCACATAGCTATATCCTAGTCAGCCTCTGGACAAAATAGAACCCAGCAAACTTCCAAGCTCTAGTCTTTGCTTTGAGAGCTGAGCCATCTTGCCAACCCTATTATGAAGGTTCCCAAGAGAGCCATACAAACATTTGGAGGTTATTGATTGTTATCCTGTATAAAAGAGTGCTCCATACATACCAAACCTATCTCAGATGTAGCTTAAATTGGCTGATGGAGAGTTAAGCAAAACAACAGAATGCAGTGTGGAGAAAAGCCCCCATAGTTCTCCCACTGATAAACTTGGGTCATTCTGTAACCTTCCCTACCCTGCTCCCCAGTGTTACATCACACACTCACATTTGTGGTCTTTTTGTAATAGTCTATGTTGTTGATATCCCTGGCCAAGCCAAAGTCTGCTATCTTCATCACATTGTTTTCTGTTACCAACACGTTTCTGGCTGCCAAATCTCGGTGGATACACTGCAATCGAGGAAGAAGGGAGAGAAATAATCCCAGTGTGTTTTAAGAATCAAAAGAAAAATAGGCTTTTAAAATAAAAATGCAAGGCAGAAAAACACACCTCAAATCATAAACTGGGTACAGAATACTATAAGAGCAATACTGGGCTCTAAAGTCAACAGGCTAACTAGCATAGTCAAGAGCCCCAAACATGACACCACAATCACTCATTCTAATTTAAATAAACAAACAAAGTTCTTAGTCATCTTAGAAAGTAAAGGTTGATTACATAAATGCATTCTCTTTTATCTGCAAGTGCCCCACAACACCAGGGTATCTCTTGCAGCTTCACACAAACTTGACAATAGATACCATTTGAAAATCTTTGAGTTCAACACTTGCTTTCTCCAGTCTGCTAAAGCCCAACTTTCAGATGACTGGGTTAAAGGCCATCTTCTTCATCTCCTTGTCCCTTCTCTGATAATGTGACCTCATGTCCTACAAACACTTGGTCTCAGTAAGGTCTAGTTCTGTCATTTCTGCCTTCTTTCCCACTCTTGCCTCTAGGCTATATGAGGACCCTCCTCGCTGTTAGACCCAACTCTAATTACCCACTTTTTCCCTCTCTGCAGCTGGACACTGTAGATGCCTGTTTCTAGAAATGGTGTCTTTATTGCAGCCTCTACCACCTTCATTCTCTTGCTTCACTCTCACAGACTCTTGACCGACTCTCCTCTTCCCCTGGCCCTCAAAAGCAAAGAAACTGCTATACGCCGTTTGTGTGTTTCTTCTATCTGTTGCAAACCTCTATCACTATCCTGGCCTCTACTGAGACTGGAGGACTCATTGTCAAGTCATTCTGGGATATTTCCAGACAGTAATGCCCTCTTGACATCTCAAAGTCAATGTTTCTACTCCCCTGACTCCTATCCTGTTTGGTCCCTAAATAGGAAGATTCACACTCTACACTCAAGTCCTGATCAATCTAGCTTAAAGGTGTCCTCAAAGTCTGTCTTTCAGTGCTCATCTCTTAGGCTAGGCTGTAGTCACTGCCCTTCCTCTGTAGACTGCTACACTGACTGTCCAAAGGCTTTCTGGATTCCCCTGTTACATTGCATATACTATGTGCTTCAGACACTATGTCCTTTCCTGGCTCACCGCCCAGCCATTGCCCATCTATCCACATTCTCAGTGCAGTCCGTTACAATGGCCAGCCTGTGCAGGGGCTAAACTGTGTTTGCACATACAACAGGACCTGGCACTTCTGTGCTTGTTAGGATACATCTAATGGGAGATTGCATTGTCCCAACATGAACCACAGTCTCAGGAAGGTCTGGTCACTATTTTTTTTTTTTTTTTTAAACAAAGGACAGACCTTTCAAAGCTATTGTGTTAGATACATGGTAAATAGGACCCCTGGTCACCCACTTCTATTTTTAGAAGAGGTGTGATACAAAGAGGCAAGCATCACCCTCAAACACCTTTCTATAGGTCACGGATCGAGGTTAACGATCACATGAAGTGGAGAGGCTTGGTGTACTGGATGAACAAACTGGGAATGACCTACTGTTAGCTCTCTATGAAATAAATGACCACATAAAAATGGAACATGCCTACGGCTCTGAAACATGAATAGGGAATTATTTTAACTCTGCCCTCACTCATGCCTAAGCATCCCCTGTGTTCACTTGCATGTGTGGGTGGGCCAAGATCAGAGATGAGGAAGCAGGAAAGCCACCCAAGTCTGCATGTCCCCGGCCAGGCTACAAGTGGGAAATGTGAGAGCTCCCAGGGCTGCCTGCAGCCCTGCCTGGGCTGGAGTGCATCGCCGGTTTAGAGGCCTCTTCAAATTCAACTTCCAAGGCCCGGGCCAAGTTCTCCTGGTGGTGTGTGTGTTCCTGCTGACATGTGTTCTTGGGTTTGGCAAGCTGAGTGGTCAGAAGAATCTAGCTTCCCCTGCAGGGGGCTGTGACCACACATGGAGGCTCACCTGGGACAGAGAGGCTGCCATAGGCTACTGCTACCGTCTTGCTCGCTCTAAATCCCAGGGTGCTGGGAAACAAACACCAAGGACTAAACTTGAACCAGTGCTCAAGAAGAAAATAGCTAAAGGCAAACCAATTCCACGGCAGCACACAGAGGTCTGTGTTGTCCTCCAACCTGGAGTGCCTCCTGTCTACAGAATGAAGGCCCTAGGGAAGTTCCCCCACAGGAGCTTAAGGAAGGAAACCCGATAAGTCTGTGATGAAGACAGAGTGCTGGGCCACATGTCTCTTATCTAATTCCCACAGTAACCCATGAGATGTCATAGGTGGGGATGTGGAACTTGCTTTGAAATAAAACTTGCATCCTTGGACTAGAAATAGCAAGGATTTTTATAAATACTATAAGGTAAAAATACTTCCATTGCTATCTAGTTTACTATATATGCCATACTGTCTCTTTCCTTGTCTGACTCCACTTCCTACTCACAGAAAAATGACACTACCATGAGGTCAGGCATCTGAATATTCCCAGAGCTGGGCATACAGTCTGTTCCAGAAACTGCCTCTGGGTTGCTGTCAGAGATCTGCGGTACCAACAGTTACTTGTCTCCATTTACAAACTGTAACTCTGAGGCCCACCACTCCCCCACTTCCTTGTTGTTCTCATTCTAGAACTTTCTCTTCTTTTATAGAAGTGCTACCTTCTAAGGAAAGCATTCTTAAGATCTTCATCCAGCACCCTGCACACCTCTTCAGAGCCTTCATTGAGGATGGGCAGGAGCTAGAGATGTTAAGACAGCAAACCAGAAAAGCCATGTACAAGCATTTACCACAGACTCTTCTGCAAAGTGATGGACACAGCCACATAGGGTGACTAAGCACAGCCTGGGACAGAGACTATTGCTCTGCCTGGATCTATAGAGAATCAGGAAAACCCTGAGGTCATAGTGTGGCTGGCAGAGGCCCAGGGAACCCAGGTCTGGAACCAATCCTTTCCCTTTTAGCCCCTGGACATACAGGTCTCATCCCAGAAGAGAAGACAGTGACGCAAAGCATCCTTCCATGCCTAGCTATCTCTGGACCTTCCTCTATATAGGGATCCTGGACTATCTGTGATGGATAACCTTAAGTATTCACAATTTGCTTGATGCAGATGCTTGCTATGCTATGTCTCCCAGTTAGTGATGAGAGTAACTACAATGGTTATCATGTTATCTGTAAGGACAATTCTATTTCCCATTGCTTCTGCAACTCCCAAATATACTCATTCCTCTGCAAAGTTCATGTGGTAGCCCTTCCTCCACTGTACCTAGCAGCTGCAAACCAAGAAGTCTCAAGTCTACAACATTGGGGTAGCGAGGAACCATCACCAGTTCTGTGACCACATGACCAGTACACTCTTCTCCAGACTCTGAGCAGGGATACACAAATGACCTCAGCTTCAGCCCAGGAACCCTTTTTGTAGCACCCAAGAGTGACATCCTGGCCTCTCAGCCTCCCTCATTTCAGCACTCCCCCCCCCCCCAGTTCACTGCCATAATTGAAGTCACACCCTTTGACCTCCTAATGATGTACGGCCTCAGGGCTGGGCTTCAGCCCATGGCTTGCTGGTTGACACCTTCCCTTAACCAGCTCTCCAATGTGAGTTCTGCATTTCCTACTGAAATCACTTTCTGCCCTGCATCCCAACTCCCAGGTCTTCCTCGTTTTGGGAAGCATTCCGTTTCTCAAGTTGGATATCTGGAGCTGTCTTGATCACCCTCACCTAATCATCCCATTACATGACAGCAGAATGTGCCCAAATACCAATTACCAACTTCTTTCAGTGTCATCGGACCTCCAAAGAGGAACTCAGAATTTCCAATGCATCACCCAAGGGCATACTATAAAGCATACACCTGACCCTCGTACTCACCCCCCCCCATACCTTTGCACAGCCCCAAGGGCCAAGCCCAGGGTCCCTGCCTGGCACTGTATGGCCCTGAATGAGTAGGGCTTTATCATAATGTTTCAAGTTGGCTATCTACTTATTTTTATTTCACATTTACTGGCATTGTTCCCTACTGCTACTCATAACTCTTGCTTCAAGGTATCAAGGATGACACCCTTAGGACATCCAAGCCCAGAAAATAGTCATCTGGGGAATATGGAGGACAGAAGAAAAGGAAGAGGCTGTTCTCCTACCACCGCCTATGGCTGACTAGCTGGCCCAGACTTCCATGTGAAATTGTTCAAACATTTCAAGGTGAAATAGTGCCATGGCTGATCACATCTGCTAGGTTTGTTTATGAAGCTCATTCACTCACCTACACACACCAAAAACAAACACACATGTACACGCATACATGCATACACATATACCTGTATATACATAAATGCACGCACATACATACACACACAAAAATGCACACATGTACAAACACACAGGCACACAAACACTTGTGTGCAAGCATACAACCTGCTTGTTTTTATTGTTGATTGCTTTAGAAGTGAGATGCAAGCAACACAGTGACTTCACATCCTGGTTCCTCACCATTTCCTAATCCAAAACTCCAAAACATTTGCAGTGCTGACAGGATGCCGTGAGTGGAAAATTTCAGAATATAAATTTGTTTTATGTACAAAATCATTAAAAACTATGTAAAGGTACCTTTTGGCCATGTGAATATAGTTCATAGAAAACAGCTGATTTTTACAGACTTGGGCTTCATTTAGATCATGTCTTGTCACGTATAGACAAATATTGCAAAATCTCACCCTAAAACTCTAACTCTGGTGTTTTTAAAGATTTGGGTAAAGCGGGTGGGGGTAGGGGTGGTGCACACCTTTAATCCTAGCACTCAGGAGGCAGAGGCAGGCAGATCTCTGTGAGTTTGAGGCCAGCCTGGTCTACAGAGTAAGTTCCAAGACAGCCAAAGCTACACAGAGAAAACCCTGTCTTGAAAAAAAAAAAAAGGGGGGGGGGTGCTCAAGAGACAGCTCAGTGGTTAAGAGCACTAGCTGCTCTTCTATAGGAGCTGGGTTCAATTCCCAGCACCCACATGGCAGCTCATAGCTGTGTGACTCCAGCTCTAAGGGATCAGGCACCCTCATACAGATAAACATGCAGACAAAACACCAATGCACATAAAATAAGAAAAAAACAAAACAACAACAACAAAAAAGTTGGGTAAGAGATATCCCAATTATGCCTCCCCCATCTTAACACAATGCCATGGTTACCAGAGCCCAAATCCAACTTGAATGAACATAGTAATGTTATTTAAGATATAGTCCATGTTCAATTATCAGTCACTCAAACAGTAAAATCTGACCTTCACCTCCCACACCAGAGGGCCAGTCTAGGATTGTCACAACTCTGCATCTGGTTGTTTCATCTCTTTAGCCTGTTTAATCAAATCTATCTGTCTCTGCCTATGTGTGTGTCTCTCTCTGTCTCTGTCTCTGTATTTCATGTCATCCAGGCTGACTTCAATTAGCTGAAGAGGACCCTGAATTTCCAATCTCCCACCTCCACGTCCTGAGCGCTGGGACCATGGGTGTGTAGCACCGGGCCTGGTTTAAGTAATGCCGGAGATGGGGTTCAGGGCTTCACACATGCCAGGCAATAGCATTCCACTGACATCCCAGCTCCCCCAGCATTTTTTTAAACTAACATGACACAGATATTCTGGGAAGGTATCTTGTCAAATGTCCCACATTTTAGATAATGTCTGTTTCTTGATGCCAAAGATTTTCTCAGGGGCAACCCTCTCTCCACCATGTACACATACACATATACAAAATAAGAACTCAAAACTGTTCAAATTTGGCTTCTTAAAACCTCTATGTCAGGAGGTTTCATAATTGAAAAAAAAAATAAAAAAATATAAGCTCCATAAGCTGTAAATTTGGAAGAAAATAGAAAAAAAAATTGATAAAACAAAGCAAAGCAAAACTGATTGCACACGATAACTCTAAGCCATGTTCCCAGGTGATGGAGAGCAGTGTATCCCTGGAGTGCCTGCCACCTGCACCTCCAACACAGGTCACTCATTCATTCTTGACACTAGCAAGGCCCCTGAGGGAATCCAGATTTATGACCCTTCAAGTAGCCCAAGCTCCAAGTGACAGACAGAGGACCACTCTCCCCTACCCCCCCCCACACACACCCAGGGGATGCTTTTTGTCCTTGGCAACCTGAGGACTTAAGGACAATGGGACTGCAGCAAGCTCCATTCCAGGTAGGAGCCAGCCCATCTCTGCTCCCCAGCACCTTGTGCCCTACCTCTACATGTGGGATTGAGGAAGGGTGTCCTAGGTACTCGGAAATACCCATGAAAACACTGAGCACCTGCCTAACAGCTTCCAGAATAACTGGAATGCTTAGAGTTCCATTGTAAGTGGTTTGTTTGGAATGCCAACCATTTACCTCAGGGGACCTGGCCAACTTCTGACCACAGACTCACTGAAGGAGACAAAATAAACAGAAATCCCAGACTCTCGATGTCAAAACTACTCCTGTGCTCAACCTCCATTCTCAGATCATTTAATTCCACATCAAGCTGATCACTCCAAACGTAACACCCAAGTCCATGCTCCAAGCTCACTCCAAATGAAGCCAGATCAGCCCAGGAGCATCACACCTGCCCGGCCTCAGAGCAGAGTCCACGCCCCTGCAGTTGTTAGTTATGAGGTTGTGAGGTTGCTCTGGCCTTTCAAGAGTCCATTAAACTGGAATCTGAGTAACACCACAAACATTTTCCAGGTTGTACAAGACATGCAAGGACTTAATCGAGCAAATGAACACATCTGAGCTGCCCAGCTTCTGCAAAGACACTTAAATGGCTCTGCAACCAACCAAGCAGAATGGGAAGGACTCACTTTTTGGGAAGCCAAGTATTCCATGCCTCTAGCCAGCTGGTAGGTACAGGACACCAAGTCCTTGAAGGTCATCTGCTCCTCAGGAACTCGGTTAATGTCGTAGGAGTACTCCATGCCAGGTGGTCTCCGAGCTCGGAGGTATTCCCGGAGATTACCTTTCGAGGCATATTCAACTATGACGTAGAGTGGTCCTGTGACAGAGAGAAGAAGCTCCCTAAGGCAGCGAAGGCAGGAACTACCCTTGGGTGACTCAGCAAAGCTTTTCGTCACTTACAACCCACTGTAGTTTTGTAGTGCTTGTGAAGTGAACCCAGAACCTTGAACACATTAGATAAATGCTGGTTACATAGTCCATCACTCAGCAACAGCCCTAACTTTTTTTTTTAAGGTTTATCATGCAGAAGGCATGGACGAAAATAGACCCTTTTTTCCCTAACCTTCCCAAAATGATGACGAACAACATGATAACTGTCAAAGGTTTAAAGAGATAAAAGACGTAGCTATAGTAATTTTCTTGTCAGTGCCCTTCTTTCTCCCTCAGCCTTCCTAATGGTGCCAACCTTTCATTCAGTTCTTCATGTTGTGGTGACCCCAACTATAAAACTGTTTTCGTAACTACTTCATAACTGTAATTTTGTTACTATTATGAATCATAATGTAAATATCTGATATGCAGGATATCTGTGACCCCTGTGTGCACATACACATATATTTAAGTATAAGTAAATATTAAGTTTATAGGATGAAATAAAAGATGAAAATTTAGATGGCTTCAAATAGCCAGAGCACGGTATATACTCCAGGGCTAGAAAGAATGGTCCCCAGGCCACATCCTGAGTCATCACATTTTATTGTCACACAGCCATGCCCATTCATATCAGTATCATAATGGCTGATTTTCCAATTTAATGGTAGTGACAAGTAATTGTAACAGAGACCACAGGTCCATAAAAGTCTAAAATATCTACAATTGCCCTTTGGAGAAGAAGGTTCCAATCCCTACACACCTAAAGGAGATGCCACACAAGCATGAGTCTACTAATTACTGTCAAGTTGATTTCTAATGTGCCAGTAGGCATTCCTGGGAGCACCCAGGGAACCATTCCCCCGGGGGAGACCTTTCTTTCCTTCCACACTCTCTCTGTACAGCTATTCTTGAGAGCTCAGCCAACTGCTGCCTATAGCAAGACAGGATTCCCCAGCCCCCATTTTAAGGGAAGAACTTCTCAACCAAAGCATGCTGGTTTTACTTCAAGACATCTCTCTTGGCCCCTCACACAACAAAAGCATCAGAAGAAAGTCCTTCCCAAAACAGCCCCCATGCCCAACTTTTCACGCCCCACCCCCAACCAGGGGCCGCCACAAACCCGCTGTGCACCTGTGGCTGGTAACATCTTCCCAAGGGTAGAATAAAGTGACGTTTAAAAACATGTGCATGTGTACATATGCATATATTTGTTTGTATTTGTGTATGTGGGCACACATGCAAGTATGTGTGCATATGTGTGGCAGCCAGAAGATAGTCTTGTTTTTTAGATAGTGTCTCTCACTGACCAGGAACTCACTGAGCAGGCTAAACCAGGGGGTGGGGGAGGGGACAATGAATCCTGGGGTCCACTTTTCTCCATCTCCCCAGTACTAGGATCACAAGAGCTCACCTCTAAATATGGATTTGACAGGTCCTCATTTTTGCAAGGCTAGCCCTCTATTGACTGAAATATCTCTCCAGCTTCTACTTTCCTGTATTTTTGAGACTGGTGTCAAACTTGTGATCCTCCTTGGATAGGTGTGTACTGCGTGTCTGAAGGAGATATATGCCCTTAAAATGCCCTACAAACAGAAACCTGACAGCCCAGTTGTTTCTAGATAACATCTGCTGGCCAGTGGTGCAGTGTGTGGACAGAAAACACACCCTTCTCCTACTCACCATCCTGGGTGCAGGCCCCCAGGAGGTTGATGATGTTCTTATGTTTGCCAATCATCTTCATCATCTCCATCTCTGACACCAGATCAGAAAGGTCTTTCTCTGTGGCATCATCTAGGAACATGAAGTAGGTGTATCATAAATCAGTTGGTTTCTGCCAGGCTGTCATTCTTAGTCATCAAACTCATTTCTTAGAAAGCCATGGAGTTGAATTTTAGAACCAGAAACATTTCCCCATCTAATCAGCAAAGAGATAAAAGCTGAGGCAGGGGAGTGTCATGATCAGTACCAAAGAAGTCACATGGTCAAGAGTTGGGACCAAATCTAGGCCCCCAACACTAAGGCCAAGCCTTTTATAGCAAAGTTCTTGATCATGAACTAACCCTATTCTCTGATGTATTTTAGGAACCTTTACAGAATACACCAAACTTCCTGATGCTCCCCCCCCCCCGACCCCCCAACAACTCTAAGAATGATGGGAAGGAAACCATAGGAGGACCATTGGGAAGTACTATAAAATTTGTTTTTACAGAGAAAAAATTCCAAACATAATCTTTAGCTTATTCAAAGTTAGGCCCAGGAAGTAGCCCAGAAGGGCATCTGTAAATGTGTATGCATACAGAAAGTCTGAGTGAGCAAAAAGCCTTCTCAATAGCTCCAATTATCACCCTAAAAGAGAAGTACAAGCCATGTCTCACATGCATGGCAGAGACCCAGCACACATGGGCTCACAAGGCGCTTCAAATGAGAAGATGGACCATTTCCAGTGTGCTCTCCTTTAAGTTAACTCTTCTGCTATCACTTTGTTGTGTGTAGTGCTAGGACTCAAACCCAGTGCCATGAGCATGCCACTCAGACATTCTACCACTGAGCTAACTCAAATACAGAAAGGAAAAAAATCTGAGCTGAAAAAAAGAAAAGAGTAAGGGCTGAATCTGGCTTTAAAAATGAAATAAATAGGTCTATTGTAACCTACATGGAAAAGAAGGAAGGGAGGAGGGAATAGAGCAGCCAATAGACACACACTTAGCATGCTGCCTTCCCTAGACCTTGCCGTACTCTGGTTGTTACAAAGGATGCTGAGAAGGCTTTGGAGCCAATGTCCTCTGACCATGATGAAAAGGATGGTGAACAATCTTGTTTAAAGAGGGGGGCCAACCCTAAGCCCCCTTTTTGCAACAGCCCCAGGGGATCTCAAAACCAGGAGTCTATAGAAAACATTATGACACCTGGTCCTCCCTACCCCACAGTACCCAGCAGGTACCAAGGTCTGGTACCTAGATACTTGCAATCCCCTCCATGGTATCAACCTCCAAAACAAGGACCATCCCAGAGTTCCCTAGGGATCTCAGGTCAATAGTCAAAAAAACAAAATGAATGGTGTTCTGGCCCTTTCTTGTCTGCATGTTCTCAGCAGTGGGGGGATGTGGTAAGCATCCCACTAAAGAAAGAAATGGCTTAACTCCTGAGCATGGCAAAAATCCCAAACTTCCAAGACAGACATCTCTGCCCACAAGCGAGGGAAACACTGGGCACAAAATCTTTCTTTCTGAGATTCCCACAATAGGATTTATAAAGTGACCTTTCCCTTTAACTCTTCTTATAAAAGAATATCATGCAAGGAGAAGTTAACAGTTAAAAAATAATTTAGGCTCCTTGGGCATCAAGCTGGTTTGGAAAGGCTTTGTACAAACATTTGGCTCCCACCAAAAAAAAGGAGGGGAGGGGGGACATTTATATACTGGGGTTACTATTTCCATGTCCCTGAGATTCTGCATTAGAACCAAGCCTTTCTGTTCCTTTTCGGCTTCTAAAGACTCTTGAGCTCCACATTTTGACAGAATGTGGCTTTCTGTTTCCTGACCCTCCTTGTCCCACTCCAATACCTACCACTCCTTGTTTGTATGTTAAAATTTGGGTCCCAAATTTGCCTTATCAGTTCCCACCTAAGCCCCTGAGCCCACGAATACACAGGTGAGGAGAATCAACTCAGAGAACAACTGGACCCAGCAAGCTACCACTTGCTCATAAACTGGCTTTTCTTTTAAGTACACACAGCTCAAGGTAAATCCACTGTCTCAGATGCTCATTTATCCTGAAAGCCCCTCAACCTCCAGGTCAAGTATGTGCTCTCTGACCCCACATCATTGCAGAGTTCACGTGCCACAAAAGGAACACTCTTGATAAGGCCCGCCCTGCCCTCCCATCCACCCACTCACCTTTCAACATCTTCACTGCCACGGTGACTGCCTCCTTGGGTTTGTCTTTATCAATTCCCACTGCTTCAGCCATGACGACTTGCCCGAAACAACCTTCCCCCAGGGGTTTGCCCAGCGTCAGCCTAAATGTGTAAATAGGGGATTAGCACAGAGCCCCTGGCTGAGGGGCACGGTGAGGGAAATACCAGAACTAAATATAAAAAAAAAATCTTCCAGAGGCATGCATATGGAACCAATGAGACTTTGATGCACGCGCGGGGTATTTTCTTAGTGACGTTCTTCCAGAATGTCAATTACTGTTGGAGCAGCTATTAAATTTCACATTCGTGCTCTCGATTTATTTTCTTTTTCTTTATGGAAGGCGTCCTTGCTAGTGAGGTGGTCAGCTTCCCTGTGTGCCAACTGTGAGGAGCTTTTGGTCTTGAGCCAATTAAATATTTGTAATTTAAAATGTCGCAGAGGAAAACAAAAAAGTGAAAGGCTGCTCTTATTTTCTGTTCCTGTAAACTGGCAGCTTTCAAATCACTATTATGCAATAGCAGTAGATTTTATGGTTACACTGCTTGCCCAGATACATGGTAGGAATCACCTGCCAGTGCATTTCAAATAATACGTAGTTTCTTATTGAAAGCAACTTTTAGAAAACAAGCAGGATGTTTTTTGACACAAGTTTAGAAATTATTATACCACCCCAAATAAACAAGAAAATAGAAAGACAGTGGCACAAATTACACTTTTAAGCATAAAATTTCTGTGCGTGTCAGATAAAATAGCCTGACATTGTTCTAAGTGTTTCATGGAAATACTTTTGAGTGTTTTTTTTTAAAGATTTATTTTTAATTATGTGTGTATGTGTTTCTGAGGAGACTGTATGTAGAGATGAGTGTAGGCACCCATGGAATTACAGACCAGACTCTGGTCCTTTAGAAGAGCAGTACAGGCTCTTAACCAGGGAGATGCCTCTCCTGCTTGAGTGTGCGTCTTTTTTTTTTTTTTTTTTTTAAACATAAGCACAAGTATTGCGTTGTTTCACTATACAGCATTCACAGTAAGTACACATGTTTT
Organism: Phodopus roborovskii; assembly: GCF_943737965.1. NCBI lineage: Eukaryota > Metazoa > Chordata > Mammalia > Rodentia > Cricetidae > Phodopus > Phodopus roborovskii. The sequence continues at coordinate 38,525,400 of NW_026126480.1, forward strand.
CAAAAGCTCAAAAGGGAAAGAAAATGGAGGGTAGCACATGCTATGCTGAAGGCATCGCCTTGCAGTCCAGAAATAAAATTAAATCGAACATCTTGGCAGAAAATAAACATTTGCGTTGGAAAATGGTTAATTTATGTCCTATTGCCCCGCTACTACATGCATAACAAACCTCTCTTTGTGTGACTTCTGCCTCCACTCTAATAAACGGCTTCTAAATAGCCTTCATTCATTGGAAATCTGCTCCACCAACATTTGTGCTAAACACTGCTTGGAAATGCATAGCGCTCAGATTTTCCACACTTAGGTGAGGTCCCCCTCACCCCCACCCCCACACCCCTGAGTGCGAGCTGCTGGGCAACATAGACTTGCACTGTTGACTGGTGTCACAGGTGGCCAAAAATACAGACTCAACCTGAAAACTGCAAGTTTTTAACATACGAGCACAACTCCCCAATTCAGTCTTGTATACATTGGAATGTGCACATGAACCCAGCTCTTTATGTAATCAAGCATAGCTAGGCAGGGGTCAAGAGAAACATCTCTTCCTCTATCAAAAGCCTGTAGGTAAAGAAACCATTCTTTGTGTTTTCTCTGGTACCTCACCAGTAAAAATGTCCAATAAACATTCCCTGAACGAATGAAGGAATGTTCTTTTCACTGCAGTATACAAATAAACTGGAAATTATTTCTATTGACATAAACAGAGGGCTGCATAGACAGTTACTCAGCCCTCGGCTAGGATATATGTGACAATCTCTAAATTGTGAACCAAAGTACCTGGAATTGTGTGACTCAAAGACCCAAGTGAGGTCCAAGCTTCCCTCTCCTTTCAAATTAGAACTGGCCATCCAATCTAGGGAAATCTTATCTTTGTGTTCCTGAATGTCTGTACACACACACACACACACACACACACACACACACACACACACACAGAGTGAGTGTGTTAAACATACCACTAACATAATCTTAGGAAGGCACTGCAAATGTCAAGACAGGTGGGGGGCTAGTTGTTTTCAAGAAAGCTGAGAGTTTATTCCTCCATATCTGATTCAGAAACAGCCGATATTTCCACCTTTTGCTACTCTCAAGCTGTTTAGACTCTAATCCTACATGAAGGAAGGTGCCAGGTTTGGTCTCTACCTGAAGGGTAGAGACTGGTGGCCCACCCTCTGTACCATCAGCTCTGTTAAACTCACCATCTCACCATCTTACTGAAGTTTGCAGTTTAAAGGTTCCTGATTACCAAGATACAAGCGAAAATGAGAAATTCCAACAACCAAGACTTGTGCTCAGTCCCAGGAGGTGTAGACCATGACCCTCATTTTAAAGGCAAGAAATTCAGAGAACTGAGTGAATCTGTCAGGTCTGTCCAGTATTGGCTGGCAGAACTGGGATTCCAAATCAGCCCAGGCACAGACCAAATTAAATTACACAGAGTTGCACAGGCTGGGCCAAGAGACAAAACAACTCCTAGCAGTGACCATCAAGCCTGCATGGCAACCTTGTGCCTCAACACATAACTAGATACCTCTCTATCAACCAGTAAGCAAAAGTACTGTAGACCACAGAAGTCAGGTATCAGGTATAAGATTTGAAACTTTTCAGCCCAATATCACATTAGTAACCACTAAAAACAATACAAAACAAACAAAATCCTTAAGGCAATTTCTAGTAACCAGAAGTTGGAATGTCACCTTTGTTTTAGAGACTGCATTAACTCCACTTTTGTTCCATTTGACTAGGTTTGAATTGTCTAGAAACTCAAACAATGGTAACCATATGCCATCTCAATTGGCTACTAGGCAGAACTTTGTAGTTCTGCTTCAAAGGAGATACTTAAAAAAAAAAAAAATTAATTCTTCTTTCCAGAAGTGGGTTATTTAGAAATACAATCTCACTCCTGTTGACAATGTCAGAGTAAAACCTTTGCAGCTAAAGGCCATGAAAAGAAAATGTCAATCCAATATTTCCATTTACAGCTAAGAGTTCACTGGGGCTATGTGCACAAGTACTCACTTATCTCTGGGGAACTCCCACTTTGGATCCTCCGGCAACTCGTACTCAGAAACCCCTGCTAGCATTGGGGTATCTGCTGTGGAAGACAGGCGAGTTGTTATCCTCACCAGCGGAGTGTTGGAGTTCATGGAGGAGCTAGACTCAGCCGAAACCTGGATACAAAATGCAAAGAGGCAGATGTAATTCTGGCTCTACCTGAGGAGACTAGAAGTGAGCTGGGACCCAGCCAGAACATCAGTTCTTACAAAGAAAGGGGAAGAAACCAGGTTAAAAAAAAACAAAAACAAAAACAAACAAGAACAAAGAAAAATGAACCAAAACAAAAATATTTATAGAAGTTTAATTATAGTTTTTCTTCTTCTCATAATTTTTAAAGATGGCCACTTAAGAACGTACAGACAAACCCCATGGTTTCCTCACTGTCCTTTTGCCTTTCCTTGTTCGGGGCCTGGATGAGGAAGATCTCCTTAGCCCTGCTCAGACTTCAGATCAATGCCATGCCCCTGAGATTTGCTGACATGAAGGCTGGGCCCAAGCACAGAGTGCTGGCCAGGCATGAGCAAGCCCCTGGGTTCCATTTCCAGCACCATAAAATAAAAACAAATCCAAAACCACAAACACTGGGCAGATGAGTTCTTCCACTGAGTCTGCCTTAGCCTCCACAGTGTAAAAAGGGTACCTGAAGGAAAGAAAGAGGAGGGCATACATGGGAAGGGTAACTCGGCGGTCTTTCATTCAATGAAAGCCAAGGCCCAGGCATCAGAAGGTCATTCTTTATCTCTCCCCAGTCCTTCTGAAACTTGATGATGCAGACCATTTAGTGAAATGGGCTGGCTCTTGTCACTTTAGGTTCAGTAAGTGGGACAGTGGACAAGAGGTGAGGGAAAGACACCTTCTCTCAGAACCACATGGGAGGAAGGATTCTCTCCCACCTGGCAGCACACAGGGCTTCGCCAAGTTATTTTCTCATTTTCCTTGATCTGTATCGGCCTAGGTCAGACACAGTGTTTTTCTCTTAAACACACAGTCTCTAGTTGGCTGATTCCCAAGAAAGAAAATTTACACGGAGCCCACATGAAGGCTGTGCCTAGGTATGATGACACAGCCTTGGTCTGACTGTGGGCTGCTGGGCACTGCTTTATTCTATGCCATGACTGAGGCTTTGACCAAATACACATGGAATGTAAGGTTAGACAGGAACCATCCAGGCATCACAGCAAGCCACCCTGGCTTCTGTCGCACGCCTGATTGATGATCCCCATCTCCTCAATCTAACAGGCAAAGATGAAGCCAAAGGAACTTCACAGGTGGATCCCAAGGAACCCAAAGACCTACGCTCTTCCTAGAACTGTCCCATCTGGCACATCCTTCTACTCTTCAAAAATCCCAACCACCATTAATGGAAGTGAGAAAAGGCACCTGTGGTATTAAAATCAATGACGTTCAAGGTTATCTTTGGCCACATAGTGAGTTCAAGTCTCAAGAAACGAACAAACAAAAACACAAAGCCAAACAAAAACAAATATATTAAAATCAAGGAGTGAATTTTGATGTGAAATCCAATTATCATTTGAAATATACACGGGGATATTTCTGAACCTTCTGTGTTGTCTTTGGGGAAGGGGAAAGTTGAATTTTTTTCATTAAAAATTTTATTTGTGTGTGTGTGTGTGTGTGTGTGTGTGTGTGTGTGTGTGTGTGTGTGTGTTAGTATGCATATCTGTATGGAGGTCAGAGGACAGTTTCTGAGAGTAAGTTCTTTCTACCTCAATGGTTCCAGGAATTGAACTCAGATCATCAGGCTTGGCAGCAAGCACCTTTGCCCATTAGACCATCTCACCATCCCCCAAGGAGAAGTTAGATCTACATTTTACTATGCAGACAGGGCACAACGAAAGTTTATTTATTTATTTATTTTTAAAAGAAGGAAACAAAGGACTGATTTTGTAATGGGAAGCCACACCCTCAAGAGTCCCAATCTCAAAGGAAATGCAGAAGCGAGTAGGAAAAGATGAGCTAGGGCATGAGAGTTCCTCTTGAATCCACCCCCCTTACTCCTTACTAAAGTCATCAGAGTAGAAGCTACCAAGAGCCCCACCCTGAGCATAACAAAAGATGACTCCCAAGCCTCTTGCATGGTCTGTGGTCTGCATGATGTCCAGCCTTGTGGTGGTGAGCTGTCCTCATCTGCAGGCTCCATCAGAAACCAGGAGCTTTCTGACAACATCACAATATCCACTTTCCACTGGCCACAAAATATCATCCACAGAAAAGGGGCTCAGAGCTTCGATGCTGGAAGGGAGTGCTTCCCTGGAACCACCTGCCTGACTTATTCTGAATCAGTTTCATAGGGTATGCCTGAAGGAAGTGTGTAATTTCTTTATTTATTTGTTTTTAAGATCTTTCTGGAGGTCCTCCACACAAATAGGCAAATAAATAAATGAATGAATAATCATCACTTACTGCAGAAGAAATTCATGCCAGAGGATCAGAGGCAAGAAGTCGGGGCCAAATTAGTAAATGTCAGTGCAGCAATGAGACAATACAGGGCCCAGAGAGCAAAGAGCCAGCAGAGGCTATGTGCATCCAGGACACTCTTTACAGGGCCATCAGCTTGGCCCTGCATCACTGGACCCCAAAGTTCCAGAACCAAACTGTCAGGAACCACGGTGTGCTGGCACTAGTGAGGAGCGAAATCTCAGGGGCCCACAGTGCTGAATGGTGCTAATGTCACAGCTTCTGTGTCTTGTCCCTGGGGGTCAGTGCTCCCCCTGGGGAGGCTTGTGGGATGGGATGCCACCACTGGCGTTTTCTGGAAGGATATCAAAGGCTAGCAGTGGGTTTGGGGAGAGAGATCAAGAGTTGGAAGCAGGGTAAGAAACAGGCCTTATTCCAGAATTTTCTATATCATTTAGATTGTATTACCATGGTCTTCTGTTTCTTTTGTGTTTCGGTAGGAGTTCTTTCCTTTAACTAAAATATCATTTGGAATAGAACAAGCATGAACTAAGAGAAAGGAAGGCATAGGTTTGAAATATGCAGATTTCAGTTAGAGAATAACAAGATCCTTGTCTTCACCCTCTCTTGTGCCACCAGGCTGTTTTGTGATTTTTCCATATCCTTCAATATGTGTACCCAGTGATCATCCAAAGCCATGCTGCCCTTCCTGGGTCTGGTGGGCTACATCCTGGTCTAAGTCTCAATTATAATCCATATTAAGTGAGAGTCTCAGGAGGTCTCAGTCCCAGCTCACAGAGTTATTAGCACGACAGAAAGAAGACAGCACAAGCTAAGTGCCTGCTGCTGAGCTGGGACAGCCATAGCTCATCAGCGTGCTGTGCTGTGTGGGGTTGTTGTGATGTTATACAGGATGCATGTCAACTGCATGTCTGATTGATAAGATGGGACCCTCAGCTGCCAGCCAGGATGGCCTGGGGCTCCAGAAAGCAAGAGTTTTAAAACAATATAAGAGTTAGAGGACAGTCCAGGGCAGAGGAAGGAAGGCTATGGGTAACAAAGTTCTGCTGCTGAATATGACTTAGCAGTTACCTCTAATCAGAGAGATTTACCATCTGGTCTGACATTAACTACTCTATGGAGAACCTCTGACCTAATGGAAATGAACACCACAGCCCTGTGGCACAAGTTTATCATACACACACACACTCTGCAGCAGGGCATCTCTGCAAGGGTTTAATGTGAACATTTTTCAAAATGGAAAACAGAGCATGTGGGGGATGGGGGGAACCTAAACATGACAGGGAAAAAAAAAAAAAAAAAAAAAAAAAAAAACCTTGACAGTCTTTGCTGTAGCTACTACTATTAAAACATAAAACTGTGCTTATGTGTGGGAATCTTGTTCAATATAAAGTGCAGGTTCAGATTCAATGTACAAGTCTGGGAAATACTTTGTAAAAAACACACAGAGAGAATGGGTAAGAAAATACCCAAAGTATCTGAACATACAGAGTCTGCTCTCCCTGTCCACAGAGGTACATCTTAATTTTACCTCCATGCTTTTTACTATACTTTTAAAATCCCCTCTGGGACCGTAAAGTATGACTGGCTTTCTCTTCACTCCCCTTGCCTCAGAAACTCAACCTGTCTGGAGGGCTTGGCAACACTCCGCCAGGGGTTCCCCGAGGAACCCTGTGTTTCGAGGGCTCCTTCCCTCTGAATCATGGCCCCGCCGCCCACCATGGAAGTCATCCGTTTCTTCAAAACCATCATATTACTGATTTCATTTCTCTTCTTCTTAAATTATAACATCCCTCCTCAGATATTCTCCAATCCTTAATCGAGAAACTTCAATTTTGGAGCTCCCCTGTTAGAAGTCACTTATAAACAATGAATGCAAACACTCTAGTAAACGGTTTCCCCACCCACCCAAATCTTGGCAGGCAGTTTTTTAAAGACGTGCACCCTTCACAGCCTCCAATTCTGCTGCCTTACATGGTGGGATCCCTTTACCACGCGCCATAAATCAAGCTTTTAACTAGATGTGCTTTTCATATATTTCCACAGCACATATGGGAGATTAAGGAAGGAAGTGGGTTTTCTCCCCATTTCTTTTTAAAGGGCCACCAAGAAATAGCAGCATCTCTTTATTCTGGATTAAGCTGACATCCAGAGGGGAACCTCACAGATGACACAGAAGCAGGCAGAAGCAAAGTGCAGTGGCGGCGAGGAATGAGTCACGTTTGTCTTCATTCCTGAGGACCGACACATACCCTTGGACCACAGCAGACCTGAGACACCCTCTGATTACCAGGTGGTAGATAGAGCCTTCCACATCAGAACAGCAGCCCAGGGTGTACATACTTCTGCCATAAGTCTAGCTGCACAGATCTCTAAGGCCAAGCAGAAGGCCTGCACTGTACCAAGCTTCAGGGGACTTTTAGGGGTGCATTTTCCCCATTGGATAATAAAATCTAGGTAATTACTCAAGCGTCCCCTTAAACAGCCCCTACTACCCACAGATGCTCGAATGGTCTGCCACAACAATAAAAGTATCTAGTCCAGAAATTCTGATTATACTTGACCTCATCAGAAAAAGTCCAGGGTAGATCTGGGTCAAAGAGGCTGAGAGAAAAGACAGGCTGAAGGGGGGTGGGGTGGGGAGAAAAGGCGAGAGATCCCTACGAAAGGGCAGACTCCACTAGGGTCATCCATAATTAACAGTTGTCTAAACGTTTTCTAGAACCAGCATACTGCAACACTGGATAGACAAGGATCATGGAGTCGAGCTACTAAGCAGTGAGCAAGTCAGAACTTACTGAGCTTGGTATAATTCAAGACCATAAACTTCTTGCTGCCCTGATCACAGCTCCAGAATCAAGTGTTCCTTCATCCCACCCCCTAATAACCATATGCCTCAAAGGCATGACAAAATTGTTCTCCGGTTTTCTCAGCTACCCATGCCAGTGGTTGAGGCTGGGAACAGACACTTCAGTTCCTTGCGAGACTGGGAGATGGGTAGGCAGTGGATTCATCTAGATCTGGCCAATCAACAGCTAGCTGAATCTCCATCTTACCCTATTGCAAGCTTCTGGCTTCAGAGGAAAAGCTGACACACTGTGAAATCTTCTCAACAAACACAGCACTGCCTTAAGCCAGGCTTCGTCTGTCCTTCTCTACACCCACGCTCCCCCTGACAAGGGACCTGTGGAAGTAACAAGGCAAATCCCTCCCCTTGGACTCGGGGGTTCACAAAGATCATTTCTCATTTGCCACTGATGGTGCAAGTGGCTCACAAAGGGCCCTTCTCTGGGTTGGCTACTGCCACTTAACACACCAAGTACCAAGAAGTAGAAACAAGTGAACAGTGCCTACAAAGTGTCCAGTCCTGGCCTTGGAAGGCAGAGATGAATCCTCATGAATAGGGAGATCCCACAAGCTACCAGCTTGTAAAGTTGCTTTTTTTCTCTAAGCATCAAAGTACATAACGAGTCTCCCAAAATTAATGTTTACTAGAAATTCTAAAGGCTATAAAGAATTTGATACTGAAAACAAGCAAAAACCTACCTTTTGCCTCAGGAAAATAGCATAAAGTGAAATATCTGCTTTAATCAAGTTCATGGCAGGGAAGTAAACATCAAGGAAAAAGAAGGGCTGAGAAGGAGATGGGTCAGTAGGTAAAAAGACTTTTTTGACCTGAGAGCAATCTCCAGAACCTACATTTAAAAAAAAAAGCGAGCAGGCATGGTAACTGACGCTTGGAATTCCAACACAGAGGAGGGAGGGTCAGCCCTGGGGCTCACAGGTGAGACAGCCTAGTCGAATTGGCTAGTTCCAGGCCAGTGAGTGAGAAACTGCACTGAAAAAAAAAAAAAAAAAAAAAAAAAAAACCAAAAGGGGTAGGGAGTGGAGCATACCTGAGGTTATCATTTTACCTCAGCACATATCTGGACACACCTACACACCTGCATGCATGAACGCACACACACAGAAAACAACACGAATAAATACATCAACTTTTCTTGTTCTAAAACAAAGACAAGGGTGAAATGAGTGGAGAGAGGCTGTGCACCTCCGTGCTGTGAAATGTCAAGAATCAGGGCCAGGAGGGTCCAAAGTGGCCTCTAGCTGCATCATCTGGGAGCTCAGGCCAACAAGAAACGAAGCCTAGACTCTGAATGCCTGGGAGCACCCATCCTCCAGACATCTGATTACAGGCTCATCTGTCGCCAGGTAAAGGCATGCTTGGCATCCCTGTGGTATTCACTCTGTCATTAACCTATCTTCGGGCCTTTGTGGGACTTTTCCCTCTAGCCACAGCCCAATACTCTCTTTATCCAGATACAAGATAAGCATCTTCTCCTCCCCACAGTGGGCTGTGCTTTGGAAAGTCCTTGGGAAGAGAGGTACCACACTCTAGGAAATGCTGGGGTACATCAACACCCTCTCAACTCATTCATCTCCCAGAGACTTATTTATCAAGAGGGCCTGGTACTCACACACTTTTCTTATATTGCATGACCCAAATGAAACATTTCAAAAGGACCTTGCAATCAATGGCAAATGGGTAGGCTTTATCTGACATGACACTGGCTCAATTTATTATTATTAATTTATTTTGGTGAGGTTGGGGAATGGACATGCCAGCAAACACTCTACTACCATTCATTGAGCTACACCCGCCAGTGTAGCTAGTTTAGGCCCATGCATGAAAATAAGCCGTACATCTAGTAAATGATGATGAATGAAAGAAAAGAGGAGGGAAATGAGAAGAAACTCAAAGTTTCCCTCTGGGTACACAGGTAATTTGAGAAAAATGGAGAGCTTGGGTGGAGATGGACAATGAAGAAAGTCAGTTGGCCAAAGAGAGAGGCAAACATGATGAACATGTATGTCAAAGGGAACTCAAGGGCATCTGCCTTCTATGTATGAAGCAAAAGGAAGAACATGGCAGAAGATGTGCAATTTTTTCTTTAAAAGATGATGGAGTCAACAAGATGGCTCAGCAGGTAAGATGCTCAGCACTGAAAGTCCTACCTGCTTGATTCCTGGGGACCACACAGTGGAGGAAGGCCCTGGCTCCCATGTAAATTGTTCTCTGAACACACACACACACACACACACACACACACACACACACACACACACACACACAGACACACACAGACACCATAAATTAAAAAATCCAAGGAGAGTTAGAAGAGTTTTCTTTAAAAGTGATAGGGCTGGAAAGACAGCTCAGTGGTTAAGAGAACTTACTGCTCTTGCAGAGGACCCAAGTTCTAGCCCCAGCAGCCATATTAGACAGCTCAAAACTACCTGTAACTCCAGCTCTATGGGATCTGATGGCCTCTTCAGTCAACCCAAAGAGCTTCTGCACACATGTATAAACATCCATACACATTTAAGATAAATTGTTTAAACTATGAATTAACTATGGGCCAATGGCATAGCTACATCAAGTTATAGATTTCACTTGTTTCTCCTATTATAAAAACAAATAATTTTATATAAAGACATCATTGCCTTTATTTAAACACCCTATGCCAGAGTTCCAATACAGAAGATGTTATGGAAGAAGAATGGTCCAGGAAGAAGAGATAAGAAGCTATGAAGGGGTGGCTATTCAGCCTCAAGCCTTGGCAGTACCTGCCCAGGTCAAAAGACTTTCCTTGCAACTCATTAACCCCAGCCCCATCTTGCTTCTGTAGTCCCCCAAATGACAGTAATGTCATTCAAACTGGCAACAACATTCTTGGGAGCCAGAAGGAATCCACCAGATTTCTTTGATCCCCACATTCAACCTAGTTGGTTATCGGCTGCACCTGACATACACTCCAGAGTTTTCCCCAAGCCTCTGTAAGAAACAGCTGTTGGAAAGGAGGCTGAAAGGACCTGCTCAGACCTGGTGGAGAACATCCAGGTCTGTGTCCAAACCACTACTGGACAGCTGGTTCCTAGTCCCTTCCAGAAACAGAATCTTGTCAACAGAAAGGACCTTGCTAGATGAAGGTCCAGGAAAGGCAGAATTGGGTCAAACCCAGAGAACCTTAGGGTATCACATAGCATCACCTGAGGAAGTGTTTAAAATGCAAACTTCCAGATCCACTGAATAAGAATCTTGGGCTGAGACTAATGAATATACAATTTTAACAAACACTTTCAGGTTCTACTAAGATGCACGGTGGAACCCAGCCAGTGTTGGCCATGTCAGTTTCTACTTAAAAAATAATGACAGCCTTATCAAAATCAAGTTCTATATCCTTTCATAAAATTTGCATTCACCTATCCCCAGCCCTCAGTCTCCACAAACAAGTAGAAGAATTTCAACATTTCCTTTCCCATCTACTTTTGAAGGGCATTGTTTCCTGGCACAGTGAAGATTCCATCTTGCCTCATCTTCCCCCAAAGCTAGCCATCAAAGACCAAGTTCAAGGTAAAAGGTAATTTTGTACCTGTTCCATTTAATAATCATCTTATCTGGGAGTTGGAGACATGGCTCAGTAGTTAAGGAGTGCTTGCTACTCTTCTAGAGGACCAAAGTTCAACTCCCACCACCACGTCAAGAAGCCCCCAACTGTCTATAACTCCAGTACTCGGGGATCTGACATCTTCTGGCCTCCACAGGCACCTGAACACATGTGCTTATAACACACACACACACACACACACACACACACACACACACACACACACACACAAACTCATCTTATCACTGAATCCTAGCCACACCTATAACCTACAGACAATAATATAAGCATACAATGTTATTTCAAAAAACCAGACAGATTCAGACAAAACCTAGTTTAGAAGAAATCGCAGTCCACTCTCATGCAAGCAATCATTCAGTTGTTCCTCCAGACTGTGTGTTTCTCATTTCTACTTAAAACAATAAAGCAAGCAAACAAACAAACAACTAGAGTCTCTTTCCTATTCATGGTGAACACTCCATCTGAATATCCAAACCAGTCTCATAAAGAAGTGACGTATCCCAGACAAAAACACCTATTCATCCAACAGACTCCTGTCGTTGAATCTCACCACCAACCCAGAGGACACTGCCTCCAGAGTAACTGTCCATTCCACTGAGTAGCTTGGATTTGCACACTGCTGTCCTTTCTTCCTTTAAAATTAGACCCCACCCACCAACCCCAGCCAGAGCTGCTCAGTGACTTGAGGCTTTAAGTTCCAAATGCTGATTGATCCTCCACAAAGTGGCAGGTTATACCTGCATGCTGAAGTTCACAGAAGTTAGAGGGGGAAATCAAAGCACAGGAAAAGATCCTAGAGCTGGCTGGGTGATAAAGGGGAATAAGTTTCTTCAAACTCTTTATCTACTTTCTGTTACCTGTCTCCGCAGGGGGATGCGCTTGGTCAGCTTGTGCACCGCTGGCTGGCTGCTGAAGTCCGGCTTCTTGGTCGTGGTCTTCATTCGGCACAAGATGACTGTCACCACCATGCAGGCAATTAAGAAGACCCCTATGCAGTAAATAGCTATTTCCAGGTAATCTGGGGAAGCTGTGATCTCCTTTTCTCTCACAGGTGCTAGATTTCAGATCACGGGAGAGGAACAAATAAGCAGGCCACAGAGTTAGGATACCAGAGGGATGCATCATAGCATATCTCAAAGGAATCACTCCAAAAGCAACAAGGGCTTCCCTATCATAAGTCAATGCAAAAGGGTACCCAGATGCACAACAGCCTTGTGCTTCCTGTCTGGGCCTTTCCAAAAGCTAACAAGTAGCCAAGGGCTGCTCAGTTTATCACCACAGCCCAGGCAGCCACCTTCTCTAGCCTCAAAGAGCATCTGCAGCCAGTAAGAGCTGATATCAAATTGTGATGGCAGGCTACAAGGTCACAATCCGCTATGCCCCTGGGCAGAGCAGGACACCTAGTACACACACTTTAGGTGTGGCAATGATGAGAACTATTAAAAAGGAACATGTCACTTTTTTTTTTCTAAGGAGGCAGGGACAATGCTTTGCTGTTACTAAAGGAAGCACTTCAAGGGAAGGCTCAACAGGTCCCCAGAAGATCACAGCTCCACACGGAGTTCATAATCACCTCATAGGCTTGCCCAAAAAGTTTTGGTGAGTCCCTTTATACAGTCCAGAATATTATTCAATTAAACAATATGCATCAGATAGTCACATAATATATATATACATATATGTAATACCTAATAACCATTAAAATGTTTGCATATCCAATTACATTAACTTGTTACTGAACCTTTAAAAAAAATGGTACTGCATGTGAGTAGTAACGTAATTGATTTAATATGTTCTTCTGTCAACTACATTGGTCCTCAAAAGGTCAGTCTACAAGCAGTGTATTCCCAAACATTTTTATCCTCAAGCTGCATTTCCTTAAGGGGTAGTGCTGTCAGGCAAATTGGTTAAGAAGTACCAGTTGGGCACTTAAAGAGCACAGCATTGCAAGTACAAGCAAGCTCAACAGGAGAGGTATCTCTACTTCAAGAATAAATACTCACAGAGCAGATTCATAACCAAAGGGGAAGATGGATGCAATGGTTATTGTTTTAAAGCTTATACATTTTAATCAGAAAAAAACAAATATTTGCAAAGACAATCAAAACTCTCAGCAGCACACACAGCACAAAAATGAAACGATCGATTTATTTTTTACGAGCTATAAAACAAGCATGCAGTAGGCATGGTACTCTAGAAACAAGGCATTAATAACTGGAATAGACGAGCATCATGAGCTGCAATAAACGATCTACGCGGTTTTCCAAAGGAAATGCGAGGCAATGCATGAGAGAGGGCAGCGTTTATTGAGAAAGTTGGACTAGAACAGAGGCATTGGTTAAAGACTTAGATGGCAATGGGCTTCGTTGATGTTGATTTCTCTGGAAGGCAGAAATCACATCAAGCCCGAGATGGCATACACATGCTCTGCCATGAAAGCAAACTGAAAGTCCACTCTATTGAGGCATGCAGCAAGCCACCCGATTCCCAAGGTAATACACTGCTTCTGCATACCTACATTAGAGGTGCTTCCCAGGCACCGCAATATAAATCCATCTGCACTCAAATGAGATATAAGCAAGACGGACTGAGAGGCATCAAACCACATATGGGATTTTAGCAAAGTGTAATTTGCAACAGGGAAAAATACTACTTTGAATTTCACCAAATAATTTTGACTTCCTTCTTATGAGCAAGGGAGTAGGTTCATTGAGTCACCAGGCCAGTGATTCACTAAAATTACAAGATCCCTTTAGGGTTTAAAGGTGAAATTTTACTCGACATACAAGTGTGGGATCCTCCTTGTATGTGAATATCTAAGGCAGTTTCTTGTCCCTGGGGGTGATTTTGAACATTTATTTTCTTTGCACCGTTATGCAATAGATAAAAGGGGCTATTTCTAAGAACAGAAGCTGTGTTAATTTTATAGCAATCAACCAAGAAAGGAGAAAAACCCACGGAGAGAAAGAGCAGTATGTACCTGGCAGAACTGTCAACCATGCAGAGTGAAAGGATATCCCAATAGAATTACCCGCCAAGCACGTATACTCCCCAGCATCCTCAAAAGTTACATTCCGAATATAGAGAACCTCAATCTCTTTGTCCGTGGTGTTAACACCGGCGGCCTAGAAAACAAAGGAAGCAAGAAAAAGGCTAGACATAGGAATGATTGTGGAAGGGGGCCTTGGAACCAAGAGGCCTCGTACCAGCGGCTCCAGGGGGTGCCGGCCATCAGGAGATTCCGACTGCAGCCCATCCACAAAGCCCACAACCAAGAGACACTGGCCAGCTCACCTCTGCAGGCCCATCACCACACCGGCGTCACCACCTAGACATGCATGCAATTGAACACATGGAAAAATGAGCCCACAGAGTTCTCTTTGACTTTGCTTTCATTTGGATTTGGGGGTGTGTTTCCAAAGTTTGTTGCCCAGAGGGCTAATCTAGGTTCTGGTCCTGTTGGATGCAATCTCCCATTGTGAAAAAAAGGGGAGGTTGTTCTGTGTGATAGAACAAAACATGGAAGAGAAACCATGAGGTAGTCGGCTCACACATCCCTCGGGCTCCATGGGAACCAAGGTGGGAGGTTATCTTAGTTACCAGATTTTGGTTAATTTCTCTCAGGCTAAAATCATCTCATCTTATAGAAAAACTAGATTTATTTTTGTTGTTGTTGCTGTTGTTTCCTTTTTCAATATGAATGTCTGAATGTGACTAATGATAAGAGAAAACTCAACCTTTTGCTTCCAATATCATCTAGTCACACATTCACTAGAAGATAACCAGCCTCCAGTTTCAGATAGGATTGGGTATGAAATCAAAAAAACAAAACAAAACAAAACAAAAAGTTTCATTAGGCAAATCCTATCACTCGAGCATTAATCTACAGTGTGAGTCCTGACTAATATTCAGATACTGCAGACACAGCAGGCATGCAAACTCCAGGTTCCATTGGCACTTAGACACAGTGCTCATGGGGAGTGTGCAGTCCAAACACGACAGACCAGAAAGGAGGGCTTGGAAACAGGATGGGGGTAGACGGTAATCTTCAAGCACTTTGAACATTGTGGGCATTTTTCCATGGCTGCTGGCATGATGCCAGCTGCACCACCAAAGAAAGATCATTATAAATATACCAAGGCCACAAGAGTTATTCTAGAAGCTGCCTGCTGCCTCCCAAAGCACCGAGTCTTTTCAACTTCTATATCCAGTTTTCTTTTAAAAAAAATAAAAACAAAAATAAACACAAACACAAAAACGTTGTTACCTTGCTGTTTGGGCAGGACAGTGAGCCAGGCAGACTGGTTGGCCTGCCCTATATAATTGGAGACCTTACATATATATTCCCCAGCATCCATCTCCGTCACATTGAACAGAGCCAGCACTTCTGCATTGGAGCTATTTATCCCCGAGTGCTAGAACAGACATAGGAAAACAATATAATGGCCAACCAGGAAGGACTCGGTGCTGCCTATGGTCCCATCACCAACACACCACAAGACAACAATCTCCATTAATTACTTCTAAAGGGCTGTGGGTGAGAAAAGAACAAAATAAACCGAGCGGTGGAGAACAGTAGTGATCTGATAGTACAGGGCAGAAAAGGGTGAACAGCTGGTGGGATGGATGTAGCTCTCCAGGCTGGTCATCTTTCTCCAGCACTTTGGATCCTGGGTATTGCTTGCTAGAGAGAAGACTTTATTGGTTGAGAGTTCTTCATTAGCCTCCTGGAGCTCCTATAGTTGCATAGGAAGACTGTTCTTTGTAAGCACACTCCATGTGAGCATGGTAGATAGGCAGTCAGTGGCTTAGAATTGACAACACAGGCTCAGTTCACCATGCTGAAGTGGAAGCTAGACCCCCAAAATTAAAGAGGCTGAAGCCACAAGAACTTGAGGAAGGGGAAAAAGGGATTTCTTTTAATGAGAAATACAAAGAGATGGAAGTTTTCCCTATTCATTATTTTACAGATGCAGAAACATCCCAAGTTTATTCTCTGGACCACACCAAAAAAAATCAAAAAAAGGTAAGAGAGAATTTTTTTGAAAAAGGAAAGATTTGTTTCTAAAAGTTGGCTACTAAAATTTGATTCTAACAATAAATATGACATCAAAGATCACAAAAAATAAAACAACATCAGAATAACATTAGTACAATGTCTAGACCTTTCAGTTATTTCCATCTACTCCATCCCACATATACTCAGCACACTGCCTTGTAAGCCATAACCTGACCCAGCTTTAAAGATGTACCTCGGACTAGGCTGCACTGGCATCTCCTGTAAGACCTCAGGGCCGATCAACAGCTGAATCCTCTGACTCCAAGTGTAGGAGCCCTTCCCCTACTCCACAGGCCCCTTCAGAAGAGTTACTAGCAGGCCTAGTAGTTCTTTAACACATTCTACTGACTAGTCCATAAAGAGACCCCTCAATGAAACCCAACAGGAAATCAAAGAATCTTGCCCAATCCCCAAGGGAGCCCTCCTTGTGGGCCCCTTGGGATTCAGAAAATCCTCACCTTCAGGACCTTGAGGTAGGGCAGCCCATCAGGCCCATATTTACTGCCATTTTTTTCAACATGCTTGATCCACTGGATATGGGGCTGGGCATCGCTGTAAACTTTGCAGACGAACTCCACATCTCCTCCGACCACCGCAGAGGCATTTGCAGGCAGTCCAGCTTGGAGGATGGGCCGGTGTGGTGATCGCTCTGATAGAGAGAGGCAATGGGAGGGGGAGAGAAGGCAATAAATAAATTGTGTTGTCCAGAAGGCTGTCGAGGAACTCAAGCCAAAAAGGCCTCCCATCTGCTGGCGGTCTCCTTTGGAATAACACAGGGGCCCCATGCACAACACAAACGACTTCAAAGCGGATCACTGGAGCACAGCCCTTGTAAAGGATACTTTTTTAGAGAATCCAGAAAAGAACACTTTACATTGCAAGTTACAGACTACCGAATGAACAGGGGGAAATTCTTTATTTCAACAATCTGAGAGACAGATGGAGCTGGCGGAAGGACACTTACTCACTTATTTGGCTTGAGGTAATACCCAGATTCACTTTAAACACAAACTAGGCATCACAGGAGACTGACATGGCTAACTCTCTCTTAAGGTCACCCTGGATATCAAGAGAGGTTCTTCTATACATGATCTCTCTCAGTTCATTGCTTAAAATGGTCTGGGAAGTCTGGTATTCCCTGCTTTAAAAAGTAAATTGCAAACTAATGTCCTAAGTGATGATGAAACCAAACTACCTGGATCCATCCTTTTATCATGACACTACTCTTTTCTTTAGTTAGTCATTTATTTGACAAGTACCAAGTGTCACTATGTGCCAGGCACCAGATGTGTATACATAGATATTCCTTAACTTTTTCAGATGTGGTACTAAAGAAACACAGGGACAGACTCCTGTTTCCAGGCTAAATTTTACAGTCTCAGGGGAGGCCCCATAGGAGGGATGCTTTGTCATTCTTTTCTAGCCTCAGAGAAATCTCAACAAAGCATACTCCTCCTTGTCTTACCAGAGGCTCCTCTCCAGATGAGAGGTGCTCTCAGAAGAATTGTACAGACAGATGGGGTCAGGTGTGCTGACAGCTACACTTGAGGTCCCTCAAGAACTAAATAATAGTCAATTAAAAATAGACTAAGAACTTTCTCCAAAGACAGACATACAAATGGCTAATAAGTAGTTGAAAGGATGCTTAGCATCTATAATCATTAGGAAAACTCAAATCAAAACTATCATTAAAAACATAGTAAGACAAGTTGAGGGCCTGGAGGGTGAACCTCTGCACCACTACTTCCTGTACTAGGGTAAGGTCAAGAAGTTTGGAGTGAAAAACCCAAAGCAATTCATCTGATCCTGCAACCCTCACTTCAGTGAAGATCTGAGATACATCCATTATAGGGCTATTCGCAACCAAGATTTTGATTTAATCATCTTCAATGCCCATCAACGGAAGAATGGGTAAAAACTTTGGTCTCTATATACAATGGGAAAACTAGCTTTAAAAAGATGGAAATCATGCAATTTGATGCCAACTGACAGCAGTAGTGGATCTGGAGGATATAATATAGGGAAAATACATCAGTCACAGGACAAATGCTGTGTGATCCCTTATAGGAGGGATCTAAAACTCTCAACTCCATATATCAGAAGAATAGAATAGCGGTGGCCAGGGAAGAGAAGAAGAAAAATAGAATGGGTAATCACAGAATATAAACTTTCAATCACATAAGATGAATACATTCTAGAGATCTGGTCTACCTAGGATTGAAAATGAGATACTATACACTTAAAGCTACATTAGGAGTATATCACATGTTACTAAATGAATGAACAAATGAATGAATTATTGAGTAAACAAGAAAGAATTAATAGGTTGGGCTGCTGCTTGATCTCAAATATAAAAGCACTGTAATTATAAATTTACTGGACCTTCCTCACAGCGGCTCTGTCATAGCTACATGTGCCCTAGTGGACAGCCCATTCACAAATATGTGCTTAAACACCCCGATATTTCCCCTTTCCTCTTTCTCCAACCATGAGTTCCACCAAACAAATATAGTTCAGACAGAGCTGGGCATGATGGCATACATTTTTCATCTCAGCACTTGGGGGGCAGGGACAAGTGGATTTCTAGGAGTTTGAGGCCAGCCTGGACTACAGAGTAAGTTCCAGCCAAGGCTATGTGGTGAGACTTTATCTCATAACAACAATAAAAAATAGTTAAGAGAAATAAGGAGAACTCCTACATACCATCACTACCAAACCAGCCCAACAATGGCTTCATGTTTGAGATTTCCTATGCGATGGACTAGAAGCAGCAAATTAGAATGATAGATCTCTAAGTCTTTCTGTATTGGGGCCTTTCCAATTAAACTATAATTCCGTGGAATTTGCTGAACCAGAGCCAGACCATATACAAATTGACTCTACTCCATAAGCCTGTTGCTGGCCCTTAAGGAACTTTTTTAAAAGCAAGAAAAAGTTTGAGCACATTTCATTCTGGAATCTTCCATCACTTCATAGACACCTAGATTTCCATACAATAAAGATAAGAATTTCAGAGCCCCGCAAACAGTCATTCATCTGCTCCTTTATCATCCATGTAGGCTGAGCAGAGAACAGAGAAGATGAACTGTTCATTTTTCTGATTGGAAAAATAATATCAAAACATAATTTCTTCACACATCACAGGAAAGCCTCAACTCTACAGGACGATGTGCTGCTTCTAGGCTGGGCAGAGCGACTCATGTGCCACAGACAATGACCAAGGTCTTCTTTACTCACAGCTGGGCCCTTTAATGTGGGAAGTACAGAGTTAAGTCCCCTCAACCATGTCCCCTCTGTCTTCACTAAGCCTATGTCCCAGGAGTTCTACCATCAGGATGGAAGCTCTCTGCTGGGGAGTTGCACCAGTCAAATTCACAAAAGATGCTCATTTCTACCTGTTAAATATCAAGAAGGTCTGTAGGGCTGGGGACATGGCTTTGTCAATCAAGGATCTTCTACATAAGCTGGAGGGTCTGAGTTCAACTCTAGATGAAACTTTAAAAAGCCAGGGTGATAGCACATGTCTGAGAGAAATTAAAGCAGTGGAGAGAGGAATATCCTTGGAACTCAATGGCCAGCCTCTACAAGTCTGTGAGTTCCAGGCTCAATGGGAGTCCCTGCCCATAAATAAATAAGTAAATCAGCAAATCAATACATACATACATATGTACATACATACATAAGTTGGAGGGACACTAAGGAGCACTAGTCTTTAGCTTCCACAAATGTATGCACACATGTACACTCACACACACACACACAAAGTGCTTATGTGTGCATATGAGTAGGTGTGTGTGAGTGTGTGTGTGAGTGTGTGTGTGTGTGTGTGTGTGTGTGTGTGTGTGTGAATGTCTTAGAGGCCAGAGGAAGACACCAGATCCCCTAACACTGGAGTTACAGGCAGTTGTGAGCCCCCATCATGAGTTCTAGAAACTGAACTTGGGGAGGTCCTCAGCAAAACTAGCGTGTGTTCTTAGCCACCAAGCTATCTCCAGCTCCAAGGAAAGAATTTTAGGTATCAGTTTATCCCTTGCCTTTGTTTTCCAATCTCGCACTTACAAATATGCTTTTGTACATGTGTGTGCATGAGCACACTATTGACACTCTTTCTTTAGAAACAGAACTACTACAAAATCTCTAAGGTTTTGAGCCAGATCTACTGAATTTCATGGCAAGCCCTTTTCCTCAGCTATATTTGTTTCTAATAAACTGTCTCACATGCAAACACTACACACGTAATACCAAATAACCCTGCCTGTGAACAAGGAGTGCTTTGAGAACGCAACATCTCCTCCTGCGCCAGCCTTGGGCAGGGAATCCGTCGCTGGGGTAACACTGGCAGGGCCTGGTTCAGAGCTTGCCGTTTTGTTTTACTTGTGGTCAAAGGGCTGCTGAGCTCCGGTTATTAAGTTATTCCAAGCTATCCGGACTATTTTCACCCAAAGGGAAAAAAGAGACCTTTGCGATGGTTCAATGTTATTGCATTTGCAAATTACAGCATACCAAATGTTACAGCTCGCAGTCTTGAATTCATCTTTCCAAATTTTCTCACCTTATACGAAATAACCTCTTAACTACTCCCTCTCCCCTCTCGGCTCTTTCTCACTTTGGGCAGAAAAAACTGCAAGTACGGTTGCTGTGTAATAGAAACCTTACACCGTCTCCCAAAACTTCTTACAGCTGCGCTCAGTATAAAATGAAACCTCAGAGAATGTTATTTAAAATGTTTTTTAAAAGTCAGTAGGCCTCATGTTTCATTTCTCCACATCGGGCTTTGATTTCCTTTGCAACCTTAGTCTCTGCCCTTAAACAAGTCGAAGAATGAGGCCTGAAACGTCTTGGAAAAGGTCCCAGGATGCCAACATCTGCCAAGTACCACGCTCCTCTTCTTGTCCTCCTCAGCCATCCATCTTCCACTGGTGTCAATAGACCCTTAATAACAGCTATGGACCTGCCAGTGTTGAAGGTGCATATTTGTAATCCCAGCACTCGGAAGCCAGAGACGGGAGGAACACAAGTTCAAGGCCAACATGGGCTACATAGTGAGACCTTGTTGGGGGGGGGGGGGTGTCAGCAAAAGGCAGCTGCCAGGAAGTTGTTAAAGTGCATGGAAAACCTCTGGAAAGTTGGGGTGCAATCAAGTCAGATGGCTGATGAGGAAGCTTGGCAAAGCAGGTGGCCTTTCCAGTGGACTTAGGAAAGAGGGTGAGGGGCCGAGAATGACAGTCCTCTAGAAGCTCATCCAGCCCCAAGCGAATCACAGCCCGCACGTTTGCAACTTTTCACTGAAATAAAAGGGTTAGTCTGCGAATTATTTCTGGATGAGAGTCTGAAGCCCGGTGCTGGCTCAGCTCTTCTACGTGACACCAAAAATCACATCTCCTCCAGCAGGCAGGATTTACAGTGTGAGGCCAGCGTCTCTTATGGCATGTTGAACTCTCGGATATTATAGAAAACACATTTTTCTTTTTTTCCACGGGAGTGAAATAAATACACAAAAGGCAGATAGGCTGATGGGCAGCTTACCTCTATTTCCTGACTGCAATTTAAAATAGTTACAATTTGGACTTACAGGTTGTAGGTACGTGGACCCAAAGAGGGGAGGGAAAGGGGGGGGCTTTCAAGTAGCCCCTGTGTGAATTTCAAATTAAGACGCGACATTAAAGCAGCCCAAAGGGTGTGGCTGTGGCCAATGGGACAGTTGGCTACAGCTCTGGAATGAGGTTCCCATGAATAAATGCTTAGCTAATACAGACTGGAGTGCTAAAAAAAAAAAAAAAAAAAAAAAATGCCCTCCTGCCTGTCTCTCCCTCACTCTCCCTCTCACCGCCCTGCTTCAAGTGTCCACTTCACGACAGCAGAAAGCCCAGCTGCTGGGAGAGTAAATGGACACATTAACTCTCCTAAGCCTTGCTCTGTAGCTGGGAGCCAAGACCTAGTCAAAGAGGGTAGAAGGACAACAGCCCGCTTCATTCCAAGGTAATTATGGAGCTGGGGGGAAGAGGGGAAATACCTGAGTGACGAAGAATAAATCTTTGTTAATTGACCACTGAAACATTATAGCATGTCAGGACTCCTCAAGACAAGATGATAAGTCAGCCTACAAGAGACCTACAGCTTTTCTGTGACAGCGCAGACGCCTCCTGTCTTCAGACACAGTAAACAGGTAGCTCGGGGGTCAGAGGAGGACCGGGCTCCTAAATCACACCTATAAATTAATCAAGCCCAGAGTTCCTGGTTTCCTGGCATGTCCCAGTATCCTGAGTTTTTCTCCTTAAAAGTTCAACAGCACTTATCACACACACAGAAAGAAAGAAAGGAGGAAGGAAGGAAGGAAGGAAGGAAGGAAGGAAGGAAGGAAGGAAGGAAGGAAGGAAGGAAAAGAAAAAGTTGTAAGTCACTTTCTCTGGCACATGGCTGAAGCCATGCCGAGTTCCCAGGAAGGCCCTGGAAGCAGCCGGTGCCCTCTTGGAAAACCCATTCATTGTAGGTGTATAGATAACTTCGCCTGCTCTATCTTTAAATTGAAATCAAATTTTAATTGCCCCTCTTCCAAAATGGCAGTTTCTTAGCAACTGCAAAGGGCTGAATAGAGAAAGAACGTTCTGCGAATTGGAAGACAAGTGAAAACAAGAGAGAATTCTTTTTTCTAAAGCCAGCCTGGCTTTTCTCTCAACAATGGGCGGTGGCTGATTTTGCTGCATGAGAACGCACTACTAAACCAGTTGGTGAAGCATGGCTATTAGGAGAGGCCGCCATCAAAGCTGCTGCTCACGGATGTTCAGGGCCCAATAACCTGCTAAAGGCCTCACAGTCATTACAATTAGCAGAATGAGTTCATTGCCTTGTCAGGCCTTTGCTGACACAGTCACACCAGACAGGCTGGACCCAGCTGGGTTCTGAGTTTTGTTTTGTTTTCCCTAACTTTTTCCCAGCCTCCAGATGTCAGCACAAAACCCGGCCCAGAACTAAAAATGATCAAGAGAGGAAGGCAGTGTGGGGCTGTGATCAAGGGGGCACTGCACTTTCAGAATGAGTGCCGGTGCCCAGGACAGGGTATCAGTGCACAGTCCTCTCTCTCACCCCCGTCCCCCAATAGTTCTGGCTGTCCTGAAACTCCTATGTAGACCAGGCTAGCCTTGAACTTACAGAGATCTGCCAGTCTCTGTCTCATGGATTTTTTTCTTGCTCTGTAGCCTGAGATGGGCTTGAACTCATGACCTTCCTACTTCTGCTTCTCAAGTGTTGGGCTATAGGCCCAGGGCTCTACCACTTTTTTCTTTCCTGTCTCTCTTTTCACCTCCCTGTGGAGGCCAGAGGTCAACACTGAGTGTGCCCCCTTGGCTACTTTCTCCCTTTGTTTTATTAATATGTGTATGATGTGTGTGGGGAGCACACAACTTGCCACAGCACTGTGTAGAGTTGGTTCTCTTCTCCCACATTACCTGGGTTCCCAGGATCAAAGCCAGGTAGGTCAGCAGGACCTGTATGGCAAGCACCATAACCACCAATCCAACTCACCAACCAGCCCCTCCCCTTTACTTTTGGGACAGGCTCTCGCTGTCCTGGATTGCTCATGGACTTGGTTGACTGGTCAGCAAACCCCAGGTCCCTCTGTCTCTGCCTCCCCAGCTTTTTTGGTTGACTGCTGGGGATCTAAACTCGTGTCCTCATACTTACACAACAGGCAACTTTACACACTGAGCCCTCTCCCCAACCCCTCCCTGCTCCTGCACTACTTTTAAAAAATATTTTTATAATTTTTAATAATGTGAGTATTAGGAAGGTGGGAAGTATGCTCAAAGACGTTGGGTCCTCCAGAACTCAAGCTAACAGTGGTTGTGAGTCACCTGATGTGGGTCCTCCCGCAAGAGCAGTGTGCCTGCACTCTTAACCACCGAACCTCCTGCCAACCCTCTGTACCACCTAGAAAAGATTAGAACTTGCACTGGAAAAGGAGCCTGACTTGCGGTCTGTCTTCTGATCGTCACTGCTGTTCTAGCAGACAGACACCCCTCTTTGCCTATGCAAAGTCCTGCTGAACCAGGCTGGGGCTCTGGCTGCCTTCAACCAACCCAACCCAGACCCTCCCTCACACCTCTGCAGAGACAGCAGTCTGAGGAGCAAGGTTGTTTAGGAAAGAGATTAAGTGTCTCCCCTCCAGTGCTGAAGTCACAGAATTTCTTATGAAGGGTGCACCGTGCAAACTGCTAGAAGCAAAACAGCACCAATTCCTTTGTGATTGCTCACTGGTGTGGACAGGCAGAGCGAAGGGCTGGCAGGCTGGCTGGGCTCAGGGCTGGGAAGACCAACCAGGTAGAAGCAAAGGACCCTCCCTAAAGAATGTCCCAAAGGATGACTCAGCCTTCTACCTGCTGGGTTGTCAATTTAGGTCATCTTGGGGAAATTATAGGAGCAGAGCTTAGTGTCACTTAGACCCCAAATGTGTAAGATACCCTTGAGCTCTGGGCCTTCAGCGGTGCACCAGCACCGAACACAGTGTTTAGATTCGAAAGTGCCTCTGCTTTTCTTTAAAGGGGACTTGGCTCTAGGAGATAAACAAATTCAGGAGGCCAGACAGGGTGATATTTTCAGTGAGTTAAATATCACTAAACCCTAAACCATACCTTAAAAAAAATTTAAAATGGTCAGTTTTATGTGATCCATGTAGCCCAGGCTGGCTTCAAACTGGCTACATTGCTGACAATGAACCTAAATTTCTGATCTGTCTGCCTCCAACTCTGATGATAGGTGTACACCACACACCTGGTGTCTGTGGTACTGGGGATAGAACCTGAAGTTTCAGACATATTAGGCAGACATCCAACAACTGAGCTGTAACTCCAGCACAACCACAGCTTTTTAAAAGGGAGACGCGGCAAAGGTGGCAACATCATTGAACCAATAAGGTCTACCTACCCCTAGGGGTGGCAAACCCACACTCTTGCCTTGCTCACTCTACTAAATGGAAGTTGTTCTTTCAACATCAAGTCTACAGAGGCTCCCCTACACCCTACACCATCCCCTTTGGAGCGGATGATGATGCTGATGCCAACTCAGACGTCAGATGTCCACAGGCTCCCTCCTGAGGGTAAACACAGCTGACAGCCACCCTACCGGGTGGAACACCACAAAGCCTGCACCCCACAGCACAAGTCAGGAATGTGTGATTTTAGCTGGAGTGTGCAGAGCTGGGCTGCCCTCACAGGAAAAGCATGCTGGACAAGGTTTTGTTCTTTTTAAATTGCTCAGGCATTAAATGCACCCTCTTATTAGAAAGGCTGGACTCTGAATTAGACTCTGAATTTGAGAGACATCTTCTCTCAAATGATTTGCAAAGAAACAAACCGGGAGGCACTGGAAAACTAAAGTCGAAAATGCTAATGTCTTGGGTTTCAAATGTTAGGCAAATATCTATCTGAAAGGATCAAGTTAGCCTATCTTTAGAAATACGTCCTTGAAAAGTATTCACAGGCGCCCAGTTAATAGATGTGTACGGAGCTTATTGTGGTCGTGTTTTAATGAGAACAAGGGTATGCACAACCTAAATATGATTATATACTATGGCTATGATAGCAGCCTATAGGTCACAAGGAAGAATTTAAGAGACTGGTATGTGTAGTCTCCCATCACCAACTTTCACCATTTAGAAAGCCTCTCTTAGAGGAAGTCCAGAAAGCTCCATGCTAATCCATCAGCTGCCTTGTTAGGCTCCTGGGGTGGATCAAGCAGAAGGAAAAGCCTTCAGCCCATCTGAGCAAACAAGAAATGCCTCCCTTAGGTACAGACAAACACGAGAGGCTGAGCCATCAACTGTTTGTTTTCCTGGAGCCAAAAACAAGGGTGCTGAAAATTACTTGTGGCTCAAGATGCACTAAAGTAGTAGAAAGACTCAAAATCATCACCCAGATCCCAAGCTCTGCACTGTCAAGATAGAGGACTCGCCATCACTATACAATACAGACAATGTTCTAATGTCTCCCCTAAGCCATGACAGTGGCATCCTCTCTTTTCACAGGAGAAACAGAACACCATTCTCAAGGCAACATCAGTGTCCTTGGCCACCTCCTCCCCACAGCCTCCTGCCCTGGGCCTTCTATGTAAAAACCACACCAGTCAAAAACTACAGCCTTCCAAATCAAATCTACTGTGTTAGCAGCACAACCCAGCCACATCTCCTTTCTCCCTGTCTGTGCACATAAACTGAACAGGAAGATGATGAGCACAACAGCAGGGTGTTCTTAGAACAAACCTAAATGTATCGCTTACAAAGAGAAGAACATAACATCACAGCCATACTCATTCCAAATGGGAGCTGGCATAAGACTCAACAACATGGCCCTTTACCTCATTAAGGCAGGTACTAACTAAGCTGTATGTATTAAAAACTCCATTGTTTTTCTGTTTCAGAATTTGAAATACATTAGGATGCCTCAAACTCCAAATATAAGTTACTCATAGTCTCTCTGTTACAGGGTAAATGTGTCTTATCTAAAACTCTTGGGGCCAGAATTTCTTCTGATTATGGCATTTCTCAAATGTCAGAATACGTGTGCATCTGTTTTACTGGTTGAACATCCATAATTCTGAAACTCTGAAATCCTTACCTCTCCAAAATCTGAAACTGGTAACAGGACAATCTTTGACTCACAATACAATCAGTGAGAGAATTAAGACGTTTTGGAAATTGACTTGGCAGGTTAGGGATGTTCAACCAGAGGGGCCTATTACCATATACTGTGGTATCCATGAACACATCCTCAAGCTAGGCTTGCTCCCTCCCAGCTGTAGTTAAGTAGCTCTCTACCCACCCACCAAAACCTGCACTTTCTGTACACAGACAGCCCCAGGAAGAGTCATCTTCACATAAAAAAAAAAAAAAAAAACTGTAAGACACTAACTGTAAGACCTGACTGCAACACTTCCATATCCTCCTACTACAGATGCTGTGCCAGGACTCCTGCCAGAATTGAGGGAAATCAATAACCTTCCTTTCTCAACTGTGGGTCAAAGGGCATCTGAAGGTTTGCAGGAACAGAACAAATGTAGACTATTACCAAGTGCTGACAGGTCCCTACCAAGTTGGTACCCATGAGCTATCCTCTCTGCTCCTAGAGCTCACAAGGGGTAACTTCTTCCAGGAAAACGCTCATTGGCCAGCCAATGCCCTTGAAGCAGCTGACTGCTGACCAGACTTTGCCCTGGGAAGCCCTGTGTTAAGGCAGGAATGTGGAGCCGCTCTGAAGGCATGAAATCTCATTAAACAGCTTTGACCCCAGGGAGTTTGGAAATCCCCATCCTGAAGAAAGTACTAAGTCTCACCATTCCTGTAATCACAAATAGGTTGAATGTGTGTCTCAGCCTGGAGACAGGCGAAGAGGCATGGGATTGCCTAATAAGAGTGACCAGTGATCACCCGTGCCATGATTTAGGGCACTTCTCTCACGGCAACTCTTTCTTTGGTAGGTGCTACAAACACAGCAGGTATCACCCATTTTGGTTTGAATCAGAAATAGCCCCCAAAGGCTTGGACTTGGAATGTTTGATTCCCAACTGGTGGCCCTGAGTGCTCTGTGGCCTTTAGCAAGTGAGACCCGGCTGGCAGAGTGAACGCAGACCTAGTTGTGCTCTCCCCGATTTCTCATCCACTCCACCCCAGGCTCTCACAACAAAGTCAACTTCACTCTCTTTCCTCTGGTGATGGATGGAAATACCTCTGAATCGTGAGGCAAAATAAACCTCTCTTTCCCAAAGTGGTATAGAGTACATGATCACAGCAACACAAAATACCCCCACAGCACAGGTACTAGGGCTTCCCAAGGTCACAGAAGGCAAAAGTGGAATATAAATGCTTTTACCTTTCCCTGCCGCCACATAATTCCCACCTGACTCCCCAAAGGCACAATTTGGCAAGGGGACTGTCACATCCTAACTGTGTCAGCCATGGTTTGAAAAGATAAAAATGGCTGGGGGGATGTGTTTACCGCCAGCTGCTGCTCTGGGGCTATCTGCGATTCTGTGTTATTCACTGTGTCCTATCACCTGCATGCAACCTTAACCCTTAGCCCACTTGCAGTGGAGGGGAATTCTGCTTCCCTCCAGTTAGTCTTCCTAAGTCCAGAACTGGCAGAGAGAGAGCCAGCTCTATTATAAAACAAGCAAGAAATGGGAAAGTGTCCGTTTGCAGCAAGGTTATAAATATGGACAAATGTAGACAAGACCTGGAGGCCAGAAAACCACAGCAGGGCCCTTCAGGAGCCCAGTGCCAAAACATAGGCCTTCCTATGTTCCAAGAACGGAAGGAAAACTGGCATTCAGTGCCTTGAAACCTCCAGATCTTGGTTCACGGTCATTTCAATACTCTATCTAGCCAAGACCCCACCTGCCACATCAAGCTCTATCAGACAGAAACCAAGACTTGAGTAAAGTCTTCCTCAGCAGAAATCAAGGTAATCCTACTAGTGGCAGTTTCAATGATGAACTCAGTGGTTAATTGATTTACCATTAAACTTACTACCGCCATTTCTCATTTTCATTTTTGATACAGGCTGGCCTCAAACTCACTTTTTAACCAAAGATGTCTATGAGCTTCTAATCCTCTCCCCAAGTGCTAAGATTACAGACGTGCCATGTCACCCCTGGTTATGTGCAAGGGTGGGGATGGAACACAGGACTTCACCATGTATGCTAGCAAGTGCTCTACTAAGTGAGCCACACCTCAGACCAAGCCCCTAAGATCACTTTTTATCAGTGACAAGAACACTATTCCAGATCCACAGCAGATCCAATAATCAGATATGGTTTGAGGAACTCTGACTTCCCTGATCCCTTCCTCACTGCTCCGAGATCACACCAAAGCCTTTGTCACCCCAGCCTCCAAACAGCAAACCAATGCTCTGTGCAATATCTCCCTCTCTCACTGAAACTGCCAGAGGCTCCAGGCCAGGGGTTGGGCCACACAGCAGAGCTTAACAGTCCACCTGGAAGAAGCAAGACCTCCTTCCTGTTGAATACACACCTGAGGTTCTCAGCATATGCTTGCTACCAGCCTATGTCCGATCCTATCTAGAACAGAACTGTGGAGGATTTGTGTCAGGGGATAGCCAATGTCATCATCCTTGCCTGCCCCATCACATCTAGAACAGAACTGTGGAGGATTTGTGTCAGGGACTAGCCAACATCGTCATTCTGGCCTGCCCATAACAAGTCAAGACTGGTGGTAAAGGCTGAGCCACCTCCACCCAGCCTGAAGTGAAGAACGGCATATGATACCCCCATCCACCCAACACCTGGGGTGGAAGATGAGACTCTAGAGAATTAAACTAAGAAGGGATCTGAGGTACCATCCATATTTCCACCACACTCTGTCCCCCACATATCAAACATCAGAAGAAAGGGGTTACCAATTAGCATCCAATAGTCTCTGGGAACACAGAGGTATAGTGGGAAGCAAAATCATAACTCCAAGACAAAGGGACTACATGAGGGAGAAAGGTCACTAATCCCCCACTTCTTCATATGTGTGTATGTATGTATGCTTGCACATGTGTGGGTCCATGTTTGTGTCTACCTGTAAAGGCCTGAAGTTCATATCAGAAATTTCCTTAATTACTCTTCTACTTTATTCTTTGTGGCAAGGTCTTTCAAACTCAGAGGCCCCTAACACAACTAATCTCAGTAGCCAGCTTGCTCAGGGATCCTGTCTCCACCCTCCAAGGCTGGATAAGCCACAGTCACCCAGAATTTACCAGGGTTCTATGGATCCAAACTCTAGCCCCAAAGTCCATTTGCTCAGCAAGCGCTTTACCTACTGAATGATCTCCCCCATGCCTGACACAAATCATCTGAATTAGAGCCACAGAGAGTGTCAAGTCTGAGATGCCTGCTCTGGTGTCTTCTCCAGTCCTTGCACACATCACTGACTCCTGCTCTGGTGACTTCTCTGAGTCCTCACACACATCACTGACCCCTGCTCTGGTGACTTCTCTGAGTCCTCAAACACGTCGCTGAACCCTGCTGGGCCCAAATTTCCTCAGCTCTGAGATGGGGGTGAGGGATGGAAGGAAGAGAACAGAGGTTGTGAACATCTGTAAGTCAACAACCAAGCCATTCTAGATAGCCTGAATGAATGACATCATTAACCAGAGGTGCAAAGTCTGCAGGAAACAGAACTTCACCTACTGCTCCCCAAATGCCCCTCAATTTGCCTAATTAAGACACCTGCCTTCCAACTATGAGAACCTGGTTTGATCCCCAAAACGCATGGACAAAAAGACAAGCATGGTGATGTATACTTGCAAACCTAGTGCTGACCAGCCAGCCTAGCCTAATTGGTGAGCCCAAGATCACAGTGACAGACCTTGGGGTGTATGTGTGTTTGTCTCATAAGGACCAGCACTGAAGTTGTCCCCAGCATCCACATAAACGACTAGACACATTCTCTCTCTCATTCTCTCATTCTCTCTCTCTCTCTCTCTCTCTCTCTCTCTCTCTCTCTCTCTCTCTCTCTCTCTCTCTCTCTCTCTCAACTAAATGTTATTAAAGAATAAGCCACTACTTGGGGACATTTGTTACACTCTTTTAGGACACACAAGTGAGGTAAACATCTTCTTCCCAACTTTACTGGTTATAAAGTGGGTCCAGAAGAGCTCAGTAGCTCTTCTGGTGCCCAGATGTTCCTGCCATTGGGCTGGCTGCTCTTATCACAACACTAGGCTTTATTTGTTCCTAACATGCCAGGGCTCAGTTCTTAAATCAGACCCAGTGAAAAGAATTAATGACTCCTAGGTACCACTTAGTGGTGGCAGGACATCCATCATCAGATCAAGGACTTCAGCATCCCTCGCTTAGGAATCATGGTGAAGACTTACCACCTCCCCTAGCCATTTACTTGGCAGACAGTTTTATTATTGCCACAACCACTGAGACGTGGAGCTTCTTGCTAATTTTCCTTTGCTGCAAATGACTGAAAAATAATGGTGTCAGTTTTAATGAGGATCAAGCAAGGCTCCTAAAAGGACCTTGTAAATGAAGAGCAGTCTCCTCACACACAACCATGGCCCTCTGTTTGATTCCAGAACATGAGTATCACTTAAATTCCACACTTTCACACCACGGAGCATGCGGAGGTGGGGCCTTTCGGGCTTGCTGCATCCTAACACCTGAGCCACAGATGGACACCGGGCAGCAACACTCCACCACAAGCCAGACTTCCTGGTCAATGGAAACACTTTCTGGTTGTCTGTGTAATAAAGGGGGAACTGAGACCTGTTAACACACAGCAATGTACTGCATTTGGACTCCAGGGCCACCAGGAGCTCATTGCCTAAGCCTGAATCCTTTCTGTTTCCACTTGCCAAGATGTTCAGAACGGCTGCCAACCCTGTAAGTCTCTATGAGGTTCTTCGGCTGACTCAATTCTCATTTTATTAGTGCCTCTCGAAGCAAATGCTGGGGTTTTCAGCAATAAATAAATAAAGAATAAGAGAGAGGGAGAGTATTTCACACCTCCATCTTTACTGAGAATGCCTTATATTCCACTGACTTTTGGCTTCTATTTATAAAGAAGGTTCAAGGCTTAGAAAGAAATCACTGGGGTTGTGCTTTAATGGATATTCCCAACCAGCATTGTGTCATTATTGGCCCGGGTTGAGCTGGGCGATCTCCCAAACTTGTGACATAATCAGGCCTCTCTCTCCATTGCTCTGTACACTCCATGCTCCCTCCACATCACACCACTGAGTCATCCGCTCTTTTCAGCAAGACTGATTGCCAGGGGATTAACACGAGACAGCCCAATTCCATTATTCAGCAGCCCCATTCAAATCCCTGCCCTAAACTCTAAGAGAGACTTCAGAGCTTTCACCGGGATGAGCTGCCAGAGGGCTCAAAGGGGAGGTGGGGCGAGGGGCTTTTGAATGTTTAACACAACAACTCAAGCTAAAACCTGCTGTAAGCAAGACCCTGGGGCTACAGCAGCCCTGCCTTGACTCCTCAATTCTTGGAATGGCCCCAATCATGAATAATTTGTAGACCTGTGCTAGGCTAAAATCCCAAAGGACTCCTACAGAACAATTTTTTTCCCTCCATAATAAATTACTTAATTTTAAATTTAAGCATTCAGGACTTTTAGCTCCAAATCTAACTTTGTTTCCCTAATGCAAACACTCCTGTCAGATTCAGTCCACGAAGCCTGAAGTAAATCCCAAATCATGTGCTCTTTGATGAATGGATTTAGAGCCATTTGTGACAAAAGAAATCCTCTCACACGTCACTCTGCTGTGTGTGTGTATTTACTAAAATATCTGAGCCTCGCATACCACAAACGTCTCTATAAGAAACAGGACCAGAGCCAGGCCTGGTGATGCAGGTTGTAAGATGAGCTGCTCAGGATGCTGAGGCAGGGGATCAAGAAGCTGGCCTGCCCAGGGAACTTAACAAGATCTTGTCTTAATATATAATGTACATATTTTTTTTTAATGTCTAGAATGGTGGTGCACACCTTTAAACCCAACACTTGGGAAGCCCAGGCCAGCCTAGTCTACAAAGCAAGTTCTAGGACAGCCAAGGCTACACAGAGAAACCCTGTCACAAAAAAATCAAATCAAATCAAAACAAACAAAAAACCCCAGAAAATGTCTGGATTATAGTTCAACAATAGAGCCTAACACACAGCAGGCCCTGATTTCAGTCTTCAGTATTTAGGGATAGGGAAGTGGGAGACACAAGCCTGGCCTGGTGGAAAGCACCTATAATCTCCACACTAGGGAGGTAGAGACAAGAGAATTCAAGGTCTTCAACTACACAGCAAGTTCAAGTCTAGCCTGGACTACATGAGCCTCTATCTCAAAAAAACAGAAGCAAATAAAAATTAAGGCATAAAAGAAGGCTTTGACACTCTTTTATGGATAGTCATAGGGCAAATATCACACAATGGCCTATCACATTTTCACATTAAGCCCTCTGAATAACTCAAATACTCTTGTCACTCCAATGCTTACAGTCAAATGGAAGTTCAAGACTGTACAAATGATGCTGGGTAAGGCAGAGTCTTTGTGACTATAACCTCACTTAACTAGACAGAAAACCAATATGATTTTCTGTTTAACTATTAGTTAATTTAAATCTTCAATTAAACAAATCTATGCAATTTGGTAAATCCTATATTGAGGAATTTTTTTAGTGGTTCTTAGGCAATTGAAGAATTTGCGGAATCTCCCCTCAAATAGTTTATATTTTATAAAAGAGACAGAAAGACCCATAGATAAGATAATATCCAGGACCATGCCTAGGAAATATTGTAGGAGAGTCTTATTTACAGAGTAAGTAGGTAGACACATTTGTGGAGTTAACAAAGGCTGTGAGAAATCAAAATGGATCCCTGTGAGCCCTGAGATGAGGCCGCAGTCAACAGTCAGAACATGGAAGAGTAACCCAAAGAAGTGACTGAGGACAGGAAAGCAGCCAAGTGTCATCCTGCCTGACAAGTCAGAGCATAGACAGCTTCTATAGGGAAGAGAAATGAACCCACCATCCTCAAAACACAGAAAGTCCTAGTTGCAGACTCCTTTTGGTGGCCATGACAGCAAACACTTACTACCAACTTGACAGGACTTAGAGTTGCCTAGAAGACAAACCTTGGGGGCAAGTCTACACAGGAGTTTCCAAATTAAGCTAATAAAGGTGGGAAGAGCCACACTACAGGTGGGTACCCCATTAAGTGGACTGCACAAAAAGAGGAACAAGGTGTCTTGTTTCTGACTTCATGCCTTTCCCACCATGATAGACACAAACTGTGAGCCCAAATGAAAGCCTCCTTCTGTAAGTTGCTTTTATTGAGTATTTTGTTTAACAACAAGAAAAGTAACTAATGTAGCAACCAAGCCAATAACTTCATTAGTCACAACAAAAACTCATGATAACCAGTAAAACTTGAGAAGAATTGTTTCTTTTGGGAACTACAGGCTGCACAACCTTAAGACAGGCAATGAAAATGACCTCCTTATTTGTGACAGAGACATACTTGTGACTCTCATAGGTGGTTCTCTTTGCTCAGAGGAACATCTTCCAGGAATCAGCATAAAACTACCTAATGGCCATCTCTGACATTGACTTTTTTTTCTAGCCAGGCACAGGCTCAATCATTATACTAACTTTTTCTTTACTCTTCAGCAAAAGTGATAAGTTGCCCTTCTTTAAACAATGTTCTACGATTTTAAAAACAAAATTTTCCGGGGCAGGAAAGGCAGCTTAGCAGTTAAGAGTCCAGAGGACCTGGGATCCATCCTCAGCATCCACACTGGGTGGTACACAACTGTCTATAACTCTAGCTCCATGGGATCCAACACCCTCTTCTGGCCTCTACAGGTACCTGCAGTCACTTGCACATATCCACACACAGATATGCATAATTAAATGTTTCCTGCACACATTAAGATTATTCAGAGCAACCTTAGCTTCCAGAATGAGCTTATACCACAGCCCCCTGATAAAAGGTAGTGCTTAGTGATGGGTGATGCCATTCTGTAAATGCATTTCTCTTATTGGTTGATGAATAAAGCACTGTTGGCCAATAGAGAAGCAACATAGGTGGGTCTAGGAAATGAGGATGACTCTGGAAAGTATAGGCACAGGGAGACTCAATGTTGATCACAATAGAGTAGTAGGCCCAGACCTTTTCTATGGTAAGATTAGATTATGTGGAAATACTTATATTTATAGAAATAGGTTGGTAATAAAGACAGAGCTAGCCAATAAGAAGCCCCAGTCAATGGCCAACAGCTTTATAATTAATACAGTGCCTTGTGTGTTATTTAAGGGCTGAAGCGGTGGTGGGACCCAGATGGCTGGCGAGGAAGAGTATATGTAACAGCATAGGTACCAAGAAGATCCCCCTGAATTCCATAAAAATCTGGTTAACCAGGAAACAGAACACAGTCATATGACAGACGGAACCTTCTCAGATGACATCTTATGGGTATAAAAAGGAGTCAAGCCAGAATAGATTGGAGCTGAACCGCTGCCCAAAAGGCAAACTCACCAACAACATCAAGGTGGTATGTGTGATTGATGGACCCGTACTCATTCTCCACTAGGCAGGTGTAATTGCCTTTGTCCGATGGGACCACACTCTCCATGATAAGGCTCCAGTGCTGGTTTCGTACCTGAAAAGGCCAAAGGAAAGGTGGTTATTTATAACAAACTTAGCACCAGATATCCATAGCATACTTTCTTGACTTAAAATGAGGTTGGCTGGGGCTGAGAGTTTGTTTAGCTCAGTGGATACAAATGACCTGGGTTCAACCCCAAGAAATTAGTGGAAGCAGAGAATGTAGAAGAACTGTAAACTGCCCTCACAATTAATATTCAGAATGGTGATGAATAATAAGAAAGTTTCCCTAGAACAACCTAGCAGGCAGGTATTGGCAGAGTACACAAAGTTGTGACCCTGTCTTGGCTTTGAGGTTCCATTAGGAGAACCCACATGGCCAAGAGGTCCAATCACCAATCCATACAATGTCATACCTCACTGGCTACTAAGGCCAGCTTTCCAATGGGAGCCTTAAGTCCCTAGTACACCGTGGAATCACCAGGAGCCAACACTGGTTACCACCAGCTATATACCACACCTTCTGCCTTAGCTAATTTAATTCCCCCAGAAGCCCTTGGGTCCCATCTATTCTGTTCCTAGAACCCCTTGTTTCTTTTTCTGGGCCCCCAGATCTATGGAAATCTCAAGAAGTTTCACCTGGGACCAATGGTCTGCCCTTCCTCCTCCCTGCTGGGAGATGAATAAATGGCACATTTTCCTGGTATTCCCAGAATTCCAGACATGGGAGCAAGGACTCCAAGTTACATACCCATTTGTTTATAAGTGCCTTGAGACTTTCCAAAGATGAGAAGTGCATGTGACAGTCATGCTCGCGGCCTATCAGCTCACACTAGGTTCTAATGTTCTCATCTTGTGAGAACCTAGACTGGAGAGTAAGGAGGGCCACCTCATAGCCACGCCCTTCTAGGAATTGAGGGCAGGCTTGTCCCATGGTGTACCTGCGAACAGGGCTAAGAGTGTGCCAGTGACTGTAACTGCAGAGTGGGGCTGCTGCTGCTGAGCTCAAACCAAGACCATTATTCCCCACCAGGGTGCCATATGGTACCACTGGGGTGAGGAGCTGGATCCCTCTTAACAGCCCAAGCAAAGGGTTAGGAATGAGGCTGAGTAGTCACCTTGCTTAGATGCCACTGACCCCAACCCTTGCACAATCGTGGAGTTGCCTCAGAGTCCAGCACGGGAAGGTGGCAGAGGAAAACTGACTCGCAAGCAAGACAGGAGGGAGAGGGAGTGAATCTGAGGACTCTAGACTGGTAATGGAGACAGTCTGTGCTCTACTCATAACAATCACATTGGTCTCCTCGCAGGACCTGCAAGACAGCCTGAGAGGAAGCCAGATGGCTCCCTGACAGCTAAAAGTGCCCTGCCCCATGCAGAATGAGTGTGTTGATGGGAGAACCCATGCCAAATTCCACGGGCTCACGGGAACCGATCTAATTCCTGTCCCAGGGAGCTACCTGAAGCTGTCACTCTGTGAGATGGGTAGGAAGTGACCAGGGCTCTTGCAGAACTCAAGGCAGACCCTCCGCATCCCAGGATCTCGGGAATATCAGAAATGGCTCTCTCCTTGCCAGAAACATGGAGGGCAATTTAGGGATGCAGCCACAGGCTCCAGAGTCACCAAGCCTCATAATCCAGCCTTGAGCCCTGCTGTAAATATTCAGTTCTTTGAGCCCCCGCTCAAATGTCACGTCTGTAAGCCTTTAATCATGGCAGCGCCTCACTCTGGACCCCATCCAAACTGTCAATGTCTTTCTTGTGTCTGGATTCAGACTCTGGCACATGGCGTATTCCAAATGGATTTGCCCCTGAACTGCTAAGGGAGGTAACGTTAGCTGCCCGAGACAACAGATCTTGGCTTGGAGCAGCACAGCCGAGCAGTTGCCTTTTTGGACACCCACCCCCCCACCTCCCTTACGGAGCACATGGTCAGTTAGATGTTTCCTTGGGTCTATGGCATTCTAAGAAAGAGCCCTGAATATTAACATCTTGGAGACACACTACAAATACCAGTAAGTTAACATGGATAAAATGATATTACAATAAGAAGCACATATACCAAAGTAGGTATCTCCTCTCTTTTAGAGCCTTGTTACTCAAATCAACACTCCACCACATGTAGTGCTGTTCATGTTTTCTTTCCAACACCACTGCTCCCACTTGAATTACTCGACACACCATCAAACCCAAATTTTAAAGCTGTGGCATTTTTCAAACTGATGCTCTCAGCAACTGCCAACAGTGGAGCTCAGATACTTCTATAGTAGAGGAGAGCCTACCGTTAATTAGTGACTGCTTAACAGCAAGCCAAACAATAATAGCAACTCTGTAAGAAATGGGAACCAGCAGGGCAGTGATGGTGCATGCCTTTAATCCCAGCACTTGGGATGCAGAGGCAGGCAGGCCTATGTGAGTTCAAGGCCAGCCTGGTCTATAGGGCTAGTTCCAGGACACGTAAGGTTTTTATACAGAGAACCCTGTCTTGAACAACAAGACAAAACAAAAACAAAAACAAAAAAACAAAAAAAGAAAGAAAGAAAAGAAAAGAAATAGGAACCACAGGCATCAAGTTTAGAAATGTATTAAATCAGTATGTGCACACCAAGCTTCTATGTGACCTGAAGAGCGTACCCTTGCAGCAAGCATTGTGTGATCTGAAGAGGGTACCCTTGCAGCAAGCATGCAAACGGCACCTTGCCCTTCAGCGTGTTCTTCTTAGTGTCTCAGATCTGCAGGGCCACAATTATTTTGTCATCTAGGTCAAATGTATGTACATTGTTTTTGCTTTCAGAGAACAAGGACTGTAATCCCCCTCCCCCCACCCCCCCAAAAAATCTGAAAAGCTGCTCAGCCTCATTAGCAATCAGGGGAATGCAAATGAAAACAATAATGAGATACTTATTCACCAGATGATTAACAAAAATTAGGAAGATCAGTGTCACTTTAGAACTTGGTGAGTGAATATAAGGAAATACAGACACAACTGGAGAATCGTGAAATAAAGCCGGAGAAACCAGTCCAAGGAATAATTTGGTGGCACCCATTAAAATTAATGACATTTTTTTTTTGTTGTTGTTAATGCTATGTCTGGGTATCTTGTCCACAGAAAATAATCAGTCTAGCCAATCAGCAAATTCAAGGTTCAGTGAGAGCCTTGTCTCACAAAGATAGTGATTGAGGAAGACACTTGATGGCAACCTCCACTCCCCAAACACGTGTGCCCACACAGGAACACACAGATACAGGAACTAAAAGAGAAGGGTTCCTCAGCCATCCAATGGGTCCTAGATCCTGCTCTGGGGAATGTCCTCATCTGGATCTCTCCAGCTGACCAAGAACAAAAGGCCATGGACAGGAGGGATCCTGCATGGAGTAACATTCCTGTAACTTTATTTGCATTCCTGCCCATAGCCAAATGTGTGTGGAATTCATCGTTATTTTCCAGCTGCCAAATAACAGAATTGGCGAGCAGAGCTCCAAAACTATGTTCACCAAGGTCTTTCTTGAAATAACATTTCAGTATTGAAACAAAGCAGACCATAGCTAAGCCCCTGAGCTCTTTAGCTTGGAACACAAAAAGCAGATTCCACAACTGTTCCACACCCCACCCATAAGAAGACAGAAGGTGGTCCAGACAGTTGGAGTATTTTGTTTTGTTTTGCATCCCCCGCCCCACCCCC
The DNA here is from genome assembly GCF_943737965.1 of Phodopus roborovskii. Classification (NCBI taxonomy): domain Eukaryota; kingdom Metazoa; phylum Chordata; class Mammalia; order Rodentia; family Cricetidae; genus Phodopus; species Phodopus roborovskii. The sequence continues at coordinate 38,564,217 of NW_026126480.1, forward strand.
ACCCCCAGACTCTTTCTGCTACTCCAAACCTCTCTAAGTGCCTGTTAAGGCCTCAGCTACATTCAGGTGACAACAGGGAATGAAGATTTAACATCAATACAGAACCAAACGTATCACCAGAGAGTCAAAGGCCAAAGGCCCCAACTGTCACCTGGATGTTTGTCTTCCTCATTTCGAAACAAGAAAATATTCAAAGATTTCCAAATACCCAGGTGTTCACTACCAAGTAGAATAAACACCCAGAAGCTGTACCCTGAGCCAGCTTGAAGGAGGTGTCCATGTGACAACAGATGCCTCTGTGACTTCCCAGAGAACAGCTATCGCTGTAGTCTGGGCTTCAGAAAGGTGGCCTATGAATACACCCACTGTTGTTAAGATATGGGGCTTATTTCCAGAAGGCTCCTAGAGATGTCAAACCATGCCTTCTGAATGTAATTGTGCATGGGGCTCACACGTGTGGAGGGACTGGCACTTGGGTTTGCTTATCATCACCCAGAAATGAAGGCAAACACTTGTTAATGCTTAAACCGGCATCGATGGGTAGCAGTTTGCTTTGCAGGGGGTGGGGGTGTTCAGAGAGCAGGGCTGCACCATCAGACCCTGTCCCACAACCAGTGGAAACAGAATCTCTTCACTCTGCCCCATCAACAACCCCTGAATCTCCACAAAGGCTGTGTGATTTATTCTGCAAAATGCAAGGGTGTCCACTCAACAGCCTATTACTTGAAGGCGCTAACAAAATGGGTGGCAGCAGGGCACCCAACACCTTTTGCACTCACCTCTTCAACAATACTAACCTTCAAAACCTACACAAAGAATTGTCATGTGATCCAGCAATTCCTCTAAGTAACACCCCAAAAATTGAAAGCAAGGACTCAGACACATGCACATAAATTATAACAAAAGGGGTAGGGACATCCATTTGATGAAATATTAATCATCCATCAACATGAATTAAGTTTTGACTCATACTATAACATTGGTGAATCTTGGGTACATTATATTAAGTGAAATAAGCTGGGCATAAAGGGCAAACATCCTGTGATTCCATTTACATGAGGTACTAAGAATAGGCACATTCATAGACCAAAAAAAAAAAAAAAAAAAAAAAAAAAGACTTGAGGATCTCAAATGCTGGAGGAGGAGCTGTTTCTTAATGGGTGCAGGCATTTTATTTGGAGAAACAAGGAAATTTTAGAGGTAATAAAACTGGATAAACAATATAGTATTATAGGACAATTTTTGGTGTTTTTTTTTTTTTTTAAGCCTCATAACCCAGAGAAGTGACAGAGTTAGAAGAACAAACACACACACACACACACACACACACACACACACACACACACACACACACACAGGGAGAGGAAGAGAGAGACAGGGAGACAAAGAGAACCATGCTTATGGTCAAGCTTTACTTGGCCGCTGTCACCCTCATCTCTCTGCACATATTAAAGAATATAAATGCACACGATGGGCACATTCCTGTTATTTAGCACTAAGGAGATAGAGGCAGGAGGATTGAGTTCAAGGACAGTCTGGGCTATAAAGTAAGTTGGGGATCAGTCTTAGCTACCCAGTATGTCTCTAATTAAACGGCAAGACTAAGTGCAGAATGCCAAATATTTCAACACTAAAAACAGTCTGGGTCCTTTTAGGGGTGGGGGTTGTTTTTGTTTTGTTTTGTTTTGTTTTTTTTCCTTTGAGTCAGGGTTTCTCTGTGTAGTCTTAGTTGTCCTCGGCTGTCCTGGAACTTATTCTGTGTATCAGTCTGGCCTTGAACTCACAGAGATCTGCCTGCCTCCCCCTTTTAAAAATACTTAATTATTTTTATTTTAATAATATGTATTATGTGGGAAAGATATGTGCATGTGAGTGCTGGTGTCCTCAGAGGCCAGAGACACACCAGATCTTTGGGTGCTAGGAACTGAACCCAGACCTTCTGCAAGAACAATACATGCTCTTAGCCATGGAGCCATCCCTCCATCCTGAGTTTTGATCCCATTTTTAAATTCTCTGATTTCAAGGATTTTGTGTTTTCCCTTCTCCCTAAAATGGCCCATGCACAAGTCCTCCCAAAGCATGCTGGGGTGTGGTGGCCAAGGGCCACAGAGCCATAAACCAGTAAATAAGAAAAGCTTGCAAAACTGGCCTGGCCATCAAAGTCGAGATGGGCTGCAGAATGACCGGGTTATGAAGAAACAAGAAAAGTTGCACAAATAACCAATTTTCCTTTACGGAAACTTCCAGGTCTCTGGCTTTCTGGAAAAACATACTGTGGAAAACTTGACACCTTGCTTCATTAAAAGGCAAACAGGCAAGAACCAGAGGAGTCGGGGGTTGGGACTTGGCAGGTCCTCTCTGTGGGGTTTGAGTTAGGTAGGTCTCTTCAGTTAAGTATCTCTTGTGTGATGACATGGCTCAATGGGTAAAGGCAATTGCCTCCAAGACTGACGGTGATTCCCTAGGACCATCTGGTGGAAGAGGAGAACCAATGCCCTCCCACAGAGTGTCCTCCCCAGTTCTAAGGGATGCGAAGCTACAGACTGTTCCACACAGCACCTCTGGTCAAATGTTGGCAAGTGCATTTGTTTAGAAGTTCACATAGCAATGAAGAAAATATCAAAAAGGAAACCTCTACACTGGGACCAAGATTCCCAACACTGTGCCATGAAGGCCCAGGTGAAGAATATAGTAGACAGGTGTCAGGCAGGTGTCCCCCAGGAAGGAGGATCCAGCCCCAGGAGAAGGTGTTGGTTGAAGGACCTCCCATGATTTATGACCCAGGAAGATGGGGGCAGGTTTAACACATCTTCAACAAAGAATTATGCTTTAGGGAATCATGTTTGTCCCAGAAGCCATAGGGCTCCACAGAATTTCTAAATTTCCAGTTTCACCATAATGAATGTCACACTGGTGTCAACCTTAATTGCCCTGTTGTGAAAAATCTCTATTGCACCATCATTTACATTGGACAGATCACCTCAGGGGCCACCAAGCTACAACCTCCTGCATGCACCAGAGAGAGATCAGGAGAGCAACCGGGTCAGGACCACACATTCCAAAGGCCAGCTTTGCCTTCGGCCTTTTTACCCCTTTCCTTTACCTTTTAGGGGGTAGACATGCGTAAGTATAAGTTTGTGTGCAAATGTGTACCGATGCCAGAGGTCAAATTTGGGTATCCCCCTCCCCTCCTTATTTTTATGACAAAGATATCTCTCCAAACTTAGGGATCACTGATTTGACAAGACTAGCTAGCCAGTGAACTCCAGCCCTGGATCACAGTCACACACTAGCATATCTGGCTTTTTTCATGGGTATTGAACTCGGATCCTCATGTTTGCATAGCAAACGCTCTACCAGCTGAGCCATCTCCCCAGCCCTCAAAAACAAACAAACAAAAAACAAAAAAAAACCCACCCTTTTTCCTAAACATCAAAATGTCCTTTAGACATTTACAGTTTTCAAATTCCTTTTTCCTTGCCTCCAGTAACAGCTCAAGCACTAATTAACAAAAACCCTCTAGGTGGGGTGGGAGGGTTAGAGAAACAGCCTGGTGTTTAAGAGCATTTGCTGCTCTTACAGAGGATTCACCACCCACATGGCTGTTCACACTGCAATTCCAGTTCCAGGGATCTGATGCCTTCTTCAGACCTCTGAGGGCACCAGGCAGGCATGCACAAATATACAAGTATGCAATATTCATACACATAAAACAAATTAGATAAATCTTAAATAAACAAATGGCCTGGGCATGTATCCTCACAGGCTACAGCCATTCTTCGGGGTCCTCCTGGGTGTTCTTATTTAGCACAACGCTGTCATGGGTAATTAAAACTTCCTGCACCTGTTAAAAATCAAGGGCATTCCCTCATTAAGCCCCTGTGTCTAACAGCTCCGTAATGGTAATCACTCGTTCACATTTGCAAAATGTTCCTTATCCATAATAATGATGTACAGCCCATTTATTTTAAAACCAAGAGTCTCTGGAGACTCACAGACTCGCTTTGTACCTGCCTAGAAGTTGTCTTCCTGGGTAGAATTCGGATTCTGACCACCATTCTCACAGTAAAACGGTGAAGTATTGACTATAAAGTCATAAGCTGGAGCAACTTGTTAACACAGCAACTGATTAACTAATACACCCTTGCCTCTTCCAAATGCACAGCAGACTTTCATCATAAGGTGTAATGACATCTCCCATCAATAAGGTTTCCTTAAATCCTCTTCACGTGCAAATTCCATCTCTCCCTTTTTGGGGGAAAAAAAATCCTCAAACCTTTCTCTGTTCCTCTTTTTTGTTTGTTTGCTTTTTGGTAGTTGTTGTATGTAGACCTGGCTATCCTGGAACTCACTATGTAGACCAACCTAGCTTTGAACTCAAAGAGATCTGCCTGCCTCTGCCTCCTGTGTCCTCTGATTAAAGGCGTGTGCACCACCTCTGGCTTCCCTGGCTCTCCTTTATCTCTATCCCATCACTGTGCTAATAAATACATTTCTTTGCCTTTTCTGCCATGGTGCTAATACCACATTTCCTTTTATGCCCACCAGATGCAGCACGCACTTGTGTCTTCATAGCCTCCAAACACCAGCTCTTAGGTTGACCTCCCTGCCAAACCAGGACACCTCTTTCTTGAAGCTATGCCCATCCCTGTTTGCTTTAGCTTCCCCAGTGCCTAGGTAGTGTCCTATATAAGGATACTCCGTCAATGAAGGTGAATGGATAAATAAAACCATAAGGAGTATCCCCAGGAATGTTCAATCAATGTTGACAGATGGGTGAGCAAAACTATACTTAGCAACCCAAGGAGCCTTCTCAGGGATGTCACAGTGTCCCAACTCCCCAGTGAGTGATGAGACTAAATTTTTAGGCCATTCTCTGATGGGCCCTTGACCATTTCTGGTGATGAAGGATGGGGTGGGGGGGCCCTGCCTCTGTCATTGTCCAGCATCTCTCCTGCTAAGGAATACTAGTTCATACTCCCTCCTCTAATCCAAGCTATTCACTCTTCATAGAACCCCGCCCTCACAGGGCAGCTGCACCAGTTCGTTTTACAGACCATAAAGCATATAGAAAACAGACCCTCAACTTTCGACCCCCTGGTTATTAAACTTTTCTCATGTAAAGAAGAATGCAAATGGGGACTAACTTTAAAATTACAGGGGTGTCCAGGTCCTGCCAACCTCAGAGGACTTTAAAAAAAATAAATAAATAAACAATTCAGAAATATGGGGCTTTAGATAAAAGCTCAGTCCTACCTTATAGCCTCCAATGCGATGCTCCTGCTTAAACTCCTTCCCGTTTTTTAGCCACCTCATTGTGGGCGTTGGATTCCCCCCAGCTGGACAGCGGAACTTCACAGTGTTGGCGGCAGGGACGGCATGCAGCCGCTTCTCCATCTTTTCTGTGTTGGTCCAGTATGGTGCTCCTGAACGGGAAGACAATGAAATGCACATAGATGAAGGAACAGCCTCATCAACGCCAGAAAGGTAAGACTGCTTCATTGTAGGAAAGGATCTGATTTTCTTTTGACTCTTTGAATAATATTTATGTTAGGAAAATATTTTCAGAAGTCTGGTCCAGCTGGCTTCGCAGAAGGTCCCCAGAGGAGCTGCTTATTGGGTTATGACTATTAACAAGGAAAAACAGCATTCGAAGCACCTTCTCTCTTGCTCCTGTCTGGTGCCAAAAAATAATTTCATGTCAAAGCATGCTTTTAAATGCTACTCTATATTCACAGAAACAGCCCTTATAATAGCAAGGGCCCAGTCTTCCAAAAGCACATCATTTTAGATCACCACGCCTATTAAATGGTCATATATACACTCTATGAAAATAAGCTGTCCTTAGGGACATAAACTTACCTATCAGAAATTTCTTTCTGTGTGGGTATGGGTAGAGGGGTGTTCATGTGAGTACGGGTGCATGTGCACGTGTGTGAGGCCAGAGGTCAATTTCAGGTAACATTCCTCCAGAGCCAAGGTCTCTCAGTGGTCTGGAATTTACCCAGTAAGTTAAGCTGGCCCACATGAGCCCCCAGGAATCTGAATGTCTCCATTTCCCCAGCACTGGGATTATACATGTGTGCCATCATGCCAGGCTTTTTCTAACATGGGTTCTGGGGATCCAACCCAGGCCAATCCTACTTACTGCACAGGTTCATTACCTACTGACCTAATACTCTAGCCAGCCCAAAGCAGACTTGTAAATGGCAATCAATAGCATAAGTTATCACCTTAGCATGATAATGAAAGAGATCTTTTCTCTTTCCAGTGGTGGTTATGAATACTATAACCCCAATGCCACACCTAAGCTTTGTAGGAGGCAACTAATCAAATGCTAAATAAAATCATGGCTCCTAAATGGCCCTCACAGTCACTGGTACAGTGATTTTTCCTTTTCCTTCTTTTTTTTTTTAGCTCAGAAAAAGAGGCAGCTGTTCAATGACCAAGTAACAAAGTAAATTTTATAAACAGGTGCCACATCATTAATCCAGAATGCTGCTATCGATTCTTCATGCCTGTACTAATGGCTATAGTGACCCAATGTTAATTTGCCAAGCATTGTTCCAAGAGCTTGCACAAGCTTAATGTGTAGCCCTCCCAACAACTCAGTGAAGAGCTATTATCATCCTTGTTGCAGGTCAAGGAAATTGAGGTACTGAGACCTTACTTGTAAATAGCCACAGCACTAAAAGTTATGCAACTGAGATTTCACCAAGATCGTCCTGATGACCAAGCCCCGGTTCTTTGCCCCAGTCTCCTTGCTAAAGAGACCAGCTCCACCAAGATGTCAATCATACCTTCTAGACACTGAAAACTAGACTCTGAAACAGTCAGTTGGGGCAAACACTTCAACCTTCAGTATTATCCAGAACTTCCACTGAAATGTTGGGCAACAGGTATACTTTCCACGCAGTGAGAGGCAGCAGGAGGCAAAATGGTCACAGCCAGGGAACTTATTTGTCAGTCTCCCCTCTAGCATATGCTGGGAGAGGTTCAACCTGAACATTCAGGCTCTCTTGTTACAGTTCCTCTCAGAAGTAACTGGCCCTGCCCCTGCCCCTGGCTACCTTGCCCTTGCTTTTGGCACCTGCTATGAGAGGCAGAACTGAGATGTCTTAATGAAGGGTGCACTGTGTCTTCTTCATGTTAATGCATTCCAAGGGTCAAGGTAGTTGGATTTGGGTGGCAACCTCATGACACCAAGACTGTGCAAAACCACAGCTGCTCACCCATTTGGAGCAGAGGGGGGAAAGGTAGAGAGGAGAGGCAGATGGAGGGGAGAGGGAGGGATAGGAGCGGAGGGGAGGCCAAGTGAGAAGAGGCTGCCCTATTTCTATTCACTCCAGTTGCATTTGTGATATGCATCTTGGAGACCTTGCAGCTTGGGTATATGGATGCTTGTAAACACATCTATTCTCCTGGGAGCTCACCAAGGGACCACTGGACTCCTACTTACTTATCACAAGACCCCAAGGACCTGGCATACCCTGGAACAATCTCAATCATCTTTCATTTTAAAAGCTTCTACTTAGAAAAATCCACCCAAGGCCACTGAAAGCAGTCATTGAGATCCCAAAATAAATAATGAGCTTTGTCTCTACACAAAGACTTTAACAAATCTGACCTAAATGGAAAGCATACCTCATGCTGTCAGGTGTCTGGACTCATGTCATCTGTTTAAGTAAACACAATGGCCTATTCACATGAATTAGCTAAATATTAATGCAGTCACTCTTTCAGATAGCATCAATTACTGCTGGGCTGAGCTCTGGAATGTCCTTTTTTAAAAAAAATTACATAAAAGAAATCAACAAATAGGTGCTTACAAACCATTAGGCATGATTTTCACGTTCTCTGACATCAAAAAGAAGGGTTGGTCACAGGAATTCAGAATGTTCTTTTCTACTCTAAGCTATCAATGAGGCTGCACCACCACAGGGGACTGCCCCCCAGCCATGTGCAATGTGCTGTCCTGTCTTGCACCAGCAGCGCACTGGCAACCCAAGAACCCAAGCCTTTTTCCTGGTAGCCAAGGCATGACTTAAGGAATAGGCTTTAAAAAAAAGAAAAAAAAAAAAAAAAAAAAGCTTGGGTTTCTTGCAAGTAGCTGCTTCCCTAGAGTAAAACTGTATCTAGAAAAATCTGCTCTCACAAAACAGACTCTAGCCACATACCACAGTGTGGGCATTGCTTCTTACCTCAGTCTCAGAGACCCAAGGTGGGAACTATGAAATGCAATCACTACGAGGCTGTAGCTGGAACTGAATTTCACAACAGTCCTCTGGAAGCTGAAAGGTCACCGAGCTAACTCGTTCAAGGTACCAGTGTGCCAGAGAAGGGCTGTCCCAGTGCTCTGCTGGGCTCCTGATTTTCTGGTCACTGCCACTCTACTCAGCACTACCTTGGTGCAACAGCCTTTGCAACTGAGCCTCCCCTTAGGATGACAAGTGTGCATATTGCTAAAAAAATAAGCATGACACCTGCAGAAGAGATAAAACTGTTCTATTGTTAATAGTGACACATTTTTAATTGCATGGCTCTTCCTGATGTAAACGTAAAGGATCTACATAATCTGGAAAAATAACGCTCCTATCCCATACAACCATCCTACCATGCTTCCTTCCCTAGCAGCCTCCTGCCCTTTGAGACAGTCTTGTTATATAGCCCAGGCTGGCATCAAACTCAAGATCCTGGCCTCATCTTCCCTAGTGCTGGAATCACAGGTCCAACACTCTGGACTCTGCAGTCTCCTCAGTATTCCTTGCCTGCCATTTCCACAAGGTAGCCACCTACAAACGTCCAAGCACCCAATAAGTAGAGTATTCGTCCAGAGAGACAAAGGCCAGGCATCTTAGAGAAGCCAAGCCAGCCTCTTCCCTACCAAAGCTTGGGAGCATTTCAACAACCCCGCGTGGAGCAGGAACTGCTACATGGAGTAAAAGCCTGCAGACACAGAAACCATCCTGGTACCTAGTAGATGGCCCACACACTGGCTAAGCAGCAACCTTACTGGAAATGAATTGGCAAGCCAAGAGCGCACGATGCTGTCTGAAATCAGGATGGTGAGCAGCTGCTTTCTATGCCTCCCTTGGGGATGTGCAGCACACACCCAAAGTCACCTGATTTATAAGAGGAGATTGTGGGACAGACCTCGAAAGGCAGAAAAAGTAAAAGCACACCAAGTCATTCGTGAAGCAAACCTGACATTCACAGATCTCCTCACGGTAAACACAGCAAAAGAAAAATGTCCAATTGGTCACAAAATACCAGCAATAAGCAAATCAAAAGAGATGTAGCATAACAAATACGTAAAATCCAATCAGAAAGATGCAGTCAACCCTCTAAGAACCGCCCTCCTTGATACCAGCACTGATCACCCCTGGACGATCCTGTTAAGTACATTTTCACTCTGCTAAAATGCATCTGAATGATGAGGAGGGGCCCTAACTCCACTCACAGTCCTCACAAGTACCCCACAGCTATCGTTAACCATCCTGTCCCACCATGGCAGTCCACACTTTTTCCTCTGTAAGGGCTTCGAGAACAAAACAGGCTACAGCAGACCGTGTGGAAGGATGGATGATGGGGCTAAATTTACTATAAACCAGGGAAGCTGTCCTGATAAGGTTCTAATATTCTTCCCAGGCATCCCTGTGCTACACAGGTATTGATTTTGTCAACAAATGGTAGCACTACAGGGGTTTTTGACCCTGCAATTTAAACTTAATGATAAAACGTAGGCTGCTGGGCCTGCCCCATAAAAACCCTTACACGGCCAAGTATTGACATCTAAGGTTTACAAGCTGTTCCCTGTCCAGAAGCAAAAAGCAAGCACAGCCCAATATTTTAAAGCAAAAACAGAGACTCATATTACAATGTTCCTCCATCTGGCTTAATGGCTGACAGGATCAATGTCACCCAGAAAGGTTAAGTGATTTGATCAAGGTCACAAAGCCAGAGGCTGGGCCAAGGCTAGCCCTGAGTCTCCAGCTCCCTTAGCAATGCTCTCCAAACACAGCGGGCTGCCCTGTGAACTCTCCCACAGTAATTAAGTCAAAAGTTCACGATTTATGTGAGCCCAGGACGCTGACGACTGCCAACTTTATTTTTATTGATGCAGAAATTTTAAAATGCACAGGCTGTTTCAGCTCTTAGATCAAGTCTTCCCAACTCCCTAAAGCCTCACTAAGGCCCCTGCCTTAAGTCTATAATTAGGGCTTTTAAAAATATCACTAATCAGGACATCTGAATGCTATGCCGCTAATGTGTTTGGTTTTCAGTTTTGTTTTGTTTTGTGTTTTAATGTTGCTATTCTTGCAATAGACAGTCATTTATCCACTTTTGGTTTGATATAAACTAAGAGAAACCCAATCTAGCAGAGTAAGAGATGGCCTGGAGTGGGTGGGTGGAGGTAACTTAGAAAAGAGTGTTGACTTAGACACTGTTCTAGTGCTGTGAGGAGACACCATAACCAAGGCAACTTTTAAAAGAGAAAGCATTTAACTGCAGTTTGCTTACAGTTTCAGAGGCTTAGTCTATTACCATCATGGTGCTGGAGTTCTACATCCTGATCCATAGGCAGAGAGAAAGAGACAGAGATTGACAAGGGCTTTTGAAACCTCAAAGCCCATCCCCAGTGACAAGCCCACACCTCCTAACCCTTCTCAGATAAAGCCACTCCCTGGTGACTAAGCATTCAAATATATGAAGCTTGGGGGTCATTGTTACTCAAGCCACCACAGGTACAATCTGGCTTCTAGAAATTTCTATCAAGCAGCTCACTGACCAGTGAGGTGTTTAATCCAAAACACATGCTGGGGAGAGGGGGTGTCAGCCACTCACAAGAGAAATGACTAGAGTCCCCTGGGAGGCTCCATGGAATTCCCAGTCATGAACAGTGCAGCTAGCCAGGGGAAGGCTCAATGGCATCAGCACCTTCTGCCATGAGGTGCCTGAACCCCCCTACTGATGAGGTTTCCCTTAGGAGGAATTTCCAAAACATTCGACAGCCTACATACACACTTTGTCTTCTTCACTCTTTTCAATCCCTACATTCACCAACTTGGATGCTATCCCCAGCAAGTTTTACAAACAAAACCATCAGAGGGTCGGTGACTCAGGATTGTGAGCAGCAACAGGGTAACTGGTAAAGAGCCTGGGATCTGCCAGCACTGTACTTTGGTTTTCCCTCATTCCTCCTGGCCCTACCCCTACCCCACCCATCACCCCACCCAGGGAAAAAAGAAGAAAATAGATCACTGCCTTTCTCTTTCAGGTGGAGTAAGTGATATTTGCAGGTCTCAACAAAGATGAAACCAAAATGGAAAAATCCCTTGTCATTGGAAAGGTCACCTCCAACAATGGGAATCTTGACACTGCTGTCCTGCTGTGGTCCCTCCAGTTAAACCACAGAGCCAAACTTCTACTCAAACAAGATCTAGCCAAGAATTAACTCTAAGAACCTTCAGAAACAACCACTTTAAACACAAGCTCAAGGAAATCAATTTTTTTAAACCTCCATAAATCTGCTGCCAGATAATCTATAAAGACACTTAAATTCTCAGGAAAGCAGGAACTAGGTAAGTTACCTTTCCCATGCTGATGCTATGGCCTCAACCTGATGTGTTTCAAAACCCAGCATTTGAATTGGTAACATCTGGTCCAGAGAAAACAAGTTAAGTTGAGCCTATGCTTATGATGCATCACAGGATTGCTCAGGGGAGTGAGCTAGTGCTGGCAAGGTGTAAGGACATCATCTGGTCAACTACTAAAAATATGGCCTGGGGATTCTCTTCACACCTGTGATAGAAAGACTTGGCTTAAAAGGGGATGAGGAGCCCTATCCATCCAGCTGGCCCATGCAGGCATGAGTGTGTGTTTAGCATGCTAGAAAATGCTAAATTTTAAAGGGGTCTTGTGGTCACTAGGTTTGAGAAATCCTGGAAAAGAACGCTAAACAGATGTTTTACTAGAAGACCCCGTAAAGCAGGGATGGTGCTGTCGGACTCAGCCTCTAAGCCAGGGTAAAAAGCATGAGGCGTTTCCTAAACTTGCTACAAGGTTCAAGTCACTTTCAGAAGAGGCTTATTCTGAACTAGGGTTCCAGAAAACATGCTTTGAAAAATGATGGCTTGGTTTCTTCACATATGGGCCAGTAAACACCACTCTGCTTTAGGTGAGACCCATAAAAGATGCTTGGGAAGGCTGTAAGGCCAAAAAAAAAAAAAAAAAAAAAAAAAAAAATTCATTCCATTCATTCTACTCCAGACTGGTCCTTGCTCTCAAGAAACCAATGGGTTACTGAAAAAGGCAGGCCCACAATTCCATGCCAGGTCATGTGGTAGACAATGTCACAAAGGAGAAGAGATGAGTTCCCAGAGCTTATATGAATGAGATGGGCTCCAGTCTCTGAGCAAGATCAGCAAGAGGAGAGTTAAAAGTTAGGAGCAATCCAAGTATTCAACAATATCCACCTAAAAATCGAACATCACCTTCTTACTAAGGCCACCAGCTTCTTAACCAAAACTGCACTGTTCTGCCTCATTCCATTTGTGTTTCCTTGTTTTTTTTTTTTTTTTTTTTTTTTTTGTTTGTTTGCGGTATTGGTGATGATCAATTGGGTGACTTCCTCTTAATTCCTTTCCTTAAACATGCATGCTGACTATGCTGGCTTGTTTTACATCAATTTGACACAAGCTATAGTCATTTGAGAGGAGGGCACCTCAATTAAGAAAATGCTGTAGACAAGCCTGTAGTGCATTTTCTTAATTAGTGATTGATTGGGAGGGGGCCAGCCTATTTTGTGTGGTCCCACCCCTGGACTAATGGTCCTGGGTCCTATAAGAAAGTTAGCTGAGCAAGCTGTGGAAAGCAAGCCAGTAAGTAGCACCCCTACATGGCCTCTGCATCAGCTCCTGCCTCTAGATTCCTATCCTGAGTTCTTGCCCTGATAAATGGCATGTAGCAATCTGGCAGAAGGAATCACTTGGACATTTTTTGAGCTGGAGGACAGAAACTTAAAACATGGAATGTCCAAGAAGGAAGCAGGAAAATGGTGCTGACAAAACCCAAGATTACCACAGTCGGCAAGGTCATGGGAGCACCACTGGCTAACTTGAATATCCAAGTACATTCCAGTGGCATCCTCGAGACAACAGAGGCAGCAGGGGATTCAATGTGGACACAAGGATGTTTCCAGGTGTCTGAAAATGCAAAGAATTCAGAGCCTCTGCATTTTTGATAGTAATCAGGTCAGGTATTTGACACTTGAGGTGGAAAAAAAAAATTTGTATAGTAACATCCCCTATCCCTCCTTGCCAAATATCCTAGTACCAGCATTCTTTGGTCCATACACACAGGCCACAGCTGCTTAATCTCAGCTGCCCCAGGCTGCACCTGTGAATCAGACCAGGCTAATCACACTAACAGATGGCAGAGGCCAAGTAGCCAGCTAAGAACTGCTATCACTTTAAATAGCATCTAATGTTTCACAGGGCCCCTCCCTGCAGCAGTATCTCCCTGGTACAGCTAACACCAGCCCTTAATCACCACACAGCACCCATCTCAGGGACAGAGCTGGTGTCATTTGAGAGCTAATTACCAAAAGCCCCATTGCAAGGTGAAAGTGTGGCAACCTTAATGGGGTGGCACCATTACACACCGTGCTCTGCAGCCTGATCCTTCTACACAGATGCTGAGCAGTTAGGCAAGTAGCCATAGCAATAGCCCCAGAGGTCCCCATCAGGCAAACTTGGAGACACTGAGATTCCAATCACTCGGGCTTGGTTGTTACATAAGCTATACCTGCTGTTACACGTCATGACATCACACATGCTCCTGACAATATTGTCAGGCAGCATGCTTGACCCAGCACAGAACAGTTCCCAGGTGTGCCAGCAAAACCAAGTGGGTGGAAGCTGCTGTCTCAGCCCCGGAGGTACCCACATGTGGTACCACTTGAGAGCTGTAAACAACTGTGGATAACCACCAGTACCAGTCTTTGAGTGACTTGCCTTTACTCCCTGGTCACTATAATAAAACTTGCTACTTTCTGCATTAAGGGTACCTGTGCCAGCAGCCAGCCCCAGTGCACTTCCAGAGCCGGTTTGGGAGGGTTCTACCTCCTGCTTCTGGCAGAGCCAAAGAACATCAACTATGAACAACATATTCTGCTGAGCCTGTGTTGTTATCAGAGGATAGTAAGAAAGGTAACAAGCTCCTTCAAAGCTGTCACAACTCACAGTAGCACACACTTTCACTTGCCTTCTTGGTTTTTATGAACATGGCTAGTAGTTTCTGCCTGTTTGGGGCAAATGTGTGTGTGTGTGTGTGTGTGTGTGTGTGTGTGACACAGACACGGACACACACTCCCATGCCCCTAACCAGCCAAGTCTGAAGACAAGCTTAAGGAACACACATTTCTAGAGGGTTCCCAAGCAATGCTGACACTGCTGATCCAGACCCACTTTGAAAACCACTTTCCTACGTATTCACTCTCCTTAAAGTAAAAATTATATTCTCCAAACTATTGAGACTTAAGAACAAAGCCAAATACTCATTGGAGTTGACAATATTCACCCCAGGACCTAACAACATTCTCTCTGTTAGCGAACCCGGGCTATGTGATGATGTTTTCAATAAATGGTACAGGAATAACAATATTCAGAGGCAAGAGAAAATAAATCTAGGCATAGACCTTGCAAATGGGTCATAACTGGGATATAAATGCAAAGCAGGAAGCTATAAAACCCTTCAAGGACTGCCTTTGAGTTCACTCCTGACATCTCAGAGACAACACCAAAGGCATGAGGGGACCCACAAGAGAGCTGATAAGCAAGGCTTAAAATGCTCGCTCTGGGAGGCACTATTGAAACACAGGTATTCATTCACACACTAGGAGAGAGAACTTGAATAAAGAAAAGGAGCAGAGGACTGCTATCCAAAACATAATCTCTTGAAACTCAACAATCAGAAAACAACCAACACAATTAAAAAAATAAGCCAGCGCATTTACCAGACACTCAAAGAGCACATGGAGATGGCACTCAGACCATCATGAGGAAAAGCATTCTAGGATGGCAGAAATCCAGAGCACCAGCATCACCAAATAAATGCTGGCAGGGATGCAGATCGAGGGGAGCTCTCCTTCATGGATGGTGGCAACGTAAAATGTTGTGGCTGCTTTGGAAAGCGGTTTGGCAAGCTTCCAATGAATCTGAACTTAACCACAGCATCTAACAGCTATGTTCCAAGGAGAAGAAGAGGAAGTGCGTATCTAAACAAACCCACACCTACTATGGCATCTCTACTCGTGACTGCCAAACCTAGGCAACAACCAAGACGTTTTTCAACAGAGGGTTGCATAAACCCTGTACATACAAATTAGGGGATACTATTCAGTACTGAGGAAGAATTAGCTGAATTTTGTGGAAAATTCAGGGGGAAAGAATGTAATGCATATCACTAGAGGGAAGATGTCAACCTGAAAAGCCTACATAGTGTATGAATCTAGCATATGATATTTCTGAACAGGCAAAGCTATGAAAAGATGGTGGTGGCTAAAGGCTAGGTGGGTGTATGTTAGTACTGTGTGTGTGTGTGTGTGTGTGTGTGTGTAAGTGATGCTTAGCAATGTTTAGGACAATAAAAATGTGTGTGATAGCACGATAGAGATGTATTGTTATTCATTTGCATAAGTCCCAGGGCCTACAGTGAACCCTGAGGATCACAGACCTCCTTGGGCTCCAGTGCTAAGTTGATGTGGCCTCTTCAGAGGTGCAAACGGGAGACCTGGGGCAGGGTATGTGGGTAATCTCTTAATTTTGCTGTGAGCTATCTTAATTGCAAGCTTTTTCTTTCTGATCCTCCTTCCTCCACGCCTGGAGCTGGGACAACAGGCATGAGCCACTGTGCTCCGTCATGTAGTGCTGGGGACTGAGAGGAGGGCTTTATTCACGCTGCTGGGTAAGCACTTTACCAATCAAGGTACATTACCAGCCCTGAAACATATTTTTAAGGCCATGGGTTCATTTTAGTAACTAATTGCTATTATCTATAACTCATTTAATTCACTCATGGCCAAATTTTTTTTTAAAAAAAAAAAAAAAACCTTAATACAACAGGCAAGGGGGAACAGTCCAGCTCTACCTGGAGAAGGTAACCGATCCTGTGTTTTGCCTCTTTAAGGAACGAGTCTTCACTAGCGCTGAGTCTTGGAAGCACGTGCTGTCTCCTTCAGTCTCCCTAACTTCCCAGAAAACATGGCTGCCATTCCCATCTAAAGTCCAGACAGCAAATGAGTAGTGAATCAAGACCGGAATCTGGCTGCCCAGCTCCAAGAAGCTGGCCATGTTATTCTTACCCAGAAAGTCAGCACCCTCAAGAGTGAAGCCCAGTGCCCACTGCCCTGAGACACGCCAGTACTCACCCCCTTTCTCATCACCGTCCTCAAAGTAAGACGTGCTCTCTTCCCCTCAGCATGAGGCAGGGTTGCAAAGGCTGGGGTCTCTCAGCCTCAGAGCATGTGTGCTCTGGCCCAGATCATCTTGTTAAGCTATACACTGCGTGTAAGGAACATCTCTGACCTCCAACCACGAGCAGCCACCAGGCCCCATGGAGGACTTTCCAAAATAGATCAGACAGGCAAGGTGGCTCACACCTGTGGGCCCCAGCACTGGAGAGGCTCATGGAAGGATCACACAAGCCCAAAAGTTCAAGTTCAGCCTGAGCAACCTTGTCTCCATACATGAATAAACCAGCAATAACGATGCAATACTCCAGGGAGGGAGGAGTGGCAATCACTCCTAAATCAGGAAGGGCATGATGGGGGCTATGAAGAAAACCAAGATGGCCACAAGTCCTACTAGTGGTCTATCTGTGAACACTGAGAGACCAAAGAAGAAAGTAAAACTACAGACCAGACAGAAATAGTGTTTGGAAGGAGAGCCGTGGACACAAGAAGAAAGGACAAGTGGCGAGAGGGTGGACAGCGACACAGTTTATTCTCAAGTTGGAAAATAGGGACAGCAGACATGGAGCGGGGCAGTGTGGGTCAAGGGACACAGCACGGTGGTTTGGAGGAGCTGACAGAAGACAGGTGAGGGCTCCACAGACTCCACTCCCCTCGGCACTCCTCTCTCGGAGACCTTCAGAGGCAGGTTACTTACTCTGGTTGTTCCTGTTCTCATTGACAAAGTCTTCGGAGCTATCTGTGTCGTCCTCGTCATCTCCAGATGAGATGGCATCTGCATTCAAAAGAACATATCCATGGATGCGTTTGCAAAGGCAAAAGTCACCATCACCTGCGGCTCAACTACCCAAGAGCCCAGGAGGAATGTCAGAGACCTTGTATTGTTAAGACGGTTTTAGTGGCTTAAAGTGTCTCTGTGATGTGTCCATCTGACTCCCACGGTTTTCTCCTATCTAAAATTAGGATGGTTTTTTGGTTTTTGTTTTGCTTTGTTTTTGAGCTTCAAACAGTATACAAATCACCAACAATTTTTAAAAAATTTTAATGACTTTATTTATTTTTATTTTACATTCACTGGTATTTTGCTTGCATATATTTCTGTGTGAGGGTGTTGGATCCCTTGGAACTGTAGCTACAGACATTTTTGAGCTGCCATGTGGGTGCTGGGAACCTCTGGAAGAGCAGTTGGTGCTTCCAGTTGTGAGTCATCTCTCTAGCACTACCCCTACCCCAACAAATTTTGGCTCTGTAATAGTGAATCATTGGTTTTATTCTCCCTTTTCAGCATTTGGGGTTCCCTTCAAAATAGAAATGACTCCCTAACAAAACGCAGTTTCCTGTGTGGGCCTTCTGATTGCTAGCTAACATTCTGAAGGCAGAATTCCCAACTGGCCACCAAGGAGGCCTGCTGCTACCCATCCCTTCACTATAATAACAAGGAGAAATAATAAAGGAACTGAAATCTAGATCATCTCATTTTAATTCTATACTGTAAATGCCAAAAATGCTGGGAGTGTGTGGGGGGTGAAGAGGACTCTGTGTGCTCTACCTTGGAATATGTCTGTCACGTGAGAAATCTGTGGCACACCAGGGCCCAGTGAGGAATTTCAGAAGTAGATCAGCCCAGCATAGTAGTCTATGCCTGTGGTATCGGCGTGTGGGTGTGTGCGCACGTGTATGTATGTATGTATGTATGTATGTATGTATGTATGTATATAGGTAGGTAGGTTGGGGAAGGGGATGGTGGGAGGCTGATATGAGCCTAGGAGCTCAAGTTCAGCCTGGGCAACAAAGGAAGACCTTGCCTGGAATGAATACCAAACTGACATTTTACGTGCCTGGCAGTCAATGAGTACAGCTCACTGTGATTTCACTTGGCCAAAAATAATAGCAACTTTCAATCAGAAAACAGCTACAGAAGAGACAGAGTGTCACACTTGCAAGCCCACTCACCTGTGACATTCACCATGAAGTACCAAGTGTCACTGTCTACCGTCCTAGCTGTAGTACAAGCATAGAGGCCGGAGTCTCTAGGTGTGGCGCCTTTTATCTGCAAGTACTCCCCAATAAGCACTGTCCTATTGCTGGGCCCCAAGTGCACCCCATCCTTAGTCCAACTGATCACCGCGGCATCTTTCAACATGCAGTGCAACTCTAGCGACTCCCCGGGGGCGACCACGTACGATTCTGGTTGGGAGATTTGGTATTTTGTTGGTGGCTCTGCAGAACAGGTGGGAGAGAGAAGACAGAGGCAGATGGGAAGGAGGGAGAGGAGAGAAGGTTCAACAAAGGTCAGTGGAGGCCAGTTCTTTCCCAGGAGACACTGTGCTTGTTTTACGAATGGCCTTGGAAGGTGCCCATCTCTCACCACACCCCAGAATCCGGGAAGCAGCCCCCACTCAGACTTGACTGGCAGCCCTGGAAACAATGGCCACAGAAGCAGCCAGAAGCTGACCTGTGTTGGTTTGTTTCTACATAGTGTAAATAGGGCTTTAAAAAACCAACCATGTCCCAGAGAAGAAGGAAAACCCACAAGGAAAGTCTAAAGGCGATTGATTGTCGGGCTAGTCATTCAACATGAGGTGTATGTGATACATGTTCTCTGTCTGTCTGTCTGTCTCTCTCTCTCTCTCTCTCAGACTGACTTAACTACTTACTCATGTTTCGTTTAGCCTGTTACCACAGAACCAAGGTTTTCAATGTGAAATGTCTCAAATTCAAGAGCAAATGGGCCTACGAATTCTTGGCCATTTAGGAAGTGGCAACTATCGGCTTGCTCATTTTTGTTAGCTCTCAGGGTCCAATCAGTATTGAGCTGGTTCTGTACTGGGTGAGCTGGGAGATGCTGTCTTCCTCAAAACCATAGATACCTGGATACCTTTTACATCAAAAGAAAAGAAAAGTCCCTGACAATTAATGGCCCCCTATACTGCGAATCAGCTTTTGGATAAGGATGTCCACCTCTCACATTACTAGTGAAGCCAGAGCCATCCTGCCCCAGTCCCCAGTCTCCTCAACATCCTTCTCTTCTTTATGAACACAACACCTTCCCTCCTGCTCCTGTTCAGCCCAGCTCCTCCTCTGATGCCCAGATTAATCATGGTCCTCCCTGATCCACCACCCCATATCAGTCACCTGGCTGGAAATAAAAGAGGTCTCTCCCACTCTAAAGTCCATCTGCCTGCCCACCCCACCCACCCACACACAAACTACTGGGATCCACACATTGCCTGTGAATGTTCTGACTTCCTGAGGAAACCTTGGAGTCCCATGTGGGAAAGCTCAATTCTAACAGGTCTTCATGCCCCTCTCCCATCTCCATCCTACGGCACCTTTGACATACACAAAGAAGGCAGGCGTATTGAATGCTATCACAGTCCTCGAAGAGGCAGAGCTGGATGAGAGACCACTGGCCTTCCTCAGGGCCAGGGTGACCCTGAGTGCCCTTGAAGTAAGCTTTCATGCTCACAGTGAGAGCTGTGAATGGTACCCAGAGTCCCGAGCCCAGAAAACACAATGCTTTCCATCCATTCTGGGACAATTCCAGATCTGGGCAGCAACATCACAAGGCACTTATTCTGCCCAGAGCCCACTCCAAAGAACAAATCTCCCACATGACTAAAAGACAGTCCATTCATGCTTTAGTCCCACTATTTAATACACATCTGGTCCAAGAAATACCAGCACAGCAGCAGCCAACACAAGGGGCCTGGGGCTTTTCACAGGGGATCCCCTCCAAATGCACACAAGCCAAGAGAGGCACAGAAAGAGGGAAATCCACATGAGGAAGAAGGTAGGAGTCGATGAAACAGAGAAACAAAAGGCAGGGGTGGGGTGGGGGTGGGGAGGCAGAAAACAAGACCCAACTGACAGCCGGGTAAGGCTTAAGGGTTTGTTTTTCTCACTGGTTCGCTGTTTATTGAACATCTACCACAGGCCAAAGTTTGTTCTGTATGCTCAGGAAGCAACGGGAGACAAGGCAGAGTCCCTGCCCTGGTGGACCTTCCACTCTAATGGGGCAAACGAAGGTAAATCGGAAATTGACAGAAAATATGAAGTGTGTGAGGTAGTCTTAGGGTGAGACACCTAGGTAGCAGACAGACCACTTAGAAATGGTGGGTGAAGGCCCCACGGGCTGCAGGAGCCAGCAAAGCATGGCTTGAGGACCAAGCCAGCCACTAGCTTTCATAAACAAAGACTTCTTGGAGCAGTGCCATATACTCCTTCGGGTATGTATTGTCTGGGGCAGCTTTTGTATTACAAGGGCAGGCTGGAGTCATTGCAAAAGAGGTCTCATGGCCTGCAAGCATCAAACACTAAAAGTGTTGCCCTCACAGAAGGTGTTGCAGCTTCTGTTGTAGGAGGTGATGGGAGTAGCAGGTACCCTGTGTGCTGACAGGCAAAGCACAAAGCCAGGTTTGAAAAGTGTAGAGAGTTCAGTTGGAAGGTTCTCAGATCAGGTCTCCCAGGTCTGTTTAAAACAAGAGGTGACTGAACTGAGCAGCTAACAGAATGAGGGAGCGGCAGGTCTGTCAGGACAGCTCAGAGGATGAAGGCACGCTTGCCCAAAGCCAAGACTGCTTCCCAAAACACACAGAAAGGTAGAAAGAGAGGAGGAAACTGACCTACAGGACTGCCCTCTGACCTCCACATATGCAACGTAGCATGTGTGCCAATACACACACACTCATACATCATACACACACTCAGTCACAACAATAATAAATGCCAATAATAACAAGGAAGAGAAGGAAAAGAAATGCGGAGAGGAAAGGGGACTCAATTTGACCCCAAGTCTCACATTTGTCCCAGCCACTCTAGTCCCAGCATGTCTGAATGAAAGATTCACACATTAGAAAATGGTAGGGCCTTAAAGGCTACCCTACCCACTGAGAAGCCCTTCCTCTACATGATACCAACCAAGGCTCAATACTCGCTGAATTCAGAATGCACTGCCAAACTATGCTGGACCAATTCAACCATACTGCACCACCATTTCCAGTTCTGCCATGAGAAACACAGGCTGGAGAAGGGCTCCCAGGTAGCACAGGACACGGGATGCTTGGTAAAGGGGCACTGCCCTGGGTACAGAAGGACTCCTGAGTGCATTTCCACTCTGCTCTGCACAGTCTCTCAGCCATAGGGTCTCAAGATACAGGAATACCCAGGCATTATATGTAAGGCACTCAAGAGCCATGCACTCTGGAAACTTAATCTGGCAGTCACAATCCACTGAGGCAATGTCAGTCATCCCACTGTGGTTCTAAAGCTGAAGGTTTTAACCATGGCTGTGGCAAGACGTCATGTCCAGAAAACAATGAGGAAACAACTGAGTTTTATCTCAAGACTTCACGGATGGGCTCGCATCTCAATGAATGATGAGGACAGCCTGCCATGCTCAAAATAGGATCTGATTTCTAGTGGAAACTCTCTAGTTTCCCAGGAAGATGACTGGCTTCTGAGACAGCAAAGTATCTTCTGCAAACACATAAGAGAGATAAGCATCTATGAAGTCAAGCCATTCTAAGGCCAAGGCTTCCTCCAAGGCAACTGCCTTGGATAAGGTGGACCCCTCCTGCCTCCGCGATGTCCATTCCACAAGAAGACCCACTTAAGGGCAGCAGCATCAGTAGTAAGCAATGCTACCTCCTCCTTGGGCATCCTACAAAGGAGGGAGAACAGGTGAAGGACAACAAGAGAGGGAGAGGGGAGGGTTAAACACTGCAGAGTGAGGGAAGAGATAATAGAGAAGGACATTGAGGGATGGACAGAACCTTAATAAGGAGGAGGAAGAGCAAACCAATGGCATCCCAGGCCATCTACTGTCCCCACTGATCCAGCTGGTAGGTCCCTGAAAGTGGAGCACACATGAGATCCATCACGGGCCAGGGTACTAAGAACAGGGGACCCAAGAGGCATACTGGGAAGAAGCTATCCTGTTCCTGCCTGGCCCTGGAGCCTTGCTTGAGAGCTGAAGCCTTCTGTCTGTCCCAAATCCTTCAGAGAACTTCAGGGCTGGCTACTCACACATCACTTGCTGCTAGAGTCCTGTGGTATCACATACAACTCTACATGGTAATTACCTCATAGTGTAATAAGGGGTCAAGACAACAAAGACACCGTGCTTAACACACCCTGCCTGTCTCTCCCACTCAGGCAGCCTTCTGACACAGGCTGCTCCTTGCCTGGCTCTACCAAGCTGCTCTGTGTAACACATGACAATTGACATAGGACAAGGAACTCCCTGGGAAATCCAAACAGTCCCTTTTATAGCAATATCAACATTCCTGATGCCATGGCTTACAGTTCCCTTTTCCTTAGAGCACTCACTTCCAAACTCCCTCCTCTGCACTCGCCACAGCACAATGGGGAGAGAGTTCCAGAAGCAACTCTTCTTGACACTAAATGTTCTTTAGGAAGTTTCCATAGACCAAAAAAAAAAAAAAGCATGCTCACATACATTTTTTCATATTAAATGGAAACTTGGAAAGAAGCATGGGAGCTAGGCCATTCACTGTCATTGTTACCTAAACTCTCCGAACAAATAAGGAGACAGACATGTTTACTTTCTGGGAGGGATCCACTCAGCTGTTTCTACCTGCTACAAACACATCAGTGGCTGGAAGCTCTCCCATGCGGAGGCTTAGCTGTGTTTCTACCCACAGGTTCTAATCCCTTGAGACATGCCAGCAGTTTCCATGTAGTAGGATATTTTCAGTGAGTTGAATACCCTGATAGTCATTAAAAAAAAAAAAAAAAAAAAAAAAAAAAAGAGTCCTTCACAAAGTCTGAAGTCAATAATGAAAATATCAACTGTGTTGGGGCATGGTGGCACTCAGTGGGCATTTAAGAGGTCAGGTTAGGAGGGTCATGTAAGTTCAAAACCTACATCATGACATCAGCTTCAGAGTGAGTTTAAGGCCTACCTAAGCTGCAGCAGAGTACACTCAAAGCCAGTGAGAAAAGTATATATATTCCTCTCATCCTGCCATGAGCCTACTTTCTGTGCAAGACATCCCTCATGCCACTATTCCTTGGAAGGTAATGGAGGATTTAGAAATGAGGGGCTTCGGACCCAGGTTTCTAAAAGGAAGACTAAGGCAGAATCTTCCTGACCCCCCCCGACCCAAGTCCCTCTGTAGATCCAGGGAGGTCATAGCTTCTGGGTGGGACCTACCTGGATGTTACCAGTGACAACTTGTGTGTGTTTACCCTCCTATAAATGAGCAGAGTCGGGAGACTTGATATGTGTGAGCCGTCCTAGGAAGGGAATCTGAAGGAAGTAGATGAGGCTGAGGAGGAGGATGGCCATCTTGAGGTTCCCAAACAGCTATAGCTGTTTCAGGTAAGGGAAGCTGCTTCAGGTAAGGCTTTATGTTGCCAAGCCAGCGATAGCAGCACTTCAGACTGTCACTTTTTATAATGTTTGCCCATAAACTTTTCCTGCATGGTTTCTGAAATGGCGCCCAAGTGCAAACAGAGAACAGATGGGAGCCCAAGTCCTGCCCTGGCCAATCACCTCCTGCAGAAGGCAAGGAAGATTCTCTCCCCTTGGGAAGAAGCAATCACCTCTGCAGACCACCGCTGGGGCAACCAACCACAGGGCATTTCACAAGTCAAGCCACTTCTAGGATGCTGCCAGGATGACTCCACAGTGGGTGGTCCCAAGCAGCCTCACTTAGGGAGTCTCCCCACAAGGGTAGATCTGATCCCGGAACACCTTCCTCTAGAAGGGAGAGAATGGGAGATTGGAATAGATTCTCCTAGAAGAGGGAAATACAGGGAGGGAGGGGGAGGAGGAGAGAAGAGAGGAGAGAAAACCAAGGAGAGAAGGGAGAGGGAGGAGGTGGAGGAGAGGCAGTCCCAGTAGGCATGTCCTGTCAGGGGACTGGGCTGCCCAGCTCAACTGTCCCCATGTGCCAGTACACCTTTAGACTACCAGGGTTGCTTCAAGAACACTGGGCAAGCACAATAACATGGTCTGGTGCTCTCCCAGACGGTGCCATCTAGTACAAGACAAATAAACACCACAACCACTGGACTGCCAAAAGTCGTGACAGAGAATGGGGATCAAGCTGCTAAATGTCACTGCAAAGTCACAGGACACCAGGTTCACAACAGGTGAGTGGCAGTGGGTTAGCTCTCTCTGCCCTCGGCGCCACAAAGATACACTGTAGGGGCCACTCCACAGTCCTGGTGGGCTGTGTTCACTGGCCACAGAACTTGTAATGTTCTTTGTAACCACAAATCAAAAAGGTGTCCAGAAAGCAGGGCGGGTGACACCTGGCATGCCCACCTAGGCTTTTAGAAACCTATGACATTTGGGACCTTGGAAGAGCCCCCTGTCTGTACATTTTTTGCATAGCATGGAGCTGGCACCGGAGCTCCATATAAAGATATTAAGGGCAACAAGGTCCTTTGGTGGAGTCAGGAAGAACCACCTCTGCTGGATGGCCTGTCCTCAGACACAAAAGCAACATCCCAGAGCTGCCTGCTGCAGCTCCTGCTCTCTCAGAACGTCCCCTTTACAAGAAACAACTTTGCAAATCCTGATATCAAGCTCAGGCCTTATAAGGTCTTGGTACAATTCATTCTTAAAGAGAGGAGGGGGTCAACACCCACGCAGGACAAAGATGGAAGTTCTCAACCTCAAGAAATATTGCTGCATAAAAACCTGGGGTGGGTGGGAGGAAAGAGACGTAAAGGCTGGGGAGAGGAGATGGGTGAACAGGCTGCCAAGGCTTTCTGTTTATAACCAATAGCTGGGGCATCTATTTAGATGAATGTCAGAACCACATCACCCCCACTAACAGCTACCTCAGCCGCAGTAGCCTGACAGCCCCAGAAACTCTGGCCTGGCTCAAGCTGCCCCATCAGAAAGGACTAGTAAGAAATAAATGTTTCCAATATGGGAACCATTACACATTACGTATTTAGGCACACCCCTCATAATTTAGGCTTGGCTTTGAGAAACAGGGCGAACAGCCCTCTGTGTTTAAAAGAAATTATGCTGAAAATAAAAACGTAAAAAAGGCAAAAGGGTCTAAGAATGCCCTCACTGGAGAATGAGTCACTGTATCACCCCATACTTGAACTCAAACTGGCAGTTCTACTCCTTATCTATCTGCATCGCCTCTCCCCCGACCCTAATGTGATGACTGCATCCAAGTGACATAGGGGCGATTTCACTCCTGGTCGCAACGTATGCACTCAAGTCATACATTCACAAGAGTGCGATTCCCACAGAGCTGCAAGTAGAAATCAAACCCGTGCAGTCCACACAGATCCCCTGGCTATTGACGCTTTGCTTGAGCAAGAACTGAAAAATAGAGCAATTGTTCAGACACTATATCCCAAAGAGCTCAGCCATTGGATCCCATGGCACCCAGGAAGTGGAAACTGGCGCTACAAGTTATGTCAAAGCACCTCGAGCCGATGGCTCATCGGTACAAAGAAGAGTCTGTCCACAGTCTGGCCAGCCAGCCCCAGGTCTCCCGCGTCCTGATGGCACACTTGCAGAGAAAGCATGGGTGTCCTAAGGTCTGTGGGACTCCTTGGGACACACTGTTCTGGAAACCTTGCCATCTAGGGCTGGATCTACAGACAGACAAATGCCATTGGGAAACTTCAGTGAATCTCTTGGCTGTAGGGCCAGGTGTGTCCTCCCTGTAGCTACAATGTCAAGGAACAGGTGGTAAGGAGGTCTAAAAAGGTGAAGGCCTGGATGGAATGTATCTAACCTACAATGACAGTCTTAAGGGTTACTGAAGTGTCTCTCTGGAAAATTAATTTACAGCATTCCCTGGGTCGCAGATTCCTCCCTTCCTCCTCCCCTCATTCATTCCCTTAGTGACTTGTCTAGCCTGAGGGTATACTGTCCTCACCCCCCCCCCAACTACTACTCTACCAGAGAGGCTTCTACACAGCTTTCAAAATCCAACCGAAATGTCCCCACTATAAGATTTCCTAATTCCTATTATGACAAATCCCATCATCCCTGTCCCCATGACATCACAGCCTTTGTTTTATCCATGTAGTACATACAACAAACACATTCACCCCTCACCCAACAGCGTCATGGAGAGATTTTGAGGAGGTGGGAGGAGGTGCAATGACATTGGTTTATTGTGTATAAGAAGCACCTTCTGGGGTCAGGTGGCGCTGCCAGTTCAAAAACCCTTTGTCACAGACCAGAGCTTAAGGCTTGCTGCTGGCAAGAATGAATGTGGTCACTTGTACAACAGCACCCTTGGTCCTTGAGACACCACCAAGGCCAGCTGCTGACCAATGGCGGCACAAAGAGAGAACCCAAGGCTTTCTGGGAAGTCCCTTGCGCACTCTGATATAAGAAGCACGTTGAGAAACAGTGCCCTGCACATAGTAGGGACAGTGCACTACCTGCAGCCCTGCACCAGCCGGGGACCCCTGGGGCTTGGATTTATGGGTCACAACCTGATTGGAACAGGTCAGCTGACGGGTCAGCACGTGATTTATGCAGCCCCGTGAGAATGTCACTCGCATTTCTCTGACTCCAAACCAGGGGTTTCTTTCAAATGAACAAATCTGTCACATCTTATATGTGCGGATTCCCTAAGTGGGGATTCCTGCAAGGTTCCCAAGTGGAACTAAACTTCTGAAGGTCTTGGGAGGTTCTTCCTCATCCAGCCCATGTCTAATACCTGCTTCAAGAAGCTAGTGACAAAAAAGCATACCACCTACTGTGCCTGAGGGGGCTGGTGAAAAAAGCTAGTGTGGTGGCAGGCAGAGACAGGTACATTTCTAGTGCCTACTGGCTGGCCAGCTTAGCCTATATGGAGCATTCCAGGTCAGTGAGAGACCCTGTTACTAAAACCAAGGTGAACAACACCTGAAGAAAAACAACTGAGGTCACCCTCTAGCCTCCACACAAATACAAACATACATGTATACACACACACACACACACACACACACACACACAGCACACCTGCTAGTCATCCATTCAATTAATACACACACCAGGTTACAGCCTGTAGAAAGTCCCTACAGTCAAAGATGCCAGCAGGCTGTTATCATAACCCCACAGATGCTGGGGATAAGGCCTGGGACACCAAACAGGGGACAGGCCCAAGAATCCTGGTGCCTGAAGCAGCTACAGCTTGAGGGCCTGCTTGCAATGAACTAGGGTAATTGGCAGGTGTTCCAGAGGCCCAACTACATTCCAGAGGCAAGTTTGCAAGGACTTCATGTTGCCTGTGGCCCTTTAGAAGCTGCATCTGGAACAGGCTTGCCTCTCTGACACTGAGATAAATATTCAATACATGGATACACTCAAGTGGAGATATTTGCCCTCTAATTCCCTTAAGGGGCAGATCGATGCCCAAATCCTATGTGACATTTCACTTGTTTAGAGCAGGCCCTCCCTCCTTCGCTTGGTAAGTACTTTGTGAATAAAAGAATACTTTTAAAGTGGCCTGGCTACAAAAGGCAAGGTTAAGAGTTAGCCCTAGAGGGCAGGCTGCCTCCCGCTTTTCTCTGACTCCAGACCTTTGGGGGTGTATTGTTCAGCAAGTTTATTTAAAGGGCTTGGCCTTTCTTTTCTCAGTAGGACCCTAGTTACACCACCATTCAGAGCCTGCAGATGTGTCCCCAGGACCAAACCTCTCCACAGCATCCCAGCCAATTGCAAATGAAGGGCCAGCAGCTGGAGACTGAGAAACAGATGGCCTTCCTCCTTGGGAAGGGTTTGATCCTGTTGCTGAGGCTCAGCTAGCTCTGGCCTGCATGGAAGTCACTGAGAATCTCAGCTAGAGGATTGGTCAGCAAGCAGCTGGACAGCAATGACCTCACAGAAAACTGCTTTCAGGAGAGGGCAGGGTCATCTTGGAGTTAGGGGAGACACCACTGCAGCTGGGTTAATCTGGCAGGCCCAATGAAGGCAGACCAGAGTAGTAAGGATCCATGGCACCACTACGGTTAACTTTTCTCTCCTGCCTTCCAGACCTCAGATTTGCCTGGAGGGGAGGCTTTCAGAAAGCAAACAGATCTGCAGGGTGCCTACCTGCAGACTTCACCACTGAGTCTAGAAGGTCCCGGGCAAGGTGCCCAAACATTGTGGCTTCCTGAGGACAAGGTGTGTCACTGTGCCAGGCAAGGAAGGAGCCATCACTACTCTGCCCACAACCAGAAGGACTTTCCTGGCCTCTCATCTCTGGCCATTTCCTGGCTTCCATGACAATTGGGCAAGAAACCAATCAGAGATGAAGTGCCAGGAAAGAGACATTAAGGAGCAGAGGAAAATAACCCAGCTACAATATGGCACAGCCTCCTCAGACTGGGCATAGAGTGGCTGGTGCCTGTAATCCCAGCACTCGGGAGGTGGAGACAGGAGAATCAGATGTTCAAGGGTAGCCTCAGCTACATAGCTGGAGGCCAGCCTTGGTTACCTGAGACGCTAGCTCAACCACTTAACCAATACATTGGGTAGCTGACTCAAAAGTTACTAATCACCCCGAGAATGGAAAGCCACCTAGAGCATCTTCTCTCTGCTGGCTTGGGCAGTGGTCATTGTACCCAAGGACTGTGTCATTCTGTGGGAAAGCTGCCTTGGCTCCTTCTTGTCTCCAGTGACCACGCTTCATGTCATGTCTCCACCCTCTGAGAGTCACCACTTTACTGAACAAGTGACCTCTACAAAGACCGGTACCCTGGCCAGTGCCACTCACCTCCACTCTTGGCTGGGACCAAAGACCAGAGTCCACTTTTTTTTTTTTTTTTTAAACCAAAGTGAACTTTGCTTGTTTTAAAAACAGGCTTCATTTCCTGGCTTCTTCTGCCCCTAGGGATACTCTTCTTGGCCAAAGTTGAAGGAGGAGTGGGTGTCTTGGCTTCCAGACTTTGGTTTTTGGAATTTTTTTTTTCCTTTTTTCCTTGGGGGAGAGGGGAGGAGACAGAAGGTAGGTAGAAGAGTGGGGAGTCCCTAATCGCTGGAGAGGAGTGACACTGAAAGGGCCCCCACACCTATCCTTTCCATGACCATGGGCCGAAGGAGTCCAGGTGGCCTTTGATTTCCACCTGGTTACAAGGCAGAAACGCTGGGTTGGGCAGGATCTGAGGCAGACCATCGGAGGGCAAGGAAGATCTGGGGTGACTTAGGACCAAACGGGCAAGAGCAGGATGGTCCTTCCTGTCCTGGGTGCCTGTCCAGTGACTCAGCATAAGTCACCATCCAGGACTCTGTGCAGTAATCTCCCACTGTTCCCCCCCCCCCAGCAGCGGAAGACATTTCCCTACATATCACCAGAGGCCATTATAAAGAACCACAGAATACAATTGGTGGGAAAAATGTATTGCCTGAAACTCTTCTTTGAATGACATAAGGAAGGGGTGTGGGTCAGTAAGGAAGAAACAGAATCAACCAGCCTATCCTTCAAAGTTTAATGCTCTAAGTAAGAGGAAGTAGGAGGTAAGGAGAAAACAAGAGGGGTGTCCAGAACTCCCCCAAATATGCTGTTGTTGAAGAAGGAGGAACCAGCTGTGAAATCCATCTTCCATCAGTAAATTCACCTAAGAGCTAGGTGGGTGCTTACTGTCTGTGAAGCTGTCCAGAAATCACAGCATCTCCAAGAATTGTAGTGATTTTATTCATGAAATGGGATCCCTGGGATCTGCTTCTTTAGTGGAGTGGAGCAAGATGTCAATGTACCTAGTACAGCTGAGACACCACAGTCACTTAATGAATGCCTGGCTGCTCCCATCATCGCCACCTTCACCATCATGATTAAAGGAATGGAATGAAGAGCATGACTTCATCCATCCTCATGCTAACCAGGATGGAGCTGAAGGACATGATCTCACCCTGAACCTTTACTCTCATCAAATCCTCCTAGAGGAGCCATGCAAATGAATACTCCATCACCACTCTGGATTCCATCACTCAGTTTCTTGAGCTCCTTACCTGCAGATTGAAAGACTGGTACCTAGCAACCCTAGCAGGCTGATGGAGGAAGACATTACAGGAGAAGGTGAAAAGGCAGTCACCACTGCTCTGGGAGCAGGCAGGTTCCTCTCTCACGTGGACAGAGCAGAGCACACTGCACAGCACACCCAACAGCCTCTCTCCACCATCCTTCACTGGGTCTACATTATCCTCTAGAAACCTCAAACAGAAGACTTGCCTGCCAAAATACAGCATGATAGTGTTCTCACTGTGTATGGTGAGGCTACAATCGACTTTCTTAAAAAAGAAAAACCGTCGACCTCAAAAACTTGGATTGGAAGCAGCAGAAGGGTCACATGACTAAACTCCAGGGGGGTCTTGCAAAAGCCCAAGAGAGCAAAAGGAATGGGATAAAGGAAGATCTAATGTTCTTTTCTATTTAAATGTCTGAAATTCACCATTTATCACTATAGATTACAAGGCAGCCATCTTATCAGAGTCTGAAATATGGGTTTTATTTACTTTGAGGAAGGTATGAGATGGGAAGAAATCAGCATTCGCCAAACACCTGCACTGAGCCAGGAACTACAGTCCAGTTTGTATTCAATCTGCACAATTTAGAGAGATATTATCTCCATGTTTCAGAAGGGTTATCTCATTTGGCTGAGGTCAAGTAGATAGTAGAGACATTCAAACCCAGCTCCCAAGGGCAATTTCCTCTGGGAACAGACCTCCAGAAAGCACATCACACATTATTCAAACCAACCCACTACTTCTATTTAAAATGTTCAGAGTCAAATGTTGAATCAGGTCTCCTTGGTTTTTAACGTGAACATTTCTCCACATAGGTTATACATTCAGCGGTATGCCTGCTACAGCCAGCTAAACAACAGTCTTAGCAGAAATCCAAAGGGTTGGGGCAGAGCAGGAAAGAGGTGCCTTGAAGCAAGTCACATGACTTTCCAGCTAGCCAACTGTCAATTCTCAATGTGAACTTGAAGGGTGTCCAAAGAGAATAAACTTTACAAAGATCTCCAGTCACAAACATCTCTAGTTTCAGTCGGTAACAAACACACCAAGTTGGCCATTTTCAGTGTCTGGATACCTTTAAAACTTGGTCACATATGGGGGAAAAACACTATTTGTAAACTATCAGGTGTAACAACACCCTACTGTGTAATAAAAGAGAAATTCCAGGGTTAGGAAACAATCGTGGAATTTATGAGTTTATTTAGTTAGTGCTCAGTATTGAGATGTTTCAGGAAAGCTGCTACATAAATAACAGGAATAAACATGCCGGGCTGGTTCTCACTCCTGAATCTATCAGCATTCTCCTTATGAGCCACTTTTAACATCCTCATAAAACATGCTCACCATAACCTGAAATTCTCCATGTAGGCATTCAGTTCAGAAATGACTTAGGATTCATGATACTTGGGTTGGACAAAAGTTAAAGGAGAGGGTATGTGACAGTTTAACTCCCTGACTTGGCCCAGTCAAAAGCAAGCAGCACAGCCCCTCACTTAATCACAGGGCAGGGGAGATGGCTCAATGGTGAAGACCACTGGTTCTATTTTCAGAACCCACATGACAGCTCATAGCCATCTGTAATTCTAATTCCAGGGAATTGGAAGCCCTCTTCTGGCATCTACAGGAAATATACACATACATGGTGTATATACATACATG
This sequence comes from Phodopus roborovskii, assembly GCF_943737965.1. Taxonomy (NCBI): domain Eukaryota; kingdom Metazoa; phylum Chordata; class Mammalia; order Rodentia; family Cricetidae; genus Phodopus; species Phodopus roborovskii. The sequence goes on from NW_026126480.1 coordinate 38,596,295, forward strand.
CAAACAAAACATTTATACACATAAAAATAAGTACACCATAAAAAAATGCAAGTTTTCCAAAATTACTGAAAATTGAGACAACACACTCTTCAAGAATGACAGACAGCTGGGTATAGAAGTTGAGGCAGGAGGACTGATAGTTTTTGGCCAACCAGGTCAGTCTGGGTTACATAGTGAGACTCTCTACCAAAAAAAAATCCACCAGCACAAAAGAATGACCACAGTTTATCTTGATGGCTAAACACACTTTTGCAAAATTACAGCTCAAGTCGTGTGTGTGTGTGTGTGTGTGTGTGTGTGTGTGTGTGTGTGTGTGTGTTGGCTTTTTGAGACAGGGTTTCTTTGTGTGGCCCTGGCTGTCCTGGAACTTGCTCTATAGACTAAACTGGCCTCAAACTCGGAGATTGGCCTGCTTCTGCCTCCCAAGTGAGTTAAAGGCCACCACAGCCCATCTCACCAATTGTATATTAAAAAGAGACTACTACTAAACACCTTTGGCCACCGCTCACAGGACCACCATCTTGGCAATCATGACTTAACACAAGGGGATACACATGTGTAAAAAGGGCATGTGCAGTCAGCAGTATGTCAGAGGCACCCAATCTCCCTGGAGCTGCAGATAAAGACAATTATGAACAGTTCCCTGGGGGGGTGTTGGGGACCCAACACCGGTCCTCTGCAAAAGCAGGAAGTACTCTTAATCACAGAGCCATCCTCCCAGCCCCTACAGGGACATTTCTGAACAGGAAACCCATAATTATCTGTAAAATAGCCTGCAGCACCCCCTCCCCCAAAATAATTCCTGGCCTGTAGACCAAGCCAAGATCCCCTGCTGGATCAAGCTTCCCAGGGATTTGATCAGAAATAGAAAAATAAGGCAGACATTGATGAAATAGACTTGGCTGTCCTTTAACAACCACTATGACTTTGTAAATAGCTAAACAGTCTGCAAGCGTGGGGGCTACTGCATGCACAGGGCTACAGCAAGCATGCCACAGAGAATGTGAACATTAAACATCCCCTTCCTGTTTAAACACTACCCCAGTTATTTCATAACCATGTAATTATTCATTAAATCTGATATTGGAAACATCTCCTATTGGAATGCTCGGTTATTTGAATTCTCACCGTCAACAGAAAAAACAAACAAACAAAACCAACTCTGAAAGATCTTGGAGCAGAAGAAGATGGCTCAGTGGTTATGAGCATATGCCACCCTTGTAGAGGACTCACATTCATTTCCAGGCCCAACTTCAGGCCATCCGAAACTGACAGACTCCATGGGTACACTTACATAAACACAGAAATACACATCCATGCACCCTATTCAAAGGAATTTTGTAAAAAAAAAAAAAAAAAATCTTAAAAACAACAACAATGAAAGGCCTTTAGTGCTGACTGGGGAAGGGAGGAATATTTTTTTAAGTAAATGATCTTTTAACTGACTAAAATAAATAGGCAACACAGACAGACACACAGACACACACACACACAGACACACACACACACACACACACACACACACACACACACACACAGCCTTGCTCTGTTTGGATCAGCAGCCTTGCTCTGTTTGGATCAGCGGAAGCCAGCAAGAGAAAGTTATATAAATGCCAATTTTCTGGGCTTGCCAGGTTTTTGCTCTAGAAGTAATATTAAACACAGTTCTTTGTCTGTGAATTGTGAAATATGTTATATACTAATGAAGAATGTGTACTCCATTGTATGTTTAGCAGCATGTGCCTGCATTTGGTTTAATTGACCAAGAATAAGCCCTTGTTCCACAGCAAACTATCAAGTTACAGTCAACTCTTAAATATTCACACTCATACTGAGGAACAGAAATGTAGATAATAGGAAGCACAAGATTTATTTTAAACCATCCACTTGCACCATGCAGATATCTCTTTTCTCTTTGTTGAACTGGCAATTAAATGTGAAGGACTACAGCAGGTAGGATACTCTCTGACAGAGAACTTAAACTACCCTGAAAAACTGACTTCAGCAGACCTCACACTCATCTCCGCTCACTTGAATCCAGGGCAGCATAGCCCTCACCCTTACACCCCAGAAAACTCAAAACAGCATCGCCCAAAAAACAGTGGTTTCTTTTAAAGGCATGCAAATTACTTTCCCCAGGTTGTTGCTTTGCAGAATTTCAGTTTGCAAAGGGTGGCAAAGTAATTAAGGGTTTGGGGTTGGAAAAGCCCTTTTATTTTGGCTCCTACTGGGCTGGGGTAAACAGATTCCCTTAATGTCAACAATGACTTAATTAACTAGAGCAGGTGACAATGTCAGGGAGAATCTGAAAATAAGAACTAGGACTGGCAGTCATCAAGCTTGACAACATTGGGAACATTCGAGATATGAACCAACAGAACAGTTCTTAGAATCAGGACCACCCCTCCCCACCAGGCAACCATTGACACTGTTGTCCTTTGTCACAATGAGTGACCAGTTGGATACATTTCTATTCTGAAACACTGAGTAAAATCTTACAGAGATTACTTTCTTCTTAGGTCAACTGACTTGACCCAACTCTGCTGCTGCCACTTAAGAAAGTGTCCAGAGACACACAGGAAGGACAGGATGGGGGATGATGACAAGCACTCCATGATTAAATATAATACACAGAACTACATGACTGAATGTAACATTTCCCTAAGGGGTCAGAAAAGAAGGGTTCCTTAGTAGGGGAGCTATGGGCTTTTTCTAGGAACCCCTTGATTACATACTTCTCTGGCATTATCTAAACTGAGCTTCCAAATTAACAAACCAAAGTCTTCCATGGTAAAGCTCCAGATAATCAATAGCAAACCTAGTGTCAGCTAAAGTTCTAGTGGCACTCACTGTGGTGGATGGAGGGACATACACATGCACATATCCCATTCGGAGCCACCAGAGCCTAGCATGGAGTGAGCTGCATCTCTATCTTAGTAATCTTCTCATCACCTGGACACCAGTGCAATGTTGCTCTAACAGACAAGGAAAGAACATGAAGCATGCAGAGATCCAGCACAGCTGCCTCTTCCCAGAGCAACCTTCATCCCCCCACATAGCTTGCTTGTTACTGTGAGAACTGGCACCACCTTGTCCCCAGTTTGTTGGGGATGGTGACGGTCACAGTCACCGTCAATGCCAGAAGCTGTGCTTTCTGTTCTTTTTGTCCAGATCACTGGTGAAACACAAACCTTCTGAGGCGCTCACCAGAAGGTATCTGGGGATGTTACTGTGCAATGACTATTGATAGAGAGATTCCTCAAACTCGTCATATTGAACCCTCAGAGAGTTCTCTTTTTCCAGCCTGTTCTAGTGAAGCTCCACACCTTAAAACACTTTTTCTTTTCTTTTTTTCTTTTTTCTTTTTTTAGCATTTCCCAACTCTGCATGTGATTTGAACTTCATGCAAACTCTGAATCTAGCGAACTGAACCCAAGGGCATTGGCAAAACGTGACCTACAACTTCTGGGACTTCATGGCCTTCTTCCCTAAACCTACATGCACCTACAGGTCCCCAGGTGGTGGGATCTGATTTCAACAATGCTCACATTGTTGGATATCAATTCATACACAAAGAGCCATTCGGGGGACTCCATCCCAATGTCCCTCCTTCCTCTCCCCCACCTGTCTTCTCCCTGCACATACACACATCTTGTAACTTCCCTTAGGTAATTAGATGCAGTCCAGGAAACCCTCCAAGACCATTTTATACTCTGCGCTGAAATCAACTCATAGCAACACTGCCCCGAGAGCCCAAATGAAAAATGACAATTCTTTCCTAACTAGGGCTGTTTCCGAAGCCCACACTGTAGGAAATCCCAGTGCAGCTTCCGTAGTTTGTGCTGAGCCACACACTCCGGGGAAAACCAGCAATTAGGGGAACATCCATTTTAATTATTAGCAAAATTAAAGAAGTGCAGACCAGACTTTCAGAAACCCAATCCTTTCCCCTCACATTCAGCCCTTTGAAAGCTTGTCACAGTTGCACATTACACTCTCCCTGTTGTCACAGTACAAGTCACAAAGAGGTGGTTCCAAAACTGGCTATGAAGCTGTATGTTGAACAAGCCTCACACACAATCTCCTAACATATTTCCTTTCCAAAGACACGACAGGTGCCACAATATCTCACCTGGTAATTTATAACATTTCCGGGCATCTATGTAGCCCAGCGTCCCCCAGTCTCGTTCACAGAAGGCCAGTGACAGTGCCTGGGTGGAGCTCACTGGGGACCCATCTCTCTAGCCCTCATCTCAGATGGGTGCCTAGCCCTCCTTGTGGGCATCGTTGGGGGTTCTGTCCACCCTTGCCCTCTGGATGAACACTCTGTCCCTCAGGACCCTGATTCATGACGCAGAACCCCAGCAGCTCGGTTGACCCGCCAGCACTCAGGACCGTGACGGACTCCAAAGCCCAGCCGGCACCAGGTGGGCCCTCGGCAAACACGTTCATTAAGTGGCGATGAGAGCTGGGATCTGCAGTGTCACGCTCGGATTACCACTCAGAAAATAACTCGCCTACCAATATTCCCTCCCGATGACAGATTTCCATGCCACACCAAGCAGAGAGGCTTGGCTATCGACCACATCTCTGAAGGACCTGGGAGCAGGACCACATCTTTGCCCAGCTCAGTATTTCAGCATGTCCTCCCCACAACCAGCTTTTCACATTTGCAACCAAGTGTCGAAAGCCAAATACCAGTGAAATCTGGCATTTCCTGGGATGAGGGAGACCCCCCCTTGGCAATAATATTCACTTTGGAGTCTTCCTAACATGAAACCTGCCACTCTGTGATGCTGGGCTTAAGCACAAAGAGCTTACCACAGCTTCGAAACCATTCACCATGGCAAGGCAGTTGGTGCTCAGCTTCAGAGCCCCCTTTTCTTTTAAACAATGCAAAGAAAACATCAGCCTTCACAGGCCTCCTATTTCCTTCAGCCAAAAAACAGCAATTCAAGGCTAACCGCCATCCAGAAAGCAACTGCAGAAGGCCACCGATGACAGTCATCTTGCTAAGACACCACTCCAGAGTTCTGCAACGCAGTAGCTGAGAAGGAGCTGCCGCTGCTGCCCTCACCCAGCAGAGAGCAGAGCAAACTAATCACTCCACTCATGCCTGGGAGCCAAGACCCTCCCTTCTAAGCCCTGCTGTGGAAGATACAGAGAGGGGTCGCCCTCCTAAGGCAGCTGGTTGAAAAAAAGGCCTTTCCTTCAATGGCCACTTCCCCCACACATATCCCCCAAACAATTCCGTACCCTAAAAATGACATGTGAGAACTTACCTTCTGGTTCTAATGTGGTATCCTCAACTAAACTGAAGGAGGGCCGGGCCAGGGACAAGGTTGCCATGGTGACCAAGACCAGGCAGATGAAGTGCCCCCAGCTGCCCATGGTCACGGTGCCAATCCCTGGTCCTCTTCCATATCTCCATGTGGACGGTAATCCCATCTGCACACTTCCTCAAGGACCATGGGCTGCCTGCAATGCCTTCAGCCCACAGGGGGCTTAGGAGCCAGGGCGCTGTGGCGGTGGCTGTGCTGGGGCTGCTGCTGCTGCTGCTGCTGCCGCTGCTGCTGCTGCCGCCACTGAAAGAGATTCAGCCAGTTAGTACAGTCTTTCTCCCTGTGCCAACTCGCTTAAACCCAGATGGGATAAAACCGTTTCTCAGCCCTGCACAAACACATTCCTTTTCATTATCAAAGCCTCCATCCTCACCTCAGTATCCCGGTGTTTCCAGACTGGTCCACAAGTTGGAGTAGGCTAATCTTTTTAGAAGCTTACTTTTAGGAGACACCAAGATCAAGAATAGCCATAGGACCCAGCCACCCCGCTACACACGCAGTATGCCCCTCCATCCACTATCAAAGCTACCAAGTTGCAGAAGCAACCTGACCTTCCTTCCTTCCAAGGGCAACTGCAAAAAAAAAAAAAAAAAAAAAAAAAAAAAACGAGTTTAAAACGCTGGGCCTGGCACAAGCAGCCTCATTAACTTTTCTTACTCCAGCTGGCCTTTAAGAGGCTGACAGGAGGAGGGTCTGCTCAGAGCTGGGCTAGAGCAGTGCGGCATCCCCCCACCACCCCCTTTAGAAAGAGAGACCAACAGAATCAAAGAATCCCAGGAAGGCTACAAAAAATTCCCACCAGTTTACACTTGTCAGGATTCATTTTCAAATGCAGGCGTGTATTTTAGTCTTTCGCCAAGCAGCCACTTACAAAGAGTGAGTTTGATCCAAACGGGGGACTCAAAGCCTGAATTCCCTTCCACTGACTACAAGGCTGTGTGCAGGCACACTAACTAAATGTCTTCACCCTGCATCAAGGGGGTTAGGATCCAGAACAGACGCAAACCTCGATGAATAATGCAAGAGTTTATTAGTAATGGTGATGGTACGTGTAAGTTGTCCTGGTATGTGATTGGCCTGGGGGACTTTCAATATGCCAACCTATTGGCTAAACTTTAAAAGTGTCAGTTACAAGGGGACTCAACTTACTCTACCCAAAGTAGGGAGAATTTCCCAAGAAAGCTTGCCACAATACAAATAACTTTAAGTTTGTTCACTATCCTCACTGACTAAGCCTTGAGTCAGAATGCACAAGCTTCAGTGACCCCGCTTAAGACAGTGGTGGAGAAAGATTCCACAAAACCTTGGGTGCCAGAGTCCATGAAGCTGGGACTGGGAATGGGTGAGAGTTTTAAGAGCAAAGAGAAAAAGTCTTTTGATGCTTTCATTTAAGACACAGGAGCTCAAGGCTGCAAGAACCTCCCCAAAGGTTCTGTCCTAAAATCTGTGCCTTTTACTCTTCACTGAGAATTAAAGGGAGGATAGGCAAAGAGGATGGACACACCATCTCCAAGGGGAAAATAAGAAGTTGGTTTTGTTTTGTAAGCACTGTTAAATGGTATAGTTAACAACAAAAGCCAAAAGTGTGTGTGTGTGTGTGTGTTCCCAGCATTTTTTTAAAGATGCCTTAAAAGATTTTTTTCCTCCCCAACTCTTCTTAAAGTCAAGAGTCCCAAAAGGTAATGTCCTGTCTGTTTCTATATACCTGTCAGAGGAAAGAGCACAGACATTCTCATTGATTTACTAAGAACTTCCAGAATTCAGGGAAATTCTCCACCTCTCTAGCAACTTTACAATCAATCTCAGATTCTAGTAGGTCTTGCTTGCATCAGGGTGCTCACAGCCTTCCCCACAGCCCCTACCCAGGCGCCTAGGCTCCAGCTGGAGGAGGAAAATGGCCAGGGCCCGGGCTGACTCCACTTCAACGTTGGTTCTTGGCAGGCCGGGGCCCCACAGCAGCCCCCTCCTCAAACCTCTGTAAGGTGAGAAGGAAGGCAGCAGGTCTGTGCAGCTCCTCACAGGAGTGGACAAAAGTGCTGAGCGACCTCCTAGGCAGGATAATTAGGTCCCAAGGCTCGGTGTTGGGAACACAGGCCCAGCATGCTGCTGGCGGCCACAATCCCAGCTTCCTGCCTTCAATACCATAATCCTTCCTGGAGGCTGAGCCCCAGTGAAAGCCCCAGCGTGTTTATTTTTTCCCCCTGAAAGGGAACTCTCTTCTCAGCCTACGAGGGAGGAGTCCTCACCGACGCTCTGACGGATGGCTCTTCACGGCCACCCGCCCCTTGGGGTCACCTCCGTGCAAGTCTGCCTCCAAAGACAGGCGTCGTGACCAGCAGAAAGGGCCTGGTCGCTGGTGAGCGTGCACACTGCTATACAACTTTGCACGCTTTTCCCCATCCTCAAGAACGCAGGCTAATTGAGGGCCAGCCTGGTGTGTGTGTGTGTGTGTGTGTGTGTGTGTGTGTGTGTGTACGCAGGCTAATTGAGGGCCAGCCTGGTGTGGGTGTGTGTGTGTGTGTGTGTGTGTGTGTGTGTGTGTGTGTGAGGGAAGGGGGGCGCTACTACCTTAAAGAATCTTTCAGTCCTCAAGATGCCTTAGCGGGCTGAGCAATCGGGATTTTATTCCCAAGTGGATTTCTCGTGGGAGAAGTCAACACAACTGGCTAATATTAAATGTAGATCCCCCCCCCCATACTGGCTCAAGGGTTCCTTACTTCTTGCGGGGGCTGAACAGGGAGGGGAGCTGTCATAGGCTGAGGGCGGGGTAAGGGGGTCTTAAACACAACGAAATCCCAAACATGCAAGCTGCCATAAGGATACAATCCCTGCCCTCCTGTTTCACTGGGTACTTTGAGCAACTTGGGGTGCACATCACCACCCTACTTCATTGTAGCGTTTCTTTCATTTGTCAGCCTGGAATATCCTGTTTTGTCCTTCTTCTTGGGGCGCTAAAGAGCTCTGAGAAATCTGCATTTTAATTGACATTCCAACGAGAGGGAGAGGGGTGCCTGATTGCTTTTCTATTCAAACTAAACAGGCTTTTCAGATGAAAATGAGTCGAGGCTGGTGGAAGATTTACAGGGATTTGGGACGCCGGGAACAATAGAGTTTTAAATGTTGATAGCATTTCACACCAAACACATAATGGGTGCCCTGAGTTTGAAAGCAAGTCTGCCTTTAAGGGTAGGTTTTTATTGAACTGGGGGTGAAGAAGGACGGTCTTGGGAAGTTTGCAGGGGCGCGGAGAAGGCTCCGCGCCTGGGACCGGCCTGCCTAGCCTACTCCCTGGCCGCGACGGTGGAAGCCAGAGCCACGCAGGGCCCTCGGCCGATTCCCCCGCGCTGAAAGAATGAGCGCGCAAGTTAGAACTCGCCTGCGCTTTCGACATCTCGGCGCGGCTGCGGTCGGAGCAGCTAGGAGAACTAGGAAAAGTCGGTCCAGTTCGCCCCCTAGCCCCAGGCGCGCTGCGATCCCTCCTGCGCCAACCGCTGTGGCGGGCGACAGACGCCCGGCACTGGAATCCGGGACCCAGCCATTGCCTCGCTAAAGGTGTCACCCGGACATCTCCATCCCTTTTGGGAGGTCGCCGGCCACACTCCAGCAGTTTCTTCCCAGGAAAGAACCCCTCCCAGAGACCTGTATAGTACCGAGCTGGAGCTCCCAGAGCCCAGGCACCCCGAAGATGCCCTTCCCGAGCCCCCGCCTTAGGGCTGTGCCACTGGCAGGCAGCCCCATGGCGCGCCGGCTCTGAGCTCAGAGGAACGCGCCCAGTCGGCACGACTGCCCGCCGTAGTCTGACAGGGAAGGGGTGCGGGCGGCAGACACAGATGTCAGCATCTGGATGAAGGTGCTGAAAGAACTTCCCCCAAAGCCAACCATCCACATGTATCCACTCCCCCATCACCAATCCAGCCAGAAACCGACAGGGCGCGCCCCAAAATCTTTTCCCCCGCGATCTCCTCCCGGAGATCCTGCGCCCCGCGTCCTCCTACGGCACCCACTTTCCCTGCTGGCGAAGCTCCCGGAGGCGTACGGCTATTACCTTGAATGGCAGCGCTCCTCCGCGCTCGGTGCTGCCGGAGCCCGGAATGGGTCGGGATGGAACAGACGATGAGCTCGGAGGAAAACTCCAAAAAGAGAAAGATCCCTTGGGTTGCAGCCGACGCCAAGGTTCCAAGGCTTCACGCACGTCCGGGATCGCAGAACAGCGAGGACATGACGCCGGGGCTGCCCTCGGATCTGGGCAGCGAGAAGAAGAAAGGACTGGGGTTTGGCGTTGCCTACTCCAAACTTTGCTGGCGAGTGGCGAACACTCACAGCGCGAAGGAACGCTGAGGCCCGGGGGCTCACGCCCGGCCCCCGCCAGCCCGGAGAGCAGTCTCCACGCCGGGCCAGGGACGCGCAGGCAGCCCCCGCGCCAGAGCTTGTGCGGCCGCGCACTCGATCGTCCGTGCGCCGCTTCTGCGCCCGCCGCCGCTGCTCGCCTCTCCCGGCGCTCTCGCCGCGCCGCTCGCGCCGCCGCCGCAGCCTACTCAGGCGGGTCACGCCCCCCGCTGAAACCCGAGCCGTTTCCTGGACGGCGGCGCCCGCTCTGCCAATCAGCGCCGCGCTCTGGGGCAGTCCCGAGCCCCGCGCTGCTCCCGAAGCCTAGCAGCCGCAAAGAGACACCCACCCGAGAAGCTAGGGGCCCCGCCGCGCATTGCCCGCAGGAGTGCGAAGATGACCTCGTGGAAACTGGCCAGTGATCGATCGGATCATACGCCCTGTGTCGCCGCTGCCCCGTCCCTAGCCAGCCAGCCTCGGTGTACTGAGTGGATGTGTTACGTTTTTTTGTGTCAAGTTAAGAAACACATAACAGAATCCTATGTACCTTCAAGCACCGTAGAATATGTCTGCAGGGTACTTGGGCCAGACATTTCACGCCACGGAAGCTTTGAACGTGGAAGCAGCTAATGTTTGTGGGAAATGTTGCGTTATTTTGCCCTTCTGAACAATAGAAGGCAGTGGGGGCATGTATTTCGGAAGCCCTACTTTAGGAAGCTGACAAGTAAATAGGTAATTGTACTTCATCTGCCCATAGGCCAGATTCTGAGAAAGAAACTGAAGAACAGGGAGGTTAACACAACTAGCTATTGTTAATATGGCTGTCTCCAGAAAAAGTCTACGTCAGCAAATACCTTGTTTAATTGTATCAGTGTAGGGGCTGGAGAAATGGATGGCTCATCGGTTAAGAACACTGACCTCTTTTTCAGAGGACCTGGGTTCAATACCCAGCACTTGCATGGCAGCTCAGAACTGGCTGTAACTCCAGTTCCAAAGCAAAACACCAATGCACATAAAATAAAAATAAATACAATTTTTTTTAAAAAAGGAATAGTATCAGTGTAGATTAGCATAAAAAAATCCAAAGGAGATTTGGCTAGAGAGATGGCTCAGCAGTTTAGAATGCTTCCAAGTCTTCCAGGGGACCAGAATCCAATTCCCAGCATAATCTCAGGCCCTCACAGCAGCCTGTAAATCCAAAGCCTCTGGCCTCCTGAGGAAACTGCACATACCCCACACAAAGACAGGCACATAATTTAAAAAATAAATAAATAAATCTTTAAATGAAAAGAAAGAGAGGCTGGAGAAATGGCTCAGCAGTTAAGAGCACTGACTGTTCTTTAAAAAAAAAAAACCTCTGGTTCATTTCCCAGCACCTACAGGCTTGATCACAACCACCTCTAACTCCAGTTCCTGGGGGCCCAAAGCCCTCTTCTGACCTTTGATGGTACTGCATGCATAGTGTGCAGACAGACATACAGGCAACATCCCAACCCATCAAATAAAATGAAAAAAAAAAAAGAGACATAGATTAGATAGATAGATAGATGATAGATAGATAGATAAATAAGTGAAGGAAGGAAGGAATCGAAAAGAGTCTAGAGGACTAGAGGACTTGGAAATGCAGTACAGTGGTAGATCACTTGCCTTGCACATACAAGGACCTCTATTTGATCTCCAGCCCAAAAAGAAAAAGAAAAGAAAAGAAATAATGGAACTTACATACTTAATTCTATCAAGATCTTGAGCAAATTGGATTCTCCTCTCTGAATCTAATGTTCTTCTGGAAAGCAGAATTCCTTAACTAAATGTCAAGCCATGTTGTAAATGATTGGCATCTCCCATTTGTCTCTTCCATCTGACTATCTTGGGATCAATTATCTTCCAATAATCCCTCTCACCCTTGAGCAACTGGACTTAAATTCAAGACCGCCTAATTGTAATCCTAGCACTCCAAAATGTGACTAGGAGGACTGCCATGAGTTTGGGACCAACTTGGTCTATATAGTAAGTTTAAAGCCAGTCTGGTCTACTCAGCTATACTTTGTCTAAATAAATAACTTAAAATCTTAATTATTGAACCAAGCATAGTAGCACATGCCTGGATTCCCAGAACTTACCAGATGAAGAGAAGTTTGGGAGTTTGAAGCTAGTCTCAGGTACATGTTGAGTTTGTGTCCAGCCTGGGCTACTTGAAACCCTGACTCCAAAAGGTCACAAAGTTCAAAAAGACTCCTCCTGGGGCCTGACGATGGCAGAGCCAGACAGTGAAGTCCACCTGGGAAGGCCAGTTTGGAAGGAGAGTGGCACCACAGTCCCGAATAGTTGGACTTTGTGCCATTTATACACATGAATTCCTCAGACCCTGCATGATTACAAGATCATCTTTATTCACAGAATAGCCTGGGAAACTTTTATGCAAATCACTTAAAAGTTAGCAGTAACAAATCCATTTTCTATGCCTCTGGCAAATAGCTACAAAATTATAGTTTGAAAGTTCAACAAAAATAACAACCCAATTCCCAAACCAAATGATCTATCTGTTTAGTGAAAAGGGATGTGTTTTGGATGAGTCCTCCGGCCTACATCAGGACACCTCAGCCAGGTGACACCAAGCCATTCACTAGCAGTGCAACATGTGTTCATTCTCTGACCTAGAATTACAACCAAAAGGCTATGGTCCCACTCCAAGCTGTACTTCTATCCTTATGTTCCCCACTGATGGGAAACTACACGTCTCAGGACACAGAGAGCCCTTTCCCATACTGCAGCGGGTCCACTAGCCATTGAAAACGAGGTTAGCACATTCTCACATAAATTAATGGCCCAGGAAGCCGCTGTCCCTGTCCCCCCATTCATCCATAGCTTTATGGATGCTGAATGGGAGGGAAGTCTTCCGCTGAAAACAAAAACACCTTCTTTAACGTCAGAGGCAGTGTGCAGAATTTGTTCTTTACAGAGATGAAAAGGTAGCCATCCATCCAAAGTCCCTGATTACCAAACAGCACTTTTTTTTTTCAAGTGAGCAAAGCCCACAAATTCACAATAGGAAATTCTTAAGTTCAAAAAAAAAATAATAATAATAAATGTAAGTATGCTTGGAATTTTTGGAAGAAATCAATTTTGCATCATATTTAGACTTCAAGTGACCTCAAGGGTTCAGGGACGCTTTTGCCCCAGCCAGACTTCTGAAAGAGAAAATAATCTCTTTGCAGGCTTTCTCCCCCTCTCCTGCCTTCAAGTGGCTGGAACCCCTTTTGTCAATGGCCTCCCGTGAATGCTGTTACTAATAACCCTATTAATGAGTTTCCACGGCCGAGTGTGAATAGGTAAATAAGCCCCAATCTGTTGAGGTTCTGGGGGTGAGGGCAGAAAAGCCAGCAAGAACTCAAGGTGACAGTTTAAACTGAAGGCAGCTAGGCGGCAGGTTTCAGCTGAAAGAAACGCCAGACAAGGCCACATTCTCCACCCTCCACCCCCTACAGGGCCTCCTTTCTTCCCAATTTTCCCCTTTTACAAAATGCCTTGAGTAGTCACCCTTTTCTTTTTTCCCCAAAAGGCCTCAGGACGCCCCCTCCCCACTACTCTAGTAATGATACATCAATGGAATGAAAGAAAAATGAGGGTACCAGAACCCTGCTATCCGATACATTTCAAGAAACAAATTGTGTGCTTAGCCCATTGCTGTGAGAGGAAAAAAAGGAGAGGGGGGAAGGCTCGGCCTCTCTCTGTTGAGATTCTTATGTTTCCTTTTAATAATTTGTATTTTAATGGGTTGTGTTTCCTTCACCCTATGGAAAGATTGGGTGAACAAAGGCTTGTGACATTGAAGAGCTCTCCAGCCCTGCCAGCATGGGCCAGGCTACATGCAAAATGATGGGTTTTATAGTCTTTAAGTGACATCTCTATAAAGTCCAAAGCATGGTCCAGGAGCACAGCCAGACAGCGTACTCTAGGATGAGAAAAGAACCCAGTCTCTGCACCGCCATCAGTTTGTGACATTTCACTAAAGACAAAAAGGCATTGATCCCATGGTACTGAATGTCATCCAGGATTCTAAACTGCATGGACCTGCTTCCCTGGGGATATGGAGTCCTTCTGGAAGCCAGACATGGTGATGCACACCTGTAATTTCAGCACTAGGGAGATAGAGACAGAGAACCAGCAATTCGAGGACAGCCTTAGCTGAGCTAGGGGCCATCCTGGGCTACATGAGACAATGGCTAAAGAAGAATGAAGTCCTCCTGTTAGGACTACCTTACTGTGATGCCAAGGGAATTTGCTGTTTGAGGGTGGGAGGCCTTGTGGCACCCTCCCTCCTCATTGGACCGTGTAAACCTGAGTCTGTTACTTCATTTCTCTGAGTTATCAGTTTTCTCAGAAGTCAAGGATGGGTCATAGTGGCTCTTACATCTCAGCTGCCTTGAGAATCCCAAAGAACATGAATGGATGAGGACAGGACAGACCTAAGGTACTTGCTGGCCTTTCTAGAAACTATGGCCCATGGGAGAGGCACATGTATTCTATGCTAATCACCAACCACCCCACAGGTTACTATTCCTACCTCCCAGGATTGACTATCAAGGGATTGTGCTTGGAGCCTGCTATGGCTGCCCTATCATTATTGTGCTATTACTAATAATTAGTAAGGCCCTCCATTAATATATTCCGGAGACATCACTACTGCCATGCCCTCCCACCCTGGCAGATCAGCCCAATGAGAACCACCTGAGCCATCAGCCTTGTCCTTGGTTGCACAGAACATGGGTTGGAGGAGGAGGGTAAGGCACCTCTGTGCTGGTCAGTACCTACTGCTCCTGTGAGGTAGTTCCTGGGGGACGGTGAAAGGACTTTATGGAGCATTTGACCCTCAGGATCACCCTGCAAATCTGACATCATGTGCCCTTCTCTCTGGAGTGTACACACATAGGTGTGCATTCTTCCTCCTTTGCTGACTATTTGAATAATTTCGTAATTTTTTTAAAAAGCAGAGGAAATGCCACAGGTGGATGGCGAGGACTTTCATCTCAACACTGCCCCTTTCTGCCCTGTGCCCAGTGAACAGGGATGAGTTCCTGCCATCTGCTAACCTGAATGGGGAAGGGACCCAGCAGCCACAAGGTCAGCTATGATGCCATGAGTCTCTTGGTGGCTGGCAAGCAGCACGGGGCAGTAGAAACAGCACTAGGTCCAGGCACCCCAGGTTTGGTTTTCATTCCAATGTTGTCAAAAGGGCTAGCTGTGATTCCTGTAGTGCTGTGATCATCCCTATTTGCATAATTGAGGTTCCCCACCCCAATCCCCCCACTCCCCACCCCTTGCCACTGCGAGCATGCCACCCATCTAACCTAAAGAAAGGATAAGCTCTCTGGTGATCTATGGTGGGTCTCCTTGCTTACACCTTGAGGCCCATTACCTGTTGTCATTTACCTGTCACTGAAGGACAGACATTGTTATCACAGAAGCTCAGTGTCTACATCTAGGAACTGACAGCTGTCCACAAGCATTGCAGTTGACCCCTGCCTCCTTATAATGAGCCTCTACTGGAGAACGCCTCTAATCCTGGCTCATCGCTATTTAAAGAGCAATGTATGGCATGTCATTTCTTGGCTGCAAGCCTCCAGGCCCTTCCGTCATCATCCCCACCCTCAGCACACAGGGACTACCTCCACTATAGCAATTCACCCCACGCCTACCCCTTCAGCAGGCTGCAGAGAAGTTACGCATATGGTTGTATCTGGTGCTAAATAAAGAGGAAGAGATTCACTATCATATTCAATTCTACCTTTAGTCCCCCCATCTGGAGCCCCATGCTCCAGTTTGGTAGCCCATGTGTAGCTAGAGTTGCCATGGTGAACAAGAGATGTGAGAAGCTATTGCTACCATGACGCTGCACTGGACTGGACCAAGCCCTTGCTTGCCTCTTCCTCCTCCAGGAAGCCCTCAGGAGTTGTTCCTTCCTACCCAAGCCTATCTAGATTGTTCCCATGACTAGATAGGAGCACCCTGCATTGTCAGTAGGACTCAGGACAGTGGCTCTCAACCTTCCTAATGCAGTGACCCTTTTAAGATAGTTCCTGGTGTTGTTGTGACCCCCAACCATAAAATTATTTTGTTGCTACTTCACAACTGATCTTGCTACTGTTAAGAATCATAATGCAAATATCTGTGTTTTCTGATGGTCTTAGATGATCCCTGTGAAAGGATTGCTTGACCTCCAAGAGGGTTGTGGCCCATAGGTTGAGAACTGCTGGCTTAGAAGCCAGCACTTTGCTGTTTAGCATGGAAACAGCATGGAAGAAGCACTGGGGAGGTTTCATTCAGCAAATACAATGTTTTACTGTTGCATTACTTTCCCATCCTGAGACCCCCTTGAGTAAGCCCTTGCCCTCAGAGGGACTTTCTATGGGCCTCCAACTCCCCACACTGAGGGTCACTGTTCCCTCCAGTTCTTGGAAATTCACAGCTGTGAGCACCAAATGAGAAGGACTTACTGAATCAAGGTAGCCCTGGTCCTGGGGCTAAGCCTAGCAAAGACTCACCTTGTACAATGGGCTTGGAGACAGGAGCTGAGTGGGGAGTGTTAGACTATCACGACTGGAAAGACACAGCCTCTGCCTGTCTGGGTTCCCAGGGCCCTGCCTGCCTGGTGTATTGGAGCAGTTTGGTGAGTTCCTGCTTGTAGCTAACATGGCTGTAAAAAGATTCTCGCTTACTGCTGGTGACTGAAACATAGCATAGCCTCTTCCCATCTCTTCACAGGGTGCCCGGGAAAGCATATTTCAATGAGGTTTTACAAACAGTGAGGTCTACCTGGAAATTAGGGAGAAAAAGCCATTTTAGGGAAGACTGACTTAGCTATGTGTCACCCTTGTTTGCGGTGACCCAGTTTCCAGGTGCGAGCCTCCTTTTCTGCCGATTTCTGCATTTTCGTTATTCTATTTCTCGAGGGTGTGTGTCTATTTTGTCCAACTGTGTAAAGAAGTTGCCTTAATAAAGCAAAAGGAAGGAAACTGTTGCTGCCAGGATCCCGCTGAACTCAGAGGGGAATGCAGAGCAGAATAGCGCGTAGAACCACAAACCCTGTAACCCTTTTAGGGTCCCAGAGTGCTTGTATTTTTCTCTCCAGGTTGGGGAGAAAAACCCCCAAGGAGGGGGAGATTTCTTTCACAAACTTCTAAGAACAGCACTGAGCAAAAGTTAACTTCTTGTCTGAACTGATACTTGGGGACCCAGGAAGCAGGTGGCCCTGGGTGCAAGAGACTTCGGACCTAAGTCTGAGTCTGGGGACTCTTTGTTCCTCAGGCTCTGCACAGGGTGGTAAATGAGTAGCGGACACTAGCGCCCCCGTGTGGCCATAGTGTAGCTGCAGACAAAAGAGAGGAAAGCAAGGGGGAGGCCAGCACACTGGCCCTGGGTGGCCTGAAAAGTAAAGTGCAAGGGAAGGGTTTTCCAGGATGGCAGGAGCATGGCCATGTCCACACTGCTCCTGGCTTCTAGGGGTTCTTGCTCTGCAGCTGATGCAGTACTTGGTGGGGAGGCGTGCCCGCAGCTAGAATCCAGGTGCTTGCCCAATCCCAGCTGACATGGCCTGTTTGGGTCTGGCAGCCAACCTGAAAGCTAGCATCAGCAGTCAGAGGGTTACTACTTCAGGCCTCTTCTCTGTCCATAGGGTGGCTTAACCCCGGGCAATCTGTTCTACATGTCCTGCTTGTGGGCTCATCTCTCCACCTGGATGAACAAGGTTTCCAACAACCTCTGCAGCTTTGCCCTCAGCCAATCTGCATTCTACCCTTAGCAGACCTGACTGGAGTCCATCTGCACAGTGGCCTCCAAGCATGAGGGCCCCAGCTCCCTTCCACCGAGGCTAGTCAGTGCCCTACTGTGGGCTGTACTCTTTCTGGTCCTGGAGACAAACTATGGTCCATCTCCTTGCTATGACCAATTACCTGAGAAAAGCAATTTAAGGAAGGGAAGGTTTCTTTAGACCAAATCATGTCAGGAATGTCAAGGCAGCTGGTCGTTTTGCTAGATTTCTCCTTTTTACTCAGTCCAGGATCCCCACCCATAGAATGGTGACATGAATTTAGGGTGTGTCTTCCTTCTTCAATTAATCTGATCTATGCACAGATAACTTGTTTCCATGGTGATTCTAAATCCTACCAATTTAGTAGTCAAAACTGACCATTTCAGATCCCTTTAGGATCCCAGCCAGTTCTGCCTTCTCTCCATTAGTCACCCTGCCCAGAAATGGGGACCACTACCCTCATTATCCAAGAGGTCACTCTGAGTTTTGGTGGGTCCCCATTTGCAGGGTCATGACTCAGTACGCTTAGCATGTGTGTGTGTGTTGGGGGGGGGGTGGTTTCTGGCAGACATTCATGGGTGCTCAGTGTCCTAGCACTTTAGGGGTTATCTGATTTGAAACACACGGACCCTGTGAAGAATCCTTAGGTGATCCCTGGTAACTAGACAAGCTTCGGCATTGGGAGATCAGCCCAGAGCACTGTCATAGGGAAGAAGTGGGTTTTAGAGATGTTGACAGTGGCCCTGGGAGCTGCACCTTTGGCTGGCTGTAGCAGGCATGAACCTGGGATTTGGAATCCAGCTGTAAGGGACTTTGTGTCTGGCCTTTCCTCCCACAGACCCATGTGTAAAGTGAGTTACAAGCCACTCTGCAGATTTTCAGATCCTATGTCCATGGATTCAAGCCTCTTTTCCCGCCGAGACAGGGTTTTTCCATGTAGCCCTGGCTGTCCTGGAACTCACTCTGTAGATCAGGCTGGTTTTGAACTCACAGAGATCCACCTTCCTCTGCCTCCTAGGGTGCTGGGATTACAGGTGTGTATTACCACTGCCTGGCTCTGTGTCCATAGATTCAACTAACCAAGAGAAAGATTTGGCAGAAAAAAAATTACATTTGCATTTAATGTGTGCATATTTTGTGTGCTGTGCTATCTTTCCTGAACCACACAGTAGAGTGACTCTCTACATTATACTTACATCGTCTCAGGTATCACAAGTATTAGAGGTTATTTACAGTTTACTGGAAGATGTGCAGTTGATATGCAAACACCATACCATGACGTGTAAAATATCTGAGCAGGCTGAGCAGGTGGCCATGAAGCCAACCCCTCCCAGATGGAAAAGGACACATAGAACACTGACATCAACTTAACAACCATCTGTAGGGACTGAGAGGCCTGGTAAAGGGCTCCGTTCAATGTGAAGGACTGATCCATGCCCTTTGCATCATTTCCTTACCAGACTCTCTATCCTACCCGGGGGGAGCCCTGTTCTAACCCTGGCCTCACCTCCTGCTGTTTCTCTCTGCTGGCTGACATTAGGTAAAGGATGTGGCCCTCCAGGCCCCTGCATCCCTATTTGTGAACTATCGGCAGGCATCAGTTTACACTGTCTAGGGCAATGTGTCCCCTCTATTTCTGCTAACGGATCCTCGACATAGCCCAGAGAGCCACCCTGTTGTTAGCTTCTCTGACAGCTGGAAGACTCATCTTTTATCACTGTACTCCCATTTGTGCTGTTCTGTAAACAGGGGGAAAGATTCATTTTTTTCTTTCTTTAGGAAAATCCTCAGTGTGCTGAAAAGGGGTTTAGAAACCATCGTTAGCCTCATTTCCTCCAAATGAGACAGCACTTCAGAACTCTGAGGAACCTGGTTGTCACATCTGATACTCTGTGTGTGTGTGTGTGTGTGTGTGTGTGATTCCTTATTATATCTAAATTTGAGGTAAACAGCAACTTATTTTTTTTTATTTTACTGTTTGCCCACACAGCATCATATGAGCAAATATCACATAGGACATACATACATTAAAGCATTATTTATCATTTATTTGAAATTCTGATTTAACTGAGTATCTGGTATTAAATATGGCCTCCTGGTGCTGGATAGCAGCCAGACTCATTGATGTTCTTCTACCTTGCTTCTGTTGCTATGGTAACACTGACCAGAAGCAACTTGGGGGAAGGAGAGGTTTATTTCACTTTTATGTTGTATGTAGTTCATCATGGAGGGACATTGAGGCAGGTGCTCAGAGAAGGAACCTGGAGGCAGGAACTAAAGCAGGGACTATGAGGAACACTGCTCGCTGGCTTGTTCCCAGGAGTACAGTCAGCTTCCTTTCCATGGACGGTACCACCCACAGAGGACTGGCCCTCCCGTATCAATCGGCAGTTAAGAAAGTGCCCCGTGTACATGCCCACAGGCTGATCTCACCTAGGCAATTCCCCAGTCGTAGCTCCGTCTTCCCATGTGACTGCAGCTTGTGTCAGGTGCACAATGAAATCAAGCGGGACACATGGGTGGAGTGGCTGGAGCAAGCCCCAGGAAGACAGGCAACGGGACACCCGCCATTCTGGATTTATACAATGTGATAACGGGAGGGTAGCACTGAAGAAAGCATTGCAGTCTTTCTTGGGTTTGGTTTCCTGGGCCACAGCAGCAACCTGGGCTTGCTTCATAGGGACGGGTATATTTGTTGATAGAGTTGTTACACCTTTGGTGGTAGTTGCAATCGTAGCTTTTAAACCCACGCTTCCCGTTGAATGAGCTACTGCCCCGGGGTTGGACCTGAACCCCATCATGACAATGCTATAGGGAGCTCGGGTACAAACAGAGCCTTTGTCCTCAAAGGAACCATAGGAACCCTGCTCCAAACATGCCCTGCCTCCAGCTCTTTTATTTCTCAGTCATAGCCCCTGCCACTGGCTCTGGTCCTCCGAGCATGCTTTGTGTTGGAACACCCTCACTGTTGTCAAGCAGTCTCAGGTGACCCCGCCAGTGCTGGCTACACCCCTGCCACATCCGTTTTTACCTCTCTGCCCACTGTCTTATCCACAGATCTGCTCTGTCTGCTCTCAGTTTCGCCTGATGCTCATCTCTGCCACACACTCCTTAGCTCTAGACAGCTAACTAGTCTAGGTCTTGGGTTTCAGTTTGACTTGGGTTCCATGGCAGCTAGGTCATCTAGCCTTCCTACATTGTACACGGGTTGTGATATTTGTTCTGTAAATGTCTTACAGCAGTTACCATGAGACTAAAACCACATAAAGGAAGCCAGATGGTGGTGGTGTATGCCTTGGGAGGCAGAGGCAGATGGGTCCCTGTGAGTTCAAGGTCAGCCTGGTCTACAAAGTGAGTTCCAGGACAGCCAGGCCTGCAAAGAGAAACCCTGTCTTGAAAAACCAAATGGACAGACAGACATAAAACCATATAAGGGTGCTCTCACGGGTCTGTGGAGCACCAGTCTGGGTGGGCTCTGCTGCTCACAGTTGCTCTAGGTGGGAATCGGCCTCTGCATTCATACGGAGTACCAGCTGGATTCTGTTCTGGCACCCTGGCTCTCAGATCAGGTTCCTCATGCATTCAGCAGGAAGCATGTCTCAGCTCTCCCCTCCATTTTCAGTCAGCACAACACGTAAATGCCTCTCAGCGCCATGAAGAGCTTGTGGCATATGCTGTCATGTAACTCTGCTCCAGCAGGAAAAGTTGTCCCTTTTGTCTGTCTGCTTGAAGAGAAGACTCAGCCAAATAACTTCATAGTGTAAGGAAACACTAATTCTCTCCTATCTGAAAAGTCATTTTTACTGGGTTTGGGGTATTAAAACTGATGGGAGATGTCATTCTGTAAATATGTTTCTCATACTGGTTAATGAATAAAGCACTGTTGCCAATAGGAAAGCAAGATAGGCGGGACTAGGAGACAAGGAGGAGAGAAGAAGTAAGGAGGAGATTCAAGATGGAAGACAGAGAGAGCAGAACACCAAGCCCTCTCTCCGGTAAGATAAGACCACATGGAAATATTTACATTGATAGAAATGGGTTAATATTTAAGATAGAGCTAGCTGATAAGAAACTAGTAACAGACTTTATATCAAATACAGTCTCAGTGTGTTATTTGGGTCTGGTGGAAAAACTACTCCTAACATAAAACAGGGACATCCTGAGAAGGATAAAAGACAGAGAATACACCCTGCCTCTGAGAGAACAAAGAGAAAAATCTTCTCTTAAGGCTTCTGGAACAAAAACCAAGTAGCTGGACCAGGAACTAACTCTCTCCTGGGTCCTGGAGGCTGAAAGTCCCTAGGAAAGATGTCTATGGAGTTGTGTTCTCTCCGAAGCTCATGGAAGGCTCCTTCCTTTCCTTTTCTAGCTCCTAGAGGTTGCCTGTCACCCTGGACCATCCCAAGTATTCTTAGCACTCTATGGCTTGTGCCTTAGCTTCAGCTTTTGTGTCTCTTTACCTGGTGTTCCTCCTGTGTGTCCCTGGTTAACTTGCCTTTTAGAAGGCCATCTGCCCTATTGAATGAGACACCACTGTCAAACAGGAATGGATTCTTAGGTGCCCCAAAGATGATACTAGAAAAGCATTCAGCACAGGGCTGACCTCTAGCTGGGCATGGCCAACAGCAGCAGTTGACCGTGCCTAGGGTAGATCTCCTTTAGGTCACTGTGGGAGTCAGCCAGAATGGCAAGTGAGAATCAGTCCAAAGTCATGCCTCCCTCTAGCCTTCCAGCCTATCTGACCCCTGCCCATCTTAAAATCGACTTCCCCGCTCTGCCCTTTACTGTGGCTGGCTCCTGCCTGGGAGTGACCTTTCACCTCCTGGGCTATCCAGGTCCGTATTTTGAATGATCTTCAGATCTCACTATTCTGGGAAGTCGCTGACTTCTTGTCCTCACCCCCACCCCAAGGTGCTATGCTCTCTGGCAGGGCAAGCTGAGTAAGTAAGGAGCTGGATCTTCATTATCCTGTTACATAGCTGGCTGGAGAAAGAGCCAGGCTGTTAGGAAACTCAAAGTGAAGATGCCACTCATCAGGGATAAAGACACAGGACATTTCTGCTCTGGGGGCTGCAGTTTAGATGAGTGGTTTTCAGACAAAAGATTAGCAGCCTGTCTATCCCATACCCACAATAATCCATCTTACCATCATGACCTTCTCTTCATAGGAAGAAAAACAATGTTCAAATCCTTTGGCCAGAGTAGCCTACCCTTTTTTTGTTTTGTTTCTTTTGGAGTGGGGGACAGGCTCCCATAACCCAGACTAGCCTCAAGCTCCATATGTAATCAGAGGATGCCCAGGTACTACTAATTCTCCAGCCTCCGCCTCCCAAGTGCTGAACTTACAAAGCAGATACCACCATGCCTAATTTATGCCATGCTGGGGATGGCACCCAGGATTTCATGCATGCTAGGCAAGCACTCTACCAAATGAGCTATACTTGAAGGCCCCTAAGCCCTTTCCCCTTTTTATTGTGACCACTACCAGTACCCATCCTTCCTGCTTAATTCACAGCGGAGGCGGAGCACTGAGGATTCAGGGTAGGCTGACAGGAACCCTACTTAACTCTGCATTCTGTGTGACAGACAAGATCCGGGTACTGAGGGGATGCCTAATGCTTGCTCATTACTGACCTTACATTGGCCTGCCTTAAGCTGTCGAGGGGGAAAAGTTGATACATCCCTTCAGCCGTCCAGGGATCTCACACCATGCTCTCAAGACGTCCACATTTAATAAATCAGAACACGTGTGGATACAGCAGTCCCCAGCCACAGCAGAGTTCTGTGGAGAGCAAAGAATGACTTCCAAACACTCCAGCCATTCTGACCTTCCTCATTTCCGGAAGTGTCTTTAAGCTCACTCCCCAGGCGCACGTGGGAATGGAGCTGGAGGAAGATGAGGGACAGCTGTCGCTGCTAAGGGACCAGAAAAGGCAAGCAGAGCCTCAGACCGTTTTCCTCTTTGGAGGAAAGGGTTTCCCGGGAACTAATCTAACCATCTTTGTATCACCAGAGTCTGACACTGCCCAGGAAGGAATAACCATGGTTTTGTTGAATGAACAAATCAATAAAATTATTTTAGGCTGCTGGGGAAGGTTCTAGAATACCTCTAATCACCCACCCCAACCTCTGACACACACTGCAAATAGACGCTTGGTTTTAAACCCATGCAGTGCCAGAAGCAGGCTGCTCTCCTCTTACAGCCCACCTGTGGCCTGGCTGAGGGCAGCGTGGTCAAGAAAAATGGAACCACCACTCAGCCACAGTGGATCAGAGCTGAGAGCCACGGCCACATGGGAGGCAGAGCCCTTTGCGGCTGTTTATGTGATGTGTATCTGATGGATAAATAAACTTCATTTTCCAGGGCTGCCAATCTCTAAACATGTAGAAATATACATTCACTCAGAAACTGAAAAAAAATAAACAACTATGGTATGTTTGACTGGATCTTCTTAGCGCCCAGCTACTCGCCTTTCAGCTGCTTAATAACTCGGTTTATGGGTCCCTCCTATGGGCCTGCTTGGAGCAGTTCCGCTAGGAGAAAATGTTCCCCATCAGGCTGCAGTGGGGAGGGAGAAGGGGAAACAGCAGAAAATCTTTCTTTTACAGCACCAGATCCTTCTGGGCAGGAGACATTCATGGGTCTAAGAGGTGGCTCAGCCTGAAGTGGGAAGGCTCCTGAGGTAGCAAACTGACACTGGCCCAGGCACCTTAGATAGGCACCTGGGATTCACATTCTCTTTCCCCTGTGGGACATTCAGACCAGGGCAAGAGGAGAGGAGGGGGATTTGGTCAGGCTTTGCCTTTCTCCCCCTCAAGCTGGAGTCAGGTACCAAGAATCCTTTCTCCTTCCTCTCTTGACCCAAGCTGCCATGATGGGGTGTGCACCAGTACACCACTCACCCAGGACTCTCCCATAGTGGATCTACCCACACAAGGCCATTCATTCACTCTTTTATTCATTCATTCATTCATTCACAGAGAGCCCACACAGTAGTAGGCCCTGGTTTTTGTGCCCATTGGTCACGTTGTGATTAGTAATATAGTCCAGGGACACAGGATCCAGTATCAGGAGATAGAGGCCCAGACATGTCTTAGGAGTTTGGCAGAGGACTTAGATGACCAAAGAAAGAGACCCAGAGTCTGGGGATTACTTCTCCACAGAGAATCTTCTAACTGCCTCTGTTTTTCTTCCTAACAAAGATTAGAAGAAAAATGGGTGTTTTTCAGCTGTGCAAACCAAGACTGAATTTTAAAAAGCATTCAGATGTTATGGACAGGCTGGGTATGAGATAGGAAAGATGTGAAAATAGCATGATAAGTTTTCCCCTGAGGTGTTATGAATTGAATCAAGGGTCTTAAAATTTTTTGGTGTGTGTGTGTGTGTGTGTGTGTGTGTGTGTGTGTGTGTGTGTGTGTGTGTTTAGGTTTGTGCATGTGAGTACAGGTACCTTTAGGGGCCAGAACATAGCAACAGAACCCCTGGTACTGGAGTTATGTATAGGTGGTTGTGAGCCACTCAATGTGGATGCTGGAAACCAAACTTGGGTCCTTAGAAAGCAGTAAGCACTCTTAACCAGTAAGCTATCTCTCCATCCTGAACCAAGATTCTTTCACATGTTAGATAAGAACTCTCCACTGAGCTGCACACCCAGCCCTGCAACCCAGACTGTAAAAATAATTTGAGACCAGGGTGAAGAGAAGGATGACCCTGGGACAAAGGGTAGCCTGCTAAATGAAAGATGGATGGGGTTGTCTGCCAGGACTCTTCTGCCTGTGGTGATGGAGAAGTCATCTACTAGGCCCAGTGTGCGCTGTAAATGCACATCCTGACCATCCATAACACTTCATAAGAAATGAGGAAAATGTGTTGTCAACCCTCAGATTAGCAAACCATTTCTGGGATTCTAGGTGTATCAAATGATTCAAAATGCAGCCATCATAGACTGTCACATAGTTCTGTTGCTGAGTGGGCCCAGAAGGGTGATTCTCCTACCTTAAGGTGGTGGTCCCAAGAACTGCTCTCCTGAAACTCACGTGGCTGGCAGTCCATGCTGGTTGTCAACAGAAGTGCCTCAGTTTCCCTCCCTGCACTTCTCAAACTGTGGTCTGTTAATAGAAGTACCCCCATTTCCCTCCCTGCACCTCTCCACCTTAGTGTGGTGGTGGGTTCCAGGCAGGAGTATCCCAAATAAATGAAAAGCTACAAATCTCTAACAGCAGCCTAGGAAGTTGCAGAGCAACATTTTTCACAGCTCATTGAGCAAAGCAAATCAGGAGTTAGCTTCACCCGTGATGGGAGGTGTGACAAGAAATGGGAAGTCTTCTCCCCACCACAGGTCACTAGGGTAGGACAGTGAGCATGCTAAGACCTCACTCATGGGCTGACTTACAAGGGAAAGGACAGAAGGACAGTCAGTCGCAACCAGTGAGGAGACCCACAGCACAGAGGTGCAAAGTCCTGGAAACAGAAACATCTGTACCTTCTCATCTACATATGAGGTGGGGTGGGCACTTGGTGCTTAAGTGCCATTGGCCATCTATGTCTTCTTTCTGCTTGAGTTTTCGGGTTCTAGATGCAAACAGGAAGTGTTTGTTGATCACCAACACCCACTTCAGGTCCATGGGTGACACCAGACTAGGAAAGCCATTTCCCTTCTGCACCCAAACTCCAAACACATTTCCCAACACATGCTGTTCACCATTGGCAAAACTGTGAACTAAATGGAACAGTGCTGTATCCTAGAGCTTCATTCACATGTGGGAAGTCACAGCTCCACAGACACGGGACAGCTCACAGCTCACAGCACATACGGGACAGAAAGGTTCCTCCTCACACCTGTGTTTTAGCTCATTTCCCCAACCCTGCCTGACACACATGCAGACCACAGATGTTACATCCTCAGCCCAGCTGGGCTCTCAGGACCCCCTGCGCATCCAGAAGGCCAGTTCTATTCATTCCTGGGCAAGCTGGAGAGGGGTGTCAGAAATCACTTTAAATCACCTTCAATGCCTCTCCAGAGAGTAACACAGCAGATTTCCAGACTCTCTCACACACACACCCCCCAAGGCAATTCCAGAGCACAGGAAGGGGACACCATCCCCTGCAGCTCAGCAGCCTGCACAGGGCTGGCCACTGCCTGGCCCTTAAGCATCCCTATCCCCTGCTGCCCGGAACAGCTCATAGCCTAGAAGCAGTTGCCACATATTTGTCATTTTTTTTAAAGTTGCACTTATCCCCCGCCACACACCGTGTGCATGTGTGCGTGTGTGCCTGTGCCTGTATACCACTGTGCATGTATGGAAATTGAAGTACAATTTGTAGAAGTTGGTTCTCTCCTTCTACCATGTGAATCCTGGAGATTCACATTCCTGGGTTATCAGCTGGTGACTGGCACCTTTGCCTGCTAACACATCTTGCCAGCCTGACATATGGCTTTCTACCTTCTTTTGTAAGGTTTGCTCGAGACAAATTTAAAATTAAATGACTGAAACAAACAGGGTAGTTGATCCCCCTCACACCAAAACATGGCCTAGATTTGGATTTTTTTGGGGGGAGGGGAGTTGTTTGTTTATTTTTCAAGATAGAGTTTCTCTGTGTATCCCTGGATATCCTGGAACTCTCTGTGTAGACCAGGCTGGCCTCAAACACAGAGATCTACCCGCCTCAGACTTCCAAGTGCTGAGATTAAAGGCATGAGCCCTGCTAGAATTGGATGAAAACAAAACAAACACTTTTTATAGGGGCTGGGAAGATAGCTCTGGGGTTAAGAGCACTGACTGTTTAACCAGAGAACCCAGTTCAGTTCCCAGCATCCACATGGCAGCTCACAAGCACCTGTAACTCCAGGTCCAGGAGATCCAATGTCTTCTGGTACACACATGGTGCTCAGACAGACATGCAGGCAAAACACCCAAACACATAAGAATAAAATGAAAATATACTTTAAAAATATTATATGAGCAAACCTGCAACAAATAACCAAGAAACTCTGAACGTGTTCCACTAAATCACAGGTTGGTTTATTTATTCATTCAACTAACACTTAGCAGCAAGCATGAGCAAGATTGCCCCTGTGGCTGAGGTGGGAACACCGGTGCTGGACAATGACAAGCATGGGCCGAGGCGTTTGAAGGGAAGCCCAGTGCCCATGGATAGATCTACATACAGATATAACATCAATTAATTAAGAGAGAGGCCGTGAATTTGAAAGGGGGCAGGGAGGGCTATATGGGAGAGTTTAGAGGGAGGATCGGGAGAGGGAAGTGATGTAATTATATTATAACCTCAAAAACTAAGAATCAAATAATGAAGTGAGTCACTGGCGAGATGACTCTGGTGGTGAAGTGTCTGCCATCGAGTCTAATTGTTTCAGTCCCTGGCGCTCACAGGCAGAAGACAAGGAGTGACTCCAGTAAAGTTGTGCTTTGACCCCACTCATGCATTGTGACACCCATGCTCCATCCCGCCCACTTGCACACAAAATAAATAAATCTAATATTTTTGTAATGAATAGTAGTGTCCATTCTGCGTATGTCAGTTACAAAGCCGTTAGATGAAGTCTTATCTGAAAATGTAACCTTCTTTGAACAAATGATTGGTGACCTGTACTGACTGCCACCACATGTTGGTCATCTTCTGCTCCACATTTAGGCTGGGGAGCTAGTGCCCAAATACTATACACAGATGTGTCTAAATGCCACACCATCGGAAAGCTGTAGGTAAACAGACACGACCTCAGTGGAAATCAAGCCGCCTCTCCTGGATGGAATCCCAGAGCCCATCAGTTAAGACAAACACCAGTACTTACCTTCTTTGGGGTTTGTTGTTTGTGCTTGTTTGGGGAGTCAGTGCTAGTCCCTCAACCTCTGTTCCAGGCACCCATTCCCTGTATCTAGTTTTGCTTGATAAAAGTTCATATTAGGACTGGGGAAAAGCCCTTGATGCTCAAATATAAGGGCCTGAGTTCAGACACCCAGAGCCCACTTAAAGCCAGGCATGGGAGCATACATCTGTAATCCTAGAATGCCTATGTTGAGATGAGAATGGGAAATGGGAGAATTCCTGAAAGCTGGTTGGCCAACTAGGCTAATATATATAGCAATGCACAGAGCCTGTCTTAAACAAAGTGGAAGGCAAGAACTGGCAACTGAAGTTGTCTTCTGACCTTCACATGCATCCTATAGTGTGTGTATATACCCATATTTACACATGAACATACACACACAAAAATAAAAAAAATGCTGGCAATAATAATAATAAACTACCTTGTGTGTGCTTGATAAGGTTGCTGATTTCAAACTGCTGCCCCATTACTGCAGCTGAACCTGAGGAAATAGAGAAGGTGTGTGTGTGTGTGTGTGTGTGTGTGTGTGTGTGTGTGTGTGTGTTTTGCGTGCACACACAAAGTGCATGCGTGCATGTGTGTGTGTGTGTGTGTGTGTGTGTGTGTGTGTTCCAAAGACACAAAACAAGGGTCCAAACAAAAGGTACAGGTAAATGGGTTCTCAGAGTTAGCCCCAGAGTGGCCCCAGAGGAAGAGCCTTCCCTCAGCTGGGCATGTTGGTACCGTTTGATCTGGAATTCTGGGACACTGAACACCTTGCTTACATAAGTCATCTAAGTTGGGTTATTGCTAAGATCAGTGTGAGGACTGCAGCCATCAGGATTCAGATTCTTCCAACAACTTCACACCCAAATGGGCACATTTCCATGACTATCAACTGTAGGAGGTAAGGTACTAGGGATCCAGCTCCTGAATAACCCATTATCTTGTGCCCATGAAGTTTCCATTCCAGGAGAAACAAATCACAAACACGTAGATGAAAAGACTATCAAAGTCCAAAACAGTCAGAAGAGAAAGGAAGTTGGTGGAAATTGGCTTTGTCTTCTTGGCCTTGGATCCTAACTTTCTGTAGATAGGTAGCCATGCCCTAAAGCAAGTGTCTACCTGAAGAGCAATGCATACACTGGGTACTTGGAAGCCTTATAGAAACATAGTGTCACTAAGGGACTAGTGACCACATGGTCACAGAACTGAATGTTCTTTGAAAGCCCCAGTGGTTTCTTTCTCCAACGAAGGCACCTGAGGACAGTGCCTGAAGGACTTACAGAATTCCAGGGATTGTAGAACCTAGTCTAAGAGCAATGGATAGACCTAACCCTCACACCCTGACTCACGTGGGAGCTGCAGTAGAACTCAAAGCTAATGAGTCCTGCAGCCAGGGGCTGCTAGGAAACTAGCAAGTAAAACTGCCTCCACCATTGAAATACCTCTCTCTCTTTCTCTCTCTCTCTCTCTCTCTCTCTCTCTCTCTCTCTGTGTGTGTGTGTGTGTGTGGTGTGTGTGTGTATGTGTGTGTGTGTGTGTGTGTGTGTGTGTGTGTGTGTGTGTGTGTGTGTGTGTGTGTGTGTGTGTGTGTGTGGCTTCTCTGTAGCAGTCATGTTTGATGTAGATTTGACCTGAGGATATGAGAAATAGCTCTATACCTGGTCATGGCTATAATCACTCTGAGTAGGAAAACCACTTTGAACCCATCTCTTAATGCCAAAGACCCTGAAAGCTGCCCCCCGGCCTGACATCCCCAGAGTGCTATGGGAAATGCATACCTTGGGGACCCAAAGACATTCAAGTCAAGTTCTATCCCTAACAAGTACTCACCTTCCCAAATCCCCTGTTCCCATTCATCCACAGAGCCAACATCACCTGCCTCACTTGCCTTGTACTGTGCTGTAGCAGAGCAGAGGAGATAGATAGCTTTAGTTCCTATCAGGAGGCCTGGAGAAGGACATCCATCCACAAGATAGGCAGACTGGGACCCTTAGCTGAAGTTTGAAGAAAGACTGACAACTGCCAAGCCAGGAAGTTCTAGAGATTTGGTGCAAGATAGAAAACTTCATCAGGAAAACAGTCAGAAGCCACGGATAAAGAAAGATATAGAACAACCACTTAAAATTGCTGTCTAGAGGGCTAGGGGGCCAGGTCAGTCAGTGAAGTTCTTGCCTCGTAGGCATGAGGACCTTCGTTTGCTTACTCAGAACTCATATATAAAATCTGGGTGTCAGGGCTGCAGAGATGGCTCTGTGGTAAGAGCATGCACTGCTCTTGCAGGGGACCTGAGTTTGGTTCCCAGCACCCAACTCACAATTTCCTAACACTCAGGTCCAGGGGGATCTAATGCTCTGACCTCCCGGCACAGCACTTGCATTCACATATACATACTCATACATGCATATTCACATACATGCACATGATTTTAAAACAATAAAAATAAATGTTTTTAAAATCCAGGTATGGTTGTACCTACTTGTGAACCCAGCGCTGGGCAGGTTAAAAGAGGCAAATCTCATAGACTATCTGGCCAGCCACCCTCAACAAATTGACATGTTTCAGGAGCCCCTACTTCAAGAACAAGGTGAATGATACCTGAGAAATAATACTGAAGATTGACCTGTAGCCTCCATGTGCATACACATAGCACTCACTCACACACACACACACACACACACACACACACACACACACACAAGCAGGTGCACATACATAGGTATCTAGGTATCAAGAGACACTCCTCAGACAAATGTGTGAAACAGGACACCCACAAGTCCCATCTTTCTTTGACCACTTTACTTCTTTCCCTATCTCAGACCCTGATTTGAACAAACTAGCCATCCCTGGGAAAGTAATACTGTCTCTTTAAGGCCCTCTTAGATCTGCCCAGTTTTCTTTGGCATCAAGGTTGGGCATCTCTGGGAATCTGACCCACATCTGCCCAGGATAAAGAACAATTATCAAGCTGAGACATGCCCCCACCCAGCACACCTACTTAATTGGTGCTTTGCCTAAGCTAATGTTCAGTTGATGTGGGCCTCCCTAGAGCGCCAAGCTGAACATAAAGCCCATTTGCTGAATGCCTTCTTAAATGCCTAATGCCGCCTAATGCACACCGACATTTAAGTCTGCCAGCATGCACACTGGGCACTAGCCTAATATTCTTAGCTTATTAGCGGTGACTAAGTTCATATGCCAAGCTCTTTGAGCTTGTTTCTAGAAACTCTTCTGAGCCACGAGACTGGAGTAGGACAGCAGAGGAAGCAGTGGCTAAGAGGGGGTGAGATGTTAGTGTCATGTAACCAGGATTGGGTCCTAGTGGCAGTATGGCCTGAGGGCGTCTGCCGAACATCTTCATTGATGAAATGATGATATGATATCCTATTTACAAGGAACATTTAAAACATGTTAGCTAGGAGCTTGGGAGATGGCTCAGTGGGTAAAAGTACCTGCTTTGCAAGCTTGGGAACCTGAGTTTGAGTCCCTAGAACTCGCTATAAAAAGCCAGCTATGATTAGGTATGCCTGCTACATGGGTTGGGGGAGATGGGAATATACAATGAGCTTACTGGTCAATCAGTGAGTTTACAATTCAGTGAAAGACCCTGTCTCAAGGTCATAAAGACAAGACCTTGACACCTCAATTCCTTTCATCTATGTGTGCACACATGGACCCATACATCCGCACATCCAAGGGCATGCAAGATACACACACACACACACACACACACTAGCAGTTAAAGGTGACATATACACACTATTGTCTAACAGGAACATTTGTGATAGTGTAAAGGGCAGGCACTGTAGTTGTACCAGAGTAGCAGGTGTCACACAGGGCTGTCCCAGTGAAGCTAGCTGTGTGGACATTCTTGCTATTCTGGTTTACTAAAGGAGAGCCTTAGAAATCACCAGCTCAACCTACTGATTGAACACACGACTCTACCAAGTCCAGCACAGGCTTTAAGTGGCATGGAACACACAACTCTACCAAGTCCAGCATAGGCTTTAAGTGGCACAGAGTCACATTGCCTGTTATCAGCAGAACAGAGGTCGCAGGTCACTCCAGTTGGACCCCAGGGTCAGGCTCACCCTGTGGATGTAACCGTCCCAGCTGCTGTCTGCACAAACATATCTGAGAGACGTTATAAGGTGGCCGCTAGCCCTCACTATGGTCATGTGAGGGCTTATTTACCAAGGGCAGCAGTGAACTTCCAAGAAATTAAGAAATACATCCAAAGCCACATCACAGCAAATGGAGCTGCTGGAAAGGTAGAACTCCTTCCTTCAGGCCCCAGCAATCCTGTACTGAAACACAAACAAGGTAAGGTACAGCATTTAGTTTATTACATTCTCTCTCTCTCTCTCTCTCTCTCTCTCTCTCTCTGTGTGTGTGTGTGTGTGTGTGTGTGTGTGTGTGAGAGAGAGAGAGAGAGAGAGAGAGAGAGAGAGAGAGAGAGATTCCTGCCTTTTAAAATCGCTTCTAGGTTCTAATGCCAGAGAGAGAGCAGGCACATGCCTGGCTGGCACTATGAGTGGTACATCATGGCTCACAAATACACTTTTGCTGAATGGGAATGTTCCAGAAGCCCATCATATTGCTGACAATCCTAAAGAACCCATATTTCCCCCACGAGCCACAGAAACTCTCCACAGGAGCCCATCAGAATGTGGCAGCTGAGTGGACTGTCTCCCTCCAGTAAAAAGGGAGTGTGGCCTACTACTTCCGGGCTGAGCCTCCTCCTGCTCCTGCACGGCTTTGTCCTAAGCTGCATTCCCATTTCCACCTCCAGTCAGGAAGATGCTGGTTTTGTGTGTTCCCCCAGGTTCCGGGAACCGATGGAGCCCATTCCTTCTCAAGGAATGTTCAGGAAGTCAGATGGAGAGCTTCCAACTGGCCCTTGTAGAGGGATTCATACCATGGCCCTTGGAAAATGCTACAAATTAGGGCCTTTTCCTGACTTTCTTCAGAAGCAGTTGTTAAGCATTCACCGTGGGCTCCAAACTTCCTTCCTCACCCAGCTGCTTGTGTATGTCCTGATGCTGTTCTGTTTTCCCGGTCTCTTCCACCTCATGCTTCCCAGCAGAGCTGGTTTCTCACATGTTCTGCTTGCCCTACCCCTCCTCCCCACACAATGGTAGGTCATCATTATGCCCGGTTGTAAGATAAGGGTTACCTACAACAGAACCTTAGTCAACCAAGTTTCTTTCCCCACCAATGAGTCGGTTCTGAACACGGCTTGTAAAAATGTGTTTACAGTGTCTCTCAGATCTCTGCCTCACACATGCCTTTACTTGCTAAAAGAATTACCCAGTCCTTTTCCACAACCACCACCACCGCCCCCCCCCATGTCCCAAACAAAGTGTGATCACCATATTTTTTTAATCTCCAGCACGCCCTGGGTCTTGTCAGGCACCCACATATGGACTGAGTTTCTTTTAAACAGGCTAGAGTTTCTCCTGTCTCCATTTAGTCTTTACAGATCTGGCTTGGGCGAAAAGCACTCGCCACTTCTAAGCCAGGCTGCCAAGAAAAAGCACAGCAAAGACACCCTGCCCCCTCCTGCCCCCTTGGGGGGAAAAACAAAAACAAAAACAATGAAGAATGCTGCTTTACAGAGTTAAGTTCAAGTGGACAACCACAGACTGTCATAACCCAGAAGCGCGCTGGTGATGAAGGATCCACAAAGCTGCTTGCCTCGTGGAACCCGCCTTTCCACTTACGTTCCCTACTCGCAGTCTGTCCACTGGAGTTCTTTGAGAGCAGATACCCAAAGGTTAGGAACGCCACTGGCTCTCCCCGCCCACATTTCTTGATGATGGTTTTAAAACTCATAAATCTTTAATAGTTCTTCAGATCGCTCTTGCCCTCCTGCCCATTCTCTCACCCCCGATTTGCTCCGCAAGTGTGCAGGGAGCGTTTCCGCAAGAAGATGGGAGTCTCTGAGAGTTGTCGCAAGATCAAGCCTGATTAGTTTAGCTGTAACTCGAATATTTTGGAAACAAAACAAAGAGACTGAGAGAAAAGTCTTGCAGCGAATCAGTCCGTTGAGGAGTGGAAGAGGTGGTTTCTGGGACAATTGAGGAGCAAATGATGATCCTAACCCTGCCAGAAGAAAGCATGCTGGACCTCAACAGAAGCCCCACCTCCTCAATTCACTCTGGGGGGGGGGGCTGCTTGCTGCTCACTGACAGTGCAGGATGCATAAGATGGGGAGGGACTTGGAGGTGAGGGCCACTAGGGAAGCTGGAAACCATATTTTGAGTAGCATCAGGTAGAAAAAATTCAAGCAAGTCCTTCTAGTTGGCTGCTCCCTCAGGCACAGTAAATCCCATTGCGTACCTGGTCCCCACTTCTGGGCTCAGAGCAAAAGCCCTGTGCTCCCTTAAATGCCCTAGCATACACACTGCTATCCATCACTGCTTCGTGTCTAATGATTAGGAACCCACAATGTCCATAGTCACTCTGGTAGTGAGCATCGCCATAGACCTTAACCACTACCTACTTCTAATTCTGTATGGTGCAGGTGGCTTGCATTTGATGAGTGCTTGCTATCTGCTGTATGTACAGTTCTTTCAGTGAAATGGGCTGTCTAGACTTCCTCATCTCAGTCACCATATGCGCACATTCAGCCAGGATCTAGTACATTCAGGGTTATGCCACTGTCACCACCATCCATCTCTAGAACTTTTTCAGCTTCCAAATGGGAACTATGCCCATTTGCACTTTTCAGCTCCCCTGTTCGAGAGGCCCTACTGTTTCTCATATCTATGGGTTTGACCACTCTAGGGACGTCATTTGGTGGGACTGTAGTGTGGTCATCCTTTGGGATCTGCCTTGTTGTACTTAGCATACTGGGATTTCTAATTTTTATGTCTTGGATTTCTTTCTTAATTTAAAAAACCAGTCTTACCCACACAGGCTATATGAAAACTGGTAATGGGCTCCATTTGGCTCAAGGCCATAGTTTGCCAACCTACCTCTCTTCTAAAGGTTTTCATAGGTACAAGTCTCATCACTTTCCCTTTGATAAACACTTCAAATAAGGCACAGAGAGACCAGCATAGTTATCTACTGGCGTGGTGGTGGTGGCACATGCCATTAATCCCAGCTCTCGGGAGGCAGAGGCAAGAAGATCTCTGTGAGTTTGAGGCCAGCCTGGTCTACAGAGCGAACTCCAGGACAGCCAGGGCTGCACAAAGAAACCCTGTCAGAAAGGGGAGAGAGAGAGAGAGAGAGAGAGAGAGAGAGAGAGAGAGAGAGAGAGAGAGAGAGAGAGAGAGAGAGAGATCTACTACAACATAACATAGCAAACCAGAAACAGGACATAAATGCCTCATTTGTTCATGAACATTGTTCCATGCTGTGAAACACAGCAGGAAGTTACCATCATCTCTGGCAAACATGTAGAAGAGGTCTCTCAGTCTTCCAGCCAGGGGATGGGAGATTGGTGATGCCGGGAACACTGCTGAGTGACAGGAAAAATGTCAAGTATGCATTTGTCCTCTATCATTCAAGTCACACGAACCAGGCCCAACAGTGACTAGTCAGCTTCATACACATTATTTCTATGTATCTCCAGATGCTTAAAAGATGCATTTTAAAGGACACTGAAGGCTGCTCTGCTCCTATGAGGTGACCAAGGCTATCTTGAGTTTGTAGTCCCAGGCTCTCAGCAATAATCATCCTGCCCTATTCTATCTTTCCTTTTCCCGGGAAGTCAGAACTCACACACTTGGGTTTTTCAGTATGTCGGCAGTAAAATCAGGGATGGGATAGTGGACCCAAAGGAATATCACCACGTTGCCTCAGCAATGTGGACCGTGCTGCTGGCCAATGCTAGGCTTCAGCATCCCAGATCCTGCACCAGCAGATGGTAAACGTGTCAAGGGCAGGCAGAGATTTTTTTTTAACAACTGTCTTTCAAAAGCAGGAAAGGGAGAGGCCATGTGTCTTTTACTGGGTCCTCTGGATGAACTCATCATTTTCTTTTTCACAGCCCCTCCCCCCCAGGATCCTGGAAGTCGAATTTCTGAACAGTGAGCCCTGGCTCCAACCTTCTCTGTTGGACAATACACAGTGTACTCATGAAATAGGATATGGCTCCAACGCTTGAGGTAGCCCATGCTGTCCCTGCAGGAGCCCATGCAAAATGAAAACAATGGCCCAGCTTTTAATCATTGAGGGACAAAATTTTGCAGGGTGGTGTTGGGGTTAAAGTTGTCTGACAAGGGGAGCCCTGCCTTCAGTGAGTCTGGTTCATTGTAATTTCCAAACTAGCTGTCCTGTCTGATTAATAAACCAGCTCCATGGGAATGAATAACAGTGACAGCAACTTGATGATAACATACAGGAGATGGGGGGGCAGGCAGTTCTGGTTGCTTGTCCAGTAGTCAGAATACAGTTCTTCTGAAAAGGCCGGCCCCCTCTGTGGAGCTGGGAACCCTGAGCTGCAGTGATGTTCATAAAGGGAGACTGGCCCTCAGAGGTCCATGGTCCAGAAGAGAGATGACACCCACTGATCAAAACCTGTAACCCAAGGCCAATTCAAGGACAACTGATAAGGTGGGGTAAGCAAAGGGGAAAGAGAATCCAGAGCTTCCAGTGTCTTCATGCTCGACCTCCAAGGCCCTGTTCTGGCAAGTGGCTGCACTCTGATGCCCACTGGTTTCTAGATGCAGCTGTTTCTGCTGGTCAAGCTCCTTGGTTTTCTCTGCCATCACTGAGTCCCCAGCTCAGGGACATGGCCAGGGCTGCCCAAGTCCTGCAGATGGAAAGCTCATGTCCCTGGGCTTCCAGAGAAGAGACTAGATCCAGAACTGCATTCTGTCTGCAGAAAATGCCACCTATCTCAGGGGGACCTGTGTGGGCACCAAGAGGCAATTCTGCTAGCCTGATATCAAACTCTGGGACTCCAAAGGCCAGGCCTTGGCTGTCTGATTTCAATCCACAGACAAGTTGTGGTGAAGCAAAGGTGTCCTACACAAGTAGAATGGATCATGGCTGGGCACAGCTGTCCTGGTGATGACATGAGAACTAATTGCAATGACACAAGGTGACCCGAACCTTCGCTATGTGATGGCTGCAGCCCCTTGGGTAGGAGAGAACTGACTCTGACTCTCACAAATTGTCCTTTGAACTCCATACATGCACCTTGGCATGCACACACACACACACACACACACACACACACACACACACACACACAAACACACACACACTACTCTAGTTTGCTTCTATTGTTGTAGGGGGGAAAACTGGCTAAAAGCAAGTTCCAGGTCATAGTTCATCCCTGAGGGGAATTAGGGCAGGGACTCAAGCAAGAACTTGAAGCAGAAACTGTGGAAGAACATTGTTTTCTAGTTCATATTTAGTTAGTTTTCTTAAACCGGCCAGGAGCACCTGACTAGGGAATGGTGCCTCTCACGGCAGGCTAGGCCCGTCTGTATTGATTAACAACACAATCTCCCACAGAGGTGCTCATGGGTCAACTCCCATCTCAGGTGACCCTACACTGTGTCAAGTTGGTAATGTTAGTTAGGATATAAATAAATAAGTGAAAATAACCAAACTTCTGTGTAAATTATAGTCCAAACTAAATGTCAGATCAAGAAAGTGACATAAAAATATACAATAAAGGGTGAAGATATCATCCAAATAAATGGGTATTCTAAAATGGAAAAAAAAAAAGTTCCTTTTTAAAACATGACAAGAAAACAGAGCAGCTATTGTTAAGATAGAAATCAACTTTTCTGGCATGTATAAAGAATAATCAATGTCTCTAATATCAAATTACTTCACAGCATAGCAACTTTCAGATGTAGTGTTCTATCTGTGAGAAAAGTCTAAGAACATAAGAGATGCACTTTTAGCCACTGGTAAAAACAAACACATCCATATACCTCAGTGGGACTGAAGTTCAGACAGCTTTTCTGAGAAAGAGGTATTTTGTTTTGTTTTGTTTTGTTTTTGTGGTTTTGTTTGTTTTTTTGTTTGTTTAACATGTCAAACACGTTTTAGAAGTGTGTTTAGTTTTTTGTTCCAGAAGGTTTATACCCACAATTTGTCGTAAGAAAAGATGAATGAATGCATACAAAAACTTGTTTTCTAAAGCACATTGCCTTCCTTATGGATTATAATAGTGAAAGACAGGAAACCGGCAGAATGGCCAGCCATGAGCCAAACAATACAACAGGACACAAACATGACAGTTCTGAAAAAGTTTAATGACATGGAAAGATGTTCATAGTAAATTAAGTGAGGAAGAGCAGATTGCAAAACATGGCAATTTGGCAACTTTTTGTAAAAAAACAAAAAACAAACCCATTCCAACAAGTATTGACATAAATAAGCATCTGGAATATGGACACCAAGGTGTTAATGGAAGTTTGTTCCTGAATAGGTGGAATTGTATTTGGACACACCCATATACACCCTTTCTTTCTCTCTCTGTTTCTCTCTCACACACACACACCTTCTTCTATTTACTTATATTACCTGCATTTTCTGAAACAATCATGTGTTTTTTAAACAAAGGGAAATATGACTTTAATAATAAAAATGCATGCATCATAAAGAATGAAAATAATACAGTAAAGAATATGCTAAAAATAACAAAAGTGGAAAATGCAGATGAGACAGAAAATTTTGTAACACAACATTGCAAAACAGATGAATATATTCCAAAAACAAAGACTCGGAAAACCAGCGTCACCAAGAGAGCTCAGAAGGTAAAGGTGCTGGCTGTTTGATCTCTCAATCCTAAAGACAGAA
Organism: Phodopus roborovskii; assembly: GCF_943737965.1. Classification (NCBI taxonomy): domain Eukaryota; kingdom Metazoa; phylum Chordata; class Mammalia; order Rodentia; family Cricetidae; genus Phodopus; species Phodopus roborovskii. The sequence continues at coordinate 38,635,372 of NW_026126480.1, forward strand.
AGAGAGAACCCATTCCATTCCACAAAGTCACCCTCTGAACTACACACTCTCACCTTGACATCTCCCCCCTAAACACACACACATACACACACCATATACACATACTCACACATACACACACACCCCTACATACACACACATCATCCTACATACACACATACACACACATCATACACACACATACACACACCATATACACATACTCACACATACACACACACTCCTACATACACACATCATCTTACATACACACATACACACACATCATACACACACATACACACACCATATACACATACTCACACATACACACACACCCCTACATACACACACATCATCCTACATACACACACATCATACACACACATACACACACATACACACACCATATACACATACTCACACATACACACACACCCCTACATACACACACATCATCCTACATACACACATACACACACATCATACACACACATACACACACCATATACACATACTCACACATACACACACACACTCCTACATACACACATCACCTTACATACACACATACACACACATCATACACACACATACACACACCATATACACATACTCACACATACACACACACCCCTACATACACACACATCATCCTACATACACACATACACACACATCATACACACACATACACACACCATATACACATACTCACACATACACACACACACTCCTACATACACACATCATCCTACATACACACATACACACACATCATACACACACATACACACACACACACTCCTACATATACACACATCATCCTACATACACACATACACACACACACCATATACACATACTCACACATACACACACACACTCCTACATACACACATCATCCTACATACACACATACACACACATCATACACACACATACACACACCATATACACATACTCACACATACACACATACTCCTACATAGACACATCATCCTACATACACACATACACACACATCATACACACACATACACACACACACACTCGTACATATACACACATCATCCTACATACACACATACACACACACCTACACACACACCTACATACACACACATCACACACACACATACACACACACATCACACACACTATACATGCACACACACCATATACACCCACCATGCACACATACCCATACACATAAACACCATACACACACATACCCTATACACACCCACCATATACACATCACATACACACACACACACACATACTATACATGCACACACACCATACACACACACACACCATACACATAATAATAAATAAAAAAATTTAAAGACACTGGAAATTGTTTAGTGTTACAAGTAGTAAAACAACTACAAAATCAATAAACGATAAGGTTTAATTTTCCAGTTAACTAAAATATTCATGTTAAAAAATAATCAAGTTCTTTTTCTATCAATAAATATTTATTCTGACTCAAATGTGAATATCTATAATTCCTGTGGTTTGATTTTTAAATATCTTTTGTATTATTTTTAATTTTTTGGAAGTATGTGTATCTCTGTGTGAGTATAGGCATGTGCGCACAATGCTCTTGGTGCCAGAGGCATTGGATCCCCTGAGGCTGGGGTTACAGATAGTTAAGAGTTGCCCCACATGGGTGCTGGAAACCAAACTCAGGTCCTCTGTAAGAGCAGTACATGCGCTTAACCACTGAGCCACCTCTCCAGCCCCTTCCTTTTTTTTTTTTTTTTTTTCTTTTCTTTTTTTGAGGCAGAGTTTCTCTGTGTAGCTCTAACTGTCCTGAAGTTCACTTTGTAGACCAGGCCTCACACTCAGAGATCCACCTGTCTCTGCCTCCAGAGTACTGGGATTAAAGGAATGTGCCATCACAACCCTACTCCTCCCTTCTTTCTTAAAGCAGACCATAAAGAGCACAGTTTTTCTGATAACACAGGCCTCCTGGAAATCACTGATGCTGTCTCTCAGGTACAGCTGCAGCATTGATTTTGACACAGTAGCTGTAGAAGGTAGGGTAGCCGGAAGCCCATGCTCCTAAGTGCTGATAGGATCTTCCTCTTCTTCCCATCCCATAAAAGGCCTGGAAAACTGCACAGCCCTCTCACCTGTGAGAAAGTATACTTCTCAATCAACCAAATTCACTAGGAAAGTGGAGAAGGGAGCCGAGCTCCGTGGTTCTCCTGTCACCTAAATGCAGTCCTCAGGAGCCTCCATCACATTGTAAAGTCTCCGGCGACACTGGGCATTGATAGCTGTGGAGAGCAGAGCCCTGCAGAGGTGAACATGCAGCAACCTTGGTGCCGGCTGGGAGCTTGTCACTCCAGAACTCTGGAGTCAGACTGCATTTTCAGCCTGCTCCCAGGGTGACATGCGCATGCCTGGAAGAGTGAGCGGAGAGGGCTTAAAGAGAGCTAAGTGAACAACCCACCTGGCTGGGGCAGCAAGGACTTAGGGAAGTCTTGGTAGATGTCTGCTAATAAGTACAGGTAGGCAGGGTTGGTCGGCCCGTGTCACCTCCATGACAAAATGATGGACCTGGAGAAGGTGCAAAGACAGATGAAATACAGAAAGGGACTCTGCCCACGGAGCCACCGCACATCCTTAGAAATGACAGGAGTGATGGCAGGATGGGTGTGGCAACGGAGGACCTTTCTAAACCTAACCTGAAATAGAGCTGCACATGAAAGCCCACAGCTGTGGTCTCAGTACACAGGACGTAGAGGCAGAAGAGCCACAGGTTCAAGGATAGTCTCCGGCTTCATAGTGAGACTTTATCTTGGAAAAAAAAAAAAAACCAGAAATATATGCACATATGTATGCCAACACACATAAACACACAAAGGAAACACAAGGAGCTGAGGAACATGTGAAATGACATCACAAATATGAAAATCAAATATTTCAGAAAGTTAAAAAAAAAAATAAAAGCAAATATTTGGCCCAGAGAAAGAAACTGAGACTATTCTAGAAGACTAAAGTCACCAGCTAAATCCAGAGGTTGATGACTGTTCCCTGATTTAAACACACTGATGATAAAAGAACATTTCTGACACAACCTGAAAACTGGACACACTCCAGCATCAAAGGATAGATACGAAGGACTGATTTCAGGGAAGATGATGATGGTATTGTAGTCACATTAAAGAAGGGAGGTCCTTATGTCCCACATAGGCTTGCTGAAGTGTCTACAGATGAGATGTGGTATCTGGATTAAAAACTCTAGAAAACAGCAACAAAAATGAGGAAGAAAAATAAAATAATAATCTAAGAGTTCACTTGTAGTCATCCAAGCCAGGTAATAAGTGCAGGTTTGTTATGTAATTTTATTTTTATAAAGGTCTATAGTTTTTCTTAGTAGGTTTGCATTACCTATTCATTTATATTTTTAATATTTTGTTTGTATCTGTGTGTATGTTTGTTTCTACTTGAGAATATGCAGTATGGAGGCCAGAAGAGGGTGTTGGACTTCTTGGAGCTGGTGTTACAGACAGTTGTGAGCTGCTCCATGTGGGAGCTGGGGACTCTGAGTGCCTGGAAGACCAATGGGTGCTCTTAACCACTGATTCCTCTCTCCAGCCCCATTATTATTTGTTTGTTTAGTGTGTGTGTGTGTGTGTGTGTGTGTGTGTGTGTGTATGAACGTACATACAGAAGTCAGAAAACAACATTGTGAAAAAGTCTGTTCTCTCCTTCTACCACGTGGGATCAAACTCAGGTAGCCAGGCTTGAATGGCAAATGCCTTTACCCACTGAGCCATCTTCACACCACACACACACACACACTTTAAAAAAAAAAAAAAAACTGTTCAAAATCACACCATGATTCCAACACTGGGTTACCAATGGTCTCTAGACTCATTACTCCCATTTACAAATGAAGTGAAAGCTTATCAGATAACTCACATAAACCACATTCAACAACACTCCAGCACAACTTGCCATCTAGTTGGTATTTATAAACCAGCTCAGAGAGTACCCAGCTCAGTCGACATACAGCAACAGATGCAGGTTAGCTCTCTCTAAATACCCTGACTTAATAAAATCCTTCAAAACAAAGGTCTTACCTTATGGGCTAGACACAACTAGAGGCATTACCAGCCTGCCCCTAGTTCCCACCCTTCCTGAAAACAGCGGACATTGGCCAGCATCTATTATCAACAAAAAGACTCTGTGGAGTTTTAAAATCTGTCTTAGTTCCGGCCCAGAGAGTTGTCTCCTGAACAACTTCACAGGATGCTTCTAGAAGGTCACCTGTTACTGCTTATTCTTCCTTGTGAAGCATCCACAGGTGCTGTGCCTCTGCTTTTATCACTGAAATGATCCTCTCTGGAAAATGCCAACCACCATACAGCCCCTACACCATGTGACTCAGAGTCAGCCAGGGGTCTTGGCAAATACAGTTTCCTTGTAGATGGGTTCCACTTCTGGGTGGCTACAACATCACTTTCAGTAACATCAGCAATGAGCCTCAGTCTTTGTACCTGTACATCGGGCACAGTACCACGCCATGCACGATCTCTTCATGAACACAGGATGAATGCACACATATAGCTTGGGGAAGGCCTTGAATTAGCCTGCTCCTCCCGGAGATGTCAGCTGCGACCAGCCCTCCAGGACCCCTTTGCTCTGAGAAGGAGCCCCTCACTTGTTTCCCCCTCTTTCTCAACACCCCCAGACACCTGTAGAGCCAAGCAGCTGCTCTGTGTAAGGCCTTGACACCCCTGCTGAGCTGACTTCCTCACTTCAGACCCTAAGTACCACAGCATCCCCTATGCTGAGACCACTCCTGTCTGGCTCCTCTGCCTTGTATTTGAACCAGCTTTAAAAGATGCTTCAAATCAATTGCTTGAGCTCCTCACCATGTCGTCCCCACACGTGGGCTTTAAGGTGTCGCACTCAGTCACTCCTACCTCGTTGCCTCCCTCCCCCACACACACAGTGTGTCTACAGGCTTGCAATCCAAACAGGGACAGGCATTAACTCCCAGCCCTTTTGCCTTGAAGGAAAGGGCAGAACACAATCCAGGCCTTCTGCTGTTCCACTCCAGTCCTAGAGAAAACACCAAAGCCCCTCAAACTGAGACACTGTGGACCATGCCAAGCTCAGAAAGACAGAGCAGGCCTCAGGCTCTGCCAGACCAAGCCTGAAGCTGCTTACTCATTCCCCACATTCCCTTGGGATTAGGGTGTATGTTCCCTTCTGATTTTAGAATATTCCAGATGCCTGAGTGCACTCACACTCTCTATAGAGAGCCCACGCTCCCATGTACACTGAGCCCCTCCTGGGGATGCTGACTCAGAAACTGGCCAAGGCAGCCCCAGGAGAGGAATTAGTCCCCCTTCCTGTCCCCTGCATCACTGTACAGCCCATGTGGCAGTAATATGACACCCAAAGCCACACTAACTGTTTACATATGACTGAGAACAGAGACTGCAGCCAGGGAGAGAGGCCCACACTTCCCATACTCCCCACATGAGCACCACAGGACAGTCCCCACGATGTGAGTGAAGCCTCCAATATCCTGGGTTGTGCTGTGGGGTAAGAGTGGCATCCACAGGCTCGGAAGAGTGTGTTTGTCAGTCACAGGTACCCCTTGAGCTGTGGGCCTCTGACCATTAGCACAGCAAAACCATGATTCATCTCCTGTTAGACAAACTGCTGGGATGCCTATAGTGGTGAAGGAGCCCTGCCTGGGTACCCTGGAGCCCGAGAAGCAGCCCTGTTACTTCATGGGTACCCCATGAGGCTGAGTCAGCAAACACACAGCCTAGGCACAAGGATGATGAGTATAGGGTCTCATGAAGCCTAAGATGGACTGAGCCCAGTAGCTTGGGCTCACCTGGGTGCTTGACTTAGTTAGAATTTCTATTGTTGAAGAGACACCATGACCACAGCATCTCTTATAGAGGAAAACATTTAATTGAGCAGGCAGGGGTAGGCAGTAGGGGTGGGGGAGCTTGCTTACAGGTTCAGAGGTTTAGTCATGGTAGGAAGCATCAGGCAGACACAGTGCTGGAGAAGAAGTCAGTTCTACAACTAGACCAGCAGGCAGCAGGAAGAGAGAGTAGGCCACTGGGCCTGGCTTGAGCTTCTAAAACCTCAGTGACACACTTTCTCCAATAAGGCCACAAGTCCTAATCTTTCCAAATAACACTCCCTATGAGCCTATGGGGGCCATTTTCCTTCAGACTACCACAGTGACCCAGCCCACACCATTGAATAAGCATCTGCATTCTGCCACAATGGCCAGCTGATCTTCAAGCATGTTTAAGGAGTTGGAGAAGCTGGAAGCAATAATAAATTTGTTGTATCAGCCCAATGATATAATGTAACTATCAGCACTGGCCAGGTTAGCAGTTAAGGAGAACCTGGGGCCAAGTAAGATGGCTCAGTGGGTAAAGCTGCTTGTTGCAAAGACTTAGGACCTGAGTTTGATACCCAGGACCTTCATGGTAGAACTGGAGAACCAACTCCTCCAAGTTGTCTTTTGACCTCCACACCTACAGGCTATTTGACAACCTCAGTTCAATCCCCAGGGCTCACACAGTAGAAGGAAAGAACCAACTCCCACAAGTTGTCCTCTGATCCTACACACACACACACACACACACACACACACACACACACACACTGTGGCACATACGTATATACACATGCACAAACACAAAAATAATTGTAATTTTTATAAACATTTTTAATTGGAGAAATTGAATTTGTTCTCAAAGCCACTAAGAAAAGGATGTGGGGAGAGAGAGCCTAAGAATAGCCATGTCTGGCTCCAATCTGGTTAAATATGAGCCATAGCCTGCCATGCAGGGCCCCATCTGTTCCCCATGACACTGAAGTGTGTCTGGAAGCCCTGTAATTCATAGCCAGGTAGTCACAGATGCCAAGTAGTAGCGCTCAGGTCTCACTAAGACAAGGCCTTGAGAGAGGCCTGGCAGTGTGCTTTGTGATTTACAGAGAAGGCCATATTGCAAGTCAGTTAACAAGTGGGCAGAGGGGAGACTGTGCTTGAGCAGGGGTGGTGGTTGCACAGGAGACACAGCCATGATTTATAGCTCAGAGTAGTGAAGGCATCGGTGAGAGGCCCTGGCCCAAAAACTCTGAAGCATCTCCCGGTCAGATGCCCAGGAATTAGCTCTCCGAAGCCAGTTGCCCACATTGGAGCAGGATGGAGGAACTCTGAATGCTGTGTCTTCTCCCGGGATGTCTCAGGAACTGAGGACAATGACAACCAGTAGTTCAGATCCCTTTCTTGACATTGGCACCCATCACTTCAGTAGATGAGAGCACGGACAGTGGCCTCAGCATGAGTAGCTACAGTGTCCCTTGAACCCCTGATGACTTCCTGATGAAATGGATACAGGTGACACTATCAACCAAAGCACCCTGCATTCACAGCAGAGTTGTTTCCCAGACTACCTTGAAGCCATCCCTGGGATAAATGTGGACCTTGGGACACTGGAAGGAGATGTGATAAACACAGAAAAGTGGGGAAAGCTGATGCCCAGCCTACAGGAAGCACTGAGTTCTGACATCCTCAATGACATGGAGTCTGTGTTGGCTGCCACCAAGCTAGATAAAGAAAGCTTTCTCACATGGTTATAGAGCTTCCAGGAAGCCACTCTCCAAGTCTGTGAAGGATCCACGGAGCTTAAAATGTGCATCCCTGAAATTCAGATAAGCCAGTGGTCGAGTCTCTGACTAATACAGGAAGCAGATGAACAAATGTCCAGCAGGGATCTTCCATCCACTGTTCTGCTCTTCTCTGCCCATCACTGCTGTTGATGTTGCTGACCTGTTCACAGCCTGCCCTAAAGAATCAGAATCACATAAAACAAACAAACAAACAAAAACCCTTTGGTTTCTTTCCCTCTAACCACTACTGTTCTCTGGGGTTGCTGGGGAATATCCTGTTTTGATGATGGATATTCTTCCTTTTGCCCGGTGGTGTCTTCACCCATCATTTTAACTGAACACTCAGACTGGGAACTGAAATGCTTCATGTCAGAGCATTTGTTCAAGAGGGGGTTTCTTCGGTTGCCTTTGGTCCTCTGGTCCAACAAGCCAAAAACATGGATGGCCTCTGATGTCAAATACTCAGTGCTGATCGGGAGATCTCGAAGACTGGTGGACTTTTTATTTCTTCTTTAGTGATACCATTAGTCACATAGTGACCTGGATTTTATTTTAGAAGCTTATAAGGCATGAGACAGTTTCCATAGAAATATTTTAATTTGGTATTTTTGAGTGGGTATTTTTGTGGGTGCTGGTTAGTCTTCCTTCCTTTATTTCATCCTGTCTTTCTTTCTTTCTTCCTTTCTTTCTTAGGTGATTGGTTTTGTTGGAACATAGGCAAATTAGTAAAGTTGTTTATGGCTATAGCTTGGGTGGGTAATACTGTTCTTTCGGGGGAAGAGGCAGGAAATCTATATTTCCTCACTTTTTACCATCTTATTTAAATCTTGGTTATCTACTTTCGACATATGTACACACACTTATGTCTATTGGAGTGTGATAGCAGAATGTATCTTTTTAAAGGTTTCCCTCCTTTCCAGTTTATTTTTTAAATGGTAGGCTTGAGCATACACATTTAGAATACATGACTAGTAGTTTATGTTTCACAAATACTTTAAATTCTTGTCGGCAACCTGCAGGTATTCAATGTAGGGCTAGAAAGGGCTCTTGTTGTGGTGAAGCCTAGAGGAGCTCTCTTGCCCTCTGTACACTTTGGCAACTGGGATTGAGGCAAACAAGCGGCCCCACTCCCCTCAGACCAGTTCGCATTGGGCAGTCCCTGAGCAGGAGTGAGCTTTCGAGGCAGCCTTCCCTTTGCCTTCACCTCGGTTTTGGGTGTGAACTCAGGTATTTCAGTCCTCATTGGTCATGATCACAGTGAAGAGCAGATTGAGTGTCGCCTACGAGATCATTCTTACAAAACCTGCCCACTGAATGGCCCCTGGGGGAGTGTGTAGAAGGCTGTGAGATCATGGATTGGCTGGTAAAATGATAAGACAAGTAAATGTGTGGGGGTAGTTGAACTTAGCAAAGAGCTAAAGATAAGGATGAGTATGCCTTTATTTTTGCAAGAAGAGAGATTGCTAGAGTATATGTCTTCAGAACTAATAATAGCTTCCAAAGAGTAATTTTTAAAGAAACAAAATAAGCATGAATTAACTCTTCAATATAAGCAATGATGTGTAATAGTTGGTTATCAATTGTAGTGGCACCAGCTAGCACCTCTGTCATTTAAGGGTCTTTGAATACTTTTAGAAGAATCCCTTATTTTTCAAGGGTTTTTAATGAGCAAACAAACAAACAAACAAACAATAAATAAATAAATAAAAGCATTCTTTCCCTGGCTAAAGCTGCTGTGGAAAGCCTCAGCTTAGGAAGGTGGAAATCTGTTGGCGCTTTGATTTAGTGTAGCACAGGGATGGAAGTAGAGAAGTTTTATTCAGTACTTTGAGTGCTCAGAAAATGCAATCAGTGTGTCCTATATGATGTTTGTAGTCAGAATCAGTGTGTTAAGCATGATGATTCATAGTCATTCGTAGCCATCGACCCTAAGGCTTTTACTAAGAAACTAGCTGAAGATTCACCCTTGAATTAGGTCTGGGGAAATGACCACCAGGAGGATTTACTTTAGAACAAGAATGAAATTCTATTCTAATTCAATAGTGTATGGTGAGTGTGCAGACCATAGGGCACTGGTGGGTGCCTACAATTTGCCAGTAAGCCATGGCGTAAGTCTGTATCCTCTGTGTGGGCAGACTAGCTCTAGCGTGGTTGGAGGGTGAGAAGGTGGACTGGTGAAGTTAGCTTTTATGAATTTCTTTCTCTTCGGTAAAGACTTAGCTCACATCTTGCTATCAGTAAAGAAGTTGTTCCTAAACTTTGAGTTGCTTAAGTTCACCCACTAAGTGAGGTGTGCCATCTTCTTCCCCTGGAGATCATTTGCCTGGTAATACCTCAGTGTCCAGCAGCCCTTGGTGCCTGACAGCTCTCTGGCCTTACCACACCCATTGTGCTGACTGCGAGGACCTGAGTACCCTTCCCTTCCCTGAATCAGGGCCTCAATGTCGTCTTTCTTGTGTCCTTGCTGATGTAAAAGTGCTTTCTGGGCTGTAGTGGGTAGCATGCGGGTAAGAATTTAACTTGTTATTCTTTAATTTCCTTTACAATAAACCAATTTTTACAATCTTGAAAAAAAAAAGACAAGGCCTTGCTTCTCATCCACTCCCCACTGACAAATTAGAAATAGCCCATGACAAAAGCAAATCCACTACATACACATAGTATTTGCACAGCTTTTTAAAACTGCTAATTACAATATAAATAATTTTTGTTATTAGCGGTATAAGTATTTGGCGTATGGGTGGGTAAGGATCTCACTCTGTAGCCCATGCTGGCATCAGGTAGGCATCTTCTTGCCTCCGCCTCTTGAGTTCTGGGGTTACAGACATGAGTTTCCAGCACTGGACAATGTCACAGAATTAAAGCTACACTTCCTGAACACTCGCTGGGACCTCTGTAGCTGAAGACTGAAGGAGGCCTGAGCCTGCCCTGCTCCCATTCCTGGGCCAAGCTTTTAGGCTCCGCCTACTGCACCCACTTCTCTTAGCCTGCAGTCACCTTGCCCCTCGTGAAGAGCCCATGAAGAGCCCTCACAGGCTCCCAGACTGCATTTTCTGTTGCTGTGACCTGCTGTGCTGTAAGGTGAACCACACGGCCCTTGTCCCATGAGACAGTTACCTCACAGGGCTGTCCCAGACCCTCTTCCCTTGCATAGGTGTGTTGTTAGGGTTCAGTGGCCTGTGCCCTCAGGAGGGTTTTTGTGAGCATGAAAGAACTACACCCTGAAGATAGAGGGGAAGCAGGACCTTGATTCTAAACTGGCTGGGTCTTAGGAGAGACACTCAGGACAGGGATGGGAAGGGTTAGGCCTGAGTAACAGGGCCTGGCCTATGACCTAATTTTCTGTCCTGAGAGAGGTGTAGAGGGCTTCACACCCAAGTTGCTGGTGACCCTGGGGCCAGGGCTGGTCCCAACCCCAGTTGTGTTTATAAAGGCGTGTGTAGCTCTACATGTGGGTAGCACACACTTGATGGTCAGAGGCCAGCGTCAGTGATCTTGCTCCACTGCTGTCCATCTCTCTCTCTGAACCTTAAGTGCGCCCATTGGTTAGACTGGCTGGGCAGCAGGCTCTGGCGATCTGGCTGTCTCTGCCTCCTTGGCACAGATTACAGACAGTCGGCCATGGAGATGAACATGGAGGCTGAGGATCTGAACTCAGATCCCCAAGTTTGTGCGAGTGCTTTATTGATTCAACCATGTCCCAGCTCCTTTCTTCACATTTCATTTATTTATGTCTTTATTTGCTGGTTCAGTTTCTTTGCTGTGTATGTAACCCAGGTTGGCCTTGATCCCACAGTCCCTCTGCCTCCACCTCCTACGTGGCTGGTACACACCGCAGGGCCTGTCCTGTCTTTTCTTCTGACCTTCCCTGTGCCTTCTTGGGAGGCCTCTCAGTGTCTTCAAGGCCATGGCCCTGTGATAACCTCCTTTAGGCAGAAGGGAGTCCACCTGGGCTGAGATGCAGGGCTACTTCTCAGAGTCACCCTTGAAGAATGCAACATCTCAAGGAAGTAAAACCTTTCCCCGGAACCTTGTTGAAGTGTCACTAGCTTGGACGAACACATGAGGGGGTCAGTCCATACAAAGGAATGCTGTCGTCCACAGGGAGGAATGACGTGCCGTGACAGGTGACACCATGGACTTGAAACTGCTCTGCTGAATGGGAGAAACCAGACACAAGAGCCACATACCGTGTAGCCCTGTGTACAAAATGCTGAGAAGAGTCCATCTCACAGGTGCTGAGCATAGACAGTGACAGTAATAGCTGCACCCCCAACCCCTGGCTGAGTGATGAGGGGAGTGTGGGTAACTAATCCTGTCGGGGTAGAGGAGCAGTTCTTTGGAGATGAGGGAAACAGTTCAGAATTTCCTATGGTTGTGACAAGGCATGACACAGTGAGTGTGTCAAATGCCACTGAAATACAATTGAACATGACATTTTTTCAGTATTTTGTTTTTGGGGGCAGGGACTCACATAACCCAACCTGACTTTGAACTCACTGTATAGCCAAGAATGACCTTGAGTGCCTGGTCCTCTCGCTTCTATCCCCTAAGAACTGGGATTAGAGGTAGCACCACCATGCCTGGTGTATGTGATGCTGGCGCTAGGACCCAGGGCTTTGCTCATGCCAGGTAAGCACTCCACTGACTGAGCTACACCCTCAGCTCCTACTGGTTCATTTTATTCACTTCAACTGCAAATTCTAAAAAGCTAGGGTGGGTTCCTCGGAGGTCCCAGATTTAGATGAGGATGTCTGTCCCCTCGGGCAGAAAGAAGTCCCCAGTTTAGCTCAGAAGACTCTCAAGGCTTGATAGTAAACCAGAACTGCACTTTACCCCACCATAGGCCTAAAGGGAAAGAAGAGGGGAGGGGGCAAGCAGACAGGCAGGCAAGCTGGGGAGAGCATCCCCAGCTGGGATCTAGACTCATCCTCAGCTTATGTGCCCTTGAGCAAAATGTTAAGCATCCTTGGCCTTCATTGGAAGCAGGAGGGTAATAGTAATGACCCCCAAGTCCCTGGCAACAGGCTATAAGGAACGCATAGGACAGAGCTATGGAAAGCATCCCAGTGCCATCTGTAATTACCTCTGACAGTAGATTCATCGGAAAGGACATTGGAGAAGTCATCCTAACTATTACAAAGAAAAGCCACACTGTAGAGAAGCCCAAGGAGCCATTGGGTCCAGCTCTAAGGGGAAATGAAAAGCCAGGCTAGGGGACTCTGAAGCAGTCACATGTTCAGAAGAGCTGCTGTGGGGCTGATTCCATGCCAAGCTCTCTCCCAATCCCTGCATAAATGGAACAACATGGGCAAATGCCCGCCCTCAGGAGGGGTGTGTTCTACCTCCATTTGGAAAACATTCAACAGTAGTCAGTCCACGATGATGAAATGAGACAGAGCCCCATAGTGGGCAGCTGGGAGCATTTATGATGTGAGACAGCATTGACATATCTGAGCCAAGAGGGGTCAGATGTCCCAGACCACCTGCCCAGCTACCAAGATACTGCTCTTTTGAGACGGGCACTGTCCCCTTGGACTGTCATTTAAAATGCTAGACTCCATAGCCTTGATGAAAACCCAAGTGCCAGACTGCTGGTCAACCCAAGGAGAAAGAGAAGTGCTACCACAGAACAGGATGCCTGGGAACAGAATAGAAAAATGCCTATTCTAAGCCTGTTGGGCTCAAGGAGGCAGAATGTCTGGGTCCTGAGAAAGCCCTGGTACTCTACCCAGCAAGGATGTGGAGAAGGCAGCATCGGAAGCCTGTTTCCACACCCTCATTTTCAGGATCCAGGTAAAGTAAATCCCAGAGGATGTCAAGGTGACAGAAGATGAGATGTTAGGGCACTGGTTCCAGGGGCTGCCTGGATCCAAGCGAGATCAGATCAACCAGACAGCTGTGTTCAGTCAACAGCTCCTGCAGCCAAGGATCAGCCATTCTCACAGTCTCCTGTGGGCCCTGGGACTCCAGACAAGTGTGTAGGGAAGGCAGGTAAGGACTGATCTGAACAGAGGAATAATGGACCAGCGTGGCAACCGACCCAGAGAGGAGGCAGGCAGCTGCGCAGCGGGGCTAGAGACTTTGACTGGCCCCTGCTGTGCAGGCTGTAAGGGTACAAAGGAAGGGGACAGGGAGGAAGGATAGGAGGGAGCAAAGGGAGCTGGGACTGATCGCAGAGGCTCAGCCATGCTGTTCACAGTCCAGACAGCCTGTGCCAGCCCAGGGCTATCCTGGCATTGTCCTCAGCCTCCAGAGCCTGCCCACAATACCCCTTTTGTGGCTCAGGTACGATCTCAATCCTTCCTCTGTAGGCTCTGTTGTGTCCAGAGGCCTGGCAGCATCTGATGCCTCTGGGTGGAGTGAAAAACTGGGAGGCATCTTCTCCTGCTGGCACCAGAAGCCACAAACAACCAGCTTATCACTGCCCCTTTGTGCGGAGGAACAATGGGCCCCAAAGAACCCAGCCCCCAGAGAAAGGAAGTTGTAGGACAATGACCGCCCCCACCCACACCACTTCCTAGTTGGCATGGAAATGAAGGGGTGGGAGAAACCCCAGTGTCCTGAACTCTGAGTCTGGTGACCATGTTCCTACTTGCAAGGTGCCCAGGTCCTCTTAACCCTCACTGGCAGGAACTTACCCTAACCTAATCTTAACCCTCACTGGCAGAAACTTACCCTAACCTAATCTACCTGGGACCCCAGGCTGCCAATACACTCCTGGTCTCCATGGAGTCCTGCTTGATATGGATGTCACCTCTGAGCTGGCATCTGTCACCCCTGGTGACTGCCATGAACTCTCTCTCCCGCCTTCTTCATTTCTACCAGTTGCCCATCCAGTCCCTCCAACATTGCACATCTGGACCAGTCAAGTGGGACTGCCACAACAAAACACCACAGGGTGTGGCTTAAGCATCAGACACTTACTGTCTCAGCTCTGAGGCTGGAAGTCTGAGACCAAGCAGGCTCAGTTTCTCCTTGACTTGCCAATGGCCATTCTCAGGCAGAGGGTGTCCTCCTGTGGCCTGGCACTGATGGCCTGCCTCACACTGTGTATCTATCTCCTTCTTGTCCAGGCACCAGTCCTATTGGATGAAGACAGAACCCTCATCTAACTTTAATGGCCCTTCCAAAAATTGCAATTTACAAGCACAGGCCTATTTGGAATTAGGACTCAAGTATGCAGATCTGGAAGGGATACAATTCAGTCCTAACTGTCTCCAACAGCATCAGCAGTAGCCCCTGGCCTTCCCTAGTCTTATTGCACATTCTACAGGGTTTCCCATACTATGGCCCTCAGGGCCACCCTAGCCTTACCTAGCCTTTTTCTTTTCTGTTTTCTTTTTCCCTCTTTCTTTCTTTCTTTCTTTCTTTCTTTTTTGTACATGCATGTATGTGGGCAGGTTCACATGTATGCGTGTGCACACGTGTGGAGACTGAAAAACTTTCAGATGCCACTCCTCAGGAAGCTTCCCATCTTTTGTTTGAGACAGGGTCTCTCATTGGCCTAGAACTTTGCCAAGTAGGCTGGACTAACTGGCTAGTGAGCTTCAAGAATCTGCCTGTCCCCAACTCCTATTACATCATCATGGGCTTACGAGTGTACACCATACTCAGCTCCTGTGAAGCTTCTAGGGATAGAGCTCAGGCCCTCACACTTGTAAGGCAAGAGCTCACCTGCTGAACCAACTCCCCTAGCCAGAATGTTTTTTTCTCAGACCTTACCATAATACATCAATAATATATGCTTATTTGTTTGCTGTCTCGCATCCTTGACTGAAATGTCTCTACCGGAGGCAGAGATCTGATGTTTCATATGGTACAGAACCACTCTTTCCCAGAACAGGATCTGATCCTTAGTAGGTGCTCAGTAAACATCCACAGAAGAAACAAAGGAACCCCTTCCTACTTCCCACGATGTATTTTGGTCCCTTCCTAGATTCTAACTCCCCCAAACTCCAAGTGCTGCCCACACTGTTCCCCAGATCTAACACATGCTTCATCAGAACAGATAGTCTTCTCTAGCATTCAGCTCCAAGGAATTCCCATGCAGGTGCTTGCTCTATATCCTTGGGTGGGCTGAGCACTGGGCCACAGGCCAAAAACACATATTGCATTGGGATTACCTTGTATCTGTGACTGTATTGGTCAAAAAGACTGGGAAGTCCTCAAGGACAAGAGAGTCCCATCTTCTGCACCCAGCACAGAGTCTCAATTAAAGGTATATTTCATAGCTAGTCTACTCCAAACCTTCCTCCTCTCATTCACTTATCCAAATTATAACAATGGAACATTCACAACAGTTTCACAAGCAAGAGCCCGTGAACTTAAGGAATCTGTGAAGTTGGATGGAAGCAAATTATATGTTTAATTCTACTAACCTACAGTGAATCTACACTCCCACCATAATAAACACAGACTCTGTTTCAGTTCTATTTGTATTACCGTAATAAAACACCCCGACAGAAGCAACTTGAGGGGGTGGGTATTTGGCTCACAATTCCAGGTTAGAGGCCATCATTGTTGGGAAGTCAAGGGGCAGGGACTTGCCACAGCTAGTCACATCCACAGCCAAGGGTAGTGAGGGGAATGTGTGCACACTAGTGCTCAGGCCACTTTCTCCTCTTTTGTAAACCAGACTCATACTCAGAGACCAGAATGGCCCCATCTAGTCTGGGTCTTGCCACATCCATTAAGATAGTAAAGATAGTCCATCACAGGCATATGCACAGGGCAACCTAACCTAGACAATCCTTCACTGAGCTCCTCTTCCCATATGAGTCAATGCCAATTTGACAAAGCTAATCATCATGGACACCAAAGCACAGTGGTAGCAGCAGGACTCATGACTTCTCACTAATAGAAGTCACAGGACACTCATCACTTTGTAATTGTAGTAGTTATAAAATACTGCGAACTTTTCTCCCCACACTTATATTAACACACCTATCCAAATTTTGTTGTGTGTTAATATAATGCATATATACATGTCACATATTTCTATATTTTAGTAGCCATTTCTGACATGTTTGCCTATGCTTGGTTTCCTTCCCAATCCTTAGTGTTATATTTTAGGCATTTAAAAACATTTTCCTGAGGAGGGGGTCCAGGAACTTTACCTAACAGCCAGCAGATTCCCAACCCCAGGGCCCGGCTCTTTCCTAGGACCTGAGTTTCAGGAATCAGATCAAGCCTTTACTTTTAAAAGCTGAGCCCTAGTGGGTGACTGGAACAAACATGTGCACAAATGAATCAATAATACCATGGCAGAGTCTTCGACCAACAGAGTCTTCGACCCAGCACGAATGCAGGACAGGGGAACGCTGGACAGGAAAAGGTGGTGGGTTGAGAATGTTTGAAAACGGAGCAGACAGAACCTGCTAGCCTGATGGGGGTGAGCAGGAGGAGACAGACTAATGACACATCAAGGTGGCCTGAGTAACAGGAATTGCTGGTGACTGTGAGGTGATGAATGAGTCAAGAAGGAACTCTGTCCCTGAGGGCACAGGACCAAGAGCCCAACTTTTGTCACCTGACACCAAGTCTAAGGCCCTGTCCTACCCAGACCTCTACCTGCTCTGCTCCCAAAGGCAAGCCTGTCTATAGTCTGAGCTCCATCTGAGTAATCAGTGACTCATTCTCCCTTCTGCCTGCCTCAACCCCAGCATTCCATCCTTTGACTCCAGCATACACCCTCCTCCTCTGTGTTGGCCTCCTGGGTTTTACATGCTACCTGCCCTGCAGGCCACCTGTCTGGCACTCTGTCTTCCTCCTGGGTGGTACTAGTCCTTTGGGGGCCAAAGAGCAGATGCTCTTTGGTTGTCGCTGTGACAAAATACCTGACATAGGAAACTTTAGGAAGGGGGTGAGTATTTTGGCTCACAGTTAGGGAGCACAGTTCATCATGGTAGGAGGAGCAAAGAGGCTGCTCACATCATGCCTGCAATCAGGAGGTAGAGAGACAAATGCAACCACTTCCCCATGCTTTTTCCATTTGTTCAGTTCAGGACCCCAGCCCATGGGATGAGATTACCCTCCTTTAGGTTGAGTCTCCTCACCTCAAACTAGAAAAACTCTCCCAAGCATGCAAGAGACTCGTCCCTAGTTGACTTTAGACCTTGTCAATTTGATAACTGAGACAAACTATCACATAGTATGCACTCCTGCCCCAGGTGCCCATTCTAGGACCAGCCTGCATTCATCCTAGATGCCACTCACAGTCTCTCCGTGTGTCCTCAGGACTGCCAACAGCAGTATCTATTGGGTTCTGAAATTTTTTACTTGGTAGCTCCCGACTTCAATGGTTAATTTTAAAACGGTGGTTATTTTGAAATGTGACATTTAAAAGTATCTGTGGAAGGGCTTGGCATGAGTGAAGCCATGGCCCCCATTCCCAGCACTCCTCCAAGATTATTAGTAAGACTTGAAATTCTGCTAAGGATATTCTGGATCCCAACATAAAACCAGAGTCCAGCTTGATTATTGCTTCTTCACTAACCTTCAAGTCACAGACAAAACCAAACAGAGGTGTCCTGTGAAAGCCATATCACTTCATGCACCTTCCTGATAGGGAGGTGAGGGCTGCGTGGGTACCCAAGTTTCCAGACTCTGGTGATGGCTTCTCTTCTCACTCACATCACACACGTTCCATTGGCTGTCCCTGCTTGGCAGTCTTTAATCCCAAGTGCATCTCGTTTCCCATAAACACTACAGCCAGCATGCTTTTCGTTCTTAGCATGAATGTTTTCAATTGCCTGCCAGAGCTGGCTGTGTGCACAGACCCAACATGGAGAAGGAACTGCTTCCCTGGATTCAAGAGAAGAACGCCATGGGTGCTATGGCCTGGGGACCTGGGCTTGCCTTGAGTGACAGGCGGGCAGAGAAGAGAACTCATCATTTTAGTAAGTTACTTTTCTGTTGCTATGATAAAACACCATGACCAAGAAGACTCAAGAAAGAGTTTAATTTGGCTCATGATTCCAAAGAGATAAGAAGAGTCCATCACCGAAGGGAAGCCAAATCACAAATGACAGGTTTGGCAACAAGGAACAGGCAACTGAGAGGTCACCTCTTCCAAAGCAGCACCAAGCATAGAGAGGAAACTGGCAATGCCGCACTTCCTAGACATCCCCAAACAGCGCCACCAACAGGGGTGGGGTGCAAGTGTTCAAATACCCAAGCTCCTGGGGCTTATTTCTCATCCAAACCACATCGCAGATTCAGTACTTATTACACCCTGACCTTAGGGGCAGCGATGGAAGTGAGGCACCTGCAGACATTCAAGGCTCATCCTCCTCTTTAGATGGGAAAAGCTTACTACCACCTGACTCCAGAAGCCATGGAGACCGAGACACTGCCAGCTTCCCTGATGGATAAGGACATCAGGGAGCACCTGGGCATAAGTCTGATGTCAAGGATGTGACAATTGCAAAGATTCTGACCTAGCCCCTTGGTTCCAGTGGAGCGCTTCTGGAACAGGAGCTCAGTCCACACTGCAGAGGAAGACAGCAAAGGACTGGACCCTGGCTAAGCCCTGGGGCAATGATTGACTTTGGCAAGTCCATTATACCCCTCTGAACCTCAGCACTGTCATTTATAAAGCAGGGACAATGTTTTCAAGGATGGCACTAACTAATTCTGAGGTTAGGGCCAGCACATAGCATTTGCTCTATAAATGATGACTGTCGACATTGTGGATCAAGACTCACGAAGTAACTAGTGCAACCCTCAGTGGCCACAACAAAACAGAGGAAACAGCTAGCTCTCCATGGATGGCTCACATTGGTATAAACACAACAGGCCTAGAAGGATTCCCAAATAGCTGCTTTGGCTCTGTTTTTATTTTTTACAACTTGCCTCTCATATCAATCACTGCGACTATGAATCAACCTGCCAGGCCCCAGGCCTGCAGTGTTCCTACCAAACAGCCCAGCCTGGAGGGAGTCTTGAATGCTGGGGTGGGGGTGGGGTGGGGAATTGATGGACGTGAAGGGGACCAAGGAAGATTTCACAAGCCAGATAGATTTTTGCAGTCTATTGATTTTGGAAGGCTGTTTGCTCAAGTCATCTAAGGGATCTTCCAGGAGGTCAGCCCACAGTGTGGCGCCTGGAAAAATGAAGCAGAACACTTTTAATTCCTTCTGTGGCTCTGGGACACAGGGCTGTGCCAGGCCCTCCTCATTGACTGCAGGGCTCATTCCACACCTCAGTTCCTCTGGGGAACCCAAGCAGGGCAGCAATTCTGTGCTTCTGTTTCAGAAATGGTGAACATATGGACAGAAAGAGGAGACTCGTGTTAAAATGACACCTGGCTCCCTTCTTCCTGCCTGTTTCCTTTCAGCTTAAATGTGTGTTTCTGAATACTTATGTGGTGGCTTGTACAAAGAGACTGATACCATCCTTTATTTTTATTATTATAATCATTATTTTAAAGACAGAGTCTCATTCTATAGTCCAGACTGCCAGACCAGCCTAGAATTCACCATAATCATGTCACTTTGGAAGAAGCATCTTTGCCTTTGGTAGTGTGATGGGAGATGTCATTCTGTAAATATGTTTCTCATATTGGTTAATGAATAAAACGCTGTTGGCCAATAGGAAAGCAAGATAAGTGGGACTAGGAGACAAGGAGGATTCCGGAAGGTAGGGAAGAGTTCCAAGATGGAGGACGGAGAGAGAACGCCAGCCCCTCTCTCAGGTAAGATGAGACCACGTGGAAATACTTAGATTAATAGAAATGGATTAATATTTAAGACAGAGCTAGCCAATAAGAAACTAGTAACTGGCCAACAGAATTGTATCTAATACAGGGTCACTGTGTATTATTTGGGGCTGGTGTGGCGGTGGGACTGGCTACAGGGAAAAACCTACCCCTAACAGTAGTGAGTCAAGCAGATGTACGGTTGAACCTCAATTTTACCTACTCACTACTGCCAAAGTAGCCAAACCTTCCCAACTTGGTGCCCCCATATGCAAATGTTACCACTTAACAGGATTGCTGCACATCTATACATTTTGAAATAAAGAGGCAGGAACACCACCTTTGAGAGATCATGTTATAAGATTCACTTCTCACCTGGAAGAGAAAACTGGCAAATGATTCCCAGGCCATGTAATTTTATATGTCATGAGTTAGGGATTGCTCTGATACTTGCAAATGGCTCAAAAACTCAATAGTATTTTGTATGTGGAATATTCTTTTACACTGTGTGAAGATGTGTTGCTTTGATTGGTTTAATGTGCAGCACAATGGCCAATAGCTAGACAGGAGGCATAGGCAAGACTTCTGGACAGAGGGAGCTCTGGGAAGAAGAAAGGCGAAGTCACCAGCAAGACAGAGAGGAAACAAGCTGGGGAGTACAGAGTGAAAGTAACCGAGCCACATAAAAGAACTAGATTTAAAAATATGGGTTACACAGAGACAGCTGGCCTGAGCTTACTGACTTGGTCCAACAGCTAGGGAGCCTGCATGGAACTGACTTAGGCCCTCTGCATGTGTGTGACAGTTGTGTAGTTTGGTCTGTTTGTGGGGCTCCTAGAAATGGGATCAGGACCTGGAGCTTGAGCTGGCTTTTGGGAAGCCAATCCCGATGCTGAGATGCCTCGCCTGACCTTGATGCAGGGGGGAGAACTTGGTCCTGCCCCAACTTGATGTGCTATTCGTTGTTGACTCCCATGGAAGGCCTGGCCCTTTCTGAATGGAGATGGATGAGGGAAGGGTAAAAGGGGGAAGGGACTAGGAAGAGAGGAGGAAGGGGAAACTGGCCGGTCCATAAAATGAATTAAAAATTTTAATAAAAAAAGAAAAAATATGGGTAAAGTTAAAAGAACTAGTTAGGAGCAAGCCTAAGCTAAGGCTGAGTCCAACTACACAAGGCACTGAATGTGGTACTTGAATATCCAAACTTAGTGCCTGAGAAAGAAAAAAGAAGTTCTGGGCAAGGAGCCGGATATAGTCCTACGTAGTCCTACAGTGATGGGAATGTTTCTCTTATTGGTTGATGGATATGTTTCTCTTACTGGTTGATGGATAAAACACTGTTTGTCCAGTAGCCAAGCAGGAAGTATAGGTGGAGCAATCAACCGAGGAGAATTCTGGGGAGAGGAGAGGTAGACTAAGACCACATGAAAATACATAAATTAGGGGCTGGAGAAATGGCTCAGTGGTTAAGAGCACTGGCTGCTGATCCAGAGGACCTGGGTTCAATTCCTAGCACACACATGGCAGCTCACAACTGTCCCAGGAGATCTGACACCATCATACCAATTCACCTAAAATAAATTTAAATAAATTATTTTTAAAAAGAAAATACATAAATTAATAATAATGGGTTAATAATTAAGACAGAGATAGCCAATAAGAAGCCCTAGCCACCGGCCAACAGTTTAATAATTTATATGTCTCTGTGTGTTTATTTGGGGCTGAAGGGGGGGGAGCGGGACCAGGCAGAACAGAAAGCGCCATCTTCACTACCATCTCTCAGGTGGGCTGGTACTCAGCAGCATACAGAGATGCAGCTTCTAACTGGTGCCCGTGGGCTGGAGTCAGCCACCCATGCCACATGCCAGCTGAGCAGCACAGGTGGCTGACATAGCAGTTTAAGACCTGTCTCAAATCATCAGAAAATGCTATAGATGCTTAGTAGAGCCAGGTCCAGACATAGATAACCTCTAAAATGGTACACTATGTCTAAAATGTGCTTAGATGCTAAAGAAAGGAAAAATGGATATAGTCATAAAAAATAGTTTAAAAACAATAAAGTCTTTAAAAAAAACAATATTTTTTAAAAAGTCACATAAAGGTGGGAAATACACAGGACATCTGGATCCTGTATGGTTTTTATTGACTTTAAATTTTTTGAATGCTAATAACAAAGAGTGACAGTTGCTGAGAGGCACGGGGTTGTAAAAGGACTGCTGACTTAAATCAGCTTACATGCTTTAGAAATGCCTTAACTTTAAAACAGAAGTCAGGAAATGTATTGCTTTGGGTAAGAGGTTATGCTTTCGTTTCCATGTAAAAATGAAAGGCTATGCATTCCCCCAACGTTAAAGAGGATTAGGTTTGATTGGGGGGGGGGTGCCGGAAAATAATGGCTACAGACATAAAGAAATAAACCTAGAAAAACTACAAGACAAGTGATGTATATTTTACCTGCTCCAACATAAAAAAAATATCTTTGCCTATCTTGTGTACAATACATGGTCCATACCTGTGTCAGTGTAGATATGTATCTTATCTTTGAAAGTTTGTGTGTTTTCAGAACAAGGGGACCAGACACCAATGAAAATGGGTGGCCCAGATGATCCAGCCTCTCAGAGTGCCTCTGTTGCAGCTTCCTCAGAGTTTTACATCCAGAACAGCTTCAAGGCTGCTGGCTGAAATGGTTCAGCCTGACAGACTACTCCAGCCAGACGTGAGATAAACCCTACATTTTCCCATCACACTGACACTAGACAACAGCTAGCTTTCCCAGGACTTGACCATTACCTTAATTTTCTCAGGCTCCCCTAAAGATGACTTCACTCCCATATAACAGGAAGCAATCTAGAGAACATGATGCTTACATTACCAAGAGGTGGGGTGAGTGGTTTCTGGTCATTCAGTGGCTTATGGATGTTTGTTTTGTTTGGGGGGATGGTTACACATTGTTATTAGTTATGGTCAGGGAAAAAGCTAAACAAAGGAGATTAGAGTCAAGGATCTCTTTCTGAAGAGAAAAAGGGGGGGTATAACATAGAAATTAAGGGATAAAAGGGTGTATTGTTGAATCTACTTTTGAACATCCATCCACTAGTCTCAAATATTTTACACTGGTATGAATTTATGTATATTTATGCAAATTTAAGGTTATTTTGTTATGCTGCATAATGTTTCTATTCTTGTTTAAAAGCTATTTAGGATAATAAAGAAATCTAGATTAATAGTTAGTTATCTATAACTATCAAACTTATAGTCATGTTAGGTATGTTTCAGGGTCATACAGAGATATATTTATAGATAGATATGTGATCTCCAAACACTTCAAAGATCTACAGAGTATGACATTTACAATTTTTTGTTTAAATACAGTTGTTCTAACTTCTGAAGTACCATAGTCTTCAACAGTCTCAGTACTGTTCAAAAGTCCATAGCTGCTTCCAAGACTAAAGGCAATCTCTTAATTGTGGCCCTCTGTACAATCAAATGCGGTTTACACAGTTTGGATATCCAAGGCACAGAGTAAATATTCTTTTTTTTAATTTTATATAACAAAGTCCAATTAAATGAAAACAAACATTTATACACAATATTTGGGAATTTGGGTGTCGTTCTTTCCAAACTACTTCCTGCTGGTAAGGGGCGCTGTCTGGTGGGATTTGAAGAAGATTCAGATATCCTGGCTGTACTCTGTAGGGCTGTTTTGTCCAGCTGTTTTGAATGTAGGGTCAGCTTGTACTCTGTTTCAGGCGGTCTGGTGTGATCAAACCACATTAGTCTGGAAGGAATCCACATCTTTTCATTTTCTGTGGAAACAAAAATAGAAATCCTTTTCCCCAGTAACTTGTCCTTCAACTTAAATTTTGAAGTCAAAGCATTTTTTTTAATTTGATTTATTATTTTACATGTCGATCCCAGTTCCCTCTTCCTCCCTCCCTCCCCTCCAGCCCTCCCTCCCCCCTTCCCTCCCTTTTACCCTCTCTGCCCTCTCACATGCACTCTAAACACCCTCCCCTCCCATCCCCCCACCCCAATTCCATGTGTAGGGGAATGCCATCCAGTTGGGGTCATGTAGATCTGACAGGTCATGTGAAGTAGGGACTAGGGCTTCTCTCCTGTCTCTAGATTAAGGCAGTTATCCCTCCATGGGGGATATGTTCGCAAAGTCCTTTTGTGCACCAGGGATACATCCTGGCTCCACTGTCTGAGGTCTCTTAGACTGCTCAGTCCTTCTAGCTGAGACCCATATTCAGGGGGGCCTGAGTCAGTCCCATGCTGGCTTCCCAGCTATCAGTCTAGTGGCCGTTAGCTCCTCCTTGTTCAGGTAAGCTGTCTCTATGTGCTTCTGCCACATGGTCTTGTCCTCTCCATCTGCTTCTGGGTTCTAGTTCGACTCAGTGTTTATGTATGGGTGTTTGCTCCTATTTTCAACAGACATTAGTTGAGGGCTCCATGGAGAAGTTAGTTGTTGATCTCACTCTCCAGGAAGGGCATTTATGATAGCCTTTCCACGGAAGCTGAGATTGTTAGTTGGGAGCAGTCTTGTAGTTCTCTCGACCTTTCTTTGTGTTCAATTTTATCTTCAAACCAATATTGGCTCCCTCTTTTATGTTTTCTCTCTCTCTCTCTCTCTCTCTCTTTCCTATCTTCTATTCCTAACCAGGCTCAATCTTCCTGGTCGCACATGTTTTCCTTTCCTCCCCCTCATTTTCTCCTACTTCTCTCTCCATTCGCTGTCCTCCCCCACTTCACCTGAGCTCTGGGGGACTTGTCCCTTCCCAGTTCTGTGAGGGACTTTATATGAATCTCTTAGAATACACCTTGTATCCTAGTTCGTCTGGTGATGTGAATTATAGGCTGGTGATCATTTGATCTAGGTCTAAAATCCATATATGAGTGAGTACATACTGTGTTCCTCTTTTTGTGACTGGGTTACCTCATTCAGGATGGTTTCTTCAAGTGCCATCCACTTGCCTGTGAATTTCAAGATACCATTATTTTTTTTCTGCAGAGTAGTATTCCATTGTGAGATGTGCCACATCTTCATTAACCATTCTTCAATTGAGGGGCATCTAGGTTGCTTCCAGTTTCTTGCTATTACAAATAGTGCTGCTATGAACATATTTGAACAGATGTCTTTGTTGCATGGATATGAATCCTTTGGGTATATGCCTAAGAGGGGGATTGCCGGGTCCTGTGGTAAACTAATTCCCATTTTCCTGAGGAACTGCCATACTGATCTCCAAAATGGCTGTATGAGTTTGCACTCCCACCAGCATTGGAGGAGTGTTCCACTTTCTCCACATCCTCTCCAACATAAGTCATCACTGGTGTTTCTAATTTTAGCCATTCTGGCAGGGGTAAGATGGTATCTCAAAGTTGTTTTGATTTGCATTTCCCTGATAGCTAAGGATGTGGAGCATTTTCTTAAGTGTCTTTCAGCCTTTTTGATTTCCTCCATTGAGAATTCTTTCTTCAGTTCTGTACCCCATTTTTTAATAGGGTTATTTGGTGGTTTGTTGACTAGTTTCTTGAGTTCTTTGTATATTTTGGAGATCAGCCCTGTGTTGGATATAGGATTGGTGAAAATCTTTTCCCAGTCTGTGGGCTGCCGTTTGGTCTTGTCGACTGTGTCCTTTGCCTTACAGAAGCTTCTAAGTTTGAAGAGGTCCCATTTATTAATTGTTTCTTTCAGTGTCTGTGCCCCTGGAGTTATGTTCAAGAAGCGGTCTCCTATACCAATTTGTTCAAGGGTACCTCCTACTTTCTCTTCTAAGAGGTTCAATGTGGCTGGATTGATGTTGAGGTCTTTGATCCATTTGGACTTGAGTTTTGTGCATGGCGACAGACATGGGTCTATCTGCAGTCTTCTACACACCCTCATCCAATTGTGCCAGAATCATTTGTTGAAGATGCTGTCCTCCCCCCAATGTATAATTTTAGCTGTTTTGTCGAAAATCAGGTGTTCATAGGTGCGTGGAATAATATCAGGATTTTCAATTCGATTCCATTGGTCTACCTATCTATTTTTATGCCAATACCAGGCTGTTTTCAGAACTATAGTTCTGTAGTAGAGCTTAAAGTCAGGAATGGTGATGCCTCCTGGAGTTCTTCTATTGTATAGGGTTGTTTTGGCTATCCTGGGTCTTTTGTTTTTCCATATAAAGTTGATTATTATCCTTTCAAGGTCGGTGAAGAATTGTGGTGGGATTTTAATGGGGATTGCATTGAATCTGTAGATTGCTTTTGGTAAGATTTCCATTTTTACTATGTTAATCCTACCTAACCAAGAGCATGGGAGATCTTTCCTTTTTCTGGTATCTTCTTTAATTTCTTTCTTTAGAGTCACAAAGTTCTTATTATATAGGTCTTTTACTTGTTTGGTGAGCGTTACACCAAGATACTTTATGTTGCCTGTGGCTATTGTAATGGGTGATGTTTCTCTGATTTCTTTCTCTGGCTCTGTCGTCTGAAAAAAGTAGGGCTACTGATTTTTTTGAGTTTATCTTGTATCCTGCTAGTTTGCTGAAGGTGTTTATCAGCTGTAGGAGTTCCCTGGTAGAGTTTATTGGGTCGCTTATGTAAACTATCATATCATCTGCAAATAGAGACAGTTTGACTTCTTCCTTTCCAATTTGGATGCCCTTGATCTCCTTTTGTTGTCTTATAGCATTAGCTAGAACTTCTAGTACGATATTGAAGAGATATGGAGAGAGAGGACAGCCTTGCCTTGTTCCTGATTTTAGAGGAATTGGCTTAAGTTTCTCTCCATTCAGTTTGATGTTGGCAGTTGGTTTGCTGTATATTGCTCTGATTATGTTTAG
Source organism: Phodopus roborovskii (assembly GCF_943737965.1). Classification (NCBI taxonomy): domain Eukaryota; kingdom Metazoa; phylum Chordata; class Mammalia; order Rodentia; family Cricetidae; genus Phodopus; species Phodopus roborovskii. The sequence continues at coordinate 38,662,555 of NW_026126480.1, forward strand.
GTATGTTCCTGTTATCCCTGACCTCTCCAATACCTTTATCATGAAAGGGTGTTGAATTTTGTCGAAGGCTTTTTCCACATCTAGGGAGATAATCATATGGTTTTTCTTTTTCTGTTTGTTTATATGGTGGATCACGTTGATAGATTTTCGTATGTTGAACCATCCCTGCATTCCAGTATGAAGCCTACTTGGTCATGGTGGATGATTTCTCTGATGTATTCTTGAATTTGGTTTGCCAGTATTTTATTGAGTATTTTTGCATCGATGTTCATCAGGGATATTGGTCTGTAGTTTTCTTTCTTAGTTGTGTCTTTGTGAGGTTTGGGTACCAAAGTTATTGTGGCCTCATAAAAAGAGTTTGGCAATGAACCTTCTGTTTCTATCTTGTGGAACAGTTTGAGGAATAGTGGTTTTAGTTCTTCCTTGAATGTCTGGTAGAATTCTGCACTGAATCTATCTGCCCTTGGACTTTTTTTGGTTGGAAGGCTTTCGATGACTGCTTCTATTTCATTGCGGGTTATAGGTCTATTTAAATTGTTTGTCTGTTCTTGATTTAATTTTGGTAAGTGATAGTTATCCAGAAACTTGTCCATTTCCTTTGAATTTTCAATTTTTGTGGAATACAGATTTTCAAAGTATGACCTGAAAATTGTCTGGATTTCCTCTTTGTCTGTTGTTATGTTCCCCATTTTGTTAATTTGCATGTTCTGTCTCTGCTTTTTCGTTAATTTGGATAAAGGTTTGTCTATCTTGTTGATTTTCTCAAAAAACCAACTCTTTGTTGCATCGATTTTTTGTATTGTTTTCCTGGTTTCTATTTTGTTGATTTCAGCCCTCAAGTTGATTATTTCCTGGTGTCTACTCCTGCAGGGTGAATTCGCTTCTCTCTGTTCTAAGGTTTTCAGTTGGGCTGTTAATTCTCTTATGTGACTATCCTCTGTTTTCTTCATATGGGCACTTAGTGCAATGAACTTCCCTCGTAGCACTGCTTTCAAGGTGTCCCATAAGTTCGGGTATGTTGTATCCTCATTCTCGTTGAATATTAGAAAGTCTTTAATTTCTTTCTTTATTTCTTCTTTGACCCAGGAGTGGTGCAATTGCAAATTTTTCAGTTTCCATGAGTTTGCAGGTTTTCTGCTATTTGTGTTGTTGTTGAATTCCAATTTTAAAGCATGGTGGTCCGATAAGATACAGGGGACTATTCCTATTCTCTGGTATCTGTTGAGGTTTGTTATGCCACCTAGTATGTGGTCGATTTTAGAGAAGGTTCCATGTGGAGCAGAGAAGAAGGTATATTCTTTTGTCTTTGGATGGAATGTTCTATAGATGTCTGTTAACCCCAGTTGAGACATAACTTCTGTTAATTCTTTTGTTTCTTTGTTGAGTTTCTGGTTTGTGATCCTGTCTAGTGTTGAGAGTGGTGTATTGAAGTCTCCCACTATAAGTGTGTGAGGTTTTATATGAGCTTTGAGTTTTAGTAGTGTTTCTTTTACGAATGTGGGTGACTTTGTATTAGGGACATAGATGTTCAGAACTGAGACTTTGTGTTGATGGATTTCTCCTGAGATGAATATGAAATGACCGTCTTCATCTCTTTTGATTAATTTTGGTTTGAAGTCTAACTTGTTAGATATTAGGTTAGCTACGCCTGCTTGCTTCTTATTTCCATTTGATTGGAAAATCTTTTCCCAACCCTTTACCCTGAGGTAATGTCTATCTTTGAAGCTAAGATGTGTTTCTTGTATGCAGCAGAAGGATGGATTCTGTCTTCGTATCCATTCTGTTAGCCTGTGTCTTTTTATAGGTGAGTTAAGACCATTAATGTTGAGGGTGAGTAAGGACCATTGATTGTTGATGCTTGTTTGATTTAGGTTTGTTGTTGGCAGTGGTATTGTGAATATATTTGTTCTGCTTCACCCTTGGTTTTTGGTGTAGTTGGATTATCTGTTGCCTACATTTTTGTGGGCATAGTTACCTTCCTTGGGTTGGAGTTTTCCTTCCAATTCTTTCTGTAGGGCTGGATTTGTAGATACATATTGGGAAAATCTGGTTTTGTCATTAAATATCTTGTTCTCTCAATCTATATTGATTGAGAGTTTTGCTGGATATAGTAGCCTAGGCTGGCATCCGTGTTCTCTTAATACTTTTAGAACATCTATCCAGGACCTTCTGGCCTTGAGGGTTTCCATGGAGAAGTCAGGTGTAATTTTGATAGGTCTGCCTTTATATGTTACCTGTCCTTTTTCCTTCGGTGCTCCTAATATTCTTTCTTTATTCTGTATGCTAGGTGTTTTGATTATTATATGTCGAGGGGTCTTTTTTCTTTGGTCCAGCCTATTTGGGGTTCGGTATGCTTCTTGTACTTTCATGGGCATGTCCTTCTTCAGATTTGGAAAGTTTTCCTTGATGATTTTGTTGAATATGTTTTCGGCACCTTTGAGCTGGGCTTCCTCACCTTCGTCTATGCCTATTATTCTTAGGTTTGGCCTTTTCATGGTGTCCCACATTTCCTGGATGTTTTGTGTTAAGGATTTGTTGGATTTATTATTTTCTCTGGTCGATGAATCTATTTCTTCTAGTTTATCTTCTGCGCCTGAGATTCTCTCTTCCATCTCTTGAATTCTAATGGTTATGCTTGTGTCCATAGTTGCCAATTTTTTGCCCAGCTTTTCAATTTCCAGCATTCCTTCCGTTTGTGTTGCCTTTATTTTCTCAATTTCAGTTTTCAAGTCTTGAACCGTTTCCTTCACCTGGTTGTTTTTTTCTTGGCTTTCTGTACTTTCCTTATGGAATTTGTTCATTTCTTCCACTTTTTTGTTTGTTTTTTCCTCCATTTCTTTAAGGGATTTTCTCACATCTTCTTTGAGGGCCTCTATCATTTTTATGATGGTAATTTTTAAGTCATACCCTTCTGCTTCCTCTACTTTGTTGTTGTGTTCCATTCTAGTTGGTGTAGATTCCCTAGATTCTGGTGGTCTCATGTTTGTCTTTCTGTTGTTAGGTGTTTTCTTGTATTGCTTTCTTCCCATAGTTTCTTCCAGTAGGTGTTGGTGGTGTCTCCTCCCTCTCTCTATGGTACTTCCCCGATGAGCTTATGTGGGTCTGAGATTCAATATCTGTAGCTCTGTGTTCCAAGCTCTCTAGGAGGTTTCTCCGCAGACAGGGATCCAGGGATGGGGTCAAGGATGAGGATCCAGAAGAAGATGCCAGCAGGTACTCACAGTGGTCCTCTGGCCAATAGCTCTGGCCAATAGCTCTGGCCAATAGCTCTGGCCAATAGCTGGCGGAAGAGGACGAGGGCTGAGCTGGAACTTGAGAAGGTTTTGCAGGGTAGTGGGATCTCACTGGAAACTGGCGCTCTCCAGCTGAGACCTCGTTCTTTGGCAGAGGCCACGATTTGGGGGTCAAGGATCTTGCCCAAAGGAACTCCGAGTGGACCCGCAGAGATAGGCGGATCTCTGGGAGGGGCCCGGAACTCCAGCAGAGGACTGGAGGCGGGGTCAGAGACCAAGAAGGTGGAAATTACGGGTGGTCCCGCGTGGATAGTCAGGTCTCCTTTGTTCAGAGTTGCTCCGAGAAGTCTCCGAAGTAGGGTGGACTGTTGGCTCCACCCTCTGTCCCAGTGCTCAACCAGAGCGGCAGGACCACGGGTGGGGTAGGGCACAGGGTAGGGGGGTTAGGCTGGCGGTGGGGATGGGTGGGGGTGTATCAGAGCTCCAAGGGTGCTCTCGATGGGGACCGGAGACAGGAGCAGCAGGATCAGGGGCCAACCCAGGGAGTTCCGACATTTACAATGTTTTAATAATGTAAGTTTTTTTCTTGACAATGAGACATATCTGCTTCAGGCAACACTAATTTACTTTAAAAAAGGATGATGGACATCAAAGAAACTCCAATTAGAGTTTACTTTCATTGTGGCAAAAGATAGCCATTTGGGCAAGAAACTGCTGACAATATGCTGTCCAACCTGGACAAGCAGGACACAAAGAAAAGTGTCTGCCAAACTTTGCCACAACAAGGTACAACAGTCTTTCAAAATCCCTGCTTCACAGAAAAGTCTGTCAAAGATTCTAGGCTAGTAGGCTGAAGATGGATTCCCTAAAGTTGCAGGGGAACCTTGGGTGACTTTCTAGGCAGCCAGCTATCTCCATCATTTCTATAGTTTTGGAAGTTGCTTTCTATGCACTTCCTGTTTATTCAAGTAATAGTTTATTTTTCTTGGGTCTCTGGTGGAGATGGAAGACTAGACAGTTACAGTTTTCCTTATTACCAATTCAAAAAAGAAACTTCCATAAGAGTTTATAAGGTTAAGAAACATAAAAGCTTAAGTTGTTTATCTGAAAAAGATGTTTTATGGTCTAAAAATGTTTTTAGGATGGTAATACAAGTTACAACAAAAAATGGTTTAGGTACAAAACTTTAGAATAAGATGGACTGTACATTATAAATGTAATTCTCACCTGATAATTGATCTTATTGTACATAGTTTTTACTGTGTCATGTTAGAGCCTCCCAACATAAGCTTGAGAGTGAACTCTCTTTGTGCCCCTGCAGCTGAGTGGAGTGGTCAGCACAGACTCCACAGCTGATGATGTCTACAGTGTTTATTCTCTGGCCCTGTATAGAAAACATTTACCAACCCTCAACTGAGAATGCCTGTTCTGTACTAACAAAGAGAACTCTTAGACTTCTTGGATGCAGAGGTTTTCTATCCTGTACAACCCATACATTCTGGATGAAATGAGAACTGCAAGTGAATTCAATTGGCCAAACTGTCCCTAAGTCTTCATCTTCTTCACAAAGCTATTCCGAGCTACCCTTTTAACAGAGCTGGTACATTCATACTTTCCTTTAAATAGTGCTCTTGGTGTCTGCTGAAGAGGGCCATTTCTTAAGAGCCTCATTCTGACACAGAGAGATAGCTTTTCTCAGAAAAGTGCCCTTCTATCACCTCTGGCATTTTGGGTCAAGTCACTCATCCTAGAAGTGTCGATATCACATGGAAGCAGTAATATCCACACCAACCATGTGATTGGCAGCTGGGGCAAAATGTGCATATGTTGGAGAAATACACATGTTGGACTCTATGAAATATACAGCTTAGTGCATTAACAGGCATGGAGGAGTACTCAATGGACACAAGGGTACTCAATAGACATAAAGGGCATCTCCCTCCTCCCCATCCCATTCTCACTGTGCTCATGTTTCTGCAAGGAAATGTTGATGAGATTGCTTGGTGCAAGCCACAAAATCTAACTGACTTAAGGAAGGTTGAGCGGGCTAACACAATTATCACACAATCAAATCTTTGTGGGAATCAGGGTCAGCTCTTGGGTTGGGTCTAAGTCCTGAGAACCAAGGCTAGAGTCATTTGGTGAAGCCACTGAAGCCGGACTCAGGTCAGAGAAAAACAAAGTGATCTGGGGAAGGTTCATGACAGGCTGTGGACAGGAAGGAGGGAAGGGTAACATATTGCATATGACTGAGGCTCAGTCTCCCACTGAGGGTGCTGACTGAGAAGGCCTGTGAGAACTTGAAAAGTCACCACTGACTCCCCTCACTGCAGTCAAGAAAGCCAGCTCAGTGTTTCACACATGCTTAGTGGAGTCAAATGTCAACCACAAAGCAGGCTGGTTGCTTCCTGTGGGTAGAAAAATCACACGGACAAGATGACTTGGCTGCAAAAGTGATCAGTTGTTGGCTTAGGAAGATAGATTGGCCACCCAAGTGCTTGCCTTGCAAGCATGACAACCTGAGTTCAGTCCCCAAGAATTCACATAAAAAAGGCTTGGAGTGGTGGTACCACATGCTTGTAATCACATCACTTGGGAAGCAGAGGCAAGGAAATCCTTGGGGCTCACTAGCTGGGCAGCCTAGGCTACTTGTTGAGTTCCGACTAGTTCTTTGAGAGACCTTGCCTCAAAGAACAAGGTAGATGGCACCTGAGGAACTATAGCCAAGGCTGACCTCTGGCCTGACATATGCACACATACACATATGCACACACATGCGCGCACACACACACACACACACACACACACATACACACTTGTATGGCACATACAAAAGTGATAAACTATGATGAAATATGACCATGTACACCCATGCAGTGACCCTGAGGGATCAAAGAAACCCTTGACTTTGAGCAGCTCTTAACCTATGCAAGATAGTAAGGTACTCTGGGAATACTCTGTTCCTGCCTCCCTCCACGCATCATAACATTTCTCTGGACTGTCCTGCTCCCTCACTGCATTAATCTGGGCTTTCTGGAAAAGTGGCCACACCAGTAGAGAGGTTGGCAAGACTAGTGTGCAGGGTGGTCTGGCAGCTGAAATCCCAGAGAAGTGTCTGGTTTTGAAGTTCAAGACTAAGGAATATCTACTGGAAGAACACCCTCTATTTCGAGAAGTTCATTCTCTTACTCCATTCGGACCCTTAACTGATTATACAGGGCCTATCCATACTATGGAGGGCACCCTGCTTTTCTCAAAGAATGTTGACTTAAAATGCTAGTCTCATCTGAAAACTGCTCTCACAGAAACTTCCTGCATAATGTTTGGCCCTATTTCAGGACACCATCCTCAGCCAAGTTGACACATGAAGTTAGCCAACATAGTCAACATATTGTAGGGACTTTTTTGAAGGGCAGTTCTTACAGTAATTACTAGCCCAGTACATGCTGGTTGGAAATAATGGATGAGAATTAGCATGTGCAGCATGGCAGCCCAGAGGTTCAGACATCTACTGCCATGTTTCAGAGCAGGGAACGGCTCCAGGGGGGCAAAGAACTTAGCGTGGAGGCTGGGACTGGCTTTTACAAGGACTGAAATGCATTCTCATGGGAACAACGCCTCCATGCTGTTGGGGTGCCCAGATGTGGTGGGGGTTATGCATAATGGGACACAGGGAAACAAGGCCAGGGATAACAGCTTATGGAAGGCCTTAGTGTACCATGCAAAGAGTTCTCCGTTTTTACAACAGAAGCCTGGCCAAAGCTTTAGAAGCCCTGTTTGGTTAAACTGACCTCAACTCATCTCATGCTAGGGGCTAGGCAGTTTACAGAGCAGTCCCTAGGAGGGTGCTTGCATTTGCTCTGCAAAAAAAGAAACAGAAAAAGAAAGAAATTCTCATGTCAAGACCAAGTTTATGAGACTTGAAGAGAAGCGTGGATATTCACTCCAGCAGAGGACTGGCCCCAGGAAGGAGGGGCCCCCTCAGGCAGGAAGATGCTGGGAGGCCAAGCAAGCGGCCAGCCTACTTGGTGGTAGGGAGCAGCCCAGAATTTTCCAAGGAGAAAGCCAAGTGTGGAAACAGCTTTCAGACACTTCTTCCAACCCTCTGGGCAGCCAGGGCACATGGTGCCAGGTCCAACACTGACAAAGTGACCCAGGGGAGCATTGGGATCAACACCCGGCCCTGGGGACCTGGCCATGGGTCTCTAACACCAGGGGATAGTAATATCCGGAAGAGACTGCTGGGGTTCTGGGGCAGTACATAGGGTGCTGCTTTAATGAGCCCACTGGGGAACAGCTTTGCATGTGGGGACAGGGCTCCCGCACTCTCATGGAGCGTGGCCAAGTGTCAGGCACACAGGTACTGATGCTCTTTTGCAGGCTGTCCCATGAGAAACTTGTCTTCAAGGAATACTGGAGCAACAGCATTGGTGGATTCTATTGAAAATGCACTATTGTGGTAGGTAATTTAAAATATGTATCTCCTATTGTCCTTACAGTGACAGACAAGTGAGCTCAGGTCCTCCTGTGTAGATGATGGCATCTGACGCCAGGGGAGTGAATTCATCCACGTGCACAGCATCTTGGTTCCAGGACACCAAACTCCTAAGACTTCTTCCAAAACTAGTGTCTCTTCTTGGATCCTCAGCTCTGCTGGTTCCAATCCGTGGATTAACAAGCGTCTCTGTCTTTGTTGGTCTGCACTGTCCCGAGCCCTGGGGATATACCAGCAAACAGAATCCACAAACATCCCTGTCTCTGCAGATCTTGCATTTTATATGGGGTTGGGGCTGGGAAGATAGAAAGGAAACATACTGTAACACAAGTAAATTACATGGTGTGTTACAAAGGGGAAACTGCTACAGGGGACCAAAGTGGAGTTGGAAGGGAGTGGACAGTTGCAGGCACTGAGAACAGGGGAGAAGACAGGGTGTGCATTGAATAAGGTAGGTACTCTGAAATCCACTTCTCAGAACTGAGCAAGTATGACTGGCCAGGTCCCCAGGTTCTAGGCTCTGAAATCCACCTGCCTGTGGAACAAGCTTCACCAAGCAGGGAACGTGAGGCTGTCCTGCAGACGAAGCTGTGGCCTACCTGCCTGTCTGCATCCTGCCTATCTGGTCTGCATCTCCTTTGCTGGGTTCAGCCCCACATGGCATTGTGGTCTGAGGACTTTCCCAACTCCTCCTTGCTCCAGGCCGGTTTCCTCTCACTGGAATTACTCCTAAGAAACCTCTTGCTATCCTAACCCCATTGGGACATCTGCTTTCCGGGACTTCATGAGAAGGAGGAAGGGTAATGTTCAACAGTGGAGAGGCATGGAGCAGAGGCTTATTCAAGTGAGCGCCATCAGGTTCTCTGCTTGGGTTGGAAGCTGCTGTCTGGCCACTCTGTGCTCCTTATCCACTGACAGATCTTTTCTGTCACCTCTGAAGTGTCTGCTCCACTGAATTCCTCCGTGCCAATCCTGCTGCCATATCCCACTGAGTGTCCTGCTGATCCCTGCCTTAGATCTAGCCCTCCTCTCCCACACCCAAGCCATCCAGGTTGTTCAGGTCCTTAGCAGACCTTAGCTTCTCTGCATCTCCTCCTCCCGACTATAAGTCACCCTAACTGGCATCCACACATGCCCTAAGGTTGTGTGGACACAAAGGGGACATAGCCATCATGATCCCTGGGAGAGTCACTGGCAACATGATTTAGACTATTACATTCTTGGATCACCACCTTTGATTACAGACCACCAACTAGGGATCTAACAGGCTATTCTGTCTCTGCCATTTCACCCTTCTATCTGAGCAGACCCAGCTACTGGCATCCTCTAAGCATGCCATCCAAATTCCCTTTCTGGCCTTTTATCCTAACTAGTTTACTAGAAACTGTCCCACAGAGGCCAGGGCTCTGGAAGACATGCTGTGCTGTAGGTTCCAGGTCCCTCTTCTCTTCCCTGTAACATAATTTCCTGCCTATGAGGAGCTACAAGGATTAATGAAGTTGATCACTATGATCACTCCACAATAATTGATCTTGAGTACTTGACTTGGCTAATGATAACAGAAGCAAAGCTCAAGTACCAAGCTTATAAACCCTGCCTCAGCTGCCAAGCCCTGCAGGCCTGGCAGTACATGTTGCACCTCTGGGCTGTCATATTCCTATCTGTTTGACATGGAGAATCATGGTGCCAACACTCCCCAGCCTGTCACCAAGGCTGACCTCAGAATTCAGAGCTCTTAATACCATACAGGCACAGGCAAGCTCTCTGTGTTGACTGGCCAGCAAGTAGTCAGTCACCTTGTCTACCTGTTGCTAATTATTAGAAGCACAAGTTGGCTCCAGTGTCGCTAGCAAACACCGACAAAGGTGTATGCTGCCCATGGCCTTGGGAAGCTTGTTTTCAGCTGTATGTTCTAAGAGAACTTGAAACTCACAGCTGACATCAGGAGCTGCAGGAATGAAACAGGACACGTGTGTGCCAATCTCACATTTATCAGCTTGCATATCTGACTATACCAATCCCTCATTGCAATTTTCTCCTCCTTCTCCCCTTCTTCTCCACTCCCTTCCCCCTTCTCTCTTGTTTTGTTGAGACAGGTTCTCATGTAGCCCAGCCTGGACTTCAATCATCTAGCCAAGGCTGGTCTTGAGCCCCTGGTTCTCTTCTTCCGAGGTCTGGGATTATAAGTACCCCCCCACTCCTAGCATCATGATCCATCACTTTTTTTTAAGTGCACAAACATGAGTCTCCCCACTTCAGAGATTCTCCTTAGTAACCACAACCCAGTTGTCAAGCTGAAGAATTTAACACTGACGTGTTTTATCTTGTCTGTACTTCCTGTTCACCTTGTTCCACAGTTCTAATTATTTCTCATATCACTATCCTCCAATTCCACTCACATCAGGTTCTATATCTAGTTGTTCTTTGCACTTGGGAATTTATGATTCGGCCATCAACAAGGTCCTGACCCTAATATTTGCAGGAAGAGAAAAGGGTACTAGAGAGGCCCATGGATCATAAGTCTACACACAAAATGATTAGTTTTAGAAATCAATTGTTAACATGTTTTCTACTCTTACCTTGACAACATGCCCTCACAATAGCCTGGAAGCCCACGTTTGAATGTAGCATTCTTGAGCTCTGAACTAGGACTGGAAGTGTAGGAACAGCAGGCTCTTGTCTTTGGCCTCTAGCCTCTTCCTCTTCTCCTGGTCAACACAGAGGGCCTTATCTGCCCACCTATGGAAACCCCAGTCTGAGTTCCCAAGGGCCATCCACTGACCACCAATTGCATGACCCTCAGTGTGGGCTCTGAGGTACCTATACTAGTGGCAGCGGGCTTGGCACCAAGGGATTAAGAGAAACAGATATTTCAGAGATCTCAGGAGCCTCCAACACGTGGAAGGAACTGCAGAGGCCCTAGAAATGAGTTCTTGAGTCTTCTAGGGCTAAAATGCTGGTTGCTCTGTCTTTGTACCAGGACCTGGAAAGAGCAGGGGCACTCAAGGCGGGCATGGCCTTTGGTCTCTCCCAGGGACTAGAGCACAGTAGGAAGGGACCAAAGGAAGATTGTTATACTTGGGTCAGAACCGAGGTCTTCTTGCTTGGGTCTTAGGATTCTCTATTTTTCAAGGGCTTCAGGCTAATGAAGAATATAAAAACAGCTGTCCTCCTTGAGTCCAGCGCTTACGTTTTGAGTGAGCCTGTAGTATCACCACATTCTCAAAGGAGCATCCTCCCTGCTTTGATCTTAGAGCATGTAATTTTCCTCTAAAGACATTGCCATAGTTACTTTTCTAGGAATATCTGTGTGTATATCATTGACCTATTAAACTTGCCTGAATATCAGGATTCAGGCCTGCTGCCTCTGCATTTCTTAGCACTTGAAACATAGTCTATCCAAGTATCATTGGAAAAAGAGTAGTGAATGGATGGACAAACACATAGCTTATCTCCTGGAGGGGTGGATGAGAGCAGATATGGCTGGCTGGATGGATGGTTATTTAGCTAGATGTGTCAGGACAATGAACGGGCAGGTTATGTGATGGTTCATACCAAATGAGGTGACAAGATCTGTAATCACCTAGGAGACAAATTCTAGATTGGGTTAACTGAAATGGGAAGCCCCCCCATGGTAAAGTGGGGGTCCTTGACTAACTAAATGAGAGAAAGTGGAATGAACACTAGAATTCATCTTTTTTTCTGCTTCCTAATTTTAGACACCATGTGACCAGCTGCCTTACATTCCTGCTGCCATGACGCCATGACTGCCCCCATGACTGACCATATCCCCTCAAACTGTGAGACAAAAGAAACCTTTCATCCCTTCCTTAAGTTACTTTTGTCATAGCAATGAGGAAATAATCAGAACAGTATATGAGTATATGTGTTTATGGAATGGGTGGGTGGTAGATGGATGGGTGGATGGAAGGAAGGATAGACAGGTAGATGGATGGCCATTCTTATCATTCCTGAACAGCAGAACCACAGAAGGGCAATGACAAGAGCTGATAGTTTCCTTGGCTTAGCATACATAGTCCACCCACCATTGTCCCCTCTCCCTGGCTTAGCTATGTATTCAATCTACCATTGTTCCCTGTTTTGGGCTTAGCTACATAGTCCACTCACCATTGTTCCCTGTCACCTGTTCACTGGGTCTCATGTCTTCAGTTTGACAGGGGCTGGGGGACTCATGCCTGTCCCATGTATCCTGGAACCTGCCACAGGTCTGGGAACAGATGCTGCTCAGTCACACTGTGGAGTCAGCCGGGTGGCAGCACTATGACATACTCTGAAACTGGGTCACCAACAAGTTATCTCTCCAAGTTTCCCAGCAAAACCTCTTGCCATGGGTCTAAGAATTACAGTACCAAAAAAGGGAGGAGGGAGGATCCTCATTAGCTACCCCTGCTATCCCAGCTTTCAGCAAAAACTTAGGGCATAAAAGCCAGCCTTCCACATGTGCCCAAACGATTCACAGATTCCAAACATTAAGAAAGGCTGGGAACCGGCCACATGCAATAAATTAAAAAAAGAAGAAGAAAGAAAGAAAAGAAGAAGAAAGACAAAGAAGATTAATTGCCTATGGAAATTAAAGATAATCGGAGTGCCGTGATCACATGCCCCAGTGGGAAAAGAGTTTCAGAAATGCCACATTAGTGTCTCAGAGAGCTGGGATGAGGCTCTTGCTGTGACATCAAAGTGCTGGATCATGTGGCCGGTAACTGGGATGCTGGGGAAGGTCTAATAATAGTTCTTGCTGCCTTTGCACATTTGAGCATCAAAATGACCCCACCAAGGACTGCCCAGGGGAGGCTGGCACACAGCCAGAGACTCTCATGGTAGATCTATTGTGCTTACAGGGCTTTTTAGCTGCTAGGGAGGCCTGGGGACACGGGGGTGGTCAGGATGCTGGCCTAGAGACACAGTGAGAGAAAGCTAAAAGCAATGAACACACTCCCTGCCTTCTCTCAGCCCTCTTGGATCTCTGGGCCAGGTCCCGCCCTGCTCTTCTGCTGGGCCTGGCAGCCAGCTCTCCAAAAGCAAATAGGACAGGAAGCCACAGCAGGTCTGCAGCTGGGTGCAGAACTGGGCCCCAGGAGGCCTGGAGTAGGAGGAAATTTGTTTTGGATGTGGGACCCAGATTGGGGGTGAGGGAAGATAAGAAGATATTCTGATTTAACTGGAAAGGAGGGGCTGTCCTAAGCTGAAAGTGTGGAACTTCCCTCATCTCAGATGCCAAATCCTCCTCTGCTTCCTCAGCAAGCAAGCCACAGGACAGGGGGCCAGTGTACCTTCCAGGCCAGCAGTGTAGGAATGCCAGGACTTGATCAATAGACCTGTGGTCTGTCACAGCCTGTCCAGTTTGGCAGCAGCAAGCCACATGCAGCTACCCACTGCTTGAAATGCGGCTTGTCATCTTGAGACCAACTGTGAGTGTAAAACACTGTGGATTTCAAAGAGCCAAGGTGGGAAAAGAGAACAGACAGCGTCTCATTAGTGACTACCATAGAGATTACATAATAAGACGACAATATTTGCATATATGGATTAGATCAAAAATGCAAAAACAAAAATCCTCCCACCATTTCTTTGTATTTTCTTCCACGTGGTGATTAAAACCTAAAAAATTACACATGTAGAGTGCACTACAATCCTGTTGGCAGCACTGGTTCTTAATCTAATTTAGCATCTTTGCCTCCAAGTTGCCATGACACCATCTGATTCCGTGAGAATCCAAGTTGCAGTACATCCTTAAAATGACAAAGGGTTCTCAAAGCATTGCTCTGTCTCCTGTCCAGCTGTCGTGCGTGCTCCTGTGCCTATGTGCGTGTGTGCAGATGCACATGGGGATTAGAGGAAAATATAGGGTGTCTTCCTCACCCACTCTCCGTGTGTGTGTGTGTGTGTGTGTGTGTGTGCCCATGTGTGTGTGTAAGTTATGTGTGTATACCATGTGTGTATGCCACACGTGTGCATGTATGTGTATGTATGTGTGCATGTGTCTGTATGCCATGTATGTATATGCCACCTGTGTGTATGTGTGTATGCCACTTGTATGTGTCATGTGTGTACGTGTGTATATATGGTGTGTATTGAGTATGTGTCATACATGTGTATGTATGTGTATGTGTGTATGTATATGTGTGTGTATGTATATGTGTGTACGTGTGTGTATATGTGTGTCGTGTGTACAGATGCCTGGTGAGGTAGAAAGAAGACACTGGATCCCTTGAAGGTGGAATTACAGACAATTGTGAGCCGATGGACATAGAGGCTGGGAATTGAACTCTGGTCCTCTGGAAGAGCTGCAAAGACTCTTAACCATGAAGCCACCCCTCCATCTTATTTTTTGAGGCAGAGCCACTGAACCTGCAGTTTGGCTCAGACAGACCAGGAAGCCTCTTCGACCCTCCTGCCTCTGCCTTCCAGTGCTGGTATTACAGGTGGCTGACACCGACGCTGGCTTGCAGGGGACTGAGCTCAGTCCCTCATACTTTTCTGGCAAGCACTTAACCAACCAAGCATTGCCCTAGTCCCTCATGTCAAACTTTCTGTAGCATCTGGAGCAGGCAACAGGGGACCCTGGCACCAGCCTCTTTTGAAGCTCCCTAGGGGATAGCACTGGAGAAGTAGGAGCCCAATGTAAGGCCACACCCCAAGGAGGCTCCACCTCAAGGGCTGCTGGAAGAGAAGCACTGTTAGGCAAAGCAGTGGACTCAGGTAGACACAGGGCCGTGGAGACAGTAGTGAGGGAGAATGGACCCATTTAGGAGTTAAGAGAAAGTAGGATTTGGGAATAGTCTTGCCTTAAATATTGGGGCTGCAGTGGGATAAGGGCATGGGCTGGGTTTGAGACCCAAGGGTGAGAAGCAAATTGGAAGACAAGGTGTGCCTGAGCCACCTGGCGACCCAGGGGAGGTGAGGCAGATGGAGGGATAATGCTGGCAAAGCTGTTGGGCAGCTCCTCTGTGTGCCTCAAAGCCAGGATTCAGGACTGGGCTCTGGGTGAAAAGGCTAGAGGCCCAAGTCTGCCAGAGATCTAGGCTTTGTGAAGAGACAGCCTCAGACAACAGGACAGAGAAGTGGGTGTGCAGAGCCTGCCCCCGATGTGCAGCAGGTACCAGCTAAGGCAACTCCAGCCTGACTCTGCAAGTGTGTGGAGGCAGGTATCAGTGCAATGAACGGAAATCTCAGCCACCACGCCTGTGCCTGGAGTCTGCATGACACCCGAAGTTTGTGCAAAGATCACAGTCCTTTCCCTCCTGGAGGCAGCCCCCCTCAGGTGCTGCTGTGAGCCTCCCCAACCCCCACCCAACCTGGTGCTTGGCCCAGTGTCCTGCTTGTGTTTGTGTCTACTGGCTCCAGGGTATCCCTGCCCTGGTACTGAGGTGCCTGCTTGCTGGCTTTGACCCTGTGGGAGCAGGTTCTCCAGTCCCCAAGGTCTTGCTGTTGTTCCCACAGGTGGCAAGCCTGGATCCACCCAACCTCATTTACTGACATATAATAATAACATCTCATCCGGCCATGAAGGAGTCCTTTCCAAGCTTTCATACCTAACTTTTGTGCCTGTCACAATGCAAAGCAGGTAAAGGAAGCTCTCTGCCTCGACTTGTCAGAAGACTGTAATGGTTCTTGAAATGCCATCGCTCAGTCTCTAGGTGCTACAGTCAGTTTCCTGCAGGTAACAGTGGTTGCTAGGGCCACCTCGGTGTCCAATGACCTGCCCATAAGATTTGTTGCCTCTGGGACTCCAAGGCCTGAGAAGCCAGTTCAAGAAATGAAGTCCTGAGCCACCAGGGGAATGTGACACAAAGATGAGGGTCCTAGAGTCTGAGGATTAAAACTGTCTGTCCCTTTTGGCGTCAGTGGCCAGGTTTCCGGCCTTCCTTTTTCTCTGAACCTTTGAAGCAGAGAATGGCAAGGGCTAGAGGAGCTCAGCTCAGGCCACAGTTAAGAGTGTCGGGATTAAAAAGGGAGTTAAACTACAAAATAAACACAGTGATATTTTGTAGACTTTCTGTCTCATTTTGCTTTGTTTGGGTATTAGGTTTTTGTTTTTTTTTTTTAATTGTCTTTTGCGTGCATATTTTGGTTTTTGGTTTTGTGAGGGTTCGTGTGTGTTTCTTTTATTGTTGTTATTTGCTTGTTTGTTTTTGTTTGTTGAAAGAGAGAGAGAGCATAAAGAAAGGGAGAAGACATGAAGTTGGGTGGATGGGGAAGGGGAGGAGGCCTGGGGAAGGGGAAAACGAGATCAGAATATGTTGTATGAAAAAAGCTTTTTCAACAACAACAACAAAGAACAGGAGGGAAATATATGGCATCGCAATAAATTAAGGGGGTTGGGACCCTTATCTATGGACCATGTGAATCCATGTTTTCCCTTTGTCAGCTTAACATGGGTGGATCCAGCCAAATTATCCCAAGGATCAGTTAGCTGGGCCTGGTGGTAAAAGCCTGTAACCCTAGAACTCAGGGAGGTCATGGTGGCAGGAACTTGGGGGAGCTGGTCACATTGTGTCCACAGTCAGGAAGCAAAGGAAGATGAATGCAGGTGCTCATCTCACTTCTACCTTTCATGTGGGCTCAGAGCCCAGCCTAGGGAATGGTGGCACCCACAGTAGGCAGGTTTTTACACCTCAGTTAACCCAATCAAGGTGATTGCCTACAGGAATGCTCACAGGCTTGTCTTCCAGGTGACTTCAGATCTCATCAAGTTGACAGTTTAGATAAGCCATCGTGTCCAGATATCCATGTTGTTCATGCAGCAACAGAATGAAGGGAAAACAGAGGAGAAAAGGGCTTCTGTGATACCAGTGTACCAGTTTATTTTGTTACTGCAAAATGACCCTTCAAAGGATATTTCTGGCAAGGGTGGGTAACAGTGACTAGGGGGAACTCAGATGTCATTTCTGGCAAGGTTTTTCAAATTAACCATATCCTAGAGTCGTGGCTACTTTTGTGTTCGTCAACCTGGAAAGCACATGTTTACCCACATGAAAGTCTGTATAGCATGAAAATTGTAGCCTGGGTTCAAATCCCGACTCCTCCTGGATGACTCTGAATCACTTGCTGGATCTCTCTATGTGTTGATTTCCTCATCTGTAAAATAGGATCAGCAACTGCACTGATCTCACAGGATGCCATGTCAATCATCCTGCCCATGTTAGTCCAGTTTCAACTACTGTCATCAAATACTCACGGCTGGCAATGGTGTTCAGTGGAAGAGCACTTGCCAAACACACACAAGGTCCTGGGTTTGGACTCCAGCCTTGTTGACAGTTTGGGCATTCAGGAGCCAGGTGCTGATATCTGTTCAGCTTTGGTGAGAGTCCCTTTAGATGCACCACAAGGTGAGTTACATTACAGCCACAGGGTACACAAGAGGAAGCCATCATCTGACAACAGAGGAATCTGGAGGGTATGGGAAGAAGTCAGCCTTGTTCGTTTATAACAACTCACTCTCAAGGGAACGCTCTAAGGTCACATAACTTCCTTTGAGTGCAGTGCCTCCTCGGGTCCTAACCACCTTTCACTAGGTCTTACTTCTTAAGGTCTCTATCACTTCAAGCTACTACATGGCAGACCAAACTTCTGCACAGGAGACAAACCACATCCAAACTTAAAAACGTTTTTGTCAATCTAATGTTAGGCCAAAGAGAGGTGCCAGTTGATGGCTTCCTATGTTTCCCCAGTCCTGGCTGACTGCCTCTTCATTCCTCAGGCCTGCAGCAAGCCTTCCTTAAGCACAGCCTCAAGCATCTATAGTGGTCAGCGTTGAGAAAATGTAAATGATCAGTGTGTTTCTGGAGTCTTCCTTAAGGAGAGCCAGGCTCGTCCAGCAAGTGTACAGAAGTGACCCACCATCCACTTAAATGAAGAGATGTTCTACCTTCCTTGTGAAGGAAAAAAGAAAGTGCTACCCTTGAATCCTGTTGGATAATCCATCTCACCTCTCAAATGAGGAAGGCACAACGGACTGGTGACAACCTAGATGCCCAGCTAGAACTCGTTAGTGCTGCGGCAGGAGTTTGGTAAAGCCACGTGGGCCACACAGGCCACTAAAGAGAAAGGGAGGAAACTTGTACCAGAGGTAGTGTCTCATAAACCACATGACACAGTCATAACAATAGAATGCTAACCAAGAGAAAATGAAAGAGGGGTGTGGGTGTGGCTCTACAGTACTGAGCTTGCCCAGTATATGCAAGGCCTTAGGATTCCTCCTCACTGAAGAGGCTGGGGTAGGGTGGGCTGTGGGGATGTGTGAGCATGAATGGAATGTCTTTGAAGTGCCCCTACCAAATCAGAGCTGTGGTCTCTACCTCTGGGGAGCGAGCTCCACCCAGGGTGTGTGCACACTCTGCTACCTCTTGGGCTGCCCCTTTGAAAACTGCCCGGTTGCACTGGGTGATGGGATAAGAGCAGTTGAAAGCACTTGTGTGCAGCTCTGGGGTCATAGAATAAGCGCAGGCAGAGTTCAACCTACAAATCCTAAGGGGCTTTTGGCCAACACATTCAATCTGACCCAGTACCTATTAACACACATCGAAATCAGCCTCGAGTTTGGCAGGGGAGGCATGGAAGCTCTTCCCTCGGGGCCACATGGAAAGTTATAGTTTAAACTCTCACCCAGAGTTATGAAGCAGCTTCTGCACCAAGTTGGGTGGAGGCGTGAAATAAGATCTCGGTTGGTTTCCAAATGGAAGTAGGACTTGAGCTGGGGAGCTCCCAGGGGTCAGCCACCCAACCAGCTGGGAAGTCACAGGGCTCCCTGCGACTCACCAGGGAAAAACTCTGCTGTGACCGTGAAGTGTATGTGTCACTAGCTTGCTCTCTCATGTTAGACAAAACCCCACACCCACGCTCTGGCCCCAGTCCTTGCTGCAGAAGCTGTCCCAGCCTGTAGCTAAGCCAAGCCTGGAACACAAGGGGCAACTTTCAGGCCAGGGGCTTGGCACCCTGCCTGATGCAGAGCTTGACACTACCCTCCAGAATGGTCCTGTTAAGGGATTCAGAAGGTAGAGGTACTTGCCACTAAGCCCGATGACCGGAGCGCAGCCCCCCCCCCCCCGCCAGGACTGACATGGTAGAAGAGAATTCCCTGAATGCTCTCAAGTCGCGTCCTAAGATCTGCACACCTGGAAATAAATGAATAGATTTTTTTTTTTTTTAAAGAGGAAACCCTTATTCCATGCCCATGTAGGCTGCTCTGGTTAAAAGCCCAGAGCAAAAATGAGGAGACTTGAGAGTGGGAAGAGGCCTTAGTCGGGGGGTGGGGGTGAGAGAAGGGTAAGAGAGTGGATGAATGCGACCAAAATGTATTATAAACAGGTATAAAATTGTCAAAGAATAAATTTATTTTAGGAGGAAAAGTTTAGGCGGAAGAAATTCAACAGTGTTTGTGTGAGCGCAAAAGTGCTCCAGAAGGGTCAGAGCGCCAAGCCGCGGAGGGTCTCGCCCAGGCCAGGCGCAGGCGCAGTCTGCCCACAGATACAGAAACAGGCGGGGAAAATGACTTGACTGTCGACAACCGTGCATTTGCCAAGTGTGGTGTGTTCCCTTGGAAACACTCCAGCTGGAAGTTCTGGAGAGGTTTCCGATAGGTTAAACCCAAGTGTCTGCTCGTTTCCACTGAGCCTCAGTTTCCTTACTTCAATCGCAGGGCACTGGAGCCAGGTGCAGCCTCTCTCGTAAACTTAAAAAAAGAAAAGACTGGATTCCTCAAAGTCCACAAAGAATGGAGCTGGGGTTTGCCTCAGCACTGCCATGCTCCCAGGTACAGATTACCTTCAGTGGTGTGTAGAAGAGGGTGATTATCAAATAATCTTTGTATTTGGGGGTCACACTGTTCATATCAGGTTTCTGACTATAGCAACCTAGGACGGAGGACAAGTGAGGAGGAAGTAAAAAAAACAACTTTTTTTAATGACCTCAAGGTTTTTGCTATTGTATCTAGCCCTGGCTGGTCTCAAACTCGCAGAGACCCGCCTGCCTCTGCCTCTGCCTCATTAAAGTTGTGCATTGACATAGCCAACGATTCCCGGGTCTTAAGTCTAGCTGAGAGGGTGATGGGATGACAGAGCTGCAGGGGGTGGGGGGAGGGGCGGGTTTGCTGGAGCCGGGGAGAAAGAGGAGATGGGAAATGGTATGTCCCAAATCCCAGCCCTTGGATTCTAATGGTAAGGCTCTGCCATGCCAGCAGAGACAAGGGAAGACACCCAGCAAGAGTCAGAACAGAGCACAGGTTGAACCCTGCCCAAGAAGGGGTGAGTATGCAGACCCACTCACCACGGTATGGGAGTTCGGGGGCAAGAACAAGCCCCTCCCCTGCCTCATATCTTCCCCAACCTTTCCCTGCCCCCTGTGCTGATTGCCCCAAAATAAGAAGCCAAGAAGGATGCAGAAAAGCCCAAGCCCAGATCCCTAATACAACACTGGTCCTCAGCACCTGTGCCAACAGATAATGTAAAAACACCTTCTTGCAGAAGAAAGAGAAAATAAGCTACATCATGTACTCAAAGGCCAGTACAGTGAGCAGGGCCTTAACAAAAATTTATTGCCATAAAATGATTAGCTGCTTGCCTAGTGACTAAGAGGGAGTCGGGTAGCATGGAGACAAATATACCTGTGCCTATACCTGTGCCTCTGTCTCCACATCTGCAAAATGGGGTTGTGACTACGTGCGCTACTGCTATTTAGCAATAAGACACCATGGATATTGGTGCTAAATGTTGGCTACAGCCACCAGACAGCACACAGCCACTCCTGAGTGTGACACCAGACAGGAGCTTAGCAAAATGACTCCCACATGGCTGCAAGGCTATCGTCACACCATCTCAACATAGAAGTAGTCTTCCTTCTGTTGTCTTACTAGGTCTAAGCACCGTGTGCATTCTGGGGGTGGGGAACACGGGATGGGATGACAAGTGACCAGAGAAAGGCCCTCTCTCTCTCTCTCTCTCTCCATGCTCCTAGGACTACAGCGGTAATAGGGACTTCTAAGAGCCTCCCTCACTCTAACCCAGTGCCAGGATGTAGGTGGAGTTGCAGTGACCTGTGTCCACCAGTGCTAGGTGGGAGCAGGGGGATGACACACACCTGCCAGAGAAAGCCTCTGGCCTCAGCACCTTCCAGCAGGCCTCCTGCCTGGTCCCAAATGACAGCCTTTTCCGAAAAGGGAAATGAAAACACCAACCAACTGGTATCCCCAGCACAGCCTTGCTGGAACACAAACTCAGCCTCAGGAAAGCCGCTGGCCATGTGTGGGGAAGAAATCATAAAAGCCAGAGCAAGCTGGGGGTGGGGTGAAGGAAGGGGCTGCATTATCCACTGATCAAAGGGTATGTGTAGAGGAGGAGTGATGGGAGAAGCTCTGGGAAGAGAGGGAAAGTGAGACTCGCACCAATGCTAACCTGCCCAGCAGCAGTTAATGTGAGTGATGGGAGGGCATCAGCTGGGCAAGGACGATGGATTTGTTGTCCAAAGCCAGGGCAAACTCCAGGCACTTGAAGCCAAACTTGAATGCCCTAGACACAGGTTCTGCCCCAGAGCTCGGAAACCGTGCCTCCTAATCCCTGGCTGCAGGCTATGGAATTCCTGGGCTCATCCTCTGGGCCTCTCCCCAGCCCGTCCAGAAACACTGTGACAAATCAGCCTACACCCCCAAGGTCTTGCTGTGAATGTAATCCACATGGAATGTCTGGGCTGCAGCTGCCCATGGGGGGCTGCCTGGTGGCACTTGAAGGCTAGGGATTTCATAATAATGTCAGCCTGTTCCATCAGCCCGCTGCCCCTCTGGAGATTGGATTGGGAAGAGGAGTCAGTCAGGACCCCAGACATTGAGTACAGAGATCACATACTCCTCTCCTGTAGCCTGGCCACAGGAGAGGAGGCTTTTGCCTGCTTCTCTGAGCCTATGGCAGATGACAGCCCTGCATGTTCACAGCACAAAGCAGGGTGACAGTGAGTCTCCTGCCACCAGAGTTTCATTTCCATGTGCACTACAGGACTCTGGCTCTCCAAATGCTGGCTGGTGGCAGGGGCTGTCTCCTTCTCCCACCCTGCCCCCTAGCTGTCTGTCCCCTGCACTGGCTGAGCTATTCCTGTCCCTGTGCTACTGCCCCTGCAGTTCAATCTGGGACATCCCCATTTCTCCCTCCTTGTTGAGGGATCTGGATGAGACAGAATTGTTTAAGGGCCACTGGGACCTGAGATGGCACAGGCTGGGTGCTTTGAGAACAGTGTGCTGATCTATGGGCAATTATTAGGAGTTCTAAGCATACAGCTTTGAATGTCCCAGCTCTAGAGCAGAAAGAGCTCCTAGTGTAAGAAATCAGTGTGGGGCTCAGCATCTGCAAGAGTGGGTATGGCCGGAGATGCTCATAGGTTCCCTCTGTGGAAGTCAGCCATTGTCACAAGTGCCTCAGGGCAACACAGCCATGCGGCTGAAAAACGCATCAATGGTTCCCTGGCTTCTTAAACAATGGTATTTCAAAGCCCTCTTTATTTTAAAATAATTATAACTTCAAAGACAGTTACAAAACCCGTGCAGAGAGGCCCAGGGTCTCTTTCCCTCAATGTTATATTCATATTCAAAGACAGAATCAGTCTCATGTAGCTCAGGCTAGACTTGAACTCACCATCTCACTGTGTAGCCCAAGATGGTCTTGAATTCTAGCTCTTCCTGTCTCCATCTATCTTCCAAAGTGCTGGGGTTACAGGCGTGAACCACCACATAATTCCCAGTGTTAACATCTTACTGAATGCTCACTGAAATCCACTAACACCAGGACACTGACACTGGGACACTCCACAGGCGTTACTCAGATGCCAGCAATGGCGCTATAGTTGCCTCCTGAAGCAGCTTTCAAATACTGAGCACCGTTCCTGAGAGTGCTTTGGCACCCACATTTATCAAAGGGTGATCTCCCCTCTGCTATCTGCTCCTAGCCACAGCCTGCTCCTCTTCTCTCAACTCAGAGGGAAGCTAGCTCAAGCGAAGGCTTTTTCAAATAGCCTGGAGTGAACAGGCTTTAGGGAAGCATGAGGGGCTTTGATTGAGCATTTAATTTATACAAGGAAGCCTTTTGCATGTGAAATTGATTTAATATGCAAATAACCGAGGCTGATTGAAGACTCTAACCACATGCTTTAAATAGCAGTTGTTTTTTAGAACAGCCACCAGCCCCTCCAAGGCATTGCTGGTGAATCAGGTTTGTGTGTGTATGTGTGTGTGTGTCTATATATGCATGCGTGTGTGTGTGTGTGTGTGTGTGTGTTTTACAGGCATATGAACCACTCCTGGCCTTTTACATCATGCTGAAGATCTGAACTCAGGTCCTCATGCTTGCCCAGCAAGCGCTTCATGGACTGAGCCATCTTTCCAGCCTTTTTGTTGTTTTGGTTTGGTTTTTAGTTTTTCGAGACAGGGTTTCTCTGCATAACAGCTCTGTCTATCCTAGAACTTGCTTTGTAGTCCAGGCTGGCCTGGAACTTACAGGAATCCACCTGCCTCCACCTCCTGAGTGTAGGGACTGTCTGAATTTCCCAGTCTTAAAGTCAGGGAGTCAGGTACACATGGTTTATGGGTTTGGGGACAGATTGGAAGGGATGGGGTTGGAAGGAATCAATTCAGATGGTCAAGACTTTATAAAGGCCTGACACGGAGTAAAAGTAGGGATGGATACAGAAGTATAAGGAGAGAAAATCCCAAAGCTGAGGCAACTATTTAGGTATAAAGAGGAACCCAGCACTCAGGAAAAACAGACAGGTAACTGGATCTCTGTGAGTTCAAGGCCAGCCTTGTTTTTATAGAGAATTCCAGGCCAGCCAAGGCTACCTAGTGAGATCATTAAAACAAAATAAAATAAAAACAAATAACGAAATAAAAAAGAAATGAAATATTGCCACCTGTGACACCATGACTAAACCTTGAAAACACTGTGCCAAGGGAAAGAAGCCATCACAGAAGTCTGTGTTTTGCCTAATACTGTTTATTTAAAATATCCAGAAAGAAAATATTTGTAGAGAGAAATGTTCAATGGTGGTTATCAGGGTGCTTTGGAGAGGAGTGGGGATAACTAACTAGTTAGCCAGAAGACTAGGGATAACTAACTGGTTAGCCTACTCTGGCTTTCTTTTAAGCATCATAAAAATACTCTATGTGGTGATGATCACACAACCTTGTGAATGCGTCAGATACCACTGGATTGTTTAATCTTAAAATAGCTGGGGCTAGAATGATAGAATATTGTGGTGATCAGAATGAAAATGGCACCCATAGGCCATAGGGAGTGGCACTGCTAGGAGGTGTGGCCTTGTTGGAGGTGTGGCCTTGTTGGAGGTGTGGCCTTGTTGGAGGTGTGGCCTTGTTGGAGGTGTGGCCTTGTTGGAGGTGTGGCCTTGTTGGAGGTGTGGCCTTGTTGGAGGTGTGGCTTTGTTGGAGAAAGGGTGTCCCTGAGGGTAAGCTTAGAGTTTTCAGAAGCTCGAGCCAGGCCCGATGCAACTTTCTCTTCCTGCTGCCTGCTAATCCAGATGTAGAACCCTTGGGTCCTTCTCCAGCACCATGTCTGCCTATACTCACTCCTCCATGCTTTCTGCCATGACAATAATGGACCAAACCTCTGAACCTGTAAACCAACCCCAACTAAATGCTTTCCTTTATAAGGTCATGGTGTCTCTTCACAGCAATAGAAACCCTAAGACAAATATGCAGTATGTATGTTTTCTCAGAACAAAAGAATGGTGGCCCAACATACATGCACACTGTCCCATTTTTATAATGAGTCCCTGGAAAATACAATTGGCAACCCCACCTAAATGTGCTGCACTAAGATCCAAATATATTATTTTTCTCAGCACTTCTGTGGGAGGTTTTGCCTCCAATAATCCAGGAGCAGAGATTCCTAGGAGTAAGGACACAGGCCACACCACAGGATGCTCTTAGAGGGTACACAGACTCTGCTCCAGCTGCTGGGGGGGGGGGAGCATCCTTGCTGCTTCCCTCTCTTGTTGTTCCTGGCATGAGAGAGAGCAGGAGGTGGGAAAGAATAACTCAGTCTTTGGGGCCCTTACTGAGCATGGATGCTCTGGGCTGGAGCAAAGAGGAAAAGAGAGGCCAGGCATTAGTGCCAAGCTGGAAGTCCTCAGGATGTGGTTCACCCAGCTGGAGCTTCAGCCTAAAGAGTAAAGGGCACAGCCCAGCAGAACCCATGCCCAACAAGATGCAAGCTCAGGCAACCATGCAGAGGCCTGGCCTCTCTCTAGGCCTCAGCTCCCCTGGCTGAGCTCAGCTGCCCACAGATCTGCCAAGACAAACAGCTCAGGGCTTTCAAAGGAGCTCTCTGGGCAGAGCCTTGTAGGCTGGGCACAGTTCCTGGGCCCACCTGAGGGTACAAAGGACTCTACTCACTGCTGAGAGAGGTAATGTTCTGACTGCAGTTTCCAAAGCCCAGCATCTTCAGGAAGGAATTCTATCTGGTGGGAATATTAGTTTAGCTGCTGGCCCTGAGGGACAAGAATATGAGGAAGCCTGATAGAGAGCGAGCGAGCAAGCAAGCAAGCTGGTGTGTGTTTTTTCTTCCTCTATTGAAGGTGGCTCTTAGTGGAGAGGGTAAACTCTGATTTGGCCTTCCTCTGGGAGATCTCTGGGAAAGGAACGGCTAAGGAGGCACATGAGAACTCCCAAAGTCAGGGACTGCCATGGATGGAGCCGTCAGTGGGAAGCAGACTCCCTCAACACGGAAGGCATTGCCACTTGGGATTTCTTGAGCCCGTCCAGAAGGTCATGTGTTAAAAGATGCCATGGTGGCATGTCCTTTTTTTTTTTTTTTTCCCCAAAAACAAGGAAATCCTGGCTGGGTGTTTCTCACTTCAGAAGTTATCAGGCACCAAGCTGAAAGGCATGGTTTGACCCGGACTCATTCATTCAGTGTTCTTTCTCTCTTCTCCCCCCCCCCCCCCGTGTGTGTGTGTGTGTGTGTGTGTGTGTGTGTGTGTGTGTGTGTGTAGTTCCAAATCTTGCACCATGCCCAGTATGACCTAAATAAGACATTATCTAAATATCTGTTAGACCAATCAGGTGTTTTCAACAGGCAAAGTAACGCATCTTCACAGAGTTAAACAAATGCAACATAAAAGAATGCAACACATCTTTGCATCATTAAAACAAAGATTCCACAGCATAAACAACTGTAACACATCTTAAAATAATATTCCACAACAGTTGAATAACCAAGTTGGCTTCAAACTCTCCATCTTGTACGCCTCTGTTCCCAGAGTTCTAGGTTTACAGGGGTGTAACCACCATACCTATGTAGGATTCTCTAGAGTTTCAAGAAAGGTTTCCCACACGGACTGAAAGAGAAAGTACCATAGTTCAGTTTTGCTCTGAAGCTCACAAGAAGCTCCACAACGTCAGCAGCTAGCTCCACAGTTAGATCATGCTGGTCAGCAGAATCATGGCTCAGAACCCAAGACGCTAAGGCTAGGTTGGCTGATGGCCTGCAACTTTCTGTGTGGAACTGAGGAAGAACACAGTACTTCAGTGACAGAAAAACATGGGAAGAGCTAGGTGGAGCCCACCTTCCCCATGCCACCTGCATCTTTGTTCTCCCTTTGGACTTCAGACCTTACCTGGGTTCAGAAAAAATGGGCCATACAGGTTCCAGCAAGCAGAGAGGGCCCCTAGCACGTCATGTCAGGGGCTGTCATTCACAATGACAAATGGAACATGCATGCAAACCTGAACTTCTCATCAACCTGGACATGTTTACTGCATTCCTTTTCCCTTGAAGCACATGAATAGAAGTCTTTAACCAGAAAAATAAATAAATTAACAAAAGGTAAAACTGGTGAATACATTTTCCTTTTATTATTAAATCAGGCCAGTCTAGGTAAATACAGTTTGTTTTTGTTTTTTTGTTTTTTTTTTTTTCAAATCTGATATGTGCTTTTCCCTTGCACAGTCAGAAAATCTCTATGGGCCTTTAGCTATTATTTAATATGTTCCCCCACCAGGTGGATGATGGTATAGAGAAGAATTGGGCCATACGCCAGCCCATTAACGAACATGAAAGGGCTTGTTTTAGATTTTAAAGTTAGAAGGTTTGTGTCTGAGCTTAGGAAATAAATGTGAAACGACCAATAAACTACAGTTAAAGAGAATAAATAGGTGTGCACTTGCATGTTTGTATGTATTTGTGTGTGTACACATGTGTGCGGAGACCAGAAAAGGTTGGCGTCGGAGCCTCTTACTCAGTTTCCCTCCACCTTAGGTTTTGAACCTAAAACACACGATTTGATTAGCTGGCCAGCAAGCCTCGGGATTCTCCTGTGTCTACCTCCCCAACACAGAGATTGAGAGAGAATCCTGCCACCCTGGCTTTCACGCGGGTGGTGGAGCTCGAATTCAGGTCATTGTGACTGTGTGACAAGCACTTTACTGACTGAAGCATCTCCACTGTGCTTGCATCTTCTTAGCATCTGAGCATTCCTCCTGTCTTCTGTTTGAGAGACTCGGGGGGGGGGGGGCATCTCATCACATAGAGAAAAAGAAACTCCTATAGGATCTCAGGCCATCAGCAAGAATTTGTTTCAGTTTATCTCTTACGAAAGCCTATGGAGCCAGGTGATGGTAGCCTGGTGATGGTAGCCACACCTTTAACTCTAGCACTTGGGAGGCAGAACTCACTCTGTGAGTTGGAGGCCTACCTGGTCTACAGAGCCAGCTCCAGGACAGCCAGGGCTACACAAAAGCCCTGGGCTGGTGCTGTTTGGGGAACTTGTGGGAAGTACATCATTGGGTTAGGCTTTGAGTGTGGGAAGTCTCACCCACCTTTTGTTGTACATTCTATGCTGGCATTAGCAGATGGCAGCTCTCAGCTTTCGGCTCCTGTCACCATGCCGAAAGCTTGCTGCCATGCTTCCTATAATGATAGACTCTAATCTGTCCAGAACATTAAGCCAAAATAAACTCATTTTTCCAGAAGAAGGAGGAGGTAGAAGAGGAAGAGGGGAAGGAAAGAAAAGAGAAGGAGGAGAAGGAGGAGGAGAAGGAGGAGGAGGAGAAGGAGAAGGAGAAAGCCTAAGGGACCTTACTGTCATGGACTGCTGAGAAGGGGCCTCTGAATGCACCTGGAAGTCACAAAAAGCCATATCAAGAGGGCACCAGGGCCTCTAGGCTTTTAGAAAAGCTTTCCATTATGTCAACAAGACCCACACAGCACTTCAAGGAGAAGACGTGATAGTTTTTAAGAGGAAAAACCCCTTAGAAACGGGCACAGCTGGGTTCACGGCAGGCGCATCTGCTTTCTCATACAAATTATTCAGCCAATGGAGCCTTGTGGGGAGGAGGTAGGAGGCCTTTGAAGTCAGCTGTGCTTCCATGGGCAGCTTCAGGTTTTCCTGGGCTGCTGATTTTCACATATCCATCTTCTGGTTCTAACTTGGCCTCCGCTGGGCCCAACAGAGGCTCTACCTTGTTGTTCATTAACCAGGAGGAATGTGTGTGGGGCTTAAGGGCTTTCAAGAACTCTGCCATTGTAAGGTGGCTGATTTATGGGCCTGTATTTACAGCTCCAACATGGTCCAGCTTGTCCAAAGAAAGGGAGGTCGGCCCTTCTGTTCCGAGTAACAAAGACATGGCAACCCAGCAGCATGGAGGGCTGCTGCACTCTGGGAGAACTGAGAACAGCAAAACTGAGCTCTGCAGGTGCAGGCTCCCAAGAAAATGCTTCTCCTTTGAGGGCCTCTGTCCCCAAGTGCAGGCTGAGGACCTGTTGGTGGCAGATGCACAACTCTTTGTATTTGCACCACCACACGATTTTAGAGAGACACCATAACTGCCAAGAGGACTCTACTTGAAGACAACTGAGTCATCACCAATATTCAGTTAATCCTGGGGTGACTAAAAGCCGGCGCTTTCGTTCATTTATTTCTCCATTTTGCTTATTGTTAACAACAGGGTCTCACTCTGAAGCACAAGGCTGCTGTCAAACTCTAGTTCCTCCTAGCTCAACCATCCAAGTGCGGGGACAACAGACGTGCACCTGTATGCTCACTAAAAATTGAAAATGGTTCTTTTTCTATTTCTCGCCTGGAAAAAAATTAATAACGCATGTTTCTCACCAATAAGAAGAAGCCACTTTGCGCTAGCTCATCAACCTACCCTTCTCACGTTGCTGGATCCCTGACATCTCATCTTTTAAACTTGACTGGTGTCTGCTAAGTTCTGAGAAGGGCAAGTCTTCTCATGAGCCTCCCTGGTTCCTTCTGGGTAACAGGAAATAGTTCAAGTGTAGAAGTGGAGCCAGGCTTGAGTGGGCCAGGCATCCTGGCTTCCTCAAGGAGGCTAGGTTGTGTGGGAGGGGTCACCTCCAGACCTACCTGGCTCCTCCCAGCTTCTACTGTGGCCTCCGAAACGAAGGGGACTTTTGGGTCTTTCAAAGGCCTTGTAAAGTCTTCACACTGCTTTCTTCAACCCAGGGAGCTGGGGAGATGAAGGCCTTTTATTTTCTTTCCATTTCCTTTTTTATTAGCATCTATTAATGATATATAATAATAGGCTTCGTTGTGGCATTTTATACATGTGTATAATGTATTTTGAGTCTACTCCTACTGCTCCAATCCTCTTCCCAAGCCCCCAGGACCCTTACTACTTTCAAGTCTTCTTGTGTGTGGTGGTGGTGGGTTGTTTTTCTTTCTTTCTTTCCTTTATTTATTTTTTTTTTGAATCCAATAATTGCAATAAGGGTTGCTTATATGACCACGGATGTGGGAATTTTGCAGGAGTACCAGCAACCTACGTTCTCAGAAAACCTCTCTCCCTCCCCAGCAACTATTAACTGTCATGCTCCTTATAGTGAGACAGCATCTCATGAGCGCCTCCCTCATCCATGAGGGAGTATTGCTAGGCCCTATCTGCTGAGGCAACCACAACTGCCAAGAGAGCGTGCATTCAACAGCCACATCGGGCCCGGAAAATGGTGTTCCGGATACTGTGTTTCTCCGGTTCTGGAGAGTTCTGCCTGGGTCTGTGTGCTGCTGAAACAGGACTCTCAAGGGCTGTGTTGGTAGGTAGTTCTAGAGGCCACAGAGTGATTGATGAGGGGACAGCATGAAGCCTGTAGTTTCTTGTGTTTCTTCAGAGACCAAACCACAACAGTAGAGAAAGTGAGTCTGACAAGAGGAGGTGGGCCTGTCTTTTTATTTTTATTCAGAGCCTACATCTGCAGTCATGATAATGGTCCAGCCCTTCTGCCTCTTCTTAACAGGTTCAGGGTTGCAACTGAGGAATTTGGGAGCACACAGTCATGTAACATTTTTTAAGCCTCTCAGTTTATAAAGAGCATATACAGTTTTTTATTGGCATTATTCAAAATAGCTTCTTTTGCTTTTTAATATTTTTTTAAATTTTAATCAAAAATATTTAATTAAAAGACAGAGAAAAACAGGGAGTAAGCACATCACACACCTTTATCCTAGCACTTAGGAGGCAGAGGCAGGTGGATTTTTGATTTGAGGACAGCCTGGTTTATAGAATGAGTTCCAGGACAGCCAGGGCTACCCAGAGAAATCTCCAGAAAAAAAATAATAACATAAAAAACAATTAATTTTAAAAAAGAGAGAATAAGCATAGCACCAGGAGAAAGAGACCCTACTTATAAGACTAACTCTACCCCAGCTGCACACCAACACCCAGGAAACCCACATTGCCATCCATTAGTGCAAATGTTAACAAGTGTTCCTCTTTGGGTAGGAAGGGCTCCTGACAAAAGTGACCTTGGCTATGTTTCTAGAATTGCCTACAATGTGCATTTGAGCCTGTGTGTTCTAAGAAAGCAACAATGGACTACACAGTGCTTTTTACTTCCCTCATGTGAAATATTCTTTCTAGTGTGCTTATGATGATAGCAAGTCCACTCTAAAGCAGGACACTCTTGAGGCAGAAACCTGTAACTTTCCAAAAGGGAAATGCACATAGCAACCAAACTGGCTGCAATGAATTGGTGTGTCATTCCACACCATTTCATTGCATCCAGAGCCCTAACCATGGGCTGACAGTCCTGCCAACTGTGACTCCTCTTAAGGAGCCCTGCACAAAGAGCAGCATTGCACTTGACTAGGTTGGGATGAGTAGACGCAACAGTCTCAGAAAACTGTGGTCCTGGAAAGGGCACATAGCACTTAACCGATACCTATAAGACGAAGACCCTCCTCAACTATACATTGCTATTGTTATCCTTATTTTCAGCTAAAAGAACAAGTCCCCAGTAGTAGGAGGGGCACTGGGTGTCTTTGACTTGTCTATACTATGTGTCAAAACTGTTGCTTCACTTTGCTACAAGGCTCATATATCATACTGTGTCCCTACAAGGCTCATATATCATATTATGTCCCGCGCTGCCCCCTTTAACCACTTCAAGGACCAAAGTAAGACACAACTGGCTACAGAATGTGTTGTATCTATTCTGTAAACAAACCTATAAAAGAATGAACCCCAGCTAGGGAGATGCTCAGCAGGGTCACATGCTGCCAAGCCTAGTGACCTGAGTTTGATCCCAGAGACCCACATGATGGAAGGAGAGGAGCAACTCCTTCAAACTGTCCTTTGACCATCAGATATGAGCGCGCGCACACACACACACACATTAAAAATGCAATTTAAAAAGTAGAATGGACCTGAGGCCTGAGATTAGCATAACAGCATATGCCAAGAATCCTCAAACCTGGAGGCAGAGGTAGGAGACTCGTGAAAAGGAAACAAACCAAAGCAGCAACCTGCATGGGTCTGAAACAGCTCAACCAGTGAGGTATTCCTGAGAGATACCTGGGAATGAATAATACATTGGGCAAGAAGCCAGAGGGAACCCCTGTGGTTCATACCTCACGTATTACCTTTGCTTCCCTTCAGCAGCCAGGGCAGGCAGAATCAGTTACTCAAAAGCCTAGCAATAACAATTTTTATCCTAATCTGTTGTCTTTCTTTTTGAGTTTAAAGGAGTTAGTTCATTGACATTTCTCAGTCCCGAATTAACTTCTTTGCAAAACAGAGACTTTTTAGAAGTTTCCCTCAACATACAACTTGAGAAGTCCTGGATTACATGCAAATATAAACACTACCTTTGAAATCAAAGCCATGCTTAGGAATCTTTGAGAATAATTTCTTTGTTCCCAAGGTCGCCCCACTCCAATCTGCCTCCCTTCTGCCCTTCCAGTCAGAAAGCTCAAGCACAACCCTCAGGATCAAAGCACACTTTTCCTTCTTCGCCTCTATCCCATCCTCTGAGGCTGGGGACATTGTCAAGCGTTCCCATAGCCACCTACTGATTTCTAATTGATGACCATACTAAAGCTCCCTCCATCGGGGCTACAAAACAATTGCAAGAGATTGTTATTGTAATTAAAGATATAGACAAACAGGAGCTCTTCTGGCTCAGTCCATGAGAGCAAGAGTGCTGGCTGCACAAGCATGAGGACCTGAGTTCAAATCCCCACAACTCAACATTTATTAAAAAAAAAAAGGGGGGGGGGAGTCATGGCACAGTAACACTAGGAGTGCAGTAGTGGTACACATACCTTGGCCATAACCAACAGCTTTCTAATTGGACTTAAGAGCCTCTCAACAAGAGGGAGACCATGTCTTGCACTGAAAGATCAGCTAACTACTCAGCACTAATGAAGTCATAGTTTTTGGAGGCAAATCTACATGCACGATTTTACTAAGCCAGCATAATCACTAACAAGAATCTCTAAACCTTTGTCCTCCTACTCACAGGTAAGTGTAGTCCTCACCCCTCACCAAGGAACCTTCCCTTTGCAACAGCTCAAGACCACTGCAGACAACCAGTACGCAGAGTAATGAAGCCTAGTCCCAACGGATACGTCTACAAAACGCTCCCACACCTAAGGCTTAGAGAGCTTTGCAGAAGAGGGGCAGAAGGATGATGAGAGCCAGAGGATCAGGGAGTGTGTTGTGAGACCATGTCTCCTAGGAATGTCAGAAGCTACAGCCATTAAGTCTCACCACCACGACTGCTCAAACATCAGCTGAACAAGGATGACACCAGTGGACCTGCCGAAGTGGATGGGGAAATCCCACGAGGTCTCAACCCTACAGGCAGCTCAAGAACTACAGGCAACTGAAGAAAGCTGAGAGCAGGAGGGGTATAGAGAGGGTTTGGAAGGTAGGAGGAGAAAAGAGAAATATAATTATATTAATCATATATATATATATATATATACACACATACACATATATATAGAAAACATGCATATCAAAAAAAAAAAAAACAAAAACAAAAAACTGAGTGTGGCCATGCATGACACCTGCAGCTCCAGCAATGTGGGATAAGGGCAGTGGAGACAGGAGGAACACCTGAGCTTTCTGGTGACTATCCTAGCTCCAGGTTCAATGAGAGGCCCTATCTCAAGGGAATAAAGTGCAGATTGATAGAGTAGGACACCTGACATCTTTCTCTGGCCTCTACATGTACACTCACATACACATATGCAGGGACACTAACACACACACACACACCACAGACACCACAGACATCCCATAAACAAAGAAATGGTGAACTAGTATCAAAGATCCCCTGGTTCAGTTGCCCCTGCCTTAAGGGATGTCTATACACTAAACTATTTTTGGGTTTCATGCACCAATGCAGCCAGAGCATCAGCTCTGCACTACTTGGAAGATGCTAAACTCTTTCTTTAAGTTTCTTATTTCCATCTACATTTCAGAAGAGGGATGTGAAGTACAAGAACAATGGGTGTGAGGGGAAACTATTAGAAAAATGGTATCAATTACCGCACACCCAGATCACAGCTCTGAAAAAGTAGCCGGGGACAGGAATCGAAATGGCACTCTTATGTCTCTTAAGTACACGTCTTTGAAATGCACTATCTTCCAAAAACATCACAATGGCCTTACAATCATGACTTCAAACAGTCTTAATGAAACCCACAGAGAAAGGCATGCACAGCTTCTTGAGGCAAGGGAAGAGATTCATCTAGAAAATTAATAGAAAGTAGGCAAGCCCCTACACGTAGCCATCCTGTTGCTACAGTAAATTACGACACTGCTAAAGGCTTTTTATAAAATTAGATACCTCAGTAGCAAGAAAGAAATGAAGCCCTGTCTCATTTATCAGAAGGATCAGTGGTAACTGAAATAATTCTATCCTGAGAGAGGATTAGATTCTAAACCTTCCCAAAAATGTCATTTTAAATGAAAAAGCCCATTGGAGTTGCTGCTTCATGCTGGAGCCTGTGCCTGCCTGGGAGATGTGTCCTAATGATAGGCATCTTGCCTGCCCGTTCCTGCACATGTTAAGGAGGTGATGTCTTTCTTACCCACCTCTCCTGTGCAGGCTAGATGACAGCTAATCGCCAGCAGCTCAGAACGGGGAGCAGCCTAGCTGGTTGGAACTAGTTTAAAATGACACAAATAGCTTCCTTATCACATATCTTAGCGGGTTTGTGGATCCCTGAACAGATACCCGAGGAAAAATAACTGGTATAATTCAACTACTCAGCTCCCTCCTTAAGGAATGTATCACCCCATCTTGATTTAATTAAATTCCAGAGAAGATTTCTGTCCTGATGTTCCCCTCCCCCCAGGCCACCGAGCCTCAGGTCCACTGGCTCACTGGAATTTGGCTTAGGTGCCTGACTTGCCTAGACTAGAACAACTGAGCCCTCTTAGATTGCTTGATGACTGCTACTCTTTCTTCTTTCTCAAAAGAGGGTTTACTTAATCTGCTTGCCTCCTCTGTTCTATTTGCTGGCAGGATGTACTTGACAACGAGGCCCACAGCACAGCCTGGGGCAGGGATGGACCACTCCTGCACTAATGGGTTTTGTGCCTTTTCTTGAAAAACATCCAGGAAGCCTTCTTCTGCCTCTTGTCACAGCTTTCTGTTTGAAAAAAAAAAAAAAAATGACAGTAAAGGGGACCCACGTGCAGAAACTGCAGATAGAGAGCCAGTCAGCTAGAAGAGAGCTCAGACATAGCCAGGGCAGCTTCTGGATTTGAGAATGGAGACTCAGGACAGCTTGCAGTGCATGGCCAGGACAGAGAGCGTTACAATGGCCCCATCAGATTGCACTCTTCCCTTGCTGGCATCCTTTTGCATTTCCCAAGCATTCCCTTGGAATGCTTATCAGCGCCAGCCTTCTTCATGAGAAGTCGTCCTTAGCTGTATGCAGCAGCCACATGGAGGCTAAGAAGGTCCTGGCAACCGCTCCCGCTGAGCCCTTGGTTGCCAGCTACCAGCAGCTGGCCAGCTAAGGGAGCCGGTACTCTTGGTAGCTGATCTTTCTTGACGATGCCTTATGGAACAAAGACGGGTGGCCCCAACTTGTCTCTGCTCAAAATGAAGAATTACAAGCAAACAGATGGCGACTGTCGTTTGAAACCACTTTGAGTTAGGACATTTTGATATATCCCAATCGGTAGCCAACATGCTACTAGATTGTCCCCACATCTGCTGTCGGTGGTCTATCTGTAAACTTGGCTATGCTGGGCCTTCCCAGTGCTAGTCCCTCACTTAGGATAGTAGCAGATGATCGTGTTTAACAGGACCCCTCGGACTCAGCAGTGCTTGGCTCCTCACATGCTCTTGATAAATGTCTCTGAACGAGTGTGTGGGTGAGTGCGTGGGTGGATGGATGGGTGCATGAATGGATGCATAAGAAAAGACACACAAGTTCGAGTCACTTAGACCTAAGAGCCTGATCTCTGGCTCTTCATCTAGCAACATCACCACAGGCCCAGTATTGCGATACTCTCATAAAGTGACTATCTGGAGAATGTGTCCTTGATGTTTGACACATCTCCAGCCTATCATCACAGACATGGTCTCTTGTTGGTACTCAGGGTAACCATCATGGGTATTAAATAAGTATACTGATGAGACAAGTATCACACTCAACTTATTGTATATATATTAATCCAATCCTTTCTGACGGGTACTGTCATTATTACTGTATTTACTTATTGAATCGTGCATGTGTGTATAGTACAAGTGTGTGCAGATGTGAACAGATGTGTGTGCACATGGGTGGAGATGGGCAGAGGGTGACTTTGAATGTTATTCCTCCTCCAGTGCCATATCCCATGTTTTTGGATGCAGGATCTCTCACTGGCCTGGGGGTTACCTATTTATTAAGCCCCAGAGATTCATCTATCTCTGCCTGCCCAGACCTAAGATTCACCACCATGCCTGGCTTATTATTTGGCTTCTAGGGACCAAACTCAGGTCATCATGCTTGGGTGGTAAGCACTTTATTGACTGAGTTACCTCCTCAGCCTAGGTACTATTATTTTTAGTACAGAATGTTGAGACTAGAAGAGACTTAGCTACTTGCCTTATAGAATGGTCAAATCATGCTGCCAGACACAACAAGATGCCCCTGGAGGTGGGAGAGGACCCCTCTTCCTGACTCAGACACTGAGCCCTCATTTACCAGGCATATTAGTGCTAGGTGCTGTCATCTGTCTCGGCTCTTGTTTATTTTGTCATTGCCCAGAGGAAGAAGAGGATGTGATCATGGGGCTCCTAGCACAGGGACCATCCTATTATCTTAGGCTGGGTGGCATGAATGTGTGTGTGTGTATGTGTGTGTGTGTGTGTGAGAGAGAGAGAGAGAGAGAGAGAGAGAGAGAATACAGAGAGGCCCAGCCCCATTATGGGCTCTCTTGCTCTCTGACCAAGTGCAGGGTCTAGGTGGAGGGGAGATTTGGCACCACTGCACAAGACTCTCAATTCTGGTAGAAGCTGCCCAACTCATGTCATATCCTGTTCCATTCAGTGATGTGGACAGCTACCAGGCAGCCAGTGAGATAGATCTGGGCATTTTGCTGGGTGACAGACACCTTTTTCTCTGATCACCAGTGACTCTAAGTAAGGGAAGCCAAAGTCCCCTAGGGATTGCCATGCATTGACTTCAATAGAAGTATGAAACTCAGACTTTCCTTCCATGACAAGGAAGCAAAGACAACCTCCCTGGTAGTGCAACCTCCCGGGAGAGCAAATCCTCTTGCTCAGTTTCCGGAGGAAAAGGGGGGAGGACAGGGTCGTGCCAGCCTCACAGGTGTCATTTCAGGCACAAGAGAGGGCACTGGGTGAGTGTGACCATTCTCTGTCCTGTGCCTGGGGCCTTCCTAGCAGCAATAACATTACTGGAGAGCCCAGCATTATCTACAAGGACTGTTTTGCCTGTTAGGAATAGGTTAAAGATCAGATCCCAAGTTGCCCCGCTGGCACAGGGGCTTCCAGTGATTTCTAAAGCCTGGGAACTGAAGTTCTCTGCTGGGCTAACATTAGCAAGTCTTAAGAATCCTTCTTTTAATACTTTTTTTTTTAACAAATTGTTTTAAAAAAAATCAAATCTTTTACATTTTTTTTTGTTTGTTTGTTTTTTTTTTGTTTTGTTTTGTTTTGTTTTTGTCCTATTCAGAAGTGTGTGGTGGGCCAGTCAGCAGCTCAGCTTGACCAGGGAATGGGTAAGGACTACTTTGCTTTTGTTTATGATAAGAGATACCGAGACAGGGCCTCTTAAGGGAGCCCACTCTGGTGCGGTCCCACTGTCTGTGACCCAGGGAACCCGCTCTGCTGCAGCCTGGCCTTCCTTACCCAGTGTCTGCAACATCACACTGCTCATGGCATAACCAAGGAATGCAGACTCTCTCAGGCCCTCAGCAGCCCACAGGGCAGAAGTGGAGGGAACACTGTCCCCTGCCTGGAAGCAGCCTGCCGTGTGTCTGCTTTTCTCTGTTCCTCCCTTAGGAAGATCTGGGGAAGAGGGAGGAGGGCTGAAGATGCTTCCCCTCCCTGGTTCTTCCCCCAGGGAAGCCATGGTTTGGGAGGGACTGGAGGCACCATTGAGCTATACCCCCTGTTACCACAGCCCATGTTGCCCAGGCTAGCCTCCAATTCCTGGCATCAGGCGACCCTTCTTCCCCAGTTTCCTACTAGCGGAGACTGTAGAGGGTCACCACTCTGCCTAGTTTGATCATTGTTGACTTCCAGCTCCCATGAGATGAGCTCTAATGTGGCTGCTTTTCTAAAGTTCCCCGGTGCTTCTCTACTTTTCAGGTAAGTCTCAAAAGATTTCTCTCCTTCCAAACAGGTCTCCACACTACCTATTATCTCCTCTTATAAACAGCACGTTCAGGGTTCCATATATGGCCCAGAGATGAAAAACTTGCCTAACGTCAGCAGGTCTCTGTTGGGTTCAGTTCCCAGGAGCACCATGGATGCCACCACCACCCTCTCTTACCTCCCACCCCTGCCAAATAGCACTTCTGTTTTGCTTTCAGTGGGACACAGTTACTCCAAACAGAAACTACATCTCCCAGGTGCCTTTGCAAGCAGGGGAAGCTTGCGCACTAACTTCTACCCAGCAGACTGTAAAGGAACGTTCCTTTTCTCTTGCTTTCTGCCGATTAAGAGGTAAATGTGATGGGTGCAGATTGGGCAACTATTCTGTACTTTGATGTACAAGTTAAAACCGGCAGAAGAAGAAAAGGACATCACAAAGCTGTCGTTTCAATGTAGACTGCCTGTTCTTAGACAATTATAGAAGGAAATAAATTCATATAAAAGCCCTTGTTACTTTTTTTTTTTCCACCCTCAGCCAGATCTAAGCCTGCCTTCCCTCAACAGCAGTCAAGGCACAGATGTTAAAGATGGAGGCCCTGTTTTGGCAAATGCTGTCTGCTGTGTGTGTGTGTACATTCATGGGAAGCACTAAGTTGAACCTAGGGCTTCGTGCAGGGGAGGCAAACGCTTTACTGCGGAGCTAAATTCCTAACCTTGGATACATCTTTTAAGGAACAGAGGCAATCCATAGGCCCAGCAGATTCAGTCTCAGGATGATGCAGATCCTGAGATCACACAGGGTATGGTGGGACATTTCAGCCAGAACCATAGCAATGGAAAATTCATTCACCTTCAGCTTAAGTGGCATGTCTGCTATCTCATTGGGGCATGTGGCTTCCTTAAGAAGGATATAGAGTTCCAAAAACGTGGTAAGACTGACATCAAATATACATACATTTATTGTCTGTAATATCCTGATTTTATGGAAGGTCAAGTCCCCACAACAAGCTCTCTCAGCAACAGCCAATGTCACCACCATTGACCAAAGTTAGAAAATATATTTCACCCATTTATACCAATAGGTTTCTGAAACAGTCGCGTGGGAATCATGTAACACCAGGGACAACTTGAAGGCCTTGGCCATTAGTAGTGCTTCTGTCATAGACTCCCAGTTCAGGTCTGAGAGCAATCCAGCCACTAATGCAGGCTTATGACTATGCTGCTACACTCGTATGTGAATGAGGGAATTAGCGGTCATGGCTTCTGGGGCTGCGGCAACAGCCTCGACACTCACTCTATTTGCAATGTGTCTTACTACCAGTGATGGTCTCCAGTTCATATGTGTGATGCAAACAGGTTATGGTGGGGAGCAGGGCTGTAAACTTCAGAAGTTTATCACCACCGTCTTGGCACTGTTCTGGTGGATCCTGTGTTCTGTAAGAGGCTAATCACCTACTCCAGCTTCACATGTGTTTGTTGGGGACAACTGGGAAGAGGGATAGCATCTCTGCTCTTAAATCCTCCATGCAGTCAGGGAGTTACCAGCCATACACAAGCACAGCATACAACAGGGCCTGAAGGTCAGAAAAGGGAAAGGCGTGGCCTGAGCTTGGTTTGACTTAGTACAAATTCATTGGGTTAGGTCTTGAAGCATAGGAAAGTTTTATTATTCAAGCCCCTTTTTTGGTGACTGTTTTTTTTTTTTCTTCCCCTTGTTAAGACAAAAAATAATTTTGGTATTAAAATTTTAGAAAATGTGAAGGCTGGAGAGACATCTTAGCAGTGAAGAGCGTGTGCTGCCCTTCCAGAAGACCGGAGTTTGGTTCCCAGTATCCCTCACAATCACCAATACTACTCCAGCTTTGAAGGCTCTGATGCCCTCTTCTGGCCTCAGTGGGTAACTGCATGCACAGACACATGCACACAAAACAAACAAAAAAGTAAGAAAAAAAACAAATAAAAAAAATCCACCACCAACAACAACAAAACAAAAACAACAAATATTTGTAACTGGGACATGAAGAAGTGGCCGGAAAGAAAAGAAAGTACATACATGACTCCAGTGCCTAGAAATGACTTTTCATCAACATGACTTTGCCAAGGAGAGTTTCTGCTTTTTATCCATGTACTGTTCACTGCATGGTTCTTGTTCTTTTTCATGACTAGGTTTGTGACCTGTATTTTTCATTCATGGTGAGTCATTGCCGGGTGTGGAGAGACTAGCAGGTGAGTGGAGAAGGGGGCAAAAGGTGTGTGGGTGACAGGCTTGTCAAGGACAGAGCCCTCAGATGATTGGACACTGGAGAGCCCCGGAAGGCCTGGGGCAGGGACTGTTTTGTTAGGGACCCAGATGCACACCCTCCTGCATTTAGCAGATGCTGCTAGCTCTGGAGCAGGGCAGTGAGATAACTAATATTGCACCAAGGATCATGGTACATGATGGGTGACAGAGGGTCACTGGGGCTTCCCGTGACCCTCAAGAGGGCAGGTAAGGAAGTGAGAATGAGGAGATTGGGGAGGAGAAAGGACATGGGTGAATGGACACACAGACTTGGTTTGTGGAACTGCTCAGATATTGTGATTCCAGATTCCCAAACTAAGAATCTTCAGAGGCTTTGAGTTGTAAATGCTGTCATCTCCTCTTTGGCTTTTAGATCTTCTCTGAGATTATGTCAGACAAACTGACATTACAACTTCAAGGCAAAGTTACAACATGCTTCTTTCAATTCTCATCTCCAGTATCCATGCCTCCCTGCTCCCCCACAACCTACCAACTTTGCTCCTTAAGGATTTGTTTCCCTTGGTAATGCTGCAGAGTGGACACAGTCCGGAACCACCAGACTAATGTGAATGGGCTCCAATACACATATCAACAATGTATAACCTGGAAGTGGCAATGTGGACAGGGATGGGCTGAGAGATACTCATACTAACTTTGTTTTAGCAGCAACAGCCTCAGTTTAGGATTGTAACCTTGTTAAGAGTCGACTGTGGTCAGGCCCCTGCGTCTTCTCAGAGCCTTCCTTGCCACTTTCTTAGATACTGGTTGCCAGCATCACTAGAGCTGGAAGACATCAGAGTAGGAACATCTGTTCTTGGGCTGCCAAACAAAGGCAAGAGCCATAGGCCACAGGACACAAACAGCTGACATATGTTCTTTCCCATTCTAGAGCCTGGAAGGCTCAGATGGAGGAATAAGCAGGACTGGTTTCTTCTGAGGCCTCTCTCCTTGGCTTAGGGCCTGGCCCTTCTTGAAGAATTCTTGCATAGTATTACACATACACACACACACACACATACACAGAGACAGACAGACAGAGAGAGAGAGAGAGAAGACAGAGAGAGAGAGAGAGAGAGAGAGAGAGAGAGAGAGAGAGAGAGAGAGAATCTTTGTGTGCCTAAGTTTCCTCCTCTGAAAAGATCTGTCACATTGGATAGGTCTCAGCCAGGTTTCATTTCAAAATGCGTATCTTCTTTTACAGACCCTGCCTACAACTACAGAAGGGTTCCGAGGTGCTGGGGTTGAGACTTGAATGTGTGGATTGAGATGGGGGAGAGAGGACACAATCATCTAGTGACAGGGAGTACTTACACAGCAGTGTATCAGGCTTCTCAGAGGGTGCAGACCAGAAAGAAACATAATAACCTAGTAGGCCACAATCACCTCTATAAGGACCAACCTGTCAGGAGAAAGGCCTTCTACTGGAACTATGTGCACCCCCACAACAGAGCTGTGAGCATGCAGCCTGTCTCTAGGATACAGAATGTCGGTCACCTCAAACCCATGTAATTCATTCTCTATGCTGAAGCCACTCCCCAGTGTTGATTCTCACTGCTTTCTCCATCACCCACCCTCTGGTCCTCAGAGGGCCCAGCCAGGGGCAGGACCATGGTGACAGGCGATTATGCAGCCCCATGTATTCAGAATTCAAAATAAACCCATCAAAACATTTGCTCTTACTTTTAACCCCATTGTGCCCCGAGTGGAAATGTTGAGACTCGCAGCAGAGACGATGAATACAGCAGACAAAAGTCTTCCCACAGCCCATAGTCCCTTAAACAATCTAATCCCATTGAAGAGATTTATGCCTGACCTGGGGGACTGTGCTGGGGAGCTGGGCTCCTGCGGGTGGCCCCCTCCCTGTATCACCAGGCTTTCCAGAGACCAGCTGCCTGTTGCCATAGTGATTTGGTTATAGAAGGGCAATGCACCCAACCTGGGTGCTTTTTTTTTTTTTTTTTTTTCCACATGCTTATTAAAAGAAAGGAGAAAGTTTCCATTAAACTCTCTGGGTTGATTACATTTGGGAACTTAATAACGGTTGGATTCAAAGAGTTCCCATTGAACTGACCCCGGCAGGACTCCGAGTTCACCAGGGGAACAAACACTCCGATGTGGCTTGGCATCTTAACCCTATTTAACATTTTAATTAAGAAAGGAAAATTTGGTGTCATTTGCTTTTCTGCTGTCTCCAGGAGCGGCAGGGGACTAGCCTGAGAATTCCCCCAAGAGTAGGGCGGAAAGAAATACATTAGCTAATTAGAGATGATGCAGGCATTGCTTGGTCATTTTGTTGGCCAACTTTTCAGTTGCCCTCTCTTTCTAGAAGTATTCCTTAAAGGGGGAGAGGGGACATAAGTATAGCTTCTTTTTCTTCATTTTTAAAAAATACCCTGTTAATTGAGAGTTGGATTATTGCTTGAGTGTTTCCTCCACACAGCCAGAGAAAGGCGGGAAGCATGAAGCTCCAGCCCCCTCCTGGGAGATGCCCGGAGCTTAGAAACTGTAGAAAACTTGTCCTCAGACCCTCATTTCATAACCACCAAAACTCATCATTTCATTAGCATTTCTTTCCTTCTAGCCAGGCAGGCACCCTGGGATGAGTGTTAGCATGACCGGGTTAAGAAGAAAATACTATCTTCCGGGTTTGCAAATGAGCTTGTGATGGGGTTTGAAACAGTCCAAGACCGGGGCAAGCAAGCTCAGGGGATCCCAGAAGTGTCTGGTGGGTCCTGTCTACACTCAGCCAGGCTACTGGGTTAGCAGAAATACTGATTGCATGACAGGGTGGAAGAGAGTTTTATCATACTTCCAAACCCAAATCCCAACAAGCAGAGGTTTCTCTGTATTTTGTTTTGCTTTGTTTGAAGGCCTCCATCCCCCACCATGTTCCCTGTTCATTCCTCCACCTACCATCCCTTCATCCTATCCTAGTGTTGAGCCCCAGTTTGCATCCTGGGACCCCTCCTGCCCTATCTAGCCTGCTATCTCAGAGGGGCTCCAGGGAAAGCAACACCCCAGCACCCCAAATCCCCGGACCTGAAAGGGATGAAGAGGAACTGAAGTCTGTGTTAATTGCATTACGAAGCTTTCTCTAATGAAATGGTGGCTCTCTCCATA
Organism: Phodopus roborovskii; assembly: GCF_943737965.1. NCBI lineage: Eukaryota > Metazoa > Chordata > Mammalia > Rodentia > Cricetidae > Phodopus > Phodopus roborovskii. The sequence goes on from NW_026126480.1 coordinate 38,705,791, forward strand.
GCAACGGTGATTAGTGCAAGCAGAATGGTGGGTGCTCCAGAGCCTGACTGCCTGGGCAGTGAGTGCTGCTTTACAGAACAGTTCAGTTCAGAAAGAAGCTTATTGTGCACATTTTGCCTAAGCTGACTGCTCAGGTCACATTCCCTAAAGCCTTCTCTCCTTCCCAGCTGGGGCAGGTCACAGACGTGTGACCCTGGGTTGGGGGTGGACATAGCTGGACCGAGCTGAGGTCCAGGGACAGAGAAAAAAGCTCTGCTCCTGTTTAGGGGAGTAATTCCCCAGTATTTGTAGCTTGCTTCTGATAAACTGTCTCCATAGAAGTGCCATGCTCCCTTACCTAGCTTTTAAAATGCCCCAATATGGGCAGAGAGGAGCAGGTAGACCCCTTCCCAACCCATGTCTTATACATTATAGAGCAAGTGGTTTTCCAAGTTGTAGAGAAGAGAAATGAACACCCCCCCCAGATGAAAGCAGACAGATATGAAATCACGGTTCTGCCAGGTGTGATGGCTAAAACTGAACACTGGAGGCAGTATTCTGGCTTCTTGGGGAGGTGGCATCCTGGACTGCCCCCACCAAGGTAAAGCAAAGCAGGAAAACTGACATCATCCATAAGCATGGTGCTGAACACATAGCACATATAGCGCCCCCCCCCAAATCTGGGCTACACCCTGATCAAGGTTGTACCTCTGATGCTGGGGCTCGGGTTCTCAAAACACTGTAATAGAGTGTGGCTGTAACACCTAGATTCAGGATTACACACATCTGAACTATGTACTTAGCCTATCATAGAGTCTTCTGGTATGTTTCTGGTCTGGAATCTGAAGACTTGGGTCTGAACTCTGTCCCAGCCACTCAGTTGAGAGTCTTATCACCAAGTGATCAAATGGTTCCAGGCTTTAGTTTCCCATTTGAAACAAGAGTACCTGCCTCTTTGGATGGTAGAAAAAAACTAAGTAAAGCACTTACAAAAACGGTCAATGGGCTGAGGGAAATGGCTCTGTTGGTGAGGTGTCTGCCACACAAACCTGAGGACCTGAGTTCAGATCCCCAGAACTCCCACAAAAAGTTGAGCCTGGAAGCGTGGCTCTGTAACTCCAGTGTTAGGGGCTCAGAGGTAAGAGGATGCTTGAAGCTCATTGGCACACTAGGCTATCAGAATCAATGAGCATCAGATTCAGTAGACAGTAATTGAGAATTACACCTGACACCAACCTCTGGCTTCCATAAACATATGCATGCATATCTGAATGCATACACACACACACACACAGCTCAAAAGCAGTAATTACTATTATCACACAGACTGGTGCTCTGTTAAATTTGCAGAGCCTTCTAGGACACAAAAGGGAAGCCATTACAATTCTGCCGGCTCTGGTTTTGCCTCAGAGAGGGAGGCCAAAGCTCTCTTCCCTAAGTACATCCAGGCCAAGCAGAAAAGGCATTTCTGGCTAGAAATGCAACCAAGAGTGGCTAGCACTAGTAGCTAGGGAGATGGCTTAGCAGCTAAAGTGCTTGCCATCAAGCAAGGGGACTATGTTTCAGAACTCACATAAATGCTGGATCGATGGGGTAACCTGTCTGGAATGCCAGCTTCCAAAGTAGAATGGAGGGTCCCTGGAACAAGCAGGCTATCGAGACTAGCCATATTACCAGGCTCTAGGTTTGAATGAGAGACCTTGCCTCAGAAGAATAAAATGGAAGAGCAACTGAGGACAATTCGTGACATAAATCTCAGGCTTTAGTATACACAGGCACACATGTAGATACATGCTCATACCGACACACAGGTGTGCCTCCACACATGCAAACACACAAACACATGAAAAGAAGAAAAAGAAAAGATGCCCAAGCTTCAAAATGCAGCCTTGAGGAGCAGAGTACTTAGGGTATGAGAAGAGCAGAAAGTCCCTAGTAGACTATCCACCAGGGAGCTAATGGATCAAAGCAGTACCAGGAGCGAAAATGGCTGTGCAAGGCCAGAGCAGGCCAGGCAGGCAAACTTCCCAGGGATGCTCACTTCTATTTTCATTAATGAAGCTGAAAAGATAGCATACTTAAAAGCACTCAAAATGCTTAGATTTCTGTAGGAAATAAAAATGCTATTTATGCTGGCATGAAGTATAATTTTTCATACTTCCAAATGTGTTGGGAAAAAACTGGATGAAGGCCTTGAGTCAAGATATTTATAATGCCAAGGAATTTGTACACCACTATGATTTGTTTTCTCTTTTAGAAAATGATTCATTTATATCATTGTTATGCTAGAAATACTATTACTGAGATTTTTCAACCCTAAGAGAAGACTCCAAGTTCTAAATAATACATAGATCTGTAAGTGAAGAGTCGGGTAATTATGTTCAGTGTGCAGGCCTATTATCTGGGCATTTAATGTGAAGATGTAAAATCTCTGCAAGGACCAGTCTGTAAAGACTGCAGTGCAGACACTCCCTAAACAGCCATCGACACTCTTGAAGTATGGAACTCAAGTGTGAGCCAAGAACCAACAGCATCAGCTGCCCCCAGGTGCTTGCTAGATGAAAAAAATGTATTGGAATCTTGCCATTCTAACAAGCACATAGATGAGCTCCAGCACACACATGGCACACACACACACACACACACAGACACACACACACACACACACACACACACAGGTACACATACATAACATAAACTTTTTAAAAAGAGGGTAGGGAAGTCATGTTTTCCTTTAAGAGCAAAATAGACGTTTCGTGCAGCACTTTAGAATTTAACCACCTGACCACTGCAAGGGAGTCTGGGAAATAGTCTTTCACTGAGTGACCTTGTTTGTGTCTTTTAGCCTATTTGGATTGTGTGGACCATTTTCTTTCATCCAAATAGGAATTGAGATGATGTGGTGCCCACGTTTGTAATATCAGCACTTAGGAGGCTAAGGTAGGTAGATGCCCATGAGTTTGGGGACACCCTGATCTTTACATAGTGAGTTCCAGGCTAGCTTGGACTACAAAGGGAGACCTTGTCTCAAAGAAACAAAGTAAGGGCAGGTAAGGTGACTCAGTGGATCAAGGTATTTGTGGTGCAAGCCTGAAATCTAAGTTTAATCCTTGGAACCCATATAGAGGGTGGAAGGATCAAACCCACTGTGGCCTCCACATTGCTTGTCTTGGCACACATGCCACACATATACATCATATACACACAATGATAATAATAATGTTAATATAGGAATAAAATTTAAAAATAATCAAAATGGATTAAAACTTGGGCTAGAGAGACGGCTCAGCTGTTAAAGGCTAAGCATGCATTCAAAAAAAAATTAAAAACTCATCAAAGATTTTTAAATATATGGGTTCACGATTATGTTCATATAGACAGAGGTGTGTGTGTGTGTGTGTGTGTGTGTGTGTGTGTGTGTAGGAGCCAGTGTGTAGGAGCCAGTGTGTAGGAGTGCCTAACTGGTCACTTTCAGAGAATGCGAAATAAATTCATCATGATGAAAATTTAGTTCATACGTGGAAAGAAATATATATATCTTTTATTTCCTATATTCTCTGCACCTAAAGATACACAAATAGGACAAGAGATTGACCTTGGGATCATTCTGACCAATAAGTGATGACATCAGAATATTATTGTTTTACAATACAGTAAATCAATGGACCTGCTGAGAGTATTAAAGGCTCTTCTATCACAGAAGCAGAGTGCCTCCTGTAACCAAGTCAAAGGGTGAGTTCCGGGGTTATAGATGTGAGCTACCATGACCAGCTTACATGGCAATCGCTTCACTCTCTGCCGTCTTCCTAGACTGTCTTGTGGCTTTTGAGACAGTGTCTCACTCTGTGGCTCAGTTTGGCCTCAAATTCATAATACTTCTGCATCAGCTCTCCCAAGTGTTGAGATTATAAGCACATTTGCTATACACTCAGCTGGTGTCTCCATTTTCATCCTGGAAAGTGAATCCTCTCGTTTCTGGTATGGGAGATCATGGCAGCTGCTCGGGGTCCTTCAAGCCAGCCACAACCATTCTCGGATACCATTTGCTTGCATCTGTTTCTGCACTCAGAGACCTTCTGTGTGAGGTCACACAGCAGCACCTAGTACTTCCCTACAGAGCAGCTAAATTATACTGCTCCCTTCTCCCTGTACCTGTCCTGAGCTTTTGCCTCTAAAGGGGCCAGGTCTCCATTCCTTCTGCCTGGATTGCCTGGCCTGCTTTCATCTCTAAACTCAACTTCAGGGCCAACTCTCCTCTCAGGGTCCCTCTCTGCCTTCTTTCTGGGAATACCAACCATCTTGCCTGTACTCTCAGAGTAATCTGCATTCCATCTCACTGTCTTGAGTCCATCCCCTGAGATGGGGCACTTAAAAGGAGCAGACATGGGGACCCTGCATCACCAATGAGTCCCTGTATTGAGGGACTCATGATTGCATTCACTCAGTGTGTGTTTTTTGTCACTACTTCGACAAGGCCCTTCCAGGTCACCCTATCCAAAATGTCTCTCACACTACAAGCACCTTCTAGCAGCCTTATTTATGTACCCCTTCGGTGTAAATGGCTTGGTTCCCCCAGCACTCAACACTAGATTGTATTGCTCATCCCAGTGGCAAAGACCGTATCTGGCACAACAGATGCTCAGACAGTTGTTAGGTGAATGTGTCAATAAAGTAATGAATGTAAGGCAAGCATGGTGAGATGCGCTATCACTACCAGCTATTTGGGAGGCTAAGGCAGGACTATATCTTGAGCTGCTGAGTCTTGAGGCAAGCCTAGGCCATGTAGCAAGACACCATCCCAAAACAATAGTAAAAGGAAAACACTGAAAAGAGGACCACACATACATAACCATGTACATGTAATAAACTTTTTCAAACAGGGAAACAGATGAATGGATCAGGTATGTGTACTTAGATTTTTTGCACAGTGCTTACAGAAAACAAAGAACAGGTTGAGAGCCCTGGCTCCTAAGAGAGGTGTCGGTCTGCATCACAGAGGTGTACTAGGTTAGTGTTAGGGCTGTTTGTCCATCATGTGACCAGCCCCATCTTGCCAGCCAGCTGGAAATGACACGCCTCTACTGGACAATATGTACTCATCTCTGGTCCAACTGCTCTTGACTATCTCAGTAGCATCAAAGAAAAGGCACATTCCTGAAAAAGTTGTAAAGAGGCCATAGAAGAGCAAGTTAATGGACACAATGAAATTGCCAGTTACTATTTAGCTGCATTTCAACAGCACCCTGTCCCAGACACTATCAAAGAGTCCCTGGGCATGAGAAATACAAGAGAAAGTGGAATCCAATGACTAAAGCCTCTCAGTGGGGTTGGAGCTCTCTTTTGCATTTGCAGGGGCTGGCTGGCAAGGCTTCCCCTCCCTCAAGATCTCTGATAGATGCAGGTGGACTTTTCCCCGGGTGAACTGTGGTCAGAAAGTGCTCCAATAGCTTTGACTCTCCATTGCTAGAATCTTTTGCCATACATGAACTTAAGAAGAAAAATCTGAATTAAGTGGAGGCTATGCTGAGCCCTTTTAAGCATGCTTTGTTGTTGTTGTTGGTGGTGGTATGTAAAGTCCAAACCCAAAACAGGCCTACATACTCATAAGTACCAATTTCCACACACTCATTAGGTCAGGAATTCATTATGCAAAGTAATTGTTCTACCAACAGCCAAATGTCCCCAGACAGCTCCTCCTCAATGTACCCTTCCCTGCTCAAAGGTTTACCCCGCTATTGCTTGTAGAATTTTACATTTGGTCCAGACGAACAGATGAACATAAAGGTCCCTTCCTTGGCCCACATGTCCACACGCTGCCTATGTACCTATGAACCTCACAATCACCTTCTGGTCTCCCAGCTTCCAGTGACCATACAGGCAGGCAGAACAAAGGACACGCCCCTTGGAGATGATCCTTAGTAACTGCACATCTGAAAGCAAACAAATTGGTACTTCCCTAGGGTTATAAAGCAAAATTCTTTTAAATGCCTTAAATTTACAACTTTCCTTTCTGGGTGTTTCCGATATTCTTAATGCGTGAAAAACCTATAAAATTCAATGTGGTCTAGTTTGGTCTCGCTTCTTGGGAATGCTTCCTAGACATTCCCCAGTGCTGTGTCAATGAGGAGCAAACCCAGTGTGGGTCCTGGATGATGCTGGGATTTGAGCACTCATATGACGCACAGGATTCTCAATAGGCCCAGTTTTATGCTTGCTTGATGGACATCCTCAGGCATCATTCTCACAGTGTCGGTGGAGAAATATTCCAGTGAGGATCAAGAAAGACGGAGGGGAGAGAGACAGCTGGGGTGGACATTATGGGGTGCAAGGAAGGGTGAAAGGTAAGCCTGCCAGGATGGGTGGCTTAACCCTCACTGGATAGACAGTAAGGACTACCTGAGTATAGAGGACATCCTGGGCAAACAGCCTTGTAGCATCTCTGCACTGTGTTTGGGAAGACTGGAAGATGACTGGTAAAATCCATATCCCAGAGAATAAGGGTGCCCTGACCCAGCAAGGCTGGAAGAATAGAGGGCGCTGAAAAGGAGGAGGCCTGTTGTGGAATATTCCTTAACCCTGTGTGAAGATGTGTCACTGTGATTGGTTTAATAAAGAGCTGAATGGCCAATAGCTAAGCTGGAAGAGGTTAGGTGGGACTTCTGGGGACAGAGAGGTCTCGGGGAAGAAGAAAGGTAGTCGCCAGCTAGAGGCAGAATAAGCAGGACATGCAGGAGGAGACGTAAAGGCCACGAGCCAGGTGGCAGCATGTAAATTAATAGAAATGGGTTAATTTGAGTTATAAGAGCTAGTTAGAAATAAGCCTAAGCTAAGGCCGAGCTTTCATAATCAATAAGAAGTCTCTGTGCCGTTATTTGGGAGCTGGCAGTATAAGGGAATGCCTGCTACAGATGCTACTGCATTCCACTTGGGATGGCAACTGAGTTGTGACCAGAAGAAATAACTACTCTGTGAAGATCGCCCCTCACAATATCCTGAGCAGCAGAAGGAAGAATGCATTCAAATCTACTCAAGTCTGGAGAAAGGCAAAACCATAAAAATTATAATTGATATTTAAAACATAGCCCCAGTGAGACCTAAAAGAAAGGCATTTCCATGAACAGTCAGAAGTCCCCAAAAAAAAAAAAAAAAAAAAAGCAAGGAAGGTCCTTCTGCCCCCTGGTGGCTTTTAGAAAAAAAGTAGTCTCCTCTCTGTACCCAAAGTCAACTGAGTCAGGACCTGTCTGAACAATGAAGGTGGAAAACCTCCTCCCCACAGCAGCTCATTCAGTTGAGGCTGGAGACACTGCTCCTTTTATCTGGTCAGTGGCAGCTGCCTAGGCTCTAGCTCAGCTCCCAAGGAGAGTTGGAATGGTAGCCAGTTTGTACCCTGTAAGCAGAGCGTTGGTGGATATGCCAATGGCCAGCTGCCCCAGAGGCTGGACACCCAGCTCAGCACGTAGCTGGCCTCTCACATGGAATGAGGCTACAGCAAACTGCTTTTCAATACAGAAATACCCTCCTGGGACACCAGTTACAAACCCGTTTTTTCCCAGGTTCATCCTGAACCTCTCTCTGCCACCCACTTACATAGCATTCTATGGCACCACACAATGACACTCTTTCTCCATTCCAAAAAGTGTGTCTGATTTCCTGACCTATTTAATATAGCTCTCAGCTAACCTGGGCGGCTCAGTGAAACGCTAATTTTAAGCTGCAATGGCTCCTCCAGAATATGCAGACAAGAAGGAGAAAGAAAACAAGAGGAGGGGTGGGGTGGGGGTAGGGTCAAGCTGGAAACAGGCACAGGCATTTTCAGTTCAAATACAGCAACCTGCTGAGCAAGGCAATCCCACAGCCCATGAAATGGAGGCTGATTTTCCAGACAGCCTGTTGGTTGGTTTTGTTTCCAACAAAACAAACAAAAATATGCATAACTGTATGAGGCCTTGAGCTCATTTTTCCCCCAGCCCCATTATGCCACAGGGATCCAGAACAGGGTGCCCCTGGAGGAAGGCTCTGCCTGGCTTCCTTTGAATAATTGTTTATGCATGTTCTATTAAGGGAAGGCAGCCATCAAGTAAGTCCTTACCATTCTAACACTGGTCTGTTCTTTGTGAAGGGCCATTTGAAATGGATACTAATTACATGGTCTCCAAGACCTGTTTCAGTCTTGTGAACTTGCAGATAACTGTAATTATCCAGTAACAGAAGCTTCTTATTTCTTAAATGGCTTTGAATGACAATATTTAAATGGCACTGGGTGTTTCTTAGGTTAATGTGAATGCATTTTAACCATTTCCTTTAACTATCTGATTAGCCTGAAGTAGCTTGAAAGGACCCAGTGCTCAGGGGCTGTTTGAAATAATCAGAGTTTACATGATTTCTTTTTGTTCTTTTGTTTTTAGTAAAACAGTTGGAGAAATGGGTCAGTGGTTAAGAGCACATGATGCTTTTGCACAGGACCTGGGTTCTCTTTCCAGGACAACAGCCAATCACCTCTAACTCCAGTTCAGGAGCTCCAATGCTCTTTCCTGGCATCCATGGGCACTGCATGCACATGGTGAAAATACACACTAAGGCACACACAAATACTCATACAATGACCCCAAATTTTAAAAACACTTCATTTAGGGGCTAAGGAAAACAGCTCAGTTAGTAGAGTACTTAGCTTGCATATACAAAGCCCTGGGTGTTATTATCGGCATAGCGTAAAGGAGATGAGATGTACGCAACTTTAGCCCCAACACTGGGGAAGTTGAAATGAAATTTTAAAAGGGGATGGACTAGAGTAAAGGTTCATCGGAGAAGAGGACTTACTGCTCTTGCAGAAGATCCAGGTTCGATTCCCAGCACCTTCATGGCAAACTACAATTCTTTAACTCCAGTCTCGGGGAATCTAATGCCCATTTTTTACATCAGGAGGTACCAGGCATTTATGTGGTACACACACACACACACACACACACACACACACACACACACACACACACAAAATCTTTTTTAGGAAGTGATGGCTCAGTAAAAGGCACAAAGCCAGATGATCTGAGTGTGGTTCCCAAGGCTCACAGAGCAGGAGAGAACTCCCTACAACAAGCTGGCCTCTCCTGAGTCTGTTTGTAAATACTTTTATTAATGAGACTAAGAGCCCACCAAAGTGAACCCCCAAAGTGAATGCCCCAGGACAGCCATGCCCTACTAAAAACATTTTATCAGAGTATGAAAGAAAAACAATAGCATAAGCAAGTTGAAGGAAGAGGGAAATGGAGAAAAGGAATAAGAAAGCCAGGCCTGTTTGAGTTAGGGCCAAGACAACAGGCACATCCAGCAATGGAGATTACATGGTAGAAAGAAGAGAGGGTTTCAGAGAAAGAATGGTACAAGGGACTGGGGTGTTGGTGAGATAGGCCTGACCATGCTTTTGTTTGGAGAAATAGGATCTTTGGGAGTTTGGGTTAGGAAAGCAGTGGAAGGCTTTAAGCGCTGTTGAATGGGCCATATAGCAAGCAGGAGCATGGAAGACAGTGACTCTAAGAGTTATTTGAACTGTATGGGCCTGGCTCAAGAAGTTTCAGAGAATATTAATATGTGGCCTAGAGATTACTCGGTGAAGAATGTGGCTGCTTTTTGCTCTTGTCTGAAGAGTCTGCCTAAGGCTAATGTGAAGAGTTTAGGATTAATTCCGTTGGCAGAGGAAATCTCAAAACAGCCTAGAATAGACTCTGTCCTGTGGATATTAGTGGTAACTCTAATGAAGATTTATAATGAAAAGGAGCAAGCTGAGCAGGGTAAAATACAAAATGTAAAATTTGAAGAGAAAATGAGCACCAGAAGTGGAATGGAGCTAAATCCTGTGTTCAAGGAGATAAACAGATTAAGAAATGGAATAAAGGGAGTGGTGACCTCTGGGCAAGATCTCACCCAGCTGAGTTCCCAACCTGTGAAAAGGAAGAGAAGTTTAGAGCTGGGTGTGGTGGTGCATGAAGGGACCAGCACACACCCCCACCCCCCACTTTAACAGCCATGACAGGCTGCAGAAAAGACATGTAGGCCGCTGACTCTGCACATGTCTGACCTTGCTGGGCCTGCCCTAGTCACTAGGAGGTCAGATACCCTCCTGGCAAGGAACCAATCAGAAGTTAGCTGGTGGGACGCTGGACATGCCTTACGGTACAAGTAGCACAACAGTGATGTGCAGAGCATAGCAACCGCCCTGGGAGGGCCTATAGGCCATAACAACCAGTTGGCCAATCAACACAGGACAGGTTGTCCAAGCCCAGAAGCACACCAATCTTGAGACTGTTTCGCACCCCTTGACACTCCCCTTATGCCACCCAATAAGTTCCCCTTGTGGCTGTTCCTCCTGGTCCTTCTCCAGTCATCCACTGCCATCAACAGACAAAGGGCTCAAGTTAATGGAGTTAGCTCATTAAACAGCAATAAAAGACTCTTTGTTTTTGCATTCGAATGGGTCTCTTGATGATGTGGGGGATCAGAATTTGGGCACAGCAGTATACACCTTTAATCCCAGCACTTGGAGGCAGAGGCAGGCAGATCTCTGAGTTTGAGGTCAGCCTGGTGTACAGAGCAAGTTTCAGGACAGCCAAGCTTAACTAATGAAGGAAACCATGGAAAACAGAAAGCTGGGGGAAGTGTAACTGAACAAGGGGGCCGTGTTCTAACCCCAGCAAGCAGCAGAACTTGGCAGCTTCAGCCATGTGGTTCTGGCTTTAGAGTCAAGGATAGAAGAAAAGGGCTATGGGATATTCCTCGAGACTAAGGAAAGCCTCTGAAGTCAGCATGTGTCAAGGGTGTCCCTGAATGGAGCCCAGAGATGCCATTGTGTGAAGCTGTGAAGAAGCCTGGATTGCCATGGAGACACCAAGATGTTAGAGACATCAGGGTCCTGGGATACTTGCTGAGCAGAGTTGCTAAGAGGGAGTGGAACCAGCCCAAATGAAAGAAGTGCGTTGCAGTCAACAAAGTTGAAAGGAGTTGGAGGTCTGAAGAGCGCTTTGACCTAAGGCATGGAGATGCAGAGTTTGGAGTCTGCCCAGCTGGTTTTCAGTCTTGCTTTGGTCCAGTATTTCCTCCGTGTGCTTCCTTCTGATGGGAGATGCCATTATGTAAATATGTTTCTCATACTGGTTAATGAATAAAGCACTGTTGGCCAATAGGAAAGGAAGATAGGAGGGACTAGGAGACAAGGAGGAAAGAGGAAGTAGTAAGGAGCGCCAGCATGGGGAGTCTGGAGAGAACTGAACCGCCATTCCTCCGCTCTCGGTAAGACCACGTGGAAATACATAGAAATGGGTTAATAATTAAGACAGAGCTAGCCGATAAGAAACTAGCGCCTGGCCAATAGCATTGTATCAAATACAGAGTCTCTGTGTGTTATTTGGGGCTGGCGCGGCAGCAGGACAAGTCTAGGTGGCGGGAGGAAAAACCATACACCTTACATCCTTCCCTATGTTTTGGAACAGTAATGTTTATCCAGTGCCATTACATGTTGGAAGCATGTGATCTGTTTTCTGATTTTGATTTTATAAGGGATTATAGTTAAGAGAGTGCATGAAGAGACTTTAAACTTTTAAACATTGCTGAGACAGTGATAGACTATGGTGACTTTTGGAATTGGACTGAATGCATTTTTGCATTATGATATGGCTACAAGCCTTTGGGGGCCAGGAAGTGGAATGTGGTAGTTTAAAAGAAAATGACCCCCAAAGTGAGTGTCTATTTGTAGATGCGGCTTTGTTGGAGTGGATGTGGCAATGTTGGAAGAATGTGTCACTGTGGAGGCAGGCTTTGAGGTCTCATATATGCTAAAGCCACATCCAGTGGCTTCTTGTCTTGAGTCAAGATGTAAGGCCTCCTAGCTCCTTCTCCAACACCATGTTTGCCTGCATGCTACCTTGTTTCCCACCACGATAATAATGAACTAAACCTCTAAAGAGTAAGTGAGCCACCCCAATTAAAAGTTTTTCTTTTTAAGAGTTGCTGTGATCATGGTGTTTCTTCACAGCCATAGAAACCCTAACTAAGTCACTCTTTCCTTTCTGGAGATAACTATCACAACTATTATTCTTTCTTCCTAGTTAGATATATTAGGTACTAGACTTAAGTTTTCCAGCTTAGGACAACTCTATTGTAAACTCCATTATGCCTTCACCCTAGGACTAGATATGTAGGTAGTTTTGTTCTCGATTTTCCTTTTCTTAGAGCACACTTGTTATTCACTGTTTTGTATATAGTTTTGTATCAAGCCTAAATCTTTTCTTCAGACTAAAAGGGGAATTGTAGTGGGATATTCACTTTGTCTCCTTCTGTGGCACTGACCACGCCCAGTGTGGGGGGGTGGAGCCAGGGGCAGAAGTGACCTGTGGAACTAGGTCTGAGGAGGAGCGGGGAACCACAAGGGGACAGGACTTCTGGAGGAATTCTTGGAAGCAGGAACCTGCTGGTGTTCACCTGTCTATGTTGTGAGTTATTTCTCCCTGAATAAACATCTGTTCGGCCTAACTGTTTATCCTGATCCTTATTAAACCGCAATAGACATCAATGTAGTTTTGGTTAGAAGCAGGCTGTAAAAGGAGGCTGAGAAGATGGACCAGTATGCTGTGTTTGGTATGCAAGCATAAGGGACCTGAGTTTAAACCCCCAGCACACATGTAAAAAGTACAGTGTGATTGTTTGCTGCTGTAATGCCAGTGTTGTGTGGGGTAAAGACTAGGGGCTGCATGGGACTTGCCGGCTACCAGCATAGTTCCAGCTCAGTGAGAGACCCTGTCTCAAGGGAACGAGGAGCAGATCGATATAGCAGGGGAGGCACCCTCCCCGAAGAATTACTAAAAAATACAATAAATATAAATTTCTTTAAAGAACAGAGCTGCATCCCTACCACTCTGCCTTCTGGGCAGGCTGACTGATGAGCGACCTAGCAGTTGCACATTAAACAGTTCACAGGAAAGAGGAGTGTAGTGAGGGTTTCACCCACTTCTACAAAGGCGGGCCTCTATATGTGGTATAAACACTGTCGGAAAGATTCATGGAAATATTTGTATTGCTATGTATTATCACAGAGCTACGAATAGGTTTACAAAGACTTTCCTATTTGATTAAAATAAACACATAGTTAGAACCTCTAAAACTATGGATGGAAGTGTAATTAAAAAGCTATGTGTAAAAATGTGTTGTCTCTGTGTGGGTATGTGTATGTGTGCAGGTGCCCTCAGAATCCAGAAAGGGTGCTGGACCCCCTGGAGCTGGAATCCCAGAAGTGATGAGCCACCTGATATGAGTACAGTGTAGCTGTGACATTGCCTAGTTCCCAGTTCAGCAAGAGATCCTGACTCCAAAGAGGAAAAGAGAATGACAATAAAGCAAGACATCCAATATCCTCTTCTGGCCTCTGAACAGGCACCCCCACACACACACACACACATACAGAGTTAGTAAAATAACTCCTTAGTCTAGCTGTCTCTCCATATCTGAAAAGATAGTGGGCAGGCACGTGGAATCGTGTATGTATGACTGAGTCCACAAACTTGAAATGTTTTTCTTGCTTCATGGTTAAAAAGCTCCTTAGTTGAGAGAGGTGCTATTCGGGCTCACTGAGCAGTGAATTAACAAAGTGTAATGAATTGGACCTCATGAAGAATTCATGAGTTCTCACTTAATGCTAATTTTTTAAAGGGCCTACGTTAAATGATTTTAAGACCCTGGCTCAGACTGGCGAGCACAAAGATTAAAGTTCAGAGAAAATGCAATCCCAAACCACAAAGTTAAATTATACAAGAGTATATTTATTCATGTTCTTGCAGTGAATGCCTCAAGCCTGCAACATTAAAATAAAACTTTAAAGCTATTTTTCTCACATTGCACTTAATCAAACTTTAACAGCCCTTTGATCCTTAAAGAAGAAAGCATTTGTGCTCATCACCAATAGTCTGCTTCATGCATGCCAGGCAAGTGAAGGATGCCACTGTCTCTGTGAAGGATATGACACTTCCTCCTGAGTGTCACCACAAACGCCTTGTCACAGTGGGGTTAGCTAGACCCATGCTGAAAACTTTTATTTGGCATTGATTCTTCATATTGCAAATGAAGAGATGTGCTGAGAAAACCAAGCTGTTTGGAAGCTCTAAAAAACTCATAGTCTTGGGGTAGCATGATGGCTCAGTGGGTAAAAGTGTTTGCTGTGCAAGCCTGAAGATCCGAGTTTAACCCCGAACCTATGTAAAAGGGGCAGATGTGGAGGTACACATCTGTAATTCCAGTACTCCTATGGGGGGATGGAAGGCAAAGATCACAGGCTCTCTAAAAATCTTGAGGACTAGCTAGCCTCAAATACTCAGTGGGGCAGAAAAAAAACCAAAGATGCCACCTCACAAAGATATAGCCTGCTGAAAGTTGTCTTCTGACCACTGCACCAAGGTGCATGAACCCAAATTCATGGATGTGAGCACCCTCTCGTGTGTTTACTCTCACATGGCCCCCTCCCCTCCCTCACCATAACAAATGCTTTTTAAAAACTAGTAATTAGCTCTTGTCTGTTAACAGACAAAAGTTTCCGAAATGAAGAGAAAGCATTCTAGCAAATGGCCGTATAGAGAAGTGCAAAATCACTCAGGTTAAATTCCAACACAGCCGAGCCTGATGTGGTGGCACCTTCCTTTAATCCCAGCACTCGGGAGGCAGTTGCAGGTGGGAGTTCGAGGCCAAGCCTGGTCTATGGAGTGAGTTCCAGGACAGCCAGGGCTACACAGAAAAACCCTGTCTCTTAAGAACCAAAAACACTAAGAAACAAAAATCCTTCAACATAGCCAACGCACTAACCACAGAGTTCAGCTCAATAATAATGGCACGGTTACTCACTCATTTCCATAAACTCCATGTAAAGACATTTGATTTTGAAGGAACCAGTAATTCAGGACCTTAATGTTTTAAATAAATATAAATAAAAATAAACGTTAAAGCCTTTTGTTGGAATTTTAGAGGTATGCAAACTTAAAAACAGTAGTACAAATACCTAATAGAAAGAACAATGAGAAGAGAGCTGAGGGACGAAGGGTGTCTGTGGAGGCTTAAGACAGGTATTCATACACTCCAGAGTTCTGGACGAACGTCCTGGGAAGCCCAAGATCAAGGTGCTAGAAGACTTGGTGTCTGAGGTGGACACACTATCTAATCACAGATACTGGCTCGCTGTATCATTCTGTGATGGGAGGGATATGGCTTTACAAGGGGACTAGACAAACTTAGAAGAGCTCCACCCTTGTGATCTGATGACCTGCCATGGACCTCACCCTCTAAGCCAGCACAGTGAAACTAAGGGTTTCAGTACTGTATAGAATTCTCCAAGGGACGTGAAGTCTAAGCCCCAAATACTGAAAAGGGTAGATAAAACAAGGTAATGAGGTAAATATACTCACAGTACGCACAGATGTACATGCAATCGTCAATGGATAAATATTTTAAGGCCTGGCTGGCTTTGTGTTAACTTGACACAAGCTAGAGTCATCAGAGGAAGGAGCATTAGTTGTGGAAATGCCTCTATGAGATCCAGCTGTAAGGCATTTTCTCAACTAGGGGTCAATTAGGGAAAGCCCAGCCCCTGGTGGGTGGTGCCATCCCTGGGTTACTGGTCCTGGGTTCTGTAAGAAGGTGGGCTGAGCAAGCCATGGGAAGAAAGCCAGTAAGCAGCTCCTCTCCATGGCCTCTGAATCAGCTCCTGCCTCCGCTACCCTGTCCTGCCTTCCTTCAGTGATGAACAGCAATGCCGAAGTGTAAGTTTAATAAACCCTTTCCTCCCCAACCTACTTTTTTGGTCATAGTGTTTCATCGCAGCAAGGTAAGAGATCTTTTATTTCACTTAGGTGATTTGGTGCAATGAGAAGGAACTACAATGCTGGCACTAATTACATGCTGATAACCTCATAAAAGGGCTGGAGGTGGCTTTCCTCTTTGTGGAGCTCAAGATAGAATGCTCGCCTGGCATGTATAGGGTTTGATCCCTAGGACTACACAGATAAAAGAATGTTCCTTTTGTAATCGTAAACCTTGTTTGAATAATGCATATGGAATGCTAGTTATTTTGCATTCTAAAAACAAAACTTGATTTTTCTTTAAAAGGAAACAAATAAATATAAAAAACAAAAACAAAACAAACAAACAAACAAAAAAAAAACTCTGGTAATGCTGTTAATAATACCCATTATGCATAGAGAAGTCTCAGGGTCAGAAGCTGCCTTCTCCAAACACACACTAGAATACTATGCAATCATTAACACCATTCTCTTTTAAGATATTCACAGTAGCCTGCTGGTGGTGGCACATGCCTTTAATTCCAGCCCTTGGAAGGCAGAAGCAGGTGGATCTCTATGAGTTTGAGGCCAACAAGGTCTATAAATAGAGTTATAGGACAGCCAGGGCTACACGCAGAAACCCTGTGTCGAAAAAAAAAAAGTTCATCCTATCCTAATTTACTATGTGAAATTCTACACATTTTACTTGAATTGAGATTTATTTCATTCTCCAGAGAAGAAGTCACCCCATACTTTGACATAATCGTAACAGCTGGTTATGGAAATTACATTTTATAATTCATATAGCCATCATTTCTACATATTTATTACAGGTGTAATGCATTCAGAATATACATGTGTGTAGGGGTGAGTGGATGGGTATTTTGAGACAGGGTCTCATTTAACCCAGGATGGTCTCAAACTTGCTATATAGTTGTAGATGACTTTGAATAATCTTCCTGCCTCCATCTCCTCCTGAGTGCTAGGATTACAGGCATAGATGGTGCTGGGCCTATATTTTTAAGAAATGAATGACAAGAACCACTGCAGATAGAAACAGCTTTATTTTTTTTCACTCTGGGCTTTAGAAGAGCAAAATTATCGAATGCAATCATACTTATTTTGTCCTATATCACTGGTTTCCTTAGGAAAGGAACACACATTTGAATAACTTGTAATTCAAACATATCAAGTTCCCACTTTATTTCCTTCTTTTTTTTTTTTTTAAAGTCAGCCACAATAGAATCATTTTGGGTAAGTGTTCATATTCTCTCTCACCTTTATTCATACTGAGATAATACAATATTTATAAACCAAACTATTTGCTGTTCAGAAAACTGGAAAGGTTCTTTTACATAATAATTTTGATATGCTAAGAAACCACACAAAACCGGCATTTGCAAATAGATAAAAATAGGATAGACTGTTTGAAAGAAAACATAAACAATAATTTCTTCTAGCTAAATAATTTCAATTGAGTGAATATATTCATCTGATAATATAGGCTCTATCTTAGAATATAAAAAGTGCTCAGATTATCTGTAATAAAAATAACTAAAGTCTCAGAGAACTGAAAATAATTTAAATGAAGAAGGTACACTGAGGATCACAAATGACATCTGTGCTGTCAGGCATGGGGGGGGGGGGGGGGGGGATGTGAGTTTACCTGAACTCAGAAGGGGATAGAGCAAGGCGATGGGACATGCATAGCTTCCTGCCTGGAGAAGGTGGAAGTCTCTGAAAAGCTCCATGTGTCTTTATTTAGATGAAAGCCATTGACACAGAATCAGGTATCTCACACAGACTTGCAAAATGCAAAGTTGGAATATTTGCCTTGACTGCTAGCTGTGGTGCACACTCAACCCAAGAGCTCAAAACATAAGCACACACCTTTTAAAAACTCATGTATGGAGGCCTGAGGGCAACACTGGGTGTCATCCTAAGGAATGCAGCCCATGTCCTTTTAGATGGGGTCTCTCAGTGGATAGGCTGCTGGCCAGTGGCTCCCAGGGATGCTCCTCTGACTCCCCAGTGCTGGGATTTCAAGCACATACACACTACCAGACCCAACATTTTTACATAGGTGCTAGAGAATTGAACACAGGTCCTCAAGCTTTGCCAGGCAAACACTGAACTGACTGAGCTATCTCCTCAGCCCCATCCAAGGATACATCTTTGACTATTAAAAAAGTATATGGTGGGGGAGGGTGAGGAGAATGGGGGAGGGGGAGGGAGGGAGGAAGGGGGAGAGAGGGAGAGGGGGAGAGAGAGGGAGAGAGAGAGAGAGAGAGAGAGAGAGAACACATAGCAACTGAGCTGAAGAATTTTCATACCCAAGTTTCTATGAAGCTTTACTGGAACCACCCTAAGGTAGGCTCATCAGTGTAGAAATGGACAATGAGACATTTCTCACTAAACTCTAAAGAGGAACTCAGAGCTGGGGTAAGATACTGGGCTGAATTTTTTTCTTTTTTAACTGCCTTTCAGTACTATGGATATGCCACCCACAAAGAAAGATGGGACACCCGTGTGCCTGGCTACTCACTGCCAAGGGCATGTATACTGACCCCACTCTACTTAACACTGAGATTACCTATCACATTTTCCACAATCTTCAATCTCATATATACTCCAAGTTGCCACAGAGGGCAACTGAACAGCAAGGAGTGTGTGATTTTATTTGGAGCAGACTAGTGCTATATGAGTTCATATACTGCTCCTTCTCTAGCTTGGGAGGATTTCAGATTTTAGTTGCTTATTATGGGAATACTTTTTTATAAATAAGATAAAAGATATAAAGTAACACTATCCTCATTGTATGACAGTTCTGAGCTGGCACTCTTATAGTGCACAGACTACTACTTTATAGGTCACAACCCAGAAGAATGTAGGATCTTGGCAATTAGAAAATGGCTTTCTGACTCCGTCCCTGGTAGCGAAGAACATGTCATACAGAAGCAGTTCACCGTCCCCCAAACACGCGTTATAAAGAGTTTAAATGGATGTTGTAATTTTTTTAAATCTTTTAATGCCCTTTTATTCTAACTAGCTGAACATTACTATTTAATGTTTTGTTGAAGTTCAGTGTATTTGGGGTGAAAGTTTAAAATGAGT
Organism: Phodopus roborovskii; assembly: GCF_943737965.1. Lineage (NCBI taxonomy): Eukaryota > Metazoa > Chordata > Mammalia > Rodentia > Cricetidae > Phodopus > Phodopus roborovskii. The sequence goes on from NW_026126480.1 coordinate 38,724,687, forward strand.
ATTGGAATTCAAACTGCAAAGTGTTATAATATGGCTTCAAGAATATCAATCAATAGAAGAAAAAGGGAGCTGAAAAGACTAGGTAGCCAAACAGGTAGCAGCAGAAGGGACCAGCTAAGAGTAAGTACAAACAAAGCTAATATGTTCATGCAGCTTCCAACATACTTGAGGGGAGCCTCACCTCACCATGTCCAATGTGCCTCTTTAACCAGCTGGACAGCAGGCATTTGTTGACCAGTAGCACAAGAGGGAAGGAGTGGCTAACCTCCAGGTTGAAGTATCAATGGCAGCGTCTACTCTCCGACACTCAGAGCCAGAAAAGGAGTGCAAAGACTATAGGCCCCACCAGCTCCACCATGACTTATACACAGCTACAGGACTAGTTAAGTACTAACCACTTCTATCACTAACCACAGAAAAGTGTCCTGAGTTCCAGAGAATGGAAACTAGATACCTATTTTCTTTGGATAAGACTCAGATCAAGCAGAAGTTACTATGTTTCATGAAAATGTTGATTCTCAGATTTGTAGAAATAGCACAAACACTTCTATGGTCACAGCATATTTTATCATCCTCTGGGGGCACAAAGGAACACTAGCAACAGGGAAAAAACAATTATGTCAGGACAAGAGACATAATAAGGACCATTCCTGGACATATATCCAATGTGAACACCTGATCTTTGCATTTCCTTTTCAGGCAGTTTACTAATGACACACTGTAACACTGGCAACTTTAATATCAGACAGAGTTCTGGTTTGTGGGGAAGACATACTTCCTGGTGCTAGAACATTTTCTTCTTCACCTCTGACCCCACCTAAATCTCCCAGCATGAGCTAACATCTTGAATGGGTCTAAGTCAATGGTTTGCAAACTTCCTAATTCTGCTACCCTTTAATATGGTTTTTCATGTTGTGGTGACTGACCCTCGACCATAAAATTATTTCATTGCTACTTCATAACTGTAATTTTGCTACTGTTATGAATCATAATGTAAATAGCTGACATACAATCTCTGTAGGGGTCTCAGCCCACAGGCTGAGAACCACTGGTCTAAGCACACCATCTCAGTGTTAGAATTTCTCCAAGACAAAAATAGCAATGTGAGGAAATTACTTATATTCACTTCTTTACTTTCCTGCTCAAAATACTTACTGGAGACACTTAGCACACCTTGCTCCAGGAGCAAACTCCAAAAGGACAAGTCCCAATTAAGGGGCTAGATCATAGTGTATTTTGAAATCTTTATATTAACCACAAGATTCTCATAAACACAATTCCACAAAATATTTTTTAAAAGCTCTAAGAATGTACTTAATGCGTGGCTGCAGGAGCCAATACGGCAGGACTGTAACAGGAGAGCCCAGGCTGGTGCTGGGCTGTGGTGCAGGTCTTCAGTTTTTGAACAGCAGCATCCTCTCGGAGCACTTCTGTCCCACAAGGTTTGCATACTCCAGCACAGCGACCTCCTCCCTTGGGTCTTCTTGGTGGTTCTTCTTATAAACACCATAAGGCAGGGCAGATCGCCTGTAAAGTATCCGTACTCGGTCAGGGTCCTTACTACGCCCTTCATCCACTGCAAAGAAACAAATACGGATCAAAGACATGCACAACCAAAGTGTGTAATCTGAAACATGATGGCCTAGCAGGTCCTCTTTGTGCTGTAAACAGGAAGTTCCTTGGTGGAAGGCAGTAAACCACTGGCCACACTATACCTTTCTGATTTTTTAAAAGTGCAATGGCATCTACAATGTTCCAGAATCTTTTTAGAGTATGTATTAAATCTCTCCAGCTAACATGCTGCTTGAGGCTTTGGCTCTGCATGGAAACCTATGGCCAACAGAACAGCATAAGGAGGCCTGGCTTTGCACACTCCTGTTCTTAATGGGGTCAGAGAGGCAGGTTCTCACAGTTTCCATAGAAGATACAGCACAGGGTGCTGTGGCTACTGCTTTTGGGCTTTGTTGGCTTCCATATACAAGAGCTCATGGCTTGTGTCAAGGCATGTGATCACCCAGAAGAACATGTGTGTCCCTGCCTTCCCTGAAGCTGGGTGTGGCCTCATGACTCAGTTCTGGTTAACACAAGTAGTGCTTCATGGGACTGCAAGGGCTTTTTAGAGAGAACACATTCATCTATACCTTTCTTCAGGCTATATATATCCTGTGCATGGACCAACATGAGGGCAAGAGTCTAACTTCTGCCTTGGAGCTTTCCTTTGGTTTAGTGAAAACAAAAGATTTGAGGTAGACAGCCTCGGATTCCATGCAACAAACTGCCATGCTAGTCCTGGGCTATCTATGTCTAGATATTTACAAAAAATAATGTTTGGAGATGTGGGGCATTGGTGGTGCATGCTTTTAATCCCAGTATCAGGAGGCAGAGGCAGGTGGATCTCTGCAAGTTCAAGGCCAGCCTAGTCTACAGTGCGAGTCCCAGGATAGATTCCAAAATAAAACTGAGAAACTCTGTCTTGACCCCCCCCCCAATTAAAAAAAAAAAAAGTTTGAACTGATATTACTCTAGATCCTATTACTGGAACCACTGCTAGTTGTAATCTAGAAAGGAGTGTTACTCTATACCCAGTAACATGTACATACATTTAAACCACTGAACCATGCTTCACCCTGGAATCACCAGAGGAGACTTTTAGAAGTCCTCAAACATCCTGGAACCCTTTTGCTGAAATCCCAAGTGAAAACTCATCTGGAATGAACCTTGAGCACCAGGATTTTAATTTTTAAGCATTTAAGCCATAAGAGCAACAACCACAGAGATGTGTTTATGCATGCATGCTCATAGCAGTGTCTGGACATAACACACCCCAACTGTCTGCCCGTGAGGAACTTGTCAAAGACACAATGCTGCAGCAGGCATGGCGGAGGAAGGAGGCAAAGAGTCAGCTGAGAGCCACTGACTCAAAACACTTGGCACCAGCTGATTGTGGTGGGTATACCTCTGATCCTGGTGCTTGGGAGTTAGAGGCAGGAAGAGCATAAGCTCAAGGCCACCCTGGCTACATAAGAGTTCTAAAAAAAAAAAAACAACCCAGCCAAAGAAAACTTACACAAGGGCTTCAGAAAATAAATTCTGGAATATCTGCATACTTGTAAAGAGACCTGAGAAAAGAACCCAAGCCAAAGCATGAAACTCCCTATGCTTTCTAGGAACCAAAAACAGACCCAGAGCATCTTAGACAATGTACACATGACAGTAATCTACCACATAAGGCCAGGGATGGATTCCGTAACTAAGAAACAAACATCTAAAGTTTCTTCTTTCTCAGAAGTTGTTGATCTTAAAGCAGCATCAAACTCAGGAGAATTCACTGTAGATCAATTTCAGGAGAGAAAAGAACAGTATTCCTCGGATGCCAGAAACAGAGAGAGCGCCAATGTATTATGGTATCCAATTTATCCTCCCAAATGCACATGGAAGAGAGGGAGCCCATCCAATCTCAGCCTCCAGGCCTGCCTATTAAGTCTAGAGTACAGCATTCATTCTGTCTCTTGAGCTGCATGGTCTGTGGTTTATGGTCATCCTCAATGAATGCAGAAATACTATTTTTTTTTTTTTTTTTACAACAGATTTATATATGTTTTGCCTGAATGTATGTATGTGTACCACCTGCGTGCCTGGTGCCTGCAGAAGCCAGAAGAGGGTGTCAAATCCCCAGGACCTGGAGTTATGGATGGCTGTGAGTCATCATATGAGTGCTGAGAATCAAACTGGAGACCTCTGCAAGAGCAACAAGTACTTTTAACCGCTGACTCATCTCCCCAGACTTATTCTTAGTACAGCCTATATAGTTAACACTAAAACCTATTTAAATCTAAACAACAATAACAAAGTCCTATTTAAGATACTACAAACACTAAACATAACTTATTTAACAAAAGGAGAATGCATTTTAAATTCTTTAAAAAACAAAACAAAAACAAAAAACCCAAAAAACAAAAACAAACAACCTTTTATAATTACCATGCATAAAGGCCTTTCCAAAATGCATCCTAAGGAACCAAGGAACAAGCCATTTAATATGAAAAGATGGTTGCCACTGCATCTAAGGAAAGCTGTCAGATGTCACAGACATATGTCCCAGCAAGAACTTCATGGCCAGGTACTACTTGCAAAGAGGAATTCTGCCCTGTCACAGAAGACCTTATTCTTCTGATTAGAAACAGCTTGGAAGAGTCATTTATCACAAGAGCAGGTATTAATAGATTTTGGCAGTTCACCAGATCAGGCTGAGGCATAATACGAATATTTATCAATATATTAATTTACTTAAAGAAAAATTAGTTTCTTAATAGTTCCACAATACGCTCTGACTATTAAAAAAGGCACTGTAACAAGTGGTGCCCATGCCCACATCTATCGGAAGTCTGCCTACTTCTCTTCACACCTTTTGACTTCACTAGGTTACTGCTCACCATACCTAAGACACTGGCTTCTCACGCTTCTCCCAACCCGTAAGTCCCAGCTAAGATAACACAATTCAGCAGTTACATCAATTTAAACTTAACTGGTCATTCTCTTGGAAGTAATTTTATTTACTTAACCAAGAAGGCATATTATTAAGCTACTAACAACTAAACCAATGAAAGTTTTGGCTTCCTATTTTTAAAGTACCCTATCTTTTCCTTTAAAAATCTTAAATTGGGCTCAGCTGTTAAAAGTACTTGCTGCTCTTGCAGAAGGCCAGGGCTTGGTCCCCAGAACCTGCACAGGAGTTCAAACCATCTGCAGGACCAGTTCTCTTCACAAGCATCTACACACAGTGTGCATGCATACACATACACATACACATAAACAAATCATTTAAAATCTTAATTACAATTCACACTTAGAATATAAACAGGATTCTGCCCAACCAAAGAAGCTAAGGATAATATAAAACCCCCAGCACTTAAAAAAGATGAACAGAGATCAATTAAGATACATAATAAGAGACACAAAGAAAAGATGGAACTATACATTCATTTTAAAAACTCATTATTTAAAAACCAGAATTTATCAAGATAGTTAGCAATTCGTTTTGATAAATTAATGAATACCCATGTTTGTCACACTGTTTTTAAAGCAGCAAAAGTAATCTCTGTTGTAAAACTCAGATAGAAATAAATGGAAATACCAGTCCACATATATAATCCTTGTGCCTATATTTTCTCCCTTTCCTTCTCAAACTCCAATACCAGTTTCCAGTGTCTGATTCAGCAAGTGCACTTACAAAGTCAAAGATGGAGCTTTGGATCATATTCCTATAGTGCTTTAAGGCAGAAAATGCAATCAAATCACCCCAGAAGTGAGCATAGTGCATGGACATGAAAAGCCTGTCCATCATGGCAGATGCAGACACAATGGACTGCATGTCCTATGGCTTACGATCATCTAGTCATATCCTCAAGCAAGGGACATTTACTCTTAGCACATCCCACACAGTTTAGATAAAAATAATTTAAACATAAACAAAAATTCCTATAAGATACTTAAAACATAAAAATTATGATTTAGTTAGCAGGGAGGAAAATGTAGCTCAAATTCTTAGAAAACCCCTTTATAATCATCTTATAAATATAAACATGACATCAGTGCTCACAGACAAATCTAGAATGCTAAACCAACAGGCAGTCTTTCCTTGAAAAGACCCAGGAACAAGCATTTTGAGGTGAAGATGGTTGTCATGGCAGCGAAGGAAAGCTGCCAGCTACTAAGATAACAAGTACTTCTACTTCTCCTTTCCCAAAGCTGTATCACAGCTTAATTTCATAAAATAAAAGCACAAAGAGTCTTGCAAGTCCTTGGAGATGAGCATCTGATCACAAATGACTCAAATGTGCTGCTAGTTCCATGATATTTTAATCAAGGAAAACTCTGCAGGGGGTTGCCTGCTCAATGACTCCCCACAACTGTTCACTCACAGGAGCTGAACTAACAGGTGTTTTCAAAGCAAGAGAAGCTAGAGATCAAAGCTGTACTTCTCAGGGAGTTTTAACTTATTTGTTGTTCTTAGAAACTTAAGAATTTTCTAGGCAGGGTTTCTCTGTGTAGCCCTGGCTGTCCTGGAATTCTCTCTGTAGACTAGACTGGCCTTGAACTCACAGAGATCCACCTGCCTCTGCCTCCTGAGAGTTGGGATTAAAGGCGTGTAATGTCACTAACACCTGGCTTGCTTTCTTTTCCTTCCTTCCTTCCTTCCTTCCTTCCTTCCTTCCTTCCTTCCTTCTCCTAGGCTTTTCTAAAAATGATTCAAGAGTCTATTTGCATATATTTGTAATTTACTGTTACAGCAATATTACATAAAAATGAAAACCTAACCTACGATCCAGAACCAGAGAAACTAGAAACAGATGGAAGCAGATGCAGAAATCCACAACTAACCAATGGGCCAAGCTCCTGGGGTACAATCAAAGTGAGGGAGGAGTGATAATATGAACAAAGGAGTCAAGACCATGAAAGGGAAACCCACAGAATCAGCTGACCCAAACTATTGAGGTATCACTGATGCTGGTCCAACAACTGCGTAAGACTGAACTAGACACCCTGAAAACAGGTAACAATGGTGTAACGGGGACAATATACGAGGCCACTGGCAGTGGGTCCAAGATCTAACTCTAATGCACAAACTGACTTAGTGGAGCCCATTCTATATGGAGAGATATCTTGCTCTGCCTAGACATAAGGGGGTGGGGGTGAAGTGCTTTGGTGCTTTGCCCTGCCTGATGAGACAGACTTAGTAGACTTTCTAGGGGAGACCTTACCCTCTCCTAGGAGCTGATGGGAGGTGGGGGAAGCAGGAGGAGAGGAGGGAGAACTGTGATTGGAATGTAAAAAATAAATTAACAAAAAATGTAAAAAAAAAAAAAAAGGAAAACAGATACTTCATAATTTTTTTTTAAAAGAATACAGGTGTATATACAGCAAATAAATTGATAAGAGAACTGAAATGTTGAGCAAATGTGCAATAGGGGATGTGATATTAGTGTTCATGGTCACCCTGACCAAATCTAGAACCAACTGGGAGAAGGGTATCTGGGTATACCTCTGGGGGATTATCTTGATGTTATTAATTGAGGCGAGTGGTACCATTCCTTGGCTGAGATCCTCAACTGTGTACATGAAGAACGGGAGCTGAGCCACACGCAGGATTCAGTCATCATGCTCTCAAGTTTCTACTCTGTATTCTGAGCCAAAGCATTCTAGCAAAGGGTGTAAAAACTAGTAGATTTAAGTTTGATTGGCAGGATATTCCTATCTTCTGCAGATATCTTTTTACAGAATATTTATTAATCATTTGACCTATACAAAACACTAACTTTGACTATACTACAGATTTGTGACACATACCACTTTATCAGATCACCAGCTGTCAGATGAGTGACAATATATACCTCCTGATATGAATTCACCATTTTTAATATACCAAACTATGTAACTTGACTAATTACAGAGAAACATATGATAAACACAAAGTAAGGAATAATAATGTCAAGGCCATCTTTATTGGCAATACAACCACCCTCATCACAGCTTAGGGACACTGTGGTAGAGGGGCAGAGGATGGGATATAGTGCTGTGAAGTACTCTCTTCTGTACACAGAATGGCTACTGCACTGATGGATTCAAGCAGCTACAGCTGCCCACACAAGATCTGCACACGATCACACCAGACAAAAGGACATGAGGTAAGATACCCCACGCCAGCTGGCTCTTTCCTCTTTCTCTGCCACATCTTCCTTCTCCAGGCAGGTGCTGACACTGACAGCTTGCTGCCTTCCATTGTTCTTTTCAATGCTAATAAAATTATCCTTGAGCTTCCCTTTGAGTCTGTTCTTAAATTATTTTACTAACAAAACTAAAAATCCATGAGAGGAACTTGATTTCCCCAGTAATATGAGGTAACTGTGGGAATTCTCCAGGATTTCTGGTTATCACTTCATACTCAATGCACATAACTAAGTGTCATGATTCTGTTGTTTGGAGAGTAGACTGGGACTCATAATCTGCCTCAACAAAGCAACTTCTATTCACAAAAGAGATAAACAAAGCTCTCTGCAGAGAATAAAGTTTGCTATGTTACTGGTGAAATACCTTCCTGCTCAGAGAAGAAATACTGTCTCAAAAACTTCTCTAGCTGTGCAGGTCTGACATTTGGCCTCTAATGTTTATAATGCCCTTCCACTCTCTTGTGAGTGGCAGTCCAAGGGTGTGGTCTGTGCACTTCAGAGATATATGTGCTTTCAGCAATTACTTTTGTTTATGCTGAAATGCACTTGCCATCTTCCGACTGGCATCTCCCCAAACGACCCGGTACTCTTGGCTTTCATTTTTTACTTTAAATTTTTCAGTACCAGCTTTGAAGCAAAAGTTTTCACAATGAGAAGGTACAACAGGCCATGTCGGTCGGGGTGAACAATATAGTGGTGAAAGCAGCTGTGTCCCCACAAAGCTCCACTTCTACACAAGTCCTCCAGAGTCAAGACTTCCACGTTCCCGTTTCTCATGGTTTACTCTTTCAGAGCTTGTCCCTTATCAAAGCCTTGCAAGTCCTGACAGCAACAGGAGTCTACAGAGCAGAGGGCCCTCCCTTCCAGACAGCAGGCTGCTCACCTTCACACAGATGCTTCTGTTAAACTCTTGGGAACAGAAAAGCAGTTTTCTTTAGTGGATTTGGAAAGCAAAAGGAAGCAGTGTGAGTAACAGTGAAACAGCAAAGCTACAAAGCAATGGCTTTCTCCTGTGTGCCCCTTCCTCCTTGAAAAACATTTTTCCAAAAGCACTATTTGTTTTCAGACGTACTTGAAAGTGTGGTTATATAAAAGAAATGTCTGTAGTTTGCAGTTTAAAGCCAGAACTATGTCCAAAATAAAACTCTAGTACCACTGGCACATCCAAAAAGTACAAATGAACTAAAGGGTACCTTCTTTTGCTTGCCTTCCTGAGTGCAGCTGGAATGCTTTAAGAAAACATGCTTGAAACCCCTAATTTAAAAAATGAAGTGTGCTGCCCAAGAACCTTTGTTTTTATCAAAGAATTCACAACAATGGGTTTAACAAAGCATTTCAAGAAGGAGATGGTAAAACTACAGTTCATAGTGAAACTTTTAAAACACACATTTTAAATGGCAAATGAACTTGTTCAAATAATTAACATGCCTATATTTAGTCCACCCATGATAGTTACTAATGTCTTTACCTTTCTAACATTCCCTAACTTCCAAGTTGCACAGGTCAAGGTCAAATAATTGAGCAGTCAGAAACCTGAAGGGGGGGGGGGAATGGTTTTACTCAGGTTTGGGGATTTAGATGGCATTAATTTAAAATGCAAACCAGAGCTCCCATGTATGAAACAATTTACTGTGCATTGTAAAGGCCGGTACATAACAGATGAGGAAAATGATGCTGAGGCATTGGGGAGCTGGCAGATGCATCAGTTCTCACAGCCAGAATACCACAACTTACACTTTGGAGGAAAAAGAATCTGCTTTCATCAATAAGAAAAAGAACTGGAACTGCAAATCCACAACTCAGGCGTTCTCCACACCAACGCTCAGACTACTGAATGAATGAAGTGAACCAAAAGAGAACAAATTTCCGCTTAAAATTTACTTAAAATTTTCCTAACATATTCAAATGATGTTCACTAGAGCATTTTTTTCTTGTATTGAATCATAAAATGGAACGGGTGGTAGTGGCGCACACCTTTAACCCCAGCACCCAGGAGGCAGAGACAGGTGGATCTCTGTGAGTTCAAGACCAGCTGGTCTACAAGAGCTAGTTCTAGGACAGTCTCCAAAGCCACAGAGAAACCCTGTCTCGAAAAAGCAAAAATAAATAAATTAAACAAACAAATAAATAAATCATAAAATGAATAAAAACAGACACTAACACATCAGAATAGGACAAAAAATAAATTGCAAATAAATAAATCATAAAATGAATAAAAACAGACACCAACACATCAGAATAGGACAAAACAAATAAATAAACCAGCCCAATAGAAGGCACAGGAAGGGGCTGGTGAGATGGCTCAGAAGAGCACTGGCTGCTCTTCCGGAGGTCCTGAGTTCAATTCCCAGCAACCACATGGTGGCTCATAACTATCTATAGTGGGATACGGTGTCCTCTTCTGGCATAAAGTTACACATGCAGATAGAGCACTCATATACATAATATAAATTTAAAAAACAAAGCACAAGACCCACTTGTTCACATACTCTCATAAAAACACTAAACTGGAAGCCATAATACATTGTGTTTTTTAAAATGCTATGCTGGGAGATAGTTCAATTGGTAAAATGCTTGCCAGGCAAATATCAGGACATGATTTCAGATCTTCAGTACTCACATAAAAGGCAAAGTGTAGTTAAGAGTGTCTGTCTGTAATCACAGTACTTGGGAAGCTGTGACAGGACAGCCCCTGTGGATGGTTTGCCAGCCCCAGACTAACTGAACTGGTGAACTCCAGGTTCAGAGAGCTCTTGTCTCAAAAACTAAAATGGACAATGACTGAGAAAAGCACTTGATGTCACCATTTGGTATACACATACACATAATATAAACAGATATGATATTTCAATCTAGGGTTTAACTTCAAGTTTATAAAGTCACACCCTTCTCAAAAGGTAGACATGGAGAATCCAGACACTTGGCGACAAAAATAAATACATTGAAAAAAAAAAAAAAAAACCAAAAAGCTGCTTGAAAACAGCTAAACAGTTAAGTAATATTGGGTGAATCCACAGAACAGCATTTAGTTTCAGACAGTTTTCTGTTAAATATTTAATTGAGAACATTACCTTTAAGCTTATTTAACCAATAAAACTACAAAATTAGACCATAGTGTGTGTGTGTGTGTGTGTGTGTGTATGTGTATATATATATATATATATATATATATATATACATACATATATATATATATAAAATATTAACACCTTTAACTAAGATTGACAGTAGACCCTTTAAAAACCACATCCTTAGCTGGTGAGACTCAAAAAGTAGATAAAAGCATTTGTCACCAAGCCCAACAAACCCATGTTCAAAACCCAGGAACAACACAATGGAAGAAGAGAACCGACTCTTATAAGTTGTCTTTGATTTACACACACACACACACACACACAGAGAGAGAGAGAGAGAGAGAGAGAGAGAGAGAGAGAGAGAGAGAATATATATAATAAAAATTTAAGACTAATTAAAATATAGAAAAACAGGCCTACTAATAATAAAAAAAATCTCAAAAAAGTATGATTTTACTATTAAATACAGAGAGACCTTTTAATCTGTCTTTTTTCTTGCCTATAGGCACAATCTGACTTTTGATGAATGGGCCCATTATTTCAAATACTTGAATTTTATCATATAAACTCCAATATCCAGTCTGAAGCTGTCCACAAAGCTGTCAATTAAATGGTCGCAGCACCTTCATCAGTCTTACAATCAACTTTCAGGTCCAAAACTAGTTATAAGTAAGCATAACACAGAAAGTATCCATCACTTGTCAAGGACTTTTTACTAACCAAAATTATGAGATGTCTAAGTTAGTAATTTATATAGGTTCTGGAAGTGACAGGAAATTTTTTAATATTTATACCGCACCAAAACCTGGTTCTGTTTCTGAACAGCTTTTTCCTTCTGAATATGGATTTAGAGGGAAAACCAATGGAGTCACTGTAAGGGATCAAATAAGGTAAGATATATACATATACGTATATACACACATATATATGTATATGTGTGTCCATGCTGTGGCAGTCTGAAAGAAAACCATTAGAAGGTGTGGCCTTGTTGGAGACAGTATAACTGTGGGGGCAGGCTTTGAGGTCTCTTGCTCAAGCTTCCCTCAGTGTGACAGTCAACTTCCTGTTGCCAGCCTAGCAAAATGTAGCAGTCTCAGCTCCAGCCCCTCATTTGCCTGCATGTCATCATGTTCCCTGCCATGATAATGGACTGAAACTCTGCAACTGTAAGTAAGCCCCCTCAATTGAATGTTTTCATTTATAAGAGTTGCCATGTTCATGGTGTCTCTTCATAGCAATAAAACCCTAAGATAGAAGCATTTAGTAAAATTTCTTGGACCAATAAACACTAATCAAACTAATCGCTATTTCTTATAGGTGCTCATGATCAAGTGTTTGGAAAGTACTCTCCAAACAGTCACAGCTTCACCTAAAACTGCAATTTCAATTTGCTCACAAGGAGGAAGAGAGATGGAGTTAAGGACTCAATGAACTGGAAAAAGTTACAATCAGGTCCATGTTCATTTGAGGTGATTTCAGAAACGCCCCATTTTGTGTTGGTTTAATATGTTCAAGTTTGAAAGTAGCTTGAGCCTCATCAAGTTCTTAACTATCCAGAGGTCACACAACCTTAACTTCATTCACATAATATGACTTTCTTATTTCACTGATAACCAAACAGTTTGAAAGCCAGTGACCTGTGGAAAGTCACAAATCTAGTGAAATCTAAAGAATCTGTCTGGGTTTCTACTGAAGCACTAAATTAACGTGACTCCATGAGTTAGTAGCTATTGCAGAGCAACAGTTAGGTATTAGGTATAGTCAATGTGAATGTGAATTGAATGAGTTTGGAAATTACTAACAGAAAATGCAATGAGAGGAACCTGAAATTCAAACCGAATTTGAATTATCACTAAAATTTGAGTAATTTTATGAGTATGGTACAGTGTAGGATTCTACCAAGTTCAATGTCCTTTAAAGTTAGGTAAGAATGAACATAATCTTAAGAGCTAAAGAAACATAAACACAGGTCAAGACATAACCTCATAGGTTTAACAGATGCAGGCTTCTCTGGGCTGACCAACTAATTAGAAAGGGAAGCACCTCCTTTGGGCTATGGAGACCACTGGAAAGTCACTGTAGATAGGGCTTTAACCTGGTAGAAGCATTATGGAAATGTTGATGAGAATAAACACATGATGGTGTCAATGAATGCAAGACTATTATTATACATTAATACTATTAGAACTGGATCATTAGAGCAACAATAAGTCCTACTCAAGACTCCATTTGTCATGTTAACAACACGAGTCTTCAAGATTCAGAATGTGATTTAGTTCTCTAAGCAGTACTTTGTAATTCTTGATGTAGTGGTCTTGAGTGTCTTTTGATACATGTTATTCTAAGAGGATTTTTTTTACAATTCATTTTTGTTTGCTGTTAATATGTAAAATACAATTGACTTCTGTATATTAATTTTATAAGCTACAATCTTGTTTAATTCATATTAGTTCCAGTTAGTTATACAGTAGACTCCTGAAGATGTTTTGTGTAAACACTGATTTATTACTTCAACAGGAAATGCTTAATTAACTAATTGATTTATACTGTGATTTCAAACTAAGTAAATATTTGGTTCATTGTGTCCACAAATCTAATTACATTTATAAGAATACTTTGTCATACAATTAAATTAAGTGGGAAATTGAATACATTTATAAAAATTTTAAATGTTAAAAATTGAATTAGTGTCTTGTAAATGCAATCAAATGTTATTCAAGTCCTTTTTATTTAAATAATAGCTAAAATGTAAAAGCCTTATATGAAAATAAGATTTATAATCTCCATTCAGATTTGACAAACAAGACAAATGTTTCTTTAATAGACTGTTACCTTAATGAACTGAATACTAATTTTTCAACTAGAAGAAATCTTTGAATCCATTTTCCTATAAATTAAAGTCATTCTTAAAAATGTGAATTAACACTTAATAATACCTGTACACACACCAACTTGAAAATGCAAGCTTAAACTTTAAAAGACTAAGGTCTTTTTATAGTTTGTGATTTTTAGTGTATTGTGAAATCAATTTAGTGGATCAACAGCAACAAAGAAAACAGTTCATTGTATCTAATGAGAATAAATCACTTCTTGAAACTTGTTTCAATTTTAAATCTTTTCACATACTTGCACAAATGTGTTGGGATAGGCAAGGAGTTGCAGAATTGGATAAGGAGGAAGATTTTCAAGGAGGCAGCTCAAAGTTCCAAATGCTTCTATTTCAGAAGAAATGAACAACTCAACTAAGGAATAAATACAAGATTTGCCTTCCTGACCCAAAGCTGATAAGCTAAAAGTTTGTGGTAAGCTATCTACTATGTCAAACTCTCATTCTGAGTCCTAGACTACACAGAATAGTCATTTACTTACCGACTACAGAGCTTAAGCAACAGTAATGGACCATTCAAGTTACTGCTTCCTTAGATGGGCTGAGGAAATTGAGTGCAGTTTCCAAACCAAGGCTCATGCCATCCTGGGCATCCACTCACAACCCTGCTTTACCTAAGAAAGTTCATACAGTCCCAGGTATATGGACATCTAAAATAGGTACATAAGCCAGACATTTTTAATGATAAATCATAAAGAAATTTATTTTATTTTTTAATAATTTATTTTTATTTTATTTGCATTAGTCGTTTTCTGAGCATGTATGTCTGCGTGAGGATGTCAGACTTGTAGTTATCTGCCATGTGGGTACTGGGAATTGAACCTGGGTCTTCTGGAAGAGCAGTCAGTGCTCTTAACCACTGAACCATCTCTCAAGCCCCAAGAAATTTATTTTAAAACAATTCTTTGTTAAACAAATAATTTTATCATTCATTAAAGGCAAAAGCAAATTTTTATACTAATCAGATGTGTTTGCTCATTTTCACATGTTGGCTAAATATGTGATGAAGCATCTTTAATGTTTTCCACAGCTGATGGATACTTTGATTTTATAATTATCAATGCTTAGCAAGCAGCTTCACAAAAATATACAGTACAAAATGCATAAGTATGTTTAGGGCCAGTTCCAAAAGTGTTGAAAATTGGGGGCAGGAGAGATGGCTCAGTGGTTAAGAACACTGCCTGCTTTCCCACAGGTCCTGAGTTCAATTCCCAGCAACCACAAGGTGGCTCACAACCATCTGTAATGAGATCTGGTGCCCTCTTCTGACATGCAGGTAGAACACTGTGTACATAATAAATAAACCTTAAAAAAAAAAAAGTGTTGAAAATTATGACTCAATTCCTAAACAAAAATTTACTTTGTAATGTAATGTAATGTAATGAGGAATGATAGGAAAATTTGAAGTTTTTATTTTCCTTAAAGAAATGAATTTTTATAAGAACATAAAACTTTGCATATAAAAGAACTGCAATTCATAACCTATAATAGTCTCAAATCAGAGCCCAGCAGACCATGTTCAGAGCTAAGGCTGTGATGAAATCATACAACATACATGGATGAGCAGTGACAAAACACCTCCACCTGTCTGATTTTGAATTAATTTTTTGACCTTGTATGTTAGGAAAAATTTCATTTTTACCAGTATTTTCATAACCTCCACATTCAGTTTTATGACTCCACATAGGGTTGGCACCCCAAAGTTTAAGGAGGACATCTAACCTCCTCAGGTTGAAGGCTCAACTTACTCACCAGTTCTCAGCAATACATGCACATGCCCAAGTATGTGGACAAGAGGGAGAGAGGGAGAGGGAGAGGGAGAGGGAGAGGGAGAGGGAGAGGGAGGGAGAGAGAGAGAGAGAGAGAGAGAGAGAGAGAGAGAGAGAGAGAGAGAGGGAGGGAGGGAGAGAGAGAGAGAGAGCTTTTAAAAACACCAAGATAGACACCCTGATGACCATCATCAATTCAAATTCTCTTTCTGAAAGCTTGCACTGGTGTTCTTCTATTAAAACGTTAGTTAAAAGGAGGCACTCTTTACTACATTCTCCTTCCCTGGGACTTGCAAGCATCATAGCTATTTGGTAAATGAAAGGAGCTTCATTTGGGTTTTTTACTACTCTTACAGGTTAATGGCACCCAGAATGAAAACCTCAGACATTCTACGCCTATATCAACATGACTATTTCAGAGCATTTCTAATCCCAACGCCAAATTTGTCACATGTCTGAATCAGAAAAGCAAGCATTTGTCTGAATACCATTTCCTGATTGCACAAGCAGCTTATTCAGTTAAGACATAGACCTAGTTCTCAAGAGGCCTCCAATTCTTCACCCTCTTTATTCCTCAGCATTTTGTTCTATACACCCCGTCTTCAGTTTCTTCCAAAATTGAACTCAGATACTATTTCTTCACTCCAACCCTCTCTATGAGTTCCTGCCTTTTCTCTGCAGCAGACAAATCTCTACCCCACAGTCACAAGTCACAGCAGACAGTTGTGAAAGAAGCACTGCACCTACAGAATCCCAAGAACACGGGCCTCAGCAAGACCTGGCAGTCAGCTCTGTCTCCCATGCTTTTCAGCAGCTACCTCAACATGCCTCCTCAAATCTCCTGTCCTGCTATCTCCTCCTCTTCCAACACCCACTGCGCTGGTAAGAGAAAGACATAGGGGAAGCAGTTCTAGGCCTCACAGCACTCTCCCTTCCTCTCATCTGAAAAAAGTAGCTTGTTCTTCTCTGAGGCCAATCTTCCCACCTGTCCTCCATATTTTTTTCATGTTTCATCACTTCTCAGACATCTTAATGTACTCTGATTCCATGAATGTAGGGAGCAGAGGACGCCCTGAGTAAAGTCTGAGTCATGCACACTTAATAAACCCTGCCACCTTGTTTATCTGTTCAGCTGTGTTAACTCCATCAGCCTTTCTGTTCAACTCTATATAACAAACATTCTGAGCTTCTGGAATGCTGTGCTTTCTCCAGCAGAAATCCTAGTCCATCTGACTCCAGCTTTTCTGTTGTTGTGTTCATTTACCTGTCTTTTCTTCCTTTCTCCCTGCCCCACTCAGGTCTGTCTGTCCCTAGAGCTGTGATGGATGCAGCACATGATTACAATAACCTTTACTCTCTTCACTTGTTTTCTTCAGCTTCTGGTCACATGGATTAAAAAAAAAAAAAAAAAAAAAAAAAAAATCACACAGTCCCCTTCTGACACCAAGAAACATGCTGAATTAGTTTGCATTTTTTTCTGTGTCAGACCCTCCTAGGCATTGTTGCTCATCTCCTTGGACTCACCTCTAACTCAAACCCAGATCATGGACTGCACATGCAAGCTTACTCACTGAAAATGAGTTCACAAACATTTATGCAATAATCTGCTTTAAAATTTTCTGGCTTCAAAACAATCTTCAAAAATTAGGTCACTGGCAAATGTCAAAGTTTACCTTAATACAAGCAGTACAATCTTACCTTTTGTCACATAATGCAAACATTATAAGAAGACCTTTGCTATTGTTTCTTGGAGTCCTCACTAATGGGTAAAGCAAACTAACCAAACTAGGGAGATTTGGTCTCTTAAGGTCTGGAGTCCCACTGACCATCCCTCAACACGTAGAACTTGGTTCCAAAGCAAATCCCACGAATTCCACACAAATCCTCAAACCCAGGGATGTTCACACCCTTATAAAATACAGTATGAAGCAGTGGCTCTGGAGACCATGCCTTGCCCTGACAGACTCCATTTTACAGCAGCTCCTTTCTAAGGGGCAGGACAGACAGATTAACAGCACTATTTGTCCATCACCCCCCATATGGAAGTCTAATGAATGACTTA
Source organism: Phodopus roborovskii (assembly GCF_943737965.1). Classification (NCBI taxonomy): domain Eukaryota; kingdom Metazoa; phylum Chordata; class Mammalia; order Rodentia; family Cricetidae; genus Phodopus; species Phodopus roborovskii. Next base: position 38,742,206 of record NW_026126480.1, read on the forward strand.
TTTCTGGGTATAGAATGAGTGCCACTCTATAAATTCATTTGGGGACAAACTGGGATTATGGGAGGTACAGAGCTATATTAAAATTATATCAAGAAAATCAGGTCCAAGAACCTGGCCAAGGAAAGCATGTTATAAATTCCTCACCTGGATTCCATAAAGAGGTGCATATATAACACTGTGATGGTGACAGCAACCACCAACCTGTCATTTCAACACTGGTGAGTTCATTAAAGATGGGACAGACAACTTCAGACTGTCCTAGAGGCTCAATTTACTTGAATTGCTATCTGTGTATCTTCCTTTTTTGCACACACACACACACACACACACACACACACACACACACACACACACACATATTTGTTTTCCTCATCTGCCCATTCATTTATCTGACCTGGTCGTATCCTTTGGCCTCTGCAGGTGTACTCAATGTTCTAGGTCAACTCCAGTCTTACCCTTGGACCCTCAACTACAGCCGCAGCTGCCTCTCCAAAGACCTTCTTTTGATTATTTTACTCCTTAGACTCAGCATCTCAGGACTTCTGAAATACCTTGAACTCTGTTGTAGTCTCTTAACATTTTTTAGGGAAGATGGATGGATGGATGATAAATGTACTGCATTGTGTGTAATATATGGGCAGAGTTAATATTAGTAATTAAGATTATACTAAAGACCCTGGTTTTCCTTGGCCATGGTCATCAAGGAAAGTGGGAGAGTCTGGCACAATGCTGCCACTGAAATCTTGTGAATTAGTTGTCAGTCACAAATTCTGACATTGTGGATTTTTGTCAAAATGTGTTCACCTCTGTTTCAAACAAAGTCTATTTTTTTCATATTAACACAAATTCCTCAGACTTAACTATCTGAAACAAATGTCCAGGTTACTTTCTTGCTTTGAAGACTATTTCCTTTATAATATGTAGTCTGGTTCTACCTCCAGCTGGCTATATCTAATCATCACCATCATTACTGACAATAAGGAATATTTGCTTATTAACTATTCTTCAAAAGCAATACAATTTATTTTGTAACTTTGAGTAGCTAGGCTAACATCAAAAAAAAATTAAAAAACTATCTGAGAGCCACTGACATGGCTTATTGAGTAAAGAAATGTGCTTGTTGCTTGTTGCCAAGACTGACAACCTATATTCAATCTCTGGAACACACAAGATAGGTAAACTAGACACACATATTGTTTTTAAAGAAATTTAGTCTTCAAAACAAAATACAAACACAAACAATTTTGTCTTCAGAAGTGCTAAAAGAACAGCAACTTGACCCTGCATCTGTTAGGACAGTCCTTCCTTTGTCATGAATTATCACTGCAGAGGATTCTGGGAGCCCTAAGGAACTTTTGGCAAGTTTCCTTTCTTGCTAGGCATTGTTTCCAAGAGATTAAGAGGACATGTTGGCTTGTACACCCTTCTGAAGGAGCATAAACAGTGTTCAGGAAGCGATGTCAAGCCTACAGACACAAATCAATGAATACAGGACAGAGAACTTTCTGGGAGGGCTCTTCCACAGACACTCAAGATCTGAGAGGGGCTGGGTTTTCTATGGACATATGCTAGAGAACTACAGAAGACTAGGGAAAATGTCAGGGAACCATGCCAGGAAGAAAAAAGAGTGAAGTAAAAAGAAAAGAAAGACACCCCTTTGAAATAACAGAAAATAACACAAACTGGAGCTTCAGGGAGCCACACTAATACAAAGCTTCTTCATATTAGTGTAGATTTTCCAGCCACTCTGGGAAGAGTGAAGATGTTCTAGAGATAGTCTACCCTAGGAAAATGCACAAAACACTTGGTCCAAATTAAGTGTAATTGTTTCCATAGCAAATTTAAGTTCAAAAGCAATGGTGTATAGGTTGGTCACATTAGAGACAAATTAGAACTTGTCTTGCCAACAACTCCGCACAGAACTACACCAACTTTAGACTATTCTATGGTAAAATGAAAACAGCAATAGAAATTATCTAAAAATAATAATAAGTACTTTAAAAAGTACAGAGCAAAACTGGAATAAAATATATTTCCATCCTTTAATAAAAACAAATTTTAGGGTTTTGTTTTGTTTGGCAACAAACATTGGGCAGTCAAATTTAAAATGTTACATTTGAGGATAAAATGAGTAACATGGATGGTGCTTGAGAAATAATATATACTCAATAAAGTTTCACTCTGAAAAATATTGTATCCAGGATTGTAATACCCTTGAGTAACATCAAACTGTTTGTTCAACACTGTAAGTCAAATCACAGTTTATCAAGGCTTAAAAGCCAAGTCCAAATACAAAAAGATCATGTCCTGAGAAAATAAAACAAAAATCCAAAATACTGGCTACTGTTTCAACTAAGTATATGTAAGAACTGTCTATGTTAACATACTTCCTGCCATATAAGAGTAGCATTTGTTTTCTTTTTTTCTCATCCCCCTGTAGTATCTATCTCCTTTTCCTTCTCCTCCTTTTTCTTTTCTTTTCTTTTTCTTTTTTTCTTTTGGTATTTTGAGACAGGGTTTCTCTGGAGCCTGTCCTGGAACTCACTCTGTAGACTAGGCTGGCCTCGAACTCACAGATCAGCTTGCCTCTGTCTCCCTCCCTGGTGCTGGAATTAAAGACATAGGCCACCACTGCCCTGCAGTATTTGTTTTCTTAATGGTCAAATTAACAGCCAAGTAGTTTTACCTTACCAAAACTGACTTCTATTTAATCAAAAGTAAAGTAACACAAGCAACCACAAAAGTATGGCACATGACCCTTGTTCTGCTTTAGAAAGCATCCACAGACACCTTGGGGGGTGGGGTGGGGGAAGCAGTGGACAGTATGAGATATTATCACTGCAGCAGCCGCATCTAAACTCTTGGTCCCCTTCCCTAATTAACCCTAGGGCCTTGTGCATGCTGGGCAACCATTCTGTCATTGAGTGACATGTTCAATCCACATATGAGCCAAATTTCTACAAAGGTTCCCAGAGAATATTTTTAAAGGAACAATTTAAGGAAAAAAAAAAAAAGATAAAACATCGGCTAGTGAGATGACCAGCTGGTACAGGGATTGCCATGAAAGCCTAAGCCTGAGCCTGAGTTCATTCCCTGAACCTATGGATGGACAGAGAACTGAATCCATAAAGTTGTTCCCTGAGCTCAACACATGCCATGATACTTGTACCCCATATACACATCACACACACAATAATAATAATACATAAATACTTAAGAAAACGAAGTGTAACTGTGGTACTAGATTACTTTAAGCCTATATATGGCTGATTTCTAATTTTAAAGACAATGACATTATTTTCCTTAAAGTCTTTTTGAAGATAATTCAAAATTGTTCACTTGAATAGGTAGATGCTCTAAGCAGAAAACAAGATACCTATTTATAATAAGAGAATTTCTGTAGAGTTGTTAGAAGTTAGACAGTCAGCTCTTGCCCACAAGAACACAACACCGTAAATACAAAGGATTTGCTTCACAGGCTAGATAGTTAAACAAGCAATTGTAAAACCCAAATGAGGAGGAAGGTCGTGGGGAGCAGAGACTGCCAAGGGTACTGGCAGTGGGTATTTCAGAGTCTTACAGCAATTTAGGGTGGAGAGAACTGAGATCTGTCTGACAAGGGACCATGGATACACCTTGAAACCACTTTCACAGAGCATAATGAGATCAGCCGAGGCACCTTCTGTAGGCAATTGAACCACAGAACATCTGGGTGAGAAAAGACTTTGTAATTTAAAAAAGGAAAAAAGAAACAGGCCAGCTAGCAATATTACTCACATCAGGCTCTGTGTTTTTTTTCTGAGTCACAGTTTGGGTCATGTAAAAGTAAAACTGGCCCCAGAGAGGAGGAGAGTTTCTCACAGTTTGCCATTTAAACCTCCAATGGCCATGTTTCACAGCAGGCTCAATACATTCCAGCATGTAACTGCATTTTAATTTCCTAAAACCGCAGGATGTAAGTGTGATTTCAAATAGTGCCTGGACTGTGATATTCAATATTGATAAAACTATACAATATTCTCTTTAAAGTTCCAAAGTCACAACACATGGAAAATGATCTTCATTTGTTTGAAAGCACTATTCTCAAAGAAGTTTACTCTGACTATAAATGAATTCTAAATGATGAATAGTTAACAGCCAGAGTGTTTGCCCTGAGGAAAAGAACCTAGTAGAATACAGGAAATAACATGCTATGTGTTCATCACACCCAGAATACAGTATCTTCTTGATAACAGTAGGCAATGCAAGACTTAACTGTTTTTGCTATGAAATGCTTATTAGCACTTGTTTTGGAAAGGAATTTTCAAATTTATAAACTGAATGAGTGTTTACTTGCATGCCCATTTCATGCACGGGAATGACTCAGGCACCTTTTCAACTTCATAAAACATGGAGAACTTGTGGTTGCTTAAATCTCCAAGTAACATTTAAATTAAATTAAAGAAAGAGAGGAAGTAAGTTGGGTCTTAAGACCACAGTATTATTATTTAGTGGAAAGGAAATATCTATTAGTGAATATGAAATAATTCAACAAGATGGTCAGCAGCTTTCATTATAAGCTATTGACCTGGAGGAAGGCAAAGAAGCGTGTTTTCTGAGGCATGGACACTGGGTAATTACGGGCTTTCCCCTTGAAGAGGGTTGCCTTTGGCTATGGTCCTGATACCAAAGCTGACTGACAAATTCAATGTTTTAAAGCAAGATTTGATCAGTAAAGTATAACTCAGAATCAAACAATCCCATTCTGAGTAACAATTTAAGGTGTGGGATTGAAGTCCTGGCAAGGAAACCTGGGCAATGCCAGAGTGCCTGGCAAATGAGACAGCTGGGCCCCTGGGCCCACTCTTCAGATTCTAAGGTACGTCCATGGATAAGACATTTGTTTCACTAACAATTTCATATCTTTTCAAAGTAACAAAATATATTACATGAACCAATTTCATACAATTTAAAAACAAAACAGAACAACAAACTGGTGAGAACAAAGAGGCCATCTCAGAACTGAGAAATCAGTACACTCCTTTCTTCCCTCATTCTCATTTGACTTCCATTTACTTGTTTGCCCTCTGCCAGCTTTGCATTTCCTTCCCTGTATTCCAACGAAGTATGCATCAAGCAGTACCTCAGTGGTAGAATCTGTGAAGACTCAAAGCAAATAAGCACAACTTGGAACACTTCAGTCTGGGGAATCCACACACAGGGCATAATATAAGCCATCCCGAGAGCATCAAACTTGTGCCAACTTAACAAAGCCACACTCTGATGCCCTGTAGACCAATAGGTGTTTTACACTTTGAGTGGCACTCTGACTCCAGGGAGGTAAACAGGATGTGCAATGGTTTTTTTGTTTGTTTGTTTCTTTTTTGTTGTTGTTTTTTCCTTCTCTTTCTTCAGAGAAAAGGGGCAGAGCAAATGGCAGTAAATGCCAACAAAAGCCTCTGGCATCAATATAATGCAACATCCTAATTTGGGTAACAAAACCAAAACAATGGAGCAATTCTTAATTTCTGGTTCTGATTTTCTTCTCATTATAATTCAATAAGGTAGGTCTTACTATGTTTTATTAACATATATTAATTATACACAACAGTTTCATTATGGCATTTTTGTACATACATATGATACTTGAATCAAGCACAGAGGTCCTATTACTATCTTTTGTTTTGTTTCAAGCAGGGTCTCATGTTGCTCAGACTCACCGAAACTCACAAGACAGCTGAGGCTGACCCTGAATGGGTGATTCTTCTGCCTTTAACTTACAATTGCTAGGGTTCTGGACATATGCCACCACACTTGACACTTCCTTTTATCTTAATAGTAAGTAAGGAATCTAAAAGCAGGGAAACTTCTTAATTACCTAAAAGTACATAATATACCTATTTGTCATGAAGTCAGGGTCTTAACTTGACGCTATCCTTTTAGTGTCTAGATATACTAATACAGAGAATAATAGTAAATAAAATGTGGCGGAGGCTATATTCTAGGCAGGGAGTGTGAGAGGGCATAGAAAAGGAGACATACCAGAGCTAGAAAAACAAAGTGCCAGCACAAAAACTTTATACAATAATTATCTCCACAACACTATCTACAACCTCAGTTCAATTGCTCGATATTTCTGTCTTTACATTGGTCAAATAAGCAAACTAGTAGACAACTTTTACATTGTGATAAAGACATCAGGTAAAGACATCAGCCCTCAAAGCATAGGAAAACTAACCCGACAGGAAAAACACAGGCAACAAGCAGCAAGGGAACAACACGTCATTTATTAACTATTTGTGTTGCCTTCCCCATCATACAAACATGCATGTGCTACTTGCACACTGTGTACAATATGTTAAAAACTACAAAGAGCAACAAAAAAGGATAAAGATGTCCAGCTGGGCTTTGCTCTAGACATACCTGCCTGTGGGTCCTGGTTGAAACGGCAATATTTGGAGACGTCAAGAGAAGGCAGGCATTGCTCAATGGGCACCCAGACATATGTCTCAGGACACAGCAAATCAGAAGGTCTATACTGACCCTAAAGAGAAGCAAAGACAAAAGGCACAGGCATTACAAACACTGGCTGAGTTCTGAGGCTCCAGGGGGAAAGGTATGGTAACAGGCTTAATGTCAACCAAAAGGCTCTGCCATATTTAGAGAATGCAGATGTAATACAAGGCCCTCTAAAAGTGACATATGAACATTTAACAGGCAATACTGATTCAGAAGTTGAGTTTTCATTCATTTGAAAAAAAATCAAGTTTTCTTTGAAAAGCTAGTGAGGAACATAGGAAAGCTTCTTTGCATGTATCAGAGAACCATACAAAGCCATATAAAGTAAACTTGTCTTCAAAAGTAGAATTTTATTGTTCTCAATCACTAACTTTTTAGTTTATATCTCAAGGCTGATAATATTCAGGCCACACTAATGTTTTAAATAGTAGAGTGCTCGTAATATTCATCTACTAACAATCTAGGGAGTGTACAATAAAAAGCTTAATAAATAGAAACTGTAACAATTTCTGTGAGAATATAACTTCAAAAATTCTATTTTACAAAATTATGTAGATCAATTACATACTTCAAGTGTACAACACTATACAGTACTTGCTGAAGGAAATAAATCATTTATGGGTAATACACAGTTAAGAAAGAATTAAACTATGAAAAATCAAAGTTTTTATGCTCTTTGAACTTGTTCAAAATTTCAAATGTCTTATCTTTGAATATTAAAATTCAAATTTGATATACAGGTTAAAATCTAGTGGAGTCATTTTAAAATTTTTTACAATTCAAATGAAAGAAATTATTTCAGTATAAGAAATAATCCAATCTAATTTCTCTTGTATTTACTCAATGGCCCCAACATGGTTTTTTGAACACTTTTCACTTCCCCTAACTGAAAGTGTCCCTTGCTAAATTCCTATATATACTGAGTTCTCAGCTTGTCATGTGCCAGGACCACAGTTTACAATATTAAAGTTTTATGTTAAATTTTACTCTTTAGTAAATCTAATCTCTCATCACTCCATTTGCAGAATCTCCTCCATTTTGCTTTATTATCCTAGAATTCTCAATTTGATACAAAAATTTGATACAAAATTATAACCAACATGAATTTAAGAACTAGTAAAAATTGAAGAGCATATTTTCATGTTGTAATAGAACATGAGAACTCCCAAGAATATCTAATGAGAAAAGTGTGTTAAATAGTAACTAAAATTACAACTGTCCAAACTAGCCTACTTTCTAACTTGTGGTTGAAGTCAAGACAAACACTGGAGTGAAGGTAATGAGATTTCATCTCTGAACCCTGAAGGTTGAAATAATGACCTTTCCCTTTAAGCATAGTCCATAAGTACACGAAGATTCATTGAACGAACACCTGGAACGAGGGTCTGAAACTAACAGCAATACTGACAAAAACCTTAGCAAAACAGCAGACTGGAACAAAAAGATAAACAAAAATCATGCTTTTAAATAACTGGCAACGAATGCAATGGAGTGACCAAATTTAGGTACACATAATTATATGTGTCAGGCACAAGTTCTTTTCAAAGCACCTCAGTTTTCACAATGTTCTTTGAAGGTCCTATTCCTATAAGAGTTCTGTATTTATTTTTAATGCTTTAAACATTTACCTGACTAAGAAATCAAAAATATATTTCGACTTCTTATTTGTTAATTACATTAAACACTTTTCTCCAAAGTATGAGCTTCTTTCAATGCTTATTTTCTCTCAAGCCATCAAAGAATGCAGTTTTATGAATAAACTTATGAAATATTGTGCTTTCTAAACTAAGCTGGTTAAGTTATGCGACTCAAGTGTTTAGCCCTCAATTCAGAGTCACCATCACACAAACAAAACCCACAGGGATGTATGTGAAAGCTACCCTGCTTTTCCCCTATTGTAAGAAAATGAGAGATGTTTGTATTAAGAATGTAATTACTTAAGGATTTGGACATACTTTTCTGAGGGTCAAAAGAAAAAATATTTAATCAACCTCTAAGTATACTACTCATTCAGATTGAACAATGAAGTAAAAGCAGATTAATTCTTTCCGAGGGTGCTGAATTTGGGTGAGAAATGTGAATTACCACAGATTTCTAAAATACTCAGAATTTTGAAAATGTAACATGTGACAGTTTACTCCACAGCTCTCTGAGGAGTTCTTTCAAAGTGATGAACAGTTCAGAAGAGAAGTGACTACAGTCAGAGTGACTATAGGAGAGTTACTATTTTACTCCAAAAGAGCTGTAATACTCACTAATTGTCTTTTTAATGAAAACTGCTTAAGGCTACTGTAAAATAAAACCCAAGCCACCAAGGAAAAGAGATTACAACATGGTCATATAATATTTCAGCCAATTTTACTAGGTTGCCATAGAATAAGAGTTTAGAAAAAACGTTACAGTTAAATTTAAAACATTTTTTAAGGAAAAAAACCTCCAAACCCTAGCTAAACATATTTCCTGCTCAATGTCTATTAGAAAGACTGTCTTCAGGAAGAGAGACTGTTTGCTTTGGTTTTTCGTCAATGCAATGAACAAAGGCATTCTTCTCACTTGTGTGCTTTAGGCCATAATTTGATGATCATTACCATATTGACCTGATTTTCCACCCTATGAAAGAGCCACCAAATACATTATTTAAAAAATACATTAGTAAAATAAGCAGAATTCAGCCTAAAAACAACATCCATTTTTTGATAACCAGAGGTTGTGGCTGGAGAGTTGGCTTAGTAGTAAAGAGCACTTGCTGCTCCTCTACAGACCTGAGTTCAATTTCCACCACCAATGTGGTGGTTCACGGTCATCTACAATTCTATTTCCAAGGGATCCAACACCTTCTTTGGCCTCCACAGGCACAGACATATGCTGGCAAAACACCAAAAAACATAAAATAGTATGTTTTATAAACTATCTCACTATCACATCCTACTCAGTATGTATGTATGTACAGCAATAATAGACTTTCAGTAGTAATAGACTTTAAATAGATTGATACTTTATTATTTTCAGTGAAACACAGCAAATAACACTTAGGCATTTTCCTCTAGTTAAAGCACATCTAGTTAGAAATCTGAATCTCCAGAGGCAAAGTGTCTGATGACATGAAGCAGAAGCAAGAAATGGTTCTAGCAAGCTCTAAGCATCAGTTTTGTCATATTAGTACTGATGGGATTTATAAACTAGCAAAATCTCCCATGAGCATAGGGTCCACTGTTTCCTTCCTTTTTCAAAGCTGTGCAGCCTTCAGCCCTCTGTTTTCTATCACGTCCAAAAGAAATCTTAGACTCATGAGCCCTCACTGCCTCACCCTCCCACAGTGTATAGGCAACCCATTTAAAAATGGAAGGCCCAGAAGTGGGTAATGAAGCTCACCACCAAGTCTGGTGGCCAGAGTACAACTCTAGAATCCACATAGTGGAAGGAAGCAACTAACTTTCACAAGTTATTCTGTGCCTTCTACACACATACTATGGCGTGTATGAGTCCTGCCCCAACCCTCAACCCCTGCCCACAATGTTAAAAAACTATAGTTAAAAATAGTGTAATATTTCCTCATACTGCCAGGTATATTTGATTTCCATGAATGCTTGATTTTTGGCAAAGCCTGTGGCACAACCTACAAGGCCATAGATGATGCAACCATTACCCTTTCATCCCAGTTTTCAGCAACTATCCCCACTTCCATTGTGTCAATTTGGCTACAGTGATGTTTCCTTTGTAGCTCCTGGAACATACCAGGCTTGCATACATACACCTCAGGGATTCTCAATATGGCCTCTCTGGACTTTGAGTCATTCTTATGCCTACTTCTGTTTGTTTGTGTGCATACAGCATAAGGGACCTTTCACACATGTTATACAAACCTTATACCATGGAACTACATTAAATCCCTGACCTTTTTTTTTTTTTTATTTTTAAAAAGAATTATTAAATTATGTAACAGGGCCTTACTAAGTTGTTCTGAGAAGACATGAACTTGGAACCCTTCTGTCATGCTCTTGAGTAGCTGGATTACAGGACTTCACCACCAGGCCCAATCTTATTACCTACTTTTAAATTTTTCTCGATGTCACACTCTTCAATGAAACATACAAATCCTCCTTACTATTTTTCACCTGTAGGCCATATTAACACTCTTATTTTTGTCAATTTGCACCTACCTAACATTTCTTGTTATAATGCAGGGTAAGAGCTTTTATTTTCAGTAAAAAAAATGGTACATGAATCACAAATGGGTTTAGCGCCACATTCCACTTTTTATAAATATAGTGGTATCCTGCTTTATGTACTACTATGACATGCAGGAGACAATATTTATTGAATTCATAATCTGGATACAGCTCTACCATTCCTGTATTGTTTTAAACTAGCTGCTTCCCCTTGGGAAAGCTCAAATGCTGAATGAACAAGTTCAGTATCATGACAGGGTCTATAAATGTCACTGAAATTAAAGAGGTTTCATACTGAACAAAGTTAGAAACTACAAGCTCATGTCAATTTCACTATTTTTTCCTCAAAGATTTTTTTTTTTTAATGCCTTGCAATTTCTTTTCAAAAACGAGCATTGCTTTTCCTATTAAGCTTCACTTAAATGAAAACAACAGAGGGAGGGAGTAAAATGCAACTTGAGAAAGAGCCTCTTCACTTTTGTTGGTAAAGATGGTAAAGACAATGATGTTTTCTCCCTGTATTGGTTATGAGAACAGTCCTCAAGCTGAAGAGGCAGCTCAATGGTTAAGAGCACTTGCTGCAATTCCAGAGGACCTGGGCTCAATCCCGAGCACTGACATAAAAGCTCACACTGTCTATAATTCCATTTCCAGAGGATCCAATACCCTCTTCTGACCTCCACAGGTCCCAGGTGTACACATGGTGCACAGATATACATGCAGGCAAACACCTATATCCATAAAATAATAAAATTTAAAGGGACAATTCTCATATTATCTGAATCAAATCTTGGCATTCTTTCTTCTTGGTGGTGGAGAAAGGATATGAGGGACTAAAGCAAGGACCTGTGCATTGCTAAGATAGGCACTCTACTCCTGAGTGACATCCCCAAACCTCAAACATTTCTACTGTACAGATAAAACAGCAAGATCGTGCAAAGTCAATGATGTGCTACAAACCATTCTACATAGCCTTTGTCATTCCACTGCTTAATCTAAAATTATTCACAATTTTCCCTCATATTTACAAAATAACCTTTAAGTCTTAAAACACAAAGCCAATTCAATAATGCACTTGGCATCCAACATATGGTTTCCTATATACTCACTACCTATAAGGGAAGGGGCAGCCGTGTTCAGTGACTTGCTGGACAGTGGCTCAACAGTTATACTGAAAAGAATGAGGTGAAATTCAAAGGCCAAAGAATCAGCTTTCTCAGAGCAGTATCAAAGGTTACTAAGCATTATGTCTTAAAGGCTAAGCAGCATGGAGTGGTAGGGGGTACTCATCAACAAGCCATCACCAACAGCAAATATAGTTCGAAGACCTATATCACTGTCTGTCTCTGGCATGCCAAATCTGTGTACATCAAATTTCCAGCCAATAGGAGATAAAAAGTGAAACAACTGTTTCATCTCTACAGCTAGTTATGTGGTCCTGGGCCTTCATGGTTTGAGCAAGCTTCAAAAAACAAATTTATCATTAGCTTTGCATTGAAAATGTTAACATTGAGTTAGCTATAAAAAGTAACTCCATCTTCTCTCTGAAAAATATACAAAACTTCCATACGGTCAGAGTTTTTGCCACCACCTTTCCTCATAACACGGACTGACATATTTGAAGCAAGCTTCAAGCTCATGAATGGATCCACATATATAATCTGGTATTATCTGGGAAAATATCATGAAATGAAAATTGGGGCTTTAAAATGACATTATGCTTTCTTTCATCTTGTTTCATCTCCTGTCTTCCCAGATTCCCATCTAAGTACTGCTTACAAGTGAATATACAATTGATCAAAAATAAAAATTGTAGTCTTTACATTATAATGGAAAATGCCCTAAACAAGCTGAAAGAAAGCAGTAAAATGAGTAAACACCCTTCTATAAACAATTTACAGTGTTAAAAGAACAATTTTCTGATGATACTAAATCCATAAATATAAGATTTTAATTTCTAATGGCTTTAGCATCTTTTCAATTTTTTTTTTTTTTTTTTTGCCTTTGGAAAATGAAGTATGTGAATTCTTATATATTTGGGGGCCAGAAATGTTTGCAAAGCTGAGAGGTAAAAATCCTCTTTGAATATTGCATTTTTCTTTATGAAAATTTAAACATTTAAATGAGAAGTTATTTCTTTAATTAAAGTTATTTTTCTTTGTTAGTTTTCTCAGAAAAAAAAATCAGAGAAAAGTAAAAAAATGCTTTCATGTGATATTCACCCAAGTTACATTCTTCATTCTTGCCTTTTAATTGGAAACATCTGGGGATGGGCTTGGCAGATTGTAATAAAATTGAAGTTACCAATTCACACCCTGCCATTTTGAGGGTATTTTGTTTTTACAGTTTTCAAATCAAAACCAAACGGACTTTCCTTTGAACTCTAGTCCCAAACCAAAGACCTTTATGAGATTTTACTTTCAAGAATACTTTGCAAATATTTTGTAAACTGGGAAGGATTTCATGAGCATTTGAGAAAAGGCTAACTAGCAAAGTCTATTTTGAAAGTTCAAGTTAAATTGAAATTTAAGTATATAAAAAAGGTGAAATCACTGAAACAGGCACAGACCACTCACCCCGCCCCCTCCCATGACTGAATACCAGTAGCAATGTACCAAACTCTCACATTTTAGTCTTCTATCACTATCCTAATTTTTATGATAAACCTATTGATTTTACTAAAACCAACTGCTCTAACACTACCTAAGCAAAAATATTCCAAAATGACCCACTAGAGTGGGCCGCACTGCACAACCCACCCCTCAGGTCAGAATTCAGGCTTATTAAACCCAGTCCCTTCCTTGAAAGACAACACCAGTGGAATCCCATCTACTGAGCACTGTATGCAGACCCTTGCTCCTGACTTCGTTACATAAACAGAGGTTGACTTTATCAGTCCCCAAGAGAGTGCTTTAGAAGTAACTTGAGCTGCTCTGTTTTCAAGAACTGTGGTGGTGCCACACTCAGCTGGTGAGTGCGCTGGGGCCAGTAAAGACAAAAGACCTAAACATCTGAATCCATTTGTGCACCCCAATTCTGAACACCAACAGATGGACTCCATGTGCTGCTAGGCTAAGCTTTGAAATTTTAAAAATACATATTTTTTTCCACTGACAAACAGAAAGTAATGGTATTCTGTGTTTCTTTAATTAAAATCCAAGGGTTCTCAAAGGCTCCAGGACTTACTTTAAAGCTTCTTTAAGACTGGGCTATTTATTTTGCTATTGGCAACTAATAGAGAATAAAGATTCTAATTCAGTTTTAATCACAATCTTTGCTTTTACTTTGGAAACCCTGAGTTAATCCTTTTTCTTCTGGAAAATACAAAGAAAGCCTGTGAAGAAAAGATTCAGAGAGTCAACTTACAGTGTAAATTTAATTTCAACTGAAGGGTCACAAGTTGAAAAGGATAAGGAAAAAAAATGAATGAATCAGGACAAAGAAAACAATATTCAGAGAAAAAAGTAAAAAAAAAATTAAAGCTTTAATTTCTGTTAAAGATGCATGAGACAGGGATGGGGCAGGAGGATTATTGACCATGCTGGGGGACAGAGTTCATTCAGGTGTTTATCTGTTTTTTCAGGCTTCAGAAATAACATTCAGTGGCCGTTGGTCTCCACTAGCTCAAAGCAGCCACCATCACATGGCCAGCAGTGAGAAGATAGACTTTCAGGTTCTCATCAAGTCCACTGCAACAATTAGGACCAGGTCGTGTGAGTGCTTGCCTACAACCCCTTTCTTGGCTCCCCAGTACCCACAATAAAGTGGAACAATTTGTTTTTAAAGTTTTTGAAGGTGTTTATGTGAAAATTGTGATTTTAGATAAAGCTGGTAAGAAATCATACATGATGAAAACACTGGTAAGAAAATATACAAAATAAAAACACACTACAAACTCAAGAGCCTGAATTTTATTCATCACAACACAATCTGCTTAGATGTCTATAAAGTAATTCATACAATTCATATGTTCTGATGGGGGATGTCCTTCTGTATATGTGTTTCTCTTATTGGTTGATGTTGGCCATTTCAGGCAGGATGTATATGTGGGGCTACGAGACAAAGAGAATTCTGGGAAAGGGCGCAAAGAGAAGCCGAAGAGAGATGCCATGTAGCCGAGGAAGGAGTTAATAGGTATAGACCCTTCTCCGGTAAGATAAGACCACATGGAAATACTTACATTAATAAAAACGGGTTAATAATTAAGAGAACTAGCTGGTAGGAAGCCTGAGCCATCAGCCAAGCAGTTTCTAATTAATATAAGTCTGTGTGTTTATTTGGAGCTAAACAGCTGTGGGACCAGGTGGAACAAGAAAGTCGGTCTACAATATTCTCTAAGGGAAATCCCATATATTCCCTAAAGAACGGTCTACATCCATCCACAAGGTCCATACAGATCCAGACCTCCAATCAGAGCTCCTCACATAAATCAGGGATGCATCTGAGCGCATGGCATGAGATAAGGTTCCCAACTAACTTCTCACCTAAACACACCAGCCCAAGGGCACTCACAGTTGGGTATTAGCTAGCTTCTATCTGGTGCCCGCCCATTTAGTATGAACGCCTATTCCACTTCTGAAACTAAACTACTGCTTACTTTTTCTTTACTAAGACTTCTTTGGATTCTCCCACTTCACTACTGTTAATAAAATTCCTTCCATGGGGGAGACATAAACAATGAATATCCCTCCTCCTAAGGTCCCAATAACAAACCAAGGTTCAATTCCACCACATTTCACTCTAGGCAAGTGTTGCAGGATATTTGTACACTGTGTGATGTATTGTTGTGATTAGTTTAATAAAGAGCCGAATGGCCAATAGCTAAGCAGGAGAGGATAGGTAGGACTTAAGGGGAGAGAGAGGAACTGGAAAAGAATGTAGGCGCACAGGAGACACCAGTGAGATGCTGAGGCATCAGACACAAGAATGAAGCCCCACAAAAAGACATAGCTTCCCAGAGCTGGCATGATTAGGAAAAGCTGGGACAGTTAGGCATGGCTCCCACTACTGCCTGCTGACCTGTAGGGGTCAGAGCCAGCTGCCAGCACCACACATGCTAAGAAAACCACATGGCAGGGCATAGCAGTTTAAAGTTCTGGCTCATGTGGTCAGAGAAACACTGCAGACATACAAAAAGCTAGGTCCAGACCAAGAAAATCTCCGACAGGTATAATATGCTTGAAAATATGCTTAGATGCTAAAAAAGAGAAGAAAAAATGGGTATAGACAGTCATAGAAAAAAATAGTTTAAAACTGATAAAATCTTGAAAGAAAACGTAAAGTTATATAAAAGGAATAAGCCACATGAGAAACACACAGGGCATCTGAATTCTGTATGGAGCTTTGCTGACTTTGAATTTTTTGAATGACAATGAGCAAAGGACAAATGCTGCTGAGAAATACTAGACTGTGGGGAAAAAAACTACTAAAGTAAACCAGCCTATATATTTTACTTACATCTTAACATTAGAATGGAAGTCAGAAAATGTGTTGTGTTGGGGAAAAGGTTATGCTTCTGTTTTGATGGGAAACAAAAAACTATAGATTCCTGCAAAATTAATAAAGAGCAGATTTAACTGAGGGAGACCTCCTTGGCTATAGACAAGAAGGAAGAAACCAAGAAAAACTATAAAACAGGTGATGTATATGTGGATCCCTCTACATGGGAACAACTGTGAGACTGGATGAGACATGATAAATCTTGTTAGCTACAGAATCCTCATGACCTATTATCACATGTCAGCCTTTCATATAACATGAATGGTGATTTATACTGCAGTTTGGTTATACAGTCTAAACAAATATAAAGATGACAGATGCCTCCTCAAACACAGAACAGAGATTAAATTTTAGCGGATTTGTGCACGCCACATATACCATACTTGTGTGACTGCAGATATATAAGTTACCTTTACAAATTTGTGTGTGTTCAGAGAAAAAAAAAAAAAAAGATTATACATAAATACAGACAAGTAGTCCAGGTGATCCAGCCTCTCAGAATGCCTCTGTTGTAGATTCCTTAACAATCTGTATTTAGAACAATGAAATGGTCAGTTGAGATGGTCCAGCCTAACAGACTACTCCAGCAAGGACTTCAGATATCCCCTGCACTTTCCCATTACACAGAGACTGAACAATAAATGACAAAGCTAGCTCTCCCAGGACTTGACCCTTATCCCAATTTTCTCAGGATCCCCTAAAGATGCCATTACCCCCAAATAGGAAGCAGTCTAGAGAACACAACACCCACATTCCCAAAGGTGGGGTATATGGATTTTGGTCATTTCATGTTTTATGGATGTTTGTCATTATTTAGGAGGGTTGGTTGCACATTGCTATTGGTTGTGATTAGGGAGGAAACAAAGCAAAGGTTAGATTCAGGAATCTTTTTCTTAAAAAAAAAAAAAAAGGTATATAGGAATGACAGAATAAAAGGGTATATCATTGAATCTACTTTTAAACTAAAAGCAACCATTAGTCTTAAATATTTTACAATGGTATGGATTTAAGGTTATTTTTGTTATACCACACATATGTTTCTACTTGTTTATGGTATTGTGCATATTCCACTCATTTAAAAATGTAATATAAAATTCTAGTCCTTGATAGCTATTATTACAAACTGTTTAGGATAATTAAGAAATGTAGGTTAGTAGTTAGTCATCTATAACAAATATGTGGCCATGTTAGGTATGTTTTCAAGGTCAGAGATGTATTTTAAATAGATAAATGGTCTTCAAACATGTCAAAGACCTACAGAATATGAAATTTAAGATGTTTTAATAACATAAGGATTTTCATGACAATGAGATACATTTTGCTCCTGGCAGTACCAATTTACTTCAAAAAAGGATAATGGGCATCCAAGAACCTCCATATGAAGTTTGCTTTTATTGTGGCAAATTTAGCCACTAAGGAAGAAACTGTCCTTGCCTCAACTGCTGACAGTATGCTGTCCAAATTGAGCAAGACACAAAAGAAGTCGACTGATAAACTTAAGAAGACAAGATAAAAGTCCTTCAAAATCCCTGCTTCACAGAAAAGTCCATCAGATATTCTCAGCTTAAAGGCCAAAGATAGATGTCCCAATGTTACAGAAGAACTTTGGGGGATTGTCCAGACAACCAGCTGTTTCTGTCTTGTTTGTTAACAAACTCAGAAAAGAAATTTACATAAGTTTATAAGGCTGAGAAACATAAAAGCTTAAGTTGTTTAAGAAAATATTTTAAGGTCTTCTAAAAGAATATTTTTAGGATGGTAATACAAGTTATAATGAAAAGTGGTTTAGGTACAAAACATTGGATTCATAAAAATAGACTAGATGATGGATTATTTTCTCCAAATTGCCAAATACTAATGGACTGTACATTGTGAATATAATTCTTACTTGATAATTGTTCTTGTTGTATTAGAGTCGAATCCTTTCCTTTTTATTTAGACAAAAAGGGGGAAAATGTTACAGGATATTTGTACATTTTTGTAAAAATGTATTGCTGTCACTGATTTAATACAAAGGTGAATGGCTATCAGGTAGTACTGGCACACGCCTTTAGTCCCAGCATTCGAATGACAGAGACAGGAAGATCTGTGAGTTCAAGGCTGGACTTGTCTACAGAGCAAGTTCCAAGACAGTTTCCAAAGCTACAGAAAAATCCTATCTCAAAACAAACAAACAAACAAACAACCCCCCCAAAAAAACCAAAACAAATAAACAAATGAAAATGTGAATGGCCAATAGCAAGGCAGAAGAAAATAGGCAGGACTTCCAGGGAGTAGGATTTAACCGGAGAAGAATCTAGGCACATGGGAGACACCAACAAGTCCCTGAGGAAGTCAGACATACAGAATGAAGGAAAGGTAAAAAGCCACATGTCAGAACATAGATTAATATAAGTGGGTTAAGTTTAACAGCTAGTTGGGAACAAGTCTAAGCTAAAGTCTCCGTATCGTTATTTGTGGGCTGGTGGTTCAAGAAAGTCTAACAAGAAAGCTTGCTACAGGAAAAGAACCGAGTTACTTTCAGAGTATAGGTAAGGAAGAAGATCTATACTCCAGCATACAGCCCACCGCCTCACAAAGGCAGCACCGGGAAGTACTTAGCCAGTAAAGATGATGAATTTCCCATAACCACACAGGACTCTCACCAGTCTTTTCTAGCCTTTCCCTGCCTATTTATTTACTCTAACCACTCTGCCCCGATTAAAGGTTTTTATTGCTGCAATGAAACACTATGACCAAAAGCAAGTTATGGGAAGAAAGAGTCTATCTGGCTTATCCTTCCACATCACAGTCCATCAATGAAGAAAGTGAGGGCAAGAACTCAAATGAGGCAAGAACTAGGAGGCAGGAACTGATTAAAAAAGCCATGAAGGGGTGCTGCTTACTGATTTAGTCATCATGGCTTGCTCAGCCTGCTTTCATATAGAACTAGGGAAATCCAGATATAGCACCACATACTACACGCTAGGATCTCCCCATTGATCATTAATTAAGAAAACACCTAACCAGGTTGAGGGGGAGCATAGGGGGAGAATACAGAATACCGCAAAGGGGGAGCCTTATAGGGTCAGGTAAAAACCTGACACAAGGGAATCTTGCAGGAATCTACGAGGATGACCCCAGCTAAGAGTCTTAGCAACGGTGGATACATAGTCTGAAATGGTCATTTCCTGTAACCCAGATTGGTGCCTAGACCAATTGTCATCAGAGTGGCGTCATCCAGCAACTAATGGAAAGAGATGCAGACACAAAGCCAAACATTAGGTGGAATGCAGGGAATCCTACGGGGGCAGGGTAGGGGTGTAGGAGCCACAGTGGTCAATGACAACACAAGAAAACTCACAGAATCAACTAATCTGGGCTCACAGGCATTCACAGAAACTAAGTCAACACAGAGGGAGACCTAGGCACTTTGCATATGTTACAGCTGTGTAGCTTAGTCCTTTTGTGGGACTCCTAACAGGGAACAGGGGCTGTCTCCGACTCTTTCATTGGCTTTTGGAACCCTACTCCTCAAACTGGGTTGCTTTGCCCAACCTTAATACACGGAAGATGCTTAGTTCTTACTAAAACTTGATGTGCCATGTTTCGTTGATATTCATGAGAGACCTGCCCTTTCCTAAACAGGAACAGAGGAGGAGTGGATGGGAGCAGGGGACAGAGGGGCTATTGGAAGGATGACTGGGAGGAGAAGAGAAAGGAGAAACTGTGGTGGGATGTAAAATAAATAAATAAATTTATCAAAGGAAGGAAGGAAGGAAGGAAGGAAGGAAGGAAGGAAGAAAACACCCTACAGCCTGCTCTTATGGAAACATTTTCTCAGTTGAGATTCACTCCTTTCAGATGGTTCTAGCTTGTGTCAAAGTTGACATAAAACCCAGCATACCCTCTTTGAGACCACAGGTAATTAGGGCTGAGCTGCACACAACAGTTGGCAGGACACTCAGATGAGGATCTTATGACCCTCCCTGCCCCTCAATGAGGGGATCTAAACACCCATCAAGCTGAGTTGGGATTATCTTTTGAGAACTGCCACAGCTGAACTCCTTAAGATGGCAGTTGTTTGCTTCTGCACAAATACCAACTGTGCAAAACCCCAGGCTAAACCATGCCATTCTAGCACTTAACGAGTCATTGTTAAATGTCTACCCGCTATAGACTTCACACTAAGGTCTTGGGAATGTCATAGCAAACTCTGCCAGTTTGGGGTCTCAATGACTCCAAGGGGGAAGACAAAATTTAATGGTAATTACCACAGAGAAATATAAACTTATACTTTGTAATTGAGTATGGCTATTGCTACCCAGAAAAACCACACCAGAATAAGGATGCTTAAGTCAGACACGGAGGGTGGGGGCCATAGTTCTGGGAACATTATTTGAATTTCTACAAAGTGCACTGTACAACAACAGTCAGTTGGGGTTCTCTGTTTATATGCTGTTTTGCCTACAACATCATCCCTTCCTCTTCCCAAACCCCAATGTACTAGTTCCTAAATATACCAGTTTTTGCATTTCTTGTACCTAAAAATGCTTTTATGGACCAAGTTTTCCATGAATACTTACTGAAATACTTATTAAGATGAATTGTGTCCAATTATATTTCTTAAAGAGGATCTTAAAAACAGATGGGTCTCACATCTTCCTAGTTAGTAATCTGTTTCATTTTAATATTTTGAAAAGGAAGAGGTGAGAAAAGAAAAATTAAGTGAGCCAGAAAAGGGTAATTAGTAGTGAAACTAAAATTAGAAACTAGTCAGAATATCTTTTTCTGCTCAGATTCCCCAGAAAACAGCAATAGACGTATAAACAGCTGTATACTTGTCAGCAGTGCCCCCAGCCTGTGCTTACGGAGGCTGGCCAGCTACTGACACTTCTGAGATAGTTCTATAGGAGCAGATTCTTGGTTTTAGTTTAACATACTCTTTTAAAAATCTGTTAAGTCCTAAGTCAAGCAAAACAGATTTTTTTTTAAATTCACAGCAAATATATAGCTTTAATAAAGTCAGTAAACTATCTCTAAGTGTAACTGTTGCTTTTATCCAGAGTTTAAAAACACTAAATATTTCCCAGTGCCCCAAAACTTAAGTTATAAAGGTCTGTTTACTGCATAACTGAGCAGAACAAGAAGCAGGCTGTCTAAACTTGTATTCATCCCAGGGGTGTAATTTTTGCTAATCATTTGTTTTTCCCCTGCCTGATGGAAAATTAATGAGAAATGACTTAACTAATTCAGGTTTTAAAATAACCTTCTTTCCCTCAACTGTGCAGCTAGGGGTCCTCGAAGAACTGACATCTTATCCCTTTGGATGACACCAGTATTCTTAAGCGTGGGACAGCAATAGCTTTTGTAGAGTGCATTTAGCACATTCAAAAGACACCTCATGGATGATGGCATTCCTTTCTAATGTTTGATTAACTATTAATTACATAGTCACTTTTTTCATAAAATGAGCAAAACAAGTCATTTTTTACTGTATTTTAGTTAGTTAAGTAATGTGAAAGCATGAACTGTGATACAAACTTCAAAGAGTCTTAGATTTCAGTAAATTTCAGTAAACACTGTATATAATTAAACAAATTAGGATCCATACATCCAAACTCAATTAGCAACCCTGACAGCACAGGTAGGATTCAATGTTTGAAATCCTTAAAAGCAGAGTGAGTAATCTGTCTCCATAAACATTAGAATTATATTTATTATATTAACCCATTACAAAAACACACGCATACACTGAACACAAAAACGTCTTTAAATTTTATTTTAAATATTTTCATATGTGGCTTCTAAGTATCATTTAGGGCTTAATCCTCAAATATATGTATATAAAGGTAAAATTTCAATGATTTCTCTTTCTATAATGATACCCACCTTGGACTTTATACACCAAAATACATTTTCCTAAAATTAATATAGAGCCAATTGTCACCTTTCCATCCTGTAACAGTTTGCAGAAATCAAAACAGTACAATTATCATTTTATCACATCAGAAATCTATGAGGAAAGCATGGATACAATTGAATCTGAAATCTACAACCTCCAGATGTAAGAAAGTATAATCCTAACACCCTGCTATTTTTCAGAAAATTATTACAGTTTTGAACTTAGACGTTTGGGGTGTTGAATGTGTTTGGAAGCTGCTGATATACAGGTCAAAGACCTTTTAGCTGTTCATCTACTGGTTTTGTTGATACAGCATATAAGTAGCTCAAAGTGGTACTAAGCATACTACAGCAATGCTTTTTATATCATCATAAATTCACAGATCTGAAGATATTCAATGTATTGGGATCCAATGCAGTTACCTCTTTTTGATACTCAATCTGTACACATTCTGGCCAGTGGGAGCCAATTTAAGCTGTCTTCTGAGTGTTTCCAACATAGCCCTACTAGTTTTTTATGCTTGCTGACTTCTTTTTATCTTCAGAGACTATTTATTAAAAGCATCTTAACAATCCTCAGATCTGACTGTGTGTTTGTGAGCTATGAATCTTAAGATCTATCACCAATAAGATATGCTTGCATCCAGCTACTTAATCTTGGAGAACAGAGTGATCTGCTCACTGGAGTGGCTCCTTTCTGCAGAAACAGCAGGAAGCACTTACACCACAGCTACAAAGAATCACACAGGACAGAATCAAGTGTGAGTTTTCCAAAGCACTTCTACTAAAGATCCAGCCTTAACAGAAGACAAATAAAAACAAAAATCTTAATCTAGAATGAGTGAAAGGAGTATGGAATACAAAAGCACTCTATAATGGAGTATTTAATTCTCCTTTCTGTAACAATTACACAATTTTGGTGAGCATATATAAAATGAAATAATTTTATATTATTAAAAAGTAAAAGTATTAGCCACTATTAACTGACCACTATACAGCCTGCTATCCACATTAATCTTCCTGATGACTCTCTATAGAGTGGGGGTTGTTGTCTTCATTTACAGATAGAGGCACAGAAAGGCTGTACATATAATAAGGTATGAAATTAAGGTCTGAGCTCTCTGTCTTTTGGGAGCTACACATTTACTCTGTATATCTTTGGTAAAATGATAAATTAAAATGTTTAAATTTGTTGGGAGACAGAGGCAGATGGGTCTCTGATCTACAAAGCTACACAGAGACACCCTGTCTCAAAAAAAAAAAAAAAAAAAAGCCTAAATTCTGTAAGAATCTATATTAGAGCTTCAATGGCATTTGATTAAGAATGAAGGAAAAACAGGTTAAACATTCACAAACTATGGTGACTGCAGACTAATGTTCAGAATTGAAAAGGATTTAACACTGGGTAAAAGGTTAGTTATAAAGAAATATTTGGTCTCAACGATTCTCAACTTCAGGTAGACAAATGGAATCGAATCCAAGGCCCCAATATCAACCCACACACCTATGAACACCTAATTTTTGACAAAGAAGCTAAAAATATAAAATGGAAAAAAGAAAACATATTCAATAAATGATGCTGTCAACATGTAGAAGAATGTAAATAGATGCAAATCTATTGCCATGTACAAAACTCAAGTCCAAATGGATCAAAGACCTCAATATAAAACCATCCACACTGAACCTCATTGAAGAGAAAGTGAGAAATACATTTCAATGCACAGGTACAGGATATCACTTCACAAAGATACTGAGAGCTACAATTAATAAATGGGACCTCCCGAAACTAAGACGCTTCTGTAAAGCAAAAGAACATAGTCAACAAGACAAAATGGTTCCCTATAGAATGGGAATCTATAAAGATCTTCACGAACCCCACATCTGATAGGGCTGATCTCCAAAATAGACAAAACATCAAACTACTAATAATCCAAGTAAAAAAAAAAATGAGGTACAGATCTAAACAGAGAATTCTCAATACAACAATCTCAAATGGTGGAAAAGACACTTAAGGAAATGTTCAACATCCTTAGTCATCAAGGATACAAATCAAAATCACTCTGAGATTCCATCTTACACTAATCAGAATGGATAAGATAAAAAACACCTGTGACAGCTGGAGAGGATGTGGAGAAAGGGCAACATTCCTCCATTGCTCGTAGGAGTGCAAACTTATACAGCCACTGTGGAGATCAGTATGGTAATTTCTCAGAAAATTAAGGATCAATACCTCAAGTCCCCATAATATCACTGTTGGGCATATACCCAAAGTAGACACCACAAGGACATTCACTCAACTATGTTTATAGAAACATTATTCGTAATAGCCAGATCTTGGAAACAATCTAGATGCCCTTAAGCTGGAGAATAAAGAAAGAAAATGTGGTACATTCACACAATGGAGTACTACTCAGCAGTAAGAAACAATGACATCTTAAACTTTGCAGGCAAATGGACAAAACTAGAAAGAAAGAAAGGAAAAAAAAAAAAAAAACCCAACCTGAGTAAGGTAACCCAAAACCAGAAAGACAAATATAGTATGTACTCACTCACAAGTAGATACCAGACATACAGCAAAAGATACCCAGCCTATAATCAATCCACAACCCCAGAGGACTAGAACCCTCTTCCAGAAGCAGATGGAAGCAGATGCAGAAATTCACAACTAACCAATGGGCCACGCTCCTGGAGTATAATCAAAGTGAGGAAGAAGCAATAATATGAATAAAGGATTCAAGACCATGATGGGAATATCCACAGAATCAGCTGACCCTAGCTAGTGAGAGATCACTGACTCAGGTCTGACAAATGGGGAAACTACATAAGACCAAACTAGACTCAGTTAATATAGGTGACAATGGTATGACTGGGACAATATAATGAGGCCACTGGCAGTGGGTCCAAGATCTAATTCTAATGCACAAACTGACTTAGTGGAGCCCTTTTTTTTTTTTTTTTTTTTTTTTTTTGGAGAGATACCTTGCTCAACCTAGACACAAGGGTGTGGGGGTTGGAGAGGTGCCTTGGTCCTGCCTCAGGGAGATGATGGGACAGACTTTGTAGACTCCCTAGGGGAGGCCTTATCCTCTCCGAGATGGGGGTGAGGGGAGAAGTGGGAGGAGGGAGGAAGAACTGGGATTGAAATGTAAAAATTAAATTAATAAAAAATATTGTACATTAAGGAAAAAAGAAATATTTGGTCTCAAAGTATGAGCCCACAAATGAATAACTGTCTTGGGGAGAGACAGCATTCCAGTGGAGAATCTGGCAGGCGCCACTTTAACCAAGTGAGCTAATTCAACATCACTGCCCTGGAATAAACAGACAAGAAAGAACTCCTAACATGAGGTCTTGGATCTGACAAAGCATTACTTGAGTAAATTATTGTCAAAGGTACTTAATCTCAGTAAGATTATTGGACTGGGAATATAGTTCAGTGTTAAATACTTGCCAGAACACACCAGGCCCTGGTCCAATTCTCTTTCTCTCTCTCTCTCACATACTCTTTCACACACACACACACACATTCTCTCTCTCTGTCACACACACACATATACACATGCACACAAAAAGCTGAAGCATTTTTTTAAATAGAAAATTTTGTCGATAATTACATGAAAATGCTGTTCTCTACTACTACTACAGAGTAAAATTAACCAGCAAAAGTGAAATTAATTCAAGTACTACAGGACACAGACTTTAAAAATGTCAATTCTGTGAGACAAAAGCAAAGTTATAATTACATATAAACACCTTCTTAAAAACCTATAAAATGCCGGGTGGTGGTGACACTCAACTTTAATCCCAGCACTTGGGAGGCAGAGGCAAATAGATCTCTTTGAGTTCAAGGCCAGCCTGGTATACAAAGTGAGTTCCAGGACAGGCTCCAAAGCTACAAAGAAACCCTGTCTTGGAAAAAAAAAAAAAAAAAAAAAAAAAAAAATCTATAAAACATGGGCTAGGGATCTGGGAGTGTAGCTCAATGATAGAGCAGATGCCTCTGTGTTTAATCCCCAGCCCTGGGGGTGTGGGCATAAAATGAAAAGAAATCTGCAAATATTCACTGGATCTAGGATTGAAGATAAGTAAAAGACACCACGACAATTAGGAAGTCTGACTGTGGGTTATCAGCCCTGTTTTACTACTCTAAGCATATTACATTTCTTCAAAGTGGTAACAGTGCTGCAGTTAGTACAAAACTATGCTTGTTTATGTGGTCCATGTTCAAGTACATAAAGTAAAACACAATCTCTCAAACTCACTTTCATAGAACACACATGCCATGTGTTCAGTGTGCTACTGTTCTTTCATCTTTCCTGTAGCTCGGAAAGATTCATAATTGGCAGGGGCAAATGCAAACACACACTTCTTTCTACTCTATCTCCAACATGCATCTGTGTTCTCAGAGTACTAAGTTTTTGCCATGGTTTCAATATGATGTACCTGTATATTTGGGAGGGTGGGATTGGGGATTGGGGTGTGCAGGGGGGGGGGAATGGTGTAGGGGAATTGGAAGACAGGAGGGAGACGGAACTGGGATTGGCATGTAAAATAAGACTGTTTTTAATTTAAATAAAAATTGATTAAAAAGAATTCTTTAAATTAAGCATGAGTATATTAATTAGAAAAAACTAATTCTGTGGTAAACTCTCAAAAAAAAAAACCTATGCAAAAAGATACTTAGTGTGTTATCTAAAGAAAAAAGTGGGAAGAACTTAGTTGTAAGAACCCTCATAATATTAGAACACTTATGTGTTCTAATCATGTAAAATCTTTTTAAAACTACTCATGATATTGGGTGGTGGTGGTGTATACGTTCAATCCCAGCACTCAGGAGACAAAGGCAGGAGATATTTGTGAGATTAAGGGCACCATGGTTACAGAGCTAGTTCCAGGACAGTGAGGGCTGTTCATAGGAACCCTGTCTCAAAACACCAAAACATAAAATTAAATTAATAAATATTCACAATGAAGGCGGATAGGGCTAAAAACTAGTATAGTATTTCTTATCAACTATGAAGGGAAAAAAACAGCAGCATATACACCCATAAAGCCTAAGGAAATACAGCAAGAAGTCAATAGTGACTAGTCCTGTACTACTATAAGCAACCTCCTTTTTTGCAAAAAGAATTACTTCTTAAAATAAAATTTAGGGCCAGTGAAATGTCTCAGCAGGTTAAAGCGCTTGCCACCAATCCTGATGACCGGAGTTCCATCTCTAGAACCCATAAGGTGGAAGGAGAGAACAGACTCCTAGAAGCTGCCCTTGGATGGCCTCCCTCTCTCTGTCTCTGTCTGCCTCTCTCTCTCTTTCTCTCTCTCTCTCTCTCACACACACACACACACACACTCACACACACACACACACACCCTTTGGGAAGGGTACAGAGAAGAGAAGGTATAATAACTTCAAGGACTCTGTCGTTTTTACAAGTTACTTTACTCACCAATTTTAGAATTCTCACAATCTCAAAAACAAAGAACAATCAAAGAGGAAAAGAGGTCTCAAATACCCCTTCAGAAACATCTGCATAGCTTGCTTGTGAAAGTATATAACATATCTGTTTTTCAAACAGTAACACATGTCAAGAAGCAACACACAGCCCCCTTCCTCCATCCCTGGGATCTAGTAATCCCAAAAAGGAAAACCAACACAGATTAAAAATAGACAAGTATCTGATCTGAACTGGCACTCACAACAATAAACAGATGCAATAAATAAATAAATAAAGACAGGAAAGATGCTGATATGAAAATTAAATGTACAATGTAACTAGCAATGGTGGCATATACCTGTAATCTTAGCACTCAGGCAGAGACAGAACTGTCCTTTGTTTCCAGGCTAGACTGGGCTACACAGCCAAGAAGTTGTCCCAGAAACAACAATGAAATACTATCACACATCTACCAAGCTGGCTAAAATTAAAAAAAAAAAAAAAAAACGGGCTATAATGGCAAAAACAAAATAACTTGAGCAACAAAATGAATATTATAATATCAGATGACACAAATTTTATGGTTAACATCTGTGAATCCATACTATAAATAAAGAAACAGAGGACAGAATCAAACCTTACACAGATCCCCCTTTAATACACACTAGATGTCAATCCTTCAAGAGTTGAAGCTTAGTTCACATAGTTCTGATGTGCTCTAAGAAGGGAACCGTATCTCTGTGGCATAATTTCATAAAAGCCCACCAACTCAGTTTAACCAGAGGACCCAAAACTCAAGATTAGGAGACCTTCTCCTGATTACCTGACAATACTGCTCAATTTTCAATGTCAAAAACAGAGCAAGAAAGACTAAGAAATTATCAAGGACTAAAGGAGACTAGACGGCGAGCTAAAAACAGCTCGTAGAATGGTTATAGGATGGAAAGGGGCTATTAGTGTAGAAAGTGGTGAAACCTAAATAGGGTATGGACTTTAGTTAACACTCAGGTCCCAACAATGATTTCTCTGATTTTAACAAATGTATTTGGGAAAACAAACTAAGTGGGTGATTCTGAGAACACTCTTGGAGCATGTTGTAGTGGACACCTATAATTCCAGTACTCGGGAGTGTGGGGCATGAGAGGATCAAGTCTGAGGCTAACCTGGGCTGTTTCAAAACAATAAAAACAGTAACTGAAGAGATGGCTTAGTAGTTAAGAGCACTGGCTGCTCTTCCAGAGGACCCATGTTTAATTTCCACCACGCAAACAGGGGCTTACAACTGCCAGTAACTTCATTTCTAGGGGATCAGATGCCCTTTTCTGGTCTCCATGGGCACTGCAGGCATGTGGTGCATAAACATACATACAGGTAAAATACCCATGCACATAAAAGATTTTTCTTAATCAATAGAAACAAAAAAAAAAAACATTCTCTGCACAGCCTTTATATATAAAAATTACTTCAAATGAGTTATTTTTAAAAATTTAACCTATTAAAGTATCAATTTTTAAAATTTTATATTATGACTATGGTTGTTTACCTACATGTATGTCTGTGTGTCACAAGCACACCTGCTGCCCACAGAAGCCAGAAGAGGGCATCAAATCCCCTGGAAATGGGGTTACAATAGTTTGTAAGACTCCACATGAGTGACCTGAACCCAGGTCCTCTGGAAGAGACAACTCTGTAGCCCTCAAAGTACCAAATTAAGACTACTTTTATATCACTGAATTATCATGTTTTCTGTTTTAATCTTTGGTTTATTAGAAGATCCCTGGATTGTTATATATGCTTTGTACATAGTCTGAATGTCATGTAAATACCATGTAGTCCTGATAGAATGTCCTTCGATAGGATGGTACTGCTTCTAAAACTGTAAGTGTGTGTGTGTGGGGGGGGGGGGGTGAATCAGATATCCCAACCTAGGCAATAGTATTCAAGACTTAAAATATGTCATTTTGGTTGAAATATGGAAAGAAAATCTACCTAACACTGATAATTGGAAAGAGGCATTATAACAGCCTTTTGTAACTATGAATTGTAGTGAGATATTCATCCCTTCTGCACCTGTTGCACTGACCTCACCCCCTGGGGGTGGGGACAGGGGCAGACATGACCTGGAAGAACTAGGTCTGGGGTGGGGAAGCAGGCGGCCAGCCTAAGTACCACCGCCTGGATGTGACCTAATTGCCTGGATCCCATGGAAATCTAAATCCCACTTCTGACACCAGATAACCTGTAAAAATAAGGATCAGGAAAAAAGATAGGCTGAATAGATGTTTATTCAGGGAGAAATAACTTACAACAGAGACAGATGAACGCCATCAGGTTCCAGTCCCAAGGATGCCTTCTGATGCTCTCTGTCTCCGTCCAGCAAGCCCAGACCTAGTTCTTCCATGTCATGTCTGCCCCTGTCCTCACCCCCAATGGACGTGGTCAGTGCGACAGGTGGTGGGGGAGGGGTGAATATCTCACTACAGTGAATATTCTTCACTGATAATACCCTAAATTCTACTAGTAGTTTCACAAGTTACATTCCATAGTCATAGCAATGAACATTTTCTACTCCGTTATAATAGAAGCAATTGTTTGTTTCTTTTGAAGTGACAATCTCTTATCATTCACTCTGAGAAAATATCTGTCATATGGTCAGGTCTGAATAGCCAAAAAAAAAAAGGTCCATTTCTGATAAAAATTAAGTATCCAAATTAAAGAGTAGCTCATTTGGCCTACCCTGTAACTCCAAGGATGTCTTTCCTGGGCCAGATTTTGTCCTCTGGGACACAATAGAAGTGTTTGGTAAGTGCTACCCATTTTGTAACATAATACCTGGGAAGGGAATTAGAATTTTTACTGCTTCACCAAGCTCTTTCCTTCCCACTATTCTTCCCAAACTTAGATTAAGTGGTACTGGTCATAAATGGGTAGCATCCTGGGAAACCTGCCTTAGCCTTTATTGTCCTTAATGCACATATGCTGCTGGTAGGCAAGGTTACAAGGTTCTCAAGCAAAAGGTAGGCCTTTTGCTTGAGAACATAAATGCATCAAGATCCTCACAAGAAACTCATACTAATATGAAAATGGTCCACAGTATTACAGACATGTGTTTATAGAGACAAAGGCAGAAATACTACCTACACAGAGTCAGAGCCCTAGAGAGTTCCAGGTTATCTAGCAAGAGGAAACCAGGCTAGACAACAGATTCATGGATCCAAGATCACAGTCAAGAACTGGCAAGCAGTTACTTAATGGCCCCTCTGCAGCAGGAGGCTCCAATCTGTGTTTTCATCTGCTGCTCACTCTCAGCTTTTGCTTCCCCTGCCATTTCAGGTTCTCTCGGCTTGATATTGTTAGGAACTAGCAGCCAGCTGACCCCCGCCCCGATGATGGGCGGGACGCTCATGGCCGTGTCATCGCTATGTCAGCTTTTCCTGGCGGCCAGAGGACTCAGTTACGCATGTGCAAGCCTCTTTTAAAGCAAGCATGCCAAGTGCTTCTCTCTGCCTCTCTGCTTCTTTGCTCTCTCTTTGCTCTCTCTCTGTTCCCTCTCTCTCTCTTCTGCTTTCGGTTGGCCACCAGCTACCCCCTCTTTCTCTCTCCCCTCTCTCAATAAATTCCATGTGGCGCTGAGTCTCATGTTTGTGTTTCTTAGGCATTAGCTGCAGCAAAAGAACAACAGATATCTTTCGATTCACTGACCCCTTTGAAAACCAGATAAAAGAAATTCAAGGTCTCTACTATTTAGATAATCTATCTTATAACAAAAATTTTCTACAATATCCAACTTTGCCACTGCATGGTTAGAAAGTCCAATCTATTTTTTGCTTGGTGTTTCTCATTATGAATGTTCTCACTTCAACTATAGCACCCCTGCACAGTTTAAACCCAGCCTTACCCTTAAAGAAAAGAATCTGATAGGTTTGCTCATCCCTCTTCAGGAGCCGAAGTTTTAATGTTGAACCTTGCATGACACTAACCTACCCTAGAACAGCTGGTGACCTTTGGGTCAGGCACGCCACTTCCAGGCCAACCAACAGCAGTTAAGATGGCAGGATCACACAGTACTAAGTCTGGTGATAGAGGATCAAAGGCAGCATTTTCTTCAGACAAGTCTATGGAACAGCAAGTTTCCTCAGAAGAGACATATGGACATAGGAAACATCTGAACGAAAGAACGAACATAGCAAAAGGGGTTAAAAACTGAATGAGTACAGTAAACTAAATGGGCCACAGATTAACTGTAAATTAACTGCAATGCACTGTGGACAGAAAGAGTAGAAGGACCTATGTGACAATGACATGCTTCAAGGCAAACAGAAAAGAATCAGGAAGAAAAGGGAACCCTCAAAGACCAAGCAAAGGAACTTGGATTTAAGAGAACTGTGTAAATACAGATTTGTAGCAAACTGATTCCCACATACCACTTAAGTCATTTTAAAACAACACATGACTCAGGCCACACACTAATGATGGGAGTCGAGAGACTGATGGAAACTGGTGAAGGTCCTCTAGCAGTGGGCACCTTGTTCTCAGCACCAGCACTTCTAACTTTCTGCTGCTTAGCCAAGACGATTATGCTGCTAAAAGTTTGCTAATAAGGCATTTCATGGTATGAAATTTACATGTGACTAAAACAGAAGGGTCACAGCCTATGGATTTGAATGGCAAACCAGTAACATTCAAACAAGGTCCTTCCAGCCTGGTACTTCTGACCCAAAATGTCAGAAGTACCAGAAGTACCCTGTTATTTGGGCTATCCTGTGCACTGCAGAAAGTTTCACATCACTACTGACCTCTATCTCATTAGAAGCCAGTAGTACACCCTTCTCCAACCAGCTGTGGCCATCAATGATATCTGTAGACATTAGAGGCATTCCCAAAATAAAAGCACTATTACAAATAGTTAAGAGGGATGCAGAGTAGGTTCCTGTTCTGTTTACTTCATAGCCATTCTCTAACCAATGTTAGAGCATCAAACAAGTTAATGTTACTTTGCTAAAATGATTACACTGTAAGGTTATATTACACAAACACACAAAATGTATTATCGTACTTCCCAGAAAGTTACTTTATGCTATAATCCAAGGGTTCTACTTGCAGTGGATCATGCTTAAACTCATTCCCAAAGGTGGTGCTATCAAAAGGTGTTAAGAAGTAACTGAGTCATGACTCCACCCTGATGAATGGCCAGAAGGGTTGAGGATACCAGGAGAACACGGCACACAGAGTCACCTAAACAGGGCTCGTAGGGGCAGAAGTGGCAACCGCAGAGCAACCGCAGAGCCTGCATGGGTCTGCACTAGGTCCTCTGCATACATGCTGTGGTTGTTTAGTTTGGGGTGTTTGTGAGACTCCCAACATTGGGAGACGGGGTTATCTCTAACTCTTTTGCCTGCTCTTAGGGTCCTTTTCCTCCGACTAGGTTTCCTTGTCTAATCTTGATAGGAGGTTTATGCCTAGTCTTATAGCATCATGTGCTATAACTCAGCAGTTTGGTTGATACCACTGAGAAGCCTGCTTTTTTCTGAAGAGAAATGGAGGAGCAGTGGAGGGAGGGGAGAATGAGGTTGAGATGTATTGCATAAGAGAACAATTTTTTAAAAACGAATACTTAACAAATAACTAAGATAAGCCATCCAATTTATAAGTGGACACAGAATCTGGACACATGACAAAAAGCCAGCAATCATATAACAAGATGTTCAACTCTGACTATACATAGCAAAATGCAAGATGAAACCAAAACACATCACCATTCCTTATACATCTATCAATATATTGAAAGGATTATAAATTTGTATAGCCTCTTAAAAAAATGGGCAGCATAAAATAAACAAGTATTCACATATCTTATGATCTGGTGGCCTAGGTCTATATTCACTAGAATACATAGAGATGGTCACCAAAGACACACAAGTCAATGTTCATAGCTGTACTTGCATTAGTTAAAAAATAAAAAATAAAAAACTAGTCTATCCACCATACAATAGGAAAATGAAATACAAGATATTCATTAAATACAATATCATTACACACAACCAGATGGATAAATCTCACAGACACGTTTGGATAAAAGCCATTTAAAATATTATATCTTCTTACATTTATATAAAGTACAGAAAGAGGCTAAGATAGAACAAGGTCAGAAAGCAGTGGTAATCTTTAGTAATCAGTGGGAGCCTTATGTGCTAGTCATGCTCTGTTTTTTTATTTTAGGCTACACCTAGATGTTTGCCTTGTCAAAATATATTAAGTTAGACACTTAAAAATGGTACATTTTCTGTACATATGTGTGTGTATAACATATACATATAATATATACATACCACTACAATAACAAGTCTGCTTTTAACAAAAGTAATTACAGGCAGGGACCAGTCATGTACACTTTTAATTCTAGCACTGAGGAGGCAGAGGAGGGCAAATTTTTAAATTGAAAACCAGTCTGTCTAAATAGCAAGCTATAGGCCATTCAGGGCTAAACAGTGAGATTCCATTCTAGGAGGATAAAAGCCAAAAATAAAAAATTTATAAATTATTAATTAGAAATGAAAATTAGCCACAGAAAATATAAGCTATTCTAGTTGAGACTCCTAAATTTTCCTAAGTTTCATTAGAACCACCAATTTTGTATGTAGTATTCACCACTTCATCTTACTCCCTAGTTTTATCTTCACAGACACTCATCTGCTTTTCCTACATAATGCATGCCCAAAAAAGTAAAGATAAAATGAATAAATAAATAAAACAAAGCAAAACTTCTGGCTACTTTCAATATGCCAACAAATTTGCTGAACACTGGTGACCACAATAGACAAGATGACACCTAGGGATGAACAAACAGGAGCCTGTCTGATCATCTCCCTTTGCCCTGACTTCTGTCCTGGTGCTTTGCACAGAGCAGGTCCTCCATAAGCCTGGACAAAGCAGAAACATGTATATGACAGGGCTCAAGAGAGCTCCAGGTAAAGAACTTAAACTTGAAAAGAATTCTTAGAAGCAGAGATATTGTACTTCTAGCTTTAGCAGGCAAGTATGGAATCGATAGGAATGGAGTAGGGGAGAAACCGAGAATGGCTTTCTGGTGGCATGAGTTTAGTTTAGAAAGAAAGCACCACCCTGGCACAAAGAAAAGAAAGACATTTCTAAGGCAAGAGAGAGTGAGAAGCTCAGAGGCAAGAAGTTTGTGGGTAAAGAACAGAGTTACTGGTTGCCAGGGACTGGATCACACAGAGGAAAGCAAACAATCTGCTTTAACAGGTCAGGATAAAGTTCAGGTACTAGTATTTTTCCAAGGTTGCATATTACTTATATTTTTTTCAAAAGGTTAAGAATTATGCACTACCCCTAAATATTCTATTTCATTGCAAATAGGTGATAAAAAGAAAACATAAATAATATGGCCTGTGTTTAAAAGTACTGATTTTTTTCCCCAGTTCATATTTAATAAGAAATCAAGGGCCAACAAGATGGCTCACTGGGTAAAGACATGTTACAATGCTTAACACCCTGTATTCTAGCTTTAAAACACCCATGAAGGAAAGAGAGAACAAACTTCTAAAAGTTGTTCTCTGATCTCTTGTGTGCTATGGCATGCATGTGCGCTCACACAAACAAATATAAGAAATTTAAAACTAAATAAACAACTTAAGAATTTTAGGAACTTTTCTTCTTGGTTTTTTGAGATAGGGTTTTTTCTATGTAGCTGTGGAGCCTGTCCTGGAACTCTCTCTGTAGACCAGGCTGGCTTTGAACTCAGAGATCCATCTGCATTTGCCTTCACCTCTGCCTCCCAAGTGCTAGGATTAAAGGCATTCACCCACTACCCAGCTAGAATGTTTCAAAATGAAAAACATATACATACAATTTATCAAAAATGTGATATATAATACCAATGATATGGACTCTAATTCTTTTTTTTTTTTTTTTTTTTTTTTGTTTTAAAGGTCTACCTTTATTTTTGTATATGTGTGTCTGCCCTTAGTTGCAGGTAGTTACACGTGGATGCTGGGAACCATACTCAGGTCCTCCACAAGAGCAACAAATGTTTTTTTTATCAGTTTTCTTTCCAGCCCCTGAATCTAATTCTTTAGTTTAGATGCTCCTATATGTCACTGAACTTAAATGTGAGTTAATGCAAACACTGAAAAAGTCACCTTTGACTTTAATTTTCTCAAGTGTAAGGAGAAGCTTAGAACAGATGACCCTCAAGGAACTACTTTTGGTTCCAATGTGCCTACATGTCTTTGTTTGAGACAATTTTAGAAACATGTTTTGAGATGAATTGCAGATTTTTTTTTTTAACCTCCCATTGCCTCTAGGAGGCATCAAAATCCCTTACTAAAATTATTCTGTGGTGGTTTGTTTTACTGACTATGTCTAATCCATTGGACAGCTGACATCAAAAATACAGATGCTGAATCAAAGAATCCAGTATTTTGTTCTGTGCTGTGGGTAACTGATGAGATCATCTGTATTCCTTTCAGCCCAGCAATATGAAAGTCACTACCACATGTACCCACACGCAAGACCCTGGGCTGCTACACTGTAGTAAAATAACATTTGCTGGTCTGTTTGGTCAAGAAACTTTGAAGCTCAAGAGTTTCAGTAGCACATGATTTTGCGAACACAGCTCTGCTAATGCCAATTAACATTTTTATAGGTGCTTTTGTACCAGTAATGCCAAAAAGCCTTTTCGTGGGCAAAGTCCTACAGAATTCCGGAGGTTCTGTCTACCCACAGCCCAGCTGAGGCATTCAGTGTAAAGATTGTTCCAAGATGAATTAGCCCTTTGTTTCTTTTCTGCTATTTCAGAACCCCTTCTGATGTTTCCACTGATGTCTGGCCATGTCGTGACACCAAAGCAGACTGCTTGAAATCACTATTTACTCTGGCTTGTATACAGATCTGCTTAAAAGACTTCATCAAAACACCGCTTTCAGAATACACAACAGCCTCTCAGCAGCACTGGGAGATAACGTGGAGAGCAAAGTATTTTAAATTACGCCTAACAACACTTCAGTATACAACAATTTCCACTTTCAGAAGTAATCAAGTAGTTTTGAAATGTATTGAAGTACGTAAAAAGAAGAATATAAAGTAAGCTTTATATGGAAATATCGAGCATTTGGGAAGCACTGGAAAATGCTTTTTTAAGCTTTAGCCAAATAAGTTAAATTCTTTAAGTAAAAAAAAAAAAAAAAAAAAAAAATCCTTTCTAGCACATATAGAAAAGAAAATTGTATAGCTAGATAAGGATTAAATATTGAGATGTGAATTGATTTAGAAATTTGACAGAATGACACAGCAAAAAATGGAATGATGAGAAGAAAAGGGTAAGGAGAGAAAGTAGGAACAAAGAAAGGAAGGAATGAAGGAAGGAGTTAGATTCAGTATGTGCAATGTAAAAATCTGAACAAAGCTGAAAGAATTTGTAAAGGCTTACTCCATAACACTACAAAGATAACCTATGAACACAGAAACACATTTATGCCAATGACACTAAAGGAAATAAAATATAGGGGCTACAGAGATAGGTCTGTGGTTAAGAGCACTGTCCTCTTTTTCCAGAAGACCCTGGTTCGATTCTCAGCACCTAAAACTCATAACTGTCTAACTCCAGTTCCAGATATCCAATGCCCTCTTCTGGCCTCCTCAAGCATTAGGTACACAAATGGTGCACAGACACACAAGCAGGTAAAACGCCCATACACATAAAAATAAATCTCTAACCAAACCATCTTAGGTCATCTAAATGCTGTAAACTAAGGAACCATAAGCAGAAAGGAAAACTTACTGTAACACATACTGTCTATATAACTATGAAAATAACAACATGGTGATTTCACCTTGTGGTCATTATTAGCAACTCAAACAAAAGCAAAATCTGTTGACATGTGAAGACAACCTATAGGCTCAATAACAGCATTCAACAAAAACCTTGGAAGATGAACTCTCATAAACCACACAGCATTTTTAGTATAACCACAGAGAAATTCAGTGGCTCTGCAAAACCTCACTTTGAGCCACTGTAACAACTGCCCAGGTCAGCTTATTCTAGGACATGAGCCTGCACAATCAACACAGGATGAAGTATGACTTCTATATCCACACCACACTCCTGTCATCCACTGCTGAGTAGCAAACCACCCCAACACTCAGCAGCCTAAAACAGTAATTCATAACTCATGACTCTGAGCAGACTAGAGCTCAGTTGTTTTGCTGCTAGTCTCCTGGGTTCAATCATGCAGTTGCACTAAAATATCCAAGGTGGTTTTAGGCAGTTGGATCTTTTACATGATACCTGGCTCCAAAGACAGAAAAGAAAAAATGACAATCCTCTAAGACTATACCCCAGAAATCCTAAACAATTAACTACATGTTATCCATTAGCCAGTGAAAGTCAGTCACCAGGCCAGTGCCATCTAGGGAAGGCAAATGGTCACAGTTCTGATGGGCAGGAAAAAAGCAGTGATCATGAAAACCTCCAGTCATCTCTTCATGGAAAAAGACAGAATCATCATTTAAGCATGACTTTATGATAGCTTCTTACTCAGTAACACAGCACAAGAAAATAAGCTGTCTTGCTTTTGTATGTGAACTATATTTTATATAAATTTTATATATTTATATATTTTTATATATATATATATATATATAGAGAGAGAGAGAGAGAGAGAGAGAGCGCAAAGACTGTTAACTTAATTTGAACAAATCTGTGCAAGA
This sequence comes from Phodopus roborovskii, assembly GCF_943737965.1. Lineage (NCBI taxonomy): Eukaryota > Metazoa > Chordata > Mammalia > Rodentia > Cricetidae > Phodopus > Phodopus roborovskii. Next base: position 38,780,418 of record NW_026126480.1, read on the forward strand.
CAATCCAAATGAAATATTACTGTATCTTCAAGCGTAGTAAAAGGCACTTGGAACTGCTTTATGTAGTATAAATACATGTAAATATATACAAGAGCTAAATTTCCTTAGTGCATGGCAATGTGGAGGACAGAGGTTGAATGCAGGTGTTTTCCTCTCTCTCTCTACCTATTTTTTGAGACGTAATCTCTCGCTGAACCTCGAACTCACTGGTCTGGCTAGACTGGCTAGCCAGCAAGCCCTATCTGCCTACCCTGTGCTCCAGCATGGGGTTACAAACACGTACCACCACACCAAGCTCTTCATATAGATGCTGGGGTGCCAAAGTCAGGTTCTCATGCTCATGCAGCAAAAGTTTTACTCACTAAGCAATCATCCCAACCTAAGAAATAAATTAACAATATAAAAGTTAAAATCAATATGTTCTTGAAAACCCAAGTGCTCAAAAGCAGTGATTCCAGGCAAATGCTGGCTTTACAAAATAGATTAATATTAAAAATTCTATCTTCCCACAAAGGTCCATAAAGTCAGTAATAATACAACTTCATGTAAAAACATCTCTCCCTAAAAGAAAGCGAGGACACAAACTAACAGGACAAAAAGTCAAATAGTTTTTGACTTCCAATTAACCCTCTTGTCATCAATCTTATTTTACAGTTTTGCTGATGTTTCCAAATTCTAAAGTTATTGATTTAGAGGCTCTGGAGATAGGAAATTCCTGGAACTCCAAGTTACTTTTTCACTCATCATTACAGGTGCCTTTAAAAGCATTTAACAAGTAAGAAATACTAAGTTTAATACTATTTGCAAGTATTGAAATAATGGAAACTGCCAGCAAATCTTATTTGATACTACTATGATAACCTAACATTTAGAATGTGGTAGGTCACACAGAATCCTAAATACAATAAGCTGCCAATTTATAATGTTATTTGCTTCCATAATGTATTACTTCTTGGAACATTACTCTTACAGTTAGTATATACACTTTCCTTTTTTTTAAAAAACACTTTAATCTCTTGTGTATATGGGTGTGTACACATTAGCTATGGGAGTCCATGTGGAGGTCAGAGTACAACCAGCAGGAGCCAATTCTTTCCTTCTACTGTGTGGGTACTAAGGACTGAACTCTAAGCATGAGAGAGTTAAGTGTCTTTATCTACCCAACTCCCTCCCACTGGTCCTCTTTTTTCTTTTTATTTGTTTTTGAGGCATTATCTTGCTATGTATCCTAGATGGCTTGGAACATATACATTGTGTAGCCGAGGCTGACCTCACACTGATTATATTCTTCTTGGCTCGAATGCTGAGATTACAGATGTGTACCATCATACTTAACTCTATACATTTTAAATTTGTATTATAGCTATACCACAATCTACACTGTTAACAACAAACAGCTCCATGCACTACTGTAACAGCAGCAACCATAAGCAAGATTCTTTGACTAGACCTAACAGCTTCCTCTCCCATAACCCTGTCCTGCTCTCTTCAATGTCCTATCAGCTGTCAGCTCCCTCAGTCATGACTCGATCTTCCTTCCATCTGACATAGAATTCCTCAAACAAGTAACATCCCCCCCCCCCTTTTTTCGGTGGTGGAGGTCTCTGTATAACCCTGGCTGTCTTGGAACTCGCTCTATAGATCATAGAGATCGAATGAACAGAGATCATGAGTGCTGGGATTAAAGGCATACCCCACCATGTCTGGCTCTCAAACCAGTAATATTTTAATGTTGACTTTTCACCTTTAATGTTATGGAAGAATTACATACTTTTCCTTAATTCTCTGACTTTTCAAATGACTTCCCTCAGGATTCATGATTTCAAAAACATATTTAAAAAATGCCAGGAAGAAATGTTACCTTTGCTCAATTAAAAAAGGAAAAAGAAAAAAAAAAAAAGAGAGAGAATTTAGATTTTTTTTTTTTAAGATTTATTTACTTTTATTTCATGTGTACAAATGTTCTGCCTATACATATATGTTGCTGGAGTTTCTTACAGCCTGGTCCTGCTGTTTCACATTGCATAGATAGATAGATAGATAGATAGATAGATAGATAGATAGATAGATAGATAGATAGATAGATAGATAGCCTGGTCCTGCTGTTTCACATTGCATGGATGGATGGATGGGTGGATGGGTGGATGGATGGATGGATGGATGGATACACAGACAGACAGACAGACAGACAGACAGACAGACAGACACACACACACACACACACACACACACACACACACACACACACACACACACACCCCTTATAGCCGGGACAGGTCTTTTAAGTATCTAATTGTTCTTTCTGACCCTTACTTACAAGCATCTCTCCCCTAAATTCTGTGTGTCTCCATCACACCTACTCTTCATCTGAGCCACTCCTTCCTTCCTCTTCCACTCTGAAAGAAAGCCCCACATCCTTGTAGGCCATCTATCAAGCACTCTATGACCCAGTTTTATGCTAAGAGTCCCCCAGCATCACCTGTATTACATATCTTAAGAGGAAGATGCTCCTCCTATCCCCGATCTCCACATATCTCAGACCTAAGCACCACATAGTAATGGTGGTCACAGTGGCATAGAAGTCTGCTCTTCTACAGTTCTGTACCAGCACTTAGGAAGTTTCAATGGCCTTCACTAAAGACTCTCACAACTATTTTTTAAAAGGAAATTGCAAACTATACTTAAATCTCACACGAATGCCAAGAGATCCTGTCAGCACAGGGAGGCTATGATTCTCGCTTCAGAAAGAACTCCTTATGAACGAGCAAACAGTCTCCTTAATAACCCATTCCCACCTCTACACACTCCAAATCCTATGCCCCAAGATGCACATTATACTGAAAATTTATCTTCTACAATGAAAAGTGGCACAGGTGTGAAACTGACATTACCTTGTATCTCATCTTGGGGCAGGAATGAATGTAGAAACCCATATAGTAATAGCTGAGTTGCGATGTTTTCTCATGGAGTTGTCTAGTAAAAGCAATTTCTCTGCAAAAACAAAACAAAAAAAAAAAAAAAAAGAGGTAATTGTATAGTTAGTTCTGATTTCAATTTTCAAAAATCTACATAATTCAATAAAATCTAATGGAGAAATATACCCAACTCTTAGAGAAAAATCACTTGTGTGTTTGTTTTTGAACAGGGTTTTTCTGTGTATCTCTGACTGTTCTGAACTCATTCTGTAGACCAGGCTGGCTTCGAACTCAGAGATCAACCTCCCTCTGCCTCCTGAGTACTGGAATTAAAGTCATGCACCACCATGCCCAGCAAGAAAAATGATTTTTAAAACATAAGATAATTATTAAAGGAGATACCCCCAAAACTTCTAAATTATTCTGAATAAATAACATCTAAATTCAGATTGTATACTTTATTGGGCAAAAGAGCTAATCTACAACCAACATAACATGAAAATAAAGATATCGACAATATTATTCAGTAAGTTCTAGAATGTGCAAGAAATCTGGGCTACTTTAACAGCACAACAAACTTTTTAAAACTTAATAACCGATACATGTCAGAAAAAATTACATACGCATTTATACACAACCCTTTTAACTGTATCTGATTCAGAACTCACTGTTAGCTAGAACCACATTTTATATACAGTTTTCCTAAAATGAGAGGGAAAATACCACATTCTCCCTCCATGCCTTTTCCATTTGTCAGCAGGGGTGAGGGCTGCTGAAACAAAGAAGTTAAATCTTCCTTGAAATGCTTAAGTGTGAAGTGGTTGTAATTTGTATTAAGATTAAGTCTTGGCACAAAATTTCCCCTACTTGTCCAACTGAATAAGACGCTGTATATAAGAGTTTTAATACATTTCTAAAGCAGGAAGAATGTTGGATTGCTCTTTTTTTTTTTTTTTTTTTTTTTTTTAATAGCAGCTTGGATATACAAAATACAGGGTTTTGTTTTGTTCTGTTAGAGAGGCTCTCTTTATGTAGTGTAGCCTATCCCAGAACTTGCTACAACAGCCCAGGCTGGCCTCAAAATTCTCATCCTATTTCAGCCTGAGATTACAGACATATATGTCAACTTGTCCAATAGAAAAATTCTATGTTTAAAGGACTATATTAATTTCTCTAGTACAAATCTAAATTGTACTAGAGTTATCCGAAAACTATTTAAAATGTTTCTATAACAGAATGTTACTATTCCTAGAACTAATCTATTTTCAAGATTCAAACTGAGCAAAGAATCAGCAAATGAAAGTACCCCACCCCACCCATACTCAATGACTCTTGACCACATCCTAGGTAGTCTAGATGGCACTTGGTTTCTTGGACTTTAGTATTTTGGATCACTAAACCACTACTTACTCAAATCCATGAGCCATCCTCAAAACCAGTCCTCTGATGCTCCAACAAGTTCCTGGGCTATCTCCAAAATGCAGCCTGAATTTGACCACCTCTCATTATCTCTATCTAAGATAATCTAGTCTTTAAATTATTTTCTATAAAGCACAATTAAATACATAGGAAAAAGGACTGTCAGAGAACAGTTAAAAACACTGTATAATTGTAAATCTGTTATTGACAGATTAATATTAAGAGACTGTCGAGATGGGCACTGAGACATAGGCAAAAGATGATTATCAGCCTAATTTGTAAAATTCAAATTGATCATTTAAAGAGAAGCATCAAGGCTTCTACTTTGATAATTCAGGAAAATAATACATATATAAAAACTAATATAATCTGGCAGTATACTTCATAATGGTATAAGAATGTGACTATAAGACACAAGAACTAGGGAACACAGTGAGAAAAGCAGAGGGGAAAAGAGACTCAAGCTACTTGAGAAACAAAAGCAAACCAGTTTCCAAATCGCCTTCTTCTAGTTGTACTGCACATGTATTGATAAGTGGGAGTAATAACAGAAACAAATATTCCAGAGAAGATACTCCCACCGAACCTTCTCACCATTAAAGACATGTGTGCTGTGTGACATGTATCTGTAGCTATGACCACAAATGGGAAATTATTTTCTGAGGAGGGACACAGATACCAGCAGATAGTCGGGAACTCCACACTGCTTATTTGTATATCTAGACAACCACATGCTTCATGACACTGTTGCTGTCAGGAGCAGACCAAACATGTAAGTGCTCTCGTAAGATTGCTAATGACACCATACCTTCTTGGTCTATGGATATGTGCACATGTACATGTTAATAAAACCATGTAAGTGCCTAATGACATGATTGTCAGACTGTAGCCCTTTCCTTGAACACTTTATAACTCCATAACTGTATTTCTTTCAGCAGATGCACATCCTTTAATCCATTCACAGCACATTAATTGCATCTTTAACACTGAGAGAAGATACATACTAATGATAACAATACAGATAATGTTATATTTATAGAGCATAAACAAGCTGACAGGGGAGTTTAGAAAATTTGTACCTGAAACAATAAACACCTCCAAACATGTGATTTTCTTTTGAAAACTGTATTTTATTATTATTTTGTGTATACAATGGGCTGGAGGGAATAGACAAGACATGGCCTCTTTAAAGTCAGTTCTATCCTAGGATTTTTATGAGTTCTGGACATGAAACTCCGGATATCAGGCTTACTCTAGAGTATACAGAAGCATTAAAAGTTAGAGGATTAACATCAAAAATGGCATCATTTGTAAAGCTATTACTTTTTTTTGAGAAAGGTTTATTTATTTTATTCTCTCCCCCCAACCATCTCCCTCTCCCACTGTGTGTGTGTGTGCGCGCGCGTGCACGCGCACGCGCGCGCGTGTGCCGTGCCACATGTTACATGCAAATTCCAATAGAGGCCAGAAGAGGACCAGTAGGATTCCCTGGAGCTGGAGTTACAGGTGGCTGTCAGCAGCTAGGTGTGGGTGCTGGCAACTGAATTTCTGTTCTCTGAAAGAGCAGGGTGCTTTTAACTGCTGAGCCATCTCTCCAGCCTCCTAAAACTGTGACTTTTAAATACTGTAGCAGCAAATTATTATAACATACTATCAAAAATAGATTCCTACTATTACATACTGAAATATAAACAAATTGAGCAATTATCTGAACCTCCATGAAACTCATTACAATTGTACAAAGCAGTCTTACCTTAATGCTGAATAGACACCCAAAGATAGAAATGAGTAATCAGGATCGTAGTACAGATACACAGAAGACACACAGTATGGGAGGATGTCTATCACACCCACAGCAATGATCTTCCCATCAAGCCAGTACTGCTGGTGAAAGGAGCCATAACCACACTCTGGTCCATTAGCAGGGTGTTCTGCCTATGAAAAAGCAGGCACAGAAACATCAACAGGAGGTCATTTTTTTTATATTAAAAAGATCTCTTCTCTCTCTGTTTTTCTGAGACAGGGTTTCTCTGTGGCTTTGGAACCTGTCCTTGAACTTGTTCTTGTAAACCAGGCTGGTCTAAAACTCACAGAGATCCACCTGCCTCTGCCTCCTGAATGCTGGGACAAAAGGTATGCACCACCACCACCCAGATAAAAAGATCTCTTAATCTAAGTAATCTTTCATTTTGTTCAGGTTACTAAGTTCCAAAAAGTTTGCTTCATTGTGACCACCTTTCAGATAAATAAGTGCTTTAGAATGAAAAATTCATTTAAAAAAAGGGGGGAAGGAGGAAGGATGGAAAGGAAAGAGGGAGTGAAGAGGAATGAAGAGAAAGGGAATGAGAGAAAAAGAATGAAAGAAGGGGGAAAAGAAAGGGAGAAAGGTAAATAATGTGATTCACCTCATTCACCGGACTATAAAAGGAAAACAATGTGATACATTATTCAGTGCAGGAAATATATGACACATTCCAACAGCTGACCAAAACTTGTAACAAGTGACAGCAAAGCGACTTCTTGAACTGTTTAATAACATATACAAAAACCATTGTTAACAGCACAGTTAACAATAAGAAACTAGATGCGTCCCTCCCCTTCCTCACTTAATATTATGAACACAGCCAACTCTATTCAGTATCAGATTTTAAATCCCAGCTAACATGGTATGAAGGGAGAAGGGAATAAAGGAAGCTGTTGGAGTAGATCAGTGTTTGCCTGGCATGTGCAAGTCCTGAGGGAGAGGGAATGGGGAAGGGAAGGAAGAAAATAAGGGGAGAAGAGAAAAGAGATAGAAGGGGGTTAATTCAGATGAAGAACAGAAAAATCAACTGTCCTTATAGATGACATGATGGTAGCAAAACCCAAAGAACAAAGAATAAAAGAGAGAGAGAGAGAGAGAGAGAGAGAGAGAGAGAGAGAGAGAGAGAATGTAACTATAGCAAAGCCTAGAATGAAAGGTTAAGATGTGAAATTTTTTTCTTTTATAACAACTAGAATAGAAAATGTGAAACACAATTTTTAAAAGCTAAGTTTAAAGTTTACATGTATAGAATCTATACACAGGAAAGTATCAAACAGCTATGAAGGGAATCAAAGACCCAAATAAATGGAACAACACGTCTTCTTGACTAAAACTGCTACAATGCTAGCGCTTCTTAAGTTGCTGCAAGACAGTATAATCCCAATCAACACTGCAACAAGCTGTTTTATGAGTATCAACAAATTCATTCAGAAGTTGGACATGAGAGACAAAAGGCTCAGGGCACCCAACTCTACTAAGGAATGAAGACAGTGTGGTTATCTTGACAACAATAAATAGACAAATCAGACTAAACAAGTCCACAAAAACACAGTAACCTCTGACAAACAGTAAAAGCAATTCAATAGGAAACAAACAACAGTGTTCAACAATTGGGCATTCACATGTAAACCAGGCATCAAGGTAAACCTTAGACCTTTAATAATAGTGAGCTCAAAATGGATCACAGACCCAAATGTCAAATTCAGTATTAGGGAACTTCTAGACAAAGGCATTTGGAAGAGAAAATCTGGGTGATCATGGCTTTGTTAATGAGTTTTCAAATACAGCATCAAAAACAAAATCTATGAGAAGAGAGAGTTGTTTGCACTTTATTAATTTAAGACTGCTGCTTCACAAAAAAATGTTAAGAAAACAAAGTCAAGCCACAGAACACATATTACAGAATACACTTAATGCAACATGTAAAGCTTTAAGATTCAACCATAAAAAACTAAACAACCAAATGAAAAATGGACAAAAGATCTGAACACATGGTTTATCTGAAAAGACAGAAGGACAGCATCTAATCACAGGGAACAATGCTCATGCTCACCATCACCACAGATTTGCACAAAGAAGATCAAGCAGTCCTACATATCAGAACACCAATCCCCCACAGGCTGAACATCAAATGCCAGGAGACATGCAGAACAACAGGAAGTCATGCTCTGATGCTGGGAAGGTAAAGCAGTTACAGGCACTTGAGGAACGTCTCACAAAACTAAATGTACTCTGAGCATAAAAAAATAAAAACAGCAATCACACTCTGTGGTTAACTTATCCATTAGGTTTGAAAGCTTACCTAAAGACAAAACCTCGCAAGTTGTTTATAGCATCTATTCCTAACTGGCCAAAACCAGAGCAACCCAGACATCCTTCAATACAAAGATGTATAAACTCTGGTTCATTCCTATAATGTGTTATTATTAGCAAAATTCACACACAAACACACACACTATAATGTGTTATTATTAGCAAAATTCACTCACACACATGAGAGAGAGAAACAGAGAAAGAACTTTAAATATATATTGCTAAGTGAAAAATGCCAATGGGAAAGTCTGCATCCTGTATAATTACAACTACAGTGTATAAAAGGCAAAGATATGCAAGGTTTACTCCACATTATCAGGAATTTGAGAGGTCTAGGCGAGGGATTAATAGGTGAAACATGGATCCTTTAGGTGACGAGACTGCCCTGTATGACTTAACAGCAAAGACACCATACTATGTCTTTTTATCAAAACTCGGCATTTTATTATTTATTTATTTATTTAGGTTTTTTGAGATCAGGTTTCTCTGTGTAGCCCTGGCTGTCCTGGAACTTGTTCTGTAAACTAGGCTGGCCTTGAAATCACAGATGTCTACCTATCTCTGCCTCCCAGTGCTGGAATAAAAGGCACACAGCATCACTACCTAGCATGGGGATAGTCTTAATAAAAGAGTTGGACAGAGAAAAAAGGTGAAATAAGCAAATCTTGAAATGAAAGGGGTCTGTAGGGATGAAAACTAAAAGAAGTACATATAAATACTGTACTCTGATAAAACTGCTTCCCATGGGGGGTACAGGTTAACAGTTCTGACACTGCCGTAAATGTAACAAACAATTAAGCAAACAGAGAGCATATGGTAGGATTCTCAGTGCTGTGACTAGAGTGATCCAAGTGATGACGGATTATAGTTGAAAATGTGAGAACTCATGCTTGGCTTGATGTAAACACAGATGGTTTCACACAGAAATGTGCATACTATAAGCATGTGCATACTCAAGAGTAACTGTACACATACATTTCTTTTTCTGTCAGCTAAAAGGGCCTAAAAGAAACACCCCAAAAGAAACTGGGACACCCTACTGCCAAGATCTATGTTTTCTGCAATCAAAGGAATCAGTGCTAGGAGAAGTAGATGACTTTAGGACTGTGTAGGAAATATACAAAATGAGCTTACTGGATCTCAGTGTCAGAGAGGTAGTACTCAATCAACCAACCCATATTCAAAGAGGCATGGGAGGTAACTGAAAGAGCTAATCCATTACTGAACTATTTTAAGCAACAAAATAAAAGTGATCTATAATTCTAAGTATAAAATCTATGCATCCATGCTATGTATCATTGAAAAACAATAAAAGAACAGAGAAAAATATCCTGTGCAGAAAAATATCAAATTTACACAGATACTCTTCCCTGAAGTCAAGGGAACACAGGTAGACATAAGGCAGGCCCAGAGTTGCTTTTTTTTTTTTTTTTTTTGGTTTTTGCAGTTCAATTGAGTGGTTCTCTGTGTGAACTCTGTAGGTGACATCATCAAAAGGTTAAACATGCCTCTCTTCCTCCACTATCATTTCAAACAGGTCAGAAAGAGCTAAGTCTTAAAATAATCCTTCCCCCCCCCCCCCAGGAAACGCAGGAGCCCTTGCTAGAGAAGCATCCCCAAGTCACCACTGCTTAGTGACTTGAGGATCCCATGTCATTAATGTGTAGCTATCACCTACTATACCTCACTAGTGGAGGCCCTTTGTCAATTTGATCAATTGTCACAAGCACAGTGGGAGGAAAAAAATTACATATTACATGGGAAAGCACACTATTTGGGGAAAAAAAAGAAAGTAAAGGGTTATTTGCCTTAAAGCCAAAAACATGTAAATTGAAAGGTCTCAAACTTGATGAACTCAAAACCCCTTCCTAGTTAGAAAAGTAGAGAGAGTTCATGTCTAATGGAATACATATATAGATATTTACCAATTAGAAAACAAAGTGAAATTTTAAAATAGACCTAATAATTCACTTAAAAATAATAAATTCAATATATTTAATTCATTCTGTGATAAACAAAAAACACTGCACTTAACAAAATCAAAAAATAATAAATACGTAAAGTTGCATAGTTCTGGATTTTTTTTTTTTTAACAGATTTCTGTATTAGAAGGTCACCTGATTATCATGTTGGTCTCTGTATTTTATCTGCTGCCATCATGGAGCCTCTAGAAAACAGACTGTACACTCATGAGAGTGAGAGTCAGGAGAGCAAATGGCATCACCACACTATGAAAACAGCACCGGTCTTGAGGACCCTGTGACACATGCATCAATGCAGGGATCACATTCTTCAAAATATGAGGAGTCTTTCATAGGAGTCATACCAGTGCTTCCCCTCTATTTAAATTGTGAGAAACAAAGGAAAGACACAAATAAAAGGAGACCAATGAACAAGCTTAGGCCAGTTTTAGCTCACTCCAAGTGGCACATTCCCAAAGCCAGTGTTTACATAATTACATAGTTAGGTCACTTAAAAGCAAAGTCATATAACTACAGTAGCTACTTTGAATTTCCTTATAAATCAGTCAGTGATGGGATCAACATTAATGTTTCTTTCCAAGTCTGCGGTTTGCAGTTTAGGATGTGTAAAGGAATTAATCAGAAAATTTTCACAAGTTCCTCCATTTCAAGGATTTAGCTGATAACAGGAAAAAATAATAAAGCTCCCTTCTATACAAAAGAAAATTCACCTTGATTTCAGGGGAAAGATGGCCTAACTTTGGTGATTAATGAGCTATGCAGTTCGTATCCATTTCCTAAGCACCATGTAGAGATGACATGAATATTAATAGGCCAATTCTCACTTCCAGCCAAACTGTTCCCAAAATGGGTGCTTATTTATTCTAACAAAGTACACCTGTCTCCTCAGCCACCTGCCTTCCTGTGCCTCGGTGATGCCTCACACAAACTCTGCTAGGCTCAGAGTAACTAACAAAGAGGAAGTCTTTTGAGAAGACTTTCAAAAGAGGGGAAGAAGAAAAGACTTCAGAGAACAGAACTGGAGTTCCCCTCCTTTCCAAAGCAGCCCCAAACCACTTTCCAGGACACAGAAATCTACAGTTGGTTTTCTTGTGAGTATCTTATTTTACAACTCTGTAGGGACAGAGCTTAACCTGTAGAGTTCTTAGAAGGGAATGAACAATCCCAAATGTTAGTCTACCACCCTATATGTTAATTAGTAGTTGTTTTAATCTATCTAGCAATTTAATCTCAAACTTTTATTTCATTAAATTGTATCTGCAAATGATCTTTGAAACAGTTTTAATGTTTACTGGTTTTATATCAAACAACAAGTAGATAGATACAGAACTAAAATCTTCTACATGTCTGTCCACAATCAGAAAAGCTTTTACTTCTATTTCTATGTTAAATATTTTCCCATTTACAGGTGATATTAAATTATACTCCAGTATGAGCTCTGTGAAACTGATTCATTGAGATAAATGGGTACATATATCAAAGTCTTCAAATTAACAGCAAACAAGTTCCTTATAGCTTAGAAACAAATTTTAAGAATCCAAACATACATAACTAAGGTGACTCTTCGGCATGAAATTCTTAGTTTAAGGAAAAAGTAATTATCTTCTCAAATTTGTAAGCAATACCAAGAATTTTAAATAATATATGGATTTATTTCTAATGAGAACAGCTTAACTGAACTTCTAAAACTAAACCTTAGTAACTAAACTTAGTAACTGATGTATCAAACTAGAGCAATTGCAGTGTTTGCTGTACAAACATAAAGACCTGAGTGAGGTACAAGTCCCAGGGCACACACAGAAAAGCCAGGCATGGTGGCACAAGTTTATAATCCTGGGGGGGCTATGGTAGGTAGAGATGTCCCTGGGGCTTACTGGCTAGCCAGGCTAGCCTAACCTGAGAGACTGTCTCAAAAATAAAGGTGGATGGCTCCTGAGGAACAACACTTGTGATGTCCTCTGGACTCCACACATCCATACACACATGGAGATGTACACTCACACGTTAACATTAGTCATATAGAATGCTTAAATTTTTTTTAAATATAAATTTTTATTCAAGTAAATGAGCTATAGTTCTAGCATGCTTAAATATTTTGAAGTATTGTTTTAATTATGATAAAATAAACATAAAATGTACCATTTTAATTTGGGGTGAGGGGAGGTTGAGACAGTATTTCTCTGTATAATAGCTCTGGCTGTCCTGAAACTCACTCTGCAGATCAGGTTGGCCTCACAGAGATCCACCTGCCTCTGCCTCCAGAGTGCTAGGATTAAGGGTGTGTGCCACCCCCACCCAAGCCATTTTAAATGATTTTAAGTAGAAAACTGAGTCAAGTGATTATGTCTTGATGATCTATGATTCATGCCTCATTAAAAAGAATATTACAGTATTTGTCCTTTTGTGATTTGCGTGCTTTAACCTTCTATCTAATCTGTGAGAATTTCTCTTTATGAAAGGTGAACAATATTCTGTATGTTATTGTAACATTTTTCTGGTCATTTTAGCAATTTCCAAAACCAAAGGATGAGCAGACAAATGTATTTCTTAGGAATTTAAATGCTCCCCCAAAAAAAGCAAAATAGGTTTACTCATCTACAACTTAAACTAAAAAGCAATGTAGTATCACAAATAGACACAAATTAACTGAATGTTACAAAGCTTAGGTAGATGATGAAGGACTTAGAATAAATGGCTTTAATAAATGTACAGAAGTGAGAAAGAAAAAGGTATTTTTACTAAAGAATTTATAGTTTTTAAAAATTAAATTGTTAATGCTAAATGTTTTGACTTAATTTGATTTTTGTGTATTTTAAATCCTAACTCTCCCAATAAAAAGACTTTACATTGTAAGGCACCTTCCAAGTGGCTTACAAAATGTAACAGAATCCCAAACCCTGACTACAGTATTTACCAAGCACTATAACACACACTTTGGATTGCACAGTGAGCTTTGGTTAATGCTGTTCTATTGGCAAGGACTGCTTCCCCAGTCCTTCTTACAGGAAAACATATTCTATGGTGACATCCCAGACTGAGAACTCAATGAATGCCAAGATCAAACAAGACTGACGTCCCCATGGAAACTAAGCCACCCCAGGATTTACTATTCAAGCCTTTTTTGAAGCATTCACGCACAACTAATGGGCAATGAAAACTGTCAGGGAAGATGACCCTAATTTTGAACACTATTTAAAAAGGTCTTGGGAGTAATGTTGAATACTTCTACTTGCTGAAGGAAAGCTAGCTAGCCAGCAAGAAAATACCTTGAATTTTTAAGATCCCTAAACTAAATCAAGTTTGTGCAGAAAAAAAAAAAAAAAAAAAAAAAAAAAAACTTGAACAAAACAAATTTGTGGCATTTTTCTCTTTAGTGTTGAATTTGTACTTTAGCCATGCATCCTTTATTCTCAAATTCAACTTTCAGATTTTAGTCTCCCGAGATTCTTTCCAGGGAAAGACTTCAGTAACTATCATTGCACTAAGCAATTCACATTTTCAATTTACTCTGTCTCAATAATCCTGTGATGTCCAAAACCTAATTGAAGTCCATTCCCCTCCTGACCCATGTGCTTTGGGAATAGTATCTGGCCACACATGGCAGCTGCTTACATTGTACTCAGCAAAATGAACTCAAAACAAGAAATGATATCTTCAGTTCAACTGTTTGGCCTCACTAGCTGCTCTGCCTAAGCCAGCAGTCCTTAGATCCAAGAGAAGGGGACAGTAGTCAAATGACAATTATTATTTTGTTCCACGTTTATAATTGGTGCCTTTGAGCAATAACACTCAGCTTCCAATACAAGTGGTATGGGACACAGTATGGGACACAGTCTGAAAACTACAGGACTTCCTCATGTATACAGCTGCAAACAACACAACCCTGTTCCTCTTGTTTTGGCCCAGTGGTTCAAGCCACAGCCTAGTCTTCCTCTTCTGATTTTTTCAGTAGTACCAGCAGACTACTTACCATTACCTACAAATACCTACATCTTCAAGAGGCACCTCCTTCTACCTGGCTTGGCTTCTTTAATAAACCTGGGCCTAAACATTTAACAAAACAGGTAAAAAGCTCCCGCCAACTCACAGGCTCAACCCTCTTCCTAGCCTCATCCCCACAGCATGACAGCTCAAGCCAGCTCTCAGCACATCTGACTTTCAGTGACCTCCACACTTAGGGAAATTATCTGAACTCCTGCAGCTTAACTCCACCTCCTCTATCCCCCTCATCTCTCCAGAACTTCTTTGACTTCTCTGCCTCTCTACATGAGCCAGGTCTGTAACCACCATTCCTTTTTCCAAATTCTGGCCATTGTTAATACCCCAGTATAGGAAGCTACCTCACAATAAATACTCAGTGAGGTCCTTGTGTCTACTCAAAGCACTTTCTTAAGTCTTTTCCAGAAAGCCAAGCAGTTCCAATTCAAAAGTAAAATCTTGAAAAATTAAAAGTTTTTAAGAGTATTCATGGCTTGTTATCTAATATTATGAGCATTGCTAAAATATTAATTAAAGCATATCAGTTTCAAAATATATACTACTATCTGGATGAACATTAAAGATGTAGGATAACATTCCACATTGGAGGATACAGTAATGGGGAGGACACCAAACTGAGTGACTCTTCCCCTTTTTTTTTGCTCTATGTGTTCATGTAGCCCAAGCTGGCCTCAAACTCACTACTTACCTGGGGATGCCTTTGAACCTCTGACCCTACCTCCACTTGCAATTGCTAGGATTACAGGTATGTGGCACCATGCCAGGCCATGTCAGATGATCTTTCTACAACACTTTGAAAGAACCTTTGTATATCATAATATTAGCCACTTTAAGTACAAACTTCTATGAATTTTCAGCTTTATGAAACAAACTATAACCACAATCTGATGTAGTGGTACCTTGCTTGTACAAATAAAGCCTGTCTCGGGATCAGAGACTGGAGATTGCCACTAGCTAACCATTGAGGTCTAGAGGTCTCTACAAACAGGTAGGGAGGTAGCTGGGCAGAAACAGGAAATCACTCTTGTCTGCTGAGATGCTAAGAAGGTAAAGTGTGCTGTGGCTTGCCCCTTCTCTCTGATCTCTCAGCATTTCCCTTTATATCTGACTCCAGCTTTTTATTATCTAGACCAATTAAGAGCTCCATTTACAATCTGACTTTAGAACTTTTTTTTAAGACTTATTTTTCAAATTGTTTGTCTGTGTCTGAATGTCTCCATGAATATGTGAACATGAAGGCAGTTGTCCACAGAAGCCAAAAGGGGTATTCTATCCCTTGAAGCTAGAGCCACAGATGGTTTGAGTGTTGTAAACTAAACAGTTAGTTCTCTCTCTTGGTTAGGTCACCTCTCCCGCATCCTGGCACTTTTTTTATAACCTTGAAAAATTCCCAAGACCCCTTGAAGTCAGGCTTCCACATTTGTTACCAATATCAGACAACCACCAACCTGCTTTCTGACTATAAATTTCCCTTTGCTGGATAAGTTAAATAAAAGAAACACAATATAGTCTGTGTCTGAATTATCTCATCTAATATAATCGCCTTCAGATTCATCCATGGTCCTTTTTATTGCTGACTACTATTCCATTGTATTCACTCTCCAGATGACAGATGTTTGAATTTTTTCTAGCTTCTGGCTATGATGAATAATGCTGCTGCAAGCATTCGTGCATGATTCTGTATGAGGATAAATATTTTTATTTCACTTGGGCATAATCATAAGGAGTGAGTTTCTGGATCATATAGTAACTGCAACGTTTTGAAAAACAGCCAAACCATGGTTCTACATTTTACCCTCCTACCAGCAAAGTAAGAGAGTTCTAATTTCTTCACATTGTGCCAATCTCTGTCTATCTTTTGATTCGAGTCATTAAGTGAGCTCATGGTAATTTCTTACTACAATTTTAACTTCCCAAGTGAGTATCAATAGATGGTTTCTCTTATGTTTTCTAGAAATATCTCCTCTGGAGAAGCACAACAGCAAGTCTTCTACCCACTTTTATTTAAGAGCTCTAAGCATACTGCTGTTCTTGACACCAATTTAGTTTCAATCCTTTTCAATTTATGGAACTTTGTAAAAAAGAGTCCAGAATATACTCTGGCTTGGTGAATATCCTTATGTAAATTGAAAAAATACACCAATTTAAATGTCACAATGAAACCCATCATTTTGTATGCTAACTTAAAAGTTTAAAACTAGGCAATGAAGGGGACATAGCTCCATGGTGAACTATTTGCCTAGGCTAGTCCATGCCCGGGGTCCAATCTCTAGTACTAGGAAGAAGAAAAGCAAAAGGAGCAGATGGGAAACCACTTAAAGCAGGGATTGTTGTAACAAATGAACCGTGCTATCTAGTTTATGACCTGCTGGACTTCAAATGTGGCTTTTTGTCACTGAAGGGTATAGTATCAATAGACAGCTTACGTAAAACTGTGACCACAATGTACAAGTCTTCCAAACTACTTTTACTTTTGTTTAATTGTTCTCTCAAAGTATCAAGAGACTGTCCTAAAATCTTTAACTGTCACTGCATTTAACTATTGCTCCCTTCACTCCAGCCCATCAAATGTTCTTACAGCAAATATTCACGGGGACATCTTACTGTAACTTTTTACCTCCAAGTCATCTACATCTTCACATTTAAGGGTAGAGCTTGCTTGTATTCTTTTATCTAGTCTGATAATCTCTAACTTTTAATAGGAGTATGTGGCCCTACACTGTTCAACAGTGTAACCACTGGCCAAGTTTAGCTGTTGGGATTTAACTATAACAAAAATCTGAAAAATTCAAATGTAATACAGTAGCCATAGATAGTCACAGGATAGTTTGGAACTATGCAAAGATAAAATTTCCTATGCAGTCAAGTTTGATTTAGGCTTTTATATTTAATTCAATAATTAACCAGATTTAAGAGGGCCACCTTGCCATTGGTCTTACAGGTTTTTTTTATAATCGTCCTATTTACTTTTTATTTCACTTTCCCTACTTTTTCTTATCTTTTATTGAACTGAAAACATTTTATCACTATATCTTATCTTCATTATTAGCTCATTAACTCTCTCTCCCTACACACATTCCATAACAAGTTTCAAGAAGGAACAATTTTGCTCTTAGGGACATTTGGCAAAGTTGGTCATCTACAGCTCCGTGCTTGTCCCAGGGGTGAAGAGGGTGCTACTGGCATCTAGTGGACAGAGGCTAGACATGCAGCTGAGCTTCCAACCATGATTGGTGCCTCCTCTCTCTCCTCACAGCAAAGCCCGAGATGCCCATAATGCAAAGGTCCATAAATCCTGTTCTGACGTTCACTACATTCATCTCTGATTTCTGGCTGCAAGTGAGAGTCTTGAATGTGAGTATCTCACAGCAGTGCCATCCTAACTCCTTCCTACCTTGCTTTCCTTGTCCCACACTGCCAGCTGTGGTTCTTAGCACCTCGATAGGCTAACCTATCCCTTTGGGCTCAGTTTTCATCATAAGTGGCAGATATTCTGTGAGAATTAATATAAAGAATGTGATAAGCACAATCATGGATATTACAGATGCTAGCTTCTCTCTAAGAAAAAATTATAACTCCTAAGAGAGAGAGAGGACTTGAATCTGAAATAAAGGAACAGAAGAACACACCTGAAGAGTAGTGTGTTAACTTGTGCTACAGCTGCCTCTCTGTTCTCCAAATATGACAAGGAGACCACAGCCTACTGGACTGGCTGGGAAAACTTGACTCTAAAGAGAACGTGAGGAATCTTTTGACCACTGATACATAATCCCGTTTATTTACCTGCATTTAATTGAAGACATCTGTAAGTGGTGCCACACAAAATGTAACTCAGACTCAGAAATGTCAATAAAAATGTCTATAAGGCAAAAGTCCCACTAAACCTAGCAGGGAAGTGTACATCAGCAGCTACACAAAATTAGAAATAGAATTGTGCTGCCTGGCTTGACAAGTGATAGAAGCTCTTTTCCCATAAAGCTTAATGAGTGCTATTAGTCTTCAAGAATGAAAAAGGGTCAACCCCACAGAGAGAAGTAACCGACTCTCCACACATGGTCCATTCAAGTGACAACATATCAGATTACTGGCGTAATGATTATAACCTGACAATTTCATTAGATTCATGTGGCAGTTAAATAGCTAGAACTTACAACAAAGGGACCTGATTCATTCGTGAAACTTATTATGGGAAAAGTGAATCTTAAAGTCAGCTTTGTCAACTGCAAGTCTACATTTTACTGTCACTACTGAAGTTATTTTTCTATTCTTGAAATTTGGACAGTGACATACTTATCACAGTAAAATTAAACATGCTACAGAGGCTCCCAGCATTCTCTTGCCTTGACACTGCTTTGCCTCTCAGGCAATGTGTAGTGAAATGGAGCTGACTGAGCGCTGAGCTTCAGAAGGAGATCTGGGGGCAAACCATCAGGCAGCACTTGTGGAATTCCAAGCTAAAGGAACATCAACAGAAACCCTTATGTTATTTCCTACCAGAGAAGGGGGTGGGGTGAGGTAATCATCTTTAATTATTTCATCTTCTCCCTGTATATCAAAAAGTCTACTAATAAAAAATGGTTTTAAAAATTAACTTGACCAACATGCAACACAACTTCAAATCACTGAGTGAAGAAAACAAGCAGAAAATGACAATCACTCAATTCTGATTATGATATTCTTCCTTTATACTTTTCATCAAAAACTACAGATCCCATACACTCGGCATCTTCTACAACTGATAGTATTCAAAGATGAAAAGACAAAGCTTTCCATCTTAAGTAGGTTCAATCAAGCTAGGAAGAAAGTTAAGCACATTAAAATACAAACAGTAAACTTTATTTGCTGTCAGTTGAGTCCTGTCAATTTATGAATAAAAGACCACTACACCTAGCCTCAGCACCACCAAGCTTATTCAGTAGTCTCTCCACCCATCCATCCACCCAACAAGTATTTATTAAAGCTGTGCCTACTATGTACAATTTATTACATGAAAAATAAGAACATGGGGAAAACCAGGTCCTCTTCTCACTGAACTTACATTTAAGAGAAATGTGTTCATAAATCAGTGGTTTTCAATCTGTGGGTTGTGATCCCTTTAAGGATTGACTGGCCCTTTCACAGGGATCAGATACCCTACATATCAAATATTTACATTATAATTCATAATATTAGTAAAATTAGTTATGAAGTATCAATTGAATAATTTTACAGCTGAGGATCACAACATGAGGAACTGTATTAAAGGGTCGTAACATGAGGAAGGGTGAGAATCACTGACCTAAATGTTACTTGACCAGTGATGTAGACCTCCAATTCTAGCCTCCTTACTAACACCCTCCACATGGAAGGAACTCTATGTAACTTTACTGTTTTAAACTGCATTTCTAATATTAATAATACACAATTACATTACCATGTTTCACTTGCACTTATTTCATCAACTACTTATAGCATTTAACATAATTTTGTGCAAAAGAAATGGCAAAGATACTTTATCAATTCAAAAAGATTTAATATATTAAATAACTCTTATTATTACTTTGTCCAAACTGCCTTAGTTTTCAAAGATTGATTCGTTTTTATGTGTATGAGTGTTTTGTTTGCACGTATGAATATATGTATGTATGCATGCATGCCTGTTGCCTAGAGAGGACAGAAAAAGGTATTGGATCCTCTGGAACTGTAATAATAGGTTTGTGAGCCACCATGCAACTACTAGAAAACAAACCCAGGTTCTCTTTAAGAGCAGTAAGTGAGCCATCTTTCTAGGCCTTGAATTACCTTTAACTATGTTTGTTTTCATATACAAAATTTTATCTCTTTATATAGCCAAACAAAATTTTCTAGCCTTTTCTGTCTGATACTTCTCACTTCTGTGGTCAAAAAGTACTTCCTCAACTTCAGCAGATAATAAAGTACATAATGTCTCCAAGTTACTTATTATTGTTTTTAGATTACTTTTTTAAAATTTCCTGTGCTATGCTCAGTGTTGGCCACAAATCACTTCACTTAATTGCAATAACCTTGTAAGTGTTAATTCCATTTTCAGATTTGAAAGCTGTAGCCATGAGCCACTCACATTCCTCTCAACCCACAGCACAGCATCCTTCCACTGATATACTTTGCCTCCATTTTAAGACTGATGGATTAGAAAATGTGACCAAACCTGGTTAGTACCAGCTTCTCTGGTCTGGTCCATTTCCCCTAGTGATGATTCACAATGGTCATTGGGCATCACTCATCATTAGGAATAGTTTCAATAATCAAATGAAAACAGCATTATAAAACCATTAAAAAAAAAAAAAAGGAACAAGTCTCAATGTCTAAGGACATGGTCTCATAAAGAATACAAGGCTAAGGCCAGGTATGGTGGCACCCACTTTTAATCCCAGCACCCAGGAGGCAGAGGCAGGTGGATATCTGTGACTTCGAGGCCAACCTGATTTAGTACAATGGGAATTCCAAGACAGCCAAAGCTGTTACACAGAAAAACCCTGTCTAGAATAAAAGGCAGTGGTCCAGCTCTGAAAAGGAGTATGATCTGAGGCTGAGAAATAAGAAAGGGAGAAAGGAGCTCTTAAAGTAAAACAAACAACAGAAGCAAAGAGAAAGACCATGGTAAGCAAAAAAAAAAAAAAAAAAAATTAAGATTGGAGCATAAAAAGTCCAGCTTAAAAGGAAAATACAAAAATCTTACAGGATTTGAACAGCATAATTGTGTTCACAATCTGCTGCCTCATCTGAAAGGATAGCTCAGGAAAGTTTTGACTATTAGTATCATATGACTAGTAAGTAAAGACACATCTTAAACACTTCAAGCTTAGTCTCTATTCATGGTGCTCAGCTTTTTCTGCTCTGCCTTTTCTAAGTCTCCACAACCATCTACAAGCCTTTTGTCAACCACAGATCACATGACTCTGGTTCTCTGAACATCTAGTAACTTTTTTTAACACCACAATTTATCCCTGTCTTCAGTCGAAATGAGAACCAGGATGGAGACTAAATGAGAAGTAAATGAAGCACCAAGAACAATGCTTATATCAAAAATGCACAACGTCAGGCAGGTCCTCTGCTCCTGAGGTCTCTTATCCAGGTGAACCCTCTTTGATGACAGCTTTTGCTCATCTGGCTCTGCTGAAGCATGACAGTGATTTAAGCAAACGAAGCAACACAGGGGTCACAGGAATACAATCTAGGGATGACTCCTCTATTTACTGAGAAAGAAAGTGTACCTAGTACCTAAAGGGGCAGTGACTAGTTACAAAGGTAAACAACTGTTATTTTAAAAAAAAATGGCTGTGTTCATAACATTACTATTACTGAAAAATGTATTGCTTTAGAATAATCACTCTTAAATTATCAGATAAATGACCAGGGAAAGACCAAGCAGAGCTACTCTACTGATGACACTAACATGATGATCTGAGAGCAATCTCTTACCTCCAATGGTGAGTTGCAAAGGAATCTTGTGAACTGCAGAGTCCAATTTGAATAGGATCAGTTTCATCCAGGAAAGGGGCAGTAAACAAGAACACACAAAGAAAAAACATTTTACAATTTTCCAGTAAAAGCATATGAAGCCAAAGTCTGTACAAAGTTAATGTTTTCTATAATGTATATAATCCATCCAAATCAAACAATTCAACTCCGCCCATAAAAAGTCCTCAACTATTTGAATTAGTTTACATAAACAAACCTAAATATTTGTATAAAAGCAAATACAGCACAATTAGTCCTAAAATAGTTTCATTTTTAATTTTTATCTCACAGCTTCTGAACACAAAACTAACAAACAAAACACCCAATGAAAAAAAGAATCAACAATCATTCTGACCCTAAATATAAAACAAGGTTTAGTTAATGCCAAGAATAGGTAGACCCATCAGGGAGTGAGAGTGTGTGGCATCCCCAAATTTTGGCACTTCTGCTGCCATGTTTACTCTCATCATCTCTCTTCATCCCATATTCCTTCTTTCATTTTTGTACTTTCTCCTACCTCCCTATTATTTTCCTTCACCTCTCTTTGACTAATGACTCATACATAGGATAACCGAACACTAAATATTACTATTACATGTTACTTGTCTCTCAGTATTTAAACAAACAATTCTGGAGGGAGGGGCAGGCACTACTGACAATGCAAACTGTCAGATGTCTCATACACATGACAGGAAATTCATGCGTAAATAGATGTATTCATAGAATCAACATCCCCTTTGAGAATCACTGTGATAATCAAATGTCCAAGTGATATCAATTCATCTTTCTAAATGTATATTAACAACAATAAGCTGCAGTGGCAAGCATGTTTCCCAGCACTCTTGAACGTCTCTATAACAAAGCTAATTTGTAGTCACAGGGAATACAAATAATTTCTATTCTCTCTGAGATACAAACTGAGGAACTAAGGATACAGCTCATTCATAAGAATGCTTGCCCATCCTGCAGGAGGACTTGGGTTTGTACCCCAAAAGTGGGAGAGGAAGGGACTGAAATATCAGTAAAATTACAAAACATCTGGGGTTTCCTTCTACACCACTGGGGAAAGATGTAGAGGTAAGAAATGGAAGTTGAATAAAAACAAGACTATTCATGTTAAACTAATGAGTGTTAAGAGATGAGGACAGAGAATTCCTTCAGATATGATTAGGGACACTTGATATTTAGTTTTGTTTTTTGTTTTTGTTTTTTTTTTTTTTATAAGAAACTTCCCTTAATACAGTTTTTGAAAAGTATCAGCTATACCCTCCCCAAATTATAAAATATACTCCTAAAATAACACAAGGCATGTCAAAGCTACTAGTATCATCTAAGCTCTAGACTGCAAGATGCATTAAAATACCGCCTGTAAATTTCTTTCTTTAATAGCAAACACAGACCTACTGTTAGAACTTTTGTGGAAGTTCAAGTATACCAAAATGCTGACATGACACAACTAAATTTATAGTAGCACAATTTTTATGGTTTTGAGGGCTTTTTTACAATAGCTCAAACTAAGACAATACTCCTCTTCCCCAAAGCAGAAAGTACCAGTTGAGATACTAGACCATTTTAACAATGGAAAGCAACAAGGAACAGCAAAGTTTAATTTTTAAGTCGTAACTTTGATATTATAAAGTTTCTATGCTTACTCCTATATGTACATATCATCTATGTTATATGCATACTTTTGGATTTGTAAGCAACCCAGCCCGAGTGTAGTAGCAACTGATGCATCAATCAAAACAGCAGTCACTTTAAATAACAAACAATAACTATGTAAATGCTGTCTAAGGAAGCTAGTATCTTCTTGAGGCCCAAAATTTACACACACACACCCTAGCATGCATACCTGGAATAAGTACAGTTAACATTAGTGAAGCCAAATTTTCAAAATAAGAAATGTGAAATGCTCATCATGTTTGAATTGCCAAAATATGAAATATGTAAGTTTGCAACCTTAAGGCAATAAAAACAGAATAACAAAATCACAAGACACATACATACTATTCGTAGGACATTAAAAAGATTTCAAAATGTTCCCTCTCCATTAATGTGATGGTGAAGCTGGTTGCTTTGTGATAGTTCAGGCAGTTACTTAGAAACCCCGACAAAAATTATACAGGTCATGCTCTCAGTACAAATGCTAACATCTTGAAAGATGATTGGTAAAATGTACTTTGTATATTCACTAAGACTGACAGCAAAAAAAGGGTTCCTTTCAACAAACATCATCATGATGACAAGGTAAGAAAATGACTATGTTCAATTTTGCTGTGAAATTAAGCCACTAAAAATTCAAGTCCAGTTTTTAAAAAATTACTATGGCCAAAGTAAGTAACCTATATTAATACCTCAATGCCATTCTTAACATGGATACATTCATGCTATTAAATAAAAACAATTTGTGTAAGATCTTACTTAAGATATTCAGGCCTATTTTTACCATGTTTTACAAAGTTCCTTACTGACATACAGCTAAGAATATACTTGATCACTCCAGAAACAATAGGATGCAAAGCTATAGTCACTTTCCTTATTTATCTATATTCTTTATCCGTTTTAAAGAATCCTTTTGGAAAAAATCTTAATCTAATTGAAAATAGGTAGGTAGATTTGAAGTCAATAATTTATAATATGATTCACTTAATAAAATGTGTATAAATTTTTTTTGTTTGTTTATTTTTTTATTTTGTTTTTCAAGACAGTGTTTCTCTATGTAATAACCCTGGCTGTCCTGGAACTCTCTTTGTACACCAGGCTGATCTTGAACTCACTGAGATCTTCCTGCCTCTGCCTCCCAAGTACTGGGATTAAAGGAGTGCACCACCACACCTGGTAATTTCTTTATTTTATTTTGTAATTAGTTCTGTGAACATGTGTGTGTATGTGTCTCCCCTGAGAGTTACAAAATGCTGTGAGCAACCCAAATGGGTGCTGGGAACCAAACTCAGGGCCTCTGGAAGAGAAGTTCCCTTTTCTAACCACTAAATCATTGTTCTCACCTCTTATCTTGAGTTTTAAAAGATCATAAGCATAAGGACTATGGTCTATATTTAGAATTCAACATGCAATGTATCTCTGCCAATTTTTAAATCCTTTAAACTTCAGAAAGTAAAGGAAGAGAACATTTAGGTCAATATCTGTTTCCTAGCAACTGATTCATCTTGTTTACAAGAAGGCATACTGATTTCTGATCTTGTTACCCACTATGCTTGCTATCTATCACTGATAGCCTGTCTCACAACACCTTTTAAGAGTTCCAGAGAGACAACTAATGCTTATACTAAATTTTCATAAACAGTATTCTAGGTGCAAACTGTCCTCTGAACTATCAGTTATATTTAGAAAATTCCTTCTTTTCCTGAGATTTAATTGTTTTGAATGAGGAGAGGAAAGAAGAATAGAGGAGTACACACTTTCTAATTTTGTCAAAACTCCAGTAAAATTATTATCAATTATTTTATATGTGTATTAAAAATATTCAACAGATAAATCCTTTAGTGTTCTTAAAATGCCATCTGTTTAATAAGGAACCATGGTTATTTAAATTCTGGTGTCTACAGACCAAGTTTCAGGACAGGCTCCAAAGCAATACAGAGAAACCCTGTCTCAAAAAAACCAAAGACAGATAAGATAGATAGATAGATAGATAGACAGATAGATAGATAGATAGATAGATAGACAGATTAA
The DNA here is from genome assembly GCF_943737965.1 of Phodopus roborovskii. NCBI lineage: Eukaryota > Metazoa > Chordata > Mammalia > Rodentia > Cricetidae > Phodopus > Phodopus roborovskii. Next base: position 38,806,022 of record NW_026126480.1, read on the forward strand.
AAAAAAAATGCTGGAGTGTGAATGAGATACCATCTATATCAACTTCTCCTCTACACATACATGCACAATCACACAGAATTCAAATTGACCTTGAAAAATGAAATACTTTCCAAAAATCATATATAAATTGAATATAAGCAGAAAATACCACAAAACCTACAAATCAAAATTAGCATTTGTTGTTATTTGTTTTCTTAATGATTGACAAGAGTCTGGCAACAGTATAGTTTTGATTTGTATCTCTCTGATGGATAGTGAAGTTGGAACATTTCTCATGTTTATTGGTCATTTGTATTTCACCAACTGCCAGCTCCTTCGCCCGTGAACTGATTAGGTTGTTTGTTTCCATATTGTTTAGAGGGGATATAGATAGATAGATAGATAGATAGATAGATAGATAGATAGATAGATATAAATAGATAGATAGACAGACAGACACACATACACACACACAAACACATATATTTTAGATATTCTCTGTCGGATAAATATAAAAGATTTTCTCCTATTCTATGTGCTGCCTCTCTTCATTCAATTAACTACTTCCTTTCCTGTGCTTTTTATCATGAGGTTCCATTTGTCAATCGTTGGCCTTATTTCCCAGCCAACTAGGACCTTTTCAGAAAGTCCTTACCTATTTTCCACTAACAGCTTCAGAGTTCCAAGTCTTACAATGAAGTCTTTGATCCATTTAAAGTTGGCTGTTGTGAAGGTGAGAGTTAACAATCTAATTTATTCTTCTATTTGGGATATCCAATTTCCCCAGCAACTTTTGTTCTGTTCCATAACCTATTTTTGTGCCAGTATCATGTTGTTTACTTATTATGCCTCTGTAATATAACTTGAAATCATCAACATTCTTTCCTCTCAGGTCTGCTTAGGACCTGAGATTCCTAATAAATTTGAAGATTTTTTTTCCCTATTTCTATGAAGAACGGCACCGGAATTTTGATGGGGATTGCAATGAATCTGTAGACTGCTTTTGGTTAATACAACCGCTTTCACTATTTTAATTCTTCCAAAACATGAACACAGGAGGTCTTTCTGACTCTCAGTATTTTCTTCAGTTTCTTCTGCCAACATTTTAAAGCTTTCACTGTCGTGATCTTTTTTTGCACTGGTGGGAATGCAAACTAGTCCAGTCTCTGTGGAAATCAGTATGGATATTTCTCAAAAAACTAAAAATACAGAGTTAAGCATGGTTGCACATACCTTCATCCTAGCATTCAGGAGGCAGAGCCATGAAGATCTCTGGGTTCAAGGAGGCTAGCCTGATCTACAAAGCAAGTTTCAGGATAGCCAAGGCTATACAGAGAAATCCTGTCTTTAAAAAAAAAAAAAAAAAAAAAAAAAACACAAAAAATACATCTATCATATTTATGTTAAGGACTCCAAAGACACTTGTGTATCAGCATTTATTGAAACTCTATTTTAAAGTTCTATTTTTTTTTTTAATTTCTTACCTACGATGTACAAGACTATGTCTTATTCAGAGGCACCTTTCTACCACAAGGAATTAAAACGTTCATATAATTTGATGAATAAAAGAATCACATCCTTCTACAATCCAGGAGAAAGAAATATAGAAGCTATTCTAAACGTAAAGTTTTGAACTGTTTCTAAATGACTGTTACATAAGGACCCAGAAATATATTTACCAACACTTATAAACCAACACAAATATTCTGTATTTGGACATATTTAAGGTAGAAGTATTTTCTGGATAAGTATTATTTCTTTACTTTTGTAATTACCAAGTAGCAGAAAATCAACTACTTTTAAATCATGCAAGCAGTTTCCTAAAATTATTTGGCATACACAATGAACTACTACAGGAAAAACACAAATGTTCCTTGTTTAGACTAGGCATCATTGGGTAGTATTGTTCACTTGATAAGTTCCTCAGATTTAATGGGAAAAGCAGATCTAAATAGAAAGCCTAAAGACAAATGGTGGGGAACCCCAGAGCACAGTTAGCATCTTAACAGCCATCTTTCCTACTACTCTCTTAGACGCTAACATATGGGTAATTTTCCATTTTGTATGATTATTTTCCTGTTAAGCATATGGTGCAGCCTGACCCTGAAAGAGACCCAGCTGCAGGGTTATCGTACAGCAACTTATAGCATAACACCTGCATCCTGCTTGGAAGGACATTCTTCCTCCCTCACATCCTCCCTTTGGCCCATTCCTTCATTTCTCCACTAAAACCCAGTGGTTATATTCAATAAATGACACTTGATCAGAATATTGTCTTGCCTCCATCTCTCGAGTCTCTTGTCCCCTCATTCTCCCTCCCTCCCTTAGGGTCCCCATCAACTGACCGCTCAGGCCGGGGCAACAAATGGTACTCACAGCAAGATTACTCCTATCATATGAGCCTTGTACTCTATAAAATATGCTTAACTCACTGTAGGTAAATTTCTCAACATTGGCTCAGAAAATTAAAAGCAGCTTTTATTTATTATAGGAAGACAACTGTCAAGAGTTTTTGACATCATTCAAATTTTCTTTCCGAGTAGTTTTCAACCTGACTATTAAATTCTCTTGACAGCATTTCTTAAAAACTGTCAACTGAGCTCGGCATTGGTGATGCAAACCTTTAATCCCAGCACTCAGGAGGCAGAGGCAGAAGGATCTCTGTCGAGTTCAAGGCCAACCTGGTCTACAGAGCAAGTTCCGGGACAGGCTCCAAAGCAATACAAAGAAACCCTGCCTTGAAAAACAAAAAAACAAAAAAAAAACTGCCAACTGAGGCTCATTCATTGAACAAAGCTCTTTGGCCTTCTGAGTTACAGGAACACTGCTGGGTACTATGCCTTTCTTCAGATTCTGGAAAGATGGTTTTCTAAATCGGAATAACATGCACAAAGTATTTGACTGACATTAGTGCCCTAATATAGCTAATTTATGAAAAGGAAAGAACTAGCCCACGTCTAAGCAAGTTCTGCCACCAATAGAAACCCAGAGATGCTATTCTTCCTCATTCTCCAATCCAAGGAAACAAAAGAAATACACTTATAAAGCTCACAAATGGTATTCTTTACATGTTTCATGTGGTGTAACAGGATAAGTCAAAACAGCATAAAAATTTCTTAAAGATCAAAATTACCTGTCGATGAATTGTATTCCCCCATCCATGAAATAAATTAATGCTAAAACCCAAAACTAGAACTAGGGGGTTCAGCTAAAACACATGAGGCCCTGGGTTCAATTTTCAACACTGTAAGAAAATAAGTAAAGAAAAAATAAAATGTGATCTTTCAATTCAAATGAATATATTAATGTAAGTGGTAAAATAAAACAACAAGAATTCTATTTGTCAATGCTCACTGAATTGACCAGAACTAATTTATCTGCTCTTGACCTTACTGAGAAGGCCAGGGGGCTCTTTTCAAATGAGTGAGCAGCAGAGCAGACTATTTTATAGAAACAACTAGAGAGAAAAAAAATCAGAGGTTGCCAAATTAATTGTAAAGTACTCAGGAAGAAAACAGTGGTCTGATATTTGTGACATCCTGATGATTCCTTATAGTAGAGATGAACAGCATCAATCACCCACATCTTGGGTCAAACACCTTTACAAGGATGATCTCATTTTACTACTAGAAATAAAAACACTGTTGTACTACTTCCTCCTCCTCATTGCACAAATAGGGAACTTAAAGGTAAAAACAGCTGCAGGATTGGAAACTCTCTCAGAGCCACATGGAAAACAAGTGGAGAGCTAAAGTTTAAGGCAGAAAACTGATGCAATTATAACTGTTTTCATCTCATACTATCAACCCAAACAATTTTTCACTGGACACATTTACTCTCAGACAACATGGTTCATAAGAATTATCATCAGGGGCTAGAGAGATTCTTGCAGAGGACCCTGGTTCAATTCCCAGTACCCACATAGTGGTTCACAACCATGCATAACTCCAATTTCTAAGGATCTGATACGCTCTTCTGACCTCCATGAGCACCAATGGTGCACATACATACATACATACATACATACATACATACATACATACACGCAGGCATGCAAAGCACTCACATAGAATAAAATGAACAAATCTAAAAGAAAACAGAGCTGGCTCCTACAAGCTGTCCTCTGAATTTCACTTAAACATCATAGTACATGCCCTACAATCTATCTCTCAGCCTCTAATAAAAGAATAAATGTAATAACTTTAAAAAAAAGAATTACCACCTGTTTCATGCCAAACAAACCATTTCACAGCTTTCATTTCATTCCTCAACTTTCAAAATCAACAGAAGTATGCACAATTACTTACAATAGTTAACTGTACTTAGGTAAGTTATACTTAACTAGAGTTCAGATCCAAAGTCCCTGAAGAAAACAATGCTGGTTAACACGAAGAAAGAAAAAGTGCCTGGGGGCTAGAGAAGTAACTCATACTGCATGTACTGCACTTGAAAAAGACCTGACTGAGTTCAGATTCACAAAGCCCACATGACATGGCTCACAACTGACTGTAACTCCAGCTCCAGGGGATCTGAAACCTCTAGCCTCAGCTAGTACTGTGCTCACATAACCACACAAAGGCACATACACATAATTTAAAACAATAAATATCCTAAATTATTTTACCAAAGCATCTCTCATGTGTCACTTTCCATTTTCTAAATTACTAACAATAAACTTAGTAACCTGGTTTTCCAGTTAACGGCCAGTATTTCCAAACCACCTTTATATCTACCTTTTCTGTAACACCTGCTAACCTGCAACTACTAACTACTCCATTATGTTTGCTGTTTAATGACTATCTCTGACCATTCTAGTCTTACTCCACCAATGGATGCTCCACAAAAGCAAAAGATCTTTGCCTGATTTATTCACTGAGTTGCTCAATTGTTGCCTCTGAAACAGTACCTTATATGTTTTAACAAATATATCACAAAATTAAAAGGGGAACAAATTTGAATTCTAGACAAACTAATACAAGTACTGAAAGCAAGAAAGAGGAAAAGAGGTGACACAGACCAGTAACTCTGTGGGGAAGACAATGGTGGGGCACAGGGATGCTGAAATACAGCAAGAGCAAATATTCCCGAGGGCATATTATGTTTGAGAACAGACAAGAACAAAATACACACGGAAAAGTTGTCATTTTAGATTTTCTGAGAACACACAATGTTTCGGTTCTTTAGAAAATTTATTTTAATACTTCCTTCACCGATGTTAGTTAGTCTATATGAATTATTTAGGCCAACTTCAGCCCCATGGTCTGATGTAAACAGTACTAACTTTCTTACATGTTGCCCTGCACTAACCACTTGTGTTTCTTTGAACAAATTATTATATATAAGAAAAGTTCAGCTGGGCAGTGGTGGTGTACACCTTTAATCCCAGCACTTAGGAGGCAGAGGCAGGAGGATCTCTGCAAGTTCCAGACCAGCCAGGGTTGTTTCACAGAGAAACTCTGTCGCAAAAATCAGAGAGAGAGAGAGAGAGAGACAAGGAGAGAGAAAGAGGTTAAGCTACATATAAGATCCACTTATCCTCTTATTGCTAATATTACATATGGTGCTGACAATGTTGAGAATCTGAAAATTTAAGCAAATAAAAAATAGAAAGCAAAGATTTCTTTTCTAAGCTAGCTTGAACTCCCCTTCCTTGTTTCCCTGTAAAGTACTAATACCATTACACTGGAAAGTCAACAGTGCCTTTGGCAATTTAACTACTGTCAGTGGCAAATTCCAAATTCTTAGAGAGTTTATGACTGACTATAATATACCATTGAGTTCTAACTTTGAAATTGCTCATAAAAAGCAATTTTTAATTAATTACCAAAGAGTTCTATTGTTAACTCAGGTTTAAATTTTTATTTAGAGGCCATGGTAGAGTACATGCCGCATCAGAACCTAGGTTCAATCCCCAGTACCTTCCCCAAATTCAAAACACTAGATCCTGCCATCATACCAATTCAGCTAATTAGAAGGAAGAGTACAGTATCTATAAAGTAAAGTAGTATGTGACTACATTTGATTGGTCTCTGCATAACTGACATTGGTCTCAACATAACTTTGATGCATTGAATAATTTTCTAAATGGAGTAGAACTACCAAAAGAAAAGCAAGCTATAAGTTTCTCTGGGTTAAATAACATTAAGACATTTAAACCATTCCCAGGAAATGAACTACTTGTGCTTGCACTTTTATCAAAGCAAGTATGTCTAACAAACAGGAATAGCATTTTCCATACGTCATGGGCTGCCAGCATCAAGCTGCACATCACATAGGAAGAGCACTGAGCCAAAAGGGAAGTGCAAAGGTGTTTCAGGCCTAGACTACCACCTAGTGGTGGGAGCCAGGCAGCAAATCAACAGGCCACCAGCTCCTTCCCTGTCTTGGTGGTCAGAAAGGAACCACCACTGGCTGCCCAATCACATGTACTTGAATATAAGCAACTTTCCCTTAAGTAAGTACTGCCAAAAGTGAAGGGCCTTGTCATAGGGAGGGCTACAAGTTAATTTGTAAAATGAGCTATATAACCCCCTATAACCGCCATCACTACAAATTTCACATTCATACAAGATGACTTCGTGAATCAACAGCAAAAGCACATGTACAAGGGTCATGACACTAGGGCTTCTTTTCAGGTCCTTCAGTTTTCAAATGGTGGCAAGAGAAATGAGACGCCAGGGATTGACAGGGCTGAAGCGGAGACCTGGGTGAACCAAGTGGCTTAGACACTTTTTAACTTTTTATTTTATCTTTTTATGTGTTTAAGCATTTTTTTGCCTGCATCTAAGTCTGGGTACCACATGGGTGCCTGGTGCCCACAGAGGCCAGAAGAGGGCAACAGACCCCCTAGAACTGTGGGTACTGGGAATTGAACCCAGTTTTCCTTGCAAGAACAAGAGCAGCCAATGCTCAGACTTCTTTTTTTTTAATGTCAAAGTCATCAAATCACAATTTTAAAAAATTAACATATGGGGAAAATTAACATATTGGGGTAAAAATAATGTGTTTTGTTGGGGCAGTAACATACAGAAAGTGCATACAGTAAGGCTGAAATGAAGCTGAACAGGGCTAAAACTGTACCAGAGTTAGGAAGTGACACCAGTCTAAGTAGTCTTAAATCAACAGGAACAGATAAAAACCAGAAGAAGCAAATAAGCTTAATAAGACAAATTATAAATAACTATTCTTTTTAAACATTTATTTATTTATGACTATGGGTGTTTTGCCTGCATGTATGTGTGTCACAGGCAAGTAGAGCCTGCAGAGGCCAGAAGAGGGCATCAAATACCCCTAGGACTAGAGTTAAAGATGTTTGTGAGCTGCCATGTAGATAAAGGGAATCAAACCTAGATCCTCTGGAAAAGAAGCCAGTGTTTTTAATTGCTAAACCATTTCTCCAGCCCCAATATTTACTTATTCTTATCCCTTTTATCAGCTTATAAAAGACAAACATTTTGGGGGCTTTATTGCTATTTTTAATTATATGCATGAAAGTTTGTTATGTGTGCATGCCTGAAGAGGTCAGAGGAGAGTATTGGATCCTCTGTAGCTAAAGTTACAGTCCCTTGTGAACTGCCCTATATGGGTGTTAGGAACTGAACACAGGTGGTCTAGAGACCACATATTCTTAACCACTGAGCATCTCTCCAGTCCTAAGACACAAAATTATATAAAATACAACTAATTTATCACATACATAAAATGTGTTAACAATAATATAATACCACAAAAAGGGAATAGACAAGAGAAACTACTTTTTTGTAAATGCAAGGAATGGAGTTAATATAAATCTGAATTAGATCCTGTAAAATTCATAGGGTAAGTTCTAGATTAGGCAATTTCAAGATATCTTTAGGACTCAGAAATCTTAAGAGGATTTTAAATGTTATACAAAAAACAAACAACAACAAAAAAAATAGTGAAAAGAATCAGAGGAACAAAATGGCAAGAGATTTACAAAAGTGAAAAATACAGGTAAAATCTTCCGAGCCAAGCCCTCTGGGCTCTGCCATTCTTGAATACAGACTTCCTTTGTATGTCTGCCACCATGGGGACTTCATACCAGGCAGGATCTTAAATGATCAAGCATGCTACTAATTACTCCCTCCTCTATAAGACATATGGCTCAGGTATTTTAAAGTCCACATTGTTCTAGCCAGGCAAGATATCCTTTTGCCTTGTTCACTGAAGCCTCTGGGAAGGAATCATGCTGGTTGTTAAAGGTTGAGGTCTAGACTGTTAGAATGAGGTGCACTACAGTAGCAGCATCCATCTCTATGGCCAGAAGTGACTCTGAGAATAAACAATTGTAGAGAAAAGTATGACTGGAAGACAATGAGCTCAAGACACAGACTTGTCGTTCCCATGAGGAATAAGGCTAGTTCTGAATTATATATACAAGTAAAATTCTCTTGTTTAAAAAGAAAATTATCACTTCAAGGGCTAAGTTGTAGCTCACTGGTACAATGCTTGCCTATCATGTACACAATACAATATCCAGCACAAGAAAAAAGTTCAATTTTGGTTTCTGTTGCCTATCAAGTTCATTTTTCTTATCAATTAATCTATTCTATACATATTTTTAATATGTCCTAGATTGTCTTGGCTCATTATCAAACTTTTTGAGTAAGTCAAGACAGATACTAACAGACAAAATGGCACATTGGCTTTGATCTGGAAAAAAAATAACCCAACAAAATAGCAAAGAGCATAAAGAGGGAGACAAAAGTAAACATAGTGAGAACTGTTGAAAATGGGTAACGACAACTAGGAGTGTGGTACTTCCAAAATAACTTTTAAAAGAAGTCTGGCTCCTAACTAACTCTGCACAGCTCATTTGTTCTCTTTATCACCTGCCACACAGCCAATGCTCTGACCACACTAAGCTAAATAGTGGTTCCTTGGGCACACCACGTAGCTCAGCCTCCACAGAGTTGATCATGCTCAAACTGTTGCCAGAACACCCTTCTCTTTCTGTCCAGATGTACTCCTACTCATCTGCCCATGCTCAGCTATGCCTTTATTCCAACACATTGCTATTCCACTGTTACAACTGTAGAATCTCTACCTCATTTAACATCCACAGACTGAGAAACAGAGGCCCTCAACATGTGCTTGTTAGATGATGCTCTACACAATAATCTCGACAGGTTTGGTTCTTTCACGTCATGGGATAGGCAGTAGATGTCTGCTGACTAGGCTGGAGAACAAACCCCTAATAATGCTGTATTCAGGATTCTGGTGAGAAAACAGTGTAAGAAAACCTCTTGAATTTACAATTACTTTTTATTAAAGGATTTAAAATGCTATGTCTGAATCCTTTCCACAAAAGCTCAGTAACATGAGACTCACAGTCATCAGCTCTAATTAATAGCTAATATATTTTGTGTTTCTTTACAATCATGTCAATACAGGGAAAAATGTTTAAGAGACAGTACCTCAGTCTTTCCACAATTAATAGGTGAATCCTGGTGTATGGTCACTTGATACTTGGTATATAAAGAAAGGGACTGGTTGAAGGATGACTTGAACTCTGGATCCTCAAAGGAGGCAGGTACTAGCCTCACCTTCAGAGCAAGGAAAATATAAGGCAATGCTATTGAACCAACTCAACCTGTAGACACGCTTCTGAAGATGAGGCTAGAGGAAGATCTCCACAAACCATTTCCAAAGTTCAGCCCAGGATTTGTCATAAAATAGCAGGAGTGGAGCTAAATGGCACTAGGCCTGAGTGCCAACTTTCTATCAACATTCATGAAAACCTTAAACTCACAAGAGCCAATTTGTTTCTGTTTTGGTTGTTCTCTATCTGTGTTGTCAAATACACTAGCCACCACTACTGTTATGAATTGGTCTTAGCCAGTACTTCTACCCCTCTACTGAATGAAGCGTTTAGGCTTTTATCACCTCCACACTTTTTAAATTAACTGCTATATAAAATTATAAGTGGAGAAGGATGTCTTTTAAAGACCTCTACAGCCTTCCTTTTCCTTCATATCTCTGTTAGGTCTGGGTATTCAGTTAATAGGGAATAACTGAGCTGCTTTCTACAAGTTTATAACATGGATGAAGCATAACAACACACCAAGCCACATACACCTTCTTCTCATGGGTATTTAACGTGAAGCTCCACCACTCATTATAGATAAATGTGTCCATACACAGCAGCTTTGAATAAAGGCAACTTCGCATGTGACTTTCCACTTTGAAATTCTGGGTATAACTGGCACTTAACACGACAATAGTGAATTCACATTTACAGAATGTTCACTCACTCAATCTTATCTTTGTGCAGATATGCTACAAACTGGATATTATAAACAAAAATATAGTGTAATTAAACCAAGATCTCATACTTGGCAAGCTGACCTGGCTCACAGTTGGTTTATCAGGTGGATCCTTGTGAATAATCATCTGGTAACGCTTATAGACCTGGTAAGACTCCTGAAATGAGGCTTTGAACTGAGGACTTGGTGGAGAAGATCTCACCACCCTCACCTTCAGAAGGAGTTAAAAAACAATGTTCATTAATTCAATCATTGATTCACTTCTGAAGAATATGCAGTAATAGAAACTCCCAATCCAAAAAAAAATGTTTCAACAAATATTAAAGCATAAACATATATTTTAACATTAAAAATAAAGTAAGTTAGTAAATGAAGAAAAAGTTAATGCTATAATATATAGTCTACTTAAAGGAGAAAGCAAAAGAGGATACTCTGTATATTTAAGCCTCATCTCTGACAAATTGTATACCTCTATCTCTACTGTAAACATAGCACTGATAAACACTCTTAATTTTAGTTGTTCACAACTTACTAAAAATCAGTCGTCAGAAACACTAAACACTGTTAACGATACCTTTGGGGACTTTTAGTCCTCATTATTAACTCTAAACCTACAACTAACCATGTTAACTATGAAAAGCAACTTTCACAAAGTGTGTGTACTTCACTGTAGAGTTAAATGTAAACAATTATGTTTTCTTTATGCTGTATAATGTCAACATCTTGGACAAGTAAATGAAGCTCTCTGGGTCTTAAATGAAGGTAAGTTAGAAATGGTAATTGTGCACAGGACTATACTAACAGTTAAGATGCATTAGTAAAATAGTAGCAAATGGAAATCAAATGCACTACAATAAGGGCATAACTGGGCACTTCATGTTGGCAAAGGGAAGAGTGATAGCTAGCAGATAACAAACAGCTTACACCCTGGGTATTACCATATTAAAAATGTAAATGCTGATACCTATAGAACTGTTATTATTTGAGGTGTAGTTGACTCCCTGAATATGCTACCTATGGCCAAAGAATAAAAACCTCTTAAAATACTTGAAGTAGTATGGTCAATTCTCTACAACTTTGGAAGCAGGAAAGTCAATATCTATATCAAAGTAACAAGCAGGTGTTAATAGTCAAAGTAATTAAAATTTGTCTGAAATATACCTATAGTGATCCTTTTTTAATTTTCTGTGTGTCTGTGTGGGTTAGTGCATGCACATGAGTGTGTGGGTACACATGCCTAGGCTTTGCAGGCTGAATGTAGCTCCACTGCTCTATCTCTTAATGCCTCTCACTGACCTAGAAGCTCACCATTTTGGCTAGGTAGGTTGGCTAGCCAACAAGTTCCAGGGATCTTGTTGGCTACCAGCCTAAACCCCACAAAAGTGGAGTTACAGGCATACAGGGCCATGCTTTTTTACATGGGTGCTAGAGATTCAAACTTAGATCTTCACTCTTCCCCACTGAGCAATCTCTTCAGCACCATCAAGATTAGCATTAATATTCTTGAGTAATATTAAACTACAAATTCAATCAAGCATAGGAATATTTTAAATTATGATTAATGTTTAGAAAATAATTCTATTATGTATAATTAATATTGAAAATTCCAATTAGTTGTTGAAATATGAAACAGCTTGGAAAAAATGGGAACTCAGCACAAAAAAATTTAGCTAAATTGGTTAAGATTTTTTTCTTAATTTTGGTTTTGATCTTTTGAGACAGGGTTTCTCTGTCAAACAGTCCTGGCTGTCCTAGAACTCCCTCTTTAGACCAGGCTGTCCTCAAACTCACAGAGATCCACCTGCCTCTGCCTCCCCAGTGCCTTCCTCTGTGTGTAGGGCATTTTCTTAATTATTGATTGATGATGGAGGGTCTAGCCCATTGCAGGTAGTACCATCCTTGGAGTTCTGTAAGAAAGCAGGCTGAGCAAGCTACAGGGAGCAAGCCAATAGGAGAACCCCTCCACTGCCACTGCCTCTGTATCAGCTCCTGCCCTATTTGAGTTCTTATCTTGACTTCCTTTGATTATGAACAGAAATATGGAAATGTAAGCCAAATAAGCCCTTTCCTCCCCAACTTGCTTTTTGGTCATGATGTTTTGTCACAACAATAGTAACCCTAATTAAAACAGTAGTATAGTTCAGGTTTGTATTATATGACACTGGGGTGCTACCTTGATCAAGACCTAGGTTGGAATGTTACAATAAAACTGATTTACTTATTATGATCTAAACTTTTGCCATTTTAATTTCTAAGATAAAATTAATTTTAAAATATTTTTTGTAAACTACTTAATTGCAATCAAGTAACACAAAAAGCCAAAGTACCCTGCTTAATAACATGTTACAAATGAAACTTTTTAAACAATTATAATAATAGTTGCCTACAATATTTTCAAAACCTCTTAAATACTTTTCTCAAATAGCAGTGAACTCACTGTAACATAAATGCTAAATAGTTAAACATCAATGGCTATGTATTAGTTCAGAGAAAATAGCCAACACAAAACACAAACAGACACAAAAACCTTCCAAGTAAGTACCTCTAACTTGTGAGATGCATTCTCTGGTAAAGATTCAAAAATTAAATCTTCAAGTGACTTGGGCTGATTGGATTTAGCCTTTGGTAACAAAGACGCTGGCTGACCTTGAGCCTGGAGGCCCTCAAAGGCTCCAGCTGAGTTTTGCTGCATGAGTTTTAACCTTTTCCTTTCTTTCCGCATTTCCTTTGCTTTTCGACATGGAGGCTTACTCAAATCAGCCCCTTTACCTAAAAAAGAATGTCAAAATATTAGACTAATGGCATCTGACCTAGAAATGTTTTGTCAATTCTTATAGATTTTACAGTTAAGTCAGTTAAGTACAGAAGTTCACATTTAAGTTTCACAGGATCGTTAAAATTCTATCCCAGACATAGGAGCAATCAAAGAAGTCAAATAGTCATTCAAATTTCTCAAGGCAGTTCTATTATTGAAAGACATCCATTTGTTCATTCATTCATCCATCCATTTTAAATATCTGCCCATTTTTCTGCAAGTAGAAATCATTACATTAAGAATCAGAATTTGGGATGGCAAGATGACTCAGTGGTTAAGAACACTAGTTGGGCTTCTAGAGGTGCTGAGTTCAATTCACAGCAACCACATGGTGGCTCACAGCCATCTATAATGAGATATGATGCCCTCTTCTGGCCTGTGGGGATACACGGATACACGCACACACAGCACTGTATACGTGATAAATAAATCTTTAAAAAAAAAAAAAAAAAAAAGATCAAAATTCTGCCACTCTGGCCCACATTTCTAGGGACATTTTTTAATCTAGAACAAACTCTGGTGGGTGGTGGTTGTGGGTTTTCTTTTAATTATGAATTCTTGAGAAAAAGACAAGATCTCCTGAGTAAATTGGGAGCATGGGGGTGGGTGAAAAAGGTGGAATGGGAGAGGGGAGAATGGGAGGGGAGAGGTGGAGGAAAAATGTACAGCTCAATTAAAAAAAAAATACTAGAATAACAATGAAAATAAGAATCCTTGCTCATTTTAACATATTTATGTCTCTAATTAGTGCTAACAAGTTTAGGTTAATGAATTTTATTCTAATTAAAAGATCATGCATTAACTGATAGTTCTTTAAAACTATCTGGGTGGGGTGAGTCACCCCTTTAAGTCCAGCATTTGGGAAGCTGAGGCGGTGGGTATGATAGTTCCAGGCTAGCCCCATCTGTATAGTGATTCTAACCAGGACTATATAGTCTGAAAAGAGGAGGGAGAACCCACAACTGTCATGGTATGAGAACAAGAGACAGTGGAATGCTGAGCCCTAAAGGATAAAAACAGACCATCAACGTAAAATCAGTATGCCACACCAACTACATGCCCAGAGATTCAGCAGCTTAAGTATTACATATTACTTCAAATGATCTGAATAGCACAGCAAACCTGCATAAGTTCTAATTCATTCCAAGAGAATATGCCTGTAGCCATTGCTAAAAACAAACAAAAATAAAACAAACAAAAAAAAGCCAAAAACAAGCAAACAAAAAAAACCTACAAACTTCAGGTTCCACAGATTCCTAGTCTATAAGATTCTTAATTCACATTTTTAATGAGAACTATACTTCGGGAGGTGGGAAAACAGTAAGAAAATTGGTTTGGTTTGGTTTTTCGAGACAAGAGTTTTTCTGTATTGCTTTGGACCCTGTCCTGCAACTAGCTCTGTAGACCAGGCTGGCCTGGAACTCACAGAGATCCGCCTGCCTCTGCCTCCCAAGTGCTAGGATTAAAGGTGTGCACCGCCAACACCTGGCAAGAAAATAGTTTTAATGTTTCAATAGTCTTAATCCTGGAAGTAAAGCTGTGTGTGCTTATGTTTGTGTATCCATGTGAGCATACACACACAGAAGCCAGGAGTCAATGTTAGGTGTTTTCTTCAGTTGCTCTCCATCACATTTCTCCTTTTGTTAATTTTTGAGACAGGGTTTTACTATGTAGCACTAACTAACCTGGAACTCTCTATGTACATCAGACTGGCCTTGAACTCAGAGATTTACCTGCCACTACCTCCCAAGTACTGGAATTAAATGTAAACACCACCTCAACCAGCTTTCCATGATATTTTTAACACAGCACCTCTCACTGAACCTGCTCACCGATTCAACAAAACTTGACCAGCAAGCCCTAGCAATCTGTGTGTCTCTGCCTCCTCAGAGTATTACAGACATAATCTGCCATGCCTGGCTTTTTACATAAGCCCTAAATATCCAAAAACTCTACCAATGGAGCCACCTCCCCATTACTAGAGTAGTCATTAATACTCTAAAACTGATATACTACGGGATAAACAAATGAGTAGTCATGTGATATTCCAATCTAATAATGACCTTATGAACCCAGGTTTCTGAGTATGGAAGACACAACTGTAAAACCAAATGAAAATAAGTAGTAAAACACAGAACACTCCAGTCACAAATTGTGGGTGCCCATAAAGATGGCTGTACTCCATCTTGGCACAAGGACTGTCCTCAGCAAGTCATAAGACCTAAAGGTCAAAAGTGTGGCTACAGAAGGATGTTTGGCTGTCTTAGTCTAAATAAAAACAGACCTGAATCTAAGGTGTCACTACTCCTGACCCTCAAGGCTAGGGAAGGAGAAGCTGAATCTGAGGTATGGCTACTCCTGACCTCAAGGCTAGGGAACAAGAAGCTGGAGTTAAGGTGTGGTTACTGAACCCTTAGAATAAGTGAGGAAGAAAAGTCTGTTTGTTTTGTATACATAATACTGTGTTCCCCCTTTTGGATAAGGTATATAAGAGTGTTGAGAAATAAACTCTTGGCATTTCAGAATTGACTGATCCGCCCTCCTGACTTTTATTCTGTGTCTTTTTTTATCATCTATAGCTAGCCTTTCCCTCATCCACTCTCCCCCACTCAGGTACAAACTTGGGGTTGCTCAGCTGGTTCCTATGAAACCCCACAAAGACCACTCCCAACAAATTTACAAAGACAAGTCACTACGAACTTATGACCCCTAACTCCTATTTACTGAAAAGACCTAGAAGGCAATGACTAAGCTAAGTGTAATACTACAGACTTCTAGTCTAGTTTATGATCTCCAGGTATTGTGCAACCTGATGAAGGGTAGGTACAAGATGACCCAGGAGCATTGTAACAGAGAGTAAGGAAGCTGTCAGACTCCAAGAATTGTGTCAAAGGATGCAGATGCCAATCTTTAAGAGTTGTTGCAACAGCAGCAGAAAATATGTCTCAATTCATGAGTTCTGATATCAAAGAAGTCTAACTGATCATTGCTACATGTTATTTTAAAAAATGGTAAATAAAAATCAAAAATTTATACTGCTTTTGAAATAAATAGATGAGAGCTTCATGGAAAATCCCAACTAGGAAACAAGCAAGGAACTATTTAAATATCAATTACTAAATTCATTTAATCACCATGTGCCCTATTATCACTAATATCACTAATAAAAACCACCTCTGAAGTAACCAACCCTCAAATAATTTATTAATCTGATTAAAAATTTTCCCCAAGGCAGGCATGGTGGAACATGCCTTTAATCCCAGTACATGAGTGGCAGAGGGAGGCTAATCTCTGAGTTCAAGGCCAGCCTGGTCTATAGAGCAAATTCCAGGACAACAGTTACAGAGAGAAACGCTATCTTGAAAAATGAAAACAAGCCAGGCAGTGGTGGCAAACACTTTTAATCCCAGCACTTGGGAGGAAAAGGTAGGTGGACCTCTGTGAGTTTGAGGCCAGCATGCTCTACAGAGTGAGTTCTAGGAAAGCTAGGACTATTTCACAGAGAAACCCTGTCTTGAAAAGAAAAAGAAAAAGAAGAAAAGGAAAAAAGAAAAATGAAAACAAACAAAACAAAATTCCTGCCCAACTCCACTTCCCAAAACAACACAAGAAAATCTAATCATTCTTTAGGTATAACTATCAACTGATACAAAACATACACTACCTGGCTTAGGACCAGTATGAACCTGGATTGAATGTGATGGTTCACCAGAGCCCAACTTCTCTATAGCTTGTGGATGAATTAATTCTTTAGATCCGTCTTTCTTTAAATTTTTTTCTTTCTTCTTCTCTTCACTCTCTATGCTTCCTTTGAGGTCACTGCTGAGTGTTTTAAGATCACATTTTATATCCAACTTGTTTATTAATGCAAAGTCACCAGCAACAGCACCCTCCATTGTAGAATCCATGGGCTCATCTGCAAATGAGAAAAAATGAAATCCCATCATCAGCTACATACATCATCTGACACACCTAAGATTAATATAACTGTAAGGAACCCTGTTACTACAGTGCATCTACCAAATCCACTCTCCTGCCTTTTAAAGCAAGGAAGTTACTAGATCTGAGACATGGCACTCTAGCAGGAAAATGTACCTCCATAATTGTACCAGCTGTAGTCAAGCTCCCAATGACGGACGGATATCCAACTGATCTAGCTAATTTTGTTCTAAAGAATATTGTGACCTAAGATTTCAACCACTTCCCCTTAGCCTGATGACTATGTCACCTCCTACAAAATCCGTTTTAGACACAAATGAGAAGCCCATAACAAGTTAAACAAAGAGCCAAATGTACAGGCCACGTGAAAACATAGGCAGTCATCAATTTACATATGGACTATGATTTTTAGACACCAAGAAAAATTTCAAGACATTTCTTATGATGATATACATATAATATTCCAAAACTACACCAAAACTATTTCCAAGGCTCTAATTAGCACTTAACCTCTAAAATCAAGCCTTCTGGCTTCTTTGCTGACCCCAGTTAAGCCAATCCTACTCCAAGTTATCTATTCAGAGCAGTGCAAGAAGTCAAAGAATTTAGCTGCTGGGCCAACCATTTTCTCCAGTGCTTAAGACCATGACACCCACAGACATCCAAAACCTACTTGAGGAATGAATGAATAAACTAAGACTAGGGTAGGGGCTTCCCAAGATTAGGTGCTTCCTACAGCAGCACTGAGAAAGAGCTCAGAGAATTACACTACCAAGTCTTATACTCCCCATATTAGGTATAGCTTATAGGAAAGCTTACAAGGTTTAAAAAGGTAAAACACCGAAAAGTAAAATAATATAATCTTTTACATATAGGGAAATCACTGATAATTTAAAATTGATCAGATAATTGAGACAATTTCATAAAATACTACATAGTGAAAAGTGTGTGCATATGTTTCATGAGTGAGTGAATGCCTGAGTGTGTGTGTGTGTGTGTGTGTGTGTGATGCAGGCTCTGTGTAGAGGACAAAGGACCACTTTTGGAAGTCAGTCTTTGCCTTCTACTTTGTAAAGGTGGGTCTCTTATTATTTTTCTACTGAGGTGTGTAGCCCAGGCCTGTGTCCTGGACTGCAAGCTTGAGACAATTCTCTCATCTCCAGCTTCCATTTCTACTAGGAATGCCAGGATTGCAGGGGTATAACACCTCCTCTAGCCTATTAACTGGATTCCAGGGATCCAAATCAGGCAGTCAGGCTTGCACAACTAGTACTTTTACCTACTGAATTATCTCTCCCACTTGGTCTTTATTCAGCAAAGTTAACTGTTCATTTTGTATACATGCATTTGAGCATCTGCTCCTCTATTTACATCATAAGGATATCATTAGAAGCAAGTCAGAAGCATTTGAATAACAAACATTTCAATTCAAAAAATCACCTTAACAATGACCCTCAATTTTTTTCTAAAGACAGACTCTCCCAGTACGTATTTCCTACATTAGGAGACTCTAATGAGAAAAATGGTAGTGTCATCAGTGTCATTAGCTTTATGATTAATAGTATAGGATTGTGTTATAACAGTCTCCTTCCCTGCCTGACCTGAGTTAGACATGCAAAAATGGGAGCCTTGGAGAGATACATTAGTTTAGTAAATAGTTTCCAGAGCACATCTCTTCTTACCCTCACAATTGCCTTTCGAAATCTCCCCTTTAGCCAGAAATTTCAGCATTTTTTTCAAAACCTTCTTGTGAGATTTGGATGGCTGAAACTGTAAAGGATGACACCTAGAAAAACAAGCAAATAGTTTAAAAGTTTTTAGTAAGGTCAGTTTAGAATAATAGCATAGTGTAGATTGCAGCAAATTTCATGCCTAGAATTTTTTGTTTTGTTTTTATAAAAGATATAATTTAAAGCAGCCTTTAATCCTACTCTAAAACTCACTGTAACTACAGTTAAGAGATTTTTTTTTTTAAAGGAAGAAGGAAGAAAGACAAGAAGGAAAAGGAGAAAAGAACATAAACCAGAGGAAAAAGAGGAAAAGGCAACAAATACTGGAAGGTGGAAAACATATATAAGTAGTAACTGACTTAGGTAACCAAAATTGAATCTTAACCAACAATGAAGACCAGTAAGATATTCAATATTCTCTACATTGGTGGTTCTCAACCTGTGGGTCATAACCTCTTTGAGAGTCAAATGACCCTTTCACAGTTATCACCTAAGACCATTGGAAAACACAGATATTTACATTATGATTCATAAAAGTAACAAAATTAGCCAGGGAGTGGTGGCGCATGCCTTTAATTCCTGCATTCAGAAAGCAGAGGAAGGTGGATCTCTGAGCTCAAGGCTCAGTTTACAAAGCTAGGGCTGTTACACAGAGAAATCCTATTTCGGAAAATGGCAAAAAGCAAAATTACAGTTATAAAGTGGCAATGAAAATAAGTTTATGGTTGGGAATCACCACAACAAGAGGACTGGCTGTAAATGCTTCAATTTTAGTGAAATATAAAATTAGCTGTCTGTGTGGAAAGCTGTCTTTGTGACTGAGAATCCCATGTCATTCTGAGTAATGTAAAAATCCTAGTATTATTTCTATTCATCAAAATTATACAGCTTAAGCAGAAATCATCTTCCTGACCATCCACAGAGATATGCATGCCCAATAAGTGTAACTCATAACACCAAAGGACTGTGGAAAGAACTCCACAACTGTTCTTATTTGGAAACTATAGTAGTGGCACTTGAGAAAGTTAAGGACAGAAACAACCAGTCATTTAAAAGCCAAGTGGGGCTTCCCATCAGGAAATTATACATCTGATGGGTCAACTTGTTAAATACTAGTTTTCACTGATTATTTTCCCATGGCCTCTTACAACTAGCAACTCTACACAATATTCCTTATACTCTGGAATAAAGTTGGGCTGATTCACTTAAGTCTATCTCTCCCCTCTCTCTCTCTCTCTCTCTCTCTCTCTCTCTCTCTCTCTCTCTCTCTCTCTGTGTGTGTGTGTGTGTGTGTGTGTGTGTGTGTGTGTTCTCTTATACATGAATGTTAGCTTTTAAGCCTTCAACATGCATGCTATAATCCATATAACCACAGAAGTTAGGTATCAAGAAAGGAACTACTGAGAGGAGGATTCCCCCAAGGAAAGGGAAATAAAATATATAGATATGAAGAGTAAAGAAACTAGAATAGGATTAAATGGGGAGGAGAATGGATAATAAGTGTTAAGAGAGGGAATGTGGGGGGAACAACTAACACTAAGGTCCATTTGAGGGGTCATATAGAAACCTTTTACTCTAGAAGCTTCATATATAGGTGTGTGCATGGAGAAAGAGAGAAATAAAAATGGAGTCATCAAATACCGGGAGCGACAAAGCCCCAACCAGACATCTTATGCCAACAAGTGAAACATCAGTGCAATTGATGTCCTTGACCAAATGGGCTCCATGGAAAGCCCTAAATATCCCAGGCTATTGCCAAGACTACTGGTCATTCCCCACAAACTAATGTGAAGGCCATACTGCTGAAGACAACACATATCTCACTTAACACAGAGAAGTTGAGCTGGTACCCGACTAGAGCCTTCACACCTACTAACTGGTATTCATGGTTCTAGAAAATACTCTGCATGCTACCAGAGGACAAAGGTAACCATCAACCCTGCTACAAACTCCATGACCTGCCTGCAAGCTATGCTGGTAAAATTGTGGTACAAAAAATGTGGGAGTAACCACCCACCGTGATTGGAGAAAAGACTCACTCCATGAAATGGAATGCCTGACACTGTTCATGTGGACATGAATCAGACTGGATAGGTCATGGGCTAGGGGAAAATCAAATAAATTTGTTCTGCTAAAAGAGCATATCAATAAACTGACTCCTAACAACATTCTGCTATACCCTATACACTATAAATCAGTGTCTCACTCAGCCATCACCAGACAAGCTTCCTTTTGCAATATATAACTAACAGAAACCCTGCCAGTGGCCATATCAGAGCAGCAGCAGATGACAATAACACTTGAGCTTCAGGAGTTCAGCCCACCAGGAAGCAAGGCTCTGATGCGTGAAATATCAGATAGGCAAGGCCCCAAGGGCTTCAGCTCCAGAATGTCTCTGGCCACTGCTGTGCCTTTACTTGTTTGCCCCTGCTATTTTTCTGTTATCTGACATGATGTGAATGGGTATAGGAAGATTCCCACTGCCTTTAATGTAGTATGTTTATCTCATGGAAATACCCCATTCTACTGGGCATTTTTACCTACAGATTATTCTTAAGATGATTTCCTTTTAAGCTGTACTGTTTAATTGAAGTAATGATTTTATATAATAATGTTTAAATAGAATTTTGATGATTAAGGATTTCTAACAAAATAGTAAGGGATTATGATAGAGATTAGTTTAGTGGGAAATTAATATAGGTAAAGGTAGGATACAGTGTTGGCCCCGCCCCTGATAAAGCAGAGGCTGCAAAGGACAGAAATAAGTATAAGAAAGTGTCATGCAGCTAGGATGAGTTTCACTTGAGTTCTATATGAGTTGCATAGACTGTGGTTTAGGTTAATGATTAAGGCATAAACCAAATAAACCCTATTCTTTCCAACTTGCTTTTGGTCATGGTGTTTCACTACAGCAATAGAAACCCTTACTAAAACAGGGTCCTGGCACTGAAAAGGAAAAATGGACATGAGCTCCCACCCTTAATCAAGAAGCTATTTGCAACTGACATTCACTTTCAAAGGACAAATCAGTTTACTTCTTCCATTAAAAAAAAAAAAACTAGACTCTGCCAGACAATGGTAGCCCACATCTTAGGAGGCAGAGGCAGACAAATCCCTGTCTACAGAGCCAATTCCAGAACAGCTGGGCTACACAGAAAAAACCTGTCTTGGGAAAAAAATAATAATAATTTGAATATTTACCACTAGCTGACAAAGTATTTTTTCATATCTTTATAGCAGAACTAACTAAACAATATTAGAATCTATTTATCAATACGTGGATTTCAAATCAGTATGTAGAAAAGATAATTCATATACTATCCTTTTCCTTATACCTTCTTACTAAAATAGAAATAGTATTTAAAAGCTTAAGATTCCACTTTAAATAGGCACAATCTTTGTATTGTAGATCCTTACCTTATTGTATACTGAGGACAGCATGTTTGATTCATGATAGGCTTGTACACGTATTTCCCACTTCTAAAATTATAAAAATAGCTTGTTAACGTCTTATACACTTTTCACATGTACCAAAATAAATTGAAAAACTCACGATAAGGGTAAAAAATCTAATCTATAGCTTAAAAAAACAAACCACCTTCTTCTTTCCTAAGCCTCAACAGAAGCACAAGGTCAATCGTTTTGATTACATTCTCACCAGCACCTGCAACTCCTTCAGTGTCTTCACCTGTACTGTATTAGTGCCACAGAGACAGTAATAAATCTGTGTGATGAGGCTGAAGCATCGGCTCAGTGGCTATGAGCATGTACTGCTTTTCCAGAGGATCTGAGTTCAGTTCCCAGCACTCAAACCCCATTACTTCAGCTCCAGAGGCTCCAACACCGCCAGCCTCTGCAGGTATCCACATTCAAATGTACATGGCACCACACAGAAACACACCCATACACAATTTTGAAAATAATAAAAATCTTTTTAAAATTAAAAATGCCCATGATCCCATGATGCTGTGAGACAGATGGACCTTGCTCAGGGTCTCTCTCTCTCTCTCTCTCACACACACACACACACAGCCAGCATAAAATACCACAAAACAAGCCTCATTTATAGGCACTGTAGACCTGTGGGTGGCAGAACCAGTGATTGACTTCTCAAGCCAGGAACTTCAGAGTCATTTCAGACTATTGTATATTGAGGACAGCATGTGTCTACATCTCTAACTCACCTCTATATGCTATCAGAAAGATTTCTACTTGCAAACCATATCTTAAATTTGTCCTCTCTTCATTGCCACTAAGGTAATATAGAAGCCCTTGTTTCTTCTCTGGAATTCTATCTTCCTGCCAACTCTCAAATATCTCTCTGACTTATAAATGAACCTTTCCAAAACAAATTTCCTCATATTGCTCTCATATAAAATCCCTAAATGGCTCCTTCTTACCTTAACAAGGATCCTTACTGTGTCATCCAAAATGCTACAACATCTGACCTCCATCAACATTTTGAGACTCACATTAAATTTAATGGATGTTAACATTTTGATTGGCATGCTCAACCTCAGCTTTAGAGAATACTGGCATCAGTACTTAATGGTTCATATTGTTTACATTTATATAAGAAACTTTCAGGCTTGCAAGATGGCTCAGCAGTTGAGAGCACTGACTGCTCTTCCAGAGGACCGGGGTTCAAACCCCAACACCCACATGGCAGCTCACAACTGCCTGTAACTCCAAGATCTGACACCCTCACACAAACATACATGCAGGCAAAGCACCAATGTACATAAAATAAATAATTTTTTAAAAGATGTTTAAAAAAAAAGTTACTTAAAAATCACTATCCACCCATGTTTAGTGGTGTATAGCTTTAATCCCGGAACTAAGGAAGCAGGAAACAGACCCCAGGTCTACAAAAAAAGTTCTAGACCAGTCAAGGGATACATAGTGAACATTGTCACAAGAAAAAAAAAAAAAAAACTACCAAGAAAACACAATGTATGAACAATTACAGAATCAATTAATGAGCTGGGTATTGTGTATCTGTGTGCATGTGTGCGTTTAAGACAATCTTGGGTCACTGAGGTAACTCAGTGGATGAAGGCATTTGCTGCCTAGACTGATGACCTGACAGAACCCACATGGTAGAAGGAAAGAACAACTTCCCATAGGTTGTCCTCTGACCTCATATACATTGTAGCACACAGTAGCCAATATCCAAACACAAATAAGTAAACATAAAAACTTAAATTTTTAAAAAGACAATCTAGGAATTGGGAAGATGGCTCAGTAATAAAAGCCCTTTTGTGTAAGCATAAAGTTAGAGTTCAGATCCCCAAAAGCCAGGCTGCCATCTGTAATGTTGGCTTGCAGGAGGCACAGATAGGGACTCCCTGGAACAAGGTTGGCTAGCCTAACTAGACAAAATGGCACTAACTCTAGACACAGTGAGAGACCCTGTTACAATACATAGGTGATGAGCAATCAGTCAGCCTATACATACAAGTACACCCAAACAACATACAAAAACAGAAAGTGAATCTAGAAAACAGGTCATCAGGTAAAGGTGCTTGCTGCCAAGCATGTATAAGCTCACCAGCTCATGCTTGCTCTCTTGCTCTCTTTCCCTCCCTCTCTCTCTCTCTCTCTCTCTCTCTCTCTCTCACTCACACACACACACACACACACACACACAGAGTAAAAATCTTTTGGAAACAAATCTTTAAATGAGTGCCAAGTACCATTGAAAAATTACATTTTGTATTTTTTGAGACAGGGCATGTACCTCTGGCTGGCCTGGTGCTCCCCATTTAGACCAGGCTAGTCTCAAACTCAGATATCCACCTACCTGTGCTTCCCAGTGCTGGAATTACAGGCTGAGACACCACACTCAGCAGAAAAATTAGTATTATTTTTTTATACAATGATAAAGGCATGGTAGATAAAATTAAAAGGAAAACCATTTCTTCTTAGATATATTTGTACCAATATGCTTTCTACAATAATAATTAGCATATAACCTGCTAGCAAATGTTTTGCAGAGGAGAGACAGCATAGAGAATTAGTGAAGACTAGAATAATTCCAGTAACTGTCCACGGTTAGTAATAAACACACAAGGCTCATTATAATGTATTTTGCTTTATGCATAATTTTTTAACATTGAAAATACATTTTTGAGAACAGGGCTGAAGAGCTGGCTCAGCAGCTAAGTTGGCTCTGCTCTTCCAGAGGTTCTGAGTTCAATTCCCAGCAACCACATGGTGGCTCACAATTATCTGTAATGAAATCTGGTGCCCTCTTTTGGCCTGCAGGCATAAATGCATCCAGAACACTATACATAATAACAAATAAATCTTATAAAATAAATTTCTGAGGACAAATCAACTATACAAAAGAATATAATAAACATTTTCTTAAACTTAAACTTCCTTACAACTTAAGATATAAGATATTCTTAAGGCAATTATCACTGAGCAGGTGTAAGATGCAACTGAGCAATAGCAGAAAGGATTTGTGTTAAATAGCTTTACCTTCTCCATCCTCGGTCTATAAGATCCTGATAATCCTGCACTGTCAAAGAATGTGCCCACATGCCTGAAAAAGTAAGTACCATGTTAATTCCAGAACATTGCATTGTGTTATTGTCTTCTTTTTAAAATTCTAAGTGCTTTCAAAAAAAAAAAAAAAAAAAGATAAATTAGGCCAGGTGTGCTAATGCACACCTTTAATTCCAGTACTCCAAAGGCAGAGACAGGTGGACCTCTGTGGATTTCTGTGCATTCCAGGCAGGGCTTTCTAGTAAAGCCGTGTGTGTGTGTGTGTGTGTGTGTGTGTGTGTGTGTGTGTGTGTGTGTACACACACACACACACACAATTTAAAAAAAAAAAACCATTAATAAAGATAAAAATGGGCCAGGTGTTGGTGGAACACGTCTTTAATCCCAGCCTGGTGTACAGAGCAAGTTCCAGACCAGGCTCCAAAGCAATACAGAGAAATCCTGTCTCAAAAATAAATAAAATAAATAAAGATGACAATTTTAGACTAAAATTATAGAATGTTGTGACTGGAGTAATAAAAAGTTTGTATGTACTTCACACTGAACATAATGCATACAACACAAATGAAAATAAGATGTATCATCCTAAAATAAAAGTGGTGACACAAACCTGTAATCCCAGAATTAAGGAAGTAAAGGTAGGTGGAGGCAGATGGACCAAGAAAGCATAGGAGACCAACCTCAACTATATAATAAATCTAAAGCCAGCCTGGGTAACATAAGACACTGTGTCAAAAAAACACAAAAAACAAGTCAGGTTGTGGTGGCACATGCCTTTGATCCCAGAACTCAAAGAGGGAGAGGCAGTTAGATGTCTATGAGTTCAAAGCCAGCCTTGGCTACATAATGATGAACTCAGGCTACCCAGGGACACATAAGAAAAACCCTGTCTCAAACAAACAAAAAAAATCCATTCTAACTAAAGAGTCAAACACATCGAACATGATTCAAATTTAATTGAAGATCAATAAATTGTCTCTATGATATAAATCTAGATTCTCATTGGAATTGGACTTCATCACACAAACTTTCATTAATATCTCCAATGAGTTAACACACTGGTCTCACCTATTTAAAAGTTGTCATTTGCTTGCTTTCTGTTATTTCAATAAATACCATGACTAAATGTAGCCTGGGGTAGAAAGGGTTTATTTCATCTTATTGTTTACAATCCATCATGAAGGGAAGTCAGGGCAGGAAGTGGAGGAAGGAAATATGGAGGCAGTACCTCAAGGCAGAAACGTGGAGGTAGGAACTGAAGCAGAGGTCACGGAAGAACTCTGCTTACTGGCTTGCTCTCTCCATGGTTTGCTTAGACTGCTTTCTTGTACACCCTAGTACCACCTGCCCAGAGGTGGCATCAGCCACGGTGAGTTTGGTCTTCCTACATCGATCACTAATGAAGAAAATGCCACAGACTTGCCTACACATCAATCTGATGAAGGCATTTTCTCAGTTGAGGTTTCTTCTTCCCAGATGACTCAAGCTTATGTCAAGCTGACAAAAAACTAACCAGCACAAAGGTATGTTAGTTCTAATAACTGATATGCACAATATGTATAACACAGGCTTGATGAATAACAATAGGAAAATATACATCGAAATACTCATTCAAAGTAAGTAAAGTGACAGTAACTCAAATCCCAAGGGAACAAAAAGATGATGGCAGGGAAACTGCCATTAGCAATACAGTGGAATAACTGAAACTATGGGAAGAAAACAAGGATGATGAGATGTAAAGGGCATACCTGAAATAAAGTTTAAAAAGACAAGGATTTTTTTTCCTTCCTTTTGCAAATTAAGGAAATTGTATCAGAGATAAGTACAGGAACACGCTTTATAGAATGGCACGCAGAAGGGGAGAAAACGGTGTTAGAGTCCAAGAGAAATGTCAGCAAGCCAGTTCTATGCTTTAGTCTCTGCTCCCAGGTTCCTGTCTCTACTTCCTCCCTTCCTTCCCTTCATGACCGACTGTATGTAACTGTAAAATGAAACCCTGTCTCGAAAAACCCAACATAAATAAAGAATTTTCTTCCACAAATCGTGAAACACAAAACTTTACACTGGCCAATTTTCTCGTATACAATTCTCTATCACTCAAAGGCAGCCACTGTCCCTATTTGATGTGCTTCTTTTTTGGCTGTATTCCTCTCAGCTGTGGCGTAATCATCTGCATCCTGTTTATCTTATTTAACCCTATGCTGTAAGCATTTTTCCATAATGGCACTTTCAAGGATTTGTAACTGTCTACCAAAACCACAGCTCCACTAAAAACACACTGATCCCTAATAAACACTTTCTTTTTTCTATTTTTCCAAGACGGTTTCTCTCTGTAGCCCTGGCTATCCTGGAACTCGCTATGTAGATCTGGCTGTTCTCAAACTTGAGTAGATTCGCCTACTTCTGCCCAGCATACTTGACCAAACCCCTAACAGTCTTTCAAAATGCACAAATGTCTAACCTAAATTTATATTTTCAGTTTCCCACCTGTTGAATTACCTAAATCGTTCAGCCTACATTTCATATTTGCCAATCATGACACATCAGACAAGTACGAAGGTTCAGTAGACAAACAAATCTTTAAGAAACCTAAATCCTAGCCAGGCCATGGTTGGTGCACACGCCTTTGATGCCAGCACCTGGGAGGCCAGCCTAGTCTACCACAGAGCTACAACGAGAAACCCTGCCTCGAAAAACCACAAAAAGAAAAGAAACCTGAATCCTGACAGTACACAGTGGGTTGATTTTGTTATGGTCTCCGAGGTGGGTTGACAAAATGGCATGGTATGAATCTCTGATTTAAAAATATATAAAGCAGATGGGGACCATCTGTCCAGAGACCCTGTTTTCTAGTACGTTCTCCCAGACACTTATCCAAAGACGACAGTGCGCAGGTGTCCACGCACACGCCCCTCCACTCAGGCAGCAGGAGGCCCCTGGCTGTGCCGCACCCAACGCGGGGCGCAGGGATGCAGGGCAGCAGTCAGCTCTAAGGAACCTCCCAATCGCCTCTGCTCCCTTCCCGTCTCAGACTAGCAGCTGTTCGCGGACGGGAACGAGGGCGGAGCATTCCCGGGGTTCTTCCCGATGCTCCACAGGCTGCGGCCGCCCAAGTCCCTCAAGCCGCAGCTGCCGGCTTCCCACGCCCGCCAGAGAGGCTCGCTCACCGTAGGAGACACTGCACGAGTCATCCTTGCAATAGCCACACTGGTACAGGGACCTGCCCTCAAAATACTCTATGAGGCTGGGAGCAGGCGCGCTCCAGGAAGCCATCGCCTCGGACCCCGTCGGCTCACCGCCACTCAGCCCAACGCAGCCGCCGCCGCCGCCTCCACCACCCCACAATGCAGTGCGCGCGCCTTCGAAGATCGCGCGAAGCCACTCGGGCGCTCGCGGGCCGGAAAGACCTGGCGAGCTGCGTGACTGACGCCGCCCGCGCCATATTGACTGAGGGCAGCCTTCCGCTATTTCCGTTTGTCCTCTGTGAGGGACGGCTATCATCTGTGAGGGTGAGGTGGGAAGACCGAGATGGGAAGGAGGAGGCCGGCTGGGGAGAGACGAATGGGGCCGGGAAGCTGGACCCGGGTGACCAATGGCCTTAACCCCGCGCCAGGGACCCGTCGGGACGTAGCAGGAGCCTGGCGGGAGGCGGTTAAGACCACCCGGACGGCGGGACACTCACCACACGACGCCTTGCCCTCTCTGGACTCGCAGTAGCCACAGTAGTAGCCTGCCTTCAGGCCCTTGTATTCCGCCACCGAGGCCATGGCCGCCGCTCAGGGCTTGAGGGCCGGCCACGCCTCTTAGCGCCGAGCAGGGCCCGACCTCGGTGGGGCGCGAGGTCCCGGGCGGGAGGGCCGAGAACGCGGCGGGTACTGGGTTCGCGCCTCTCCGCCAGATCTCAGGGCGGGCCTCTGGACGCCTGCCTAGGTTGCAGGGGTGGCTGCAGGGGTGCGCCTCTGAGACCGGTGTCTGCCCAGCAGTTTACTGGCTCAGTCAGCAATCGCCATCACTTAGAAGCGAGTTATAAGCCGGTTTTACGGATACGGAAACTGAGGCTCCAGGCTGTGACTCTCCCAGCCACTTTCCAAGGGTCTCCGGCTGAAAGTCACCCTCTTACACAACGACTGCGCCTGACCACCTGTGAGGGACAAGCTGGAGTTTTTTTTCCAAACCAGCTGGCTTAAGTGCTGTAGGTAGAAGAGAATAATCATTCCATGGCAACTCTTAGAAGGAACTAATTGGCTAATGATGAAGTGCTGGAATTTTCTAAGGTAGCAATCCAGGCGGTGGTTTATGCACAAACATTTTAAATATCACTGAAAGAGAATTTCTAACTCCATAGGCCAAACATATAGACGAAATTCATCCCATGGGTCTCCAATTTCAACCGGTTTTAAAAGAGCATGTTTTAGGGGATAAGGGTGTGAGGTGAAATATAAAAATTAATGCATACTTCTGCCAAGGTAATGTTCCTTAGCCTTTTCTTCCAGATACAACAGTTTAAGTCTGTCTGGCATCATAATTTCTATAGTTGACAATAACATTAATTACTTTTTGCAGTGTTGAGAAAGTAAAATCATGAAACTTTTTTTTTTTTTTTTTTTTGAGACAGGATTTCTCTGTGTAGCTTTGGAGCTTCTCCTGGCACTCACTGTAACCAGGCTGGTCTCAAACTCAGAGATCTGCCTGCCTCAGCCTCCATGTGTGCTGGGATTAAAGGCATAAGCCACCACTGCCCAGCATGAAACCAATTTTTAAAAATTACGTTTGCACCTGTCTTGCCTGAAAGTATCAGATATGTGTACTACCTTCATCCAATGCCAGAGAAGGCCAGAAGGCATTGTACCCTCTGAAACCCGACTGGCAGACAGTTCTGAGCTTTCATATGTGGTGCTGGGAACCAAACCCTGTGTCCTCTGCCACTGAGCCATCTCTCCTGTCTGTGAGTGAACTATTTTTCAATTGTTAATGTAGCTCAGGGTGGCCTAGATCTTTGAACACCCCAGAGTGCACCGTGCAGGAATTGCAGGTGTATACCACTGCACCTGCAGTTAAATATAAAATGTACATTAATATTAAATACATAAACTTCTTAAGTAACTTTCAGTGTTTTTGACCCTTAGGGTCTAAGGTTGTCTGTACTGGAGATGTATCTAGTTAAGTTTGATAGTTCATGGCCTGGTGACTTAACATGCCTGAGCATCATTTGTTTCTATACAATTAAGCTAAGAGGTGACCTTGCAATATATAAGAGAAAAAGTGGTGATAACTTATTGCAGTTCCATGTTTTTTATGAGAAGCTTCATCTGTTTTGTTTTTTGTTTTTTAATGGCAGGCCTAACTTGCCAGGCTGTTCCCAGAGAAGCTCTGATTTAAATAAAAGCAAGGATATGTGGATTGACTCTAAAAGGGCAGAATGCCATCCTCTCTCTGCACAGAAGGTAGGAAGAAAGGCTTTTTTATCTTTTTTTTTTAATCTTTTCATGAACAGTTACACCCCCATCCCACACCCCAGAAATGATTTCACTTTAAAAAAAAAAAGATGTATTTTTATTGATGAGATGAGTGCTTTGCTTGTGTGTGTGTGTGTGTGTGTGTGTGTGTGTGTGTGTGTGTGTGTGTATGTGTATATGCGTGCGCGCGTGCACTAGTTCATGTTTGGTGCCAAAAGAATCCACAAGAGGGTATTGGACCCCCTGGGACTGGAATTACAGAGAGTTGTGATCCACCTTATAGACGCTGGAAATTGGCTAAGTGCTCTTAACCGCAGAGCCATCTCTCCAGCCCTAGGTTTTACATTTTTTTTTTTTTTCTTTTGAGATAGGGTCCTACTATATAGTCTTGGCTATCCTGGAACTCACTGTGTAGACCAGACTAGCCTCAAACTCAGAGCTCTGCCTACCTCTGATTCTAAAGTGCTACAATCAGAGGTGCAAATGTACCACCACGACAGTACTAGCTTCACTTTTTTTTTATTTCAGTTATCCAGTCAAGCACTGTCTAAAATTACATAATAGTCCAAAAGTGCATAATATTCTAAAAATAAACAACTCAGAAGTTTTAAGTTGGGTGTTATTCTGAGTCAGATGATGAAATTGCTTCTTATCCCAGCCTGCTCTTGTTCCAGCCTGCCCTGCCTAGCATATGAATTATCTGTCCAGCAATCCCATGCTGTAGATGTCACCTACCATCCATCACTTTAGTAGCTGTCTCCATTATTGCATTGACTGTCAATATATTGAAATCCCTGTGTTCAAGTAGCCCTTAGTTAACTACTGACATCAAAGCAAAAGAATACTTATGGTGGCATTGGGACATGCCAAAGATAAGCCAGAAGTTGCTTCTCTAAAGTGAAAAGGTGAAAATTCTTCACTTAATAAGAAAAAGAAATCTTTACTGAGGTTATCAATATACAGTGCAATAAGATATTTTCAAAGAACTGAAGCAGGGGAATCACAGAGTGGGATCCAGCCTGAGCTACAGAACAAGACCCTGACTCAAAACGATTTAATGTTTCAAGTCTAGATTCACAAACTTTTCTTATGATGGCACATTGTCATAATGTTCCTGCTACTGTTAATCTTTTACTGGGCCCAATTTATAAATTAAACTTGCTCATAGATAAATAGAGTATGGGAGAAAAACAGTATGTATAGGCTTTAGTACTGAAAGGAATAGTATCAGCTCTGGATCCCCCAAGAACAAGTTCTCAGCACAAAGGTGATTTATTTGCCTCAGGGGGATGGAAGGCAGGGAATAAGAGACAAAGCCAGGAGACAGAGGATAAGGAAGAAGGGGAAGGGAACAAGGAAGAGGGGGTGGGGTATTTGTGCCACATTAGGATCAAAGGACTACCTCTAGATAGATACAAATGTGACCTATAAGGAAATGGCAGTTTATACTAGTAAAGGGAGAAACCCCATGTAGGATGAAGTGTTTAATTTTAATTGGGCATGTTAATTAGGTGAGCCAAGAGGGGCTTTTTTTTTTTTTTTTTGATGGACTTCAATATTTTGATAGCTGGACCTTAGCAGACAGTCTCAGAAGGAGGGAGTGACCAAATAAGAGAATAGACCTTGGGGACTAGCTTTAGGAACATAATCTAATCATTTTTAGTAAGGCAAAAGGAATCAGGAAGAAGGGCAAGGCCTGCCAGAGCCATGTTTGTCAAGTTCAAGATGGCTAGAGTCCCTTCAAATACTATCATCTACAGTTCTAAATATCTACTGGGGGTCTTGAAATAATGAAAATACAGATACAAAACAGATAAGAGGAAACTATTCTTCTCTCACTTTGCCTCATCCTTAGCCAGTGTGCTCTAGAATATTCAATCTTAAACAATAGTAATGAGAATGTCCAAAATCCTGGGTATGTATATTAATTCATCTTGCATTACAGCAACATCACCAGATGGAAGACATAAGCCAGAGAGGTTGAAAAACTTGCTGAAGGTGTACAACTAGTAAAGGACATATAGGAGGGCTAAACAGGAATAAAAAACAAAAAAGCAAAACAGTAAGGCCCATATGTAGTGAATGCCATTAATCTTAGTAGTAAGGAGGCAGAGGCAGGTTGGTTGGGTAACTGAATTTAAGGCCTGATTAATATAATGAGTTCCAGTCAGCCAGAGTTACACAATGAGAACCTGTCCAAAATAAAATAAGAATAAATAAATAAATAAATAAATAAGCAATGGTTTGTGGATGGCTATTTTGCTAAAAGTCAAAGTTTTTTTTTTTTTCTATTCTAGGCCCAAATGAGGGGAGGGAAAAGCAAAGCATCAATTTGTTCCCTCTATTAAAGGAGTAGTGCAGAGTTGTCTTTGCTTTTAACTTCCTTTCTTGACAGAATGAAGCAGATTGATAGCACTGCTCAGTTGCAGTAGCTCAATACCCAGCTGTGGCATCTGGTCTGTGAAACAACTAAGCACTGATACTGTGAAGGATTTTTGTGTGGTAATAGCAGGCCCACAGTGCAATTAAAGGGAAGTGAAACACTCCTTTCCCTCCAAAGGATCCGGTGAGTAGATACCAACAAAGTTAAGCCAGAGAAAAAAGGGGTTGAGACAAAAAGACAGAAAACTCAAGAGCAGAGAAAAGGAACATTCTCCAAGGGGAGGTGGTAAGAAAAAAGGTAGGAAAGTGGAGAAGACAGGTAGGAGCAGGAAAGTCTGAAGATGCTTCCCTCTGTGGACCACTCATTTACAAGAGACCTAGATTGGACTCCATCTTGTTAAAACTTGGCTCTTCAGTCTGATACATTCTAGCTACATGTGTCTACTGAGCAACTAAGATATAGCTTATATCACTGGGGAACAAAAATTTTAGTTTTATTTAAATCTGAGTTTTCCAAACGAAGTTACCAAATACCAAGCAAGAAAATGCCTCCAATAACCTACACATGGGTTGGTGAGATGACTCAGAAGGTATGGGCGTTTATTGCCAAGTCTCATCTTCTACAAATGTTATCCCTGGACCCACATGGTAGAAGGAGAGAACTGACTCCCACTAGTTGTTCCCTGATCTCCACACTTGCACAGAGGGAAAAAATGTACCCCATGTGTACACAAGCACACATAAAATGAAATCATTTTCAAAAAACCCCCAGAAGTTTATCATACTCAAACTGTAGAAAAATCAGAAAATAATGAAATAATACAAAAAGAAGTGGGGAAAAAAACCCTATATGCTGTATATCTGTATATCTGAATTCTCTTCAGAAACCATGGAAACAAGAATGAAATAGTCTAAGTATTCTAAGGAAAAAAACCTAGAATTCTGTATCCAGAGAACTTACCCTTCAAAATTAAAAGAAAAATCCAGGCTTTCCCATGGACAAAAATGTGTTTCTAGTCTGCCTGCTTTATATAAAATGTAAATACTTCAGGAAAAGGAAAACAATGCAAGTCTAGTAATTCAGATATTCTAAAGAAAGGGAGAGCCCTAGACAAAAACAAAAATGTTTTTAAACTTTAATTGCTCAAACACAATGATTGATTTAAAATAAT
This sequence comes from Phodopus roborovskii, assembly GCF_943737965.1. NCBI lineage: Eukaryota > Metazoa > Chordata > Mammalia > Rodentia > Cricetidae > Phodopus > Phodopus roborovskii. The sequence goes on from NW_026126480.1 coordinate 38,840,294, forward strand.
AGCAACTTGTATTCAGTAATTATAATTTATGGATAAGTAATGGGATAATTACAGCTTTGGAAATTAATGGCAGTAGGATTATTAGGATGAGGGGAACTACAGATGCTCTATCACAAGGTACTATATAACACCGAAAGTAATATATTGTATTTGAAAGAGAACGTGTATTAATTGTAAACATACTACAAACTCAAGGGCAACCATTTTTAAAGAAGAAAAAAGTAATTAAGTAATTAAAACTTAAAAATGCAGGAAAAGAAAGATGGTAAGATAAACATATATCTGTATGTTGGCTCATTTATTCAATCCCAGTACTCACAAAGCCAAGCCAAATACTTCTTTATGAGTTCAAGGCCTGCCTGACCTACATTGAGAATTCAAAACCAGTCAGTGCTATATAGGGAAAGGCTAGCTTTAAAACAATAAAATGAAAAAGCTTATAGAAAACTAATAAATATGACAACAATCTAACCAATAATTGTTTTAGATGTCAGTAACCTCAATACACCAATTGAAAAAACAAACTGTCCCTGTGCAGGAAGAGCTCTCTGACAGAGCACTTACCAAAGATACAAGAGGCTCTAAATTCAATCCTGGATATACTTACTACCCACATCCACCAAAAATAAACCCAGAACTGGGTGTGGTATATACAAGGAATCCCAGAAGTGGAGACGAGAGGAAAACAAGTTGAGGCCTATCTGGTCTACATAGTGAGACCTTGTCAAAATAATAATAATAATGATAAATGTTATCCACAGAAAATTCACTTTAAATAAAAATAGATGGATGGAAATGATGAGTAAACACATCGTACTTTGAGAAATTTTAAGCCACTAAATCAGTTACATAGACAAGGCCCAATAGCAATACAAATTAGGGATAAAGAGAAATATTAAAAAATGATAAAATGACCAGTTCTTCAAAAAGGGATAACAGTCTTAAATGTGGTAGCTCACAACCATCTATAGTGGGATCTGATTTCCTCTTCTGGAAGAAAGACATGCATGCAGACAGAGCACTCATATACATAAAAATAAATAAACTTTTTTTTTAAAAGTTTATATGAGAAACTATATAAGCCAGAATAACCAAAATACTGAAGAACAGTTGGAGAACTGACATTATCTGACTTCAGAACTTCCTATAAAAACTTCATTAATTGGGAAGGAGGTGAAGAGATGGCTCAGCAGTTAAGAATGCTTGTTCTGCAATTGTGAAGGCTGGAGCTCACATCCCAGCACCTGCATAACAAGCTGGGCACCTGATTCACAAATGCTTGAAGGGACAAAAACAGGATCCTGTGGCCTGCTGGCTTCCAGCATAGCTGAGACAGGAACCCCCGGTTCTGGGAGATACCATCCCTCAAAAGAATATGCCCTCTTTGGTCCTCTGCATGTTCACACAGGTACAGACACATACACACCCCTATATTAATCAAGTCAATGAAAGATTGGTGAAAGAACAGCCCAAGAATAGACCCATACAAATATAGTTATCCCAGTGCCAGAAGTTACTCTTACACCATGAAGTTCTTTACTTACCATAAAGAAAATTCAACTCAAGCCACCTTTCCCTGTGTGCCAAAGAAGTCTAGTCTTCCTCATAATTTGTTTCAGCCTGATTTACTTCCTGGCTTATAAACACTTTATCCTCCATTTAACTTTTGTCAGTTTGAATTTAAAGGTAAGCTTACACTCAGAAATACACATTTCTCTTCATCAAGAGGCTTTTCTGTTTTCACAAGATGATGCCTTCCAGCAGTTCATACAGTACCTGGCTAGTTAAGTTTTCAGGTGTGATAATACGTTATCAAGTTTTAGGTATGTTAAGTTTTTTCTAGTAGCACATGACTGATCTGAGTGACATGGTTTCTATAAAGTTTAAAATGACATCACATTAGGTTTAGAGAGCAAAGGAATATCAAAATATAGTTTGAAATTTAAATAACAATTTTCATGAGCCAATATTTGAAGTACATTGGTTTTTGTTTTTATTGGGGGGATGGTGGAGGGGATTTCCAGACAGGGTTTCTCTGGCTGTTCTGGAACTCACTCTGTAGACCAGGCGGACCTTGAACTCAAGAGTTCCACCTGCCTCTGCCTCCAGAGTGCTGGAGTTAATCATGAGCCACCACTGCCCAACATGGTATTTTTTAAACTTAAAATACACATGTCTACTTTTATAGCCTTGCTTCTGGATATTTTATTTGGAGCCTGCAGTTTCAAGTACTTCTTCGTAAACAGCACATTTTTGAGAGGGACAGATTTTATTTCTACTAAGAAGCAAGGTTGTAATTGATTGCACTCTCTCCTTTTCGTGTTGTATTTTTAAGAGCTAGAGATACCTCAGTGGGCTACAGGATAACTTTGTTGGGGTGAATAATTTCCACACACAAAATGTCATGAATTGAGTATGATTTTTATTAATTTGAACTCAGATGTTTTCTGCTTCTATGTCTTTAAATGCTGGTCAGTTATAAGCATAAATTACTGTGACTAAAGACATATCAAAACCTCTTATCAAAGCAGTATTTAGCTGAGTGATATATCAGTTAATAAATGAGATCATATGACTGGACCATCAGCATATATATCTAGCCTCCAACAGCACAGACATGTATGACCACCAAATATTTCTGTTGGTTCCATTTTTGTGGAGTGTGTATAGTTTATGTTCTAAAGCAAAAAAAAAAAAAAAAAAAAAAAAAAAAAATTGAAAAGATGCCCTCGGTGCTATTAGAGACTGTTTTTGACTACATATACTGTAGTTGAATTCCTATGTCTTCAGAAATGGTTCTACTTGTTGACCAGCTCACAAAAAGGGAAATCCAATCCCTGCCTACACACTATATCGTCACATACTACATCATAGTAGGCTCCTTCTGGGTGGTGATGACACACAGAAAGCAGTGACTGCTTTGTGTTGCCATAGAAATCAAAGGCATTCTCAAAGATCAACAGTAGGTAGCTGAAAATCTGAATTGAGGGCAGAAATTCTGTGGTTAGAAACCAGTTCTTGACAGAATAGGGAATGAGAAATTAGAGCTCAGGTGAAAAGAAGCTGAGAGGAAGAGTGAAGAGCAAAGATGTTGTTCATGAAGCTGGCAAATAGCAGGGCAATGGCTGAAGCCAGGAATGCTTTGGAGAAAGAGCACCAGACCACAGAGCCAGCACAAGTGAACACAGGGGCTTCCGGGACACCATGCAGTGCAAGACTACCACAGCAGAATAGAACATTGAGGGCTGTCACCTCACAGCCACCCATGGTGACAGACTCTGAGTGGTTTGGTCTGAGTGCAGAGGAACAGTAAGTGTACCCTCCATTTAAGATATAGGCAAAAGAATGTATGTGTATATCTGGGAATAAATGGAGTCCCATAGGACTTATGTGCCTAAACACTAACACTAGGACCACTGAGGAGCCATTAAATTTCTGGCTTCCATTCTCTTTGCCACATATAGGGAATAATGACCACTAACCTTGTAAGATTGTTTAGAAGATTAAGTAATTCCATGTAGGCTTCTGTAACAATACTTCGTGTACATTCAAGAAATGTTGCTATGGAAACAAACTCTTAGAGAAGTAACAAAAATGAAAGTAAAGACACATACAACAAGGGTTTTGTACAATTCTGATATAAAAACATTCCGTTGCTGATAAACCAGTGTTTATGCTTAAATTGATAAACAGCACTAATTTACTTAGTAATTAGGTTAATGTGACCTTACTCTACCCTAAATAACAATCTCCCCACCATATTTTTCTTCGTTAAGTTTTAAAACTTATTTTCCAATTGTTTTATAATCTATTTAAATCTATTAAAATACAAATTTTAGATCCAGGCATAGTAGAGGCAAATGTAGGAAGATCTCCTTTTTGTACACTATGTAATCCTTTTGTACACTATGAAAATGTGTTGCTTTCATTGTTAATAAAAAGCTGAATGGCTAATAGCGTAGGTGTATCTCCATCCAGCTCTTATAACTTAATCCATTTCTATTAATCCATGTGCTGTCCCAGGGCTCATTTACCTCATTTATGAACTCCCCAGGTTGTTTCTGCTTCTGGCTTTGGACTCTTCAGCCTCCACCCTCTCCCCAGGATTCTCTCTGTCCCTAAAATCCTGCTTAGCTATCAGCCAATTGGCTTTTTATTAACAATGAGAGCTACTCATTTTATGGTATACAGGATTACTCTAAATAAAAAAGAGAGGTTTTAACTTGAATGTAGTAAAATTGTATTTAGCAAAAAACAGTTATCAAGTAAGAATTAGTTATAATATCCAGTCCATTTGCATTTAACAAAATGTAAAAAAAAATACTCTATTAAATCTGTCTTTGTAAGTCTAAAGTTTTATACCTAATTTTTATCATGACTAAGGAAAACTTTAAATTTAATTATTTAGTCTTTAACTCCCTCAAAAGACCTTAGAATATTACCTAATGGCCAGGTCAGCTGCCTGGACAGTCATCCAACATTCTTCTGTAATGTTGGGGAATCCAACTTTAGTCTACAGGCCTATTATATCTGACAGACATTTCTGAGAAGCAAGGAATTTTGAAAGACTGTCCTGTCCTACCTTATCTTGGCTAAGTTTGGAAGTCACTTTTTTTTTTTTTTTTTTGCACCCTGGTGGTTCAGTTTGTCAGAAGTTGAGGCAAGAGCAGTTTCTTTGCCCAGATGGCTAGCTTTTGCCATAAAAGAAATAAACTCCATACAGAGGTTCTTCAATGCCTATCATCTTCTTTTTTGAAGTAGATTGGTGTTGTCAAGAGCAAATGTGTCTCTCACAAAAAGCCTTAAGTTATTAAGCATATTAAATGCCATATTCTGTAAGTCTTTGAAGTGTTTGAAGACCATCTATCTAAATGTATCTGTGTATAAACTTAAAAACATACCTAACATGACTATAAGTTTAACTATTATAAATAACTACTAATCTGTATTACTTAATTATATATTACATTTTTAAATGAACTCCATAAACACAATACCCCAGAGTATAAACACATATAAACAGTATAACAAAATTAACTTTAAGTTTGTATCAATAAACCAAAATCCATAACAATGTAAAATATTTTAAGATTAATATTTGATTTTTGGATTAAAGTAGATTGAATAATCTACCCTTTTTTCCTATTTTTCTTATATATTATCTCCCTCTTTTCCTTTAGAAAGAGATCTTTGAATTTAACTTCTTTATCTAGTTTTTTTTTCCCCTGACTGTGACTAATAATAACTTGTAACTAACTCCCCTTAAATGACAACAAACTTGTGAGTATTGGTTTTTCTAGTTCACTTCCTATTGTTTGGAGGCACTAGCATCTTCGAGGGAACCTTGAGATAATCAGGATGATTAAGACTTGGCTGGAGTAGTTTGTGAGGCTGGACCACCTCAGCCAGCAGATCTGAAGCTGTTTTGGATGTAGAATTTGGAGGAAATTGTAACAGAGGGACTTTGTGATGCTGGTTCACCTGTGCCATCCTTTTTCATTGGTGTCTAGGTCCCTTGTTATGAAAATACATAAATCTTTAAAGCTAACATACATGTTTGTATTAATACAAGTATAGACTATGTGTTCTATACAAGTTACCCAAAGATGACTGTTTGTTTTATATTTGTGCAGGTAAAATATATATCATGTGTCTGTAGTCTGGATTTCCAGTGGGTTTTCCGTGATCAAACATAATCATCTTTAACCTTAAACAAATTCATATCCTTTCATTTTCTGTGGAAATAAAAACATAACCTCTCCACCAATGCAATATACATTTGACTTCCATTTTGAAGTCAAGATATATTTAAAATATTTAGGTTGGTTTCACCCAGTTTTCATAATCCATTTTGTCTTAGCAGCTGTTGTTCCTTCCTTAGCAATCAGAAAATTGAAAGACAACACAAGAACATACAGAATACAGGCTCCCTGTGTATTTTTCATCTTTGCATGGCTTTTTTCCTTTTATTTATTTATTCTTTAAATACTTTATTTTTAAACTACCTTTTTCTATGACTGTCTATACCATTTCTCTTTTCACACCCAAGCCTATATATATTTTTAAACATGCTGTAACCCGTTTAGAGGGTTTTTGTTTTGTTTTTTGTTTTTGTTTTTCCCAATCTGGATCTATCTTTACTGAGCATCTGTGTCGTTGTTTGAACATATGAAATGAATGTTAAACTGTGATAGTTGTTGGCACTGCTCAGCTTAATGAATGGCAGTAGCACATGGTGGTTGGCACCTGGCTCCTCCCACTTGATTCCCTAAGAGCTTAGCCTAATGGTGGAAGTACTGTCAGGAGCCATGTTTATTGCCCAGCTACTGTAAGTTGCTGGGTCCAAGCTACTACCAAGTAGCATACTGCCCTCTGATCATAAACCCTATTTAAGTGTTCAATAGCAAGGCCTCTTAAAAGAGCCATGTCAGTATGCCAGTATTTGCTGCTAGCACCAAGCCAGGAACATATCTCTTAAAGGAGACTGTCTGAAGGAAGGAAGGGTCTAGAGAGATGGCTCAGCCATTAAAGGCAAGATTCACAACCAAAATAAATAATCAATTTTAAGTGATAAGAATCATGAAATAATTTAAACAACTATTGTGGGAAATCTATTATATATTTATATATAATTTCAATTAAAATAGTTATTTGAAATTTTTCATACCAAACTTATTTTTCTTTTCTTCTTACAATATATGCATAGTGGGTTGTAGTAAATTGAAACAATAACAGCAACTTAGTGTTAAAGTTGTTTCAACCCCCCCCCATTAAATATGGCTCCTTCTGTAGACTTTAATCAAAAGTACAAACATGCCTTCATTTGGGTGAAGTCAGAAGTTAAATATACACAGAATTCTACCTGTTGGCAGAAAGAAGGGCCTTCTACTACCTATGAAAAGTGGGTCTCGAATTAACACCCTTCTTGAAGTTCATTCCAGAGCTTGTTTCCTGATGTCTTTCTCCAATCCCAGTATTTGTCTTTTCTTCTAGATTAGCCTGGGCTAAGAGTTCTTACGACCCACGGATTGCAATAGGTTCCTATTCCCCACTAGAAAAGAAAATTAAGGTGAGGAAATGCATTTGCCATGAACTTTGGATTCTGTAATAAGATCATAAAGTTAATCAGAAATTTAAAAAAGGGGGGGGACAACATTTTAGGGGAGAATGTCCTGACTCATGTTTAATTCTGCATTTGGTTCTAAGAAGTGCTGGATGGACAGCATTGAACAAATACTACTAGTACTCTCGCAGGACTTGTTCTAGAAAGAGATAATATTAAAGAAATAGTTTCCACAAACTATGATGTCACTAAAGGACTGAGTTTTTCTGAAAGAGTATGTGGAAGATTGGAGAAAGTGGTATGCCATCCAGGATTTTAAAAGTTTTAAAAATATCATAGTTACTGATGTGTATTTAGGAAGTGTATTCACATGGGAAAGAGAATACTGTCTTAGGGAACAGAATTCAGTGTAGCTGAAGCATCAGCTGAAAACATGGTTTGAAAATTAATGAGAGATTGTGCACACTGTACTGGAATTTGAAGTTCTCTCCTAAATGTGCTACCCTCCTTCCCAAGGTTTATGTAGGAAAGTGACATGCTCAGATTGATGTAACAAGGTAACTCTGCTATAGTGATTAGTTTGATGGGCTTGGGAAGACAGGACAAACTTGCAGACTCAGATAACAATTGGGCTAATACCCTGTGGTGGAGGCAGGAGAATTAAAGGAAAGTATGAATGAAGCTGGAAGTGATAGGACTGAACAGGTAGAAACTGGAGAAAGCAGCAAGTAGAGATGTCAAATAAACCAAGTCTCTCAGGCAGTGGCATGCACCTTAAATCCAGTACTCAGGAGGCAGAGGTACCTGGATACTTGAGTCAAGGCCAGCCTGGTCTACAGAGTGAGTTCAAGGACAGCCAGGGCCATACAGAGAAGCCCTGTCTTAAAAAAACAAAATAAACTAGGTCTGAAGTTGAGAGGCTAGAGCACCTTGTCAATGTGGCTTATAAAGTCTGTTCAGCCCTACTTCTACTCTAAATCAGTGCTTGACTGACGCCTGTTGAATGAGCAGCCATATAAGATAAGGCTCAGTGTGATCATGCTCTATCTTAAGGATAGACTAGTAAGGCAGATATAAGGGTAGCTATAAGGTTGGGGGGAGGAGTGGAGGGGAACAGGTATATACAGCGAATGAGACAGCAGAGGGGTAAAAGCCAAGGATATTAAGTAAGGGTCTCTTTTGTTTGAACATCATTCGTGCTGGGTTCCAATTCAAGCAACCCAGTAGGGAGTTTAGATACAGAAGTGAAATCCTTGAAGCTCAACAAGCACAGGTGAAGAATTAGCTTTTGATAGACAGGAATGTTCCCAATAGAAAAGCAGGAAGATAGAGTCTGGGATAGATGGGTGGTGGCTCTGATGTTGGGAAGGTGGATCTGCTGGGAGCTTCTATTTTTCAAGGAAGTCTAAGTCAGAGTCCTCACCTAGGATGGAAAATGGTCTGGGGGAGAGGTGTAGGAGGCTTAAAGGGGGAGAAAGTTAGACCCAAACTGGGTGTGGTATAAGAGTGTCAGACAAGGATAATAGACCATTGAGAGCTGTACTATGGAACTAGAATAAAGGACATCCAACTTAAAAAGTTCTGATTACTCCCTCTGACAAGCGTTTAGGTGGCACCCATTCTTCACGAGTGAGAAAACTGTTAGTCCAGGAGTTCCAACAAGAGAGTGAAACAGTTGATAAACTTAAGACCATGTCTTTTGACTTCCGGTTTGCTAAAGCAGATTCCTACTACTATCAACAACATCAAGAAATGATCAAAGAAGCATGGAATCATATACCAGATCCAGAATGGGACATTGCCCCAGAGAAAGAGAAGAAATCAAAAAACAAAATACCAGACAATGCTAAAAAGTGGGACTATCTAGTATCTGAGAGGGAAATGAATCACATAGAAAAACACATCCACAGAGCTGAACGGGCTAGAGGCCTCAGAGACCAGAAATATAGACTACTCCCTCAGAGAATTCCAAGTGAAACACTTGGCCCAAAACCATTATTATCAGAAGATGAAAAGAATAAAAATATCCAGAAAACTATAAATGTACATAAAAAGCCCAAAGTAGCGTGGGCAAAGGAACAGATGAAGCGACATAAAGACAGAATGACTCGAGGGAGAGAACTCACAGAGCAGAAAAATGATAAAAGGAAGACTCAAAACTTCACCAGCCATGTTCGTCCTCTCTTAAAATCACAAGTGAAGAAAGAGGAAGAGAAAGAGTTTGAAAAGGTCACAGCTTATCCTATCTTCCAGCCTTCCCAGGAAAAACTTATAGAGGTGACTATTCTGATGGAAAAGTCAAAAGTGGATAAGGTACAGAAACCACTCCAAAGAGAGCTCTTGAGTATGCCACCTTTTCTGAAAAGTCAACTGGAAAAAAAAAAAAAGCTTAAGTTATTTCCTTGACTATTGTATTTCTTTCTTAGATTAGCATATTTTATAGTAATCAGTACAATGAAATCATAGAAAACAGACACGAAAGGGGAAAACAGCAGCTCTAGACATCCATACTTGAAAAATCATGGTGTTGGGGTTAGGACTAAGGAGTGAAGAAGTGAAATGAGGACAGAATGGCCCGTCATGACATAGTATTGGGGGAGGGGCTGTTCTGTAGTATTTTTTGGTGATGATTGCATGCTCCATTGATTTTAAGACAATGAATCATACCCTAATTAGATGAGTTGATTGTGGGTGAACTCTCAGCAAATCTGTTTTGACAGAGAGGATTGCTAGCGTTTAGAGAAGAGGAAGTAATCCTGAAAAGGTAGACAATGGGCCAATCATCTCACAAGGTTCTAAACATCATTAGAAAGTTTAGACTTTTAAAATCCTGAAGAGAGCTGGGGAAATGTCTCAGCAGGCAAAAGTGCTCATTACATAAGCCTGACAACCAGTTCAAACATCCAGAACTCACGTAATTGCCAGATGTGGGTGCACATGTCTGTAATCCCAGTAATCTTATAGCAAGATAGAACAGAGTCCCCAGAAACTCATGGACAGTGATACAGCAGAAACCATGTTGTTTGCAGCAGCAAACAACAGAAACCATGCCTCAAAAAAGGTAGCTGGAGAGGCCTTGGGACCCATATTTACCCACTAACCATCAGATGTGCACTATGGTACACATGTGTCCTTAACCCAAACATGCACATGTACCTTGAAGGCAGTGATAATCACTAGGAATTGGCAAGTGGTTTGAACAGACAAAATAATGGATTCTACATACATGTCTGGGTAGTAGCCTGAGCAAGACAGACAAAAAGACTATAAGAGAAGTAGTGACTGGTTAAGGATAGATAAGGGGAGTTCACAGAATGAAAATTCCTGTGAAAAAAATATTGGTACAGAGATCTTTTGGGGGTTTTTTGTTTGTTTGTTTGTTTGTTTGTTTTTCAAGACAGGGTTTCTCTGTGGCTTTAGAAGCTGTCCCTGGAACTAGCTCATGTAGACCAGGCTGGACTGGAGCTCAGAGATCCACCTGCATCTGCCTCCCAAGTGCTGGGATTTAAGGCTTGCGCCACCACTGCCTGGCTGGTAGAAATTTTAAGACTTAAGAAGTTATGTTTTTAAATTGCGGATAATCATTTAACATAGATCTAGCCACTTTAAGTTTAAATACATAAAGTTTTGAAACTGTTCCCAATATAAAGGCATTATAGTATAAAGCAAAGGAGTAAAACAGTGGTAGGGAACCAGGGAGAGACAAACACCAAGAATGTAGATTAGGGTGTAAAGGTTCACATCAAATACACAGCATTATCCATTGGAGTTAATTTGGAAAAGAACTGGTAAAAGTGGTACAACACAGACTCAGAAGACTGGTGGGAAAGGAGTTACTCTGCCAGGATTTTGAAACAGATTTCCAAATGATTCTTAGCCAATTCTTATGTAAGACTCTGAATATCACAGGAAGGGAGCATGTTACACGCATACATGTGGAGGTCAGAGTTGTAGAGTTGATTCTCTACTTCCTTGACATGGGTATGAAATGTTCATTCCCTGAGCCATCTCACCAGCCAACAACTGATTTGTTTGTTTTTGAAACAGGGTTTCTCTGTAACAGCCCTGGCTGTCCTGGAACTCACAGAGATCCACCTGCCTCTGCCTCCCTAGTGTCGGGGTTAAAGGCGTGCTCCACCAACGCCCAGCAGACAGCTTAATTTTACAACCAAGGACACATAAAACAAACAAAAACAAAACCACTATAATAATCAGACACTGACAACCCAAGTAAAACTTTTATTGGAACAGAACTAGAAAAGAGAGGACCATATCCTCCTCCCAGGAAGAGACAATAAAGACAATTATTTGTGAATATGGCAGTGAATTTCCTTTAATCAAAGACAACCATGACAAGTCCATTAACTCTCAAAAGCTACATTTTACTAAAAACAGTCTTCATCTTTAAAAACATTTAATCATACATATATACACTATACGCTGCTTTCCTTTCAGGGTTTCACTATTGCCTTCAGTTCTAAAAGACATAAAGCAAAGGGAAGATATCTGGTTAATAGCCAACATGTTAGACATGTATATGCAATCTAGTGACTAGCCCCTCATCAGCAAATAGGACCAGGTTAAGCCACTGTACTCCTCATATAGTTCTTTTCCCTCACGATAGTCTGACAAAGGTAAGCTATCTTGAAACAAAAGAAGTTCCATGAATTGAAAATATACTATTTATAAAAAGTATTTTAAAAGCTAATTTTAGTTCTCAAAATGAGAAAAAAATTGAAGCTAAAAAACTAGTTATTTTATAGACACTTGCAGATAAAGAAAATAAATGTGCAAAATGAAGGGACTCCATAAGGTTTTAAAATTGAGGGCAGAGCCAAAAGATTCAAGGTCATTTCTACCCACTGCTGACTTCAGTACAGAATACCACATCACAGTTACTACACTATCTTTCTAGAAATCTTCCCCTTTGTAAAAAAATGAAATTTTCATAGTATAATTCATTTAAAAAATGTCCACTTACTAACATCACTCTAAGGTGATTCTAGCCTCATCTTCCCTTTATGCTTCGTGTCTATTAAAAAGAAATCGAATTAACACTGGAGAGGACTCCATAGCACTCATCCATTGTCAGATGTAAACAAACCAATAAAGAGTTCTGCACTGCTCTTTCATCCTGAGGGACAGCCACTGCCTTCCCTATCAGATACAGTTCTAGGAATGGAACACTAGAGGGAGGCAAACCCCAAATTTCACAGGAATGAGGAAATACTATGGTTTGGGTTGACTAATAAAATTTTAACACAACTGTGTGACTACCATGTAGGAAATGTTACCTTCAGCTGGCATCAGGCACTTAGTCGCTGCTGGCTCTGACTCAGCGAGATCACAGGCTCAGAAATCTCAAAGGTCTTCACAATCTCCTGGTCAGAAATAGGAACATTCAGGCAGTTTACAGCAAATGAAGTCACAGGTCAGAACTGCCCTGGGCAGCCTGCAGGGCCTTACCTCCCAGTCACGGTAACTCAGGGCAATAATCCCTTGACTCCTAATTTGTGTGTTTTGTTCAATTCCCTCATTTTCTTCATTAATCACTGGCTCTGTTTGAAAGAGATTTCAAACATCATCGATCAGAACAGGGAAACTTGAACAGCAATTGATAATAGGAATGAAGTCTGTACTGAGAAGAAACTTGTACGTACTTCCTAGAATTCTATGCATATCTGTGCAGTAACCACCCAGCTAAACCCTGGTAAGCCCAATATGCAACTGAGAACATATAACAAGTAAGTGCAATCAAAAGTCCTTAATGGTCCACACAAGACTTTAGAGGGCCATGAGGAAGAGAGAGGGGTCATGCATAGGTAAGTATGAAATAGCATAGAACCTCAAAGGGAAAGTGCTGCCATCATGGACAAGTGGTCAGGAAAACAGAAACCACAAAAACAACTGCAATTACAAACACCATTAAAATTTAGGGGAATTTTATCACTCTGTTAATCTTTACATCAGATAGTGAATTAATGACATCAATTAATCCATGCTTACATTTTCAGTTAACCAGGAAAGATACTATTTAAATTTTTGCTTACATAAATCTTATTAAAAATGGTAACTTACTAGGCATAGTGGCACATGCTTTTAATCCCAATACCTAGAAGGTAGCTCTCTTTGAGTTCAAAGCTAGCATGTTCCACAAATTTGAGTTCCAGGCTAGCCAGGGATACATGGCAGACTGTCCCAGCCACAGAACTTCTATGGTTTAAAATAATAATAATAAAAGCAGGCGTAGTGGCACAAGCCTTTAATCCTGAACTGGGGAGGCAGAGGCAGGTGGGTCTGTGAGTTCAAGGTTAGCCTTGTTTACAAATCCAGTTCCTACATAGCCAGATATTGAGAGAGTCTGTCTCAAAATAAAACAAAAACAAAAAACAAAAGTGTGTATTCCAGCATTAAGAAGACTGAGGCAGGAAGACTGAGAGTTTAAGGCCTGTCTGAACTACATGGCATATTCCAGGCTAGCCTGGGACAAGGAGCAAGACCATCTCAAACAAAACAACAAAAAACCCTTACACTTAGTTAAATAAAATACACTTCATAAACTCCTAATATTTCTAAAGCTAACTTCTATGAACACAGTGTAATTTACCTATTATTGGTAGTCGGTCTTGGTCGAGTCTTATTCTTGCAAAACCATCCTAAAACAAAAACATGGTTTGAAACTAACACCAAAATCTACTGCATGAAAAGTTAGAAAACTGTACTTCAGACAGCCAAAATGTATCCTAACTCACAGACAAGACTTTACTCAAATTTTCTTCACAAATGAGTATTGTTTTGGCTTCCAATCAACTTTTACTGGACACAGATTCCATATTGACTTTATTACTGTTACTATTACTACATTTAGTATTTTGGGGAATGGAGTGGCACTAGGGAGCACATATGGAAGTCAGAGGACAACTTGTGAAATTGTCTCATTCCACCTTGTGGGTCCTGGGGATCAAACTCAGGTCAGATTTGGCAAGAGCTTTTACCTACTGTGCCAACTCATTAGCCCTCGATGCTAAGAAACTCTTAAGAACAATCATATTGTTCTTTAACCGATTTATGCATATTCTATCATATACCTTGCACATTTTATTACACATAATTCTATCATTTGGATCACTGGCAAACATGCCTTTGTTTAAAAAAAGTACTTTAAGCATAAGATTTTCTCTAAATTTAAGGAAGCCAAATTCATCTTACATGTTTAGGAATGCAACATGACTAAGACTCAGTCTTAATTCAAGTATCTACAGTACATTGATAGGGTTTTGACTAGGTTTTGAAAATTTTCACATTTAATGAGCTACACAACTATTATAAAGCCCTCTCATAGATCCTTTCTTCATATTCACCAGCTGTTTAGCCACATTTACTTTATCACTTCCTTTCTAATTATTATTTCATGAGAGAGGTGAGGGTGACAGTCAGGACTGTCCCTTGCTTCTGCTGTTTCAGTGTCTGTGTCTTAAGAATAAGCTTATTCTTATATAGCATGAAAACTTCAGGAAATGTACCACATTGTAATAGACAGTTTCATATAGCTTTACCATTATACTTGGAACTAGAAGTAGTTCAAATTTGGAAGAATTTGAGCCTATTTGCATAGATTCAATGCAGTATCTTGGAGATAGGGACCTAATCTAAACATGAAATTCATATATGCTCCATATATACCTTACACTGCCAGAAGCTAACTTTATATTATTTTTAATGGGCCTGCTTTTCAGTTGTGACCAATCATTTGCAGTAATTGTAAAAATTTCCAATTATGTTTCAAGTTTCAGAGCATTGCAGATTGGTAATGCTCACCTTAAAAAAGGCAGGCCATAAATTTTAGTTTACCTAACATACCATTTAATGTTATGCTATAATAGACAAATATCTTTAACAGCTGTGCATCATTTTTAAAACATATAAAAGATGTTAAGAGAACTCTAAATCCTTACCCGTATAATGAAGGAAACATGAAAGATGTTCTCCACTGTGCGGGGGAAAGAATGTGGATCAACCACAAAATCAAAAAAGGACATTGGAGTATCAGCTATAGAAAAAAAGAAAAAAAAATCTTCAAAACACAGAAAATTATTTTTGTTTCACAACAAGGTCTATGCCCTAACAATCACCAGAGACAAAAGAAGGAACACACAAGCCTTCCACTATGGGGAGTAAACTCTAGTGAAGGTCAGTTTAGCTTTTATAATAAAACAGAGATGCTCACTGACCTGGCTGCCTTCCAAAGAAGCATCCTCAGGAATAATGACCCAAACATACTAAGTTATACAAAGATTTTCACCTCAGCAGTTTGTACAACAGGAAAATGCAACAAAGAGCCTTTTCCATGATATGGATTATTAACTCTATTATCAAGCCATATCATGGAAACCCCTGAAAATAAGGGAAAGCTGTATGATGTACAAGAAGGACTACAAGAATAAGTCATAGAGCAGAAAGTGTGTCTCATGATTAGCTTGGAAAAAGGAAAGGAAAATGAAAGTAACACCCAAACCAAAAAATAACATATTTACATGGTAGAAATGGAAAACACTATGAAAACAGGCATCTCATGTTTGACAAGTGACCCTTATGGAAAATAGGAGGGAGATAAATGATGCTTTTACTTTATTGGGGCTGGAGACATGGCTCAAGGGTTAATACCAGCTGCTCTTGCAGAGGGCCTGGATTTACTTCCAGCACCCATTAAGAAGCAGTTACCAGGTCCAGAGGATATGACACTCTCTTCTGTCCTCTAAGGCTACTACATGGAACTGTTATACTTGCATGCAGGCAAACACTCACATACATAAATCTGTCTAAAAAATATTTAGGGCCTAGAAAGATGGCTTAGCAGTTAAGAGTCACTGTTGCTATTCCAGAGGACCAGGGTTGGATTCCCAACATTCATGTGGCTGCTCACAACTGCCTGTAACTCCAATTCCAGAAGACCCAGTACCCTCTGGCCTCCATAGGCACTAGGCATGTATGTTGTACACAGACATACAGGCAGGCAAAACACCCATATACATAAAATAAATCTTTTTTTAAAAGAGTGGTTTAAAGGAAGATAAGTTACTTTATCCTCATATGAAGTATTAAGGGGGTGAAGATTCATTAAATATGTAAAACAAAAAAGAATCAAAATGAGATAGGTGTAATTATGACTGTAATTCCAGCACTCAGGAGGCTAAGTCAAGGAGCATGTCATGAGTTTGAGGCCAGACTACACCGAGCTCCAGGCCAGCATGGACAATAAACTACTTTAAAAGAAATAGGGGGAAATAACTCAAAATATAGATATGCAACTGAATTACCTCTAAAATAACCTTGCAGAAAGTGGTACACCAGATAAACACAAATGGCTGCACCTTTGGTATCATACTTACGGTCTTCTCTAAAGTATGTCTGCAATAATCCCAAGATCCTTTCTACTTCTTTTTCAGTTGCTTCTTGATGAGATTCTTCCATGCATTTCAACTGGAAAAGAAAGCCATCAACAATGACTCACCCTCACGTGTCAGTCATTAACTTTTCCTTCTCTTCACACATCCAAACTTCAAAGTTTCCCTCAGGCTTGCTAGCTTTTAAGTTTACATGTCTTAAAATTTAGCTTAAAGAAAGTTTTCCCACTTCAGTAATATTCTTATTAGTAGAAGTGTAATGTTTCCAAACTGTTAGCCCAACTGTCTTTAGAGTAAGCATTAAGTCACATGCCAGGCAGTAGTGGCACACACCTTTAATCCCAGCACTTGGGAGGCAGAGGCAGGTGGATCTCTGTGAGTTCAAGGCCAGCATAGTCTACAGAGTAAGTGCCAGGACAGGCTCCAAATCTACAGAGAAACCCTGTCTTGATAAAAAAAAAAAAAAAAAAAAAAAAAAAGTCACAACATATAGTTTAGAACTGGACTTGATCTTGCCCTACAACGGTCCCTACAGGGATCACTTGCCAATATGCAGACATTTTTGGTTATAGCTGGGCGGACAGTGCTATTAGCAGCTAGGCAGAAGGCAAGAATTCTAAACAACTTACAATGTCCAGGACAATTCCCTCATGATAAAAATTACCCTGCCCTAAATACTAAGAGTGAGAAACTCTAGTATAGGAGAACCAATTAAAAACCTCAGAAAACGAGTTAATGTGGTCAATCCAACAAAATGTTGAGACATTTAAATAGAATATTTAAATGACTAGGACCTGACTCTAGACCCTAACACTTAGTCACTTGCAACTTTTCTTTTTTTTTTTTTTAATGGAATCAAGGTGTTACTATGTAGAACTGGCTGGCCTGGCCTAGAACTTGCTATGTAAGTCAACTTGGCCTCCAACTCCCAGAGCCACACCACACCCAAGTGCATGTATATTAAGTATAGGTTAGTCTTAAAAGTAGTATTTGAAAAACAAACCTGAGCAGGCATTGCCCTCTGCTCTTCTATCATTCGAGGTTGTCTCGGGCGATCAGTTCGTGGCTTTGGCACAGGGAATTCTCCATATATGGAACCCAACCTAATGAAAAATACGCTTTCATGTCTTTATTGTTTCCTTTATAAACACTGACTAAAAGCAGTTGGTGTAGTATAGTCAAATTAAGAGCAGCCATCAGTGATGAGATTCAGGTTGTGACATCTTTTTGGCTCCATTTTGTATTTTTACAAAAACTACTTAAGCTTTGTCAATCAGATACCGTCTCTCACACTTTCCTGGTGCTCTGGACTGCAGCAAGCCACTGAATGTACCTGTGGACTCTTCCAAACTAGCCTCTCACCTGTCACACAAAGGCAACTTTTAAGATCAGAACGATAAGCACATGGGTCTAGGTATGTCAGGGTAGCAGGTCACAGCTAAGGGCTACTAACCACACCCATGATGATAAGGTTCTTTTCTTTTAAGGCTCTATTCTAAAAAGAAAAAAAAAAATTATCCAACCAACCAACAATAAAAACTAACCCTAAAGCATACAGCCTTAAGCTGCAGTTAATACATGTTACTGTGTAGAGTTTAAGGCCCCTAGGATCTAGTTGCATTTGCTCATTATACTTGAGATTAAAATATATAGTATAGCTGGAATGAGATTAATCTGCACATCATCTCAATGATAGCTCCTTTAGTATACTGTCATGAGAGCCTTTTTGACAGAAATAGCTACCCAAACACCAGAAGAGATCTGGTTGGGAAAACTGGAAAAGTTACTGGACTCATCCAGGTTGGGAACAGTGGGTAAGCAAAGTTCACCAGAAAGATGAGTGAAAGGACATCAGAGGGGGAGGGAACACAAGTATGGGGACAGAGTTGTGATCACTTCATGCGGCTAGAAATGGAGCTGGACTTTCCCTTTAGATGCCTAGACTTAAGACAGAGATTAGCACTGAACCAAAAAACAAAAAAAAAAAAAAAAAAAAACAGACTTGGATTTTATCACATAATTAAGAAAAGTGTGGTCTTTACAGTTTACACTATAGTTCTGGGCATCTGAGCTGCCAGAAGGCATGTTATAGATGCCTGGGCCAGGACATAGCCCTGCTACAACCCAAGCTCCAAAGCATTCTAACACTGACTCTACCAATCTTGGGCTTAAAAGGAATCAAGACAGTAGCCTAGAGCTATAGGAAGAAAGGACTAGAACACACCGGACAGCTGCCCCAGGGAAAGCACCCATTGGGGAAGAAGGGCTGGGCACTTGAAGCCTGTCTCAAAAGAAGCAGCAAGAGCCATCCCTGGTTTTGTCATAGAACTGGAACTAGCCAACTTCATTTCTTAAAGTAAGACAATGAGCTGGGCGAGTGAGTGATCATGCGCAGGATGCTTTAATAAATGGCTCCTGACATAAACTGCCATAATCTCAAGATACTCTCATCCATGATAACATTCAGGGGTAATAAACAGAATCAGAAACTCGCTACAGATCCCAAATCCCTGAGCTAGAAGCAAACAAGCAGAGAGAGCCCCTTGGTAGGGTCCTGCTGCACAGCCTCCCTTGCTAAGGGAGGACAGAGACCTGTTGACTCCAGTTATGTTCACATTTACTGACATCTGTTCAAGTATGGACAGCCTCTGAACAACGGCTCCATGACTGGCCTTCTTTACTACTTAACAATCTTTGTCCCTACAATAAAAAAAAAAAAAAAAAAAAAAAAAACAATTTATGGTTTACAAATGGTTGGTCTGTTGGATTTTGAAAATAATCTTACAGGAAGTGGAATGTATGGGTTTTATTAAAGGTGTTTTCTGCTGTTTTGCCTGATATTTTCCAGGAATCATAGACAATTAATTCAATATCAGTTCTGTCTTCATCACGGGTGAATTCTTCAGCTTCTAGGGGGTTTACACCCATATGTGTCAGCTACAGAAAAAAAAAAAAAAAAAAAATGAAGAAAAAAAAAAAAATCAGTGAAAGTATAGGCAACCATTCACCAAATTCAATATTTAAGAGGCCAGAGGGAGAAGCCTCTTCATGCTAGCTCAACTTCTTATTGCAAAGATAATTTTACATATAAATTCCTATTCAAAAATATTCCTCAATATACTTAGAACATTTGATGAAGACAGCGAGATGATTTAGCTTATCAGTTCTCAACCAGGGTCTTTTGGCAACATAAAACATTTTTGACAGTCAGCAACTGACATGCTCTGGCAGACTGCAGGTAGACACCAGGAAAACTGTCCTACAATGCATTGAGCATTCAATACAGTGATGTGCCCAGCCTAAATGTCACATGTGCTGAGGCTAAGAAACCCTGTTCCTTTCCACCCCAGTCTAAGGGGCTCGAGAATGGCAGGCATTAAACTCATAGGGTCTACAGGAGCAGAAGCAGCTCCATCAGTAAAACTATACTATCAGGGAAACTGACAACCCCCCCTCCCCAATGAAGCACTCCAGTATGGAACCGGAAGCTTAGCTGGCTCTCAGATCCCAGTGACTGGCAATTTCCTAAAAGGGATCTATCTTTATATATATATATATATATATATATATATATATATATATATATATATATATATCTCCAGACATATATATCCAGACAGCAGTAACACATAAGAAGAGACTTCTAACAGTCTCTTCCTGAGGAGACTTGGCAGTGAGTCAAACAATTCTCTTGTCTCTATTTTACCGAAGTGTATTATTACAGCCAGGTGTAAGTGGGTATTATATCACATTTGTTTCTTAGCAAAGAACATGTTTGTTATATCAAGACTGTAATATGCGTAAAAGTTCTTAAGTTTAAAGTAATAGTAGTATACATAAACAATAATTAGAAAGCCCTCAAAGCAACCAGACTTTGAAGGGCACAAAAGCATCAAGGCCCTGATCAGAGGGGGCAACTGGTTCTCATCCATTCTCTTGCCATCCTATATAGCCCTTGTTGGCCTGGAACTAGATGTGAGGCTGGGTGGAACTCTGCCAAAGGAGTTCTGGGACTAAAGGCATGGGCCATCACAACCATCCTTTTCCTTAGTGTCTTTTTTGCAATGTTATAAATGGAAAGGCTTTCCCAACCAGAGGGCTTTAACTTATTGTGATGTTATTTAAAGATTAAAGCATAACCTAATTTTTATTTTTAAAAGACTTATCATGTGCACACTTGTCATCATTTCCAAAATACATTGTACTTCACAATATTTATTTTAAGAAAACATTAAGACTTATTGGGAGTCTGGAGAGCTGGCTCGGCGGTTAAGAGTACTGGCTACTCTTCCAGAGGTCCTGAGTTCTATACCCAGCAACCACATGGTGGCTCACACCATCTGTAATGAGATCTGGTGCCCTCTTGTGGCCTGCAGTCACTGCAGTCATACACACAGGCAGAAATAAATAAATCTTAAAAATAAATAAATCTTTAAAAAAAAAAAAAAAACCCAAAAACCTTATTGGGCACTAAACTGAAGACCTTATGCATGCTTGGCAAGTGCTCTACTACTGAACTATACTTTCATGGCCCCTTTTCTGCAAGTTTTATTTTAAGAGAGGGCCTCTCTTATAACTCAGGCTTGCTATATTTCTGCCTCAGGTTTTTAAGTAGCTGGAATTACAGGTATATTCTAGCACACACAACTTAAGCCATTCTAATAACCAGTTAAGCATAAAAACACTGGCCAAAATTCAGTGTTTAGCTGAGTGTGGTAGCACATGTCTTTAATCCCAGTACTCAGAAGGTAGAGATCTCTGTGAGTTCCAGGTCTGTCAGGTTTACACAGTGAGTTCCAGACAGAGATCCCATCACAAAAACAAAACAGTGACTCTATTCTTTTTTTTTTTTTTTTTTTTGGACACATCCATCAGAAAAGTTTTATTGCAGTTACCAACTATTCAAGCTTATCAAGAGGCAAAGGTGGGTAAATTACAAACTAAACACTAAACCACCATCATATCTGTATGGTTCTATAGTCTTTTCCAAGACAGATTATGTCCACACAGCAAGGCTGAACTCATCTCTAGCCTACATCTACCCTGAGCTCCCTCTGCAGTGTGAGCCTAGGGCAGATGACCTCAAATGACCTAGAACGAAGTGACTGAGGAAACGGTCATTCGTAAACAACCAGAACAGCCAGAGTCTTGGAAGAAATAGCTAAGAGGTTTCAAGATGCTCAATGCTCTTAATCTGCTAATTTCCTAAAATCTCCTTGGAGGACTCTGAGATTAAAAAAAAAAGGGGGGGGGACAAGGTAACAAAAATAAAACCATCTGCAAACTGATATAAGCAAGCAGATAACTGCATAATACATTTTAAAGAAGCATTTAATTAAAATTCGGTAACTTTGAACTTACTAGAGTTTCAACGTATCTTAACATATCAAATGAGCTTAGGTCAGAGCGCAGCTGTTTGGCTTTCTCTTTGCCCAAGTCTGAAGCCAAAACAAGAAACTGGGCATCTAGAACTGCTTCTCTTGCTCTTGAAACTGTAGAGCAAGAAATACATGTTAAGAAACACACAAAAACCACAGATATTTCCCCAAATCTCAACCATAGCTGAACAGTCTTCCTTAAAGGTTACTCTCTGGTTTTCATATTCCTGCTCACTGAACCAGACTTAATTTTTTTCTTTTAGATTTAGTTATGTGTATGAGTGTTTTGTCTGTGAAGCCTGTGTGAACCTGATGCCCATGGAGATCAGAAGTGGTCAACATATCCCCTGGAACTGGAGTTACGGATAGTTATAAGCCAACATGTGGGTGCTGGGAATCAAACCCAGATCTTCTGCAAGAACAGCCAAGTACTTTTAACTTCTGAGCCACTTCTCCAGCCCCCACTGAACCACAGTCTCTTAGTACTCCACTATAACAAAACCTCCTGTCCTATATAACACTTTTTTTTTTTTTTTTTTTTTTTTTTGGTTTGGTTTGTTTGAGACAGGGTTTCGCTGTGTAGCTCTGGCTGTCCTGGAACTGGCTCTGTAGACCAGGCTGGCCCAGACTCAGAGATGTGCCAGCCTTTGTTGGGATTAAAGGCATGCACCACCACCACCACCACCACCACCACCACCATCTGGCAACTAACATATTCTAATCACCACCCTCACCTGAACTGATGAAACTCAAATGGAATGTCCACTACAGGTAAGGTGAGATATGACGTCTACAGAGGTGAAAAATGT
Source organism: Phodopus roborovskii (assembly GCF_943737965.1). Taxonomy (NCBI): domain Eukaryota; kingdom Metazoa; phylum Chordata; class Mammalia; order Rodentia; family Cricetidae; genus Phodopus; species Phodopus roborovskii. Next base: position 38,862,948 of record NW_026126480.1, read on the forward strand.
TCAACTGAAGAACATAGCAGAGCTAAGGGCGCTGGGGTTAACAGGCCCCATCCTACAGGTCCCAGAAAAGCTGAAATAGTAGTCTGGGAAAACTAATATAAGCCAAGACAAACCAAGCCTGACAGATTCAAACAGAAATGACTGTGTCCAGCATGTCCTCACTGAGGCATTGAGATCCTGAATAATCCTCACAAAAATAGCAAACATACAGCCAGGGAACTTGCTGACTCTGGCTTCTGTTCTTATCCATCACTTTTGTCACAGAAGGAAAGATTCTAATCATGTCAAGAGTTACTACAAGGTCGGGCAGTGGCAGCACACACTCCTAGCACTCCTGAGACACGGGTAGGAGAATCTCTGCGAATGCGAGGCTAGTCTAGTTCTACAGAGCAGGTTATAGGACAGCCAAGGTTACACAGTGAAACGTTTGTCTTGAAAAACCAAAAGTAAATAACAGTCACTGCAGAAGTAACAATGAGAGAAAGGGGAAGCACATGCTGGTTGCTGGGATCTGGTCTATACACCCCTTGCCCAACACCGAAAGAGAAGAGCAAATATCCTGCCTAGATGACAGCAAGTTCCCTAAAGAATTAAAAACAGGTATAACACCACCCATGGATGCTGAGCAAAGAAACCCTTGAGGCCCAGTAGAGTGAATAATTTTGTCTGTTGCTTTAAACATGGATGGAGGGGGAGGGGGTATAAAATGGATGAAGTCAGTAAGATATACAGTAGACAGCAGGGGAATAAATAAGCAATTACCATGAGGGGACTGTGGGTCAAGGCTAGGAATGGAGAAAAGGCTTTCAAGCAGAGAAGGGATCTGCTCCAGATATAAGAATCCAGTCCCTCGACTCCTGGAGGTGATTTAGTGTATATGGTAGACCAAGAATGGGAACTGTAAGGAGGCCATGGCCAGAGCAACAAAGGAGGCACCAAACACTGAGACAACCTTGAAATATCCATGCATACTAGCCAGCTAGAAGTAAATAGCCCTCAAGAATATCAAGAGTCGTGGTTAGCGGGGAACAAGACAATTCTGTTTATCAATGCAGTGGCTCCTTCCTGTTTCCAAAGCAGTGAGAGAGGCCAGAAAAGGAGGACATGGTCTGTGTGTCTAGGCTGGTACTCACCTCAGAGAGTACTACCAACCCCATCATTGGATGATGCCAACGTGGTTGCTATTACAATCACTGCTGCTACTTTTAATTCAAACCAAGACTGTGGTTTAAAAGACCACAATCTCAGGGATGGAGACTCAGCACCTAACACAAGTACTGCTCTTCCACAGCCCTGAGCTTCATTCCCAACACTGCTGTCAGGAAACTCACAACCCCCTTGTAACTCCAGCTCCAGGCGCGATCTGATGCCCTCTCTGGCCACCACATATAATGCACTCATGTGCACAAAACCACATGTACATGTAATTTAAAACAAACAAACCCCAAAACTCCAACACCCTAAAGTGCATGCTCCTCCCCCACTCACTGCCTCACACCACATACAGTAAGTGTACTTGTAGGCATGGCCACCTCCACTAGGTTATAGGCAGATGAACAGCAAAGAGAGCGGGGATTACAAGGACAGGAAAAGAAACTGGATGTCTGAAGCTAGCTGCATTCTTCCCTAACTCATCTAATGGATCTCACATGTAAAGCTCTCAAATTTGGATTAGCAAAAGAATCATGGCAAGAGACTTCCTTTTTTTGGTTTTTGGGACAGGGTTTCTCTGTGTAGCCCTGGCTGTCCTGGAACTGGCTCTGCAGACCAGGCTGGCTTTGAACTCAAGAGATCCAGCTGCCTCTGCCTCCTGAGCAGCTTCATGAAAAACAGATTGTAGCCAGGCAGTGGTGGCAGCACACGCCTTTAGTCTCAGCATTAGGGAGGCAGAGGTAGGTGGATCTCTGTGAGTTCGAAACCAGCCTGGTCTACAAGAGCTAGTTCCAGGACAGCCTCCAAAGCCACAGAGAAACCCTGTCTCAAAAAACAAAACAACACAGATTGTATGACTCCTCCCCGACTCCCAGAAATTCATGAAGAACCTTTAAATATATGCTGAGCCCAATGGTAAGTGCACAGTGGAAGTAATACTGTTGCTAAAATGGAAACAGTTCTGGGCCTGTTAAGTGTACTTACTAGTACAAGGGAATTATGGAATGACAATAATTTGCTTCTATAAAAGTAATTCAATGACAACATATTTTAAAAATCAATTACCTTCATTAAACAGAGTGTTGGCCTCTTCAAGGACCTCTGTTAATTTGTCACCGGCATTCAGTATGTCCTCCCGGTTTTCTATTTAAAAGAATAAAAACTTAGGGAATTGTGCTCATTCTTCACTGATAAGTAGCTGACAGTTGTCACATTAATGAAGCCAAGTCCCACTCCTACTTCCCGGGTAATTATTTAAAATGTCTTATCTTTCTAACCAAGTTTACAGAAAGAGGCAATGCTTCTGTTTCAAGCAACTTGAACTTTTGTGCGGTTCACAAGGCCAGCTGACAGCCTTAAGTGTGTTTCCCTCAGCTCACCATCACCTTTGCCTTTCCAGATAGGATCTTAATAACCTGGAAATAGCCAAGTAAACTAGGCAGGCTGACCAGGGGAACCCAGGGACACTGCTTACCCGGAGCCGAAGATTCACGTTTGCACCACTAGCTCGACATTTTTAGGCGGGTTCTGGGGGACATCACCCTTGCAAGAGAAGCCATACCCCCAGCCCCTGCAACTTGAACTTTTAACAGGAAAGACCAGCTCCTTGTGACCTTAATCCAAAGGGCCAACTCCACTGCGCTCCCAAACAAGGGTTGGATTAAGAAGCGGTTGTCAAATTTAGCAAGCAACAAGGTCACATGGAGAGCCACGTAATAAACGCACTGGCCTACCCAGCATTTCTAAAACAGTGCATCCGAAATAGGGAGGAAACCCGTATTTTAACAATCCCGAGGGACTCTGCAGCTCGGGTGCCCACGCTGGATTCAACAAAAAGCACCTGGTGCTTCTGTTACTTGTCTGCCCTATTGGCTGGCTGAGCTCAAGCAAGTCACCACCAGATCCGACCTCCCGCTTTTCCAGCCAGCAAAAGAGCACCGGCGCGCCCGCCGCCAAGGTCGCATAGAGTGCACTGAGTAAACAAACGAAGGCACGCGGCCACAAGCCCGTGGCGACCGGCCTGCGCCCGCACCTCCCGCCACCCTCCCCAGACACGGAACGCCGCGGACAGCGCAACCCCAACGCGCCACCTTACGTTGGACGGAGTTGATGAGAGCGCGGTACTGATGGCGGATCTGGCGGCACAGGCCCTGGTCGTACTCGGCCTCCAAGCAGGCCGGGTCCATCAGCTCATCCCCGGAATCAGACGGCTCGGTGTCCTCCAAGCTCGGGCGCTCCGCTGCTTCCCTGCGCTCCGGCGCGGCGCCGCGGCGGGCCAGTGGGGACCGCGAGCGGGAACGGGAGCGCGTGCGATCCCGGTGCGGGTCGCGACCCCGGCCCCGGCCCTCAGACCGGCGGCCGCTACTATCTCCAGACATAGCGCCAATTCGCCTTGCAACTTCGGAGCGGCGGAAGTTCGCGCCAGAAACTGAAACCCTCTGCTGGGCTCGAGCGCCGGCCCCCGGCGCAACGCAGTTCCCCGGCCTGCACGCGAGCTCACAGCGACGCCTGTGGCGGGAGGTCGGCGCAGGGCTGGCTGTGTATGTGCCTGTCACCAGCTCTCTTTAGGATGCCTTGACGTTGCTGTCGCTATCACCATTTACTCCATAGTCCAAGCAAGGACCTTGACTCCCTGATCCCAGTGCCCACCCCACTTAGGCAGGCATTTTCCCAGAGTTTCTATGGTTCCTCTGGCCTTGGGGAAGACATAACAGCAGAATTCCTTGACTATCTCAAAGTAAACTGTTAACCATCCTTCTAAGTATCTGTTATCACAGCGACATGTTCATAGCTGTTTCTCCAACTACAAATACCCTATGACATGTCTGAGAAAGATAATTCTATTTAATGTGGTTTCAAAGATATGGGTATGCATATTCACGTAATTGTGTGTGCATAGGTACATATGCATACGTGCGCATTTGCAAGTGAAGAACAAAGGTTGGCGTCAGGGGTCTTCCTCTATCACTCTCCATGTACTTTTAGATTTGTTTTATGTGTATAAGTGCTTTATTTTCGTGCATGTCGAGTACCAAATGCATTCAGTGTCCTCAGATGTCAGAATAAAACATCCAGACCTCCCCTGGAGATAAGGAGGTTGTTGGCTGCCCTGAGGATGGTGGTAATGGAACCCTAGTCTTCTATAAGAGCAACAAGTGCTCTTAACCTCTGAACCTGAAAGACCAACAGAGTGTGGACCCTCACACTACTCAGGAAAGGCGACAACCCAAATCACTCACAAGAAGCAGTCTTGATGCAACAGCATGAGGTCTTTTATATTCCAAGTGCACTGGGGTCTACAGTCATTCGACATGCAGGGGTAGAGGACTGAGGATCCCAGTACAGAATTGAGACAGCTTTTATAGGGTTTACAACAAAGCCTGCACATTGTAAACAAATCATCTCACAGCATCAAGAGCCCTTGAGGTGCAGGCCAATCAATTTAAACCATCCAAGCCCGCGCTTTATAAACCAATCAGTTTTCTATAGTCCTAGAGGCCTGCATTTGCCTGGGCTCCTAGGTGTGGTGACAAATGGCAGTTAGGTTAGGTCACAGGGGCCGGGGTTTCACAAGCAGTTTACAAAGTCAGATAAGCAGCAAGGAGTGTGACCTTTCGCCTATTTACTGACTGAGGACAGGGTCTGGAATTTACCTTATTTAGTATTTTTAAACTTTTAGCTTCCTGGGGTCACTGGAGAATTAGGCTGCATTTTTTTTCATCCTTACAAACCATCTCTCCAGCCCCACTCTCTACAGAGTTTACCATAGGTATCTCTAGCTTGTAATCATTCTGACAAGACCTAGCTAGCCAACAAGTCCTTGTTGTAGAATATTATTTTAAGATGTGTTACATTTGTTTAGGCTGTGGAACATTTGTCTAATGATGCAAAGATGTATTGCATTCTTTTATGTTGCATTTATTTAACTCTGTGAAGCTATTTTACTCTGCTTGTCTAAAACACCTGATTCATCTAAAAAAGAGCTGACCAGCCAATATCAAGGCAGGAGAAAGGATAGGAGGGACTGGCAGGCAAAGAGAATAAATAGGAGAAAGAGAGAGGGAAGCAAGAGATCAAGGAGCTAGAAAAGAAGGGGCCAGCCACCAACCTACACAACCAGTCACAGAAAGTAAGATTACAGAAGAAAAGGAAAAGCCCAGAGGCAAAAGGTAGACAGAATAATTTAAGAAAAGCTGGTTAGAAACAAACCAAACTAAGGCTGGGCATTTATTTATAAGAAAGAAATCTCTGTGCAGGTCAGACAGTGTGTGCTCAACTTTTATTCCAGCACTTAAGAGACAGAGACAGGCATATTTCTGTGAGTTTAAGGCCAGCCTGGTCTACAGAATGAGATTCAGGATAGCTAGGGCTGTTACACAGAGAAACACTGTCTCAGAAAACAAAAGTCTTCTCTCCTCTCTTCTCCCTGCCTTCCCCCCTCCCTCCCTCTCTCCCTGGTTTATTGGGAGCTGGATGGTGGGCCCCTAAAGAACAAAAGGAATTTCCCTGCCTCCATCTTCTACTGCACTAGGATTATAGGTCCATACTACCAAGTACCAGTTTCTGTGCCTCCTTAGGAACACTAAGGCCATGTCCTCTCTCCCTCCTCTCTTTCCCTCTCAACAAAGAGTTTCCAGCAGCTCAGGCAGGTCTCAAGATGAAGATCATGATGAGTCCCTGATCCTCCTGACTCTTAACTATCTTCCAAGGGCTGAGTGGACTTTGAAACCAAGATCCTAAGCCTAGTGTGCTCCTTGAGAGGGACAGGCAAATATCCTAACAGGCTCCTAATAATTGAGTTAAGAACTAGGCCTCTCAGTTCCAGCACTTACTAGGCCTGGGCCAATTCCCCCCACCCTCACAGGTGATAACCAAATAAGGACAAAGCCTGGGACTTGTCCAGACTTGCCCGAGAATGGAAAAGCTATAGCCTTAGTCCATCCCTGCTAGCCCTAACCAATTAGAAATGTCCTAATATGATTGCCACTTGCATAAGCCAATCCTAAGTAGAATGATCACAGTGCTTTTAAAATTCCTGTAGCTATGCTTAAAAGGAGCTTACACATCCCTCTGGGGTTGTTGCCATTTTATACAGGTATGCAAGTCCACATGCATGTAACATAATAAACGCTCTTGTTGATTGCATTGTGACTGGTGGTATTTTGGGGACTTCTCAAGGACCCTAACACTCATTGCTACTGAAATATAATTGCTTCCAAATATAGAGCCTCCAAAGAAAAAGAGCTAGGGAATTGTGCATAAACACGCTTACATTTTTATAAATACATGTGTGTATATTTTATAGTGCTAGGTTAATTTAAAACACAAATCTGCATTGGAGTCAGGAGGATTGAGGGAGGAAGTGAAGGTAATTGATAAAATCCATTATTTCTATTAATATAGACTAGTGAGAAGTAAAACATGGAGCTGGAAAGATGGCTCAGCAATTAAGAGCATTTACTGCTCTTACAGAAGACCTGGGTTCAATTCTGTACCTCCATATAGTGGCTCACAGCTGCCTATAGCTCCAGTTCTAGAAGATTCAACACCCTCTTTGGTTTCCTGCACATTATATGATACACATAACAAATAGTTTTTAAGAAATAAAATTCAAGCTTATAATAATGTCTCAGTTACCAATCCAGCACTCCAAGTGGGGTTTCTCTTTCTAGAATGATGAATTGTATGTCATTTATTTACATGACAACTTGGATAAGAGATGCCCAGAATGATGGCAGAAACATTATTTGTAGATGAGTCTAGGGTAGTTTCCAGATTAATAAAGAAGGCCTGCCCTCAGAAACATGGGTGGGTGCCATATAATTTGTGAGGGCCTGATTAAATGGAACAAAAAGGCAGAAACAAAGAAAACTTCCTCTCTCTTTCCTTGAGCAGGGACATCTATTTCTGCTCTCAGACATTGGGCTCCTGGTTCTAGGTCATAAACCTACAGTGTCCTGAGCTCCTTCTTACCCATTTCTCTCTCATGCCTTTTGACTTTGGACTAGGAAATACACCATCAGCTTCCCTGATTCGCTGGCTTTCAGACCCAGATTAAATTCATTCTCCAGACCACGTTAAGGGTTTCTTGGCTTCCCTGAGTGCATGAGGCAAGGCATAGAATACATCTCCTCATTCATACCTATGCAAATGTCTTGGCTCTGAATCTCTAGAGAGCTCTGACACATCCTCTTTTTATATTTATAAATTCCTGCTCAACAGTGAGAAGTCTGGTTCCTATTATCATCTGTATAGTTCCTTATTTACCTAATCCTCCTGTTTGTAGCAATCTCTGCTGTGCAGGGCTGTGTTGGCCTTTCATATTTATCTGCAGTTGCTGATGAATCACTTAGCTTTTGTTACCTTTCCTCAAAGTGCTAATCAAGCTTGGCAATAGTCTTGTGATCACAATTTTTTACACCTCTGACATCTGAGACATCCCAGCTAACACATTTCCTCCCCAAAGTACCACTTAAGCTACCACTGTGAACGCATTTAACATTGCACTGTTATCTTGCACTAAAAACAATAGTGTCCAGGTGGCTAATACTCTAGCTTCAAAATCTCACCTATGTCTGTGTTGAGGAGCCCACTCAAAACTCAAGCACAAGAGGCAGGTGCTGCCAGAAGCACACCATAACACAGACCAGAAAGCGGGAGGGAAAGGAACAGGACCAGGCAGAAGAAGCTGCTCCCAGAGGGACCACCAGCTGAGAGCACTCTCAACACCTGGGAGTATAAATTCTTTCAGACCTGAACTTGCCACAGGTTCCACCACACACCCTAAGGCTGTTTTGTGACCACAAGAGAGTCGCCTGCCCTTCTTCTGCAGGTGGCTTCTCAAATTTCACTGAAGAAAGTTTTTCTTGTTGGGTTCCTCTGAGTGTGGGTTTTCTGTTGTTTGTTTTGTTTTTGTTTTTGGGTGGAGAAAGTGATCAGTCTACTCAATGATTATATTTTCTTACGATTTTGTTTTCTTCTACAGTTGCTGATTCCTTTTATTGTACTGTTTCAATCAACATAGTGCCAAGTTTTCTCCATCCATTTCCCTCCGCTCCTGAAACCCTTATTTGTCTTTGGAGATCTGCATCCCAGGGGCTCCCAGCCTTCTCACCTCAGCTTGAATGTCACTCCAGTCTCACTGCACAACTGCCACCATTGGGCCTCCCTTTAACAATGTACTCTGTGAAGGTTATCCTTTTCAGGTTCTGTGTTTGATTAGTTCCCTGACTTTTCTGGGGTACTTTTTTTTTTTTTTGAATAGCTACAAAGAAGGCCAAGTTGGTGATGATGGAAGTGGTGATGGTGTGCGTGTCTGTGTGTGTGTGTGTGTGTGTGTGTGTGTGTGTGTGTGTGTGTGTGTGTTTGGAGTGGGACTGAGACCAGGTCTGGCTATATATAGCCTGGGTTCATCTTGAACTCGGCAGTTCTCCTGCCTCAGCTTCCCAAGGACTGGAATTACAGATTTGTGTCACCAATCCCAACTTTTGGAGACAAAGTTTTAAGAGTCAAGAAAAATGCCTTATTGCATGAGGTGTGGCCGTATGGTGCACGTTTTAATCCCAGCCAGCACTCAGGATGCAGTGGCAGGGAGCTCACTGCAAGTCAGAGCCAGCCTGGTCCACATAACAAACTCCAGCACAGCTAGAGCTACATAATAAAGACCCTGCCTCAAAAAGACCAAATAAATGAAAATGTCTCTATTTTAACCTCTTCACTTGAAGATGAATTTTTATGACATACTTAAAGGAGACTTCTTCCTAGCACAGTGCTCAAGATATCCAAAGTAGTTGGTGTTTGACATGCCTTCATAGGCTTTCCTACAATACAGCCTCTATCGAAACTAGTGAACCCCTGGAAATAGGATTGTTTACCTTTATAGCAAGAAGGTTGGGAAAGCGTCAAAAATCTGCATATCGTGTGTTCCCCGGCTGACCTCCAGGGGTTTGTGCTCTGAGACCTAAAGTCTTTAGGAGATTGTCTCATATGAAAAGGCGCGTCAGCCATGACTACAGTGGCGCCGCATGTGTTAAAGGCAGTGCTTTCCTTATCTCCATCAAGTCATATCACCAGAAAATCATTGTGAAAGTGCAGGAAGCACAAGCAGACTCGGAGAGCAAAGTAAGCACGAAGCTTTTTAAAGTCATAACAATTTAAGCTAGTTCAATGAAAAAAAAAAAAATGTAAAGGAAGGCCTAGCAACATGGCTCAGCCAATAAAGGTGCTCCATACACAAGATTAGTGACCCTAGTTCAATCTCTGGAGCCCACGTAAAGGAGAATGAACTCTGCAGAGTCATACTCCAGTTTCCACGTTTGATGAAGCATGAGCACTCGCACATACACATCACTCATGCACCCTTGTTGTGGGAATCTCTCTGGATATGCACTTCCGGCACCAATGACAGTGAAAGATGTATTTATTCACAGCTGCACTGAATTCAGGCTAGCTCCGGAAAGTCTTCCGTCTCGAGTCTAGTTGTTAGTATTCAGGCTTCTGTACCGGTCTGCCCTTAGGTTCCTGACAGGATTTGTCCTCAGCTGCAGTTACTAAGAGCACCCCCTGTGCACATTCACTACGTTTCCTTAAAAGGCGGGTCTTGCCCACCTCTTGTCTCCTCCACCCTCTACTCCTTCCCAGGGACCGGCCTCTATCCACCCTCCACCCGCCCGCCCCCTTTTCTGCCCCTTCTCTCTCTTCTTCCAGTAAACCTCCTGTGAGCTTCCCGCCGTCTTTAAAATTATAACACCAGTTGCATTCTCGCTTTTATACTCTAAAACCACAAGGCAAGGTAAGCAAGCAAGCAGCACTTTCTCCAGAAGCATATGTGGCTGTTAGCTTGGGGTCTTTTGTTTTTCCAAGACCTGTGTTAAAGATGATAGGTATAAACTTTTATGGTCAAGTTGCTAAGGGCAATGGGCATCTTGGGACTAGGAATTTTCAATTCCTTTGGGCCCTGTCCAGGTTGTTTTGTAAGGTGAAGTTATGTTTGACAATAAGTAGTACAAGCAGTGATTTCACTAAATAGATCAATAAATTAGTACTTTTTTTTTTTGTTTTTCTTTTTGGTTTTTACTTACAGTCTTTTCTACCTTCATACTCGTTTGTTATGATAAAGCTCGTGGAGGACCTTGGCAGATTCCATGGCAGGTGAGGGTGACCAAGAGGGGGGGGGTAAATATGCCAGGCAGAAAGAGCTTAGTGAGAAGTTTTATTAGAAGGAGAAGGAAAGAGAAAACAGGTAAAGAGACACAGAGACAGGACAGAAGAAAAGAGGGAGACAGGAAAAGTCCTGTCTACCCCAGGGAACAGTGAGAAAGAGTGAAGTGGGCGGTGGGGGGGGGGGTCTTTATTTATTTATTTATTTATTTATTATTTCACTGCGGATTCCAGTTCCGTCTCCCTCCCTCCAGGGGTCTTTCTTTTAAAGAGCCAGAGTACATACACCTGCCATGTGCAGGTGGGTGAGAGGCGGGGCCAGCTTTGCCTGGATTACAATATCTTTCTCATATAGAGACATACAATAGCAGGGATAATAAACCCAAAAGAATGTAAAGGAACTATTCCTTTGTCTTCTTGAAATAGCCTTTCAAACAATATTCACTTGCTGAATATTCCAGCTATACTTTAAGTTTTGGAGAATAAGACAAGTAGCAAGAGAAAGCCGAGCATGCTCACACCTTAAACACAGCGCTGAAGAGGCTGAGGCAGGAGGATCACCTGAGTGTCAGCCCGGGGTGCACTGTGTCAGGCTAGTGTGACATACTGTATAAGACTTTCTTCCAAAAATAATTTTTAAAAAAAGTAAAGCATGAAATATAATTTGGTAACTCTGAGTGCTATGGGGAACTAAAATAATGCTGATGTGTTGGGAAGTGACATCTGTTCCTCAAAGGTGACATTTGAGATGAGATTTGATTTGTGACAGTTGTGCAAAGATACAGGGAAATCATAGTCCACTTGAAAGCCATAGCAAAGGAAATTCCTTGACATTAAAACGAGTCTGGTGCTGGACTGAGTGTGTGACTAAGTTGGTGGAGTGCTTGTATACTAAGCAGGAAGCCTAGATTCCAGTCCCGCCAATTTCATAATGATGGTGCACACCTGTAATCCCAGCACTGGGGAGGTAGAGGCAGCAAGATCGTAAATTCAAGGTCACGGTTTCAGGGCAGTCTGAGACATGAGAGACCCAGTCTCAAATGAAACAATAACTTTTAAAAGATCCTTAAAATTGTAGGGTATGGTGGTACACACTTTTAATCCCAGCACGCTCAAGGCAGATTGGAGTGGATCTCTGAATTCTAAACCAGCCACAGCTGCATTAGGAGAGTCTTTTTCTTTGTTTGAATAGGTTTGGTTTGATTTGTTTTAAACAAATGCTTTCATCTTTTGATCACCTTATGGGACAGTTGTAGATTTATTTTTTAATTGATTAGACAGTAGTAATTCCAGCCAGACCTTGTTTAAAAAAAAAAAAAAAAAAAAAAAGTGATCTTGAGATCTGTAAAAGATAAGAGTTAGCACCAGTCTGTCTATCCATCTGGATGTGGTGTTGTCTGGATGTTCTGCTGACAGGATTCTAGTCTTGTGCTCAGTCAGTCTTTCCTTGTTGATGGAAACCGCAGAGAGACATGAACACAGGTGAATTCTTTTCTTGGAGGGTCTGCTTTTAAGGTTCACAGCGGTAGTTCAGTAAGCATCTTCCCTCGACATTTGTTGAGTCTCAGGTATGGAGCTCAGAATTATACTTTTGTCACTTTGGTACATTCTGGACTGCTTTGGACAAGTGACCTGCTTACTTTACTTATTTATTTATTTTATACTGTAGATGTTTAGGAGATGTAGTGGACATAAGATGGCGAGGAATTCCTCAGGATTTTCTCAGAATGTATCTGTCTACACATTTTCCTGCGTAATTCAGGCTCTGTTACTGGTGGTCAGTGTCTGGACCAAGTGTTTCCAGGTTCTTGGCATCTTATTCAAAGAACTGAAATAAAGGCAAAGTAGCAAAGAAACTATTCAAAAACAAAGGGTGACTACAGATCAGAAATAAACTCCAATCAAAAAGCAGGCCATCCAAGAGATTGTAAAAGCCCAGGTTATTGTGTGGGCCTCTTTTTATGGAGTTCAAGAGAACAAGGCACCAGTTACTGAAAGGCTTAGTTCTTAGATAATTTTGGGTTATATAATCTTTTCCTCTTTTTACATCCTCATCTCATGATGCATCTGATTTTAGTTGTATGTACTCCCATTTATGCATAAGAATAAAGTGGTAAATAGGGGAGTCTTTCTAAAAATTCATTCAGAGGACACAGTTTGCCTTATTGCCCAGGCACTCAAAGCCAGTTTAGGCAAGATCTGCCCATTGCCTCTTGATCCTGAATATGAATATTCAGAAATATATTTGAGTAGAAAGCTGTCCAGAAAAGGAAAGTTATTGATGATTGTCAAGAGCCTCAGAAGTATCTATCCCATTGCTTGAAGTTGGGGACAGTGCACAGCTTGATGCAGATGAGGGTCTGATGTTTCCAAAAGCATTGTTAGAAGAGGGGTATGTACGCCCAAAACCAGTAGAGTCCCAGATTGTTCAGCTACTCCCTATGCTTACTTGCCTCACTGCGCCAATTTCTGGATGTAAGGATTCAGGCATTATGCTAGCTCTGTCTTAAATATTAACCCATTTCTACTAATCTAAGTGTTTGTTTCCACGTGGTCTTATCTTTCCAGAGAGAGGGTCTGGACCTCTTCCTCTCAAGTCTCTACATCTTGAATCTCCTCTACTACATCTCCCAGAATCTTCCTTGTCTCCTAGTCCCGTCTATCTTGCTTTCCTATTTGCCAACAGGACTTTATTCATTAACCATTAAGAGAAACATATTTACAGAATGACATCTCCCATCACAACTGTCTGCATCCTTGTGTTAATATATAGAATATTGGTTTGTATTGAGTTTCTGCACTAGGCTCAAGAGATCAGAACCAAATGGAGTCACTCATGCTAAAGCCCCATCATCCATATGGAATTAGGATGTTTATCTGACCCATGAAATCAGGAGATCAAGAGATTAACAGCCAAATTTCCAAGCAGGCCAGTTTTGCAGCATGTACTAGTCTTCTCTCTTTTAAAACAAGACAAGCAGAGTAGCTATCACCCTAACAAGAATGTCAACCAATTAGGTATTGTTCTGTGCCCTCCCTGCTCTGCCTCCCAGGGAAAGTAGCTTTATGTATCAGTAGTGTTCTAGCTACATTTCTCATGTGATAAAATGTGGGGACAAAAAACAGCTTAGGGAAGGTTGGGTCCTTTCTACCTTGTTGCCACCCCATCTTTAGGCTGAACCTGCCTGGCTCTGTTACCAGAATGCCACCCACTTTCCATATCCACACACATGTAGAAGCCGCATATAAACAGATGGCCTCTCCAGTTTTTAGCAAACTCTTTAAAAACATTTTTTTTCCTTAGCATTTGGGTGAAGGGGGCTGAAGCAAAAGGATCATCAGAAAATCAAGGCTAGCTCTGCTTTTCTTTCCTTTTTGCCAATGACAGCATGCTCTAGACACCTCTCTGCCCCTTACGCTTGTCATTATGCATTGGAGAATTTTCAGCGTTGACCCACTGAAATCGCCATATGCTTTTCAAGTTTGCCATTACATGCCTTTACTCTCTTAAGGACTGATGGAGTTGTAGGCATCTGGTTCAGAATTGGTGCACTAGTATGTAATCGTTTATCCTTCTTTTCTCAAGGAATCCTATTGGCATTTCAGAAAGGACAGACAATGTGATATTTAAAAGGTCAGTTGAAGCTGACCAGGACCTATCTGATTTACTAGAAACACATTTCAGTTTTTGCTGTTTTGTTTTAAGGTTGCTTTGTTTTGCAGAGCAGCTAGCTGTCCCAGTCCAAATGTAGCATTGTCTCACATGGATTCAAATGCAGTCCATTTGACATTAACTATTACAGGTGAACTTGGAGGGAAACAGAGAGAGAGGAGGCTGGCAGGCAATACCTGCAAGCTCCCTGCTCCTTGTTATCCTCCCTGCTGGGCTTCCAGAGCCTTCTGGAAAGCTGCCACCTGGCCCGGGTCAGATTGCTTACACACCACTGCCTCACAAGCCAGTGTTCCCAACCTTAAGCCAATGCACATTTATAGAACAATTCCATGTGATCCTGAGGAAGGCAGACCACGGCCAGAGGACAGTGCTTAGATGTGACCTCAGAGAGAGGCCTCGTACCCCCTTGCTTCTCTCCACACTAAGAGGATACTGGGTAAGTGAGTCTCAGAATACTGACTTGATTACTTTGATGCATGCCTTTAACCTGGTTTGGTTGTGAAGGTTAGTCTGTTTCACAACTTTCTCCTCACGAAGTAAAATCAAAGCAGACTCTGCTCCCTCACCCCCCACCCCCCCACCCCCCCACCCCCCGCTGCTTCCTAAACTAAATGAACTGTCTTATTTTTTTTCTGATGTATTACTGGTTACTTGGGTCCACTAACCTGGACCTTAGTCCCTTTGGTTATAAAATGAACGATTGGAGCAGTAGATAACTACAGGAATTTTTGCCGAGCTCTGTGGTTCTGTCTTTTCTTTGCACATTGTAACTGTGTAGAACGCTCACTTGAGAGCCCCTAAGGCTCTGACTAATATACAGAAAGGGAAAGTTATTTTCAAACTCCTATTGCTGTCGACCTTGGGGTATCTGAGAATATATTTCTGTCAACCTTCATTAGTATCCTTTCAGACCTTTTGTTGATGTTGTGGCTGCCAACTCCATGCACTGCCGTCTGACTTGGACAAAGCTGCATTTCTGAGTTTAACTTGATATCAGTTATAATTGAGCCATCAGGTCAAAGCTGGAGTTAGAGAAACTTCTGTTCAGTTACTCAAAGGGGTGTATATGTATATGTGTGCATGTGTACTGTTTTTCACCATGTCCCCCAAACCAGAAGGACAACAAAACTGAAATTCCTTATCCAGATTACATCACCTATGATCTATCATGCAATATGAGCATCTACATTTGCACAGAGTGCAGAGCTCAGGCAGGGTGGAGCTCAGTTGGAAGACTATTTCCTAGCACACACAGAGCCCTTGCTTCAATTCCTAGCACACACAACCCCAACAATGTATAAACCTGGAGGAGGGGAGTTGGCACATTTAATCCTAGCTCTAGAGACAGGAGGATCAGGAGGTTCATGTTTAAATAGATAAGTCTACTGCCTCATTAAGTAGGG
This sequence comes from Phodopus roborovskii, assembly GCF_943737965.1. Classification (NCBI taxonomy): domain Eukaryota; kingdom Metazoa; phylum Chordata; class Mammalia; order Rodentia; family Cricetidae; genus Phodopus; species Phodopus roborovskii. Next base: position 38,878,335 of record NW_026126480.1, read on the forward strand.
AAGAAAAAGTTGTAGAAATGACAAGTCCATAGGAGCTAGAGAACTCTCCAAGAAGACCAAGCTAGGTGATCAGGTCCAGTTCTCCGGAAACAGCTTTCTTGGGAAGCTGGGAAGAACTTGAGAAGAAGAGCAGGGCTGAGCAGCATCTTGTTTGTAAAGGCTTAAGGTGAAGAGGCTCGAGGAGGAAGGTAGAGCTGCCAGTGGCCAGTGCTGTACCGGTCCTGAGAGGGGATCTAAGATGAGGTGTGAGTTTGGGGTCATGAGCAATTTCTGAGGTCTGAGTGTAGTTTCAATCAGCACCACTGGGATGCAAGAAGCAGAAACCTACTCTGAAGAGGAGAGGGTGCATTTGTTGTGTGGATAGATCACTGGCCTGCAGCAACTTCCATACCAGCTTCCAAAGCAGTGGCTTCCTTTAGCTCTTAGGAGAAGACTAGTCTCTGCAAGGTCCCTTGTCCTATTCCTCTTTAATTTCAGTAAGTGTAGAGGAAGGTTCTCTGTCACTGGTCTCCATCCCTTATTACTAGGGAACTGTTTTGATTAGCTTTCAGAACCCCTATCAAATATGCAAAGAGAGAATATCTGATTGACCCATTTTGAGCCAGAATCTAGTTCTGGTACCAATTGTAGTATCCAGATGTGGGTATGTGTAGTAGCCCCCAATAGTAATATCCAGATGTGGGTATGTGTACTGGCCCAAGGCTACTCAATCAGTAGGAAGATGAGAAAAGGAATAGGGAAGTAGCAGATGGAAGGGGTGATAGATGAGAGTTTTCAGAGTAAAATATAAAAACAAGCCTCCAAACATTGCTGCTCAAGTGTGTGGTTCGTGGCAGTAGAGTTAAAAGCTGGTACAGGCTTCTCATTGGCATATTTTGTGGGTCACCGACAGCCTGTTGAGACTCTTATCCCTGGGTTTTTAATTCATCTGTGTTTAGAAGAGGTTATTTTTATATTCCTAGCCTGAAGAGGCAAATTTGTTCCTGTGTTTTAATCCAGTGAGATGCCTGTACATAGCAGGAGAGAGTTAATATCACTGTACTTGCCAGTGTTTCGTGAATGTTACTAATGTGGGTGTTTAAAATTGACACAGTGGAGAGAGGCTGTGATGAGTGAAGGCTCTGAGTTTGTGACCTAAAAAGGGGAAATTCTCTCTGCACTCAAGTCAGGGAACCGTGTTCTGTGCCAGAACTGGTACCAAAGAATCATGAAGAGATTAAACCCAGCAACAAGAACTGTGTTTGGTAGCCAAGCTCCTGCACCCATACAAAGTTCCAAACTCAGAGGACACATGTTAAATGCTCACAGCCTTCAAAGAAATATCCTGGCTCTCCCAAGGATTGGCCTTCTCCAGAGTTGCTGCCTTTATACTTCCTAGAATCAGCTGCAAGACTTAGAACATGCATTCTGGTGCCTCAAAAAACAAAGGGGGGGGGCACCAAAAGAAACAAACAAGCAACACAGTATTCCTAGGTTTGTTTGCTACTTTTCAGATCAGCTTGCTGTCCTTTGTAGGTGGGGTTCTGTTCTCAGGTCTGGCAAGAGCCCTGTTGGCTTCCCTCACCTTCTTCATGCATAGCTTAGTATAGAGGAAACTTCTAGCTAGTTCTACTGTAAATCTGGCTCTACAGGTATAGCAGCAGGGACTTAGTCAATTCAAAAAGATTCCTGCTGCCATTGTCCCCCAAGAACTCTACTTGCTGGACAGATGTAGCTTGCTTCTGTGATAGGGAGGGATCTGGCCCATGGAAAGGAGAACGGAAAAAATGGAGGCAATGGAAGGAATTGGAAGAGGCAAGAGTTGGAGACTGGTTGTAAATGGTGAAGTAGATGGAGTGAAAGGAGTTTGAAAAAGGATAGGTGTGTGTGTGAAGCCAGACTGATCATTTAAAAGTAGAACCAAGATTTTCATTTTGAGGGGACATAATTTTATAAATGAGCCTGCAAACTTGGAAAAAAATGCAGCTCTAGCTGAGCATGGTGGCACAAGCATTTACTACCAGCATGCTGGACAGAGAGACAAGATAATTGTTAGTTGGAGGCCAGATTCTCTATAATAAGATCCCATTTCAAAAACAAGCAAAACAGGGACAAAAAAAAAAAGGTTCCACATTAGCTTTTGGTCATTCAGAAAACTATTCCCGAGCATATACTTCCCGGGGATGGGAAATGAAGTGTGAGGTAGGATTGACAGTGGTCATAACAAACAGAAGAAACAACAAAGTCTTAAATTTTGATGTGTCATAAGATCATGGTGTCTCGTGTCCCAGTTCTCTGAAGAGTGCCTGGTGGTGATGTGTTGGCATTGCTCTTGGAGCACTTCTTTCCCGGCTCCTGCTTGTTCTACTGCTCCAGAATTTTCTAACATTTGCATGCATCTTCTCATTTAGCATAAAAAGGTTCAGGTTGACGTAGCTTGGTCTACAGATACTAACTGTAGAGAAGCAGTTGGGGAAGGAATGATGCATGCCCTCGGGTGATCAGCAATTGGCAGCATAGCTTGATAGATATCATCATGAGGGAAATCAAAGAGTTATCTTTAGGGAATGTATTTGTAAATGGTAAGAACAGGCACTGGGTCCAAGTTCTAACAATGGACCGTGATCAGACACACTGTCCCAAACCCACATTGATGGGAGGAGGGCTGAGCTGAAGCCTATCAAGCAACACTTGGGCTTAGAGTTCACTGGAGGCCCTGGTTCCCTTGTCTCAAGTACAACAGAGAAATTCAGTTTGGAAAATGAGAATTAAGTCAGGCTTAGTGGTGCATACCTGTAACCAAAGCACTCAAGAAACAGAGACAGGAACATCATTAATATTCAAGGCCAATCTGATCTACCTCAGTGAGTTCAAAGCCAGCCAAAGCTATACAGTGAGACCTTGTCTTAAATGAGGCTGGAGAGACGGCTCAACTGTCAAGGACATTGGCTGCTCTTCCAGAGGACCTGGGCTTGGTTTCCAGCACCCACATGGCAGCTCATAACTGTGTAATTTTAGTTCCAGGGGATATAATGTCCTCTTCTGGCCCCTAAGGACACCAGGCACACATGTGGTATGCAGACATACTGCAGCAAAGCATCCATACACATAGAATAAAACAAATAAATCTTTTTTGGTTTTGTTTGTTCGTTCATTCATTTGTTTGGAGATAGGGTTTCTCTGTATAGTCCTGGAACTCACTCTGTAGACCAGGCTATTCTCAAACTCAGAAATCCACTTGCCTTTGCTTCCTAGGTGCTGGGATTAAAGGTGTGTACCACAACCTCCCAGCAAAAACAAATAAATCTTCAGAAAGGAAGGAAGAAGGAAGGAAGGAAGGAAGGAAGGAAGGTAGCTTTTAATCCCAGAACTCAGGAGGCAGAGGCAGGTGGGTCTCTTTGAGTTTGAGACCAGCCTGTCTACATAGAGAGTTCCAGGACAGCCAAAGCTACCTAGTTTGACCTTATCTCAAAAATAAAGTTAAAGTTAAATAAAGAAACAGTAGGAAGGAAGGAAGGAAATCAAAACTCATTTGCTTTAGTGGTTTTTATTACTGGCTTGTGCTGTGTCGGAGAAGAGCAAGCTGAACATGGAGCCTTCCGATGATGAATGTAACTTGGCCCAGCCAGGATTAGCTCAGGAACTGGAATGAGAGAGGAAGGATTTCTTTCCCTCTGTTTTCTATAGCTTTAGATATTTTTTTGTCCTGCGAGGTCCCACTGCCCTTCTCAGTCCCAAATAAGCACACTGAGACACTGTATTAATTATAAAATTGTTGACTGAAGGCTAGGGTTTCTTATTGGCAATCTCTGTCTTAATTATTAACCCATTTCAATTAATCTATGCATTTTCATGTGGTCTTGGCTTACCAGAGAATATCTGAACCTTCTACTACTTTGTTGACTATCTGGCGACTGTTCTGGTGGGCTCTCTCTGTCTACCTTTTCCAGAATTATTCTAGTCCCGCCTATCTTCCTGCCTTATTGGCCAACAGTTTTTTTCATCAACCAATGAGAGAAACATTTGTATAGAAGGACATCCCCCATCAGAAGAAACCTCCTGATGTGCCCATTGCTAATTTCAACAACTGTCTATACCCAACCAATCTTATTTCTTTTATTAACCCACTTTCTACCAACATCTGTCACCCTATCCTCATTGACACATTGGTATAAAGCAAGTCAGCCCACCATTAGCTCAGTGATATTTCAGTATGTGTTTATAAGATAAGGACCCAGGACACAACAATGTTTCAGTGAATAAAGGTGCCTATCACCAAGACTGACAACCTGAGTCCAACCCCCAGGACTCACATGGTGATCATAGAGAACCAACATTCAAAAATTGTTCTCTAACCTCCACATGTGCTGTCATATATGTACACCCACACACACATGCATGCACAATAATAAATCAAAATGTAAATCTTCCTTAAAAGATGAAGACTATATGTGCATAGTCATAGTGTACTTATTAATTTCTCAATATTCAAAATTCAGTTTTTGTTCAAATATCCCTGACTGTCTCACTATCTAATTTTGTTGCTCTTATAAGAGGACCTGAACTCAGTTTCCAGCACCCTCATGATTTCTCACAACCATCTGTAACTCAGTTCCAAGGGATTTAATGCCCTTTTTCTGACCTTTAGACACACCAGACATACATGTAAATATTTATTATACATAAAAGGTAAAAATAAATCCTAAAAAATCATGATCCAAATGGGATTGATAAATTACTTTTATTATTTATGTACATAGGTGTTTTCCCTGAATGTATGTCTGTGTGTTGTATGTACGGTGCCTACAGAGGCCAGATGAGGAAGATGGATTCCAAGCAGCTAGAATTACAGATGGTTGGGAGCCACCATGCAGGCACTGGGAATCAAACACAGGACCTCTGGAAGAGTAGTCAGGTCTCTTAACCACTGAGAAGACTCATGTATTTGAGCCATAACAAAAATAAAGTCTGAAAGTTAGCAACATAAACATGAACAAGTATTTTTTTAAATAAATGTTTATTTTAAATATTAAACCTTGTTGATCTGGTTTTTTTTTTTTTTTAATGATTTGTTTAACTTTATGTTATGTGCATTGGTGTGAAGGTATCAGATCCCCTGGAACTGGAGTTTCAGACAGTTGTGAGCTGCCATGTGGGTGCTGGGAATTGAACCCAGGTCCTCTGGAAGAGCAGCCATCTTAACTGCTGAGCCATCCCTCTCGCCCACGTGAACAAGTTTTAAATGACCAAAGGAAATTCAAACTTTTGAGCCTGTGACTATGATAATTTTAATTTTTAAAAAGTTTTAGTAGCCAGTACTTGTAACGGTCACAGTAACTTAGATACTTATGAAAACTCTATTGTTTTAACTAGAGGTTTAACACTGCCTTTTTTTTTTTTTTTTTTTTTTATAAAAGACATCGGTCCTCAATTGTTGAGAGTAGTCATAGAAAAAAAGCAAGTCTTTTTTTTTTTGGTTTTTGGAGACAGGGTTTCTCTGTGGCTTTAGAAGAGCAAGTCCTTTTTAAAATCACTGGAGGATAGGAATTTTTTTAAAGCAGTAACAACAGAATGCCAGTTTTCAATTAGTTTTGTTTGTTTGTTTGTCTTGTTTTTGTCTTTTCATGAAACCTGTATGTGAGATTACCTATTTCAGTAGGAAGCCTGCTAGTTCTAGGAAAAGCACGCCTGACTTTTACACTTGAAACCCACTTAGCCTTGCAGGGAACTGCCTGCTCCTGAGTGTTCAAGCTTCTTTGAGAGACTCAGGTAATTTAGACTTCCCTTTAAAGCTCTCAGATTTCTATCATCTGTAAGCAACATGTCTTGTCTTTTGTATCCACAGTTATTGTAAAGCCAGAATGATTTCAAGGGGAAAGCAGATTTTCAAATTTTGACCAAATGAAGCACCAAAAGACTATCTATCCAGACATCTCGATGGTTTTCTCACATGACTGGCATGATTTTATTTACTTGATATTAAATAAGAAAACATTCGGGGTGGTGGTGGTGGTGGTGCACGCCTTAAATCCCAGCACTTGGGAGGCAGAGGCAGGCGGATCTCTATGAGTTCAAGACCAGTTTGGTCTACAGAGCCAGTTCCAGGACAGGCTCCAAAGCTACACAGAGAAACCCTGTTTTGAAAAACAACAACAAAAACCAACCAACCAAACAAACAAACAAACCAACAAACAAAAACAAAAAATAAAAGAAAAAGCATACTCTATTTGTATTTAAAAGAAAGCTAAACCAGACTAGGCAACTAGGCATAACAAGGAGGGTGTGAGAGAGCCATCAGGTGGCCCCAGAGGAAACAAAAGAGGACTTGTAGCTCTGGGCAGGACTTGCCATCAACACCCATCACAAAAGTCTGAGAAGGGTAAGTTTTATTGGAGTAAGCAGGAAATATAAATCAAGCAGCTCCCAAATCTGTGGAAATGACAAGAGACTTACTATCTGAGAGTCACCCTTGGCTCCTCTGCGGTATTCTTGATGGTATTGCTGGGGCTTAGGTTCCACAGCAGCAAAAGGCTTCCCTGAGGAGGAGGAACTTGAGGGGCTGACCTACCTTGGTGTGGCAAAGAGGGGCAGCCAACAGGCCCTCTAGTATCCTGCCTGTCCATGGTTTGGGCAGGGTTCTGACAACAAGTGAGGTGAGAGATAGTTCTTTGTCCAGTGACCAGTATTGCCAACTCTGAATATGTTTGGAGTGGAGTTCACTGGTGCCCCATCTCCTTACAGGTGACCTTGAGGATACTCCCAAAGGCTGCATTTCTATCACAGAAGGCCTATGGGCCTTTCCCTGCTCTGCCGGTCACTAAACACCTCAGATACCATATTCAGCAGATCTCTCCAAAGGGGTTTGAGGCCCATCATCTGGCCTCCTAAGTTCTTTTTTTAAAATATACCTCATTTTTAAAATATTATTTTATATTAAACAAACTTTATTTGTTTCCATTACTTGCTTAGGCTTAGCTTTGACAAGATACACAGAAGGCTAAACTTGTCCCTGTAGATGAATGTTTGTACTTGTCATGACTACAAACATAATTCTGAACACACTAAAGAGTTTGAACATTTGTGAGGTGATTTACCAGTAACTTGCAAGCCTTAATTATCATTTAACAGTTTATAAAATATTAGTAGCTTTTATAAGATCAGGATTTCATAATTTTTATCCCTGTTAGGTTTGAGATTTAAAACACATACTTTTGACTTGAAGATATATATTTTTTAATAGCAGAATAAGCTTTAGACTATAAGTACAGTCAATGGGGAGACTGGGAACCTCATTTTCCTAATGCTTTCATAGTGTACATTCATAAATTATCACAGTATCTTTTATTACTCAGTTTTTCCAAATAGATAAAGCTTAACAAGTTTAGCAAAATTAAAGCATTTAGATCTTCATGTTTAGCTTGACCTTAGGAATTCATAAATGTTAATTATCCAACATATGTTTTTAGCAATCTGATAGATACAGATAGATTCTTTTTGTTTGTTTGTTTGTTTTTGTTTGGTTTGGTTTTTTGAGACAGGGTTTCTTTGTGTAATAGTTCTCACTGTCCTGAAACTCACTCTGTAGACCTGTGCCTTCCAAGTGCTGGAATAAAAGGTACACCAGATTCTATATTTCATGAACAAGAGTTGAATCCAATTTATACACATTGTATACTGTAGCAAATCTATTTTAGTATTGTGTAGCAAAATAAGATTACCTATGCATAGATTTTTAAACTATCAACCCATTTGTTACAAGTTTTAAGATAACTTTTTCTGTTACAGATTTCAGATATTGTTTTTAAAAACCACACTCCCAATATTCTCAAGGACCCTGAGATTAAGAAAGTTTCATTTCCACGAAAGCTTCAAAGATAGTAAACAAAACCAAGGAGAAGGGGGTGATACTCAGAGAGCTAAACTTCTGAAATTATACTTTGTCATTGGTAATCTCTCAAGCACAGTGTCTTCTCCATACCCGAAAGACATTTGAAATTCTGGAAGACTGAACCCAGTTATCAGAGGGAGGGACAAGAATAGAGGAAAGACTTAGAGAGAAGAGATTTTTGAGGACAGAGAAAAGAAACCATAGCGATAAGAGATTTGGGGATCATTTGCTGTGTGGTGACAGAAGTTGTCACAATCTTTGAATTTTCTGGCCATTGAGACTGATTTATCTAGTCTGTATTGAGGCCAAGCCTTGTGTGGCAAGACAATGAGGCTTACTGGAGTATGAGTCCAAGGAGGGAAAGAGGTTAGAGAGGGTAGGTGAGGAGTTGATAATGTATAATTAAAGAGCCCATGGTTAGATCAGGCTCCAGCAAGCTGGCAAGAGAGACAGAGGAAGCTCCAGGAGCAAGTGAAAGACAGAGCAGGAGGAAAAGGAGACGTCCCCAAAAGGGTGAAAGTAAAGAATTTTCATGAGGCAGGAGTGACAGAGACTTAAAAAAGGGACTGTAAGTAGGAATCTTGCTGGAGGGAGGACTCCAGTAGTGTAGGACAGAGACTCCAATAGTGTAGGATGAGAAATGGTAAGCACTGTAAGACAGAGCCGCAATCTGAGGGCATCCCCAGGGGATCAAGGCTTGTCAGAGTGATGCCCAGGATCAGAGGAGGGGTGCTCCTCCACCACATGGCGGGCACCCAAAAGAGCATAAGGAGGCTGCCTAGCTTACCAGCACAGCTTTTGTAGCAGGCTCCACTGAGAATGAGAGAGCAGGCAGCTCTGAGAGAGCAGTAAGTGAGGCGAGACTAGAGGGTAGAATAGGTGTTGCAGAGAAATAGCTGGAGACAGACTCTAAAATTTGGAGTCAGATATGGCAGGTGACAGACGCCAGCAGAGGCAAATGATCCATACCACAGGAGGGCCAAGTTCCCAGTTTTGGTTAAAGAAGGGACCATGCCCCTAAACGGGGACCCAGGTGTCCCTTCCTTCCAGGTTTTGGTGCCAAATGCAAGTAGGTTCTGTGAGAAACCACTTATCAAAGCCGTTCCTTGGGTACAAAGCAGTTTCTTTTAAAACAAACAGAAAAATGCCTACCAGGCTGCCTTAGACAGCATCCAGTTGCAAAAGCTGGTTGGATTTTATATGGGTGGAGGGAGGCTGCTAGAAAACTGGTGTGGGGACTCTTTCAGACAGATGTGGTGCTGACAGTTGCAGGTAGGAGCATCCAGCCAGGCTTTAAGGGCTTCAGGGAAACATTGAAGAATTCTGATTCTTGGCAAAACCCAGCTCAGATAGGGATGAAGCCATCCAAAACCATCGCCATCAGCACTTTGTGACCTAGCAAAGCAGTAAGCAGTGTTCCTTCACTGCCTCTGTTAGAGCTACACCTCTAATCCCTGACTGTTCTAGAAACTGATGCAACTGTTACTGCTTTGTGTTCCTGTAAGTGAAGTTTCTAGCCCCACCACCCTTCACAACCCCAAAGAAACACACAGATGCTATGTTAACTATGGAACTGTTGGCCATTGGCCATGGCTTCTTATTGGCTAGCTCTGTCTTAAATATTAACTCATTTCTATCAATCTAAGTATTTCCTCATGGTCTTCTCTTACTGGAGAAAGGTCCAGGGACCTGTTACTCCTCTGGCGTCATACATGGTGACTGACTCAGCGTGTCCACAGAGAAGAAAAGAAAAGAGAGCGATTTTCCTATTTGTCCCTGCTTATATTCTGATTCTGCCCAACTATGTCACTTCCTGGGATCTCATGACAACCCCTCTCTGCCTACACTTCCCAGAAACCTCCTCATAGGTAGTCCCACCTACCTTGCTGCCCATTGGCCAAGTGTTTTATTCATCCACCAGTAAGATAAACATACACACAGAAGAACATTCCCCATCATGTGTGTGGATGTGGATATATAAAATGTACACACATATACATGTATATATAAAACAGCCCCTATTGTTTTGCCTTTAGCTCAGGTGTACAATACTACCTATATTCTTCCTTCTTTATTTGCCTAGCTCCCTGTCTTCCTTCCTCCCTGACTCTTTATGTATAGTCCTTAATTCTCTCCATGTCTTCATGCTCTTCGATGCCCTTTATTAAATCTGTATTTGAACTTATTCCTCCATGAGTGTCTTGTAGCCTATTATTTCCAGAGAGCTTTGTCCTTTTTCCTATTTCTTTCCTGAGTTTAGTCAATAATCTTTTTGTTTGTGCCTAGTCATTCTTCCTCCCTCCCTCCCTTCTTTCCTTCCTTCCTTTTTTCTCTCTCAATTATTCCTTGGGCTTGTTCTGTTTTCTATCTTTGATTTTCAAATCAAAAGTGAGCAGTCCTCTAGTCTAACTTTGTTCATTTCCATTTACACTGAGAAGTTTCTTATCCAAGGTACTTTACATGTGTTCAAATGCTTGAGAATATTTCGTTTTTTGTCTAGGGTGCTGACTTACAGTGTCTTCCTTCTTCATGGCTAGTTTTAGAGTGTATAAAAGATTTTCTTGAGTGATGTGTGTCAAGTTTTCTCCTGACTTTTCTTTTCAGTGGCTCTTTATGGATCTGTTGGCAGTTTTGTACATTTTGCCAGGCTGGCCTATCTCAGGAGTCCCAGTTTTTAGTCCTGGTTCTGACTCCACCAGGAGGTTATGTTTTTTGTGGTCAGGTGCCAGGAAAGTTTCTCAGGCCCTGATTCTGCATTTCCTTCTTGGAGAACTCTAAATGTTTTCACTCCTTTCAACACACAAGGTACTTCTGTTGTTTCTGCTCATTATCTCCCTCCCCCACCAGCCTCCTCTGCCCCAAGAGTCCATGCACTTTGAAGATTACCTTTACTAGGAAACTGAACAGCATACAGGACTTACATAGGGTTTCTTGGGGGATGAAGCTCACCAGGGTGGCACTTTCCAGGATGGGGATTGTCAGGCTCTCAAATTGTGAGCTTTGGACAAATCAGAGATTGCCAGGATTTCAATCCCTGAGCTTGGTGGGACTCTGTGACCAGACTCTGGGCTAAACTCAGATTGACTGGTTTTCCTCCTTAGGGATTGGTGCGATTTTTGTGGCCAGAGCTTGGTTGGGGGTGGGGTGTGTTTCCTTGGTCTGGTCTCAGGGCCAGGGTGTTCTTTCACTGGCCATTTTTATCCTTATGTCCCTATATTTTGTAATCTGCCTCCTCGTGATCTTTCTCCGGCCATTTGAAAGAATCTGACATGAACCCTAGTTTCACCCGGGGTCTGTTATTTCCTGCTTCTGCTTTCTTACATTTTTCTCGGGAGGTAAGTCAGTCTGGTGCCTATAAATATTTGTAGGAGGGTGGAAGCCAAACCCTGACACATTATGCTAGGTTTTGTGACTACTCTCTTTACCCACAGTTATTTGGAAGAATGCCTATCCTTCACTTTTCACTCCCTAAAGGCGGAGAGCTTGTTTTGTGTGCATACTCTCCTCACTGCTTTCCATCCCATGGGGAAGGGGTTTTGAAGGCAGGGAGCTAGGGTGCTTCTATTATTCCCATCTCCCTGGAAAGCTGACATAAAGAGCCAAATGCTCTGAGCACCCCCAGGGGGGTGTTAATAGCCCCCAAACAATGCTATCAGACTGTTGACTTCAGATTTTTAGATTACGTTAGATTGGGATTGGTGGAGTAACATGGGAATAAAAGAAAGCAGGCAGGTGTCGACAGAGGCGAAGTCTTCTTTAATCATAATAACGGAAGGGACCTGGTCCCTCTGCAGAATGGAGACTGTGCTCACATGATGGGGCATCATGGGGATGGAAGAGTCCCATCTGCAGGTCAGCTCCCCTGCAGTCAGCGAGTGGCAGATAACAGCAGGTTTAATTGTGTGGATCTCCTAACCAGAAGCTTCCATGGGTATTGTCAATCAAGGCCATCCGAGGCTTCTCAGGCTGCCTGAGGCTTTAGGTCATTAACTCTTCAGATTATATATAATACTTAAATTTCAAGTTGATTTTTTTTTAAAAGTATGTGTATGGATATTTTGTCTGCATGTATGTCTATATGCCACTTGTGTGCCTGTTGCCTGCAGAGGCCAGACAAAGGTATCAGATCTCCTGGAGGTGGAGTTACTGATGGTTGTGTGTGGCTGTGTGGGTGCTGGGAACCGAACCTAAGTCCTTTGGAAAAGCAGCAAGCACTCTTGTTTCTCTCTCTCTCTCTCTCTCTCTCTCTCTCTCTCTCTCTCTCTCTCTCTCTCTCTCTCTCACACACACACACACACACACACACTCAAAACAGGGTTTCTCTGTGTAACCCTGGTTGTCCTAGAATTCACTCTGTAGACCAGGCTGGCCTGGACCTCAGAGGCAGGACCTCCCAAGTGCTGGGATTAAAGGTGTTGTCACCTCTGCCCAGCAACAGCAAGCACTCTTGCCTACTGATCCTAGCACTCACGTTGGCAGCTCATAACTCCAGTTTCTGGGGGGATCTGACACCTCCGGCCTCTAGGAGCACTGACACTTGTGCACATACCCACATGCAGACATACATTAATTAAAAAACAAATCCTTTAAAAATAAGAAGCTACTTTCTATTTAAATAATAACTGTAAAGTCTAATAACGGTATTTGCAAAGTCCTACAATGTCATATGGAGGGCAGATGTCTTCGGTTTCCCAGTTGGGCCCTAACAGATGTCTTGTTATTACTGATACCTTTGGCTCTGCTGTAATTGGCACTCATGCCATCTATCCTCCACTTCAGATCTCTGTCATGTGGTTTTCCCTGGAACAATCTCTACCCTCACTCTTTCCCGCCTCAACCCTTCCCTTAGCCCACAGCTCCCAATTATATTGATACTGTATTTGATTCCCAAATGTGACAGCGCCGTTCAGCTTTTGGATTCAAATTGATGTCTGAATTTTTTGTGGGTTACTGCAGCTTGTTTTCATAAGCAATGTGGTTTCTGCTAATCTCATCTGCAGAGAGGGACATGTGGAAATTGTGAATAAGAGAGCCACATCCTTGAGCATATCATCACATATCGGGTGCAGCAGGAACAGAGACTCTCTATGGCCAATCCAGATGCAAGCTCATGTTTTCATTCAGTGCCCAGGGGCTCTGCATTGCTAATACCACATTTGTTATTCCAGAACGGGATCCTCAGAGCCTCATCCCCAGAGGTCCAGAGGTCTAAGTCTGATGTAGACTGACACCAGTGGTCATCAGGCAAGGGCCATGCTTGTCAATTACCATCTGAACTGAGGGATCCTTGCTCAGATCTCCCTTGCTCGTCATCCCTTTTGATCAGATGCACAAGTCTCAGTGCCAACCAGGGCTGGGCGTGAAAGAGATTTAAGGGAACCCGTGGTGAAATCTGATTGGTTAATTTATGGTCTAACTGATGGTCTAAAACAAGAGAGACTTCTTTGGCTTCTATTCTAACACTTTCAGAGGGGCCAGCTGCTTTTCTGGGTGGTTCTCGTGGTTTCTGTTGGGATCTCTCATATGTCTGTGGTCAGCTATGGGATGGCTAGCTTTCAGACACCACTAATCAGTCATAGAGACTCAGAGGAACATGCTAGCTCAGTGTAATCCCAGAACGAGGCAAGTTGAAGTTGAGCCTATAACTAGTTAGGTTGGTGGTGAATAAAGTTTAGTCACGTCTTCGAGTTCATCCCTCATAACCACTACCAAGACCTAATAAAGCAAGACAAAGTGTGTGTGTGTGTGTGTGTGTGTGTGTGTGTGAAAGAGAGAGAGAGAGAGAGAGAGAGAGAGAGAGAGAGAGAGAGAGAGAGAGAGAGAGAGAGAGAGAGAGATTGGGGAGCCTCTGTTCACTGGTTTAGCCCTCCATGATTGGCCTGTGTAGCTGGAACTATGGTGTATGTTCCTTATGTGGGCTACCTGGTAAAAATGGCTCAGCCTGTGTGGAGGAAGCCTGTGAGCAGCCAGTTCAGGCTGTCTACTTTTCCCAGCAGCAGTGAATATGTCAGTCTTGTCTCTGATCACAGGGTCCCAGTGCATTCCCCAAGCTCTAATGCTCTATGGGAATGAACTCTGGATATCTAAATTTCTCAGTGGCCTGAGAAATGGAGGAAGGAAAAAATACAAGACATCCAAAGGAGGGTGGGAAGGAAGAGCTGTCATTTCACTCCAGAGGGAGCAAGGAGGCCCTTGCTTGGTGCTTATGACAGTCCTTTACCAGAGAAAACACCAGGCGATGTCTCTTCGTAAATCTTTCCCGGGTGACAGCTGTTTGTTTGTATTGAAGTGGGAACACGATAACAGGGCTATAAGTAGCTCTGTGCTTAGCTGTGCAAGGTAGGGTGTCAGAGCAACTGAACTGGATCCCAGAAGGGAGAAGCTGAGGCTCCTGGCTGCCTAGGAAGGGGGGCTGGCTGATCTGGAGGACCAAGCTGGTGTGGGCAACTGGACTGATCAAGCTGCTGGAGAATACCCTGATCTTCCCATGGTGAGTAATGTGACCTGGGCTCCACTTTCTGCTGGTGCAAACCCAACTGCTGGGGGGCCTGATGGCCAGAGGCCATAGCAGGTGGGACACGAACCTCTCATCTGTACTGGCTTCGCTGTTCTTGCCCAAGAGAAGCACTTTGCAGGCATGAGGGTTGAGCCAGATGAGACCACCTGGAACAAGCCTGTGTGAGGTTGGCCCCTGGCCTGGCTCCTTCATGCTAAGAGATGCTGGGAGAGATCACTGCCACCTTCCAGGTCCCAGTTCTTCACAGATGGAAGGAAGTAGTGGAGAAAGAAGTTGCCCTTCATATTCTCCCAGCATTTCCATCTGTATCCAGAGAAACTCCAGGATTTATCGAATATTTGAAACATGTTTCTAGCACACCAAGGAAAAGGGGAATTTACTGTTGTATAGAAAATTGTAATTGATTCATTGACATATCCACAAAGCCCAGCAGGCTATACACAGTGCTCTCCCAGGGCAGGTGGGGCTGGAAAACCTCCTGTGCTCCCATGTAGCTCCATCTCTGGTTCTCCAGTTCCCCTCTTCCCCACATCTGTACAGCCCAGACTCACAGTTCTAGGGCTGCAGCTGCGTTCTCCACCTGACCTACTCATGTGAAGCCCCCTACAGTTGTTCTCTTCCACACTTCATGCCCTCATTTTTACCCTTGGATCCTGTATAAGTTCTGTTTCTCATCACTGAATACCTGGCAGAAGCAGCCGAGAGAATTTATTTTGGCTTGGCATCAGGGATATTGGCCCACCATAATGGTAAGGCATGGCAGTGGAAGCATGTGCATGGTTTGTTTACATCATGGTGGGCCAAAAAGCAGCAAGATGAGCCGGGCGGTGGTGGTGTATGCCTTTAGTCCCAGCACCCAGGAGGCTGAGATAGGTGGATCTATGTGAGTTTGAGGCCAGCTTTGTCTACTGAGTGAATTCCAGGACAGCCTCCAAAGGTACAGAGAAACCCTGTTTCGGAAAACCAAAAAATAAATAAATATGTAAATAAATAAATAAAACTTAAAAAGGCAGCAAGATAGACCTATAGTTATGTGAGCACCCAACATCCATGACTAGCCACACTGAGGAATTGGCGTGAGTCACTAGCCCTACAACTATTTCGATATAAATAACTTAGGGAAAATTTCTGAAAGCATTTGCCTTCTCCTCATCAGGCCTAAGCTATTCCTTCCTACAGTCAAACATTTTTCTCTGTCAGTGCACAAGTTAGTTAGCTCTGCTTTTGTACAGATGTGAGCTTCTTCTGGTGTCACAATATTACTGTTGGGAGAAAAAAAAAATCTTCATTTTATAGAGGATTTGCCTGGAGACTCCAGAGACTCGCTGTTAATAATCAGTCCGCAGTTCATTAAATGTCTGATTTCACTGGGCGGTGGTGATGCATTTACCTTTGACCCCCTGCTCTTGGGAGGCAGAGGCAGGCAGATCTCTCACTCAGAGTCCAGCCTGCAAGTACCAGGACAGCCAGGGCTACACAGAGAAACCCAGTCTCAAAAAATAACAACATAAAAAGCAAACAGAAAGTCTGATTTCTTTGAGAGTTTTACAGCCCAGTGAGGGAGGTATCATTGTGGTGCACATTTAGAAATGATAAAACTGAGTAATGAATGCGAAGCTGACTTACCAGAGTTTACATACCAGGTGAGTAGTAGAATTGATGGCCCTTCTTCTGCCTTCGAATTGAAGTTGTCCTGAAGCATGGATGGATGAGCCCTCATACACATGCATTTAGTTATCTGTCAGGGCAGAGGGTTGGTCAGTCTGTACCATATCTGGGTTAGAGGAAGTCAGCGTGAAAGGAAGAAGCTTATCCACCATTGTTCACCCAGTGCTAAGTCACAGAAGCTGATGACAAGTCCCAGTCAAATACTGCCATTGGAGAGAGGGGCAGGGCACACTGGATGTTCGAGCGCTGAGCTTGTTTCTTTACCCCATCCCTCATCGGTCATAAGAGACACAGTCTCAGCCCCTGGTGTAGCAGCTGAAAAGTCCATGTTATAGCTTAAATTTGAAATCCATCCCCCCCCCCCACATACACACACACACAGGTTCATGTATTTAAGCACTTGGTCCCTGACAGTGGCACTAATTTGGGGAGGTATGGAACCTTCAGGAGATTGGCCCTTATTAAAGGAAGCAGGTTGTCTAGGGGATGAGCCTTCCACCTACAGGTCCAGTCTCTGCTTCCTGATCTACCAAGGCATGAGCAAGCTACCTCAAGCTCTTGTTGTCATAGAATTTAGGGTGAAGCCAGCCTGTGATTGGCAGCCATGCATTGCCTGCTGTGAAAATTCAAGCCACAACAAAGAGATCCATCTTCCACATACATTGTTCCTGCTCTGTACTTTAGCACAATAAGAAATGTAACCAGCATGGTGAATGCATTTACTTGTTTTCTTTCACACTGGCAGTGGCAGCTCTGGGTACCTGATGTCACCAGGGCATGAGTCAGAGGTGCTATCTAACAGTCACAGTTATGGTTATTGTTGGCCATGTCCAAGGGAAACAGTGGCACCAACAATGGTTACAGCAGCCACCACTAAGATAACAAAAGTAAATGTCCAATCGGGCCTATTCTTGGTATGACCTTAGTAATGGACAGTGGCTCAGGTTTGTGCAGCCTGAGTGCCCTCAGTGTCGATGAATGTGGCCCATTTTGTTTCTTAAGATTTCATTGTCTAAATGCCAGCTAAATGCCCCCATCACTAGACTGAGTGGGACAGAACACAGGTGACTTATCCAGGAGCCAGGTGCAGTCATCGGGAGTGGATGCCCGGTTCCTGGAACTCACAGCCCTCCTCAGATAGAGTAGCCACATATCATGTCCAAGGTGAGCAACTGCATCTCTAGCCAACTTGAATGCCATGATCTGCTTGACAACCGGCTTCCTTATTCCATGCCAACAATGGACACTTGGCTTTCTGGAAACAACCCTGTGTGGGCCAGCCTATAGGGCCCAGAATGTGAGTGTTTGTATGTTTTGTTTTTCCTTGAGATACAGCATGGCAGTAAATTCTGTCTTGGGATGAATCCATAGAGGCATATACCCCTGTGAGCAACTACCTTGTGTGTGATTGAAACATGCCGAGAAAATACCTCCCCCACTCATGTCTGATGATGAAAGGGACCTAGTGGAGGATCAGAAAGCCCTGCCTGGAATTCTTGTCCTGCCTTCGGGTAGGACACCTGTCGTTTGGCCACATTCTGACCTTAGTGAGTCTCTGGTTCCTCACCTGCCGAAGAGTGACAACAGTGTTGACCACACAGGTGTGCTACAAAGATTACATGTGAGCCAACCATGGTACCAGCGCCATGTCGATCCCTCAGCAAATAATAGCTACTCAAGAGGCTCAAGAGGAGTCAACTTACCTAATGACAGTCATAATGATTAAAAAAAAAAAAAGCCTCTTGTTTTGAGGTGACTTTAGCACCAAGGGGAACTAAAGGAAGAGGAGGCCCACTTTGTGTCTAGCTAGGATGGTTGTTCTTAGACCTGAGTCTTCACATGGGCAACACATTCTTGTGTGTGCTGATTGTTTCAGCTGCTTGACACACCTGGAAATGAGGAATTAGCTACATCAGGTTGGCCTGTTGGCATGTCTGTGTGGGATTGTTTCATGTATGAAGTGGGAAGGCCCACCCTGAATGTGGGCCAGGAAGAACTGAGAAGGGAGTAGCAAGGATCCACGTGTTTATTCTCTCTCTGCTCTTGACCGATGTGTAGTTTTGACTTCCTTCATGCTTTGCCTTCCCTTCACTAAGGAGTGTAGCCTGGAATTGTAAACCAAATAAATTCTTCTGGTTAGCTGCTTTTAGTCGGGGCTGTTTATCATAGCAACAGAAATGAAACTAGAAGACTGTGACAAGGCTCTGGGTCCAGATTTGGGGTAGGTGCTCATTTCTCACAAGCAATTGCCTGCTGTAGCATGGCTCTGGGCAAGGTGCCTGGGGGGGGTGGTTTCTGCCTGTCTGCTTTGTCCTCCCCAGCTTCTTCTCCCTCCCTTTAATCTTCCAGCACCAGGATCAAGCTGGCCTACATAATTACCCAACTCCACTCTCCCCTGGAAACCTCCCCCTTTCTTTCTCATAGCTTCTCTGTCCAAGGTCAGGCCCTCTGTGTCCTCCCAGTTAAACATCTGTCACTTTACACCCAGCAGCCCCAGTAAGTAGTTAGCAGTGTATCCCTGGACCTCTCTAGACTACTGGAGCTAATGGGATCAGATGCCTAATCTGCCCCACTCTGAGCCCTGCAGGCGTCTTTGCCTTTCCTAAGGCTGTTTCTAATTCTTTGGCTTTGTTTTTTCCAAGGGTCTTCAAATTTCTTCTTCTGATAGATTCCAACTTCTGTTTGTATCCTCCCCTCAACCCCCAGAATTCATATATTGAGCTCATAGTGTCCAGTTCTGGAGATATGGCCATATTTTGAGACATAGCTCCAAAGGACGGGCTTATAGTAAATGGTCATACTGATGGGCCTTAATCTACAATTTGACGGCTGTCCTCATAAGCCACAACTGAGAGACCATGGGAGGCATTGAAAGAAGACAGATGTCTCCAAAGCAGAGAGAGAGAGAGAGAGAGAGAGAGAGAGAGAGAGAGAGAGAGAGAGAGAGAGATATGTCCCAAGGCACCAGTACTGTGAGAAGGTGACTCACTGTTGTGTACACCTCCATCCATGGCATTCCCTGCATCAACTTTTGTCACTCAGCCAAGGTTCCCTGTTCAGAGCTTACCAGCATGGTTCTGGGCCTTGAACCCACTCATACTCTTGGAGACATCTCCAACAATCACACCTTGTGAGTTTGAGTTGTGGAGCTGGTGGTCAGTGACAGGAAACCATGTCACCGAAATGCATGGAACTGAAAACTGGGTACTCCTCATGCCCCACCTCCAGAGCCATCCTACCTCAGGGTTGGCTAGTTTCCTGTTTCTCCCCTCCCTTCAGAAGCAGCTCCCCACTCCTTCCCCTTCTCACTGTCCAGGTTTCTCTGTGTTTTATGTCTGTTGAAGATTCCCTTCTTCATCCACTACTGCTCATCCAAGACCTTTGCTTCATGGATTTTTCTCTACCCTAGAAAGATTCCCCTGTGGTTTAAGAGTGCAGAGACAGGAATTCTTTTTTCCTCTTCCTTTGAATCTTGACCTCTGACAAACACTACAGAAATCATCTTCAAATCTTTCCCCCTCAATGCTCAAATTCTTCCTCCCCGCCCCCCAAACTATATGTTACACAGAACCCTAAGATGTGAAACACAACTTTACAAGAACTATAGGCAAGCATGACAGTGTACACCTTTGATCCCGATGCTTGGAAGGTGGAGGTAGAAGAATCAGGAGTTCAAGACCAGCCTGGGCTACACAGCTGCCCTGGATTACAGATCTCAAAAGCTCAGGAAAACAACTGTGATGAAATCCAGATGGTGTAAAGTTTAAGTATTTAATTTTAAACAAATGACTCAGTGGCATTCTGTGCAATACTGTTCCTGAATGTCACTGGTGGATGTTACCTCTAATTCTAGAATACTTTTATTTTATTGGTGTTTTGCCTGCATGTATGTCTGTGTGAGGATGTTGGATCCTGGAGTTACAGTTATGAGCTGCCATGTGAGTGCTGGGAATTGAACTAGGGTCCTTTGGAAGAGCACCCAGTGCTCTTAACCACTGAGCTATCTCTCCAGACCCTCTAGAACACTTTTATCACACCAAAATAAATCCCTGCACCCAGCCATTCAGCTGTTATGTTCTTCCTCTAGCTCCTGGGAACCACAGCATTGGTTGTCCCTATGGATTTGTCAATTCTGTCACTATAAATGGAGTCACCCAATGTGTGGCCTGTTATGTCTATCTTCCTTCACTTCCCAACACTACTGATGCTCATCAGAACTGTATCATGAACCAGTGCTTCCTTTTTATGGCTGAATAATATTCCATTGTGCAGCTAGAAAGCTGGTTATCTGATCCTCTGCCTGCCTACACATGCACAATTCTGCTCTGTTCAAATACAAAGTGGGGTATTGAGCTCTTCCACCTCTGGATTTCCCCCTGGAGGTGCCTTGAACACCTCCAGGCAGTGTGCAGCACCCTCCCAGTATCCCCGGATCCTTGGACAAAATGCTGATTTGTTTCCCCAAGTGGTTCTGTCTGATCACAGGGTCAGAGCCTTCTGCGGGTACTTTCTTTTACCGAGGAGAAAAAAAGTGAAGGAATCATGAGAGAAGACAGTGGGCAGGAGAATATTTGTCTGGGTACCAGGTCTGCAGGTCTCCTTCACAGCAGAGGGCAGGCAGCCTGCCTGTCAGCAAATCCAGTCATGCAGTGCTTTTTGTGACTTCACTGGTTGAAATTCAAGCCACGCCTGGGTAAGTTCATTCTCCACACACCAACAGTGCCAGACTGCCACGTCATCTGGTTTCTACAAGTTTCCTTTGTCTTCCCATAGCATCTGCAGTGGAATTTCCCCAGGTGCACACAAGAAACTCTGTGAGCATGTGACTTCTTTCTAGAAAGAGATATGTTCCCTGATCTCATGCACAAAAGCAAGCAATGCTAGGTGTGACCAATCAGAGGGCAGGGGCAGCTTTGGTTAGAATAAGCCTGCTCTGAAAGGCGCCTCTGCTGTCACCACAGGGAAAATGCTCAGCATAGAGGCCCTGGGACAGAGCAGCTGGGTGGTGCAGATTCCCAGGCAGGAAGGCTTGGATAAGCTCAGCCACAGCCCAGGTATGAAGCCAGCTGGTTTGTGACAGCACCTGGGTGGGGAACAGTTGTTTGTCCAACTGGAACAGGGCTCGGCTTAGACCTCACTGGTTTTTAAGTGAAGAAGGAGAAAGTTCAGCTGTTGAAAAGCAAACTTTCTGTGGGCTGAAGCCTCCAAAGTGCAGACTATCCCTGAAGGTAAGAGGAGCACCTGCCTTTCTGGCCTGGGGCAGCTGAAGGGTGCCTGTCCTGGAGTCCCCAGAAGAGGGTTCCCTTGTGACTCTATCGGGTTCTCTTTGCAGTCTCAGAGTCATGTTGTATCAGGAGGCATTCTGCCATTTGCTTTTGTCTGTTTAAAAAGCCATTTCGGCACTTGGAAGGTGGAGGCAGGAGGATCAGGCCACCCCTAGCAACACAGTGAGTTTGAGACCACTTTGAAAAAAATTAGCTTTTGTGGTTTTTAAATAACATTATTCAATTTATTTAGTGAATGAGTATCAAAAATTATTACACCTGAGCATGGTAGTACATACCTTTAATTCCAGAGACAAGCAGATCTTTGCAAGTTCAAGGCCAACCTGGTCTACATAGTAAGTTCCAGAACAGTTAGGGATATGTAGAGAGACCCTGTCTCAAAAAAGCTAAAAAGGAAAAAAAATTAATATTACAGTGGACCATGTAAGATTTAATGTCATATATTTTAGCCTGGTGAATACAAGGAATTTAATAACTGATTAAGGAATAATGGTTCTAGCAACATTATTTACTTATGAGTCTTCAAAGTGAACAAAATAAACAATGCAGATCAATTTTAAATAAATGACTTTTTTTCATTCTACAACTTAGTATGGTACATATGTGGAGTGAATGTTCAAAGCAAATTGTCTGCTAGTTTTCCACACTGCCCTTTGGTGGGGAAACGTTCTACCATGCAGGGCATGGCTGTTTCTAAGCCCCAGTCTCTTTTCTGGCTTCTGTGTCTTTGCCAATGCCACTCTTTTAATTATTGGAACATAATAAAATCTGAAATCAGAAAAAAAAAGCAAATTGTCTGAAATTATTGATCATCCACATTCTCTTAATTTAAAAGTTAGGAACAAAAGTCTTGAACACAACAGTGACATGCTTGCCATTACATCTGTTTTGAGGTATTTGAAGTATTTTATTTTATCAATACTGGGGACTGAACCAAGGTCTTGTGCATTCCAGGCAAGGGCTCTCACATTGATCCACACTCCCAGGCCCCAGACACATTTTAATTGGGCCTGCTCACAATATTTATATTTTATGAATTGTTCAGTACACATAGTGTGTACTGGTTACTTCATCAATGTTGGCTGAATGACTAAGCAAACCAACTGGTTCATTTTAATTTTGTTTTAAAAATTAGTTTGTTTTAATTTTTGCATGTGTGCACGCACATACCCATGCAGGAGTGATATTCCTGCTATAGCTCTCTTACAGAGGCCACAGGACAATTTTCAGGATCCCATACCACTCACTGATCAAGGCTAATAAGGTTTCTCTTGTAGACCAAGCTAGCTGGTCTACAAGCTTCCTGCCAGCCTTCTGCCTCTGCCTCCCATCTTGCTGTAGGAATGCTGGGATTACAAATGCATGCAACCCCATCTGGCTTTCTACTTGGATTCTGGAGCTTGAATTCTGGTCCTCCCCACTGCTTGAGACTGGTGCTCTCTGAGGCAAACCAGCTTTAAAAATTGTCTGCCCCCCCCCCACAAGTTTCTATGGTTTAATTTCTCCGTGAAGAAAAAGAAAGTGAAGGTGCCAGCTTGGTCCCTGATTTTTAGCAAGTGATGTCAGGCAAGGGACAGGGCCTCTCTGATAACTGTGTAGGGCATATTTTAGTTATGAGGATTAATATTGTCACCAAATGCCCCTCAGCACGATTCTATTTGTCTTGGCAGCTTCATATGAGTATATATTCCTAGCCCTCCTACCCCACACCCTCAGTTTCCTCAGCAAGTAGCCCGCTCTGCTTTCATAAAAACATACACAGAAGTGAAGCTGAGTTGACAAGACAAGTGTTCAGAGGAAAGAACAACAAAAACCATGTTGTTGGAGAGTAGATTTCACGCCTCCTAATGTTTGACAGCACACTGTACTCTCACCATCAGCGAGAAAGCAGCCGCGCTGAGTTTCCAAACTGAGTACAATTGGAAACAGAAAATCCTCCTGGGAGCGGTGTTCCCCAGGCTTCTTGGCTTTGTGGGGAGACTTTTGCCACTCGTTTGTGTATGCACATATGTGTGCACGCTGGCATTAACTCACTCAGGAACAAACTTGCCGTTCAGAAGCTGCTGCCAACCCTGGGCGGGGAGTGAAAACAGCAGCCCGTATTGGGAAAGAAGTCTGGGTGGCTTGTTGCAAAAGAAAACCCAAAGTGATTTTCCATGATGTGGCTGAAGAGATAAACATTTACCATCGTCTGGCTCTGAGTGCGGGGGAGATGAGCAGAGGAGAAAACCTCAGCTCTCCTTCCATTTTCCAGATATTTATGCCCTTTTGTTTTTTCCAGTCACTCTGACAACATTCTGAGGGACGCTGGGCACCCTTGAGTCACCATGGGCAATGAGAACAGCACCTCGGACCACCAGGTGGGTTCAGGAGGCTTCTTGACCTCCTCCTGCTGCACGGCTCTCTTGACTATATTGCCCCCCCCCCAACATCTCTGTCCAGCGAGAGACAAGGGAAGACACAGCTTCCTCCTGGATCCATGTGGTGTATTTGTACCTGTGGGGTACAAATCATCATTACATTTTCAGAATTCCTTTAGCACTACAGCTAGTCCCATTTCACAAGTCATGAACACTAGTTTTTATCCCGTGCTTTTAAAGTCGATGTCATGAGCACATTTTCTGCAGACTGTATCTACTCAGCAACTTCCATGGACTCAGCAGAGATTAAAATGATTTGCAAATGTATGAATGCAGAGCTGATTTAATACAAATAGCTGTTTTCCTGTCAGAAAAGATTTCACAGTTGAAGAATGGACCTTTAACTGTTCTATTGTGTAAGTCTGGGATAATAACACATATCTGAAGTTTGCCATTATCCGTTTTAAGTTTAAGGATATCAGCTTAATGCCCTGGTGAACAAAGTCAGAGACACTTTCCCATTAATTCACACAGGTGAACATTTTGGATTAATGGTATGGGCCTCTTTGATTGAAGAAATTGGATTTAAAAAGTAGCCTGGGGCTGGGGAATATTTTCGTTGATGAAGTGTGTGCCACCCAAGTATGTGGACCTGAATTCAATCCTACAGAACCTACATATAAAGCAGGTTCAGTGGCATGCATGTTTAATCCCAGCACTGGGGAGGTGGAGACAGGAGGATCCCCTGGAGCTCACTGACAAGCCAGCCTGGTAGAATGGGAAAGTTTCCGTTTCAGTGAGAAACCCTGTCTCAAAGAACGAAGTGAATGGTACCTAAGGAATGACACTCAGGATTAAGCACCCTGCACACACATGAGCATACACATACACACACACACACACTAAAAATAAACACAAGGCAGCCAATTGCCAATTGTTTTCTCAATTCCTTCTTGCAAATGGTCTTCTCTCAGGCAGGGAAGTATCAGTGTGAAAAGAAAACACGTGGCAAACTCTAGGATTTAGCGAATAGGCAAGAAGCAATGGCTGTGGGCGTGAGACAATAGGGAGTGGTAAGAACTGTGGTAAACAGGTGGGTCTGGCCTCCTGGAGGCAGCCACCACCAACTCAGATGATGGTGGTCGTGGGTGAAAGTGGGCCCAGTGCAGCAGGGTTTTATTTATTCAAAAGAAGTCAGAAGCCCATAGTTTTCTACAAAGTCTTTAATGTTTTCTGTGTGCATTTTATTTATTCAGTGTGTGTCTAGACCGTGTCTGTGTAGAGGCATGCACACATCACAGCACATTTGTAGAAAAGACAACTTAAATGAATCATTTCTCTCCTTCTATCATGTGGGTCCTGGAGACCAACAGTCTTCAAACACATCAACACGTACTCTTGCTCACTGAGTCATCTAGCTGGCTCTTTAATTAGCTTTTTAATTTAAGATAGTGGTGAACTTATATATAGTTTAACAAATACAAAGAGAGAGCTTCAAGGGTGACATCTTACAAAATTAGTCTACAGTTTCACAGTCTATACATTGAGATGGCCAAGGTCAAGAAACTTTTCATAGCCAGGTTCTTCGTTCTGCCCTTTATAGCCACACCCACTTCTCTCCTGTCTATCACCTGTAACTCTGACAACTGACAATTTACAATTTTATCATTTCAAGAATATTATAGAAGTAGGGTCTGTGGTGGTTTCAATGTAATTGGCCCCCATAAACTCATAGGGAGTGGCATTATTAGAAGGTGTGGCTTGGTTGGAGAAGGTATGACTTTGTTAGAGGATCACTGTGCTTTGAGGTTTCCTATGCTCAAGATACCACCCAGTGTTGGAGACCATTTCCTGTGCCTTCAAATCAACATGTAGCAGCTCCTTCTCCATTACCATGCCTGCCTGCATGCCACCATGCTCCCCACCATGATGAAAATGGACTGAATCTTTGAAACTGTAAGCTGCCACTTCAAATGTTTTCCTTTATAAGAATTGCTCTGGTCATGGTCTCTCCACAGCAATAGAAACCCTAGCTAAGACAGAATCAGACAGTGTGCAATCTTTTAGAACTGATTCCCACCCCCCCCCACCCAAGTGGGCAGAATGCTCTTGCAATACACCCAAGCTGTTATGTAGTAGATTCTGTTCTCTGTCATTATGGAGTTGTCCATGTTATGGAGGTGCAATACAGTTTTGTCTCTAGTTGGCTATTCCAAATGAAGTTGCCATGTGCATTTATGTATAGGCACACATGCACACATTCGTGTGTGTGTGTGTGTGTGTGTGTGTGTGTGTGTGTGTTCATTTTCATTTCTCTGAGATAATCACCCAAGTGTTCAATTTCTGACTCCTATAATGATTGCATGCATAGTTTAATTGTCAAACTGTTTCCAGTCACTATGTTCCCCAGTTACTATGGTTCCCCAATCACTGTTTCCCAGTTACTATGGTCCCCAGTCACTGTGTTTTCCAGTTACTATGGTCCCCAGTCACTATGTTTCCCAGTCATCATGTTTTCTAGTCACTATGTTTCCCAGTCACTATGCCGTCTTACCTTCTCACAATACACTATCAAATATCAGCTTCCCTGAATCTGACAAGCATCAGCAGAACTCCCTTAGACTGCCTTGCTCTGTCCTGTGCAAGTGGGAATCAGTCACTGAAGAAGCCATGAATGCTGCACAGGCGTTAGCCACTTAGCCTAGATTCCAGACCACTCACACTATAGTGCTGGTCTTGAAGCTACCCTTTCACAGCAGCCCAAATCTACATTGCAGTGCCACCATGCACCACTCTCCAATCATCTCATAGACACTGTCATCTTTCACCATCATACGGAGGCTACAAATGGTACAATAAGATGCCTGAGGCCTGGAATAAAGGCTAAGAACATTTGCTGCTTTTACAGATGACAAGAGTTTAGTTCCCAGAGCCATGTCAGGTGGCTTACAAACACCTTATAATTCCATATCCATGGTATCCCAGTGCCCTCAGAATTCTGGCCTCTTTGGACATCTGTACCCACATTTACAAACACACACACACACACACACACACGCGTGCACACGCATGCACATTCATACACACATAAGTAAATTTTTTAAAAAAATATGTTTGAAGGAGAAAAAGAAACCAGTCATAACATTTATTATAGTATATTGTCTTAATTATATGCTCATTAGTTACTGTTGCTTTTTTTCTAGTTGACTACTTTGTAAGCAAACATCATCAGAGGTCTGTATGTTCTCCAAAGAGCAGAATCAGTGCAAGTTCAGTGCTACCCACTGTTTCTGCCCACCTTGTGGCCTCCACGGTCTAGGAGTGTATGAGGATAAGGGACAACTAACCTCTTTGGAAAAAATATGTTTTGCTCACTTTATAAATGTTATTATTTTGTTGTTGGATTTTGGGAGTTCTTTACACAGTCTAAAAGTCAAATTGTGATTTGTAGATGCCTTCTTGTCTGTAGCTTATCTTTCCATCCTCTTAATAAGGTTTTGTATGAAACAAAACATTTTACTTTTAGTGAGCTATAGGGTGTTTGATTTTTCTTATGGATGGTTCTACTGTTAAGTCTTCCTAGCTCTACATCCTGGAGATTTTCTTTTTTTTTTTCTGCAGTCTTTAAATTTTAACATTTTATGTTTAAGTCCATGATCCATGAATTAACTTTTATATTTATGGTTGTGAGCCTAGCCTTTAACGGCTGAGCTATCCCTCCAGCCCTGGATCTAGCTCTTGTAAATCAGTCTGGTCTCTCAGAGATCTGCCTACCTCTGCCTCCTGAGTGCTGGGATTAAAGGTGTGTGCCACCACCACGAGGCTCATACCAGCCTTTTTATTTTCTTCTCTTAGGTTAGTTTTAGCTTCATAGTCATCCTCATTATCAGCTTCCTCCACCAGAGTGGTACATTTGCTAGAACTGGCAAGTTCATATTGACACATCTTATCACTCACTGTCCATACATCATGTGAAGATTCATTCTTAGTGGTATGCTGTCTGTGGACTTTGACATATGTAAGCACATGCAGTTTGCATAATATTATCATTATCATATTCCTAAAATTTTCTATGCTTGACCTCTCCCCATCCTTCAGGTCTTGGCAACCACAAATTTGAAAAAAAATTATTTTCTTATTTTATCATCATCAATGTGTATATGTGATGGTACACATGCCACAGGACATCGTATTGGGGTCAATTCACACCTTCTACCATTATATGGATTCTGGGGATAGAATCCAGGTTACCAGGCATGCATGACAGGTGTCTTCATTCCAGGAGCCATTTTGCTGGTCCAACCACAGATAGTTGTATTATTTCAACGGTATGATTTAGTTAGAATCATATAGTATGCAGTCTTTTCTGATCAACTTCTTTGATTTAGCAAAATCTAAAAAATTACTGTTTCTTTTTGTGCCTTGATGGCTCATTTTCTTTTTTCTTTTGCTTGTACTGAATAGCATCCCATTTTCTAGATACAGTTTACTCATCTATCCAGCACCATCCTGGATGCTCCCACGTGTTGCACAAAGTTGGAGTGTTCATGTTTATGTTTTATGCAGACATAAGCTGTAACTCTGTTGGGTAGATAGGAAGGAGTGTGATTGCTCTATCAATCACGTGATAAGGGAAAGTTTAGTTTTATAAGAACCTGCCCAGCTACCTACTGAGATGGTTCTTCCATTTCACAGTCCTCCTGCTAACAAATGGGGCTTCCTCTTGGATCCCATCCTCCCCGGTGCTGGGCATTGGCATTGGTCTAGATCTGTCATCTCACAGGTTCCTAGTGGTGTCTCACTATTGCTTTAGCTGGAACTTCCCTGATGATACATGATGACAAGCATCCTGTCTTGTGCTGTTCACCTTCATGTGTCTCCCTTGGTGAGCTTTCAAAGCCTTGGGCTCATTTTTAATAAGCTTGTTGGCTTTTTGTTTTGTTTTTTTGAGACAAGGTCTCACTATGTAGCTTTGGCTGATCTGGGACTTGCTATGTGGATCAGGGTGGTGTCAAGCTGGGATTTAAGAGATGGCCCACCCTGATCTGAATCTTACTATCGATTAAGGGCTCATTTCAAACAAATTTTGAATGGCAGTCCTCTGTCAGATATTTCTTTTGTGAATACTTTCTCCTAATCTCTAGTTTAGGTTCTCGTCCTCCTGAAGATGAGGGTTGGCTTGTTTGTGATTTTGACATTGTTTTGTTCATAAATGTCCATGTTCCATCTATATTTGTTTTTTTTTTCATTTTATTTATTTATTTTTGGTTTTTCGAGACAGAGTTTGTCTATATTGCTTTGGAGCCTGTCCTGGAACTAGCTCTGTAGGCCAGGCTGGCCTCGAACTCACAGAGATCTGCTTGCCTCTCCACCTCTATAGTGCTGGGATTAAAGGCATGCCTTCCTCTGCCTCCCAAATGCTTGGATTAAAGACATACATCACCACTGCCTGGTTAAGTTTGTTTTTTAAATAAACACCATTTATCAAGTTCAGACATTTAGTTTACTTACGATGTTTTAAAATCATTCAATTGGGTTTTGCTAGTAATTTTCCTTGCATCAGTCAGCATAATCATAGTATTTCCTTCCTTGCATACCTGCAATCAATCTCTACATACCTGCAATCAATCTCATGTGACCAACGGGTCTAAATATTTTGATACCATATTACAGTGGTTTTGTTGCTAATGTATTTCTGTGTCCAAGTTCATAAGGAAGATTATTTGGACCTGATTTTGGTATTTGAATATTATTAACCTCTCAAAATGGGTGGGGAAATGGTTACTTCTGTGTTTCTCAAAGATTATAGGAACAAGTCTTACATTTAAAAACATGTTCTCAACTGGGCATGATGGCATATAACTTTAACAGGAAGCAGAGGCAAGTGTATATCCTCAGAGTTCAAGGCCAGCCTGGTCTATGAAGCAGAAGACCCTGTCTCAAAAACCAACCAAACAAACACACAAACAAAACAGGGCTGGAGAGATGGTTTAGAGGCTAAGAGTATTAACTGCTCTTCTAGAGGTCCTGAGTTCAAATCCCAGCAACCATATGGTGGCTCACAACCATCTATAATGAGATCTGGTGCCCTCTTCTGCCCTGCAGGCATACATGGAGATAGAATGTTGTATACATAATATATAAACCTTTTTTAAAAATCCTCAAAACAATAAAAATATGTTAGCAGATAATTTCAATCATTTAAAAATACTCTGTGAGTCAGTAAAGGTACCTGCTGGCTGGGATTGGCTCAGGTCAGTCTTCTTGAACTTGCCCCTTACAGGAACATTCCATCATGAACTTGAGTGGAGGAGGGTATGGCCAACAGCTGAGAGCCCTTGAAGAGCACTAGACATACTTTGGCACCAATTCCTCCTCATATACCAGCTAGCTTCCCTTCTCTGGGGTTTTACAGCTTTGTATAAACTCCCATAGGTCTGTATAAAACCCATAGGACCTGCTGTTGGCTATGAACAGGCTGGAGCAGTAGTTCTTACCCAGGGGTCATGTTGTCTTCCATGGGAAAGGGTCATGTGGCAATATCTAGCAATAGTTTTATCACCACAGTGATAAAAAGTGCTATCAGTCTGTAGTTGGAAGAAGTCAGAATTCTGCAAAATATTCTACAGTCTTTAAAAGAATTATCTAACACAAACCATCAACCATGAGGGATGTCCCTAGACTAGTGGAATACTTGCTTAAGCTACTTTGACACAACCCTAGGGATGATGAACAAACATGCTGTGACAAAACACCATGGCCAAGGCAACTTGCAGAAGAAAGGATTTATTTGAGATGTATGGTTTCAGAGGGTTAGAGACCATGACCTTCATGGTTGGGATCATGGCATCAGGAAGGCAAGCACAGCACTGGAACAGTAGCTGAGAGCTTGGATCTTGAGACACAACCACAAGGTGTGCATGTGCAACACACAAACACACACACACACACACACACAATGGTATGTTGAAACTTTAAAAGCCCACACCCAATGACACACCTCCTCTAACAAGTTATACCTCCTAATCATTCTCAAAGAGTTCCACAAATCACAGACCATGTATTCAAACATGCACCTATGGAAGCCTTTCTCATTCAAACTACAATACCTGCCTTTTTCAAGATGAACTTCAACCTGAATATCAGCAGTTTAGGATGGCTTGCATTTTGTCCCCATTATTCCCACAAACCACGCTGTCTGGAATGAGATACTTCTTATGTACAGAGCATGAATTCCATAGAGATGGAACTCCTGGGTCATAGGGCAGGGACTTTCACAAGGCTCTTAATAGATATATTGCAAAATGCTTTCCAAAAAAGTGACGCTATCTTGCTCTTTGACCATCTCACTCTATTATCACCAGCAATGCTTCAAGGCTTTGCACTAGTTAAAAGTAAAGATGTTCTAGAGGTGAAATACCTTCTTCCCATTCTTTCCCTCGGTTCCCACCTCCTACCAGCTCCAACCCCATCCTCTATCCTCTAGCTCTGCCTTCCTAGAGTAGACAGGGGATGCTTTCTGGCTCTGGGAGTTTCCGTGTCTCCAGTCAAACTAGGCACAAGCCAGAGGGCCTTTGTAGACTTGTGTAAGGATTCCAGGAGCAGAATGATGTTTACCTTCCACAGAGAAGCAGAGGGATAAAGTGTGGGAATGTTTGGCTGCAGGCAGAGACTCCTCATGGAGATGAGGCCCTGGACTCATCTTTCTACATCTTCTACGCAGCTCTCCTGATATGACCACAGCCTCCTGAGTTCCTCAAACCCAATTCAGTATCTCTCATCATTCTGCTTCTCATCCTGCATTTATTTATTTATTTATTTTATTTATTTATTTATTCATTCCTACCTTCCTTTCTTTCTTTTTTTGTTTTTGAGACATGGTTTCTCTGTAGCTTTGGAGTCTGTTCTGGAACTTGCTCTGTAGACCACACTGGCTTTGAACTCAGAGATCCACCTGCCTCTGCCTCCTGAGTGCTGGGATTAAAGGTATGTGCTATCACCATCTGATTTGTCTTGCATTTCTCTTCCTGGGTAGCATGAGCTCTCCTGCCATCCAAAACCCAAAATCTGAAGGTCACCTGGACCTTCACTGTCTCCTTACACACCAATACATCATCCTATGATTGGTTAGTTAATTAGTTACCTGGCCATTTGACTTTGTGAATTTCTGTTTAGGCTTTTAAAGGATTCTAAGAGACCAGGTAGCCCATTTCTGCTAATGGTCAGAAGCAGAGAAGGGGTGCTGGCTTACAGAACTGAGATACCCTGTAAGGAGTATGGTTTTTCCGCCTGCCGCCGCTGGTCTTGTCCCGCCGCCATGCCACCAGCCCCAAATACTACACAGAGACTCTGTATTCGATACAATACTGTTGGCCTGGTTACTTGTTTCTTATCGGCTAGCTCTGCCTTAATTATTAACCCATTTCTGCTGATCTATGTATTTCTCTTACCGGGGAGCCGGCGGCATACAGCTTTCTCCAGACTCTCCATCTTGACCCTCTTTCCTGCTTCCTATTTCCTCCTTGTCTCCTAGTCCCTCCTATCTTCCTTTCCTATTGGCCAACAGTGCTTTATTATTAACCAGTATGAGAAACATATACAGAATGACATCTCCCATCAATACCCTTGACTTCAGTTGCAGTGTTAGCTGAGTTCAGGGCTCCAGTAGACAATACAGGAGCTCTCCCCTTTGGATCTTGCTCTATTTCTCAGTTCTGAGTGTTCAGGAGGTACCATCAGTCTAGGGAGGGAGGGTGCTGACAGAAGGTAAGTGTCCATGTCTTTACTAGCTAGTGGTCCAGCCTGACCTGCCCTCTGGGAAGAATCAGACCCAGTCTGAGCGTATTCTGTTCCCACTCTGGGATCACACACTGTGTCCACATATAAAAAAAGTCCACACAAAGTCCTATATCCACTCTGTAGGGCACAATGACAGCCTGTCAGCATTGCTTGGAGCAATTTCTTCAGGAACAAAGGAAGATAGATGCATCCTATCCTCTTGATCAACCACTTTCCCCCTTGACATTCCATGACCCTTTTATTTCATACCTGCAGCATCGGTAACACTTGTAACTGGTTTCTATGCCTCCCACACTGTCCTGTCCTGTCCAGTCCTGTCCTGTCCACACTTCCATTCCTTAGATTCTTCATCTATGAGGAATCGCTTAGCAGCGGCTCCCTTTACATTCTGCTTAAAATGAGTTCTTAGAAGAAAAGATGTGAGCTTTTGTGATCTTCCTGTTCCTAGATTACAAATCAGCTTTGTCACCAGGGCAAAGGTGATGGGAAAGTCTGCTGCATCCTGGTCCCAGTTGTCTCCCACATCTTCGTGTTGTAGATTTCCTCCCACTGGTGTCTGATTTGAGACAAGCTAGGATCATTCTGAAAGAAGGAACCTCAATTGAGAAAATGCCCCCACCAGACTTGCCTGTGAGCAAGCTGAAAATTTTTCGCACCCCATAAGCCTCTCTGCCTATGCAGTGATTCAAATCAGACCAAAGTCCAAGTTTAATGGATTCAGTGCTCCCAGATGGCCTTCCATCCCCCCCCAGAGAGGAGACAGGAAAGAGAGACTGGAAAATCACATGTCTATTTTCTGAGAGGCAGTTTAAGTACCTTGAGCATCTCTGGAGAAGGGGTCATCATCTGGTGGGCTTTCAGAGATGCAGCAGGGTTTGGAGGGAGACAGGGGAGGGGGCTTGGGTGGAACTTCCTCCATAATCTTCCAGACTCTTTGAGTATACAGATGCCAAAGGCTGGGGTGAAGCTTCCACCATAACGCACGCCTGTGGGGCAATTTTTATTTATTTATTTATTATTGATGAGGGAGGGCCGAGGCCACAGTAGGTAGTGCCACCCTGGGCTGGTGGTCTTGGGTACTGTTAGAAAGTGGGCTGAGAAAGCCATGAGGAGAAAGCCAGTAGTCAATATGCCTTCATGGCCTCTACATCACTTCCTGTCTTAAGTACTGTCCCGATTTATCTAGATGATAGACTACAAGCTGTAAAATAAAATAAACCCTTTCCCCCCACAAGTTGCAAAAACAATGTTATGTCATGGCAACAATAACCTTACCAGAGACAGTAGCCACAAGCTGGGAAGGAATGAAACTAAAGGTCCTGGAAGATGCGTCTTCTTCATGCCATGACCTAACAGGAAGACCCTTTGCTTTCAACAGGAGGACACTGGCTCACACAACACCATCCTGTGGCCTCCAAACCCTGTCCCCCCACAGGTACAGATGTGTGTACTTTACGCTGCTGGTCTTTCAGTTGTCTAACATCTAGGTGGCTGCTGACAATGGGCATAGCATGGGCACACGAATATTTAGCTTTTCCCTCCCTCTCTAATGCCTAGTCCTTCCATCCCTATTAAGTTGCAAAGCACACTAGAAATCAGCAATACGGCTTTAGAATTTTAGAAATAACCTGTTGAATGTGGCTGTCTGAGAACTGGCTTGCCAATGGGCTGTGGGATGCTGAATAAGGTTTGTATTGTCAACAGAAGAGAAGGCAGATGCTGGGAGCCAGCACTAATCCTCCCAAAGGCTTTGACTTTGATATCTTTTGTCCTAAAGAGAGGCTGGGAAATGGCGTGGTGGCCCTACCTTCCAAGCCAGTGGGCAAAATGATTTGTCATTAGAAAGATTCAATTCAGAGTCAGCTGTGGGTGTTATTGCATAGTAATGCAGCTGGCTGAGCCCATAGCCTCAGCTCTGGGTGTTCATTATCAAGGGAAGGGGAGCTTTCTGGAGAAGCTGTGCGGGTGAGTGCCTCTGGGTGTGGCCATGGGAGGCCTGTTCTACAATCCTGACCCAGCCCGTACAGGTGTGTCTGTCATCAGGTGATGTGATTTGCTTTAAAAAGCCACTCCACCCTGAAGGTGGCTGCCAGGTGGGTGTGCTCCAGGCTTGTGTCTCCCATAACCTGACAGTTCTGACATTGTGTGGCATCACAGCTGCCCCTACATGGTGAAGGCTGTTTGCACGTGCACTGTCCTCTGGCTTCTTCACAGTCCCATGAGTGAGCAGCCTGAGTGGATTGCTCACAATTTCCAGCAAAGGGGCCTTGGCTGTCAATCAGCTTGGCTATTTGAATGAGTGAAGGGGTAGGTATTACAACCTGGGTTTTGTAATCCTGGCAAACCTGGCCCTGCCTCTTTCCCACCTGCACATGGCAGGTGTATGTATGTACCCTGGCTCTTTAAAAGAAAAAGTCCACCTACTTCTGCTCTCCCCCTTTTCCTCTGAAGGGCAGACAGAATGTTTCCTGTCTCCCATACCCCCTTTTCTTCTGTCCTGTCTCTGTGTCTCTCTGTCTCTTTATTTCTTTTCTCTTTCCTTCCCTTATTTTCTTACCTCTCCCTCAGTAAAACTTTCAAGGAGTCGTGTCAACAGGTCTCCACGGACCTACCACTCGCAGTCCCAACCCATTACCGCTGGATTCCCAGCCCATTACGCTTTATTCCTAACATTGGCCTCCAGTAAGTTGCAAAAAAAAAAAAAAAAAAAAAAATACCGGGGCCAGGTGTTTTCAAGCTGAGTTCATCTATCCTTCAGGACTGGCCCAAGGTCAAGGAGGAAGTTGACGAGGAGAATCCAGGTCACCAACCAGCATAGCTTG
The DNA here is from genome assembly GCF_943737965.1 of Phodopus roborovskii. Classification (NCBI taxonomy): domain Eukaryota; kingdom Metazoa; phylum Chordata; class Mammalia; order Rodentia; family Cricetidae; genus Phodopus; species Phodopus roborovskii. The sequence continues at coordinate 38,913,653 of NW_026126480.1, forward strand.
CCTAATATGATCTGTATCTAAGGCTTGGAGTTAAAGTTGGAAGAAAGCTATCACTTCACATTTTCCTCGCAATCATTTTTCAATCTTACATATTTGATCAGAAGGTCAAGGCATTTGCCTACTCTCATAAATCTGTGACAGACTTGGGACAGCAGGCTGTCCTAGCACCAGGTCTAGGCTCCTAAGGGTACCTCTGCCAGGCTAGGAGCAGTATGGTCTTCTGGCTTAGGACACTTCACAATGGTCCATAGAATAGCCCAAGACTTAGGCACAGATCCCTATAAAATGACCATTTGTGGAGGCCCATCCCCCCAAACCCAAAGGAGAGGCAGGTGAACCCTTGCCTCATGGAATATACATGCAAACAGACAAGTGAATAAATAAATAAACCAGCAAGTAAATGAATGAACAGCCGGGGCAGCTTATGATAATGAATGCGAGCCAGGCACACAAAGACAATGCCATGTGATCCTACTCATAAGGACTTAAGAACCTGGGGGGGGGGGCTCTTCCAGAGACTGAGGAGGAGGCTGGGGAGCGGGGAGGTGGGGGAGGGGGGACGGACATCGAGAGTAGTCAGAGTACTAGCTTCCAGTGAGCCTGAATGAGAAGGAAGCTCTGTGACAGTAGGTAACAACTGCAAACTGTATTGATGACAAGCCAGAAGAAAGAACTCTTGAAGAATTTTTTTTTTCTGGGATTGCAGAGGTGCCTCAGAGTTCAGGAGCACATCCTGTTCTTGCAGAAGAGCAGAGTTCGATTCCCAGCACCCACATCAGGCAGCTGCCCAACTCTAGCTTCAGGGGACCCAACACCCTCTTTTGGTCTCCTCATGCACCTGAGTGTATGTGACACACAGATAGAGAGAGAGAGAGGCACACATATAAATAAATAAAAATTAAAAACAAATCTTTTTTAAAAAAAGAAATCTTTAAAATTTGATTATATTTTCATATATGTTGTATTTTTACCTTTATCCTTCACCCCCTCCTACTTCTACTGATTCCCTTTCTCTCCCCAACTAGTGCCCTCCTATTTCCATTTTTTCTCTTTGTTAGCCTTTGAGTTTTAGGGTACTTACAGAAACGTAGGTGAGGTATAGTTTATAGGCGCTTGAGCACCTTACCCTTATACCTTACACCTTATAGCACTCAAGAAAATGTTTCTCCCTTCTTACTCAACTATTAGCTACCCAGAGATCCTATCCTGCTCTGTGGTGGAATGTTTATAGTCCAAATCTGTGTCTACTTATTTATTTTTCTATTTTGAGACAGGGTCTCACTACATAGCCTTGGCTGGCCTGGAACTCACTTGGTACACCAAGCTGTCTTTGAACTTACAGAGATCTGTTTGTCTCTGCCTTATAAATCCTGAGATTAAAGGTGTGTACCACAACATCCAGCCTTATGTCTGTTTTGAATTAAATTTTTGGAGTATTTTAGACTTATTGAAAGGTTTCAGACAATGCAGAGAGCCCTGTCATCTCACCTGATACCTTTCATCTATGTCTGCTGAGAATTGGGACTCTTGCATGCTCACCATCCATTCAGGGAAGAACATGGACTCAGACCTGTTCGATGTCCTGGCTAGAGCCTGGACATGTGCTCCATCTCCCGTATTTGGCCAGCCTGGCAGTTATTTCTGAAATCTGACTCTTAATACCATGGGGATGACCTTTGATCTACTTCCCAGCATTCACCTGCACTTATTCTGCCCCCAGAAGCTTATTCAAAGAGTGGACAGTGTAGGTAGACACTCTGGGCATGATTGGGCCATGCTGATTAAGCATGCTTTAATTAATTTCATTGGCATGGTCTAGAGAGATGGAGCACGTTTAAAAGGTAAGAGCAGTGAAAATAATTTTTTTTTAATGGTAAATGCTTTACTCTTGACAGAGGATACTTTTAGGACCGGAAAGTTGCTGTCATTGTCTAAAGATTGCTTTAAGATACCCAAGAAAGGCTGTTTGTTTACTCAAGCAGTGACAGCCCAGAGCAGATGTGAAGAAGCAACTGGGCGGCTGGGTTGTCATGTGAGCGCTGCTTCCCATCTCTCCAGCCTGCTGTCTGGAAGTGGAGGGAGGGTAGCATGAGAAGCACTTGAGGTTTTATAGTGATCTGCTGACGCAGCAGGAATCCCGCACACAGTAGGTCTGTAGGTCTTAGGACCGCTGCTAAGAAGAAGCTGGAAAAGGGCATTCAAAGGCACTGTAGGAAAAGCAACAAAGGCATAAGTTTTCATCGAAGTGGCTACCAGACTAAGTAGAAATAAGCTGTGTGTCATATATTAGCAAACAGTCTAGGCTGCCTCTTTCATGCCAGATGCAATCCTAGGCATCAGATCTAGGCTCTTGGCTGCATCAGTTACAAAGGCTCTCGGTTGTTCTGGTACATGGTGGAGCATGGCAACATGGCAGAGATCATAAAGTAACTTTTCCCATCGTGTGCTAAAACTGAGTTGAGCATGGGGGTGTACACCTTTAATCCCATCCCTATGGGGGCAGAGGCAGATGGCTCTCCGGGAATTCCAGGCCAGTCAGGGATACATAGTGAGACCCTGTCTCTAAAATAAAAAAAGAGCATCCAGGTCCAAATCCACCACTTCATTCACGGTGCGCTTTGTGACCTCTGGTGAGTGGCCTAACCTCTCTGTTTATCTGGGTGTTTATTTAACAGGATTGAGTTAAATGTGGAGAACAGTTAAGAGAACACATCTAATAATGCATTGGCAATTTCCCATCATGGCAGCATGTTCTCTAAGTAATTGTTATTACTATTGGGGAAAGGGCAAACCTCCAGTCAGAAGACCTGGACAAGACCCCTCAGTTCCCTATTTCTTATCTAGAAAACATTTTTTACTGTCTGTTTAGTAAATAGTGATTTTGCAAGAGTCACTGAGGTGTCATTGGAATGCTTGTATACCATTTATATGGATTGCTCTGTTGCTTTTATTTTAAGATGATGACAACAAGGAGCAGAATGACAATTACTGTTATTTTGACAGAGGGGAGGGTTAAACACAGGCCAGCCTGTGTGCCATCACTGAGCTATGCTCCTGCCCTGCTGCTTTTCCTTTAATTCCGACCAGACTGGTTTCTGCTAAGAGAGCCTTGCTGTGCCAGCAGGAAAGCTGGGCTGATGAAAGAAGAAGGGCCTGGCCCTTTGATTCCTCCAGAGGTGGACTGAGTCCTTGTTCATCCACTTTGCCTTGAACTCAAACAGAGATCTGCAATCAGCCTCCTTCTCCTTTTGTCAGTCTGCCTGTGCCATTAGATGAACTGCTGTATTTCCAGAGCTACTTGAAAGAAACCTTGGTCAAGGAACACAGGGTAGGGGATTTATCTGCCAATTATTTGCAGAGTGTTCAGCACTGATACCATAGTAATGAGAAGGGAGCTGGCTGCGGGTGTTAAAGGTTGATACTTACAAGACATGCAAGCAAGAACTAGTTAGTGCTTTTAAAAATTTAAGACCCTGGAGCTGGGTAGATGGTTCAGAAGCTGTGAGTGTTCTCCCAGAGGACCTGAGTTTAGTCCTTAGCAACCACATTGGGTGACTCACAACTGCCTGTAACTCTGCTCCAGGAGAATCAGATATCACCATGGGCACCCATATACATGTGCACATAGTCAGATACAGACCCACCACTACCACCACCACCAACACACACACACACACACACACACACACACACACACACAAAGTAATAAAAGAAAATTTTATAAGTTCAAGACCCTGATATAAAAATGTCACTCTTTTTGAACTGTGTGGTTCTTGAGTTATCATAGAAAACCACTCATGAAAGCCTAGAGATACCGAATGGATGAGAAGCCTTCCCCTAAAGATCATAGAGTTTGAAATTCAAGTGATCCAAGGGTGTACTGTCTTTCTACTTCCCTGGGGATGGGTGTTTCCTGGGTGCTCAGCTGGGAGGCTGAGCCCTGCAGACAGGGCAGGGGACTCCCAGGGCAGTTAACTCCCAGCACTGCAGCAAGGACCTCTTCAAAGGAGAGGACCAGAGTGAAGCTTTTCTCTGCTTCCTTCTTCTCTTCCTTGTTGAGGTAGCCAGGAAAAGAAATGTCCTGTCCCAGCTCTGGGATCAGAGAGAAGCAGGACCACTTGGGCACCAGCTCCCCAATAATGACACATAGACTTATTATCAATTACAGCATCTTGGCCTGTAACCTAGGCTTGTCCCATTGGCTCTTATAACTTAAATTCACCTGTTTCTATTAATCTTCGTTCTACCACGTGGTGTTACCTCTTCTCTGTACGCCTGACTTGCCCCACTTCTTACTGTCATCTCCCATGCACCTCTCTCCCCAGAAGTCCCACCTTTTCTCTCCTGCCTAGCTATTGGCTGTTTAGCATTGTATTAAACCAATCACAGCAGTGCACAAATATCCCTGCAACAGGCCCATACTCTGTGGTCCAAGTTGTTGAACCTCTGAAAGCCTTGGCTCTAAAGCAAGGATGTAGATAGCATCCTCCTGTGAAGTGGTGATGATTTGCTGAGAGTTCATGAGAAGATGCCAGCCCTGTACCTGTGCTACTGAGTGCTTTATGAGCAGAAGCCATTGTTGCTCCTCTTGCCTGTAATTATTTGCTTTTTGAAAAAGGACCTTGTTCTGTAGCTTCAGGCTCACCATCCTGTCTCTGCCTCTTGAGGGTGAGTGTTATAAGCCGGCATTCCCTCTTCATCTTTCCATCTGTCAGCTAAAGCAAAGGGAGATTTTGTAGTGTACTGTCCATGTTCATGCCAGACCATCCAGGCTTTTGGCTATTGAGGTATCCTTCATTATTTATCTTTGGATACAGTGGAATAAACCCAAATAAAGAAGCAGGCAAAGCCAGGGAAAGACAACAGGGGTGAAGATCTCAAAAAGACCTCCAGGTCCAGATAGGGTAGATGGTTCATGCTCTGTCTTTCAGTAACTCCAAAATTAAGTTTCAAAGTTCTGCTGCCTGGAGGTTGGTTTTTGTTTTGTTTTGTTTTAGGTGGGGACTGGCGAGGCAACGCACATTCACACATGCACACAAGAGTATTCCTCTCTTGAGAGGCCTAGAGGCTGGGTGCCATTCCTACAGTGGAAGCCATTCTCTTGTGTCCCTTACATTTACACCCTCCAACCATGGTACTGGTGTATGTCATCCTAACCTGTGAGCAGCTCAGGGGAGAGACTGATGTTCCCCAGCCCACTTTATAGCCCATGGCAAGCTTTAGATGAATGTTTCTCGTGTGGTTAAATGAATCAACAGCCACTGAAAATAATTCTTCCCCAAACTGTCCCTGAAAGGACATACTCATCCAATGTTTTGCTACAGCAGGGTCCATGGTTTGAGCTGAGGAATTGGTTTGTTCATGAGAGGATTTCTGTGTCTCCAGTTGCCCCAGAAAAGTATAGGGACAGAGGTGTCTCTCTCTCTCTCTCTCTCTCTCTCTCTCTCTCTCTCTCTCTCTCTCTGTCTCTCTGGACAATGTGAAGGAACCATTGAGATGAGAAAGATGGTCAGCATTCAGAATCTTCTTGTCCAGGCTCTAGTACCCATTCCCACTACCCCTCATGATGGCCAGAACACCCCAAAAAGGCTCAGCTAGCTCTCAAACCATGCCTCCGACCCTGAAGAATGCCACCTTCCCCGTCATAAAGGCAAAGGCACCAGGACATCTTATTCTGAGGATTTGGATCATTTTCTAGATTGAACAAGAACAAACCAGGGCAGGAGGAAGGAGGCCACGTACTAACAGCCTTCTAAAGTATGTGTCACTGACGCGCCAGTTCTATGAGACATTACCAGGTGGGTCACAAACATGGGGTGGTCAGGAAACTTGAAGTATTCTGAGTTAAAATTCAGTAAATGAATCTGGTCAAGGTGGTAACATGCCTGTCATCCTAGCATTGGGAAGAGAGACAGAAAGACCACAAAATTCAGGCCTACCTGGGTTATATAAGAAGACTCCGCCTCAAAGGAAAAAAAAATTCCAGTAAATTATTTCATGTGGGACCTTTAAGATGTTACCATGCTCTGTGGATTTCTGAAAAATGGCCATGAAATGTAACACCTCAGACCCATTTTGCCGCAGAAAGCTTTGCATGATAGGTGTGTGGAAATCTTTTAGTTGCATATAGCAAATGTCCAGCTTGTACCAGAAAAGTAAAATAATGAGTTCAACACCTTTTTCAGTCACCTCTAGTTAGGTGGGCCAATGAGAATAGATCCAGGGGTCTGACACCCCAGAGTGCTGGCCTTGGTGTTACCCTAGTTTTGGTCCGCATGGTCTTCTTTCCCATGCTTGTGGGATGCCTTTTCTGCCATGACTAAGATCAAGGGACTGAGAAACCCACCCATCACTAGATCCTAAGATCTCTGTCCCTTCAAGGAATCCTGTGGAAGGACCTGGCCACTGTTAGGAGAAGGTTTTCCTGCTGGCCTGGACCCACCGTGGCACCAGCTCCAATTAACACACTGAGACTCTCTGTTTGATATAATGCTGTTGGCCAGGTACTAGTTTCTTATTGGCTAGCTCTGTCTTAATTATTAACCCATTTCTATTAATCTAAGTACTTCCACATGGTCTTATCTTACTGGAGACAGTGGGCCAGCGGTTCTGCTCTCTTCAGTCTCTCCATGTTGACTCCTCCCTACTACTTCCTCTCTCCTCCTTGTCTCCTAGTCCCACCTATCTTGCTTTCCTATTGGCCAACAGTGCTTTATTCATTAACAAATATGAGAAACACATTTACAGAATGACATCTCCCATTGGGTCACAGCTGTGTCTGTTCTTACTCTAGTGGGTGGGCAGGGGCATTGTGCTGTACATTTTCTTTCTTTCTTTTTTTGTATTCAGTTATACATTTTCCCCCACTCCCCTTCTCTCTTCCCCTCCTCCTCCCACACACCCCTGTCCCTGTGCTCCCAGTTCACTCAGGAGATCTTGTCTTTTTCCTCTTCCTAGGCAGATCCAGGTATGTCTCTGTTAGGGTCCTCTTTGTAACCTGGGGTTGTGCCCCAGGTCTGGTTGACCTTTGCTTTATGTCTAATATCCACTTATGAGTGAGTACATATTATATTTGTCTTTCTGGGTCTGGGTTACCTCACTCAGGATAGATTTTTCTAGTTCCATTTATTTGACTGCAAATTTCAAGATGTCATTGTTGTGTTGTACATTTTCTAAGAGGCAGAGGGCATAGGCGGGACATTTAAACAGGGGCAGACCATTCCCCAAAGGATGTGCTATTCAGTGGGGAGATGGGAGTACAAAGCCATTCCTGGGAAGACAAAACACAGTAACTGCCCTTTGGAAATACGGCTTGGGGTTTATGGAAGCCTCTTTCCTTCTCCTGACTTCTGAACTATGCCTCTGCAAGCATCACTGAAATTGAGTGTTAGAAAAAACATCTCATTTTTTTCTGTCCTGTGACTTAAATGCTGAGTTTGACGTACAATGGCTGGGAATGGAGATATGACACTAGAAGTAGACTACTTGCCTAGCATGCACAAGGTCCTGGGCTCAATCCCTACAACTGGTTTAAAATAGAGAGAGATACATAGGTAAAAATAAATTAACAAGGCAGTGGTGGCACACACCTTTAGTTCTAGCCCAGGGGAGGCAGAGGCAGGTGGATCTCTGAATTTGAGGCCAGCCTGGTCTACAGAGCGAGTTCCAGGACAGTCAGGGCTGTTATAGAGATAAACCCTGTCTCAAAGAAGAAAGAAAAGAAGAGCCCTTTTCCCCATGTCTACATGTATGTACATACATCATGTGCATGGCCAGGAGAGGATATTGGATTTATAGATGGTTATGAGCTGCCATGTGGATGCTGGGGGTCAAACCTGGATCTACCAGAAGAGCATCGAGTGCTCTTAACCACTGAGCCATCTCTCTAGCCCCCATGCTTGGTTTCATACTGAAGCAGTCACAGTGCTTGATTGGAACTGTGTGTTTGAAGAGATCTGTGCCACCTCTGCTCAGCTTTCCACATGTCCTCTATATATCTCGTCTAAGGCTCAGTAACCTGCCTGGCTGATGGCAGTGCTCTGGGAGGACCATAGGCTGTAGCGTGCACGTCTTCGGTCACAGGCTTATTGAAAAACATTGCTGTGGTTTTACAGATTTCTGAATTTCTTTCCAATATCTTTTTCTCCTGATTCAGAGGACTTCATCAGTTCAGAATCCAGGAGCATTGCAACTGGCTGGGAACAGTGACTCTCTACAGAAGAAGCAGGGGGACTCGATTGGAACTGGTGCTGGCAGGTAGGGAGCTGGCTGTGGAGCATGGGCAGATGCAGCCTGCAGCATGATCCACTCAGTGCTTGTTTCAGCCCTTGCTTTAATGCATTTGTGTTGGGAAATCCAGACATGTGAGAAGTCCTAAGTGGCTTGCTTTCAGACCAATGATTCATGGAACACTCTGTGGTTGGTTTAAGCCTGCAGGGATTGGAAAATTCATAGTTTTCCTGCCCAAAGATGAAACCATACATTTCTATTCCAGCAACGTTTCAAGTAATTTATCTTCCAAGTGAGTGAGGCTTCCAAGGGGCTTAATATATGATTGTATGCAGTCTGTAATTCAGGGTGGGGGCAGTTGAGGTATGGCACTTGGAGCCACAGAACACAAAATTCAGGAGGCCCTTCCTCAAGCCACCCAGGGAGGCTGGCGGATAGAGTCCAGAAGCCAATGCAGCCATATTGTGGACATGGCATGTGGCCAGTCCAAGAGTAGCTCCTCATTATGACCATGGCCAAGACTGGCTTTCATGGCTTCCTACTAAACCTTTCTCTACCCGGTGTTCTGCAATCTCGATTCTAGAGGCATCCATGAATTGAAAGCAAGTAGATGTGAGTATTTGGTCCCCAGCAGGGACACAGGCCAAGCAGAGTGGAGTCAATTAGGGACCACTTGTGGGTTCAAGTCATGAATAGGCCTTAGATCTGGTTAGTGTAACACTCTTGAAGAGCTCCCAGGAGTCTGTAATTGCAGGCCCTAAAGGAACAAACAGGAGCTCCTTAAACCAAAACTTCAAAATCCAATGGTCAGTCCCTGTCACAGATAGTGATACTAGGTCATGGCATGTTTTGTCATAGCATCTTCAAGCCTCTATGTAAAAAGTGACCATGTTTTATTTTGGATATGTAAAAGTGGCCCCTAGTGGCAGGAATTACAATGTGCAGAGGGTGAGTGTTTTCTTGGGTAGTGGTGTCCAGAGGAAATTCTTGCTTCTTCTTGGCATGAACATTGAATTTCTTTAGAGAAATAATCAGATGAAGCACAGTATTTTGTTGGGTCACAAGAGTGGGTTTTTTTTTTTTTTTTTGAGTCAGGCTCTCACTATGTAGCCTTGGCTGCCAGGAACTCTATATGTAGACCAGGCAGAATCCACCTGCCTCTGCTTCTGGGGAGCTGGGATTAAAGGCATACACCCCTAGGGTGGTCACAGGAGTGATAATTTGCATTGCACCCATGACCTTTGTCATCTCAGCATGGGAGTTGCCTTGTCTCCCCAGATCTCTATCCTCTGTTCCCTGTTCCCAAGCAAATAATAGGACAAAACTTTTAGTAGTCAGGGATCTAACCAGACTTCTAGGTTGGCTCTGATGACATGAGACTAATAGTTTTTTTTTTTCTGGGATCTCACATGCAGGAACCCACTACTAGCTGAGACTCAAGGCCCAGCTTCCTGCCCCATCCTCAGGGAGCCCTGGGGTCTCTAAGGAGACTGGGGACACATTCCCAGCTTGTGTCACAGATGGCTTTCTGAGTAACTGCATCTTAAAGCTCTTTTGTTGTTTGTTCCTCAGTGTTAGTTAATTATTATTTTTCTCTAGAAGAACTATCTCTCCTGGGCATGTGAACTGAGCATGAAAGAGATGGCAGGTGTCTAGGAACAGGCAACATCTAAGTCACAACTGCAAACAGGTCAGTTCTCAATAAATTAGTGCTTGTCCCTGTGCAGGGTTAGATTTCATCCCAAATCTACACGGGCCCCGTATGCTTCATGCACTCAGGATGTTTGTAGGAGGCAAGATGGGGCAGGGCTGCTGTGTGAGTCACAACAGTCTTGACATCTCTCAGAAGGATAACAGTATAATACTCACTTGCATATGAGTGCCAGACACCATGCCAAATGAGCTATGGCTACAAAATGAAAATTTGTTTTCTTTGAACCAATTCAGCTCTGATTCTGAATCCTTAACTCTGCCAGCTGGCAGGAATTCCCTTGGGGCACTCCTATTTATTTATTTATTTGTTTATTTGTTTGTTTTATTGAGCTAAGGCCTCTCTCTACAGAGACCTGGTTGTCCTAGACCAGGCTGGGCTAGAATTCAAAGAGATTCGCCTACCTCCATCTCCCGAGTGTTGGGATTAAAGGTGTGTGCCACCACAACACCCTGCCTGATGTTCCCTCTCTAAAGTCTGGTGTACTGACGCTATCCTCTGACCTCTACTCCCCCATACCACCACTAAGATACCCATTGGTCCAGCCACATTATCCACTGACCACACAACTATACTGCCTCCCTATAACCTTTACCACATGACCATTCCCTTGGGGCTGCTTCCTCAATGTTCATCCATCTCTGAAGCAAGCTTTCTTGTCAGACTATCTTTGGATCACCAAATCCCAAATAATGACATGGAGACTTATTGTTAATTATGAAAGCTTAGCCATTAGCTTAGGCATGTTTCCAGCTAGTGCTTATAATTTAACTAACCCATATTTTTAATCTACATTCTACCACATGGCTCAGTTCCCTCTCCTCAATACGGCATGTCCGACTTGCTCTGAGTCTGCTGATGAAATCCGTGTGCCTAGATCCCTCCTCCTCTTCCTCTCTCTCCCTGGAAATCCCGACTATCCTCTGCTGCCTAGCTATTGGCCATTCAGCTCTTTACTACACCAATCACAGCAATGCATCTCCACACAGTGTACAAATATCCCAGAGCACACCTCTGAGCCCCAGAACATGGTTAGAAAGCCAAGGGGAGAATTCTCACCATGTACCCTCCCCAGCTCCCCGTCTATCCCACCCCACCCCCACTTTCATCCTCACCTCCATCCAGGACTTTTTTCTGCTCTCTCATCTTTAAATTCATTTGCCTCCTCTGGTGGCCTAATTGTACAACCAGTATCCACTCTGAAAGGATACAGGGTTTTTACAGAAGCTAGGAATAGCCATGAACTTCAGACTGTGTTTTCTAGTTGCAAAGGCTCCAGAGATGAGAAGCGCAGGAAAGTCTGCAGCAGCTGAGCTGTGGGAGGAAAACAGTTACCCACCTTATCCTTTGGTCTCTGCAACTGTGATTTCAACCTGCCGTGGACAGGAAAAAGTACATGTGTATTAAACATATACAGATTTAAAAATTATTCCCTAAACAATATAGTGGGGCATTTATTTTCATTCTGTTAGATAAAACTAGTATATAGTCATAGTGGAGTGGAGCCCATTCTGAACCCCACATTTGAGGCAGAGGCAGAAGGCTCAGTGTGAGTTAGATGACAGTGTGGGCTTCAACAGAGTATATAGCCAGATTTTGTTTAACAATAAAAATCAGATACATTTTAAAAAAGGAATCAACATGATTTAAAGTATCGGAAGGAATATACTGTGAATTTGAGTAGTAGGGACTTGAACACTCTCTGATTTTGGGGAGCCCTAGAGCCAGTTCTCAGCAAATATGGAGAGAGAATATATAGAGGAAAAGGCACAAATTAATATTACCAAAGAGGTTCTCAGCCCAGGCCATATCTTCACACTACAAACAAGGACACAGACTTGGAGCACTGCCTGATCTTCATTAGTGGTAGAAATTCCACTGTTTGCCTCAAGAAGCATCCCCCTCTCTGAGCTGAAGTAGAACCAGGGTCTTACATGGCCCCCAGGAGTAGATTCCTTACCTAGAGAGGCACTTGTCCAACTGCCTTGCTTCCAGATTGCCACATGGTGTCACTGTTAGAACTTGACCTTGCATAGTCCAACCTCATTACATGTCCATCCCTGCCTGAACTTGGGTTCCTGAAGGAAGTCAGTCCTGCCCTCCTCCCCACAAGAGCAATGCTAGCTTAATCCAGGTAATACCCCTGCCTGCTCCCATGTCTATCCAACATGGCTGGCCTGGATGTCTGCATCTGGACTGGTTTCAGGCCCATTGCTTCCTACAGCCCTTCTCTCCTTAGATACCACCAACTAAGAATGGTAACCCTACAAAATGCAGCTGACCTTGTCACATAGCCTTTGTAGAACAGCAGAACAAGGAGGCTGAGGGAAGGAAGAAGGGCAGTAGTCCCGGGACTTCTTTGGAGAAACTTCTGCTCGGTTGAAGTCATGCCACAGAAAAGAGTTCAGGATTCAATATGGAGCAAAGTTAGAGTTTAATGAGAAAAAGATTTTAAAATATATTCAAGGGTCTGGAGAGAAGACTCAGCAGTTAAGAGTGCCTACTGCTCTTGCAGAGGACCGGAGTGCCGGCCCCAGCACCCACATCAGGTGGCTCACAATTGCCTGTAACTCCAGCTCCAAGGTATCCAGTACTCTGGTCTGTCTTTTGTAGATACAGGCATCCACATACATATACATACATACATACACACATGAGTAAAAATAAATTAAGCATGTGTGTTATAGAGAAGAAAGATGTTCATAAGAGAAACACTCAAGACACAGAGGCAGGATTCTCATCTTAATACTAGTTACATAGGGAGATATAGGGGGCTCCTGAAGTCACTGTTTATGGAGTTTCTTTCATAATTGCCTTATTTATAGGGGTGTAGACGTGCCATGGTACACTTAGGAGGGTCAGAAAACAACTTGTGGGAGCTGGTTCTCTCTGACCAGGTGGTTCTCGGGGATCAGACTCATGTCACCCGGCTTGGTGGCAAGTGCCTTTACCTGATGCTTCACCTTGCTGGCTCTAGTCACAGCATTTATAAGGAACTTTTTTTCTTCTTCTTTAATGGGAATGAGATCATAAGGAAGTCTCTCAGATACATTGGACAGAATTATAGTCTGATTAAAAAAATTATAAGTCAAGAGGTCAAAGGACTCCTTACTGTAAGAAGGTAACCAGGAAGGTAAGGCATTTGTTTTTACTGTAAACAAGGTTCATAATCTCAACAAATTACTGTTTACAGCTGGCAAGAGTACTGTGACTCTCAAAAGTCACCTTAGCTTAGGCCTCCAGCATGGTTGATTGCTAATTTTACATTCTCATTTGAAATCTCTGTAGGAAAACAAAAAACAAAAACAAAACAAAGAAAAAATTATTGCTGGGTATGATAACACGTGCCTTTAATGCCTTCTGCAGAGACTCTGGACCTCTGTGAGTCTGAAGCTGGACTGGTCTGTGATGTAAGTTCTAGGCCAGTTTAATCCTGTCCAATGTATCTGAGAAACAACCCTATGACCTCATAGTGTTCCCTGGGGGTGGGAGGAAATGGTGAGTCAGAGATGCTAAGGTTTGAAAACAACAACCCCCAAAGAAGCCCAGCAGTCTGCTTGCTAGCAAGTGCGGGAGAAACTGATCAGCGTAGACATGGTGAAAGAAAGATGAAAGGAGAAACTCCCTGGGAAGGCTCCTGGTCTGGCCTTTATTTAAGCAAACCCCTGGTAGTAGAGAAGAGTGACAATTTAATGGGGGTGATTATGGTCCCAAATCCTAGGAGGTCCTTGCTGTGGTTTCTATGATTTATACAGCTATTCCCAGATAGGCCAGTTCATCCCGGCATTCTTATTTCAGTGAGTTTAAACCATATTGTAGAGCAGAGGAATGGAGCAGGGCTGGGATGGACCTTAGTAAACGCACCCACGGTGTTACAATTGAAAAAATGGCAGGAAGGAATCATACCACACAACAGGGCTCAGGGCTCACTGGAGGGCTTCTTTATTGGGGAAATGGAAAAGGGGGAGGGGGAGGGGAGGGAGGAAGGGAGAAGGAGAGAAGGAAGAGAGAAGGAGGGGCATAGTCTATGCTCAGAGACCAAATAGTCAGGACCCTGAGTCCTGGCATGTGCATATCCTGCCAGGTCCCAGGGGCAGGCCAGTGCAGGTGCCTGAATGTTAACACACAGGGTGGGGAGCAGCAGTGGTCCTGATTATAAGATTTACCCGTGTGCTGGGTAAATGTAGCAACGCCCATGCCCCTGTCAGTCCTGCAGCATCAGTGCCTGGGCTCTTCCCCTGAGCAGGACAGAATCAATGAACTTCCCTGAATGGCAGTCATGTGTCCTTGACTGCTGTGTGCTAGATGTGAGGTTCAAGACTGAACACATCCCCACACACATGCATATAGACGACTGAGGGAACCCTGGGAGGAAAACGAGGCTCATAGAGGCTAGACAACCTACCCGGGCTCACACAGGCAGGACGGGGCATAACATGGTTGATGCCACCCCAAACCCAGACCTATAACCAGACTCACTCTCAGAAGGGCCTGAAAGTGTGTTGTGGTCTTCATAATTACAACGGAAGACCCAGTCAATCTTTAGTGTCTAATTTCCCTGTGAAAGAACAGTCAGATCTTAGCAAGAGAAAAAAAAAAAGAGATTTGATCTGAGCTTTGAGCCTCTGTAGGATCAGTTCTTTGGGTCCCAGGCACCCGCCTGGCAGCAGGCTGCACTGTCCTGCTATCCACCTTTTACAACCTCCCAGCTCTCCTGACTTCTCCCTACAGGAAAGAGTCAGCTTGCCTTTGTCCTTCTGACTCATTGTTTACCTCTGGCCAGAAGGAATCCTGGGCGGGGAATGGAAGGAAGGCAAGCAACAGGCACCTTAGCTGCTGACTGGAAGTGACCCAGCTAAGTAGGTCTTAGCTGCTGGCTGGAAAAGGAGCTTTCGGTCTGCTGTCTGCCCATCTGTGGGCAGCAAGCCATTTTAAGCTTTAAAAAGAGGAAAGGGAGCATTTTTCCGTCGTGAGACAATACCCATTCATTGGGACTGCTGGAAACAGAGGAGAGTAGAAAGCAGAAAAACTCTCCTGCTTTTCCTATATGAATAACTACACTTAAAATGATAGTGTCTTCGATGCTTTTCTGGGTTTACTGTCTAGTTCTTTTCTCAACTGTGAAAAAGCTACATTTTTTGCATATATATATATAATATATATGTATATGTATATATATGTAGATATAAACACACTTGCCTTACATGCATATATATATATATATATATATATATATATATATATTTAAATAATAGGGTATTTTAAACAGGTTTAGATATACAGAAAAGTTTTGAAGACAATATAATGGCTGGAGAGATAGATCAATAGTTAAGAGCAGTGGACTTAAGTTTGGTACACAGCACTCATGTGCACCCACACACACACCCATACATACATAATTTAAAAAAAAATCAGAGGAATGGGCCACAGTGCCTGGCTTTTAAAACAGTGAAGAGGAGGAGGAGAAGGAAGAGGAGGAGGACAGTATAGAAAGTCTCCAGGCACCTTGCTCTCCCTTCTCTAAACGGTTTCTGCTTTTATGAATATCTTGGATTAACTGGTATGTTTGTTCCCTGTAAACAGACAGTTCCCAAATAACCACTCAGAGGCTTATATTAAACACAACTGCTCGGCCAGCAGCTCAGGCTTATTATTAGGTAGCTCTTACATTTAGGTTAATCCATTGCTATTAATCTATGTATTACCACATGAATGGTGACATCTTGCTCCCCATCAGCTGGCTGGCGTCTCTTCTGACTCTGCCCTTCTTCATCCCAGTCCTCAGTTTGATTGTCCCACCTAACTTTATCCTGCCTTGCTATAGGCCAAACAGCTAAATTACCCAATGAGAGTAAAATATATCCACAGTATACAGAGGGCTTATTACACAGCATTTTCCTCTTTCTGTGTAATTAAAAAGTCAGGTTTTAACTCTCACGGTTCCCATCATTGAACCAATACTGCAGCATATTATTCCCCACAGTCCAGCATATACACTCTCTAGAGTTGTTTTTTATTTGCCCATCTCTTCTGTTTTTATTATATTTGTGATTCTTTTTATTCCCTTTTGACTGCGTGGCTACAATTATTTGATTTTCATGGCTGCTTTAAGAACTACCATATGTATTGTTAGTGTATCATAATCTGCTTTGAAGTGATGGGATAGCGTTTCTGTGTACATTAGGAGCATCTTGCAAGAGTAACCTTCTAGGGGTTGGCGACACAGCTCAGTGCTTAAGAGAAATTGGCTCTCCCGGAGGACAGGATTGGTTCCCAGCACACACACAGCAACTCACAACGGCCTGCAGCTCCCGTTTCAGGGGAATCTGATGCCCTTTTCTGGCTTTCATGGGCAATGAATGCATGCACATGGCACACAGACAAGGGTGCAAGAATACTTAAATCCTATAAAAGAGAAAAGAACAAACTCTCACTTTGTCCCTTTTGGTCTTTCTTCTATTGTTGTTGCTCATTTCATTCCTGTGCAAGTTACAGATACAGCAATAGATTCTTTTGCTTCCAACACCTAGTTATCTTTTGAACGAGATTTAGAATATAAGGGGGAAAGGCTATGTGTAAAGTGCCCATTTGTTGTTCCTTGGTGTGGGATCTCATCATCATCGTCTGGTATTCTTTCCCTGGTGGTGAAGGGCTTCCTTTAATGTTTCTTTTTGTTTGTTTTGTTTTGTTGTTTGTTTGTTTTTGATTTTTCAAGACAGGGTTTCTCTATGTGGCTTTGAAGTCTTTCCTGGAACTCACTCTGTAGATCAGGCTGGCCTCAAACTCACAGAGATCCAGAGTCAGGCAGATCTCTGAGCTCCAGTTCAGTCAGGGCTAAACAGTAAGACCCTATCTCAAACAACAACAATAAAAACAAGAGTAAATCTGTTGCTGTTTCATTCTTTTCTCTTTCTTTCTTTCTTTCTTTCTTTCTTGCTTGCTTTCTTTCTTGCTTGCTTGCTTTTTTTCTTGCTTTCTTTTTTTCTTTCTTTCTTTCTTTCTTTTCCTTTTTGAGACAGGCTCTCACTCTCACTATATAACCCTGGCTAGCCTGGAATTCACAGAGATCCACCTGCTTCTGTTTCACTGGAATTACAAATATTGTCCCACCACACCTGGCTGGTTCATTCTTTTAGCTTTAACTTGTTTAAAAAGTATCTTTATCCCACTTGTATTTCAGAAAGATACTTCTCTGAGCAAAGCATTCTCAGTGGACAGGTTTTATTGTTGTTTCTCTATCAAGCATTACCCCACTCAGCTTATTATTTCTGATAATAAATTTGCTATCATCCTTAACTCTGTTCTTTTGCTCCTCTAGCCACTTTACTATTTTATTTCTCACTATCATTAAGCAATTTGATGGCGATCTACCTTGGTGCAGTTTTTTGCTGTTTCTGGCACATATAGCAGATACCCTTGCTATGACACAGGTTTACTATTTAAAGTGAATTCTGAAACTTTTCAGCCTCTGTTTCCTCAAAAATTGCCTTTCATTTACTGTCTGCCTCTGAAGACTCCAGTTACACATGCATTAACCCTCTGGCAGCCGCCGCCTCACATCTCACTAGAAATTCTGTGCTTCTCCCTTAGTGTATGTCCTCTGTTTGGACATTTCCATCACAGCCTTTGTCTCTGCAGAGTCGCAGGGTTGAATCTACCATTCTCATTTCAAGTGGCTGCTTTCGCCCCTGAAAATCAGACCTGGGTTTTGTGTTGTTTTGTATGTCTGTCTTTCTGTCTGTCTGTCCGTCCGTCCGTCCGTCCGTCCGTCCGTCCGTCCGTCCGTCCGTCCGTCCATCCATCCATCCATCCATCCATCCATCCATCCATCTATCTATCTATCTATCTTTTTCATTTCTGTGTTTGAGAGGCTCAGACTTTCCTCTAACTCATATCAAATATAGTTATCTTCTTTCTGGGCATCTGAGGATTAATCCCAGGTCCTGTACTTGCTAAGCAAGCACTCCTCTACTGGACTGTGTCCCTAGTGCTGGGACACCTTTTGTGAACCCTGGGTCGGTTTTGACGAGTTGTGTTTTCTTTTCATCACGGTTCATCTGTCGCTGCTTCTTTGCATGCCAGGCATTGTGAGCTTTAAGCTTTTGGGGAGTAGATATTTTTATATTTCTATAAATATTCTTGAACTTGGCCATGGGACAGTTATTTGGAACAGTTCAGTCTTTTGAATCTTGCTTGGAAGGTGGCGCCACTGCCATGTTTATGTGAGGTTTCGTTTCCCACCATGGAGACCAAGCCCTTCTTGGTCCCCTGACAGATGCCCTGTGAGCTATGAACATTTTCCACTCTGGCTGGTGGGAACCAAAAACATTCCCAGCTCTGTGTTCCTCTAGGTTTACTCCTCAGTCATTCAGCTGGCGTATATCTCTTCTCAGATGATCTCTGTATGGGCACATGCCAGTTGTGACCTCTCCTAGAACTTTCTCTCTGCTCAGCCTTCTCTCTAGCACTCACTTTGGCCTGGGATTTCTAGCTGTCTTGTCTCCCTAGACACCTACCTCTGTCTTCTCAAGGTAAGGAGACTGCCAGTCTTCATCCACCTCTAGCCCCTATGTCACCTTGCCCAGCCCTAGGCTGGGGACAGCAGGGCAGTTTTTCGTTATCTACAGGGGTTTCCATCTCTTTCTCCCCATCTCACCTTTAGTGGTCATTTCTGTGACTGAGAACTCTTTTCTGATTAGTAATTCTTGCTATGACATTTTGCAGCTCAGGCACTCTGAAAACATTGAAGCAGCCTATCAAGTTTCTAAGAAAGAAAGAAAGAAAAAGTTGTTTTATAACTAGAGATGCAGCAAAACACCTGGGACTTAATCTGGAAAGAGTGAGGAAAAAAAAAAAAATAGAATACGGGTAGATTTGGTGGGCAAAAGTTGTCTCTCTCTTCTCTCTAAAAGCTCCTGTATCATAGGCATGTGCAGTCCCCTGGGTCTGTTTATGGTCTCAGATGCCGACTCTGACAGCAGTTAATCTTTCCAAGATCAGGCCCGCAGCTGTGGCAGTGCCGGAAGGAGGCTGAGATGTCTTTATGGCTTTGATATCAAAGCAGCTTGGTTCCCAATAATGTGGACCCATGGCCTCCCACTCTCCCACCACATAGGTTATAGGTCAATGACTCGCAAGGAGACAAATAAAATAGATGGGGACTGAGGTCTAGTCTAAAAGGAATCCCTTAGTCACATTTTGAGCTCTGTAAACAAGTACACAAGTGGCATCTCATTGAGAGAATGCATCAAATTCTCTGATCAGTCCACAGAAGAGCACTGGCCTGGGTTTGATCCCTAGCACTATAAAAACAAGCAAACAAAAAGAATTTCAGGGCTGGAGAGAGAGCACACTTGGCAAATTATTTAATATGCAAGCATGAAGACCTAAGTTCTGTCCCAGAACACACATTGGAAGAAGCTGGGTGGGGTGGTGTATGCTTTTAATTCCAGTATGGGGACAAGAGCATCTCTGGGAGTTACCAGCCAGCCAGTCTAGCCTAATTGGTGAATTCCAGGCCAGTGAGAGAACCTATATCAAACAACAACTATAACAAACAAACAAACAAACAAACAACTCTATCCAAGAAAACCAAACCAAACCGTAAGCCAAAACAACATGGATGGCACCTGAAGAAAATACCTGTGGTTACATTTTGCTTCCACACAAACCTGTACATACATGTATGTCCTCATTTGTAACCATATACACATAAACATACATATGCACACACTCAATATTTCTACTCATTGAGAGATGCTTCTGTTATGTTCCCTATTTTGTACTGCATTTCCTGCAGCATAAAGTTATTTCAATACACCGTGAAAGTCCTACCAATAGGCATAGAGCAACAATGTACTTACCACAGTTTCTACCCTTGTGGTAACAAGATAAAAGAAATCTGATTCTACGAGCAAAACACAGTTTTCTAGGAATGACTGGTGGGGTTTAACTTTGAATGGCTGACATGTTCATATTTGGATGAACATTCTGCCACATTCCTCGATTTGGGTTTATCAGATCTTTAAGGACTTGTCTTTGATATGAATAAAAATGGATGCTGTGGGCAGCCAAAGGCCAAGGCTTGTAACCCAAAACAGATGGCTTCGCTAAGGGGGTGATTAACTTTATTTCTTGACTCAATTATTAAAAGTCTTAATCTAGATACATGTATGTGAAGGACAATATGTGAGAGATTAAGCCAGATGATGGTGAGTTAAATGACACCTTGTTCTTGAAAAGATATTAAAGTTCACCCATGATCCAAGAACTAGGGAGACTAAGCAGAAGGACTGCAAGTTCAAAGCTAACCTGAGCTACATAGTGAGACTTTGTAAGGAAGAACTGATAAGGGACGGTCTCTAGTTTGATAACCAATGCAGGAATGTGAGGACCTGGGAAACATCCCTTATCTCTGCCTCACTGTGGTGCCCAATCTCTGGGGAAAAAAAAAAAAAAAAAAGCCAGGGCTGGCAGCTCCCAGATCTGTTCTAACTCACTTGTTTCCACTCTGCCCCTGGCTCCTCTTTTCCAGAAAGAGCATTGGAATGCCATGAGTAATGGTAATGATGTTATGTGGGGAAATCTTTTAATCTTCTGAATTAGATTAAGTCTATGAATAGAAGTCATTCATAGACATCTGTGCTGTATAGTTGGTAATAAGTTATTCGCTATATACCTTTAACTGATGGAACTTGCCAGCAGACACAGGGGCTGGGGCTCAGGCACACTGTCTCACCAGGACTCTTCCAAGAAACTTTTTAAAAATAATTAACCTTTGTGCCTTCCCCATCTGTAAAACAAGTGGCTTAGACTAGTAGGTTATAGAAATGCTATAAATCTAAGGGAGAAAAGCACTTCCCTAATCTTCAAGTGGAACACTGATTTGAGAAGATTACTAAATATTTACTATCCTTGGTTCAAGCTCACGTTTATTCATCCATATGTTCATCTGCCTACCTATCAATCCATCTTCCCATTTATCCGCTTATCTGTTTACCCATTTATCCTTCTATACGTCTATCCATCTGCCCATCCATTTGTTCATCTGTGCATTATCTAGATCCATCCACTCGTAAGTTCATCTATTTCACAGCATTATCTATGGAGTATTGCCATATGCCAGGTTAGGGGTAGGGGTGAGAGTTAGGGTTAGGGGCCAGCTTCCAGGGAGGGAAATTGTACTCAATCCCATGGATGGTCACTGTGCCTTGTACTAGATGGCCCTGTGAAAAGAGCTGTAATTTGGGAGTCAAGGTCAGAGCAACTGAGATTTCGGCTGCAGGGGTGGAGGGGGTGGGGGGTGGGGAGCTCTAGGTTCCAGGTAGCACTGGACAGGATGGAGTAAGAGTCAGAAAACCCCACACAGATGACATTTCTAAGCCATTACTCTGACTGCCTCCTGGAGTTAAAAAAGAAGGGAGCTAGCATGCATGGGAGAATGAGCTGCACCTGTCCAGGTGAGAGGCTGGTATAGATGGTACCCAAAGAAAACAGCTCTGGGGCCAGGCAGAGCAGGGGCCTTGATCTTGCTTTATATTTGCAGCTCATCCCCTCCTTCTGGACTAGACCCTTTTTGGGAATAATTTTTCATGTATACCATGGGGGACATCCTTTCTGCCAAGCTGCTGTGTAGGTTAAACGAAATTGTAACTTGGAGTGCTTAGCATGTGCTTGGCCAAAGTAAATACTCAGGACACAGCAGCTCTCCCCTATTGCTATTTTGCTTTGCAGCATGTTGCCCCCCCCCCAAGACAGGGCTTCTCTGTGTAACAGCCCTGTCTGTCCTGGAACGCACTTTGTAGACCAGGCTGGCCTCGAACTCACAGAGATCCACTTGCCTCTGCCTCTCCAGTGTTGGGACTAAAGGCGTGAACCACCACTGCCTGGCTGCTGCGTTGGTCTTAATGGCCCGGGATGCAGCAGCCATATTTACATTTTCTGGTTAACGTCCTTCTAGATAGGCATTGCTGTGCGTCTTCAGACCTGTCTTCAGAGCCTATCATATATGTTTGTTTATACTAAGGTGGGGGGAGCACCTTTTCTGTGCCTCCCAATACTTGCTTAGCAAATTGTTGCTACTCTTGGGCCAACACCCTTAAGCTGCTGCTTTAGGGTGCTATAGGCAGAGTCTGCCCCACAGAAGCTGTGGTCCTTTGTCCTTGCAGACCTCACCTCACCCTCAGAGCTGAAAGACCTCCACCAAGGACACTTGCTCTCCCCCATTGCTATTTTGCTTTGCAGCATGTTGCCCCCCCCCAAGACAGGGCTTCTCTGTGTAACAGCCCCAACTGATTGTGAGCACAGCCTTGTCCCACACATTTCTACTCAATCTTGACACATAAAGGGACTTATGGAAGCTTAATGCAGAGCCCTCGGCAGACCAGTTCTGAGAATTTCTCCTGCCCTTAGGCAAATCTGCTTCTGCTGAGCGGCTTTAATCTGACATTAAGAATTGCTTCTGATGGGTAATCAAAGAGTTCCCTCCTTGGGCCTGGCCTTCTGCTAAACAGGCCACCTCTGATCTCTTATTCACAGGGAGTTTCTATGTGCCCCACACCTTGTGAAAGATTCATTCCTGGTTGCTCTCTGATAAGAATGAGTATGTTTATAGGGTGCAAAATGGTGCATTTAGCAGCCTGTCTCAGATGTTAATGACTTCAGTCAGTCTGAAGGGGAGCCATGGACTCCTCTTCACTGGATGGCTCCCCTTCACCGGCAGTTCCTGTAGGAAGGCAGCTGTGGAAATGGATCCGTCTGTGTCATGTCCAGTGGGATCGAGGGGGCTTAAGGGGCTGCTCCTGCAGTTCTCAGGCTTACAGCCAACATATGCATGAACATTCTATTAGTTTCATCCCCTGCTAAACTGTTTGGCCCCGTTTATGGATAGAACATACTGAAAAGTCCTTGCTAAAAGGAAGAGCCTCGGTTGGGTCACAGCAGTGATAGGAACAGTCCAGCCAGCTGATATCACAGTTCTGGTTCCCATCCCTCCTCTTATGTGCAGGAATTGGCTTTTAGGCCAAGATGGCTGCCATGGTAATGGATGTATATACCTCCTTGAAGGCTATAGATGATGTCCCATACAGAGGTAGCTGGCTTGGCAGAGAGGCTGCAAAGGGTGAGGTACGAAGCCTCCTCTCTTCCTGGACGGTTTTGTTCTTTCAGGCAATGTGCCCAAAGAGTAGGAAGATGTCCAACCAAGATCCAAGCTCAGCCTCCCTGTTCTGTGTTCTCATCAGCAAATAGCAGTGGTAACACCCACTGGGTTTAATGAGATGGTCTATGCCAAGCACTGACACCATTCCATCCATTCCTGTTTCTCAACTTGTTATGTTGGAAAGACTGAAACCTCAAAAACACTGAGAAGAAAGGACAATAGATTCCCATACAACAGATGCCCATATGCTTCTATTATTCGTCTGCTTGGGCTGCCATGGGAGACTACCACAGACTGCCAGCTTAAAACAATAGACATATTTTTCTCACAGTGCTGGCTGCTGAGAGTCCAGGACAAGGTGCTGTAGGGCTGGTTTGTGGTGAGGCTTCTCTTCCTGGCTTGCAGAATTCATCTTCTCGCTCTGCCCTCATGTGGCCCTCCTTTGTGTGTGTGCTGTCTCTGTCTCTCTACATAAGGACACCAGTCCTATTGGATGAGGCATCCACCCCATGATCTCACTTAACTTTTCCTCTTAATCCCCAAATAGTTATACTGGAGCCTGCAACATCAATGCAGATTTGGGGGGACATATGGATCAGTCTGGAGCACATATTTATAAACTGGTAGAGTTGGTGGGTAGGGTGTATGTTGTATGTGTGCACATAGATTGTGTATGTCATGTGTGAACATAGATGTGTATGTGCACATGGATGCTTGAGTGTGAGTGTGGAGGGTAGAGGTTGGCAATGAGAGTCTTTTTCTATTGCTTTCCACTTTATTTCTTAAATTTTAATTTATTTTGTTAAACTAGTATAATTGAAGAACAATTAGATAACTGTATCTATCTTATCAGACACAATAAAAACAAAATTAACACTCTAAATTATTACAACAACGGTAGTGGTGCACACCTTTAGTCCCAGCACTCAGCAGGCAGAGGCAGGCAGATGTCTGTGAGTTTGGAGCCTGCCTGATCTACAGAGTTCCAGGACAGGCTCCAAAGCTACACAGAGAAACCCTGTCTCAAAAAAACAAAAACCAAACCAAAACCAAAACAAACAAAGCCCTTGCATTCCTGGCCTTTCCTTCCAGACAGCTTTCCACCTTATTTTCTCACTGGACTTGGAACCGCTGTTTTGGCTAGACTGATTGGCCAGTGGGCCCCTGAGATATGCATGATTCTCACCCCTCTTCTAGTGCTGAGGTTGCATTACAACACCTGGCTCTGTATGGGTGCTGGGAATCCAAACTCAGGTCCTCAAACTTGCTCAGCAAACAAGTTGAGCCATCGCCCTGGCTTTGACCTTGTAACTTTTAATAGGAATACACACCACCTTTCATCCTATGCATCTTGCATGTTATAAGAGCATGTGTGTTGCCTAGTGGGAGAAACGTTTTAATGGGTGTCAGAATAGATGCCTTCCTCTGCATACAGAGGGCCTATAGGTATGTGTATATAACAGTTACCAAAGGTTCTATAAGCTCTCTTTGCTAGTTTTTCCATAAAATAACTTTAAAGAAAATGACTTTTAAAAGTCCTAGATGGAGTTCGAGACCAGCCTGGTCTACAAGAGCTAGTTCCAGGACAGCTTCCAAAACCTCAGAGAAACCCTGCCTCAAAAAACAAGAAACAAACAAACCTCGATGGAGCTGGGGAGACAGCTCAGCAATTAAATGTGGATACAGCTCTTGCTGGGGATCTGACTTCCATTCCTTACACCCATGACAGGTGGCTCACAACCAGCTGCAACTCCAGCTATAGAACATCCAACAACCTCTTCTGGCCTCCGCGAGCACTACGCACATACACATACTCACCCAACCCACACATACGCATCATTAAAAATAAAATATTTAAAATAACAATTGAAAGCTTTAGAAAAACCATATTTCTGTTAACTTTGACTTAAGTAACTTCTCTTGCTACCAGAAAATATATAATCATACAAAGTACATAGAATCACAGCTACATAATAACAGAAACCACATCCTAGGAGGCAGTATAGGAAACCAGAAAGGGAGGTGACTAGGCCAGTGCAAGCAGTAAGCACACAAGCATGTTTTCATACACTGTTAATAAAATCAAAATGCAGCTAGATGGTGCAGGTGTGGTAGTGCACACCTGTAATCCCAGTATTTGGAAGGTGGAGGCAGGAGAATCAAAAATGTAAGGTCAGCCTTAAGATACGAGTTCCAACCCAGCTAGACTATGTGAGACCCTGTCTTAAACTATAAAAATAAAACAAAACAATATGTACTTAAAACAATGAGAACTGAGCCACATATGCAAATACAGCATACAGCAACCTATGTTGCAATAAGTGGAGGGTTGGTTAAGTGATGGAGTGCCCTAATTCTGAGCCAAGCTCCTCCCAGTTCTCTGAGTGTGTGTCATAATAACTTTTTCCCCCCTCACACATTGCCTAGGTAAGCATATTCAAGTTAGGACAAACTTGGGTATGAAGGTATTTCAGCTCTCAGGTGATATATGCAGGTCAGTGGAGAAATTCCATTTAAAAGACAAGTGACTTAGGGGTTATTCCTCTCAGTGTACCAAAAACTGAAGAATCAACTATATTCAAGAAAAATTTCAAGGGTATGCTGACACAGGCCTTTAATCACAAGACTTGGCAGGCAGAGGGAGGCGGGTCTCTGTAAGTTCTGGGACAGCTTGGTCTACAGAGTGAGTTCCAGGACAGCCAGAGCTGCATAGTGAGACCCTGTCTCAAAAACCAAACAAACAAAAGAATAACCTTCAATTTCAAAATCAGTTTTTCTAACCTATACCTTTTCCCCAAATGCAGAATGATCCCAGGAATGCTTGGAACATCTTGCAATTATCCAGAACTTGTTCACCCCTGCCTCACTTTACATATTTGTTTGTTTGTTTGTTTAATGTATTAAAGGCCCCCTGTAAAACCGAGGAAAATGTTTGCCTGTCAAGAATGAGGGCCTGAGTTAAATCGTCAGAATCCACATTTTAAAAAAGGCAGGATTTTGCGTGTGTTTATAATACACCTATTGGGGACTCAGAGAGCAAACTATCTTTGGGGCTCAATGGCTGGCCAGCCTCACCTGCTTAGCAAGCTCCAGGCCTGTGAAATTCTGTCTTGGGAAAATGAGGCATTGAGGCTGGAGAGATGGTTCAACAGATAAAAGTACTTGCTGGGTGAGCATGAGTTTGAATCCCAGGAACCCACACAAAAGCCAGACACCTGTAAGTCCATGAAAATAAAAGGAAGATGGAAAGCAAAGACAGGAGACTCCTCCTGGAGTACACAGGAGAAAAACAGCCAAGAGATTCCCGACCAACACTCACGGTTGTCCTCTGGTCCCCACATGCATGCGTACCTACATGCGCATGTTCTTTCCTGGGTTTCCTATTATTATTATTATTTTCAATGAGTTTCCATATTTCCCTGCTCACTATTGACCTGCATGGAATACCCTGCACCTGAATGTTTAAGACTTGCTGCATTGACTGTTTTTGAAGAAGCAAGGGCATCTATGATGATTATGGGAGGAGGGAGTGGGGGCTGCTTGTAGAGATCCATGCATGGGGGTCAGTTTGTTTTTTGGTGGAGGCTCCTGGTAGCCTTTTGAGGGGGTCAGGTTGGGGTCGTTCTGCCTGTATGTGGCTCTGTCTTTTGGTATCTGTGAGAAGCAATGAAACGATCCATGTTTTCATTGTTGGCAGCACTGGGCTAGGAGGCTCCTGCTCTGCTTCCTCTGCTTCTGAGAGTGCTGCCAGCCTGGATCCAAGTACTGTGTCCCCAGAGGTGACTGAGCCAGGGAGGCACCCCCAGGAATCCAAGCGGCCAGAAGGTTCTCCACTGCCCAGCTCATCACTGCCCTGGGAACAGGTGTGCCCCTTAGCCTCCATGCCCTTCACCGAGTGTCCCCCAGAAGGTTGCTTAGCAAGCTCAGAAGCAGCACCTGAAGATGGTACCCTTGCCCATCACCCTAGAAGGGAAGCCTCACCCAGTATCCAAGGGGATGCCTTAGCAACCTTTAGTCCTGAAGGGGATGGCTCCACAAAGCACACACTGGTTGCCACAACCCCCAGTGTTGAAGAAGATGAAGAACTGAAGAAAGGGAGACCAAACTTATCTTCCAGTTGCACTGGCCAATTGCCAGAAATTTCCCTAATGCCTCCCCACGAGTCCAGGACAGAGCAGCTGTGTGCAGAGGGTGACTGGCCTGGTAGTTTTGAGACCCAAGAGAAAGACCATGTAGGTGACTGCTTGCCCGAAGAGTCTGCCACTAAGGCCCCTGCTGCCACCAAACTGGGGATGGAAAGCACAGATGTCCTAGAGGAGTCCCCATGGACTGAGACCATGGTCCCACAAGATCCAGTCCTAAGATCAGCTGACAGGGATGGAGGTGGAATGGAGGGGCTACCTACCAATTCGGCCAAGAACTTGGAATTTCTTGGAGGCTGCCATCCTTCTAAAAGCAACTCGGGCACTAAACCTGGAGCTGGGACAAACACTGGCTCCCAGGTACACTGCCAGCAGGAAGTGGAGACACATCTGCCACAGGCAGAGCCTCCCTCAGACCCACTAGGTTTTGCCACAGCACCAGGAGACAGTGGCTCCTGGAAGGAGACTCAACGAGACACCAGCAATGTTCAGAGCCAGCCACAGACAGGGACATCAGGAACTGAGCCCCAACAAGTGGTCTGTGTCACATCAGGCAACCAGCCGGATAGGAGCTTGCTTGGGGGTACTGAGGCTCCTCCATTCACTAGAACAGAGGAAACGCATACAGCTTCAAGTCCCACACCACATCCCGATGCTTGGGATTCTGTCATCTTAGAAGAAGCCAGCTTGACCAAAGAGACAGATTCTGAGGCTAAGATGCCAGTTTCTGCAGATCTGGCCACAGGAAAGGTGGATACAGGGGTGGTGGGGCTGAAGCGAGCATCAGATCTGAGGCGAACCCAACAACAACAGCCAGAAGGTAGTCTCCAAGGGGTCCCCACCCCTTTCTTGCAGGGACAAAATGATACAGTCCTAGAAGAGCTGTTGCTGCCAACATTGTCTCATGGGGTTTCAAATGAAAGTTCTAGAAAGTCAATGGAACCAACTGATGGTCCTAAAGCTCCCAAGAATACTGAAAATAGAGTTGTGGCTATAGAAGAAAGCAGATCACCCAGAGGCAACCCTAAGAGACAGCAAGAAGCCA
Organism: Phodopus roborovskii; assembly: GCF_943737965.1. NCBI lineage: Eukaryota > Metazoa > Chordata > Mammalia > Rodentia > Cricetidae > Phodopus > Phodopus roborovskii. The sequence goes on from NW_026126480.1 coordinate 38,941,939, forward strand.
CCAGAGCCCTTGATGGCGCACAGTGTGGGAACCATGAGGAAGAAAGGTCCCATCCCTTTCACAGCGAGCTCCATCTGGAGACGGACAAAGATGAGGTTTCAAAGCCACATAGTGAGCCTTCCAACTCAGACTCAGCACAGCCACCTAGACAGGCAGTTGCTGGCCATGAGGATGGGCCCCACGCTGGGTCAGCAGAGGCTGTGGGGCAGGTGATTACTGACTCCCATACAACTGACACATGTATCTCCCTGCACAAAGTCCCTGAGCAGGGCCTCATCCTGTCCTCAGCATCAGACGGAACTGGTGAGCACTTTCCTCTCCAAGAAGCCATCTGGGGAAGTTCAGGATCTCAGACCAAAAGCCCCAGCATGCTTCAGGGCAGGGGGGAATTGGGAACAACAGAGTCACTTCCTGCTTTAGACTCTGAGAAATCAGATTTCCTGTCTGCTCCAGCAGTGGAGGAGGTGCCCAAAGCTGGAGAGGTGGAGAGTGTATGGGAGATAAAGCAGAGGCACTCCCCCTTGCAGAGGCCCTACAGTTGTGATGGGGAAGGCTTGCTGATATCCCCAGGCCAACCTTGTGGGCTGAAGAAGGTAGAATCAGGACAAGAAGTCCACACTGATGTGTCATCTCCCCACAGTGGGAAGAGCTCAACAATGGGTCATGGACCCATGCTCAGTCTGAAACAAGAATGTCAGGGAAAGCTGTCTTGCCCAGGGGACAGCCTCCCACTACCTTCTGAGAACCCACTCCAGCCGTCCCAACTGGATCCAGAAGCAGCCGTCTTTGCTGTCCTCTGTGAGAAGGCCCAATCGCCTGCAAATGGGCAAGGGGCTTGTCCAAGTGGCCCAGGTCTGAAGAAGCAGGGTGCAAACCCTTCCCCAATTCTAGCGCCCATGGAAGGGGAGTCTTGGGTAGGTGTGAACTTGCCCACTCAAGGAGGAAAGGAACAGGCTTCAGAACTTCCACCCAAAGGCAGCCGGTGCAGTACTCCAAGTTCATCACCCGAGGATACGGATCTGGGAAAGGCACCATCAGAGGAGTCAGACCCTTCAACCTCACTTGGACAGACATTGCCTGCACTAGGGATAAATGAACAAGAGGGCACAGGCTGTGACAGTCAGCCCTCGGAGATCCTGCATCCTGCAGAAGACACCTCTCTTACAGGAAACTTGGGTGGAAAGGACAGTTGTGGCATCCGGCAGGAGCTGAGCAAGTCCCAACAGGAACTGGCTGATGCTTTGAAAGCAGGCAGCCAGCATGAAGAAGCACGTTGTGGGGATTCAGGAGTTTCTGATGTATGTGATGTACTGCCCCTGCCTCAAGGCTTGGGTAAGACAGAGGCGGCAAGTAGAGGCATAGTGGAGGCCCCGCCTTGTCCACCTGACTCAAAAGCTCTCCTGGATACAGCATACTGTTCTCCAGTCCCAGAGCCTACCAGCCCTAGAGGCACACCCACCCCGGATGCGCTAGAGAGTGAGGCCTGTGATGAAAACCAGGAAGAGTTGGCCCCACATCTGGAAATGGAGCAGCTGGCCACCTTAGGTGCAGAAGCACAGGGGCCTCTTGGAAGTGTTCCGAGAGCCGAGGAGCAACATGGTGGGTCTGCGGAGGTGAATGTTGGCGCCAGCGAAGGAGACCCTGGGATGCAGCAGGATCCTGGGGGACCACAAGCTGCTCTGCATGGTGGCTCCTTTCAGTCCGAGCAGTGCCTCACATCTTGGAAAGAAGCTTACACCTCCACCCTGACTGAGCTGTGCCAACTTGAGCAGCTTGTGCCCAGCTGTGGGGATCCCTTGCTGCCAGCTGGAGAGTCGGGTAAGATTCCCGGAAGTACAGAGAACATTCTGGCACACGGCACTGTTTCAGACCCACGGAGGCTGCTGCCGGCTGGACCACCTGAAGAGACTCTGCCTGATGCCCCTTACCTCCATATCAACGGCACTGCCAGGGAGGATGCAGGAGACGGTAGCATGAGAGCTGTTTCCTCTGAGGGCCCCAGAGCTCCTAATGAAGGTCCTTGCCCCACAAAGGAACTCCCACCTGCTTTGGAAAATGACACTCCTGGCAAGGTATCAGATGTCTCCTACACCACACTCTTGCAACCAGGAACTTCAGGTGGAGAAACCTCTGTAGCCGGGGCTGGTAGTGATAAATCCCAAGCTGGAACCACTGAGGGACCCGTGAATCTCGTGCCCTATCTAGACAACATGACTCTCCTGGCCAAAAATGAGCAGATGACAAGAGAGATGCATGTGGCTGCAGCTCCAGAAGCAAATGCCAGGCCCTCTGAGGCTGCAGCATCCCCTGTCAGTGAGGATGCAGCAGGAGAGACAGGGGGCAGCAGGGAGAGGGCTGCTGGGGCAGGTAGTAAGGGTGCAAGCTCCAAGCAGACCAGCATAATTACAGGGCTTCCTGACTTCAGGGAACACATCACCAAGATCTTTGAGCAGTCTGCGCTTGGAGCCCTGGTTGCCAATCGGGCCCAGAGTATACCTGGTGAAAAGGCAGGAGCTTCAAGGAATTTTCTGGTTGAAGGTCCCAGCACATCACTGAACCCAGAGAAGCTTCTAGATGGGGTTCAAGGAGTGGCTGCTGCCCATCTCCCTGTACCTCCTGCCGGACTCCAGGTGGATAAGAAGCAAGAGTCGATTGTGGAGGCTGAGATTTCTCATCTGGTTCCCCAGGATCCAGCACCAGAGAAGCTGGTGGATCTGGCCAAGACAGCCTTGGAGGAGAACCTTCCGAGTGGCAGTATTGGGGCGGAAGCGACCTGTGCCCCGTTGATGGTGATGAGTGAGAGGCTAGAGGGGACTGGAGAGCCTGACCGGGGAGCTCAGGTCTATCCACAGCAGGGAAGAGGCAGGCAGGAATCAGCTCTGGGTCTTCCCTCCTCTGTAGCTGTTCAGGGGGTACCAGCAGAAAGAGCTCCCAGCTTCCCTGTGGCTCCCCACAGCCACACAGAAGAGCCTTCTGGAAAAGAGCACCCAGAAACACTGGCCAGCAAGTGTCAACACAGAAGAGATGATACCTGGCACCTGGCTCATACCAAGGGTCCAAATAGTCTACCAGGATCCACATGTGCCCTGGAGGGTTCTTCTCACGGAAGTCTTTTGACTGTGCCTGAATCTGACAGCAAGCCGTGGATCGCTGCCCCACTTGAGGGTGGAAGAGGGCCCGAAGCTTCTGTCAGTACTGCAGAAATGCAAAATGTGCTGGGCTACCAGGGTACCCCCAAAGAGCTGGCTGGAGGAGCCTTGGATACTGTGGGGCCTAGCAAAATGGTGGGGGCTGCTGAGGCAGCAGCCAGTGACATCAGACCAAGCACAGCTGAGACGTGGGCATGTGTGTCTGGTGACCTCCCTGAAACAGGTACTACAAGGATGCTTCCCGCTGTGGCAGGTGACTCAGCACTGCCTGGGAGCTGTCAGGACCCAGGATTCTCCGACAAGTCTGAGACAATGAAAGACACAGCCACCCTTCAAGGGGACAGCCAGGCCAGACACCGGCAGGCCAAGGGACAGCTGGGGCCTCCACTCCCTGCTCCTGCAGGGTATGGGAAGACGAGTGTCTCTTCAGCTCCAGAGCCTGATGGAAGCAAAGCCACGAAGCTGCACCTCTTGGCTTCAGAAGAACTCCACACTGACAGGTACTTAGATGCAATGCCCATAAGTTCAGACCCAATGTGATCCCTACTGTGACGTTAGTGAATCAAACAGATGGGTGATGTTCAGGAGGCTACGTTTCCTGTATCTGAAGGGTTAAGTGGCCCAGCTTATGCTGTCTGGATATGCTAGGATTCTGATAAGTGTGAAGGGGTGACTGGAAGTATGGGAGCTATTTAGTTGACTATTTCCTTGTGTGCTTAGCTTATCTAAAAGCACTGGAAAGGGGGAAGCCTTGGCTGGCTGTGTATGATTGGGTGATAGGTTTTAGGCGGTCATGTTTTCTGAGGTGCAGTCACAGCTGCTTTCAAATATGGAATTGTTTAGGTGAAGGGGCCCTATGTGATTCAAAACAGCTCCAAGCCCTTCGCTGCCTAAAAAAAAATATCTCTTCTCTTCTTCCTGGGGATGTTGGCAAGGTGGCCACTTAATCTTTACTGGGAAATGTGCTTTTGAAAATAGGATCTGGGGAAGAGGCAGCACTCTCCAAATATCTGATTCTAGCAATCGATTTCTTTCTTCATCTCAGAAAGAGCCCAGGGCCTGGCTCAGCTACCTTATCTTCAGTTCCTGAGACATGTGCTCCGCAAGTCTTTTCAGCAGAGGCCAGAGAGTCAGGAGGACCAGAAAGGTCAGTGACACAGAGGCTTTGGGAGCCTGTGGCACCTTTCTTTCTTAGATGCATTGTTGAGTTCACAGAGGATAGCAGTGTTTGTCTATTTGAGAGTGTCTCAAGTAACCCGGCTAGCTTCAAATTCAGTAAGAAGTCAAGGATGTCTTTGAATTCTTAATCCTCTGCCTCTACTTCCCAAATGTTGGGGTTGTAGACATACACCAGTATACTTAGAGGCTGAGAGCAGTGTGTGTGTGTGTGTGTGTGTGTGTGTGTGTGTGTGAGAGAGAGAGAGAGAGAGAGAGAGAGAGAGAGAGAGAGAGAGGGAGCTGTTATATAGGAGAGGCAGACAGGAATGCTGAGACACACCTGTAGCGCCAACATTTAGGAAGCTGAGGCAGGAGAATCATGAGTTGGGTCTGAGCTTCATTTATTTAAGTTCCAGTCTCTAGTGTGTGTGGGGAAGGTGGGGCAGTTAACTGTTTCTATGCCATGTGCACTTCAGTAGTGCCTGCAATGACTCAAAGCTGCATTGCTGCCGAAAGGGATGTTTGCTTTCCTGCCCGAGCTTTTTACCTGGAAAAACAAAACAACTCCACTAAGGTACAATTCACACATCATATATTTCACTCATTTTAAGTCTAGATACACATGCCCCCCCCACACATACACTACAAGTCTTAGTGTGCTGTGGTGAAGGCTATAATCAATTGCAGATCTATGACACACACACACACACACACACACACACACACACACACACACACACACACACTCCAAATAAACCCTATAGCCCCTAGATGTCACTCCTTAGTCCCCTATGTCCTTAGCATAGGCACCCACTAATCCAGTGTGATGCCTTTGGAGGCCAACACTGGTCAACGCTGCAAGAGTAGCTCATTACAGCAGAAGCCACACTCCGCTGAGATCTTCAGATAAGGAGGGCAGACAACAAATGGAACCATGTCTCTCAGGCCTTACCCCTTGCTCTACCCCAAGTGAATGTCCCCAAGTGTGGTCCTGCAGAAACTGATGTTTAAGTTCATCTTTAGTGGGTAGAAAGGTATTGCAGACATGACTTTGTGCATGAGATTTGCTGAATAACTAGACCTTTGGTTATTGAAGTGCTGTGTGTATGTTTGTGTATGGGAGAGAGAGAGAGAGAATTTGCTTTATGAGTTTAAATTAGTACCTGTGCCATGCCTCCTACCAACAGCTGTGGGTGTTTTACAAATTATTTGATTCATATTTTCACATGCTGAAAGAATGCATGGTCACCTGTTTTCCGAGTCTCAACACTTCCCCCAGCTCCCCAGCTGCCTCTGCTGCCCCACAAGGACAACTCCCATGACTATGGGCCAGCACATGTGGCCTGAGCTGTCCAAACAGATCTTATGAGAACATTTGCCTGTAGCACTCACTGGTATGTATCGCTTGCATTCCAACTTTAGGTATAGGAAAAATATCTGTGTAGCCAGGAAATCCCTTCTGTCCCACGAAAGACTGTATCAACACCTTCCTTGTCAGCATCCACAGGCATGTGATCATCTTCCTGGGGAAGCTTGGGACACAGAGTAGTCCCATAAATAGTTCATGGCTCATTGTTCTAACCACTTGAGAATTTAAAAATTGTATTTTCTTAGTAAACATTGCAAATTAAGTTTTTTTTTTTCCTACAACATTTGTAAAGTATAGGAAAGCAAAAGAAAAAAGAGAGAGCTGGAGAGGTGGCTCCCTAGTTAAAAGCCCATACTACTGCTGTTACACAGGACCTGAGTTCTGTTCCCAGAAAACAACCTGGGGGTGGTAGAGGGGTGGCTCGCAACCACCTGTAACTCCAGCTCTAAGAGCTCTGACTCCCTCTTCTGGCCTCCAAGGGTACCGGCACTCACATACACACACTCACATGTCCACACCCACATTCATATCACACATACACATAATTAAAAGTAAAAATAAATCTTAAGAAAAATTACAATTGATGGGCAGTGGTAGCTCATGAGTTGAATCCCAGCACTCGGGAGGCAGAGGTAGGCAAAGCTCTGTGAGTTCAAGACCAGCCTGGTCTACAGAGTGAATTCCACAACAGCCAAGGCTATACAGAGAGATCCTGTTTCAATAAACCAGAAAGAAAAAAAGAAAGAAGAAAGAAAGAAAGAGAGGAAGGAAGGGAGGGAGGGAAGAAGGAAGGAAGGGAGGAAGGAAAAGTTGGAGGAATGGCTCAGGGGTTAAGAGTGCTGGCTGCTCTTCCAAAGGTTCTGAGTTCAATTCCCAGCAACCACATGGTGGCTCACAACCATCTATAATGAGATCTGGTGCCCTCTTCTGGTGTGCAGGCAGAACACTGTATACATAATAAATACATTTTTAAAAAAGAAAAGAAAAATTACAATCATACCACTTGTTACTTTTATCTAAAATTGTAAAATAAGTTTGCCTATTGAAATATTTATTCCCCCCCCATCTTATCAAAATTTTTTGTAGATCTAGGCATCAGTAGTCAGCACTCATTGATTCCAATCTTCTCGGCCATGGGTCTCAGGTGCTGTCATGTCCTCCTGTTGGGACTTGTACATGGTCTGGACCTTCTTTGTCCAACATGGCAGCTGCTGTCTACCGTGTGATGTATGAGTGTGAGTGTAAGTGTGTGTGTGTGTGTATGTGTGTGTGTGTTTAAAGTAGCACACATCATGTGTTGATGATCTAGTATTTTTAAAAAAGAGAGTGCAAAATATATCATAAATTGTTTTTATGCTGCTTACCTGTGAAATAATATCCAGAATTCTGGGGAGTGTCAAAATATATTATGAAAATTAGTTTCATTCCTTTTTTTTTTTTTTGCATCTTTTATGAGGCTCCCCAAATTTTAAAAATCACATGGGGTGGGAGGCCTGGAGAGAGGTGGCCCACGCAGTGGTTAAGAACATTTGCTGCCCTTGCAGAGGACCCAGGTTTGGTCCCTAGCACCTACATGATGACTTACAGTTGGCTCTAACTCCAGTTCCAGGGGAACTGGCACCCTCTTCTGACTTCCTCAGGCACCTGGCACACAGGCAGTGCACATACATACATGCAAACAAAACACACATAGAAAATAAAGTATTAAAAAATGAAATAATTACACTTGTGGGCTTTACATGTGTGGAGTTCATTCTTTGTAGATCACTTGACTTCATTACCCTCTTCCCTTTGGCCCCTGAAAGACAACAGAATAGTAGAGAGTTGGCCTGGTTTGTGCTTGGGCTCTTGGGGGAAGGAGGCTCCTATTCCAGTCCAGTATCAGCTAAAGCCCTCTGAAAGAACTCTCCAGCCTCCCAAGAGGAGTGACCTTCAGTCCCTGTCCCTTGTCTCTTTTGAGGAAGACCCCATCTGAGTAAATATATCCTATAGGCTTAGGGCACAATCAGAGGTCTCTGGAAAGACATGGACTGGCTCTGTCCAATAGGAATGTGACACAAACTACAAAGGAAATCTTAAATTTTCTAATAGCCACATTAAAAAACTAAATACACGCAGGGGAAATTTCCCTTAATATTTTATTGATATGTTTTTCATATTGAGTCTTTACTTAGTATACACTCACAGCATATCTCAATAGGGGCCTGAAACAGTCAGCACTGTGGCTGCTATCTTGGATGCTATTGGATACCCTTCTAACACTCTCCATATTTGATCCAGAAGGTTGCACTTTCCAACATGACCCAAAAAGTTTCTATCTCACTGCCTAGCAAGCTCATGCCTATTGATTTACCACAAATGAGGAGGATGCTTCTTCCTACAAATCTGTATGCCTCAGTGAGTATGTATGGCTCTGAGAAACTTCTGCCAGGGCCAGAGGGCACATGACTGGGGCAATAGGCATTGCAAAGTCAAAACAGGCAGGCAGCTGTCTCTGGGAGAGGGTGAGTGGATGCACACAGAAGCTGTGTGACAAAAATCAAAGCCAAAACTCTTGACTTCATACTCTTCTCTGCTCCTCACTGGTTTACACAGAAACCTCAGTTTGTCTGTAGGATGGTAATGGCAGCAAATGTACCTGCTTCACCAGAGGGAAGAGGGAAATTGCTGACTCCAGCGCCACACTGTGTGCCGTAGTGCTTGATGGGTCAGGCTCCTGTGCCTTTGTGATCAGCTTTCCTTGTGTGAGGAGCTCAACCACCAAACATCTCTCTCCAGTGTGGAGATGATTCTTGGTATCTCTGTATATATACCTGAGTTGAGGTTCCAATCTGTCAACTTCTGTTTTCCAGAAATGAAATTTTTGCAAGTTAAAATATCTTGGAAGGCAGCTGTACTCACCACTATACCATCTACACCATGCCATCCTAAAATCACCATCACCTCATCACCCTAAAATATCATATGGGCTGAGAAAGAACACTTTCTTACCCCCACCCTCAGCCCACAGATCTTGCTTGACATAAGCTAAAATTTCTTGAGATGGTTTTTCATTGAGATGCTTTATGTATCGTGTGTGTGTGTGTGTGTGTGTGTGTGTTTGTGTGTGTATGCACACACATGCATGCGTGTGCATGTGTGGGTACCTCATTGTATTGTATTAAAATAATGTTTCAACATCCAATCACACCCAAATTTCTACCTTCTTGTTATGAGTCAGGGGAGCTGCTCCTGTGGAATCTATTGAATTCAAAAATCTTGCTGACTTGGGATGGTAGCTTAGGTTATCTTCAGTATCTTAGACAAGTGTCCCTCCCTTGAGCTCAGCCCCAGTCCTACCTTCAATGTCTTACAAGTGTCACTTTTATCCTTTTATAACAAAAGGGTGAGTTGATAATGTGATCTCTCATACTCATGTAGAAGTGGGTGCTATCTATCTGTCTGTCTGTCTGTCTGTCTGTCTGTCTGTCTGTCTATCTACCTATCTACCTACCTTCCAGTTTACAATATCTGACTGGCACTTCTGGTGACAAGCCACAGGTAGCTTGTGACTTTGTATCTTTTCACCCGTTCTGAGACAGACCATTTGCAGAATATTTCTGCACTTTGTGTAATCCTGACCTGGATAGAAGCCTGAGACGTAAAGATACTTTATGTTGATGACTGATTTGATCTCACCATTGTAGATCATCTTCTGTGCTGGTGGAATTAGCTAGGGTTTGGCATTTTGAGTGTAAACGTTTAGGCAAGAGTTTCTGAGTAAGTCTTTGACACTGCATTTTTATTTAAAGTGTGGAGGTGTCTTCCATTCCAGATGGAAAAATGATTGGCAAGGCATCTTGTCCAGTTATTAGTGCATTTTCTTTTTGAGACAGGGTCTCATTGTATAACCCTGGCTGACCTGGAGCTGACATGTAGCTCATATGGCCTTGAACTCACAAGAGCTCCACTGATTCTAGCTCTGGAGTACCAGGATTAAAGGTGTGTGCCACCACCACTGGCTCAATTATTAGTGCATTTAAAAAAGCATCAAAACAGGGAGTGGAGAGATGGCTCAGTGGTTGAGAGCACTGACTACTCTTCCAGAGGTCCTGAGTTCAATTCCCAGCATGCAGGCAAAAACACCAACGTACATAATAACAATAAATAAATAAAAGAATCAAAAATGAGACGGAGGCTAATTACAAAGGCAGCTGGGTTGAAAAGTTGAGGGAAGAGCTCAGAGAGACAGCTGACTGCTTGCTAGGAAAGAAGCCCTGGCCGAACCTAAGAAGCCACACCGGGCATTTTCTCCTCTTCCCTCCACACCATCTTCCCATATGATCTCTGATTCTTCCCTCTCTCTTTATCCCTTCTAAAATTACCAGCAGTGACACCAGGTTTTCAGGTTTGAGAATAAGGTAAGAGGATGCCATAGCTGCGCAGTGACACCAGGTTTTCAGGTTTGAGAATAAGGTAAGAGGATGCCATAGCTGCGCAAATTAAGGAAAAGGAAAACGGTTTCCCAACACCGTTTCCTCCACTGAGTGCAAGACAACAGCGCGCATGCGCGGGAGCAGGGGCTTTGAATTTATAGCAGTGTTCTAACATGATAAACTGTTCGTAAGGTAGACCTACTCAGACATCTCTGCTGTCAGCCTTAGATAAGCTGCCTGGCTGTTTAATCCTCCATTTCCATAGCTAAAAGGTAGGGCAGTAAAAATAACACCATCCTGGTTCTAGTGGGATGCTTTCAGGACAAGGCCTCGTGTGCAGCGGGAACTTTTTTTTTTTTTTTTTTTTATACAAAGGGCAGCTGCTACTCACCTCGAGGAACAGGGGCCTCCAAGAGTAGGAACCGAATCTGTCTCTAGTCCGATGCCTCTACTCACCCGCCCTGCCCACAAGGAGCACATCCATCGACTTCGAACAGTGATCAAAACCAAAAAGGACAGGCAGGATGAACTGTTTTACAGGAGCTCTTCAGTCACAGGGAATAGCCCTAGAAAAGAGTTCAGAAGCCCTTCAACACATAGACTTCATGCTCCGAAGTTTTTGTGTTTCACAGTTGAGACCAATTTCCCAAGAGATTCATGGGGTGCCCAGTCTCCTCAGAGGCTGGCTTCTATCCTTAGGGGCTGTGGTGGGAACACCATTACCTCTTTGTAGTCGCTCTGCTGCGGCCCCTGCCCACACTGTACCTGAACCCAGTGCGGGAATGACAGCTCCTCCACTGCAAAGGCCAGAGCCGTCTCAGGGCAAGGTGGTCATTTTCCAAATTGCATGTGGCCAGGCTGACATAGCTTCACTTTCAACCTTCCATTATTGTCAACAGGGGAAGCTACACTCAAGCTGGAACTCGGGCCTGACTTGGGAGGAAGGTTTGGGAAACGGATATATTATATACTACCTGGAATAAAACTGGGAACATTTTTGTCAGGCTCATATTAATAGGAGGAAACTGAGGCTCCAAATAGGGAAAGCCTGTGGTGTGGGGCTAGAACTGGCCTCTGACCATTGTAGCACCAAATATGATGTTCCTTCTTCATGCATGGGCTGAACGTATTACTCCTGCAAATACCAGTCACCTCAACGCTCCTTCTAGACTTTCTCAGAGAAGACTGCATGAATAGGGTCAAGAGTTGGATACACGAAGACCTAGGTATCAGTGGAGTTCAAGTTCTGTGACCATAGGAACGGTTGCCAACCTTTCTGAAGATGACTGTGCCACAGGGCCACACACTGAGATTTGTGTTGCTGTTAGGATAAAGCAAGACACCATGTCAGCTAAGCTAAAGTCCTCTATTTCCCTCGTCAGGACAGAAGCATCTTCATACATACCCAACTTCACCCCGTGTGTCTCCTCAACCCATAGTGAGGTTCTGTGTGTCCCTCTGCTCTTGAGAGGAGAAATGGAGGCTCCAATAGGTAACCTTGTTAGAGAGCTAGGACTAGAACATTTCTTCTAGGGAAGCTCTTTAGAGCTCACGGCCATCACCCAGTGGATTCTTGGGGAGGTGAGAGTCTTTGAATCCACATGTCCATTGAAGACTTCTGTAGTGGTGGAATGTTCTATGTCTCCCTACCCAGTGTAGTAGCCACTAGCTGTGTGTGTTTTTTGTATACTTGTAATGAGGCTAGTGTTGGGAGCTGAAGAGATGGCTCAGTGGTTAAGAGCACTTGCTGGGTTGGTTCCCAGCAGCCATGAGGTGGCTCACAACCATCTGAAACTCCAGGTCCATGGGATTTGACTCCCTCCTCTATCTTCAGTGGGCCACCAGGCATGCACATAGTGCTCATACATATATACATACATACATGCTGGTAAAACACACACACACATACACACTAAATAAATCTTAAAATTGAGGCTGGTGCCAGTGAGAACCCAAATTGTTAGCTTGGTTTAATGGAGCTGGAGGCTTTTGTCTGAGGCAGCCCAAAGTCCATAGTTTTGCCACAGGTATAAAAGAGCTCAGTCTTCACCCCTGGAGCTGGAGTGGGTTCTGTGAAGGAAGCTCCGGGAATTTCTCACACACCTATTGGTGCTCAGGTCTTAGATCCTTCTTCCTCACTACCCCTTGCTACAACTTCTCTCCTGTTGCCTACTTCTGTGAGTGGTAAAGGCCAGGGCCCCCTCACACATGCTAGGTAGGCAACCTACCTCTGAGCCACATCTCACCCTGGGAATGTGTGGCTATGAGGTAGAGTCTGAGATGTGTATGGTACTATTACCTAGTCATGCAGGCCAGGAGGAAAGGTATGCTGGACCCCCAGTCTTGGCTTTGCTTGCTGACTGAACACTCAAGCCTGCAGACCTGCTTGGTTTCTGAACTGTCAGCATCCTAAGGCAGCCCCAGGCCATCATGGCAGCCGGCCACCAAATAGCAGCACTCAGAAGGAACCCTCTCTGCCTACACATTTCCCAGTGGCTGCATCTTCCAGGACTCTTCCACAGAGGACCAAGATGGGCAGCAGTGCTGTTTTTTAGTTACTGTCTCTGTGTTGTTCTTGTCCTGTGAAACTGGGAGGGTCACAAAAGGTTTCAAAGGCTAAATATGCAGGATCAATAGGTCCCAGTTCACAGCATCTTGATGCTGACTTTTGTTTTCTTTTTCCGCATTCCCTCCTCCCCCTATGCCCTCCCCCTTCTTGTCCCTTCCCTCCCTTCCATCCTCCCTCCTTTCCTTCTTTCTGACAGATCTCATTCTTTCAGGACTCACTGTGTATCCCAGGTTACTCTCAAACTCACAGGAATCCTACCACCCCAGCCTTCCAAGTGCTTGGATTACAAAAGTGATCCACCATGCCATTTCTTCCTTAATGCTTCTCAGTCATCTGGTGTTAAATACTTTAGCAGTCCGTTGAGTTGCTCGTAGATGCCGAACACATTTTTTTTTCTGCTTGCAGAGAAAGCACTGGAACGGGTCTAGTTACTGCTTTGCTTAGTGGCTCTCATTTTTCGAGGTCAACATGAGGGGGTTGGGATATAAATATCAGGAGATGGGTGCAGCTATCCTCTGCAGAAGGCGCTTGGTGGCTCTGGTCAGCACTGACTTATCAGGCTAGGTTCCCCATCTTCAAGGAGGACAGGAAGATACTGCAGGTGTTCCAGGTAGCGGGCGAGTGCAGGGGAGGTCCAGGACAAGATGCTTTGGAGGAAATCAGACTCTGGAGGCAAGCTCAGCTCCCACTCACAGCTCCCACCCTCGTGTTGGGAGGTGAAAGGAAGGCACCAAATCACAATGATTTTGCAGGCGAACAGGACTGGCTATCTCCCTAGGTGAGAAAGGAGTGTTGGAATGGGAGGCAAGTGAGCAAGACACAAAGCACACTGCCCAATGTCAGCTCACAGCAAGCAGTGACTGTGGCTATAACAGAGCAGAGGCCATCAGCTCCTGCAGGCTGTGTGGACAAGAACCATGAGCTGTGAGCATCTGTGGACAGCAGCATTCCCATAGATGACTCAGCAGTTAGCTGGTGAGTGTGTACCAGGCTGCATGCTAAGAATGAGAAGGTAGCATCTGTCTCACACAGGGTACACTGGACACAGGCTCCTCCCCTTAGAAGGATGTAAGATAGTCAAATGCATAGGCAAGTTGTCTCACTGGATCTGGGTGGTGCATGTGGTTTTCTGATGCTTAGCCTAGGTCTCAGCTGAGAAGTCAGGCTGTCCCTGGATACCTGTCTGCTCCCTCTAAAAGGGGTAGCACATCTACCTGCCTGAGCTGCAGGTTGGCCTTCCACACAGGTTGGGAAGCTGGATGTCAGGGTCCTTAGCTCTTGGTCTAGTCACGGTAATGTGGATAGACAGTGGGTCTTGGCCTCTAGCCAAAAGGATTTCCCACATTCATATTTCTTAAGGAACTTAGGTTTGCAAGGTCTAGCTCTTGGTTACCTAGCACCTGATACTCTGTGTGACTCCCTAAGTGTCTACTGAATAATTAAACACAACCGGCTATCAGGCGAATTTGGAGGCAGCCAGCTCTGCTGCTGGCCTCTTCAACCTTACACAAGTTCTTCAGTCCTGTTTCCTCATCTAGAACAATGTGTAATAACTGTGGCCTCAGAGAACTACTGATTTATAGAGATAAACATGTATTGGGGCCAGTGAGATGGGTCAGAGGGTAAAGGCGCTTGCTGCCATACCTACCACCTAGACCCACATGGTTCAAGGACAGAGCCGACACATGCAAATTGTCCTGTGGTCTCCACACATGCACTCCCACACATGTACACACATACACAATAAATAAATAAAATAGAATGAAAAATAGCATATATAAAAAGCCTGCCAAGGTCTCTGTGTGTCCTGTAGTAAGCCCCTAAATGTTAGGGATTATTTTCATTAATATTATTTTTTATCATCATCATCATTTGGATGGATGATAATACTATTAAGGTCCATGAGCAAAGTAGTAAAGACTTTTTACACAGTGGCCAGTGGGAACTCGCTGAAGTTTATGTGTGTCTGCTCTGCACTCCCTGGAATGTGCCAGTTCCCTTCCACTACCCCCACCATCCCATCCTGTAGCTGCAGCCTTCAGTGTTGCAATATTATATTGGAGGCCAGGTCAAATGAGGCAGCATTCATGGAGCGGCATTCATGGAGAAAGCATGTTCTTCCTTGTGGAATCCAGGACTTTGGGGTTAACCTCTCACCAAGGACGACTGCAAAAGGCTACACGCTAACATTAGCAGGTGAGCCAGGGTGCAGCAGTGGGAAGGGAGCCCTGAGTGCCTTGGTGGGATGTTCAGGGCTGCCAGCCTGCCCAGGCCTCCTAGAAAGGGGGAAGTGCAATATCTGGCCATGCTGTCTGCTGAACACCTGGCAGATGACCAAGTAGTGGGTAGTAAATAACTCATGTCTGGAACTGGCAGACAGGATTTGGGGGGAGGGTGGGCATGCCAACCCTGGGCTTGAGGTCTCAGACCTAGGCCACCTATGGAGGTTATCTTGAGGACTCCTCCCTGGCTCCTGCATCTGATAGTAAGCATGCTGGCCTTTGTGATGGAAGCCACTGCATGCCTGGCTCAGCCATTCACAGTAAAGCTAGGAAGATCTCCAGAGACCTTCAGCCTCCTCATTTTACAGTTAAGAGACCAGCAGCCCAGAGAGGGTATGTGACTTCTCTGAGCCTTTCAAGGGACCACTTACCCAGTGGTCATTGAGTGTGATTCTTTAGCTTCAGCTCTGTGGGCTCTGCAGCAAGGACACCACTCCTGTGAAGCACGGGGAGCATCCCCAGGGAGCATCATGGGAGCCGATATTCTCAATTGTCTAATGGAGGGGCTGGTAGTTTATCCATGGTAATCTTGACCTTGAATTGTTTCCAGGGAAGCTGCTCCTTCAGGTTCCCTCTGGCCTTTTGTAAAATAAGTAGGCTGGAGTCGCCATGCAGTGCAGCTGGCTCTGCTGTGTCTAGGAGCTTTTGTGGGAGAGGATTGCAGACAAGCAGGACTGACTGCACATGCAGATTCTCTAATTCACAATGATGTGGGGAATATGTGGAATGTCGGCAAGGGAAGAGAGTCTCACTTACAGCCCACCAGGGAAAGGATCTGCCGAAACCTGAGCTTCATCTCCTGGGCCGCAAGTCTGCAAGCAGCCCATTGAGGAAACCTCAGAGGACAGGACTGGCTGGCTTAAGTTTCTCTGTGAGCAGTGGGGCTGTGGATCCCTCAGAGATACTGTGCTGTTTCTCAAAGGTCATCACAGGGCTTGATTTGGTTTTGCCTGAAGATGAGAAGCCACCAAGCTCCACCTGGAACCATTGTTCACACCTACTGGTTTCATGTCTGTGGCAGAGATTCTGGACAAATGAGACCTAGAAATGGCCCCAGATGGAAGATATCTTTGCTTTTGGAAATTTTTTTTCCTCTGCATTTTTGTATGTGGGAACTAGGGATGATGCAAATAGGAAAACTGGCCACTGGCGTTAAAGCCTAACGAAGGTCATTTATGTCCTTTCTTCTAAGTCCCTCTCCCTTTGTTATAACAGTGTAGAGAAACGCACAAATGCAGAGGTAGGTTCAGACTGGAGGGTACTTGCAAATAGGAGCTGTAATGGATCTAAGATGGTGGCCAGAGCTACACTCTCATCTCGTGTGTGTGTGTGTGTGTGTGTGTGTGTGTGTGTGTATTGAGGGACAGAGAGAGAGAGAGAGAGGGAGGCAGACAGACACACCCCCCACACACACCAGAGAATGTGGTGTATGTACCTGGTGTATATACATATGTGGAGGACAGAGGAAGGCACTGAGTGTCCTCTATCACCCTACCTTATTCCTTTGAGACAGGGTCTCTCCCTGAACCTGGAGCTCATAGCCAGCAGGTCTGAGAAATCTTCCTGTCTTTGCCTCCCACAATGCTGGGGTTACAGACACATCTGTGCCTACTCCTGCCTTGTTACATGGGTGCTAGGGCACAAACTGGTCCTTATGGTTGTACAGCAAGTGCTTTAAGCCATCAAGCCATATCTCCATCCCTCTGCCTTCAGATTTTGCTAACCCTTCTACCTACCTTGTCCCTCCCCTACTCCTGGGCCTGGAGGGGATCACATTCTGCTTTAAGACAAATGAGGTTCCCATGCAGCCTTCCCATTTCTCCAACTACCCAGAAATCCCTAGTCCTTCTCCAAGTCAAGAGAGTCTTTTCTGCAGCTTGGCTCCAATTTGAAGGCAGGGACAACTTTGCCCTAGTGTGTTGACTGGCATTTCATCCTTTGCCAAAGAGCTTGGGTGATTTGAGCTGGACAGATATGGGTTCAAGTCTGTCGCTTATTCACAGTAGGGCAGTTGTCTCTTAAATAGTCTCTTACTGTTTGTTTCATCAACTATAAAATAGGTATAAAAGTGGTACCTACCTTGTGAAGATTCAGTGTCATGGTGTGTGGGAAGGGCTTGCTCAGGGCTGGGCCAGGCAAAGTTGTGGGGAAATATGTCTCTGTGGGAGAGTGAGGCTTCCAGGAGCAAGGACTATGCTTGACTCTTTAGCACAACTAATTACACACAGTAGGCCCTCAACTGATGCTTGTAGGATGGTGTGTCTTGAGTAGCAAATATAGGTATGGCTGGATCTTCCATCAAGAAGAAACCTGTTCACCAAGCTCATTCAACAGTGATGTCCTTACGACTAGAAGTTGTTCGTTCACTCGCTCACTTACCTTGCCATTCACACCAGGGGCTTCCTACACAAAGAACTTAGTCTGGGCTCTGGGGGCAAAGTCTCTCATCTTCAGCATTGCTGACATTTTGGGTTGGGCTAACTGTTGTGAGAGGCTCTCTTAGTCATAGAAGGGTGGTAGTAGTGTTAGATGTCAGAACCATCCCCTAAATTATGACAGGCAAAATGTTTTCCAGGGCCTGGGAGATAACAAACTCTGTGAAAGTCCGAATACCAAGTTTGATCCCTAGCACCCATGTGAAAAGTTTATAATCCCAGCACTGGGAAGGCAGAGATAGCCTGATCAATACTGATTCCTAGAGCTCCCTGGCCAGCCAGCCTAGTCTAATTGGTGATCTCTAGGTCCAAAAATAAAATGGACAGGGCTGGAGAGATGGTCAAGTGGTTAAAAGCACTTAATATTCTTTTAGAGAATCCAAGTTCAGTTCCTAACACCCACACCAGCCAGCTCATATGTCTTAGGGTTTTTATTGCTGTGAAGAGACACCATGACTACGACAGCTCTTATAAATGAAAACGTTCAATTGAGATGGCTTGCTTAGAGTTTCAGAGGTGTAGTCATTATCATCATGGTGGGGAACATGGCAGTATGCAGGCAGACATGGTGCTGTAGTTACAGCTGAGAATCCTATATTTTTCAGGCAACAAGAAGTTGACTGCAACACTCAGCATAGGGAATCTCAAAGCACACCCTCATAGTGACACACTTCTTCCAATAGGGCCATACCCAACAAAGCCACACTTTCTAACAGTGCCACTCCCTATGAGATTATGGGGGCCAATTACATTCAAACTGCCACAACCTATAACTCCGGTTCTGAGTGGATCTGTTGCCTCTGGCTTCCAAGGTCATCTACATTCATATACACATACTTACACACAGACACACATACATATACATCCTAAAAATAATAAGAATATCCAGGTGGTGGTGGTTCATGCCTTTAATCAAAGCACTTGGGAAACAGAGGCAGGTGGATCTCTAAGTTCAAGGCCAGCCTGGTCTACAAAGCAAGTTCTAGAATAGCCAAGGCTACACAAAGAAACTTGTCTCAAAATAATAATAATATTTTAAAACAAAATAACAGCACCCAGGAATAACACCTGAGTTGACCTTTGGTCTCTACATGTACATACCTACACATATATGTGCATGTTCCCCAAAGCCTCTGAGGGGGCAAACTGCTCCCTACAAAGCCACAGGTCAGGGTTCTGATGCCTAAGACAAGGCTTCTTAGAGTAGGAACATCTCCTGGGAGCTTGTAGAAATTCATGTTTCAGGCACTACCTCAGGCCTGCTTAGTGAGCATCTGTATTTTAGTAATGTACTCTGTGACCTTTCACCCACAGAACATTGCTCTTCATGTGCCACCCCTATCTTGGCTGCATGTTGACTTATTCCGAGGAACTTTGAAAAATGCGGATGGCATAGCTCTATGCTACTGTATTTGCCTAGCAAGCTCAAAGCCCTGGTATCAATTCCAATTAAAAGAAGATAGCACCAAAGCCCCAAGGCTGATGCCTACCTCCCAGCCCCAGGGTCTCTGCTTTAACTGACACAGTTGCATGCAGGATTTGGAAGACTTCAACTATCCGAGCTGCATCTGCCCAATAGGCATTCTCTGTTTATTGTTTAGTAGAAGATGACATGTATGCATCACCACTGTGGAGACCGCATGGAGACCTCCCTCACCTCAGTCCTGCTAGACTTGGAAACACTGGTGTCACTCCTCAGATGGTTTGGTTTCCATCCTTGCCCCGATATCCCATGAACACATGATTCTGTTTCCTGGAGAAAGCTTTCTGTCTGCCAAGGAAGACAGTGTGGCTTCTGTCTTCTATTTACTCAAGATAAATTTAAGGTTTAGACTGGGCTGAGTTCAAGAACAAGAGGACCTTGCCCTGTGGGAGCTAAGTCAACACCTTGGTGCTATACTCATGTTGGAGCAATACAGGTATAAACCGTGTGGTGTGGACTTCACATGTCCTCAAGGAAAACCCAGTGACCACAGAGGTTTTTTTTTTTTTTAACTTTTAGACAGAAAGCTACCTTCAAGAGTGTCATTCCTTGTAAACTGTGAGTTCAAGGTTGACATTTCATCTTAACATGGGTGGAGGCAATGGCTAAATTTTTTAGAAGGCCTGGAGAAAAAAATGTCTTTCTGCCATGCAACTGAGCGTTGCTAGGTGGTGGCGGTTGAGGAATGTGTCTTACTGCTTAACAATACTTTGTGGACTGTGAGGACTTAGTTCAGAAGCCCAAGCAGTGATTCTTTCTAGAGAAAATAATAAAAAGTTCCCTCGAGTGCACCAGTGAAATGGATACCGTGTTGTGAATGTGAGGGCTGAGCCTTTATGACATGAAGAAGGACTTTCTGGTCCTGGGTTTGCTATGATGTCCTCAGCAGGTCTGCAGAACGTACAGAAAAGTTACAAACCCTTCATTCCTGTGGGTTCTGCAGACACACAGCCTGGTGTCATCACTCTAAGCCTGGTTCCTCCTGTGTCAGCTATGGGTCATGGCCATCCCCACCACAAGGTTCTCTGTGAGAATTAAAGGAGAACAGAAGCATAACCACCCCCACAGAATGCTGGCTACATACCAATGCTCACAAAGTTCACCTGTCACCAGGGCTGGCAAGACATCTCAGCCAGTGGTGTTCATGCCGTGTAATCCTGAAGACCGAAGTTGGAATCTCCATTACTCATGCAGAAGTCAGGCGCGGTGGCGTAACCCCAGTGCTGGAGGGTGGAGACAGGTCAATCCCTGAAGGTGGCTGGCCAGACATTCTAGCCAAAGCTATGAAGTTCAGGTCCACTGAGAGACCCTGACTCAGAAAATAAAGTGGAGAGTGACTGAGGAAGATGCTTGACATTAACTTCTGGCCTCCAGACGTGTGTGTGTGTGTGTGTGTGTGTGTGTGTGTGTGTGTGTGTGTACATGAGCACACCTGGGTCGTGTGCACGTGCACACACGCACACACACACACACACACACACACACACACACACACAGAGGGAGAGAGAGGGAGAGAGAGGGAGAGAGAAGCTTACCTGATATACAGTGCACTTTTGAAGGGAGAGAAGGTGTGCTTGAGTTCCATCATGGTGGGGAATACATAGCAGCAAGCAGAGAAGGCATGGTGGCAGGAGCAGGAGCTGGCTTGTCACAGGATACAGGGCCCAGCTACAAAGCCTCAAGACACACACTCAGTGATTCACTTCCTCCTTCAGGAGCTGCACCTCCTGAAGACTCGAGCCTTTCCAGTCGGTACCCCAGCCTTTGAGGGTTCAGTCTATGGTTGTCTGGCTCCGTACTTTTAGGCCTGGGGTGAGGGAGTAGATTATGGTAAAATCACACAATGGAGCAAAACTACTCGCTTCATGGCTAAGTAACTTGCTTGTTAGAAATGGTGTTGCAGAGGGCTGATGGACAGGGATAGGGGATGCAGAGACCAGCTAGTGATGCTGAAGACTGGCCCTGAAAGGCTCTCATCCACTTCCCAATATAAAATGCATTCAGTTTGCCTGTATGAGGGTCCCAGTGCTGCTCAAAACCCACATTCAAAGTCTCCTTTAAGATTCAAGTCAAATTGTTAGCCGCAAGCAATGGTTCCAAAGACTTCTCTACTTCATGGTTGTTTGCCATATCAATGCCCTGTTACTTGATTCTAGTCAATTCTCTGTTGCTATATGTTATACAGTTCCAGAGAGTGAGGCCACAATGGTGGGAATGTATGGCAACAGGTAGCAGGAGCAGGAAACTGACTGTTCACATTTTATCTGTTCACAGGAAGCAGAGAAAATCAAACACCATTTTTAGAATAAGGACTTCTATTGTGTTTCTTATTTTCTTTAACCGATTACTAGTGGGGAGGGCACCGATAAGCCCTAAAGTATACCTGCCAGTTATCTGAACTTCAGCCAGTGTCTCCCCTCTTCTGGAAAAATCTCCCCACATTCAACAGTGGGTTAAATGTTCATTTCCAGTCTGTGCTGAGCAGCAGCCATCTTCTCCTGGAGGTAGGACTGAGCATAGAAGCCTCGATGCATATGACTTCAATCCCAGTGCTTTACAGGCAACAAAGTGTTATACCTAGCCACAAGGAAAGAGAGAGACAACGCTCGCGGGTTCTTTCCAGCCTCTTGCAAGATCTAATGTTGCTCACATGGCAGTGCAGGGCACTGCTGGTATTCCAGGTTTCACACTCCTGTTTCCCACTTTTTCGCTTGGAATGGAGCATGTCTTTCCAGGTGGGGTCCTGTCTTTAACATGTTTATGTCCCCATGGGCACCTGGAGTGGTGACTGCAGGTACTCAGTGATTCAGTCAGTCAATGGTGACTTCTTTGTTGGCCTAGTCTGAGTGCAGGTGTCTAGCCTGCCTTCCATTGCATTCTCACGACACACTGTTTGTCCATTCTCAGCACAAGCACAGCACTGTTGCCACAGCAGGGTATTAACAGAGGCTGTAAACAGAGCAAAGCCTGCATGGTGGACAGGGCCAGAAGATTCCACTCCTCCCTCGTTCTTTCTCCCTCCTACATTAGAGGGACCTCTGCGATTAAACTGGGTTCATTGGGACACCTGCAGAGATCAAATGAATCCCCTTATTTAAGGTCAGATAATTAGCGCTTAATGCCACCTGCAACCATACTTTTCTTTGCCATTGTTCTAGTTTCTTTTCTATTGCTGTGATAAAATATCTTGGCCAAAAGCAATTCAAGGGAGGAGGGGTTTATTTGAGCTTGCAGTTCCAGGTCACACTCCGTCATTGTTAAGTGAAAGCGGGGCAGGAATTCAAGGAATTAACTAGTCACTCCACATCCCCACAGTTAGGGGGAAGAGAGAGAAGGAATTCAGCCCACTTGTGCAGTACTCAGCTAGCCATCCCACTCTTAATAGTCCAGTGCCCCAAGCCAGGAAATGGTGCCACCCAGAACAGGCTGGATCTTTCTACACAAATTAACTCTCAAGATAACCCCACAAAGACAAGCCCACAGGCCAACCTGATCTAGATAATTCCTCAGTTGAGATGCTCCCCAGGAGATTTCAGGTCCTGTCAAGTTGACAGTTCAAACTAGCCAGCACTTCCTTGTTCACAGACCATAGTCACAGGCAGGGGGTGGGGTGGGGGAGATACAGGGGAGGAGGGGGACTAAGATATGGACATCCTTGGGAGGGGGGTGCTTCACTCTATTTTCCAAGGAGAGCAGAGGACCCTTCCTCTGTCATGAAGGTTGTGCAGCTGTCACCTGGGGGAGAGCATTTCACATGGGAAAGGCCTGTTACCCCAAAGACATCTTTGCCCAGCTGGAGAGCTCAGGCCCACAGGCGGGTTCATGGGAATGTTTTCACCCGGGGCAGGTGGTTTTGGACTGCATAAACAAACCAGTATGCTGCATGTCTGTGATTTCTGTCTCAAGCTTCTGCCTTGAATTCCTGCCTTGGCAGCCCGTGGTGAGGGATTGGAAAGCATGAGTTGAAATAAACTCTTTTCTCTCCCTAGTTGCTTTTGGTCAGTGTTTTACCACAGCACAGAAAATCAAACTGGGACACTTCAGAAATAGCTGATGGTACATTTAAGCAAATCAGTAGATTGGGGTCCTGGTTTGTGAAATGAGCACAATAATGAAATAGCAATATACTCACGACAAGGGACCGAACCTGGAATCTATTAAATGGTCCTCCAAATATGACTCTTAGAAGTGGTGGGTTTTGTTGTTGTTGTTTTTCTGAGACAGGGTTTTTCTGTGTAGCTTTGGAGCCTGTCCTGGAACTTGCACTGTAGACTCGGCTGGCCTGGAACTCACAGAGATCCACCTGCTTCTGCCTCCTGAGTGCTGGGATTAAAGGCATGTGCCACCACTGCCAGTCCAGAAGTAGTGGTATTTTTTAAAATATAGAATTTTAATTAATTATTTTTTTGTGGCTGCGAGGTCTACAAATCCCACTAAGGAATTCTCACCTGGGGCTCTCCATCCTAGGGCGTCTGTGTCTTTAAGGGGAAGAAAGGAAGTGTTGAGTCACTGTGAGTCTTCTGTCCTTTGGTCCCTGAGACTATAAAATATAGCAATGTTTTCTTTGACACAAATCTTAAAATAGGAAGCCTGACACCCACATATAGCCACAGTCTCTTCTCAAGTGGGGTCTAGTAAAAGAAATTTCAAGAGGAAAGGTATGGTGTGGGCAGGGAAGTACCACTTCTGTGTGCAAAGGGGTTGCAAGTTCATTTCACTCTAAAAGGAAAAACAAAACAAAACAAAAAGCAAATAGAAACGTACACAGTCCCTAGAAATAAGTTTGCTTTTGAGGCTGCAACAGCCAAAGAGCAGGCAGGGCAGCAGCTGTGCAAAGTTTACTGAAAATTTCTGTGGCTAAGCGTCCGGAAGGCAGGCAGAAGACAAGGCCAGAGTGTGATTTCAGGTAGTGTCTTGCCCCCACCCACTTCCAACTTCTTGCTAAGGTTTCTCCCGCTAGCAGGCAGGAACCAACCCCGCCCCAGCTCTGGACTTCAATCCTTCCTTCACACAGAGGAAAGCGCGGTGGAAAAAAGACTAACAGTAACAAGTTGTTGTGACTCAAAATCTCCTGGAAGAAGTCGGCAGGGCATTCGGGAGCGGGCCTGTCGCTGGGTCCCTTGCCTGCCGGTGCGCTTCGGGCGGGCCCCTGGGTGCGTGTGGGCGCGCCGGGCTGCACATTCCTGGCCGGGGAGGAGAGCGCGGCGGGCGCCCCTGCGAGCAGCTGGCTGCTCTGGCCCCGAGCGCTCGGAGCTGGGGGAGGAGCCTGGCCCGGTCGCCGGCGCTCTCCCAGTCATTGGCCTTTTGTGCTGCAACTTTTCCTGAGCCCTTCGGAAAGCCTGCGCCCGCCCCGCTCCGTTGCCCCGGGAAAGTTTGCGTTTCCTGGGTTCACCCGGTAGAGACCGCGCTAGGCTCGGAGGACTCAGTCTGTCTTAGGGACTCTTTGGCAGTTGCATCCCAGGAGGAAGGCGGCTACATGAGGGCCAGCCGTGATCGTCCGGTAAGTGCGCAGCAGCCACAGCGGGCGCACGTGGGGTCGGGGGGGAGACAACCGACCCCAGGACCTTGGCCGCCAGACAAAGCCGTGCTAGAAGGGTCTGCGAAGCACCTTTCAGCTTTCCTAAGAGGGACTTGTGTAGGATCTGAAAGTACACATTGTGTTCCCCGCTGGCAGAGGCGTGTGTCTGTCAGGGAACTGGCAGGACCCAAGCGTCTGTCCCGGAGGTTGGTTCCCCTGAGTGGGCCACCGGGAGTCAGTGCATGTGGGTTGAATGTTGGCGTCCTCCAGGTTTCGGGGAGGGGTGTCATTGTCCAGGGGCTGCCTCTATGCCATCTCCGCTGGCCTCTTTTTTTCCTATTCTTGTTGGTCACACGGGGTCTCTTGGGGACGCCTTTGGCAGTCACTTGGATGCGTGTGGATGAGTCTTTAAGATCTGCAGAGGATTTCCTCCGAGTTTGAGACTTTTAAATTCTCGAACAGTTACGTCAGCACAGCCGAGTGCACTTCTGGGCTCCAGCGGGGCACGTGACTCAGCCTAGCTTCCCTCTAGGCGTCCTTTAGCTCAGCTAGCCTGCTACAGGGTTCTCTAACTTTGGATGTCCTGCACACGCAGCCTCTGGAGTGTTGGGATTGTCTAGGAACATCCCTGTTTGCCTGCTGTTCTCCTGACTTTGTCCAGTGTTGGTCTTTTCTTATAAAAACTGTCGACACGAAACTGTTGTCTTCTGGTGTCAAATGCAGAGACAGAAATGTGTGGTTCAAATGGTACTGAAACATGATGGGCGGTGATAGAAGCCTACTGAAGAGGAGACAGGAGAAGGGGCTTGCTCAGTGGGTTTACATGTGCACCTGTGACCACTCCAGGTCCCTACTGAACAGCACATGGAAAACCGGGGGTCCTGGGGCAGACTGCTGCCTGTTTTATCCCAGGAGAAAGTATAGTTCTCTTAGGAAGCAAAGAGCAGAACCCCGTTCATTTCTCTGATTCCCCATGGAGGCCACATTTCAAAAGCACGTTCTTTTATACGAAGCAATGGCCTTGGCTACTTTTCAACTTGTTCAGTTCCACATGTAGATAGATAGCAAGGGCGAGTCTTCTTCACTCATGCTTTTAGGCTGACCGTTGGAAATTGGAAAGGACACTAGGGCTGGCTGTGCTGGGCTGTGAGTGGAAGGATTCACAGGCCCAGTCCTGTCCTGGGCATTTCCCTCCAAGTAGATTTGGAGCAGGAAATAGGCCAGCAGTTGACCCTTTAGACAGCCACCAGAGTGGACTAAGTCTTCAGGCCTCCTTCTCCTGCTCTCACTCAAAAGTTAGGTCCCTGGCTGGGTGCATTGCTGCGTGCCTGTAATCACAGCTACTCAGGATGGTGTGTTGGACATCAGCCGGCAAGGCACAATAGTACTGGTTGTCTTAAAAAGAATTTCTGAGGTTTTCTCAAGCTTCAGATTATGCCCATGGAATATGGCCTGCTTGTATTCCAATCACTCATATACAGGTATTTTTGCTTATGGAAGTCTGCAGGTCAAATGTTGGGTCCCTGTAAAACCTAGATGAAATTCATCCCTGCCCCTCTGTTCACCTCATCCCTGTGTTCAGTGCTTGAATGCTGACTGTTTATGCTGGAAGGAAGCTTGAAGATCAAGGTTTCCTATAACAGTTTTGAAAAAGAAGTCTCAGAGGAGTCCAGGGTCTCATCCAGGGCCACACTTCGAAGTGGGTTTCCAGTGCAGGACCCCAGACACCTGACCGGGTGCTATTGGTGCCAGGTCCCTCAGGCAGCCTCTCTGGTTTTATTTGGTATTGCATTGGCCTTATTTGTTTGTTGTTTCTATGGAGACAGGCTCCGAATGAGGAAAGACACATCCAGTTCACAGAACCACTCTAATAAAGTGATGGGGCCCTGGAAGGTTGATGGCAGTTGAATTACATATGACAAAATACCTGATTTCAAGACTTCAAGGGTATGCATAAGAGGAGTGTGGGGAAGATGTAGCTGTATCTGAGGGTTGGGGCTAGAGCTCAATGGAAGGGATGTGTGACAACACTGAAGGGTATTTCTGGTTGTCTTGGTGACTGAGTGCACTGTAGGCATCTGGTGAAGGAGAGTCAGGGGCTATGCACAGGGCAGGCCTGCCCAACCTGGAATTGCTACTCTAAGTACAAGTAATGATCTATGTAGAGGCTCTGCCAAGATCACAGGAATTGGAGAGATATTTTTGAGGAAGATGAGGAAAGGAACCTATGGCTGCCAGGTTCCAAGCTGTAGGTACGGATGAGGCTAGACTGCCAGGAGAGCTTGCTTGGTGGAGAGCATTGGCCTATTGATGAGTACCAGGATGTGTGTGTTTCCTGGGATTTGGTCTCTCAGTCCAAGACAAATGGTTTTTGGATCATTGTGGTTGGTCTGGCAAACTCTTGCACCTGTGCACAGATAATTATAAGATTTGAGAAATGAGCTGAGTTTGTCCGGAGGAGCAACCCGGAGAACAAGAAGGCTTCAGGGCCAGGTCACCTGATCTCTCCCACTGTGATGCAGGTCTGTGAACTCAGACTTGGTGATGCAGATGTTTCTGCCTCTGCCCTATTGAGGCCACATTCCCTGGTTTATAACCTTAATAATCATTTCCACAGCAACTCCCTGGGATGACAAAACATCCCACAGATTATGAAATCATTGGAGAGAAATGAGAGGCGTGAAAACAAAGGCCCAGGGAAACAAAAGTTTGCAAGGCAAAACCTCTAAAAATAGAGTAATGATCTCAAGAAAATACAGTGTTAACTGTGGTGGAGGTTCCACTCCAGATATGGGGTGCTCAACATCATCCTTCTCTCAGCCTCCCTTGTGCACCGTGTTACAGGGTTTCAGTTTCTCGCTTAGCTAATGGATTCAGGCCTGCCAGTTAAGAGAAAGCAAAATTCCCAAGACTCATTTCCCCTGGGGTGGGGAGGGGCAGTGTAGAAATTGTCTAGAATTTAGATACATAGACTCAATCTTCTGAGCCCTATCTCTCCTCTTACCAGCTATGTGAACTTGAGGGAGTTGAACCATCTAGGAGTTTCTTCCCTTCTCTTTAAATTAATGGTGGCCCCTCTGCTTCACAGAGCTGTGGATGCTGCTGAAGCCATGTACATGAAGCCACTGGCAAACTGTAGAGTGCTTTGCAAAGGAACGGTCACTTGTGTTAGTATTTTTTACCTTATAGTTAAAGGTTCCTATTCATTGGAGGCAGATTTCCTGACATCTCCTGTAGTGTGTCTATTATTTTATTGTTATTACTAGTTATGCAAGCAAGGGGCTACACACATTAGAAGCTACTGACTGGCCTTACTGCCTAGGAACAAGTTAGCTGGACTCTCTCATGTTTTCCCTGGATCCAATACAAATAAAGGATGTGAACCCGATTCTCACGCAGAGGGCAGATCTCGGTGGAGGGAGCTGGGAAGAGAAAGCCCTTGCTCCACTGGCTCACCTCTCTACTGTCTTCAGCTCCCTCGCTTCCTCTCATCTGGAGTCTCGTCCATACTAAATCCCCCAAGGTCCATGAACAATCTCTTTGTCTGTGCCAGTCACCATCCTTGTATTTAAGGCCCTTGAGGGCTTGGGGGCTTCAATCGTGCCTGTTCCCTAGAGGAACAGGTTCCAGATGGACAGTCAGAAACTCTGTCCTCTCAGGTCAGTAGCATCTTTTCCTGATATTGTGCACACTGCTCTTCCTTAGCTCTAGGCTTCCTGTGGCTTTTGGTGTCCAGCTCCCTTCTTCCCCTCTTCCGCCTTGACTGAGCTGTGTTCATCCCTTGAGGTACCTGGCCTAGGAGTGTTTTCTAGATAAACCTACTTATGTTACCAGAACCCTAAGTCAGATCTGGTTCTGGGAGGTCCTTCTGGCTTTGGGGAGACTCCTATGGTTTGAAGAGGCAGTTCAGTTCTGGAAGGGGACCATTTCAGTTCATCACGGGGTAATTACCTTCAAGGTTGACTGTGCCAGTCATTTGGAAAATGTTCTATGCCCTTCTTGGTGTCTTCAGCCTTGAAGTGGGCCAAGAAAGGGTCAGTAAACTTAGGACCAATCAGCCTTGTGTTAATAATTCTCAGACAGGTGCCCCTTCAATGAGTAGCATGTTTACTTGCAGAGTAGAACGGGAATCTGGCCCAGAGGTTACAGCAGCCAAGACAGTTGTAGGCCCAGACGAGAAGTCAGTGCTTTTAGCTGGAGCTGACTCTAAGTCTCTGATGTCTTCCACTTTCCAGGTTGTCCTGTGGTCTGTCATCTCTCAAAGTCTGTCCCCTTGAGGTCTGACAAGACCCTGCCTCATTTTTCTGTGTGCTCAGCACTCAGAGCTGCACAGAAATTCCTTGCTGGCTCAGGGAATGGCTCCTCTCTCCTCTTGACTCATGGGGGAAGGATTTACCCCAGTCAAGGATTCAACCTTCTTATGTGATAGGGAGAGAATAACCAGGTAATTTTACTGCTTGTGTGGTTTTAGAACTAGAGAAAAATCTGTGATTCTGATACTTTTTATTTTGTTGTAATTTCAAAGTTGCCTCCGGTCTGCATCAAAATAACAGAGGCCTCTACCCAGCCTTCAGCTCATTGCTTAGGGGCTGGATGCCTGTTCTCAGCTCAGGCAAGTTAGAGGGTGTTGGCTCTGGCCTGAATGAAGTGGCAGCCAGAAAGAGCCAGGACAGACAGCTGTTAATATTACAGCCCACTACTGCTCACTGACATCCATGGTGAGATGAGTGCCCTCCCTTCCTTACAGATTTTATTGTATAGGCCGGGCTGGCCTGGAGCTGACTGTGTAGCCCTGTATCCAGGCTAGCCTCCAACTCTCCAACTCACAATCTTTCGGCCTCTGCCTTCCTAATGCTGAGGCTACTGGTGTATGCTCTCATACCTGGCTAACCTATGTTTTTAAACCGTGGTTAAACAAATCACTTGGCGTAAAGTTTTGCATTTTAACTATACAGCTAAGTGTTCAGCTCAGTAGTGCTGATGTAGTGATATTGTTGTGTGGTCAGATCCCAGCGATCACTCACCTTATCAGTTTAATCTCTCTCTCTCTTTCTCTCACTCTCTCTGTCTCTCTCTCTCTCTCTCTCTCACACACACACACACAAACACAAAAGAAAAAAGGTTCTTTTTTCCCTCCTCCACCTGGAAGCCACCATTCTATTTTTATTTCTATGAATTTTAATATTTTTGTTGTTATTTCTTTTTACTTCTTCTTCTTCTTTTTAAATTTGGAAACAGAGTCAAGTAGCTCAGGCCAGCCTTTAACTCACTGTGTAGCTGAGCATGACTTTGAACCCTTCTTCCTCCTACCTCCATCTCTGGAGTGCTGGGATTAGCCTATACCACTGGCTCATTTTATTCTGTGCTGGGATGGATCCCACAGCTTTATGCATGCGAGGCAAACACTCTCCCAGCTGAGCTACATGCTCAGTGCCCTTTCATGATTTTCAGATAATACCCTTCATCCTTATGTTACAGCTTCAGAAACAGGGTCATAATAATTTAATGAGCTTGCCTAAGATTACGAATGGCTAGTAAATAGCCCAGCTGGGCTCACAGCTTTACTCTGGACTCCTGAGGTCCTTGCCAACTCTACCCAATTCCCAGGGACAACTCCACTTGAATTCGGTGCTGCATCCCAGGAGAAGCCATGTATCTGTGTATTTGGTGCTTTGGGGCAGCAGCCCCAGGGGGTACCCTGGCTTGGAGCCATCTGAAAGACCCTTGGCTCTGTGCTGCTTTGATTAGGGGGACAGCTGTGTCATTACTCACCTGACCTAGAAGGATTTATGTCTTAGTCTTTTGAGAAATGTGGTGACTGACCGCTCTCTGCTTATCCTGAGAGTCACTCCTGACCTGAGCTCATCATGAAACCCAGACCTGAGTTCATTAGCCAGGAAGGTGTGGAAACAAAAATAGCCGGATTTTGAGGGATGGTTAAGTTGTACATTCAAAAGCTCCCTGCCACCTGCTGTCCTACCTTCCTTTTCAGGGTACCCTGGGTGGCCAGGGCCTGAGGTCGGCAGGTCACACTCTGCCTCCCATTCTTAGTCCTCACTTCTGGGGATCGAAAATGTGGACCTGCGCCCCTCTGTCATTTTGCAGCTCAGCCAGGGGGTTGTCCCTCTAGGACTTTGGGTTTCTGATTAGCTGTCTTTCGATTAGGCGGGATCCTCAAGAACAAACCAGCTCAAATCTTCATATTGTGTGGAGATGGGGCCCTGGAGAGGAAGGGCCTCCCTGGCTCACTGCTCAGACTTCCTGGAGGTAGCTTCCAGTTGGCTCTTGTGCACTTCCTGTTACTAAATGCTACCTGAGGCCACCATAACCTGCATGACCTGGGGTCTCAGATCTCAGATCTGGAATTGGAATGGCTAGGATGGAGTGTTCAGTCAGGTGTTGGCTAGGGTGGAGGGATGCCTTAGTTCATTTTCTGTTAATGATACAGTAATGTGTCACTGTTAACAACACAGACTAAGTTACACAGGAAAAAAAAAACAGGTTTATTTTGATTGGTTTATTTGATTGGTCTATTTGAGGTCAAAGAGATGCAGCTGGTGATAGCCTTCTCATTGACACAGTGACAAACCAGTACAGGGCATCACATGACAAGAGACTGTGAGCATGTGAGGACCTAGCTAGACTGGCTTTTATAACAGGTCCACTGTCAAGATAATCCATTAATCCATTAGGTGCATGAATGGATTAATCCAGGCTTGAGGGCAGAGCCTTAATTACCTCTTACAGGTGCCACCTGGTGCCACCTTTTACTGTGTCTGGGTGGGGATTGCACCTCAGCTGAGGTTGGCAGAGGTGAACCACATTTGAGCCACCATGAGAATCTGCCCTTGCTCTTTGTGAAGACAGGCGTGCACCGTGCCTAGCACGTCCTGCATGCCTGTGAACGTCAGTCCCTTCACTTGCTGCCATCTGTCCCCTGTCCGTTCTTAATCCCCACTCTACTGGTGCTCACACAGCCTGAGGTGGGGGGGGGGAGTGTGTGTACACTCCTGGCAGGGAAGGGGAGAGAGGGAGGACCTGCTGTGTTTACGCTGACAGCACCTTTCTCTTTGGAACACATCCCACTGGCCTGGCACCCTGCTGGAGGGATGCTCGGGACTGGTGGTATGAGTCCGTCCACTGCCGTCACCTGGGTGATGAATGGGGAGACTGGGCTTCGGGCAGACCTGCTCTTTATTACAGGGGGATGGTTTAGACTAAGGTAGTGGGAACCTGCAGTCTTTGCAGTCACTTGCCTCTCAAGAGGGGTTGGGTCAGTCATTTTATTTCTTCATCAGCAAAGGCCTAGTACTGAAGCCCAGGGCTTTTCAGGAGTAGGCAAAATAAATTTGAGGCTTAGGGAAAAAAAAAAATTGAGTTCTTACAAGATAGGGAAAGCAGAGATGTGGTTGAAATGAACAAAAGTTCAGCTTGAAATGAGCGCCAGACCCTGTAGTATATCAACCTCCATGGCTATGGCTCCACACCTGTCATTGGTTGGTTCATTTGTTCATGCATTCATTCATTGCCATAAACTTGCTTTTGAGTCCTGGGCTAAGGTTTGTCAGTGAAGGAAAGTATCATTGCTTTGGTTGCTTCAGGACCCAAGTTGCCTCCTGGACCTATTGTTGCTTCCTGTCCCCTGAGAGGTCTCATGACTTCTTACACCCCTCCTGAGTCCCCCCTGCCTGTGCTCTAGTCAGGCTATGCTCTTTCTAGGGGAAGACTCCAATAGACAGCCTGGGATCCTGAAAGATGTAAGGGACAGTGGTGGGAGGTTCTGGTGGGAGGCAAGGGTATTACCTTGCCAAGCCACTTCATTCCCAAGACCTAGTCTCCTTTACTGTAAAGCAATATGGCTGCCCTCTTGTCAGGAGTCCCGAGGGATCACAGACAGCATCTGGCAAAGCCCTGAGATACTGTATAAATTTTCTCTAAAAAAGAATATTTCCTCTTGTTTTTGACCGAAGGCCATGTCTTTGCCTTGGTGGACTTGCTTATCTGCATGTCTCTGTTCCCACCTCAGAGCCTTTCCCACAAGCCACTTTCCTTAGAGTGTAGTCGGAGGCACCTTCCTGGCCCCTCCCTCTGGCCAGGCCTCCCAGCTGGCTGTAACATTTTCTGCCTCCTGTGCCCTTGGCCTCAACTTGATAGTATTCTTCATGCTTACCAAGGGAGGAGAATGTCTAGCAAGTAGCTATTCTTCTGAATGAAGCCCTTATGTTTATGTCAATCTGTTACCAAGTTCATATATATATTAGAGTGTTAGTAACAATGAAACGAGCATTCCTAGACCTTGGTCAAGTACCTTGACCATCACAACTTTGAATTCCCTGCTTGATCCTAGACAAGTTGATCTTGCTGGTCTGGGAATCTTCGCTCTGCTTGTACCCTGGCCTACAGGAATGCCAGGCCATACGTGTCCCACTTTCATCTGCCAGATCCGGACAAAGAAAGCCCAGCTTGGCTTGCCCAGAGCGTATGTTAGTGAATCCCTGCGGAAGCAGAGCAAGGGGGTCTGTCTGCTTTGTTCCCCAGAGAATGGGCATTTCAGGATGCTCAGGAGAGCCCTGGGAAGGCCACTCCCTGGGTGTGCTCCAGGTGTCAGACATCTTCCTTCCACCTACTGTGTCATACTAGCTCACAACTGGCCTCCGG
Source organism: Phodopus roborovskii (assembly GCF_943737965.1). Classification (NCBI taxonomy): domain Eukaryota; kingdom Metazoa; phylum Chordata; class Mammalia; order Rodentia; family Cricetidae; genus Phodopus; species Phodopus roborovskii. The sequence continues at coordinate 38,974,975 of NW_026126480.1, forward strand.
CTCATGTAGGAGATTCACAATCAGAGAAGTTTCCATTTCTGCCAAGCTTTGTCAGGCCTTCCAGTACCCAGACAAGGCAGGTGAGCTGTACCGGACTGGCAGGCTATGCCCGTGAGAACTCGTCCAATGTTCTCTTTTGTGCAGTTCGGTTTCTGGGGAGCCCAGGCCTGAGTTTAGTGTTCTGCATTAGCTGACACTGTGGTATGAGAGGGCTTGGCATGAGAATTGGACCAGTGGGGGCCACATGGTGATACCCCGTTGCAAAAATAAAGTAAGACTCTCAACTTTCATTAGCAGAAAGAAGGAGAAGCCAGGGAGGTGTGGAGCTCAGCTGGTAGAGTGTTTGCCTGGTATACACGAAGTCTGATCCCCAGCTGCATAAACCTGGCTCCACAGCACCTACCTATAATCCCAGCACACTGGAGGTGGAGGCAGGAGGATCAGGAGTTCAGAAAGATAAAATCACTCTCACCCATATGGGACAGCCTGGGCTACATGAGATCCTCAAAATAGAAAGAAAACAAAACAATATTTTAAAAAACCCAAATGAACAAAAAGAAACAAAACAGCAATGTCAACAAGATGAAAAACTCCAGGGAACCCTGGTCCATGCTATTAGTCGGAATGATGTAAGCTTATTTAAGTTGAACCGGACTTCCTTTATAGATAAGTAAATAATCTTTAGCCTTTGTTAAAGATAAGTTCCTAATGACACAGGAAGTCTTAAGTTTTTATGTAGGAGGCTTGTAGTTAAGAGCTTGCTAAGTAATTAGATGCTCAAATCACAAATGGTCCCTGATTGCTCCCTCTGTCACTCCCCCTGGGTGGACATCTCGAAGCCCCTCCTCCACAGTGGCTTGTGTCCTGTCCAGCCTTACCTGGCTCCTGAATAGTCCCAGAGCTCTTACTGGGGATTCCTCTCTTCTTTGGTTATTCTCTATAGCAACATGACTGTCAGTTTTTAAATGTGTTGCCGCTTGCCTGCGAATAGCTCTGTGACATTCCTATCACCCCAAGACTAGAGGTTCATGTCCTGCTCTCCAGATATTCTGAGGCTTCTCAGAGCTGGTTCTAGCCCCAGCCATCCAGTGCAGGACCTGTGACCACCTTAAACATCCTGCCCTCCTCACAGCCCATGCTGCCCTCCAGAGCCAGAATGAGCTCTGGGTGCTGGTGCAGGGTGGCTGCCTGCAGGCCTTGCTCAGGCAGGCCTTGTTTACATGTTTCTGCACACATTGCCATTTCAGCAAAGCTGTGAGAATAGCGCAAAGTACGCCCACACTCCATTCACCCAAATCCCCCATTTGCTCATATTTTCCCTTATGGGCTCTGCCAGTCACCCTCTCTTTATATATGTATCTTTTACTATTACTCTGTGAATCATTCAAAAACAAGTTACATGAAGTTGCCCTCTCCAAACACAAACCCCAAACCTTCCAGAGTCCCAGCACACATTTTCCCAGGCAGCGGCATCCTCTGGCATGATGCCAATGCAGCCACCCAATGAGGAGTCTCAGAATCTACTCAGCATCACTACCTTTGTCCATCCCCCCACCCCCATCACATCCAGGAAGTCCTACGCTGGGCCCTGTGTCATACCCACCCACTCTCTCTCAGTCTAGGACCTCTAGTTTCCCATGACCTGGAAGAGCACAGCTATTTCATGATGAGGAAAGTTCTTAAATCTGTGTGCATCTATGCACACACACTAACTGTCCATTTGCAACAGGGATTCCACAGGAGTGAAGCTGGGCCTTTCCAGTGGTGGCAGGTGGCCCTGGTCAATACCTGGCAAAGCTGGAGTCTACCAGACTTTTCTACCATGAAGCTATCACTTTCATTTTGTGATCAGATGGTATTGGGTAGAAGATGCTTAGAGACTGTACAAATATTTGCTTCTTTACGCCACTACCCACCTGCCTTAGTATGTTCACATGGCCCCTGTCTGGCCTGTACTCACCTCCTCCATGATGGGTCTTCATTGTGGCTCTTCTTTTCCACCATTCCTCGTACGCCTAACACACTAGAAGCCTATCCTTTTTCCTCATTCATTCATCTGTCCTAGTCATTATTCAGTCCATATGGGTTATTACTCTAATTCAATGGCCGTGATCCAATACATTCTGTATTTTCAATCTTTTATTAATTTGTCAACATCTATTTTATTCTGTGTGCATGGGTGTCTTGCCTGCATGGTACTATACACCATGTATGGGTAGTGCCCTCAGAGGTCTTTGGATCCTACGAGACTAGAGTTACAGTTCATTGTGAGCTGCCATGTGGGTGCTGGGAACTGAACCTCACTTCTCAGGAAGAGAAACCAGTGTTCTTAATCACTAAGTCACCTCTCTAGTCCCTTATTTTCCTTTTTGAGGCCCTCTGTTCACACACAGGCACACACGTGTGTGCACATGCATCTGTGTCTCTCAACCTCTATTCCAGATGTATTGATAATCTCTGATCACCACCTAACCCTGTTTTTCTTTTGCTCCAGCCTCATCACGTTTTATACATGCAGATCCTCTTCTCATGAGAGTCTGGCTTGTCCTGCCGTGGGTCTTTCTGATACTGGCTGTCCTCCCAGCGCTGGCAACTTCCTTAGGACCCTGATCTTCCCTGTGCTCTCCTCCACACCACTCTTGTCTACCAGAGGAAGGGAAGGAAAGCCAGTGGTTTTAGAACCAAATAGTAGTGGAGTGTGTGTATGGGGGCTTTTGTTTTGTGTGATGTGGAGGACGTTACCACACAGAGCTGCACTCCAGCCTGAGAAACTGTCTTGTATTTGCAAGGCTCTTTGAATATACTGGCCCAGTGGTACCCTTTACTTGTTTCCCCATAATCTTAGAATATTCTTAGAATCTCACCAGATTTGGCCTGGAAGAATCCTGTGTTTCTATGACCGTTAGTTCCTCCATTGTTAGGGTCTGACTGTGTCCTCCCAAATTCATAGGTTAAGACCCTGTTTGAGTTACCATTACTTGATGAAACACTGTGTCCAAAAGCAGCTTGGGAGGAAGAGGTTACTATTGCTTACATATCTGGAGTCATAGTCCTTTGAGGGAAGCCATGATAGGAATTCAAACTGGGAGGGAACCTGGAGGCAGGAGCTGATGCAGAGGCCATGGAGGAGTGTTGCTTATTGGCTTGCTACCCATCATTTAGTCAGCCTATGGTTTTGTTTTGTAGACCCAGGGGTGCCCCCCCACCACAGTTGTCTTGGCCTCTCCCACACCAACCACTGATTAAGAAAATGCCCTATAGGCTTGCATAGTGCCCAATATTATGGAGACATTTTTTTCCCAATTGAGACTCTCTTCTCTATGACTCTAGCTTGTGTCAAGTTGACATAAAACTATTGAGCACAGACTTTAAGAGGTGGGGACTTCGGAAGATGAAGATGGCTGGGCATGAGGGTGAACTCTCATGAGTAGGATTAGTGTTAGAGGAAAGGGACCAGAGAAAGTTCCCTGTGACCTTTTCATCAGATGAGGACACAGAGAAACAGCACAAACCATGAGCCTGGAGGAGGACTCCCATCAGACCCCAGACCTGCTGGCGTTGATTATGGAATCTCAGCCTCCAGATGTTGAGAGATGCAGAGCAGTGCTCTATAGGCTATCAATCTCATGGCATCTTTTACATCGCCCTAACACACTAAGAGACTGTTACTCTGGATTAGCTTGTCAAGATGCTGTGTATGGCTGCATGTAATTCACTCTGGCATCACGGGTTGTTGATGGGGCATGGAGGAACCAAGTATGTGGAGGCCAAGGTGTTTGTCGGCCCTTTCACGCTAGTGCGTGGGCACCTTCCTCTTGGAGGCAGGGCCCTTGGTACCTTAGTCTGCCGTAGTGAAGCACAGTCTTGTGGAGAAGCACTTGTTGGTACGAGCTTCCCACCCCAGACATTCCAGTGAGGACTCAACGTTTGCTGCCTAGGTTTGCAGGGCTGGCCCAGCAGCTGATGGTAGCAGCTGGTGGCTGAAATCTCTGACCAAAATTTGCCCCCTAAAAACATTTCAGTCATTCTTGATTCAGTGTTTGCCACTAGTAGAAGTTAGAAAGCCTTTATAACCTCAGAGAGTAGGTCTGTGAAGAAATCTGTGGGTTTTTTTTTAATTAAAAATATTATTTTAAAAAGTTTTGAATCAGAGTCTCTTTTTGTAGCCCTGACTCTCCTGGAACCCACTGTGTAGTCCAGGCTGGCCTTGAATGTTTTGCATGCATGCATGTATATGCATCACATTCATGCCACAGAGGTCAGAAGAGGACCTTGAATCCCCTAGAACTGGAGTTACAGATGGTTGCAAGTCACCAGGTGGACTCTGGGGACCAAAACCAGTCCTCTGCAAGAGCAGCTAGTGTGCTTAACCACTGAGCCCCCTCTCCAGCCCCTGAAGAAATGTTTATGTATTTATAAAGAAGCTCTAACTACCCAAAAATCAGTTTAGCTCTATCCAAAGCTATTTGAAGCTTGACCAGATCACCAGGAAGTTAAGTGAGGAAGGTCTCCGTGCTGATGGTATGGTGTGAATTTGATGTATGCACACATACACGCAAACACAATTATTAACATTGCCTGTAGTTCAGCCTACTCTACATACACATATATATGTATTTCAATTCTTAATTTTATTTTTTGTACAAGAGGTTGCTAGACTGTCACTGGGAACTTACTAATGCTTGCTGGGCACACTGTTCTAACATCCTCAGTCCATAGCATATCAAAGTGGAGGACACGTGAACAGCAGAAAGACAGAGGTGAGTTAGTAAGTAGAGTCAGGGATGCGACTGGATCCAGGAGCTCTGTATGATGATGCAGCCCAAGCCTTCCCTCTTACATATGGAAAAGCTAAAGTCCCAAGAAGTCACCTGGCAGAGATCCCAAGGTGGGGCTGCTATGGCTTTGGAATCCAGCCCTTTTGACATCATCGACAGTTTTTGAGTGTGGTAGCATACTCGCTCAGTAATGTCATGACCGAATAGGATATTAGTCAAAAACGTCATCCAGGAACTATTTCTGTTCAGAACACTTACGGAAGAGTCAGTATTCTTTGAAAAAATGCCATTCCATCCTCTGTGTGGGTGGATGTCTGTTTTGGGGGAACTTCTGTCTTTGTCCTTCATTTTTTTCAGTGATGCTTGATGAATGAGTGTAGGTGTGTTTCTGCCTTACAATGAGGTGGGCAAGTCTTCACCGGGGACGGCATGAACTCAGAAGTGGTGTAGCCCCGATGGTACCCATGTCACAAAACACCCACTAAGACAGGGAAGAAGGTTGTTCCATGACACTTAGAATCTCTATATATTTTATTTATGTCGACCATAATAGTGGTATTCATTCAGTATAGTGCCAGAAAACAGGGTTCATGAGATGCTCAACTATAAAAGGTGCCAAGCCCGAGGAACTGAGTTCAATCCCCAGGACCCATAATGGAAATTGTGCTCTGACTGCCTCATACACACATATGCACGTGAACACACACATGCACACGTGAGCACACACACAGTAAGTTAGAGTATAATTACATTTTTTTAAAAGAACTATAAAATAGATATCAAATCTATAAAGAACAAAAAACACACAGCTCGAGGAAAGAAATTATGCTGTTAACACTTTGGTATAGATTCTGTCTAGCTTACCCAGCTCATTTGGACTGTTACATGCCTCATTGCTGCACTCACACGAAGCTTGATGGTGTGGCCCACAATGTGCTTTTCCTGTTTTCAGTTAATAATGAAAATATTTCCACCTAGATGCCTAACATTCTATCAATATTCTTAAACCGTTGCAAATGAATCTGGTCTGTAGCTGTGCCTTAATCTGATGAACGGTTCCCCAAGGTCAGACATTTTGGTCACCTCCAGTTGCTTTTGCTACTGTGACCACAGTCTCCTTATTCCCCAGCCTTTATCATCTTTTAAAATAGTATCTTGGAAACACCGTGGTGTGTTGAAGGAAGCCGAGTCTTTTATGATGTTCTGTGTGTACTGCCAAAACTCCTGGACTGTTTTTCTCCTCCAGCTTTGTGACATTTAGAAAGTTGATCATGTCCATAATTTAGGCGTTTCCACATTGTAATCCACCAAAGTCCTCTAGCATCCTGGCCATCCCTCCTCCTGCTAGCTGGTCCCTCCCCCCATCTTTCCTTGTGTGATCTCCTTGACTCTTATGTATATCCACAGGGCTCCAGCATCTGCCCCAGAGGAATTGGAATGATGGGTAGGACCCACAGAGAATAGTAGTAATTCATGGGCATACATATTTGCCGCCCCTTGGTATTTAGAATGTAGCTCTAGGAAATTTCCTGGGTCCACCCACTCTCACTCATGCATACACCAGGGGCCCTGATTGGCACCTGACCATTCAGAAGCTTCGGGTTAATCCTCTGGCTTGCAACCAAGTCCTGATTCCTTCACCTGGTCTTGTGACCTGCCTTCTATCCCTTCCCCCCTCCATAGCGACCCCCCCCTTTGTCTATGCTCTGATTATAGTGACCTTTTGCTGTTCTGCAGAATCTCAAGCTCCTTCCTAATCACGGCTTTCACACACAGGAATGGCTCCCTGCACTGGTGGTCACTTACCTTTCTCTTACTCCTCCACCTTTGGGGCCCAGACAGGTGTGGTGATAGAGAGGGTGGCTGCTGAGGTCAGGTTTAAGTTACTCAACCTGTCGGTGCCTTTGTTTCTAAAAACAGCACCCTGAAGGGGCTGCTTGACTACTGTGTGTGGAATCTATAAATACTAACCTCCTCCTACAGGTTTCTGTACTTGCTTATGTTTGGCCAGGGATAGAGCACTCTTCCTGGACCACTATATCTTTGGACCATCTGTAAGAAGCACAGGTATCGCCTTCCTGTTGCAGAAAGGGAGTGCAAGCCCTGCCCAGGGCCAGATGTTAAAACACATCTGTATTTCTTAGGAACTTTCTGAGTTTCTTTTCTTTTCTTTTTCTCCATAGCGCCCCTGGAACTGATGATGTCATCCAGCCGGCTGCTCCTGCAGACCTGGGACACCCACCCTTAGCTGACTCTTCCCATCATGGTGACAACACCAGCTCAGTCTCTGCACATCTGACAGTCGAGAGGTACAGTAGAAACATGGCTAGGGCTGCCTGAGCCCAGGCCCCACAGGTTCTCTCTTCTCTTCTCTTGTCCCATACATTTTCCTCTCACAGTGCCCATATACTTGTTCTAAACACAGTAGGTATGTGTTGAGGCTTAGCTTCTTGTGGCCTTAATTGTATTCTGAAAGGACACTGGAAGCCCTCCAGAGTGTATGTGCTGTTTCAGGATGTGATTTAGGGGGCTGGCTACCTGTGGGCTGCCTGGGACATCAGATGGGCCAGCTGCTTGCTTTCTGCTGTCTTTGGTGATGATCAGAGAACAGAGGAGTCAGCGAGCATGGGAGGAGGAACCAGGTTCTTAGGCTTTTGCCTGGCACAGAGACCTGGGCTCTCAGCTTTGTTCTGTTGCCTCCTACAATCCTTCCTTCTTCCTTGCCCTTCACACCCTAGTTCTTTGACACCCCATACTTGGCCTGGACTCAGCTTTACTCCCCCTTTGCATATAGACCAGTCTTGGTCTGCTGTGGCCTTGAGACTGAGCAAACACACACACACACACACACACACACACACACACAGAGAGAGAGAGAGAGAGAGAGTCCTCTATATAAATAATTACACAGTGCACATTCATGTCAACACTTGAGTCTCTGTATTAGTTACTTTTCTTGTTGCCATGACAAATACCCAACAAAAGCAACACGTGGAGAAAAGGATTTGTTTTGGCTCACATTTTGAGTGGCACGGAAGGTGCAGGATCGCACAGCAGCTGGTTAGGGTAGCCTTCTTTCTTTAGTTAACCCATCAAGAAAGTCCTTTCCAGTCCCGCTCAGAGACAACTCCTTAGTGTTTCTAGATCCTGTCCAAGTTGACAATATTAACTGATGTAGTCTCTGACTGTACCCATCTTAGTTTATATTCATAGTCTTCATGTGTACACATTTTAACATATATTTATGTCTATAAAGCCACTGCGTCTTATCAGATCCTGTGTAGCACTGGGGAAGCCCAAGAGAGCAGGTCAGAGAAGGGACTTTGCGTCCTGGAGCTTGTGCTTCAGGTCTCTTCCTCTAAGGAGCCTTCCTTTAAATTCAGGTGCCACCACCCACTGTGTCACTGTCCCTTCTCGAAGCCTCTAAGTTCCCTGCATCGAAGTCTATCTCCCCAACTACTCTGGGGGCTCCTCGAAGGGAAGAACTTGTCTTCACGACTCTTAGAACTGCAGCACCTGACCTGGAATGGGATAGGGATGGGGGCATGCATGCTGTGACTTGATCATGGATTGGAGGAGAGGACAAGAGTTTTGCCTACTTACCTGTGTCATACGTGTACTGACTCCTCCCTGCCTATACTACCATGCTCAGCTTAAAAAAAATTAACTCACAACTTTTTTTATATTTTTAATTAAAAAAGAGTGTGTGTGTGTGCGTGCGTGCGCATGCCACATGTGTGTAGGTGCTCTCAGAGACCAGAAGAGAGGTTTGGATCCCCTAGAGCTGGGGTTACAGCCACCTGATATGGACGCTGGGAACTAAACTCAAGTCCTTTGCAAGTACTCTTAACCACTCAGCCACCTCTTCAATTCAAGTAAAAAATTTTTAATGTGTTTAAAAAGGTATTTAAAGGACCAGCAAGATGGCTTAGTGGATAAAGGTGCTTGGCTGCCAAGCCTGATGACCTTTTAATCTCTAGGACCCACATGGGTCTCTTACAATTTGTCCTTAGACCTCCACGCTCACGCCATGTATGCATGTAAGTGAGCGGGCGCGCACGCACACAGACACACACACAGACACACACACACACACACACACACACACACACACACACACAAATGCAATACAAATTTAGGAAAAAGTAAAAAAGGTATTTAAAGAAAATGGAGCCAGGCTCTGTGGCTCATGTCTGAGATCTCAGCAGTAGGGAGGCAGAACAAGAGGCCTTGGTCACGTTGCAAAGGATGCCTGCCTGCTGAATAAGACTGTCCCAAATATTTAACAACAAAGTAACAAAAAACAGGGTGGGAGCTAGTATAAAACTGAGAGGGAGAGAAGAGAAGGCGGGCCAGAGTCACTTGTTGCTGCTCTGGTGTTGAATTGTTTCTTGTGCTCATCACTGGAAGGGAGCTGTTGCTCTTGCGGAGGTATTTATTCCTCAGAGGAAAGGAAAGAGACTTCTTCATGTCCTCTGTGGAGACACCAGCTTGCACCCCGTGGTTTTAGTTCTATTTTGCGTTTGACATCTCTGGGTAACCCAGAAACCTGGGTCTGAGTCCGCTAGAACATTTTACCAATGACTAGATTGTCCACAGTCATTTGCATTCTTATCTGTTCCATGTTTTCACACACACACACACACGCACACACATATCAGAATGGTTTTTCCAAGTGATGACTTACAGCTATGTCATTTAGCAGGCAGTGGAACAGTGTATTAAGGTCATGTCAATACCCAATACCTAGTGGGTATTCTCTCCTTGGATCCCAAGGAGTCCCATCAGTACCATTGGAAAGCTACTCACCTGCCTGCTTGCTGCCTGACTTCAGGTTGCATCAGAATAACTGGTGACAGTCAGATAGCTGCCCCACCCAAGTCTCTGCTTAGAAATCTGGATGGTTCCAGTCCCTAGGGATATTCCTGTTGCTGTGCTAGGGCCCACATGTGGCACATACTAGATGGAGACAGTCTTGTCCTGGTCACAGCAACTCAGGACTGGAGACTCCTGGGCCAGCATTGTGGCTGAAGCTGTCTATGGCTTCTGTCAAAACTCTCCGGTACTGGGGAGGCATGGTGGCCTTGGTAGAATGCTTGCAGATGTCTCAATGAAGCGTAGGCTTTGAGATGGCAGAAACCCAGGATTCTTGCTTCTCTTTTTCCTTTTGTTCCCAAATCATGTAAGGGGTTTTGTTCTTATTTGTTTGCACAATACAAGTCTTTGTCTTTGAGTGGATTCACCTATCTTCCAAAGGTTAGCTGTGTCTTTAATAACCAGGCAGTTAATAACTGCATCATAAAGTGGAGAAAATTTTTTTTTTAATTTAGAAAAGGCATTACTGATCTGAAGAACAGAATTCCATTAAAAACTCCTATAACTTCCAGGCCCACATGTTCTCTGCCTATTGCACTAGGTGAGGTCCCCTTATGTGTTTGTTTATGATCTTAGTGTTCCCAGCAGGTGACTATTAGATCACAAGATACCATGATATAGACAGTTGTCAAATAGGGACAGTTTTGTATTGTTTATACTTACATGGTTTTGAGGTTTGTGAGCCACTTAATCTGGGTAGGTACTTTGGCCTTTGTGTGCAAAGGTCTTTGACAGCTGAGACCAGCCTCCTTTTGTTCTCTGCGTGCATCTGTGTCTTCTGTATCAGGCACTCAGGGCATATACAGAAACTTCACACATGAACAGGCGTGACCAAAGTGAGACTTGGAGACCTCTTCCAGCATGGGTCAAAGTCTCCCCTATAGTTTGGGGAGTGTGTTGCTGATGACCTTTTTCTCTAGTTAATATTTTCTTTCTTTCTGCTAAAGTTCTGCTTGGGTCAAGCTGGAAGAGACCACTCTTCCTCTTGGGTGCAGACTTAGCTCTTGTGAAGGAGGAGTGTCTAAAATGAAGGGGAGGAATTGATCTTCCATTCTTTTGCTGTACCTCTCACTCTCTGAAATCTGCAGCTTGGCATGTTGGGATGTTTACACGCTGGCTTGGGGGACTGGCACCCATGTGCTGGTGACTGGAAATATCTGGATGTGTGGCCTTTCTTAGCACCTTTTGAGTCTGGCTTTGGACTTTTCTAGAAGTTGTAGCTCAGAATCACATTCTCGGCTCCTAACAGTCCCCATTCCGTCATGCCACAGGCAGACTACTCAGTGTTTACCACAGGGGCAATTTCAGAGCAATTTCCTTTTTTTCATTCGGTCCTCACTTTCAGTCTGAGCTGAGCATTTGGCTTTAAGGAAGGCCTGCGGGATTATGTGAGTGATCATGCACACTTGGGGATTTGAGGATAGAAAAAAAAATCAAGAGCCTGTAAGGAACGGCTGTGTGCTAAATGTGTTCCAGATGGTAAAGTGAAACGGGAGATAAGATGCCCATCTGGCCCAATAGGACACCGTGTGTTCAGCTTGAACCTTGGGAAATGTTATCACCCTCTTGTGACAGCCCAAGTCACTCTGGTCTTTGTCCTTGGACAGGGGCTTAATTGGGCAGCCAGCACCAGCTGATTTTTGAAATGGAATTTGCTATCAGTTCAGTGGGAATTCTGCCAAGAGGGCTCCAGAGCCCTGAACTGGGAATCAAAGGATAGCAGTTGAGGACAGCCTCTCTCTGTAGCTGGGCTATCTAGCTGTGAGACTGCATGCCAGTCCATAAGCTGAGTTGTGGGTTGGTAGACACTGCTGCTGAATCGCTAAAGGAACCTAATTGCTGCATGAGACCTTGGCAAAGTACCAGTTCAGGGACAGCAAACTGACTCGTAGGCTGTGGGTCCTAGACAAAGACCTTGTCCAGTTGGGCTTTAACACCTTAATTGATAAAGTTCTGTCTGCCTACTAAATCATAGATGTTTAGGTCTTCTCTAGTTGTCAGTGCATTAAAGAAAAAAGGTTTAAAGTAGCATTTATTTCTCTTTATCTTGCAGAATTGTGAATGCCCCACATGCATTTGAATTTGGCTTCTTTGTTATTCTACTATGGTTTGGAAAACATTAATGAATCTCTTACATGGAAAGAAAGGATCATGGATATTTACAACCAGAAGGGACTTTACATACCTACCCCTACCCAGGGAACAGTGGGACTACTCCCAAGGTGACATGACATGGTGTAAAGTCCATTCTGAAGTGCCCTGCCCTTCTTGTTCTGGATTTGGCAGGCAGCCTAGGGGACCTAATGCAGCCGGCTGGGAGTGGTCCTGGCCAGTGACTCTCATCTGTGAAGTCCTGCCTTCCTGAGAATAATGCCTTTGAGATAGTCACTGCTGGTCATGTGGGACTAACAGAAACAGGAGCCGGCCAAGGCTGTTGAGCAGGAACTCCTACGTCTTTCCTGCCCCTGCTATATAACATCCAAAGTTCTCTGCAGGAAGCAGGGAGGGAGCAGGGAATGTGCCCAAGTTCCTTTCCAGATCTAGGCCCAGGGAACGCTGTCTAGGTGTGTGACTTCAGAGCTAACCCTTGCAGTGCCACACTTAGAAGGCCCTGTGCCTGGCACTTCTCCCATTCCTGGTGCTTGTTGGAACATGGTGGGCTGTTCATGCTGCCTTTAGTTGCATTCATTTTCCTGCAGATTCTGTGGCCCGGTCTGCCATTCCCAGAACACTTGTCCTGCTTCCAATGGCCTAAGAGGGTGGGGAGCCAGCTGAGAGAGGGGAGGACCTGCTGCTTTTGGAATGCTCTTGAGTGTGCCCCACCCGTGGTGGCAGAGACACCTGCCTCCTCTGGGCTCCTGACCTAGCAGGAGAATGTTTTCAGGAAACTACCAGATGTTCAGAACGCCTGGTAGCCACTGTCTCCCCTTCAGGTGAGGACTCCATTGCTTGGTGACTATGTGAAGGGGCAGGAACCTTCTAGATGGAGGGCTGGTACCAGCAAAGACACTGCTTGGGGGACTCGAGGGACCTATCTGCTATGTGGAGAAGGGAGCTGTGGGTGGTTTAGAGCCACGTGGGTGAGGAATTGGGAAGGGCTGAGTTGGGCCATCCCGTAGCTGTGAGAACATGACCGTAAGGGAACAAACCCAGAGGTACACACCCTTGGATACTCCCCAAGAGTTGTGCTGTGGGAGGAGGAAGGTCTGGGCCACAAAGGTGGCCTGACAGAGAGGACTGATTCCGGAAGGAGAGGGTGACCCGGTAGCAAAGGTGATGAGGGGCCCCGAGCCTCTGAGAACAGGAAAAATCCCTTAGTCCTGTCTTCCAGTGCCAGTGTCCTGCCAGAGGGCTGTGGGTGGGGTGCCAAGAGGACACAGGAGAAGCTAGGGGCTCTGCTGGGGTCGGCAGGGCTCATGGTGCCCAATGTGGTAGTTAGTCACAGCTGGTTTCCCTGTTGGCCTGACTATCTCAGTCAGTGGCCCGCTCCAAGAACTAGCTACAGTGGGAGGGAGGCCCCATTCTTAATTGAGCTGTTGAGTCATTTGTTTGGTGCCTTTAGCTAATGGGAACTGGCCAGGCCAGGAAGGGTGTGACTATGGAGGAGGGGGCCAGGGGAGGGAAGAGAGGAGGGAGCTTGCCTGGTGGCCCTTTAGGAACATGGCTGGCTTAAAGACAAGTGGGCTGTATAAGCTTCTGAGCAGAGGGAAGCAGCTTGGTGCTGGGTGACCCTGGAAAATGCTTCATGACATTCATGGGAGGGACAGCAGTAGCTATAATCTAAGGGCATCCTTGTTAGATTCTCAGCCATGAGCTGGCCTGGGACCACAGACCTGAGGCCACCTCCCTCACAATCCAACAGAGGGTACCTTAAAGTAACAGAATTGCAAGCAACAACCCCCTTCTCAGTGTGCCTTTAATTAAATTAAATCTTCCTAGGATGAGTGAAATGGAGGGAGCTCAGCCAGCGAAGTCTCTTGAGAAAGCTAAAATTTAGATTAGCAGTTTACTTGTTTTTCCTTTGAGGCAGAGTCTCTCTGTTTAGCTCTGGCTGTCCTGGAACTCAATAAGTAGATCAGCCTGGCCTCAAACTCACAGAGATCTGCCTGTCTTTCCTGAGTGATGGGATTAAAGTTGTGCACCGCCATGCCCAACAGCAGCTGGCTTTTTATTGATTATAAGCATAAATTAAATAGCTCCCAGAATTTCCTTTGTTCATTTGCAGTCATTCTTCTGTGGGCTTTTTTGTCTTGTTTTGCTTTGTTTTGTTGAACCAAGGTCTTACACTGTAGCCTAGGTTGGCTTAGACCTCATGATTCTTAGTCCTCAGCTTTCCAAATGCTGGGATTGCAGGCGTGTAACCCCGTGCCTGGTTTACCTCTCATCTGGCCTATAGGAATCATAACTTTCTGGGTCCTTGTTTTTTTTTTTTTTTTTTTTTTTTTTTTCCTCCCACTCCTGTGGGGCCCTTGAGGAACTGGCAAAGCAGCTTCCAGCTCAGATTGAACTCCCAACCTTCTGTCATAGCCAGTGGGCTCTCCATTCACCTGTGTGACAACGCCTCCTCTTGGTAGCTTGGCTGGGTCACTGTGGAGTATAGGGCAGGTGTGGGTGCTATTAATGTGGGAACACAGCCCTTGGGGCTGAAGAGATGGGTGGCTCATCAGGTAAAGGCACTTGCTGTCAAGCCTGGCAATCACAGTTAGTTGTCCACTGATATCCACATGTATGCTGTGGTAAATGCACATGCATCCTTGTGTGAGCTTGTACACACACACACACACACACACACACACCACAGTGCTCACATCAAAGGGAATAAGAGACAGTTTATATAGGTTACCCCAAATTTCATGTTTCAACAGGAATGTAGTCTCATGATGTTTCTATAGTAACAGAACAAAGAAAGTCATGAATCAAGACTAATACATTATTAGAAACATCAGATAGGTGATTTCCCCAGCGAAGAAGGGAAATCTGTTATAGGTCTTGGGTGCTATCTTAGCTTCTGATTGGTGGAAGGAAGCTGGGGGCCTGTTTGTACATTCCAACAGTCTTAAGGCTGTTAAGCCACACACAGAGGTGGGTAGTAAATGCCTATTTAGGAGGCTAAAATAGCTCAAGTTAATTTGGTTCTGGACCTGAAATACTCTAACTCTCCATAGTACCTAAGTTCTAATCAGTCTTGTAGTCTGTGTGTATTGGTGGGGCTTTTTTTCTGGGAACTTTAGTTAACACCACTGATTTTACTCCTGGGGCCCATGGCCCGTCTCCCTAGGGTAGAGAGACAGGACAAGTGCAGCCACAGTAAGGTGTGGAGGCGCTTATATGAGCCTGTTAGGAAGTGGGCTAGATACTGGAGGGTGAGGAGTTGCTGGCCTACCAAGGAAGGAGCTGTCTGCCCAGGAAGTAGGCCTGTTATGGGAACAAAAGAGGGTGGGCAGAGCCATGAAGGGAGGGAGGGCCAAAGCTGGGGTTGCTTTTGTGGAGCCTGCTAAATCTCCACAGGGCTTTCAGTAGGAGTGAGAATTCTTTTACTTAGGCCTGGAGGCACAGCCTGCCATGTGGGCACTGAGCAGGTTGTGCTGACTCAGAAACTCATGCTCCTATGGCTATTTTCCCCTAACAGAAGAAGGGGTACTGTACCACAGACTGGGAACCCTCAAACCTCAGCTGCCACTGCAACCTGTTCCCTGCCTCTGAGTCACAAACTCCAGCATGGCCCTGACAGGCCCTCAGCTGACCAGCTCCCCACTGACATCAGTGTGCCTAGCTGCAGAGGCTGGAGGGTCCCTTGAACACCGGCTCCCAGGCTGTAGATGCCAAAGGGGATATTTAGAACCTCCTAGGCTCCAAGCTTGTGCCTTTTGGCCTTGTGTTTCCAAGGGCATCCTGCCAGGCCCCTGCACACTGGCAAGTTCCCTGGCTGTCCAGGAGGGGGCGACATCTACCTCATGAAGGCTACTTGCCTTCAGAATCCTGGGCCCCACACAGGGGTGTCACTTAGTCCCACACACAGGTTACTGGATGATCCAACAGCTTTTTCATCTATATTTTTCTCTCTCTTGAAATTTTGGGGCAAATCATGAAGAATTTACAGAATTGTGTTTTAGTTTTCAACTCAAGATGTCATTGTGTGCACCTTACGTTAGAATACCTCTGTATAAAAATCTTCAAGCAAACCTCAGACAAGGAAACACCTAGGCTCCCCAACACTTGAGCATTTAAGGAATCCCCAGTTTTTCTGGAGCCAAATGAGGGAGGGACTTGGCACCGGAGATTGTGGCCCCCGCCATGTATAGGTGGGAGGGGGGGGGAGGGCCCAGGCAACAGTGTACTACATCTTTAAATAGTTCACTCCACAAGTGTGGGTGGGTTGGGTGGGGTAAGAAGGGACTGATGAATGTGCCATTAATGAGCCGAGTTCCATTTGGAATAATTCTCCCATTGTGTCCCCCGCGCCTCCCCATATGCTCCCCATGCGAGTCTTGCTCCTCCAGCCTCAGAACATGCAGTCTTGTCTTCCGTTGCAGCTAGCCATGGAGTAAAAGCCTCACAGCCTCCTGCCAGCACCTGGCCAAGGACATAAGCAGGTAATCTGCAGGAGCCTCCCCTCCTGAGGAGCAGGGCTGGTGGTCTCTCCCCCTACCCTGGGGTGAGCTGTGTTTAGGATGGCGCCTGCAGGGCCCTGACACTGTCTGTAACTGCTTGGCTTGAAGCTTGGCTTCCTGAAGCAGCTAGTTCTGCTGTAGCAGGGGACCCAGTGTGTAAGGAAGAGACTCCCAAGAGGCAGAAAGAACCATAGAGTGAGGATGTTCCCTCTGCAGGTGTCCACTTACAGGAGACTGTGGGAAACACAAAACTAGGAGGAATGGAAAGTATGGTGTCCAGGGAAGGAGCTGGAAGATCTTGTCCTGTGTCTGGATTGTGGTGATGGTTATATGGCTATGTCAAGTTTATCCTAGGGAGACTATTCTCTGATGCAGACAGTCCAAGGGGCGTAGAGATTGCCTTCTGCTTCCTGGGTTCAGTAGATATCTGTGAGAGCTATCTACTTTTCCACATGCCAGGCTCCCAAGCCTCTCACCAGGTCACACTAAGGTGACTGTGTGACTGATTATTTCCTAAAAGTTCCATTCTAGCACTTTTTATGCCCTCTTCGTTTATGCATCTGAGTGTCAGCAGCACGGACTGGAGGGACTCTGGCCAAGCATCATGCCACAGACAGGACACAGGTCTAGAAGAAACATGCTGCCTGGCCCTTGTGGAGCCTTGAGGCCTCTGGAGATGTAGGATGAGCCATTCATTATATTAAGATGCCTTTGCAGGACATGAAGACTCGGCAGGTTTAATTCTGATGACACTGGGGAAGGAATAGACATTGCCTGGGGAGTGTGGCATGTGTGAGGACCCTGGGGGCAGGGAAGGCAGGACAAGGGGGCTGAACAGAAGGTCTACAGAGGCTGGAGCCTGCCCTTCTGGGGAGTTGGGAGTTCAGCAGGCAGAACCAAGTGGTTATCACCGCAGGGCATAACTGGGGTCTTTCCCTCTGTTCCCTTTGGTAATGAGGATTTTGTTTTATTTTTAGTACAGTTTTGATTTATATAAAAATGGACATGATAAAAAGAGCTATTCCTTTTATCTAACCCAGGTCCATAGTTCCCTCTGCTGACATTCCAACAGTAGTGTGTTAACGTGGCTTGGTCACTGACCACATATCGACACATCCTTGTTTGTTGAGTGAAGGCTTTGTTATTCAGAGTTCTGTAGTGTTTCTTCAGTGCCCTTTCTTGGTCCCAGATATCACTCAGGACATTGTTTCCTTCAGTTTCCCTCGGTGCCCCAAGCTGTGGCAATTTGCAGGCCTGTCTTATTTGGTGACCTCGAGAGTTTGAGTAGCTCTGCCATCAGCTGGAACTTGGCTGTTATCTTTCTTATGATTGGACTGTAGCCATGAGTTTTGGAGGAAGAAGATGAAGGAGTTGAAGTATCATTTTATATTTTAATTTTTTAAACTGAGGCTGGAGAGATGGCTGCTTCTGCCGAGTTCCCCAGTTCAGCTCCTGCCACCCCCATACTGGTCCGCATCTGCCTGTAACTCTAGTTCCAAGACACCCGCCATCCTCCTCTGGCTTTTGTTGGCATTACATGAACATGGTTTGTTTACAGGTCAGCAAAACACTCACAAACACAAAATGAAAATAAACTTTTTTTTTTTTTTTTTTTTTTTTAAGATTTATCATGTATACATTGTTCTGCCTGCATGTATGCCTACATGCCAGAAGAGGGCATCAAATCTCATTACAGATGCTTGTGAGCCACCACATGGTTGCTGGGTATTGAACTCAGTACCTCTGTAAGAGCTGCCAGTGTTCTTAACCATTGAGCTAACTTTCCAGCTCCTTGTCTTTATTTTTATAAAACAAAACTGTGCCACAGTGCTTACTTGAAAGTCAGAGGACAGCTTTGTGACACTGGTTCTCTCTTTCCACCTTTACATGGGTTCCAGGGTTAAAGTCAGTCGCTGGGGTTCTGTGGTAGGCACATTTGCCTGTTGAGCCAACTCTCTGGCCTAAAGGTTTCATTTTTATGAAATGGAGAGTTGCAGTGTCTGTATAGCTCATGACTGTTGGCGTTGGCTTGGCTACTTGGCTGAATGGCTTGCCTCACCTATCCTACAGCTTCTGGGATGAAGTCATTGTGAGCCCCCACAGCTGTGTAGGGAGCTATAGTCCCTTCTGTTGGGAGGGGGCTACATAAGTTATTTATAATCCTTTTGTACCGGAGGCTAGTCTCTTCTCCCCCATTTCCTGATGTATTCAATCACTTATTTATGTCAGTGTGGACTCATGGGTATTTATTTTGTACTTTGGGCTCTAATCCAAAGCTGCTATATTTTGTTGCACACAGCTTTAGCCCTGGGCTTCCTTGCCTTTCTTTTAAGTGTGTCCAGAAGTCCCTGTGCAGAACAGTGGTGCGATCATATTTGCATTTTTAAAAGGCCTTGGTAGCTGCCTGTCACGGTAGCAGACACTCAGGATTGATGGCTGATGTGCCCTGGGGCTCCATGCCCTGGCTCAGCTGCACAAGACTTGGGTCCACTGTGCTTCCATCGCCGGTGTAAGCGTGTCCTCCATCTCTCCTGTCTCCATGTTGCTAGTCACAAGGCCAGGGCCTGGATTCAGGGGTCCATGTAAATCATGTCTTTCTGCATCTGATGGGTTTTCAGATGGGTCAGCTCTGGCTTCCACAATACACAAATTATCTGTTCATTTCACTGAGATGGAAGTCTTGATTCACCAGCTTGGCCAGAGGCTGAGGTTCCCTTGGCCACAGGGTGGGGGCTCTATCCCTGCTCGGTTCCCATTTTCCATGTAGTTTCTTCTGCTAGAGCCAGCTGCCTCCTGTGTTTTCATGGTGCACAGACAGCCGCAGGCCCCACATCTGTGTCTTTGTTCTACATGCTAGGGCCTGGAGGGGGAAAGCGGGAGGTGGGACCCGGTGTCCTGGAAAAGGTACACCTCATTAGCTCTGTGGATGCTCTGTTCTTGCTGGGCACCTTCTGCAGCCTCCTGCTTCTGGGGGGCGTGCTGTCACAACCCCACACTCCAGACTAAATGGCTTTTCTATAGGAGCTTCCCCGCTCCCTTGTGCCCACTGGTAATCATTTGACCGCATGTTTGTGCAGAACAGATGCGCCTTGAAGAGAGAGGAAGGGGAAACCACTTAGAGAGGACTTGGAGTTTTGCTGAGCAAACCCTGCTAAAGCCACACGCTTCTCCTGGGAAAGAGACAATGGGTGACTGCTACGTCACACTTCTGATCACACTCCAGGCTCTTCCAGCATGGCCCTCTTGAGGCCTTTCCCTGACCTTCCAGTGCTGTTGGGAGAACCATGAGAGGCTGAGGCTAGGTGGGGAGCCTGATCATCGGGATCTTCAGGAGTACAAGCTGGAAGCCTTCACCCAGGCTAGTACTGCCTGAGTCAGCCTTGCAGAACTTGAGGTCAAGAGCTTGGTGTGCTGGCACATAGGCCCAACCGAACATCACCCCTGACCTCAGACCTGACCTCTCACTGTCCCTTCTGGGGACGGCTATCTCTGAAGAATTGGTGACTTGGAAACCTAAGCCTAGGACTGCTTACCTGAACGGGTCCAGAGATAGCAATGTGGGGAGGCAGCTCAGCTATCTCAGGGTTCCTCAGTGTCAATGCAGGAGGCCCAGAGAGCAGTGTACATGGGAAACGCTGCCCTTAACCACAGTCTGTGGGCTTGCCAAGCTTTCTGACAAACCGTTCCCACATTGCCCAAATAGCATCCATCCCTCTACCAAAGCTCCTTCAAGAGCTTTTTCCAGGGCAAGAGGAGAGCAGGGACTTCTTTGCTTCTCTCCCATGAGACTGGAGCTCCTTGGGTACCACTCACCACACAGCTTCCCACCTCAGCAATTCAGTTTTGTAAGCGGAGTCTTGATAGGGTTTTGTTGTTGGTTGTTATGATAATGAAATGCACAAGGCAGGGTAGCTATATGAAGAAGAGACGTGTATTCATCAACCAGTTTGGAGGTTGAATGTTCAAATAGCTAGGCAAGGGTTCTGGCAAAGCGCATCTCCCACTCCATTGCTGTTTCACCACAGAGCATTGCATTGCAAGAGGCATGGAACCTGCTTGTCTGTGTAGTCTCTGTCCTTATAAAACTACCAAGATTTACTCAGGGCTCTACACTATTATCTGAACCTAAGTACCTCCCAAATGTTCCACCTCTAATTCAGTTTCCACTCTCTTCACGCCATTAATTCATATCCATCCATGCTTCATCCATCCTTCTATCCTTCTACCCCCTCACCCATCCATCTGTATATGTGCCAGCCACCCATCCATGTATCACTGCATTTATACACCCCTCTATCAGTCTTCCACTTCATCCTTCTATCCTTCCACTGACCCAGCCACCTATCTTTCCAATGACTTACCTACCCATTCCACCACCATCTATCTACTCACGTATCCATTTGTCAGTCCATCTGCCCCCCACATCCATCTGTTCATCCACTCATCCGCCCACAGATCAACCTACTCACTGATTTAGCAGCTGTATCCTACTTGAATCTGTCCTATACTCTGGTGTCAAACTTGGACGTCACTACTTGGGCCTCAAGCTAGGAAGCCAGACCCAGCTACCTATCCTCAATAAGTCTAGTAAAAGAGGCAAATTAAAAGTAGAAAACAGAAAGAAAGAAGATTTATTCAATGTAGCCACATTGGGAAGAGAGACAAGAGACCCATTGAGTCTTTCTACCTTGCCCCAAGTCTGTCTTTGGGGTTCTGAAATGAGCTTGAAGTTTAAATAGAAGGCTGAAGACATAAACATCTAAGCAGTCCCAGTAAGGGACTGTCACTGTCTGGGCGTCAGTTTCATCCTATATGGTGGTGTAACAAGTCGATAGAACTGTGTAAAAAAATCTCTTTCTGGGAGGCAAGTTCTTCCTCCTCTGGCAACCTTTCCTTCTCTCAGCATGAGATTCCTGGGGAAAATCCCATTTATTTGGGGTCCTTTGTTTCAGTAGTCTGATAGATTGACAGATGTGGCCCTTTAGAATATTTTCATTTTTGCCGGGTCAATTACAAGTTTGTGATGTGGTATAGGAAAGGAGTATAAAGCTAGAGAGACATGTTCCTTGATTTACTTCTGACCTATGTGACATTGGACAAGTAATTTGACCACTCAGCCTTAGTTTACCTATCTTTGAAATGAGGATAGTACCCACCATGTGGGTTAATGTGATAAGCTAATATATATAGGTCAAATAGCTCAGAGAGATTTCCAGTGTGAATAGGTTCTTGGTAAGGGCAAAGAGTCAGAAAGGGCAACTCTGCCAGTACTGGGGGTGTGGAACAGCCTGCAGACCCAGGCAGCAAATCAGGGAGAAGGCAGAGAGGCTTGAGTGAGGGTACCTAAGCCACAGTTACAGGTTAGTTCCAGAATGCTAGGAGGCTTTCATCTGGGGCTGGGAGTCACTAGGACCTGAGGTGCCGAGAAAGGAAACCCATCTATCCTCTTCAAGCATGGAAGAGTTGGGATGGAATTTGATCTGGGGTGATTTCTGGAAGGAGGGGAGGTTTGGATGGAAAGGAGAAGCCAGAGGACTTAGGATCATGTGGCTGTCATCATGGTCCAGGCAGGAGACAGTGGCAGCCTGAGCTGCCGAGGTAACCATGTGCTAGAGAGAGTCTGAGTCTGCCTTGTGGCTCATTTCTTCATCCATCTCCATTCACTCTTATGTCTTTGGACAAGCCTGAGTCCAGCAGTGGTGACCCTGCAGATGGTGACCATGCGCTCTCTGAGACTCTGCAAGCCATCGGTTAGCCTGGTCTATACCCTGGAGTCTCTCCCAACATCTCTATAAGGTTAGTAAGACAGAGCAAGACTCAGGTCAGTCTGAGGTCACAGGACAATCGTCTTCATGTGTACAAATCAATCCCTAAAGAGCTAAGTATCCAAGAGGGCAAAACCGCCTGTATCTCCAGACAGCTGAGTGTTAGTACAGCTAGCCATGGACATGGGGTATGGAGAGAGTTACAGATTGAGCTTCTGGGATTTTTATGGAGAAAGGTGATGAGTGTACACACACATACACACACAAACAAACACATACACACCACGCACATGCATGCTGATATACTCATTCACCCACTCTGCCCACAGACATGCTCTCAGTAGATTCTCATAGCTATTTCTGGCCCAGCGCTCTGGATTTCTGCTTCTTGAGTCAGCAGTTCTGAGTTGCTTTGCCTAGTTTCTACTGCACTGCTCAGAAGGGGGATGGGGGAAGCAATGTGCCAGGCTGTGTTGATGGCTGGTGAAGTTTGAAAAGGAATCTACCCTAGAGTGAACAGGCTGCCACCTCTTTGCTCTCATTAGAGGATTAGGACTTCTGTCTGGAGTTGCTATTTACCATGTTGGTCGGGAAGACCTTTCTATCCTGAGTGGCTTCCCTGCAACCCCTAAGAATTCCCCATCCAGAGGCGGGCAGGTGATCATGCTTAGCCTGTTTTTCCAGTCTGGCTGGGGAAACCAGCCTTGCATCCATTCTGGCAGTATCCATTCTCATCTCTGTTTACACCCTAGTCTTTTCCTTAAAAGGCCTTTTATTCCTAGTACAAAGTAGCCTCCAAATCCAGGAAGCACCAGTGCAGAGAAACTCAGGGGACCCACACAGTAACAGTCAAAGCAGACATTAAAACTCTCATAAGAACCCAGGCCTTCTTAGCAAGCACATGAAATTTCCCCTTCTTTCTGTAAAAGACTACCAAGGAGAGAGATGGCCAGCACTGGCTGCATTTTTGACCCTAGACAGAAGCAATCACCTGGCCCAGGTGAGTCCATTGGCACAGAAAGAAACTTGATTTTATTTCCATAAATAGGAACCTGGGCTTTGGAGGGTAGGGTTTTCCTGAGCCAAAAGCCTGTCTTGGGTCACCATGTTTGTTTTTATTTATGATCAGGTCTGTAAAGTCAGTTCTAAGAAGGGTGTTACCCCGGGAGAAGCTGTTTGGAATGAATCCCATGAAGGAATCTAAATTTTACCCTCAGTAGTTGGGGGAATGTTTGAGACATTACTGGGAAAAAGGGAACGAAAAGAACGACAGTGACTCACTCGGTTTAACAAGCTGTAGAGCAGTGGTTCTCACCCTTCCTAATGCTGCAACCCTGTAATACAGTGCCTCATGTTGTGGTGACCCCCAGCCATGAAATTATTTTGTTGCCATTTCATAACTGTAATTTTGCTACTGCTGTGAATCATGTAAACATATGATACCCAGGATATGTGGTATACCCCCTATGGGGGTCGTGACTCACAGGTTGAGAACCAATGCTGTAGATTTTGATGGAGTTGGTCTATGAATGCTTACATTTGGATCACAGTTTTCTGCTGGTTTTGGAGCTGCATATCCCTTACTTTATCCTGACTTTTGCTGCACATGTAGGTGCTTTTCCAGACACAGTGACCTTGAAGTCTCCATGCTTCTGTCTTCTCTCTGAAGTCTCCTTTGGTCATCACCCTACCAGGTTCCCTCTTCACACTCAGGCCAGCTTGTGTGCTTGTGCCAGTCACTGTTTCTGAGGGACATTGGTAGTCTTTTAATCTTTTGCCAGGATTTCTTTCACGTACCTCACGACAGGTATGTGCCAGGCTGTGGCTCTGCCTTGTGGCCAGTGGCATTGAACATCTATCTCCCTGATAGTCTTTAAGAGGCTAACTGGAAAGACCAAGTAGTTGAGAAGTGATCATGTTTATTAGGGGCTTTGCAGACAAAAATGAGGTCCTGGTGGTACCCTTTGCTTTCCTGTATATAACCTTGTTGCCATGGAGACATGATGGAGCAACTAGTCAAACATCACATCTTGTTGCCATAGAGACATGGCAGGTGGGATGCTCTATATAGGATGGAACAAATCAACCTAAGAAACCTAGCAACTCCCTGAGAAACTTTCTAGTTTTCTGATGTTGGTTTTCAGGGGATGGCTCAGTAGCTCTTGGTGTGCCTACTGAATACTGGGTTGGTGATAAACTATTGTAGAAGTCATCTTCCACTGTATACATTCAGTCCTCTGGCAGAGGACTTAGGAGAGAGTATGTCAGCAATGTCAATAACAAGAAAAACTGTTCATTCATGGAATGTTTTTTTGTGGGGTGTTACTATTTAAGGCTTCTACTTATTTATTGCATGTGTCTGTGTGGTGTACATACATGTGCTGTGTATGTGTGTGGGCACATGTGCATGCAGGTGCACAAGCACCCAGCCTTGGGGTGGGTTGGAGGCTGGTCTTGAGTGTCTTCCCCAGTTACTCTCCAACTTATATATTGAGTCTGAGACTCTCAATGAACCAGGAGCTCACCATTTTGGCTGGTCTGCTGGATGTTGCAGGTTGGGCTAAAAGAAACAAAACCTTGCCTAGCATGCTTGTCCTTTAGCTGTATTTACATCCTTAGCATTCTCTTCTGGGCTGTTCTGTGATCTGACTTACTTTCCTTTCCCACATGCTTGGGTAATTAGTGGCTGGCTCAGGGGTCCACAGCATTGCTGGGTGAGGAATGCTGTTATAGCAGCTGTAATCTTACCTGAAGCCTGAAACCAGGGCAGGACACTTAAGTTTATTTCTTGGAGTGTCAAAGGTATTTCAAACTTTCTTTAAAACAACAAAACAAAAAGCAAACAAAAAACCCCAACAAAACAAAGAACAACAACAACAAATATTTGAGACAGGGTCATATGTAGTCTGGGCTAGCCTTGAACTTGACACGTGGATGAAGATAATGTTGAATTCCTGATTTTCACGCCTACAAAACCTGAATGCTGTGATGTTAGGAACTAGCTACCATGCCTGGCTTAGCTGTCAAAACAAAACAAAACAAAACAAAAACACCCTATTTATTTCAGGCATATTGATACACACCTTTAATCCCAGCATTTGGGAAGCAGAGGCAGGTGAATCTCTGAATTTGAGGCCAGCCTGGTCTACAAAGCAAGTTCTAAGACAGCCAGGGCTACACAGAGAAACCCTATCTTAAACCAGCAGTCAAATATATATATATATATATATATATATATATATATATATATTTATATATATATTATATGCATGTGTGTGTGAGTCTGCCTGAGTCTATGTATACCACATGTGTGCAGGAGCCCAGTAGGGAGCACCAGATTCCCTGGAACTGAAGTTATCGATGGTTGTGAGCTGCCATGTAGATGCTGAGAACCAAACCCCAGTCTTCTACATAAGTAGAAGGAACACCAGACCATTTTTCTAGCCCTTAACCAGGTCCCAGACCCTTGCTCCCCTAAGGAATGTGGAACCTGGGTCACATGGTTCATCTTGTGGTTACAGAGCTTTGTCAGGCTTGCTGCCAGTTAGTAACATGAGAATAAGTTATCTGAGTCACCATGCATAGGCCAGGCCTGTAATATTACAGGGTGTTAGTAATATTGCTAATTATTTTAGACATGATGGAGGCATGTCCTGGTTTGTCTGGCTCTCTAGACTCTCTTGGGACATCAGTAGGCTAGGTGATAGTGGAGCCTACCTGTGTGGGCTTGGCCTACCTTCAGGGCCTTGGACTGTGCATGTGTACAAGGCTCAAAGACCTGCAGAAGGGCTGCTTGAAGTTGGGTCTTATCAGGGTTGTGTTTGAAAGTGGTGGGCACCGTTGATGTGTCCTAGAGAGGTCATACTCTGTTCTTTAGAGGGAGGCCAGGGTGGAGACTGGACCAGTGTCAGGACAGGAAGGATGGGAGGAGTAGCTAGCATGTGGAAGTCAGGAAAGCAGGTGCTAAGAGTCACCTGTGTGGATTTTCTAGATAACTGAAGGTACAAGAAAGGACTAGGGACTCCACTGCAGCCTCAGTTTTTGCTAGAACCTGGCAAGGGCTTCAGTAGATGTTTGATAAATTGATAAGTGAGGGAACTAATGATTGTGACACCGTCTGTGGCGTTTTAATGAATTTCCTATCATGCAGATAATACACAGATCTATGATTTGACCTTGTATGATTTGGGGAAGATTAGGTAGGTAGGAAGGGAAACAGGAGTGGGTATGGAGTCACAGCTATTGAGACAACTGGACCTGGGTACAGCCTGTGTGTGTCTCCAGGGCCTCTGGGTACCAGTGTCCAGTCATCCTAGACTGCAGCTGTTAGGAGTTTCCTTGGTATGAAGCCAGGCTTTCTGTCATTGTCCTTTGTGTTACCTATTTTTGGTCCCACCAGTGTGTCTTAAGCAGCATGTCTTAGCTTGGGCTGATGTAACAAAATCAGCATAGGTTCAAAGTGAAACAGCTAACATCTTTTTCTCATAGTCCAGGGGGCTGGTCTTCCCAGATCAAGGTGTGCACATGAACAAACTGTTAGAGGCTTGGTTTGGCTTACAGATAGTCATCTTGCAATATTTTCATGGGGGTGTAGGAGATTATATGACTCTAACCCTTGTCATCTGCCATAGACCCTTCCTCGGAATTTCATTACATCAGGAATTAGGGCTTCCACAGGAATTTCAGTAGATACTTGGAGACCATTGCACAACCCTTCCCTTCGTCCATTTTTTTTCAGCTTTGCATTTTCTGCGGGCTAAATGACCAAAGACCCAAGCTTGGTCCAAATTGTGGGTATGGTCAGCATCAGAAATTAACTATGGGTCTGAGTGGCTCTTCAATAGGGAATCACACAGCAAAAGTTTAGGTGTCATTAATTTAAAAAGTGCCCAGTGCTCTCTGTTTCTACCATGGTTTGGGGGCCCAGCTTTACTAGCAGTGAGGTGATATTATCCACTATCTAATATGCCACTATATTGTAACTGTGTGGTTGTTGGGATTCTAAATAGAAGTGCTTGACTATATTGATTCATGCCTTATTATTGTGATGGTATTCGACTCAGGGAACATGGTCCTTAGAAAGGAGGACCTGGTTCCAACAGTGTATGGATATTATTTAGCTTCATTTCTCCAAAGCCCTTCTGGAGTATTATGTTCATTTTTTCTGTGTCAGTTAGTACTTGCAGGCTGCTTGTCTAGGCATTTGGCTCAAGGGCATATAGCCAGTGAGGGGGGAAAGCAGGATTTGAACTCTGATGTCATTCAAAACTTTCACTTTTGGCAGAAACCCCCTACTTACTCAGGGTAATGGCATTCTGACAGCCCTGTGACCTGGCATGCCGTGCACAGCCAGGTTCTGCTTGTGGCTCTGTCACCTTAGCTCTGGGAGTCCTCTGAGAGGACAGTCTGGCCCGCATGAGGTGGTTTTCCCATTCCTGAGGAATCTCACCACCATGGACAATCTCCTCTTTTAGAAGTGGATGTGTCCTGCAAGCCTCGCCAGTGCCTGGTGGTACTTTCAGTTCGGTCCTTTGTCATGAAGATGCTTGCCAGCCAGTCCCAAATCCAAGGCCACTGCGGAAGATGTTCTAGAAGCAGAAAGTTAAAGAGGCAAAATAGAGCCATTGAGGGACAAAAATGGGGTTAGTCAGACTGGGGACTCCACATTTTCCCCATGTAACTTCCTAGTGTGTAACCTAACTGAAGTTTGTATATTGCACACCCAGGGAAAGGGTCTCCTCAGAAGAATCTACATTAGCATTGATATATTACTATAAGGTTCTTTTGGATCCCCAATTGCAGATGGAACCAAAAAGATCTCTCTCTCTCTCTTTCTCTCTCTCTCTAATAAAGAGCCCCTTCCCTCTTCTATGAATAGGATTGGATAGCTAAGTTGCAGGATCCTTGCCACCAGATGACAGGTATATTGACAGTGAGTGATGGCCTCCCTGGGAGGTGCTGCCCTGCTGACAGTTACCTTCCCTGCAAGACTGGCATCACTGTGCTATTTTCATTTAAAAACAGAAAGAAATCTCAGTGTTTCCTGGAGATTTCATGTCACTGATTCCTGGAAGCAATTTTGATGGTATAGTGTTTTGACATGGAGATGAAATATGAACCCAGGAAACTCAGTTGGCCTCAAGCTCTGGAGCTTGTAGCAAGTAGCAAACTCTGTCTGTGCTGACCTGTGCAGACATCTTTAGCCACACATAAAGAAAACAGCCATTGTATTCGAGGGAATCTTAAAGTGTGCTGAGTAGCTTTGTTTGATTTTATTGTGTGTGTTGATAGGTTTTACTTTCATCTTATTATTTTGTGCATACTTATGAGCCAACTGCTTTATAGGTAGAGGAATTGTGGGAAAAGTTAGATGAGTCTTTCCACTTTCCATAGGCAGTTGTGTTTTAATTCAGTTGTAAATGTTCAGGACTCAAAACCATTGCACTGAATGTGAAGCAGACAGCATGGCATGTGAAGCAGACAGCAGTGTTGGGGTCCTAGCCTCCAGTGAGAAGGCCCAGAGCTTAACTGTGGAACATTCAGAGCTAGACACACACACCTGGGTGCTTCCCAACAGGGGATTGGGGTGTGGCACTGGGTGTCCCCAGAATCTAAGCCAGCCTGTGTTTCAGATCAGAGATGAACCTTTATATGTCCCTCACAGCTAGCTACCTTTCCCCTGTGTATTCTTGTTACAGGAGGGGCCTGACTCATGGGCACAGCCTGCATGGCATAGGGCTTGTCTTTGTAGAAAATTCTTCTGCAGACCCGGTCCGGGAAGGTGGCCCTATGCCTCTTTCTCTCCAGCTTGCCTCAACCTTTGCAGACTTTGTCAAACTAAGGTATCTATGGATGCCTGGCCTTGGTGAGCTGGGAGCCAGAGAGCCATGCCAGGTAGCTGCCCCTGGAACAGACTTTGGTTCTTTCCCAGCTGTAATATCTGAAGAAGGTTCAGGTGTGCGGTCCTCAATTTCCACTTCAGCCTGTTTTACTCATTACTGCAGCCCTCTTCCCTTCTGGGGCAGGGAGCTAGAGGGGACTGCCCCCAACTCTGTCTATTGCTAGATCACCTTGCCCAGCCCTCTGAGGGGCCTCAAGTTGCCTGTGAGCAGTGTATTTGCATCTCAAAAGACACACACTACACAAGCGGAGGTCTGGGCTAGTCTGGGAGGATGCAGTTCGGTGTGTGAGCAGAGGGAGGGGTCTTCGCCTCCTCCCCGCGGTTTCCGGAGCCAATGTTGGAGCTTTGTGAAGATGCAGGCGTCTGGCCACTTGGTGGTGGTGACATCATCAAGTCCCCACACACAGGCTGAGCCGGGGGCTTTAAGGGAAGATCCTTTCCGACCACACCAGTACTGGGACTCACACTGCCTCCTCTCAGGCAGTTCCACGCGCACCGGCCACGCTCACGCGCACACCTAGGCGCGCGCCCGCCAGCCGTACTTGCGCGTGCACACTTCCTCGGTGCTCGCCCCCTGGGCCGGCTCCGGCCTCGAGCCTCAGCTCCCAATCGCCACCACCACGACGGATGCCAGCGGCTGCTCCCATCTGCAGTGCAGCAGCCCCGGCCGCCCGCCGGCCCGCCCCGGGCTGGAGGAACCGAACCAGGACGCTGGCCCTGCCCGCGGCTAGCCTGCACGCCAGGGCTCAGCGAGGATGGGAGGGTCGCAGTCCTTGCAGGCAACCCCAGCCAGTGACCTGAACCTGGAGGTTTCTGAGGCCATGTAAGTGCAGTGCTCTGCCGCCCGGAGCCCCCGGGGGGGAGGAGAGGCTGCCTGGCTTTGTTAGTGCTTCTCTCCCCCATGCGGTGCAGCGTGAAGCCTAGGCTGGCCTGGGAAGCTTTGCAAGGCTTTACCTGGTGGTGACTGCTTGTAGTGTTTTGTGTCCTAGCTGGACTGAGTATCTTGCAGTTCCAGGATGCTGTCTGAAGCAGAAATAGCCCTCTGGAATTCGGTTTTGGTTGTTAAGCAGCGGGGTGCATGGTGGGGGCTTCTGCGCTATCAGCATCTTTCTCTCCCCCCCCCACCACTGGTATTTCCTGCTAGGGAACCGGAGGTATCAAGGAGAGAGGGCCTCATCCTAGGCGGAGTATTGTGCATTCTGGCATCTTCCTACCCTGGAAACAGTACTGAGTGAGCTATTGGCATGGCAAGACAGATGGCATGGTGTTCAGAATGCGTGTGCAGCCAGTCTAGTCCAGGCATCACCCTGTACTCCTCTCCTGCTAACACCGAGGACAAGGCCACTTGCTATTATTAGTAAAGACAGCCAAACAGCCTTGTCATTGGTGGAGGCAGTGCCTGACTATGCATCGATCCAGGAATCCGATCTTTGCTCTAAACCACAGTGCTAATGTGCTCAGAAAAGGCCTTTATCCCGATGTGCATCTGTTGCTGTTTCTGTTATGGTAATCTCCATTATGAAGGCAGGCTTGTGGTCTGCCTGCCAGGTCACAATCCCACAAGTAAGGTTGCTGTCCAAAGTGGGCCCCCACTCTGCAGTCTGTTCCTTTTTCCAAAGAGACTATTTCTGGAGGCTTGAGGGGTGGGGGTGGCACCAAGGAGTACTTGGTGAGTAGATGAAAAGATAGCAGGGACTGGTCTTCGTTGTGGAGCAGGGTTTGGGCCCCAGGGGAGGTGATTGGGGGGATTCCACCCTTCTTTGGTCTTCAGTGAGAAGCTGGACCCATGTGGTGATGTAATGCTGGGCTGAACCGCATGGTTTTCCAGGCTCTGGCTTTTGAACAGCTAGTCATTCTGAGGAGCAGGTGTGCAACCATCGTTTTTGTCTTTATCCCATCACTTGGATTACAGTGGAGGTGTATTGTGTTTGGGAGTTTTATGGTACGAACCCTGCGATGTGCTGTTCGGTCCATTCAGGTGCAGTGTTGTTAGGTGCATGGAAAATCGCACTGCCTTGTGGGACTCAAGAAAAGAAAATTTCAGCCCCAGCTTTCGAAGTCTCTGCACTGGAAATCAGTAACATAGCTGACACCTACCAGAGCACTGGAGGGACCAGAAAGGATGATGCCACCCTAGGTTTGGGTGCTCTTCAGCCTTGGAAATTAAATTCCCTGGTCCCTAATGTTCCCACCTTCTTCCCTGAATGAGTTACTGCCTTGTGTTCTGGGCTGAGCCTGGAGAGAGTCTTGTTAGGTAGATGTTTGTTAGGTTTGTCCCATGGAGATACTAGTAGTAGAGTAAAAGTTGAGGGCCAGTGGCCACTTTCAGAGGGAAGCTGCTCCTCCAATGTCCCGTGGTCTACTCGGTCTGTTTTTACCACGTGAGACTTCCAAAATGTCTGGGAGAACAGTTGTTAAATGGTATATTTACTCCTTCACAAAAAATCCCACCCTCTGTTTCCCAATGGGATTGTAGTGGAGAACCAGAGAGAGGGAAATAGTTGGGGGGATGTTGTTCCTAATAGCTAAACTTTGCAGCCCATCTCCCGGTATGTTTCCCCCACAGATGTACTCTGTCCAACCTTGAAGTTAGAAAAGAAAACATTATTAAGAAAGCAGCCTTTCCCCGTGCAGGCGTGTCTTCTCCGTCGTAGTGTGTATGAGATTGCATGCCCACCAATAACACAGAGGCAGAGCAGGCTTCATGGCAGAGAAGTGCCTCAGCCATAGGGTGATGCTGTCAGGTGTGCAGGGTGTGCTCGCCTGCTGCTAGTCGCAGTCCTCGCCTGCAGGAGTCTGGAGCGCACAGTTCTACTTCTTAAGTGAAAGCTGGATCTGCAGAGGACCACACCTAAAGGTGAAACTGAAAGAGGAGTGGGAACTTACTGGAGGACTTTCTCTCTGAGATTCAAGTTTGGGTGTCTGTCTCAGAGAGCAGCCGGGAGAGGAGGGGGAAACACCGGGGAAGCTGAAGGCATGTGGGATGAGGGCAGTGAAGCAGAGTCAAGGTTTAAGGTAACCTTGGCAACCCCACAAAAAAAATGTACCATCAGCCTCTGGCAGAGGAGCAGAGTCTCAGGCTCCACCCAGATCCCAATCTCCTTTGTAACCAGTGCTTATTAAAGATTCCTATGTGGCTTGGGGTAGAGTGTGAGAAGCCCTGAGGCAGTCATATTGCCTCTGTCCAGGTCTTTGTGAAACCAGTGGCCACTGCTTTAGCTGCTCCTTTCCTGACTGGGAAGGACTCAGGGCAGCAATAACTGCTCCCAAATGGGAAATGGGTAGTGAGTGAGCAGAGGGAGAGTCCCACCCCAAGTACTTATTTCTCACCAAAGATGAAGGAGGTCTGTTGATGAGCCTGGTATTCATCCTTCTTTCCAAGGGAAACCCCTGGGGGGTGTGGTTTCCTCTAAGTGAAGCAGCAGCAAGCACTTTGTCATCAGTTCCAGGGACTTCCCCACCTTCTAAGCGTCCTCCCCTAGTCAACCAAGGCACCAGTGCAGCCTGAGACAAAGTAGGCAGGGGCTTTCTTACAGGGTAGGCTGCCAGCGGACTCCAGTCTGCAAACTGTGGTCCCCAGAGGAGCCAGAGAGACTGGAAAGATGAGGCAAGTACTAACTGATGTATCTGCAGAGGAACGCGTAAAGATGTTTAGGGGCTGGCAAAATGGCTCGACCAGTGAAGGTGCTTCCCAGCAAGTCCGCCACCTTGAATTGGATCCCTAAAGTCCGCATGTTGAAGAAAGCTGACTCTAAAAAGTTGTCCTCTGACTTCCACACATGTCACACACACACACACACACACACACACACACACACACACACACACTCCTAAATAAATAAATTGATGCAAAAGTTTGAAATGACAGTGTTCTTATTATAGACTACAGACACTTTCAGAAAGCAGATTTTATTTTGGGTATTATTTGTTTTGTTTGGGTTTTGGTTTTTTGAGACAGGGTTTCTCTGTAGCTTTGGAGGCTGCCCTGGAACTAGCTCTGTAGACCAGGCTGGCCTCAAACTCACAGAGATCCGCCTGCTTCTGCTTCCTGAGTGCTGGGATCAAAGGCGTGTGCCACCAATGCCTGGCATACTTTGGATATTATTACTGGGAATACCTAGTAGTCCCCACTAGTTGTCTGTCTGTTGTGTGGAGTGTAAGCTTAAGTCCCAAAGGCTTCTTGTGTGTGTGATCTTTTCTGGTATCATTCCTAGATAGCTGCACACTGGATCTGTGGCCTAGAGTCCAGATCCACAGGATTCTGGCCCACCACCATCTTGGAGGCTTGCTCTATGGGGGCCCTGAAGACAGTAACATTCCAAGATCTTCCCAGTAACTCCTGGGCATGCAAGGGGTCATGCCAGCCCTTTCTGCTGGGATCTTGGGTTGGGGCTACCACCATGTTTCTCATAGCATAGAGTTTCAGGTATTGATCAAGTATGAATGACTCTGCAGGTGAGCAGTACATCAAAGTCAGGGGATTATGGGTCAGTGCCTCTCCCTGGCTCTGTGTTTCTTTCTACTATCTACAGTCTGTTTCTGTGACTACATTGTTGGTTGCCTAGGAAACTGCATTAGCCTGAAATATGATTGGCTCCTCTTGTCAGGTGGATTGCTGGAGCCAGGGCAGCATTGCAGGTCAGCAAAGAGTAAGGAACAATTCTGTCCTTGCCCCTTAAGCTTAGCAGTGTGGACTTGGCATTGAGAACATCTGTCCCTTAAAAACCTATTGTTCACATACTCCTGCTTTTGTTTTAGAAAGGGGAGACCCACTGAACACAAAGAATTGACTAAGTCAGACCTGCTCTCACACACCCATCCTGTATTGGTCGCGCTTGCTCAGATGACTTCGCTCTGTTTATATTTATGAATTCTCTTAGCGGTTGTGTCTGCAGGACAGGTGGGTGCAGTTTGTCAGTGCCAGACGTGGGAACAGAGCTGGATGAGGCAGACTCCATGCCAGGAAGGAAACGCTCTTTACTTAGCCTCGCTGAGGAGACTCAGATTCAGCAGAAACTTTCGTGCAGTCTCTGTCTGTCTGGCCTTCTTTCAGACAGTATCTCCTGTATTCCCGGCTGACTGCAAACTTTCCGTGTAGCCCAGGATGACCTTGAACTTTTGGTCTTCCTGCCTCTACCTCCATAGTGTTGGGATTACAGGTGTGCACCACCATATTCCATTTATGGAGTGCTGGGTATATGGTCCTCATGCATGCTGGGCAAACACTTTCCTATGTTATGAGTATGTTTTTTCCGCCTGCCTGGACCCGGCGCCGCGCCAGCCCCAAATAATACACAGAGACATTTATTAGATATTAAGCTGTTGTCCAGTTATTAGTTTTTATTGGCTAGCTCTGTCTTAAATATTAACCCATTTCTATTAATCTAAGTATTTCCACATGGTCTTATCTTACCGGAGAGAGGGCTGGCGTTCTGTTCTTTTTCCTCCATGTTGAATCTCCTCCCTACTACTTCCTCTCTCCTCCTTGTCTCCTAGTCCCGCCTATCATGCTTTCCTATTGGCCAACAGTGCTTTGTTCATTAACCAATACGAGAAACATATTTACAGAATGACATCTCCCATCGTCTCCTGTTTTCTGTCTAAAAAAATGGAGGGTTTTACCTTAGCATAGCAAAATACATCACACAACAGTTATCAAATAAGAATCACAGTTGACAATATTTAGTTCATTAACATTTAGTAAGATTCAAAGAAATATTCTGTCATCTATCCTATCTTTGTGAGTCTAAAGTCTTATTTGTAACTTATCTTTAATCCTAACTAAGGAAAACTATAACCATAAGTATCTGTCTTCAACTCCATCCACTGAAGGATAATATATAAACTCTAGAAATGACAGAGACAACTCACTGCCTGGTCAGTCACCCGAAGTTCTTCTGTAATGTTCCATCTTCAGCCATAGTGTGTCTGGCAGACTCCTCAGCAAAGCAGGAAACTTTAAACTGTCCATCTGTATTGGCAGTATGTCAGTCACGTTTCTCCGTGTCCTGCAGATTGTCTGGCAGACTCTTCCATGAAGCAGGAACCCTGTAGCAATGTCTATCATGTTACTGTGGGTCCTGCATGTTCTATTTATACAGCATAAAGTCCAACAGTCCAGACAAGAGCAGTATCTTGTCCAAATGGCTAGTCTTGCCATATTGAAAGCAAACTCCATAACACGTTTCTTCAAAGTCCATCTTCCTTTCTGACACAGGTGGTGTTGCCAGGAGCAGCTGTGCCTTACTGTTAAGAAAAACTCTAAACCATTTTAAATGCCATATTCTGTAGGTTCTTGAAAGGTTTGAAGAATGCCTATTTATCTCAAATATATCTCTGTATATCTAGAAATCCTAAGTAACTTAACTATAAGTTTTGACCATTATAGGTAACTATCTACAATCGGTACTGTTATACATTTTTAAATGAGCTATATAAACACAATACCTAAACAAGAGGAGAAATATACATATCACAAAATTGACCTTAAATTTGTATCAATAAATGAAAATCATCTCCCATCACTCTCCCGACTGAGCTACATCACCAGGCTGTTTTGTTTGTTTGTTACATAAATACTATGTTTATTAACCTTGAGGACAAATTTTAGATATAAGGAAACTGAATCTTCTGAATGGTTAAATCACAGGGTTAGAAAATTATAAAGGTTTAGATGGTAAATGACTGCTTCTGTAGTGCAAAAGTTGCCATAGGTGATGGTAACTTTTACTATTCCAATAAAACTTTATTCATAATAAGCAGGCAGTAGGTTATAGTTTGCTAATGCCATGTTGTAAAGATGATTGGTATAGGGCTCAGACCTGTGGCTCCTGCCCCGTTCAGGAATCTTTGAGATTTCGGTCCAGTATGTGCTGACAAATCTCTCATGCCTGCCCTTCCCTTTTGGGGCACCACCCTTGTCCAGCTTCACATCTCCGCTTTGGAGAGCTCAGGCTTACTAGGTCCATGAACTTTGATTCCTTTCTTCTCAAGAGCAGGGCATGGCTAGGTGCCTGCTGCTGGGGGACCTGGATAACCTGAGCACCCCCCAAATACAAACAGAAAGAAAGATGCCGGGAGAGGGTTCTGTGGGGAATAACTTGTAGAGATCCTGGTCTCCACTCAGATGTGTCCTTAGAGAGATGACAAGGACCTGGGGAACTTGCATCCTTAGGAAAGAACCCTCACTCTTGCGGCTGTGAGGATCATCGAGAAGTGCTGTCTCCTGTGAAGCAGGAAGGGCGCCCTCACCTATGCTGAATTAAGCTTGGGTCTCCCGGACTCCGGAGCCACGAGAAATAACTTCACTATTTTTAACCACTCATCTTGTGGTGTTTTAGCGTCAGGCTATGACTCTGGGGTGAACTTGCACATCCATCTTCAGTGTTAGTGCTGTCGACCGTGGAGCATCTTGGCACCAGGGCTCATGGAAAATGAAGGATTTGGGGCATCTCCAAGGCAGGGGAGATTCCTCATTTACTATTCAGGGTATCTGGGGTACCCTACCTCCTGAGCCTGGAGCTCCCAGGTGGTTTTGGAGGATCATGCTCAATTTTGGCCCCTACATGTCTTTTATCCCCACAGTCCAGACTCTTCCTGAGGTATCTGCCCTGTGTGCCAGCCCTGGTCACAGTCACTTTGGCCGGGCCTCCCCACTCTCTGGGCCATCATTATAAACTTTAAAAGGCCGTGTGCGCAGCCATAGCTGCCTCTTCTACTGCATCTCCTATAGCAGGTGCCTTCCTCTCTGTCCCTTCTTACCCCAACCCCCAGCTTCTAGAAGGAGGCTGCTTTCTTTCCCTGTAAGTCTGAAGTCCTGCTTGCTAACTTATGTAGCTAACTTCACGTATATTTGGCAATCCAGGTCACTCTGGTCTTTTGGTTTTTAATATCGGTGTGTGTGTGTGTGTGCCTGTGTGCATGTGCATGTGTATGTGTAAAAGTGAGTGAAGGTCAGAGGACAGCTTGTGGGAGTCAGTTCTCTTCTTTCACCATGTGGGGCCTAAGGATCAAATTTAAGTTGTCAGGCTTGGTGGCAAGCATCTTTACTATGTTTCCAGGCTACAGTAATTGGGACACAAAGCAACATGAGACCATTTCTTCTTGAGCTGGGATGAGCTGTAAGCATGCCATAGGTCCTTGAGTCCTCCACAGAGCCACAGCCCAGCCTGTTCTAGCAAGTCCTCTGTAAGGAGGCATCCTCTGCCCCCAGCCATGGCCCATCTCGAAGTGCAGTCCCTACCTTATTAATCAAGGAGAATGTTGAGGAATTCAGTGGTGCCACACAATTCTAAAGGGCACAGGCAGCTCTCAAATCTATGACCACCCAAATCGCCCTTGTGATGAATGTGGAACCCCAAATGAACAGGGCCACTCTGTGACATTGCAAGGCAAGAAACACATATAGACTCTTCCTCTCCTACCTTTCCCCTCCCCCCCTTTTACTTGAACAGAAACCTAGAAGATCTGGCCCTGTGCCTCACATTGCCCAAGTTCTGTCCCCTGCCACTCCTCATCCCAACCCAATGCACTCATCTTGAGTTCCCATTGCTTGAGCAAAGCTCAGTGCTGACCCACTTCACTGGCTCTACCCTTCAAGGCCCTATCCTTATTCCTTCCTGCTGCCTCCTTCCTGGCCAGCAGGGCCTGCTCTCACTGATTGCAGACTCCATGGTACTCACATCTGGTAGTGGCCTTCCACTATTCCCCCATATCACCTTGCTTCCTACCCAAGCAACATTCACAGGACTGGTTTTCCTTCTTCATCTGCTGCCACCATCCGGCCACCCAGGGCTTCCCTATCTCAACTGACTGCTCCATTGCCATCTTCCAATATTTCTGAACAAAACAATGCTACATCTGAGGATAGAAGACATATTTCTCACACATCTTTGGCACATGGGTAACTTAAACCACCTCCAGGAAAGCCTAGATGAACCCAACAGCCCCGTGGTCTTTTCACTCTTCAGTCCCACCCCCACTATGCTGGGAGTTAAGCTCAGAGTCTCGGAGAAGCCATCTCATTTAGAGAAACAGGAGATAAACAGTATCTTCAGAGTTAGGGCTTTAGCCCAAAAAGCAGTGCCCCTGATAGTAGATAGGTTTTCTCTGGCGATGTTCTCTGGGTATGCTCTCCCCTCCTTATCTTCAAGGCAGTGGTCAGTCTATCTGAACACCCTGGGCTTTATGCCACTTAGTGTGCTGGCCCAGGGGGAACATGCAGGCCACAGGTGTGACCCTGGTCAAAGAAACAAAGGGGAAACTCAGAACTTCCAATCAGGAGAAAAAGATACCTGTGCTATCCACCATCACACAAACACGGCCGACAACAGCCACACGGCCCCGCACTGGGAGCAGGGCCAGAGAGAAAACTCGATGGCTACAGCCACCACCTGGCCGCGGCCTTCTGTACTGTCTGTGGAAGCAGGCAGCTGGCAGCCCGGGGCCTTGGGGTTTGCGGGCAGCTCCAGACTGTGTAGCCTGCTGTAGAATGAGAGCATTGGAAGTGGTCAGGAAGCACCACTCATAAACACTCATCCCTCTTTTCTTCCCTTTCCTTTTTCTTCTCCCTCCCTCCCTCCCTCCCTCCCTCCCTCCCTCCCTCCCTCCCTCCCTCCCTCCTTCCCTCTCTCCCTCCCTCCCACCTTTCATTTTTCTTTTTCCTTGAATGGCTGGACAGGAGAGACACGGGAAACTATTACATCTAGCCTTTGTACCGCATGCCCTAATCTCTCAGCAGCTCAACCCTGAGGTGCCACCTTTCATGGAGTGCTACCTCCTTTATTTCTTACCCATATGGTCCTTCTGACCTCAGAACCAGGGACTAAAAGGCTCTGGAAACTACCAGAAGCTCCTCAAACTATCCCTTGCCACTCCCTGCCTCTCGCTTGCTTCTCTGAAGCTTTTCTCTGGCACCTGAAGATGCTCACTCTGGCAGTTGTCCCAGGCTTCCTGCGGTCCTCCAGTTAGGACAGGAGACAGGTGCTGGGGTGTTAGCTGACATCTGTGGACCAATAGAGGCTGAAGGCCTGATGCCTGCCCTCCCTGGGGTGTTTCCATCCCCTGCCTGGGCCCCAGATCTTAGTGGAGTAGATAGCTCAGAAGCTGAGGCTCAAAACTCCCGCAGCAGCTAGACGCCTGTTAGAGAGGTCGGGGGCCACAGAGACAGAGGCAACTCAGAGCTTCAGGAAAGTCAGCTGTGATGCCCAAAGGCAGTGATGTTAAACACAGGTCTGAAGCTTGAGTGTTTGGGGCTTCTTTGTGGGAGATCCAGTTTTCTGAAGCTGCTGTGGCAATTAGTGTGGTGGAACCCCACCCACCAGTCACAGGAGACTTAATGCTTTTTTATTTTTTCTTTAAGTCCTCTTTATTTTCTACTTGCAACCAAAGCAGCAGCCACAGGCAAAGCCCAGATAGCCCTCCTCAGGCACCACCACACCACACGTACACTTTTAGGCTTCTTTCTGGTCATTGTGGTCAGCCTTGCTTAGAGCACACAATTGGCCCACTAGAACTGGTGGTTAAAGCTGAGCATGCCCAAATGCAAGTACAAAGGGTCCCCTATCCTCAAACCCACCCTGTCCTGACTCTGTGCATCTCTACCCTTCAGAGCTCCCCAAGAGACTAATGCTTACTCTCCCAGCATCCCTGCACCCTCAGGAAAGCTTAGGGCTGCTCGTGAAAGTAAATGTGCATTCAGTGAGTCTCTTCTGAAGGAACCTGGCATGGCCTGCAGGTGTGTACATGCTCTCCCTAAAGCAAGGCTAGCCTCCGGAGGGAAGTATTTTCTTCCAGACCACAGCAGGCACCTCCCTGTAATAGAGAGCAAGGAACAATTAGCAGTTTCCACCATGGCTCCTGCAAGTGACTGTGGGAGGGCGGGGCCTTTGAGAGAGTTGCTCCTGAAGCTGCAGAGACCCACATCTGCTCCACATTAAAGAGGCTCTGCTGAAGACTGGACTGTCTCATGGCCAGCAGGAGCAGAGAGCCGCTCCTGTAGTCGCCTCCTGCTGGACGTTCTCCCTCAGCAGCGGCAAAGCTCAGCCTGGGGTCTTCTGTCCAGCTCAGCCTACAGCGCCCACCTGCTGACACATTCCCACCTCTCTAACCAACCTCTCCAGCATCCCGAAGAGACACAAAGAGGGAGAAAGAAAGAGCCTGGCAACAACTCAAGCCAAGATTCAGTGGCGGGCCTGAACCCAAGCTGGTTATTTTTTAATCCCAAATAAACTGTCCACTACATTCTCTTCTAAGGTAAAGAATCTGTAATCTCAACTACTTCCCTAATGGGAAGGATGTCTGATTTAAGCTTGTCAAATGATACAGTCTGCCAAAAACTGTTTTTTTTTTTTTAAGCAAATTTTGTGTTACAGGGAAATGAGTAAAAGGGCTGTTGTCACCTGAGTCCCTCTGAATCATGGAGAGAAACCTGAGAGGTTTTTTGACAAATGGTGTGCTTCTTGTGAGATTAAAACAGCTTCTTCTTCTTCTTTTTTTCCTTAAATGAAAGGAAAAAACAAAAGTCTGTAGGAGTGGGATGTAGCCGGGTGACAGTGCCCTCCTAACCTTGGCATGACCTGCAGGTGTGTCCAGAGCTAGCCCCGGAGGGAAGATACTTGCAGAGCACTCCAGACACCTCCCTGTACTAAAGCACAGGAACAGTTAGCCATATTGTGCGTCTCAAGGAGTGTACAACAGTGTCCACAATTGTGTCTGATTGCACTTGGCTTATCACAGGCCCCATGGGTAAAAGTACCCTCCCCTAAGCAGAGACTCCTTCAGGTTGTTCTCTAACCTCTGTGTGTGCACCATGGTATGTACCCCAAGCCTAACTCACAAATAAATAAATGCAAAAAAATATTAAAGCATACTTTATGCCAGTATGCAAACAGTGCCTTTGAACAATAAGAAGAAACAGGGCTTAAATCCTTTGTCCCTTTCCTTCCTGGGGTATCAGATAATGAAAATGAAGAGATGGCTTGCAATCAGCACAGTAAGTGAAGCAGCCTCCTGGTTTTGCCCAATGCCTGGAAATGTACGTTTCTCTTAAGGTGTTGCCATCACGGAGTAGTTTCACATTCTTCTCTCATTCATTATGCAGCTTAGTCAGCTCAACCTCTGGCCCCTTGTTACAAATCCTGAACTGATAAAATATAAATTAAATTACTTTCCTTATGAATATTACATATATTAATCCTGACAGCTTAAGGAATACAGCTGTACAATGCTTTTTAATTATAAAATTGAGTATCTAAAGATTTGGCTCTAAATATGGACAGGTTGCTACCAGCCTTGGGCCTTAGTTTCCTAGTCTGTATCAGGGGCAGGAGAAAAAGCAGTCAATGATTGCGGTGGCCATGGAAGCTGGGTTTGTAGCGATAGTGTACTATGCATACTGCTAGGTAGAGGGGTAGTGTTCACCCACTCACACCAGCCCTTACAGTGTTAAAATTGTATAATTAGATTTAGTGTGTCCTTCCTGCTAACACACTGGGGAAACCTAAAGAAAGCATGTGCTTCTAATTTCTTTAAAAGCCTCTGTAGCAGGGGACAGCTGAACCAATGATTTATGAGTTTACTGAACCCCCCTACACACACACAGAGAGAGAGAGAGAGACAGAGAGACAGAGAGAGACCGAGAACACTAAAGCAGCTGTGGGTGAATAATCATAAAATTCCACTGAAATATTTTAGTGAGAACTGTAATCAGATATAAGTGCTGACACTGTGGTACTCTTCTTGAGATGCAAGATAAGGTGGCCCATGGAAGCTAGGACCCGGAGAACAAAGGAGCAGATCATCACATAGTAGAGTTTCAGGCTGAGGGGAGCTGTGACTAGCCATGATGGCCTGGTGGTGGCATGGAGGCTGGTCAGGTGCACACACAGGGAGAATTAAGTCTGCTAGGAGGCCTGGGACGTGGGTGGCGATACTGATGACCATTTGTTGGGACAAGTGAGGAGTCATGAAGCTGCTGGAGGACTTGACCTTGCCAGGGGTGAGGGGGCTCACCTGAGTTCAGGCAGTTTTAGGCCAGTCATTCTAACTGCTCTGAGATGATGAGCAGGGACAGGAGTGGATGCTGGTGTGAGGATAGACCTAGGGTGGGGCCAGTGACCATGAAAGTGAGAGACAGCTGGATTGCAGGTGCACAAGGGCAGTGAAGGTTGAAGGTTTCAGAGGGAGGGCCGTGATCCCAGGTTAGACTTCAGGCAAGCTTTGAAAAAAATAATTTATTTTTATTTGCTATGGAATTGATAACATGGAAGAAAATATTTTCATAGTTCTAAGATATTCTTACATACCAGTTTGTTTAAAGCAATAAAAACACCAGAGCCATAGCCAGTGATTTAAATATAATGGCTGATAAGTCACCTTGGATCTCAGTTACACGTCACAAATTTCCAGTGAACAAATATAGTTCCCCACATCACTACTAGCATCACTGTGTCAAGGCTAAGGGCTTTGTGACAGTAACCCAGATGAGTCCAAACAGATGCTCACAGCTGACCTGCAGTGGAACTCAGTTGCCCAGGAAATGAAGGAAGTGTAAATCTGACAGTAGGACCTGGCTCCGCTCACAACAGGCCTCTGGCTCTGCAGGCGCCGGCCTTCTTGCTTATGCTTATGACAGATGTCAAAGGCCAACTCTGTGCTTCGAGTTCTTAATTTCTTGCACCAGAGGGTCCAAGTAGCCATTCCCACAATGTGCATGCTGTTTCAAAGCGATGCTTCTGACTTTAGCAGGGATTTCAGTGTGGGTTGTGTTGAATGAGGGGTTTGCTTTTCCGTGTGTGTGTGTGTGTGTGTGTGTGTGTGTGTGTGTGTGTGTGTGTGTTTATGGTGTAGGTGACTATGCATAAGGAGGTCAGAGATTGATGTCTGGTGTCGTCCTCAGTTGCTTCTCAACCTTGTTTATTTATTACATTTTATTATTTGTGGGGGAGTGGAGTACACTCACCATGACACCCATGTGGAGGTTTGAGGATAATCTGGAAGTCAGTTTTCTCCTTCCACCAAGCAGATCCTGGGGATCAAATGCAGGTCATCAGGCTTGGCAGCAGGTACGGTTACCTGCAGAGCCCTCTCAATGCCCCCCCCCCCGCTTATTTATTTATTATTTATTTATTCATTCATTCATTCATTCACTGAGTTGCTTCCAAGGTGGAGAAACGCTACTGCTGGCATTACACACATGTGAGTACTGGGATCTGGATCTTCCCCAGCCCTTATCGTTGTTTTTTTTTTCTTTTTATCTCCTGAATTCATCACAGGCCATGTTGAACAATGGTGAGAACTAGGAGAAGGAAAGCATCAAGTTTTGGTTCACTTAGCAAGCAAGGTGAAAGGCGTCCTTGTACTAAGATGAACTGAGACACTAACAGATGCTGCCCCAAATGAAGGTGGAAATCTCTGCTGTTGCCATTTCCACATAGCACCTTCAAAAGCTAGCACCAAAAGGGACTGCATAGGTGGATCTGGGCTCGAGTTCTTAACACAACTCTATAGGAAGTGGAGGAAGCCCTAAATGAAGGAAGTCCTGTGCGGATGTGTATTTTGTTACAGACACAGCCATGCTGAGGGCTCTGAGGCTGCTTGACCCTTGGGAAATTGGCAAAGCCATTACACATATGGGCTAGGCTCTGGAGGGATAGCAAAGCTCCTCTCTGGGGTCCCAGGATAAGTGTTTATGGATAACTGATCAGGGTGTTGCAGGACTAACAACTGCTTCTTCTTCCTCTGGGATGAGCCGCCTGGGACTGCTGGCCTACAGAGACCTCCTCCGGAGACTATCCAACCCCAGCCTCTGTGCTGTACCTGGCAAACATGCTGAGGTTCCCCTTATAGAGTTCGTGTTAGGAGCCCCTCCTGATCCCAGCTTCACAGTGTATGTGTCTGTGTGCCTGTCTTTTCTTCAGGCCCTCATCAGGGTTCTGGGACCCAAGCACCAAGTCTTAAGCACAGTTCCTTAACACAATTCCACCCAGGTGTCACACCCCACCAGGAGACTTGTGCATACTAATGAAAGAAATGCAAAAAAATGCAAAAATAAATAAATAAACATTAAAAAAAATCAGAATC
This sequence comes from Phodopus roborovskii, assembly GCF_943737965.1. Lineage (NCBI taxonomy): Eukaryota > Metazoa > Chordata > Mammalia > Rodentia > Cricetidae > Phodopus > Phodopus roborovskii. The sequence goes on from NW_026126480.1 coordinate 39,018,986, forward strand.
TAGAGAGACTATCAGAGACTTCTCAAGTGCCATTTCAGGGCTGAGTTCACACAGCCCTCCCCTGTGGCTTAAGGCATTTTTTACTGTAAGGCCCAAAGCAATTCTAGCTGATTGAAGATGGGCAGAGAGTAAAAGGAAAGATACCCAACTCAGAGGGGACAAACACTTGATTCTGTTGATGGATGCTTGTCAGGGGATTGTGGCTATGGATCCCCACAAGGAACACCTCATCCCTTCCTCCAGAGGTGAGGTGAGGGTGCTCTTGGGGACCAAGGATTAGTTTACAGTTGTCAACTCCATGCTCTTAGTATACAGAGCCTCTGTCCCGTGCTTTTTGTTTGGTTGTTTTTTTTTACAATGCTGGGAATCAAACAAGGCCTCAGGAGTGCTAGGCAGATATTCTACGGCTGAACTACACTCCCCATCCCTTTTTTAAAATTTATTTTGAGATAGGGTTTCAGTAAGTGGTCCAGACTGACCTCCGAATAACTGGAATTACAAAAGTATATGCGTTTTGCCTTCAAATTCTTGTTCTTGGACACTGGGAAGACTCAAGCTTCTGGAGAGTGGGGGCTGATCTACCTGAGTCACCACCCTACCCAGGTTCCTTCCCTCAGTGGTGGTTAAGGCGTGGGGCAGTGCCAGCCTGCCTCAGGTAAGAAGATGAATGCAGAAACCCTGTGAGAAAATGAAAGATGTCAGATGAGATGAGCAGGTTGTTCCTCCTTATTGTACGTCTAATGTGCCTGACTGGGCGCCTCCATCCAAAATTCTGTAGACACTTGATGCCTGAGGACTCAGACCATTGGTGTGGATGGATGAATGCTTCCTGCTGGTTGGAGAAGTATGTGGAGTAGACCCCGTGGCATCCCCAAGGGCAGTGCTTGTGAGTGCTGGCCCTGGTGAATGTGTCTGCCTTGGACTGTGCTGGGGGAGCTTCATCCTTGCTGTTCCGCTTTCCCATCCTTTTTCTCCCACACATGTCCTATTGTCTTCCTTCTTTAATTGACACTTCTCAGGACATAGCCCAGCTGTGTGGTTAGACCTCAGAGAAGTCCATTCATCATGTCCAGGACTTGGGTGAGATTTGAAGGAACAACCCAGGCTGGCCCATGGAGTCCCCAGCAGTGTGGGAAGCGTCCCTTACTGGGGTCAGCATCTTCCCCTATGCCAAGGCAGTCTGTTGTTTCTGATATCTGGGGTTCAGTATATTTTTTCTCAATTACAAAAACAGTACTTATATGATACCTCTATTTTGTGTATATTTCACTTTGTGCGTAAGCATCCATGTGTGCAAATATGCATATGGATTTGTATACATTTATCTGCTTTTTAAAGGTTTACCTATTTATTTTATGTATATAAAATAGAGTGCTTTATCTGCATGTATACCTGAATATCAGAAGAGGGCATCAAATCCCATTGTAGACGGTTGTGAGCCACTACCGTTGGTGGGAATTGAACTTGGTACCCTGTCTGCCTCCTAAAGCATAGTTGACTGATCTCCCCTTTGGGATATCTCTTCCCCTGACCCAAGCCCACAGAGTCAGAGGTGTGTATGTGTGTCTGTGTGTGTGTGTGTGTATGTGTGAAAATTCCAGTGTAAATGATATCATAAGGAGGTGTTTGCCAAAGCAGATCTATGTGCATACAGGGAGTGATCTAGTGCTCTCGTTTCTGGAATTCTGGGAAAGACCTTTCTATAGCCACCAGGGTAACTGCAGAGGAACATTCTGACCCCGGGAGACATAGCTACCAAACACAGCTGTAGCTCTCTCGGCTACCTCTTACCTAATGCCTTTGTGATGCCATTCAGGGTCCCATGATTGATCCCTGTGGGTTGAGATAGTCTCTCCTTACAGGGTTAAAGCATTCTGTTATATTTTGAACTGAGGCTTTATCATGAAAGCTGACGCTATTGTTTTACAAAAGTATGTCAGGGTTCTTTCCCCTCCCCCCAGCTCCCTTCTAGCTCCACTGTTCCTGTCTACCGGCTAAATAGCAATTATGGAGAGACTTTTCCTTATAGTCATTATAATCCCCATTTGATGGGCAGACAATCCAGAGCTTGAGTGGTCAAGTGGTTATTTAATTAAGGCTGCACAGTTGTTTGGTAATGTAGCCGGGAGGGGTTATGTGTGTGGACAGTCTGTGTTTGGAATTTTTGTTATTCACTCTCCTTTCTGACTGCCTTTTGGGGAATTTTGTCTGCCTCATCTCTTGAGGTTAACTAAGGTCCACTGCTTTCTATTAACTAAGACACAGGCATATGACAGAAGATGGACCAATTGGAGCTATCTTCCTGGAATTTAAGCCTGAAGGCTGAGACATCCAAAAAAAAAAAAAAAAAAAAAAAAAAAAATGGCTGAAGCCCACCTTTCTGTCAGGGTATCAGAGTCCTCAGCTGCATAGCCTTGCTATGAATTCCACTCTTGCCTTGGCCAACCAGGAGCTGTTTCTGTCTCTCAGCTATGTTCAGTTTATCACCGGCAGAAGGTGGATCTGAGGAACCCCACCACCACCTCCCCCCACACATCTGAGCTCTACCCCACCTTCACCACCTCCCCCACACATCTGAGCTCTACCCCACCTCCCCCCCCTCCCCCCCCACACACCTGTGCTCTCTCCCTTGGTCCCTTACTTCTCTCACTTTTGAACCCTCCTGACCTCTCCACATAACTGCTTGCATCTGAAAATAGCACCAGCTTCATAAGCCTGACAGGCCCCAGGTGCTGGGAATCTTGAGCTACATATGCCGCCATCTGCATGATTTTTCTCTGGGTGACCATAGGTGTCAGCCTGGAAAATTCTAGCATTCTGGCCTGCCAGTGCCAGCTTTGTGTTCATGAACCATAGCTCCTGACCGTCTGTTCCTTAGTCACCTCACTGTCTGAGATGAATCTTAGTATGTGGTTATGTTGGAGTCATGTTCCACCTTTGCTTCATGTGAAGAATGATGTGGCAGAGTAAATTGATTTGCCCAAACTCAGGATGGGCAGATTAAACTGAAATTTCCTATCAGTCATTCCCTGGAAAGTCTCCCACCTGGCCTGGTTGTCGTAGGCCAGAGAAAGAGGAGTGTATGTGTGTGTGTGTGTGTGTGTGTGTGTGTGTGTGTGTGTGTGTGTGTGCCTCTGTGTGTGTCCCCCTATGTGTATGTGAGCCTGTGTGTGTGCCTGTGTGTGTGTGTGTGTGTGTATCTTTGTGTATCCATATGGGTGAGTGGGTGGGTGTTGGCCAGGATGGCTTTTGTTGACAAGGCTGTCTAAAGTTGTCATTCAATGGAGTATTTTGACAAATAGAATCCAGTGTGCAGCAATTTTAAAAATACACACATAAATTCATCAAACTCTTACTCACATTTGATGCAAACGAATGGGACTGGTCTGCTGATAGCTCAGTGTTGCTTCTGGAAGGGTTTCCTTTCTCTTCAGGGACAGCAGATGGTCTTTTGGACCAGGCACGCCAGGCTAATCTTCCCTGAGTCAAGGCTTTTGGCTGAAGGGATGGTTTTAACTTTAGCTTGTTCTTGAGCAAACTAGGGAATCAGAAAAGGGGGACCTTGGGGAGCTGATGGGCTCCGTGCCCATCAGTGGGAAGCTAAGGTTTATGTCATGGCAGATCTCCCATTTCTAGTAGAAGGTGGGGCTGATGTGAGAATCTTGCAACCTTGCCTCATGTTGCAGATGTGTGTACCCAATGTCCTTCATCCAGTCCCTGGTTGCTGTCATGTTGGGAACTGCAAACTAGGGTTCTAAGTAGTTGATCAAGACTAGATAAGTACAGATGAACCCCCTTCCTCATTAAGGTTGCTTATGAACTAATTCTTAATAACTGGGTGGGGAACCTTGGGTTTCTAGGGCAGGTATTACTTTGAGTCTCTTGTTGGGAGGCGGTGCCTCTTGTTGGGAAAGCAAGCCCAGCTATTGCTAAAGCATGGCTGCTATGAATGGGCTAGAGACCTCAGCTCCCCATGTCTATTTCTTTACATGTTTAAGAAGATAGAGTACTGTGTATGGTCTGTGTGGGATATGTCAATCAAATGTCCCATTGTAGACAGTCTTTCTCTGTCCCTCCTGCCAGCTCCCAAATAACGACATGGAGACTTCTTACTGATTATGAAAGCTCAGCCAATACCTTAGGCTTGTTTTTAACTAGCTCATAACTTAAATTAACCCATTTCTATTAATTTACTTGCTGCCACATAGCTAATGGCTTGTTACCTCATCTCCTACATGTCTTGCTTCCTCTGAGTCTGGCTGGCAACTCTACCTTCTTCCCATCATTGTCTCTGCCCTGAAAATCCTGCTTAGCTATTGGCCATTTATCTTTTTAATTAAACTAATCACAGTGACAAGTCTTTACACAGTGTAATGAAATATCTTGCCACATACCATCTTTCCTATCAAAGGGCTACATGAAATAATTAGTAGGGCTGGGTGTGGTGGCACACACCTTTAATCCTACCTCTTCGAGCCTGAGGCCAGCCTGGTCTCAAACAATAAAAGAAATTAGTAAAGACACCACCTGTCAAAAATCCCTTCCCCAGTCAAGAGTTTTCTAGGATAGAAATATGCACTCCATGTTGCAACCTGTCCTTAAAAGTTGTGCTTGGTTTATCTGCCAGGCTTAGAGTTAGCTAACTGGAGAAGAGGGTGAAGCCAGGCTCTGACCATCCAGTGTGAGGTACAGGACCATTTGCACTGAGTAGCAGCCCAGCAGGACCATGGGTGTGCTCAGTTGTGCTTGCCTGATGGATTTAAAGCAGCTACGCAGCCTTCTGCAGAGGTGAAATGCTCTGTATTGCTGAAACACTGCACTGGATGGCTGTTTTCTTGGGACCCTAGGCAAGTGTAGGGAAGCAAGCTCTGATCATCTAGGCTTAGAGTCTACATTTTTCCCTCTACATGACTCTTGTTTGTGGCTAGTTCCTGAAGCATGTCACTGGAATTGCTTATTTCATACTGTGTGGAACAGGCATTTGTAGACTGCTTAGAGCATTGCAGAGGTTCACTGTGTGTGTGTGTGTGTGCGCGTGTGTGTGTAGCTGGAACTTGAACCCTAAGCCTTGAGTATGTCAGGCAAGTAAAGATTCCACTGAGCTACGCCCCCCCCCCCACTCTAAGAAATGTTTTTAAACTGTACTTACACACTTGGGGAGCCCTGCAGACCCTGGTTTCCATGGTTAGGACAATCTGTCCTTTCCATCTTTTTTCTCGTCTACAAACCCCATTGTGTTGTTGACTATTTCCCCAAATATTGCCTTGTGCTGGTAGATGAATTGGCTTGTGCAGTTAGATGACTGCCCTGCCCTGTTTGCCTTGTGGAGAATCCAGTGATCACAGGACAGAGCCTTAAACGTGCAGGGCTATTAGTAATCACTCCTTTGGATATCTCAGGACTTTTCCTAACATTGTACAAGCAGGAGAAAGATCAGCAAGGAAAGTGGTACGGCTGGCATCCGCCAACCCCCGGTGTCACATTTACAAGTTCATTTAAATGGCTTACTTGTTCTCTATGATAGACTTTATATAGTAAGAACATAAACATTGAGCTTACTAAAGACGTTGGGAAGCCATAGATGTAGGGAAGAAACAGCTTCAGGGGTTGACAGTTTGGGATTTGGGTTTTGATCTTCTTATTTCAGCTTGCTTTTCTAGGCTGTGGCTGTGTCATCTGGGAAACAGACCTGTTCTCCACCAGGCAGGCTAGTTGTCGATTGTTGTATTTATTTTGTTTTTGGTTTTCGTACACCACCTGCCTAGTATATGCAGTGGTGGGGACTGAACTCAGGGCCTTATGCATGCTAGACAAGCACTCTACCAACTGAGCTATATCCCAGCCCATAGCTTTGAAGATGATAGATAAATGTACATATGCAATAGACCTAGGCTGGTTTCTGATGCATAACTGAATGTCCCACAAATGCTGGCTGTTGTGCTTTTCATATAGAAGTGTGTGGTGTGTATATTATACTCTTGTATTTAATGTCTTGTATATTTACATACATATATATTATACTCTTGTATTTACTTACATGGCAAACAATATTTTCACATCCTGGTAAACATATTTTCTTGAAATTTGGAGGGGTTTTAGCAAATTGACACCATTTCTCTTTCTGATACATATTTGTGACAAATTAATTTCCTCCATTTTTCCATTCTGAAAGTGTGTGGAGTCTCAGCTGTGTAATTATTTGTGCTCTGCTAGGTAAAACCAAACAAACAAACACCAGCCACACGGGTGGGACTCCTGCTGGAACTCCACCCAGTTGCTTCATTTGTGTGCACAGACTCTTGGTGGGAGGGCTGCAGAAATTCTCACTCTTGGAAGGGTTTTTAGGCTCCCGGGAAGCTGAACAGGGAGGAAAGAGTGAATTTTAAAAGCTGCTATCTGCCTCCTCTAATTAACTTGCTCTCTTCTCCTGGGAGGAAGTATGGAAAAATGCAAACAAGGCCAGCAGCCCCAGAAGTGGCCCACAGTGGCCTGCGGTGTTTTGATGCACATGGTTGGTAGTAAAAAGACCATGGGGTACAAATGAGCATGGTGTCCTCATTCCCTGCCCACCCTAGGCCTGGGTGAATGGCCGTTCTCTGAGCAGGTGTGCAGGCTGGCAGCTGCTGCTGTAGAAACCTCATTGGAATTCACAACTAGGATGCAAGAGCATCTGGCCCCTCCTTGTCACTTGTGCCACTGAGAAAGATCAAGGCCCTTTGTGTTCCAAAGCCTTGAGTTGCCAGTGCCCAGGGCTGCAGAAGCAACAGGACGAGCTTTTGGTCTCTTTCTCTCTGCATTTCGGCCAGAGTAGGCAGAAGATGCTCATGGCATTACTTGCTGGGGGGCCGGGGCAGCTTTCTTTTTTGGTAATGTTGTGAAAGAGGTTTAGATCTCAAGAGATACCAGCAAGAACATATTAGGTGGGAATTTGGCGCTATTTTTCCATGGAGATGGCTTTTGGCTCCTGGCAGATGTGGTCGCCAGTGGAATGGGCCCGTTGGATGTGGGCAGCGGTGAGCAGCAGTGGGGACTCCAGGCTGCTAGCTGCCCAGGGAAGCTCCAGAAAGAGGCAAGTTAACGCTGTGTGTTTTGTCATGGTTGTCGCCGATGCTAGGGTGAAGAAGCTGGTTCCCAGGACTACATCCCAGGCCTATCGAGGTGGTCAGAACATTCATTCCTCTTTACTGTTCATTTGTGTTTTCATACTCTTAAAACTTTACCAAGATCTGGGTGTCCAAGTGTAGATGAAGCTTAAATTTTCCCCATAGACAAAAGCTAGGTCCAGTAGCATTAATATGTGAGTATAAGAGAGATCAGTGTCTTCCTTGTTGTGTTTGTGAGAACTAACTGTTTACTAATGAAATCTAACACAAAGTTGGCTTTAGCTCATTGGATCCCATCAAAAGCAGCTCTGATGTTCGTTGGTTTCTTTGAGCCCTGAACATGATACATAGTTGAATGTGACCTTGAGCTTCTGATCTTCCTGCCTCAACCTCTAGTGCTAATATTATGTAGGCTCAGACAACTCTGCCAGGTTTATGTAGTGTTAAGGATTAGACCCGTGGATTTGTGCGTGTTAGGAAATAACTACCAAGAGAGCCACATCTCCAGCCTTGTTGTAGATTCTCTAAAGAGAACTCACCAAACTGCTCATTTCCTGGGTCCTAATAGACCGCAAAGGGGTTTGTTGTTTGCTGACATTCTGCTGGCCGGCTGATGATCTTTAGAAGATGGTTACATCTTCCTAGGTCACACTGGTCCTGTGACCCTTTGAAATTGAACCGTTGTGGGCCTCTCACAGTGTTGGGGGGAGACTCCTGTTCAGTGACACCCATGTGATCTAGTGCCCCAAATCCTGACATGCCATGTTCTGTCTTCTGCTATGACATGACCTGATTCTAAATCTTCAGCCTGTGTAGCCACCCTTCTGGCAGTTAACCTCCTCCTTCCTTGCCAGGGATCAGTTGGCTTTTGGGTGCACTGGAACTGTTCTGAGATGAGAGCCAGAATGTTCCTGCTCTCTATAGACACTGTCCTCACAGGTAATAAGATTGGCCTTGGCCCTGTGGTCATCTTAAGGCAGTGAACTGCTGCCCTGGGTCTTTTTAGCAGCAGGAACTTATAACGGGAGTATTCATTCCTCTGGCTGAGGTCAATAGCTTGGGGTAGCAGGCAGGAAGAAAGCTTTACCACTGACTTCTTATTACCAGGAGAAACTTTCCTTGGGAAGCCTTTGGCCCAGGTCTCTGGATGAAGAGGCTTCCTTGCAGGTAGACTTCCCTACGGGCCACCAAGGGCTGTCATGTCACTACACCACTGAGGAGTGGCTGCCTGTGCTTTGTGGCTTGGTCTGGCGTACTCTCCACTGGCAAGCTGTCTGGCTCCCACTCATTCACTCTACAGATGGTCATTCATTGCCTTCCATTTTAGGCCCTGGGTACTGTGAAAAACAAGGCCAGCCATCTGCGTGGCACTTTCAGCCCAGTAGAAGAGACCAATAAGCATCTAGAAGAAGCACAGGGGAGGCAGAGGGTAGAAGGAACGGCAGGGTGGATGGAGAGAGAATGAATGCAAACTGAGTTTAAGAGATGAGGATTTTGGAGGTGGGCTGGAACCATCATGGTGAACATTAGACACTGTTTCTCTGTCTCTTAGACTGACTCAGTGCCAGATAGTGTACACCAAAATGAATCCAAAGAGCCCACTGTGAACTTGTCACTAAGGTAGACATGTATCTTTCAAGTAGACTTATGTTCAAAGAATATATATCATTGGATACAATGCCAGTGGCATAGTTCCTGGGAATCATGCTTTGAGGTGACCTTCACAGTTGAATTGTGTTTTTGCCCCAAATCTACTTGTTGCTGAGTAAGAAGGCCATGCCTTCTCAGCCGAATGTCTACTTGGCACTGTCTTACCTGTTTCTGATCTCTCTCTGCCAGGAGTTCCGACTCTGAGGAAGCCTTTGAGACCCCCGAGTCAACAACCCCTGTCAAAGCTCCACCAGCTCCACCCCCACCACCCCCTGAAGTCACCCCAGAGCCTGAGGTCAGCGCTCCGCCAGCCCCAGAAGAACCAGGTAACCAGATATTAGGAGCCGCCAGTTGTAGGGGCCAGAGTTGGCTCTTTGACAGTCCACAGCCCACAGTGGTTGATGTCCTTTCTCTTGGCTAAATTTTATGCTTCACTGGTTTTTCTGACATCTAAGGGTAAACAGAATGAGTTGTGCTGTGTGTTTCCTAGAAGTGTTCCTGTTGCCTGAGCTCTTTCAGGCTTCAGGAGGGTTGAGGAGGCTTGAGGGTTGCGATAACTGGGTATGGGAAACTTCCAGCAGAATCTTAGATTCCACTGTTTGACCCCCTGTCCCATATGATTATTGACACGAGCAACTCAGTTCACTCTACACTTATGTTCGAAGGACAGCTCTCCCAGGCTGGGGAAGGGTGTCGCCACATAGATAAGAAGAGTCAGTCAGTACAGGATGACCTATTGGTACTTTGGGGTTTCCTTATTGCTTGACACTTGCCTGCATCTTTTCTCTCCTAGTAAAAGTTAAATAGCACCATCAAATACAATTTAGGTGTAGTGACTCATGAGGGCCAGAAGGGATCTCAAGGCACCTGCTCACAAGGATGGTGTTCTGTGTACTTCCCCATTATACCAGGGGAGATGGATCTCTAATGGGAGGTTGAATATAAAGCCTAAACAGAGATGTTGCCTCATAGAAATGGCCCCATAGGAACCAAATGGTCCCATCCTTAGACCTGGATAGCGCTTAAAGGACCACACTCTGGCCATCTTTAGTCTTCAGCCCTGCCCTGTGATGAGTATACAGAGGTAACTCCCCATAGATCTGCACTAGGTGCTGTGGTTCCAAGATTCACCTCTTCTCCTGGCCTAACCCTGTCTTCCTGATGTCCTACTTTGTCTGCAGAGGAACCAAGAATAGAATTGGGACCTTCAGGCTGAGCACCCATAGCTCAGCTGGAGGTATCCCCAGCAGGGATGGAGGTGGTAGTGGAGGAAGACAGGCCTAGGTTTGGCCTCACCCTAGCCCTGGTCAGGATTGCTGTTGTTTGAAAAAAAAAAAAAAAGGATGGATTTTTTTTTCCTGCCAAAGGTTCAAGCAGGCCACTGATGTATAAACTACACACAGTCCCAAGATAAAGTTAGTCTTAAACAGCTGGGATGCCTTGTGCTGGGGAACAAAGCAAGGCAGTTTTCATGGGACTGGGTCCTTACCGAGGGCTGACAGGGATGGTGTTCCCCGTCTTGTGCTCCCTGCTGAGTCTGTATCGATGCTGGCCTCAGAGGGAATGGTGGGTGACTGTCTGATTTAAAGTGGAGGAGCTGGTGAACTGTTTGTAGTTCTGAGACTTTAGTGTCCCTTCCTCTGCTCTGTGGAATGACACAAAATGAAAAGGTACAAATTCACCCCTAGTTTTTAGTAGAAAGTGGCTGAATAAACAAACAGACTTATAGCTCAAACACCTCATTAAGGCATGCACAGGGGGAGGTCACTTTCCTGCCTCTCCCCATGCATCTTCCAGGATTTCCTGCCCAGTGTGCTCTGACTGCTCCAGGGAGCTGTTTAACACCACTGAACCATCTGTCTAGCCCCATAGTAAACTTTAGGCAGTAGTTGTACTGAGTAGTTACACCACACAAAAACAGGACACAACCTCCATTCTGTCTGCTGGGAATCAGGTGTTCAATGGTCCATATCCAGTGACCGTACACTGACTCAAAGGCAGTGGAGGCAGTCAGTAACATAGCACCTCATCTGTGCGGACACCCAGCTGGCACTGTGAGTTTACTTCTTATGATCATCTTCATTTTTCAGGTTGAGTGACCCGTTAATTTAGTACTTTGCTGTTGCTTCTTTCCTGGTTCAGTCAAATCCAAAGGTGACCCAGGCAAGAACTAAGGGCCAAAATACATCCTGTCCTTGCTTTAAGCCAGTTATTCTCTTCATTCTCTCACGAATACAAGGCTGCCTTCAGAATAGCCAAAATCAGAACCATTTCCTACCACCCCATACTTGAAGTGAGGAGCATTAAGTGGGTCCATGTGTTCAGCTGGGCTCCATCAGGACTGACTCGGGGATCTTCTGTCCTGGAGAATGACTTTGGAAAGCTCTGAGGTCTTTAATGTTCTGTGAGGAGGAGCCTCGGTCATACACAGTAGATTTGTATGCCAGTGCACCACTCGTTTTAGGAAATCCATAGGTCTGGCCATGATGCTTTGGAACCTCATCAGTTAGTCTGAAGTGCAGCCCACATTAAATGAATTGGGTCCAGTCTAAAAAGAGTCAGCATTAGAGCAAGACAGGAGCCCGGCGCACAGTGGTTTAGCTCTCTGGCAGTCATGTAAATGAAGAGCTTCCATTTGCCAGGCTCTGGCTTCTCAGTCTTCACCATGGTGGTTTGCAAACTGCTAAGGAGCAGCAGCTGCCTCAGGACAGGGACTGCAGCACCAGCCACTCCCTAGCTTCTTTTTCAGCAAAGCAAAGCATCATCTCCATCCTTAAAAACAAACACACACAACCCCACCTCTTACTTAAATGACAGCTTGTAAAAGAAAGAACATTATAGAGGCTTAACCTGTGTGGAGCGGGTTGGAGATGTTAATTGCCGAGTCACAATCCCACAGAACCTTTGACTACATCCCTTAAACTCCTCCTTTGAAAACTGCAGAGAACCTGTCAGTGTAGAGATCCCAGTCAGGGACCTGACCTGGGGACCCGCCTCCTTGTTTTGGGCTGTACAGAAGATCATCTGATTTGCTGCACATGTTGGAAGGTGCCCATCCATCTTGCAGACCTGCAGGGGCACTACAAAGGCGTGAGAAGGCCTTGTGCTGCTTGCGTGGGTCGCCCTGGGCAGAGAAGGGTTTGTTCTGAAAACCATGGGAAAGAAAGGGCAGGAGAGGAAAGTCCATTGTTTGTAGTTTTCCTCTGCAGAATGTCTGGAATGGCACTAAAGGAGCCCCAGGGACCACAGGAAATAATAGGCAAGACCTTTGACTGTGAGTACAAACATGGTTTTTTCCTCTTGGAAACCTGTTTTACAAAGCAATCACTTAATGTACTCTGGGTCCTGTGAGTGTGTTTGTGCTCCAGGGCACAGAAGGACAGGATGCTGAGTGCCCACCTTACATCTGTCCCCGTCTGAGGAGCCCAGATGAAGGCAGCAGTCTGCATGCTCTGAAATCTGCCCCCTCTAGCCTCTGTAGAACACTTGGCAAGGTCAGCGATGAGAGACGTACTTAACTTTTGCCTGATTAATGGCTTTGGCTAATGAACTTTCCCTGTGTTAGGCTCCTGGTAGGCCCTTTGTCTGCCTTATTCCCTTTTGGAGAGCAAATTATCCCTTATTTGAAGAGCATCCCCCTCCTTTGAGGTCATAGTCCTTCCCTGGGTTGTGCAGCATATGAGGGACTCTGGGATGGGAGCTCTAGCTTCCTGCTCTCCCATGCAGCTTGTCTGTGCAGGGGCTGCCTGGTGCTTCTGGCCTCGTAGGTGCTGAGTCGTTGCTATGCCCACTGGCACTCAGCCATGTGCTCAGCAGCTCTGTCAGCTGTCCCGGGAGCTGTGGCTTGAGCTGAGCCTCCCCAGATGGTCAGGTGGCAGGAAGGAAATCGTCAGCCAGGTACATGGTAGGAGTGCTGAGGTGAGTCCCTTGCCTGTCCTTTCTGGGACGGCCTTCTCATGGTGACAAAGTCTGCTCATTCTTGCTGAGAAGGGCTCTGGGAGGGCATTGAAGGTGACTGGAGCTGCGCAGTGGCCTGTGTGCCTACGTATTTCCTCTTGCTGGAAAGAGATGACCGGCCAGTCTCTGATTTTGGACCCCTTCTCTCAATGTTAGCTTCCAGGGGTGCTTATGTGGTCATGGGTCTACCACAGGAGACTTGTTTCTGTACATACTAGCATTTGCTTTTATGTCCTCTGAAAAACCCAAATGTGACCCGCAGCCCCTGATATTAAGATGTCCCTCTGGGGCTGCAGAACAGGGAGCAGGTGTCACCGGCATGGACAGGACCTGAGGGGCTGTGGCTGTATTTCCTGGCACCAACTGTGCCCTATGCTGGGCATTCATTTGGCCTTCCATTCCATCATCACAAGAACCCCTGGCTTACAGTAGCAACAAATTTATGAAGTAACTTGCCCAGAATGCACAGCCTCAGCCGTGGCCAGCCTACGGATAGACGGAGTAGCGTGTGAATAATAGAAGTTCACGGCTCTGGTTCTAAGGCTGGGGTTCAGATTTGGTGTCTGGAGGAGGTCATGTTCACCAGCAGCAGTGGGTGGGACAAACAAGCTCCCTCGAGGTATTAATCCCATGAACACTCTTTCCTGAAAGTGACCTCCCAGAGGTCTTGCTTTGAGAAGGAGATTTCTGCATGGGAATTTCAGGGGTCATAAATGTTTAGACTGAAGACACAAGTTGGGGTCCAGGGCTTTTCAGAGCCGGGTCTGGGTGCCACAGCACTTGGGCCAGTCAGCTTTCCTACTCTTCTTGATGTGAATGTTAGTATGTACACAGGTGTCTGGAACAAGTGAAGCTGTTGGGGACTCTGATGTGATGTTTAAGGAGAAGAGCCCTGGTGGAGCATGTCGGGCTCTTGCCCTGTGATAGACACTATGCAGGTAATTGATAGTCATTGGGCAAGGGACACATGAGCCCACCACAGCCAATCCCAAACCCCATTCACCTCAGGCTAGAAGGATGGTAGGAGGTTGTGGCTACATAGACACAGGTGAGGAAATCAGGGAGTAATGACCTCAGTGGCCCACTTGTAGCTGTGTTCACACTGCCCTGGGAAACTTGGGTGGGGCTACCAAGAAGCTGGCCAGGCCCTGGTCCTCTAGACACCTATTTACTTCCCTTTTGTGACCCTGCTGGAGAGTCTTGATGCAGCTCTTTATCCATAATCACACTCTAACTCCTGGCAGCTCCATGAGCTCTAGTGAAGCAAGGATGCCCAGGTCTCCTAGCTGGGTAGCTCCGCCCATGGTCCCCAAGAAGAACAAGCCAGCGTTGTCCTGGCAGGACATTTGATTATTATTTAGTTAGGGTTTCTGTTGCTGTGACCACGAATGGAAGTCAGAGCAGGAAGCTTGGGGCAGGGACAGAAGCTGAGGCTGTGGAGGAATGATGCTCGTTGGTCTGTTCTTCGTGGCTTCCCTATGTCACCCAGGACCACCAGCCCAGGGGTGGCACTGCCCACAGTGACCTGGGCTCTCCAACATCAGTCATCAGTGAAGGAAATGTCCCACAGGCTCACCAGTCTTATGGAGGTGTTTTTCTCATTTGAGGTCCCCTCTTCCCAGACATGACACAGGTTTGTGTCAAGTTGACAAAATCCAGCTTGCACAATAACCACCATCGTGACAGTGGGACAATACTGGTGTCTTGAGAGGTGTCCTGGGGTCTAGGGCAGTGAGCAAGGCTGAGGAGACTTGATGGACACCGAGCTGATGTTACAGCCTTCTAGTCACTTCTTACTCAATCCTGAACCCTAGCACTGCCTTCTCTCAATCAGGTGGCCCTGGTGGCCCGTCACCTTGCTGCTGCCTTTAGCTTATTGAGGGGGCATTTTTAAAATATGTATATTTTTAGACTTTTTGTTGTTGTTGTTTTTAATGAGTGTTTTGCTTGTGTGTATGTGTACCGTATGCTTGCCTAGTGTCTTGAGGGGGTCAGAAGAGGGGTCAGATCCCCTAGAACTGGAATTATGGGTGATTGTGAGGCACCAAACTTGGATCCTCTGTAAGAGCAATAAGTACTCTTAAGTATCCTGTTATCTCTCTCTAACTCTGGAGGAAGCACTTCTACACACTTTCATTTCCTGCTCAGGGTAACATTTGAAGAAGGATAGAAGAGACTACCATTTTTGAAATGACAAGAGACTCTGGAAGGTGTGATGAACCAGTGGCCTCAGCCTAGGGCCTCCCAGAGTAGACTGTGGCATTCTGGGTAGGCAGCTCACTGGGGAAAGAGACCAAATAGGACAGAAATGGGACATTTGCTGCATGCTAGAGTAGGACCTAGCCCAAGCTGCCCAGGTTCCAGCTCGGTGACCATCTCCCAGTGGGACGGTCACCTTGGAGGTGCTCCTGGATTCCTGTAGGTGATGCCACTTGTACAAAGCCCCCACGGGTCTCTCACCAGCCCAGCTGCCATGTCTCTTAGCTTCTCACTGAGTAGAGCCTAATGAAAAGTCTGCTCTTCATAGACTCGTAATCGTCATTAGTCCCTGTCTGTTTTAGGGTTTCTATTGCTTGAAAAGATACCATGACCATGGCATCTCTTATAGAAAACAAAACAAAACAAAAACACAATTAATTGGGATTACTTGCTTATGGTTTCAGAGGTTCAGTCCATTATCATCATGGTGGGGAGCGTGGTGGCATGCAGGCAGATGGTAGCTGAGAGTCCTACATCTTACAGGCCACAGGAAGTCAACTGAGACACTGAGCAATATCCTGAGCATAGGAAACCTCAGAGCTCACCCCCCAGAGTGATACACTTCCTCTAACAAGGCCATACCCACACCAACAAGGCCACAGTTCCTAATAGTTCCACTCCCTGTGAGATTACAGTGGGGGTAGAGGGACACGTAGTGGTGATTATATTCAAACTACCACAGTCCCAGCGCCTTGATCTCTGGCAAGCCTCTGAGACTTGAGGGAGGTCTGGGAAGAGACCTGCCACAACAAGAAGGACATCCAGGAGCAGTGCAGAGAGCCCTCCTCCCCAGGTGGGGGTTCTTAGGACTCAGCCATATCTTCCAAAGAGAGAAGGCCTAGCCAGGGGCCTCTGCCACTCTTACTAACCCATTTTAGGTTTAGTTTCTTGAGCCTTGAGTTTTGAACCACATCCAAGGAGGGCAGTGGACTCTGTCGACCTGCCTCTATCTACGCAGCCTCACAGGGAGGCTCAGCCTCATGACTGACCCTGTGCTGTCTGAGCTCACCCTCAACCCTCAAGCCACTGCGTGGCCAGGTGCTAAAGTATTGTCTTACAGGATGGGAGCAAAGCTTTAAGATTAAAGTGAGGCTGGAACGATGGCTCAGTGGTTAAGAGCACTGGCTACTCTTGCAGAGGACCTAAATTCTATTCCCAGCACCCACATGGTGGCTTATAACTGTAACTTCAGTCCCAGGGAATTCAGTGCCCCATTCTGGCCTCCTCAGGTCTCAAGTACACATGTGGTGTACAGACATACATGCAGGCAAGACACCCCTACACATAAAAAAAATATTTTTATATTTATTTTTTATTTAATTTTATATAACAAAGTCCAATTAAATGAAAACAAACATTTATACACAATATTTGGGAAAAATTTTTTTAATGTTTTTAATATTTAAAAAGGAATGAGGCCCAGGCTTCCTTGCCCACGATACTCACGTGTGGCACCTGTTAAAATGGAAACTCAAAGCTTTGGCTTTGCTGGTCTACTTCTTAGGAAGGGGTGGACTGATCAGTGCTGGGAAAGTGGGACGTCTTGGTTTTGGTGAGTGTCCCAGATGTGTTTTAGGCCAGACAAGTTGAGGGATCTTGAATTCATCATATATATGCTTGTTCTGGGTTACCCATAACTACCAGCAAAATGCCACAAGAGGACCAAGTAATGCTCTGTTGATCTCCATTAGCCTGCTTAAAAAGGAGACCGTTTCCATATTAGTGTACTCAGATGGTCAGCTATGTTCCCTGTGGGCTTGATTTATTAGTCAGTTGGGAATCTGAGCAGGTCATATCAGGATGCCAGGGGTTCACTCTAGCCATTGCATCCCTGTCCCCAAGAGAGTTCACAGTGCAGGAGGGAGCTCTCTGGCCATCTCAAGTGTCACTTAGGAAACACTCCAGCAAGGCTAAGACATGTGGCCGCTGGTGAAGAGACCTCAGGTGGGTGATGTCATTTGACAGGGCACTCTCTTTCCTCTAAATCCCTCTTGTTTCTCAGTACATCTGTTTAGCTTAGGTTATGTTGCCCAGCATGGGTGCTGTAGACTGGATTGTGTGCCTGCTGTGTTGCCCAACACTGGTGTTATAGACTCGGTTATGTACCTGTTAAATCCACATGTTGAAGTTCTCACTCCTGATGTGGTATCATAGAGATAGAGTCTTTCAGGTGGTAATTAAAGGTTTGTGGTTCTTTGGGTGGAGCCCTGTAACGAGAGGAGGTATCAGGTCAACTATGGTGGCACACACCTTTAATCCCAGCACTCGGGAGGCAGAGGCAGGTAGATCTTTATGAGTTCAAGGCCAGCCTGGTCTACAGAGAGAGTTCCAGGACAGGCTTCAAAGTTAATAAGAGGAAACCCTGTCTTGGGCTGGAGAGATGACTCAGCCATTAAAGGCTAGGCTCACCACCCAGAAATATAAGAGAAACCCTGTCTCAAAAAAACAAAAACAGACAAACAAAAAACAAAAACAAGAGGAGATACCAATGATACATCTACTCAAGGGAAAGGTCATGTAAAGACAACACATCAGAAGTGACCACCTGAAAGCCAAGGATAACGGCCCCAGGAGAGGCCACGCTTGCCAACACCTCCATTGTGGACTTCCGGCCTCAGAACTCGGGACAGTGAGAAACACATTTCTTCTTCATTGTAGAAGCCATCCAGTCTTGAGGTGAGGGCAGCTGAGCTGGTTAACATCTCCAGGGGCTCTTTTCATGTCAGCTGCAGATGCTGACTTACCCCGGAACTGAACTAGAATCTAAGCCAAGGGTGCAATGTGGATTTTAGAGTCCCAGGTTTGCACCAGTGAGTTCAGGGGACATCTTGATGTGAATGGATTGGTTTGTGGTCCCCTCTTTCCTTACCTCTGTACTCAAGGTGTGTCTCATAGTGACTGACATTGGGAGCACCCCAGGTTTAGGATGAATGGAGTCTTTATGTAGAGCTATGTGGCTATGTAGAAACCTAGTGGGAACCCAATTGGCCATGCTTGCCTTGCAAGTCAGGGCTTGCCCAGGGCAATGACATGGAGAGCCATCCCAACCTTTTGAAGGACTATAAGGAGAGCCATCTGCCCTAAGAACTATTCTTCAAAATAATAGCTCCCATCCAGGAGCAGTGTCATCCTCCTGGGAACAGGTGGCAATGTCTGGAGACATTTTGTCACAACTAGGAAAGAAGTGCTACTGGCATCTAGTAGGTCAAAGCTAAGGATGAGGTGAAGTATTGTTTTACTGAAAAGGCTGGCATCCCACAATGAGGGATGATTGCCCCCAAGCATCCTTTGGGCTGGAGATAAGAAATAACAGCAAAACCGGATTTCTTTGCCTGTGACTTAATTAGGAAACAGCACTTCTGAATAGGAAAGCCAAGCAAAGTAGGCAGGAAAACCAAGCTGACTGTTGCATGATGAGGGGAAAAATACTGACATTTGAAGGCTGCCGAGGTGATGGAACAGATTGAAAGGGAAGGCTGGCGTTGGAGAGTCTGTCTACAGAAGTGAAGGAATGGCTGAGTGCCCCACCCCCAGCATCTATGGTCTCCTGCCTTCTGAACTAAGTACCCCAGAGCAGCCACAGGGCAGGAAGACAGGTTGCTGCTGACCGGGAGAAGCTGTGCTTGAAAGCCCGAGGGCCTCAGAAGAGAAGGGAAGTGACCTCAGAAGGAAGAAAGGTGGACACCTTAGACGAGAAGGAAGCGAGTGTGTTTGGTGGTGGTAGGAAATAATTTGGTGCAAAGAGCTGGGACCAGAGGCTGCAAATGTTTAGGGCATGTATACTTAGTGGAGTTGAGTTAGGGGAGAGACTGGAAGGCTTGGAGCCAGCATTGACTCCTAGAATGACAGGTAGGCTTCGCCAGGTGCTTGTAATCCAAGGGATGTGTATTAAGCTTTCTGAGGGAAAATTTCCCCGGGTTGGAAATAGAGATAAGCCAGCCTCTTTCTGAACCTGAGAGGCTTGCCATTTCCTTGAGCTGTCTGCATCTCTCATCAGCTGCACGATTTCCCTGTGAGCTAAGTTAGGAAGCAGCATGAGAGGTCCCTCTCCCCACCCCACAGCAAAGAGTATCCACAGCTCAGGGTGGGGGGAGGGGGGTGCATTCTACAGAAACAGACTGGCTTGTTTGAGTGTGAGCCTTTCCCCCACCTGCATTGTTGGGACGAAGGATAAGACAACCATTTAGAAAGGAAAAATGTAAGACACCCAAGCCAGTCTGGATCTCATGTGATGCATACTCTTAGAAACTGTCCATTTATCTGAAACTCAGGTGTAATGGCTTCCTGGACTTTAGCCAGAAGTTTACCTGGAGAGAGGGGCTAATGCATCCTAATGTCTGTCCGTGTGCACAGACCAAGGTCACAGTTCCACCAGCGCCGCCCAGCCTTTTCTGTTTTCTGTTCTGCCTCTGCAAACCATGGTGCAAGATTTCTGCTTTTCTAGCAGGACAGCTGGAAACCCAGAAATCCATGCAAGGGCTGGTGGGGTTCCTGGGAGCAGTGAGGCAGTGAGATTATTGGGCATCCTTTGGCTGACATTTGGAGTCCCTGAGCGTGTTGAAAGATAAGGAGCAGCCTCATTGGCTGGCAGGGCTGGAGGAGCTAAAAAGCTGGGAAGAGAGGACTGAAAATGGACAAGAGGCAAAGCCAGAGCAAGGCAGGCAGGCAGGTTGGTGGGGGAGGGTCCAGGTCGTGTCTGGAGGGGCAGGTGGTGAAGGGTTATCTCAGTTCTGCTCGGCTAATGGGCGCCTCCATAAAGCCTTGCACATTTTTCCCAGTGTCTGAGCAGCCAGGATCAGGGTTGACTGTGACCATATTTAATTTATATACCAAAGGTTGGCTGTTTTTTTGCTTGCCTTCGTTGTTTCCTGTCCAGCTCCTGTCTGACTTCAGCCACATCAGCTTCACCATTGTTTTTATAATACTCCAGGTTTACTCCTACCCCAGGGCCTTTGCATATATAGCCCTTTTCGTCTAAGATGCTTTCCTGAACTTCCTGGTGAGATTACGAACAAACCTGATAGGACACTAATGAAAGATTAAAGTACCATTCCTCTAGAGTCAGTGTGGGTGACCCCAAAACAGCCACACCACAGAAAGTCACCTTAGTGTGGATGACAGTTTCTTCTTAGATGTAAAGATAGAGAGTTCTCTATTCAGCTAGCATTCCACGCTTTACAAGAAGACCAATTAGCTTGGGTATGTGTAGGAAGAGGTGTTGGGACTCTAGGTGAGGGTCTAACAACCCTCCCCAACCCCTTCTTCATGAGGGACTGTCATCAGGCCTGTCTCTTGCAAGTAGTCAACAGATGCTTTGGTGGCAATGGTAATGGCTGATAGGCTGAGAGGACAATGGTCTACAGCCAGCCTTCATCTCTTTTCTGATTGTTGCTCTGACTCTTAGCATGACCCCTGGCCAAGGTCAAGCACTTGGTAAACTGCTTTGGAATGAACCATGGGGCTTTTCCTTCATCAGCTCCCAGCTCCCATTATTCAGATGAGGGAACTGAGGGCACGCCCAGGGTCTGAAGCCAGTGTTGCTATGAAACCAGGATTTGTTGCCCCTGCAGGGTGCCCATCTTTGGAGTTTGTCAACCTCTGCTCTGCAAAGTGGGGATCTGGTGCAGAAAGAGAAGTGTTCTCAAGTGTCCCACATCTTTAGGTGACAGCTTTGTCTCTGTTTCTTCAGGATGCAGTCCTGAGCCAGTTGTGGTTCCCGATGGCCCTCACAGCGACTCCGTGGAAGGAAGCCCTTTCCGTCCTTCTCACTCCTCCTCGGCGGTGTTCGATGAAGACAAGCCGATAGCCAGCAGTGGGACTTACAACTTAGACTTTGACAGCATTGAGTTGGTGGACAACTTTCAGAGCTTGGAGCCATGCTCCGCCGACTATAAGGGTCAGGAATGTAAGGTGAGCACACGGAGGAAATCCACTGATTCCGTGCCCCCCTCCAAGTCTACGCTGTCCCGCTCGCTCAGCCTGCAAGCCAGCGACTTTGATGGTGCTTCCTGCCCGGGCAGCCCGGAAGCTGCGGCCCTTGCCACAGATGCGTGTGGTACAGGATCCAACAGTGCTTCCAGCACCCTTAAGCGAACTAAAAAAACACGGCCACCTTCCTTAAAAAAGAAGCAGGCCACCAAGAAACCCACAGAAACCCCTCCAGTGAAGGAGACCCAGCAGGAGCCAGACGAAGAGAGTCCAGTCCCCAGCGAGGAACACCTTGCAGAGCACCTACCGCCAGAGACGAAGACGGAGACGGAGTTGCCCACACCTGAGGGCGCTGGGTGCACCTCGTCAGAGGAGACGCCCCTGGAGCCTGCAACTGTGCCCACAACCACCTCACCTTTGACTTTGGAGAGTGCAGAAGACATCCCCCCTCTGGTTTCTGGAGGAGGCAGAGTGCAGAACTCACCCCCTGTGGGGAGGAAATCAGTGCCTCTTACCACAGCCCCTGAGGCAGTGGAGGTGACCCTGTCGGACAGTGGAGGGCAGGAGGATTTGCCTGCCAAAGGGCTCTCAGTGAGACTGGAGTTTGACTATTCTGAGGATAAGGGTAACTGGGACACTCAGCAGGAAAACGCCCCTCCCACCAAAAAGATAGGCAAGAAGCCAGTTGCCAAAATGCCCCTAAGGAGGCCAAAGATGAAAAAGACACCTGAGAAACTCGACAACACTCCTGCCTCACCTCCAAGGTCCCCTACTGAACCCAGTGACATCCCCATTGCTAAAGGTACCTACACCTTTGATATAGACAAGTGGGATGACCCCAACTTTAACCCTTTTTCCTCCACCTCAAAGATGCAAGAGTCTCCCAAACTGCCCCAACAGTCCTACAACTTTGACCCCGATGCCTGTGAAGAGTCCCTTGACCCCTTTAAGACATCCTCTAAGACCCCCAGCTCACCTTCTAAATCCCCAGCCTCTTTTGAGATCCCAGCCAGCACCATCGAAGTGGACGGGGATGGGTTGAATAAGCCCGCCAAGAAGAAGAAGACCCCCCTGAAGACGTAAGTTCAAGGAGGGAGGTGACGAGGACTCAGAGTGGGTGTGCATTGCTGTGACTTCTAGCCCTGCCTGTGCCTGGAAAATCCCCAGCTGCCCTCATCCTGCCCCCTGTTGCTGGAATGACACCATTTTTGTGGCTCTTTCTCCAAGCAGATAGGAGATAGGATACACATTTCCTTTCTCTCTGCAGCCTCTGCGGTATCATCTCCCCACCCCCAAACCTACGAAGTCCCTGGTCTTTTGCCTTAATGAATCAGTGACTTGAAGTTTTATGTTTAGCCAATGATGACCTTTCATCTCCAGGGGAATATGGCAAGTTCTGTAGAAAAGGAGTAGTCCTGGTTACCTTCCTGTTGGTGGCCGAACTCTTCCCTGATTAGCATATGCATTGCCTTTCGATTAGCTGGGATAGACACCCTGCAGAATATTGTTATAATTTATAGCATTTGTTTCTGCCTGCTAATATAACTAACTCAGGGGCCACGTGTGGCAGCAGGCTACAGGAGGCCATGGAGAGAGCTGCTGTGTGCCCTCTGATGAACCTGTAAAAGAATGGGCTCTTTGTTGCCTTCCCACTCTCTAGTCATCTTTTCCAAATAAGACTTGAAGGTCTAAGAGAATGGTGGGACTTGGATGAGGGAAACAAACCTACAATCTCTAGGAAGAATGGCTTTTGTCCACAAACACTTGCCAACGATTGCCCTGGCTGCTTTGTGTTGGTGTGGGTACTCATTCTGAGAAGCCCAACTTTGTTCATTATCGGTCCATTCCTAAGGACCTATAACATGAGGACCATGTGCCGAGTTCCTACAGATATCCTGGCTCTCATGGGAAGCATCACTGTAACTTGATAAGTGGGAAAAACTCAGTCCCCCACCCCAAGGCAGTAGAACAAGCCCCAGGGCTGGCCCCTGGGTCTACTTGGCTTGAATGACAGGGGGTGACCCGTCTGCATCAGATATCTGAGAATAGAGCAGGAACCTTTGGCCTTGAGTTTCTCTACCAGCATCTTACAGTAACTGAGGCCATTCTGGCTCCAAACATGGACTTCTAGCTCTGTTCCCCAACCAGGCCCTTTGTATATAAGATACATATTAGAAACTTATTTTTTAAAATAATTTTAACTTTTACTGAAAATAGAAATTTTTTTCATACAGTATATTCTGATCATGGTTTCCCTTCTCCCAACTCTTCCCAGTTCATCCCTAGCTCCCCACTCACCCAAATCCACATAGAGCTTTACTTTAAAAGTGGAATGTTGCCAGATGGTGGTGGTGTACGCCTTTAATCCCAGCACTTGGGAGGCCAGAGGCAGGCAGATCTTTCAGTTTGAGGCCAGCTGGGGTCTACAGAGCAAGTTCCAGGACAGCCAGGGCTGTTTCACAGAGAAACCCTGTAGGGGATGGGGGGTTGGAATAATACCCAGAAATACTTACCCTTCAAAGCCATAACTTCTCACCTGTAGAAAAAGAATCACCTGGCAGCCTCTCCATTCTTCTGACCCAGGAGAGTATAGTGCATTCCCAGTTGCCTTCTCCTTTGTTTATTAGAGCTAAGCTGGCTGGGAAAGCTGACCCTGTATCCTGGTGTCACCTTAGTACATGCAGGTCTGCTGGTTTGGAATACTGTCCCGCGGAGGCAGAACTGTTAGGTACCACCACCCCCCCTCAGGTGGTCAGAAACTGGAGAGAAAGCTGTATTCTAACAGCCCCTTCCCAGAAGGCTGGGCTGTGCACCCTGGAGCAGATCCTCTGTGGATGGCTGCCACATCCTATCCCTTACTGCCTGGTTGCCACGGATTTATCTTTTTGTCAGTTCCTTCTGTCTGTCTCTCTTCTTTGTCTTCTTTGTCTTAGGATGGTTGAAGATGTGATGTCTGTGTGTTCTCTGTTGTAAGTAAATTTAATGCAGTCTGCCTCTTGCACCCAACGTGGGGCTTCTGCCTTGTTTCTGCTTTGCAACCCCTTTTCCTTTCTTCTCTGTGGTGGCTGCTGTATTTCTGTGTAGAGCTTGGGAATGATGGGTCACGGCTCCCCTGCAGTCAAGGTTACTTTTCTGTTTCATCATGATTAGCATGAGACTGCTGAGCTATGAAAACATGATTAGCCAACAGCTGCCTGCTTGTCTGGGAATGGAACCTTTCCTCTGCTTTTTTTTTTTTTTTCATCTGAAATTCATATATTGTTTTTTAACTCCTCATCCATTCTTTTGTTGTAAGTTAGGCTGGTGGGTGATTGCTTTCAGTAGCAGGATGCTTTCCTATTAATCACTGCCTGAAGCCTGGGGCAGAGACTGCTGAGCCTGTTTCTTGTTACATTATAAGGCACTACCATTTGGGCTCTTCCAAAATCATGCTTGCAGGAATCTAAGGGAATGTGGGATCAGCTCAGAATGGAACCCATGGCTGAGAATCATTGCCAGAGTACCTCGGCATATTCATGGTTACTTATGTCTAGACTGGATGCTAAAATGTCTCATCTTTGGGTACTCTACCAGGCATCAATGCAACTGGCCACCGTAAGCCTCTGGTGCTCCATACCATAGCCAGGGCAGAGCTCAGGACTCTGAATCTATGTGCCTTCTCCCTGCCCTTACAGGGGAAGTTGACCTGCACCCAGGCTTCTTGCACCCTCCAGGAGAGCATGGAGTCTCCCAATTCTGTCCTACCCAAACAGCTGCTTTAGTATTTTCAAGTCATTTAGCATCTATAAAACAGCTATATATTTATATGCATGAATAAATATATACCTTATGTTGGGACTGAACTGTTCTTATGGCAAATGCCATAAATGCTGTAAATAACCATTTATGGGTTTTTTTTTTTTAATCATCTAATGCCATTGTTGGAGTGTTTTATTTGAGAGTACACAAGGAAGGAACTTGGGTGTCAGATTTCCCTACCTACTTAGTAGACATAGAAAACAGAGGAGGGTTATGGGACTTTAATTGAGGGACCCTGCCTCCTCCACACCTAAGCTCCAGCTTTGCCTGGTCCTAACACCATACTGGGGAGAGATGGAAACCAGGAGAAAAGGGCCAGTTGGCAGGTTGAGGGCTTTCATTTTTGATTATAGAAGTGGCCCCAAGAACATGGTGACTAGTGAACTAAATAGTACTATTTATGCTAAAACCCACCCCTTTCTCCTGGGGGTCAGTCTGCTCCACCTCCCTTATTCTGTGTGAAGGATACAGAAAGGGAGAAAATAGTTTGGATTCATGTCCATTACCCACAGCTAGGGAGAGGCATAAAATCTCATCTTCCTCAACTGCCTTTAGTTGTACCCAGAGTCCTGTCTATTGCGCTGTATGTTCCTGTGAGTACAAAGGGCTCCCTATCCCCACAGAATCCAGAACTTTTCTATTTCCATGAGGCTCCTCTGGCTGCATTAAAAGCTGTGTCTCCTTGCCTGTGTGAAAATTGAATCCCGTTAATTAGTGTCATGCGCCTGCAGCCCGTCCCCCAACCTTAGTTGGCTCAGAAATTAGTCTCCTCACCACAAGTTTGCTGTGTGATAGTTAAGAACAGTTAGTTAAATTTAGCTGCATTTTTCTGGGTCAGCTCTCCAAAATGGCTTCTCGTTAAAGGTTTCCAGCTTGATGGATCTTCCGCTTCGGGGCAAAAATAATATCAATTAAAAAGTCAGAATGGGCTGTTGGGCAGGTGGGAGGGCTGGGTGGTTGCTGGGTGCTTAGAAATGATCCATGACTCCGTGTTTACATGTCCCATCTTATTGACAGTGATACATTCAGGGTGAAGAAGTCGCCGAAGAGGTCTCCTCTGTCTGATCCACCTTCTCAGGTACAGCATTTCTTTGATGCTTTGAGCATTTTACTGCTGACTGGGAAGTTAATGTTGCTTTTCCTGTACACACACACACACACACCATTCATGCACTTGTGCACACAAACATGCATGTACACACTCTTGCATGTGTACACATACACCATGTACACATGTGTACACGCCCAGCATTCTTCTTGCTTCAGTCTCTCAAATGTTAGGATTGCAGGCAGGAGTTACCATGCCCAGGTTTTTTGCTTGTTTTGTTTTTAATTAATTTTGATAAACCCATGGTCACTCTCTGAAATCAACCATCAATAAAGGAGATCGGCAGTGTAAAGTTTTCTCCAGGGGCACTGTGGATTAGAGGCCCAGGGGAGCAAATGGAGGGATTTCCCTGGTCTGATCAGGAAATGGGATGAAAGTAGAGGCTGTCCCCTCTCTTCACAGGACTCCACTCCAGCTGCCACACCGGAAGCACCCCCAGCAATATCTGCAGTGGTCCATGCTACAGATGAGGAGAAGCTGGCCGTCACCAGCCAGAAGTGGACATGCATGACAGTGGACTTGGATGCTGACAAACAGGACTTCCCACAGCCCTCGGACCTGTCTAACTTTGTAAATGAAACCAAATTCAATTCACCCTCAGAGGGTAAGCAACTCGGTGGCCAGCCAGACCCACACCTTGCCTTGGAGAATACTGTCGCTAGGGGGCAAAGAGCCAGGAAAGACACTTGCCAGCCAGGTAACCATTAAAGACAGTCTGCACACCTCCCACTGTATGCAAAGCTAACGCTTGAGAGCAGCTGTTCCTTGACCACAATCTGCTGAGAACCAGACCAGTCCCCTCTAACCACATCCTGAAGCCTCACTTGTTTTTTCTTGGCTGTATGGCTTCTGTTACCTTCTGCAGCTTTGAAAGGCACAGCTCCAAAGGAACATGAGGCACGGTGAGCCCTGACTGTTAGTTAGGTCAACCCACCTATGGGCCTTGTGCCGTCATTGTTCATATCCCCCACAGATTGGTCAGACTATATGGTCACTCGTTTTAATCCAGCCTGGAGCCAGAGGTTTTCCCCAGGCTTGCTAATGAGGACTTGATGGCTTTGGGAAGATCCTAAGCACTTGTCTTACCTCCGTGTCTTCCTTTGTGCTGTGTATTCAGTTTCTGCTTTCTCTCTGATTGTTTGACTGGAGTAATTAATGTACCTTAGGGTGTACTCAGTTGGTAGAGTGATGCATGGAGCCCTGGGCTCACTCCCCTCTGCATAAGTACTATGTGTAGTGGCACATACCTATACTCCCAGCAGTCTGGAGAACCGGAAGTTCCCTCTCCCTTTCCCACCTTTGCCTGGCTCAGCCTTTGCCTGGATAGCCACTCCTTTCCCTGCTTGTCTTTATGGCTTGATCTGGGGGCTCTTAATACCATGGTGAAGATGTGTGTGCGTTTCTTGTTTTTTTACTGGGCTGTTTGTTTACTGAAGGCAACAACCCTTTATTCCTTTCCATGTCCCCACACTACATGAGCATCATGGGGGCTAAAGATGGGTTTGAGGCAAAAGAAATGCAAGGCCAGGGCATGTAAACAGCTGAGTGTTGGCTCAGTCAGTGTGATCTTTGCAACAGCCATCACCTGTGTGAAGTATAGGGACCTGAGAAGGGAGAGAAGCCTAATGTCCCAGAAACAGTCAGGACATTTGGACACATGCATCTTACTTCCCACTTTGGTATTATCTCCTGTTCCCTGCTGGCCCACCCCTCTTGAGCTAGATTTAAAAAAAAAAAAATCTAAACACCAGAGAAAAGTATTTGGAAACCAGCTTGGGGTTGGTACTGAGATTGGACACATTTGATCTGGGAGTGTGTTAATCATGTGCTAAAACACTTCACTACACTTTTCGACAATTGTTTCTGCAAAAATCCAGCAAGTAGGGAAGGCTTAAGGAGATGACTTGGTGAGTAAAAGTGCTTGCTGGGCCAGCCAGATCTACAAAGCTACACAGGGAAACCCTGTCTTGAAAAACAAAAACAAAACAAACAAACAAAAAAGTGCTTGCTGTGCTAGTGTGAGGACCTGAGATCGAGTCCCAAGAACCCCTGTAAAAACCTGTTGTGCCGTACAAGTATGTGTAATTGAAGCAGTCCTGCTGGAGGCAGGGACAGGAGACTCTCCAGAAGCTCAGTGGCCAGATATCCTGTTATATTCATCTGAGCAAGAAAGCCCGCCTCAAACAAGTGGAGGGCAAGGAATGGCAAGGTTGTCCTTTGACATCTATGTGTGCACTGTGGTGTGCACATACACACATTCATACACATGAATATTCATGCAGAGAGAGGGAGAGAGAGAGAATATTCAGCAAATAGGCATATATTTAACTTTGAAACAAAACTCTGTGGCACCTGCCTCCTTAGGAAATAGTAAAGCTTTGTCAGGTGACAATCAGTTTTAGCTGTTGGGTGATAGAGAATCCACCCTCATGAAGACACCATGCAGGGCTTTGGGAGGCATTGGTCCTGCAGCATCCAGCCCTGCGACACGCCCTGGATGGAGAAGCCTTTTGTCAGGTCTTCCCTCTTGTTTAGGAAGGACAAGTTCAGCATATCAGACATCTTGGGGGGGGGGTGCACTCCTCAAAGAGAATCCGTTCAGGGTTGCAGCTGCGGTCTGAGACTTCACCAACCACAGGAAAAGGAAATGTCGGGTTAGACATCATAATTACTATTTGAACATACATTCACAGCAACGGTAATTCTATAGGAGAGAAGAGGAAAGCAGGGGCTATCATTTTGCATACAGGGCTTCATTTCCTCTGAGCTCTGTGGTAGATCCTGTAGTCCCCACTTTAAGACTGAGGAAATTGGCTGTGCACCAAGAAGGTCTGGGGTGATCCGTGCAGGCCAGGCCTGCCTGCCTTCATTGTTCTATGCTGCTGTTGTGGTGAGAATAGACGAGGCTCTCTGCCTTCATTTGTAGGATGAGAGTGTGAGCTAGTTCTGTTCCTTCCTACCTGGGTGCGCATATAGTGCTGACTTTGCTATTTCAAAATCCCAGAGGGCCATAGGTTAGCAGTTACCCATGTAGTTGGAGTGCAGTGTTTGGGCTGTATGTCCCCATAACTGTGTTTCCTCCATAACCTCCCAGTGATTGCATACTCTGCTTGAGTTATAAGTATGCTCAACTGTTTATGAATGCCCTTTTCTTTAGCACCATTTTTAGACATGGTGGCATATCTCTTTTCCTCTAAGGAGGAAAAGATTAGGGAGCATTAGACCAGCCTGTCTTTGGGACCTCGCCTGCCCAGGAAACCCTGAAAGCAACTGTTTTTGTTTCATTTTGTTTTTGATTTATTTAGTTTTATTTATGTGTGAGTGTGTGTGTTTACATGAGCTTATGTGTTTACGTGTGCCCTTGGAGTCCAGAGGACATTGGTTCCAAAGAGCTGGAGTTACAGGTGGTTGTGAGCAGTCCAATGTGGATGCTGGGAACTGAATCCCGTTCTCTGGGAGAACAGTCCATGTTCTGAGCCATCTCTGTAGCCCTGAGCAATTGCTTTTGGACCCACACATCTGCATAGCCAGTTAGTGGCCCCACCTTGCTATACACAAATGCATTTACCTCTTTTTCCCACATCCAGCAGAGGGCAAGCTGTCCATCTGAGTTGTTTCCTAACAGAGACTGGGAAGGGGACGGGAGGAGGTGAGTGTAGTCTCCTCACCCTTCTCCCCTTAATAAAGATTAACTAGTGTCTAGAGAGAAATGTTAGAATGAACAGTGGTACTGTGGTCATAATTCTTCATATTGTATAACTAATTGTAGGTCTTTTTGTTATACCTTGTCATGTTATCCAGGACAGTGTGGCACTTTGAGCTTCATTTCGTTGTTGAATCAGCAGGTACAGAGAAGTCAAGTAAGCTGGACTTCATTGGTCTTGGAAATGAAGACCCTTCATCCCTTGCCCAGGGCACTTCCCTAGCAAAGCTCTAGCAATTAGATTGGAGGAAATAGTCAAGTTCTCTTTGCATTGTGATGCCCTGGTGTGAGATCATTCTCCAAAGTGATCCTTGGATATGAGAGGATTCTTTTAAAAATAACTATGGACCTCTTCAGTGTGAAATAGCCCTATCCTTCAATGACTCAGCCTCCCCTGATGTTGTAAAGACATATGCCACTTGGTGCTGATGGTAAAACTGTTCCTAGCCTGCCTCCTGCATGTGACCTTGTGTGAGAGGAGGCTAAAGTCACACTTGACTTTGCATGCCTGCTCTGTGAGGGTTAGAATTTAAAGCAGATGAGAATTATTTCCTCCCTTCCTCCCCTCCTTTCCTCCCTCCTCGCCTCCCTCCCTCTCTTCCTTTCTTGTCCTAGGAATTGTACCTAGAGCACTGTACATTCCAGGCAAGCACTCCCACTGAACTACATCCCCAGCCCTTTTAAAATGTTTCCCATTTTGAGACAAGAGATTTCTCATTAAGTTGTCCAGGCTACCCTTGAACTTAACTCTAAAACCCAGGCAGATCTTGAACCCATATGCTCTCCTTAGTAGCTCCCTGGGTAACAGGACCCCAAGAGAGATCCCTAAAACCTCAAAATGTCAGACCTCAGCCCCGAAGCTACCAGTAGAACCGAGGGATCTAACCAGCTAATGAAGCAACACTGCAGGAGTGTTGCCTGTCCTGGGGCTGCTGAATTCACAGAGAGGGACAGGGTACAATGCAGTTTTAAGATGTCACTGTAGCATGCCGTCCTATGTGCAGCCCTTGAGAGTTAGAAGAAATTGATCCCCAAACACCTGTACCCTCCACTCTGAACACAATAGAAGTACTTGGGTCTGCCCGTTGCAGACCTGTGTGTGAACACATGGCTTCACTTCCTTGGGACTCATTCACATTCCTAAGGGCCAAAGCTCCTACCAGCAGGAAGCTTATGGATTGTCTGAAAATAGTTGAACTGTGCCTCGATGGAGGCTGGTTCTGAAGACTGTAGTCACTGATGGTCACCAAAAGCTCAGCCCGCCCACCCGTCCCCTGCCCGGCCTGGTCTTACAGTCTACCCCGCCTTCCCCCTGCCTGGCCAGGCCTTGCAGTCTATCCCTGGTATTCATCTTGCCTGTTTGCTTTCAGAGCTGGACTACAGAAACTCCTATGAAATCGAATACATGGAAAAGCTTGGCTCCTCCTTACCCGTGAGTTCCTCCTCTTCACTGACCTGGTGGGGGCTTCTATGGGGTATCCAGCAAGGCTGCACAGGGTCCTCCAGAGTTATCCCATTGCACAGAAATGTTGGTCCCTGTTCCTACACTCATTGCTCCAGGACTCTGGTCTGACCACTTTACAGTAACTCTTGTCCCTTTTAGGCACACATTGGATAGTCAGTGCCCAAATCCACCTGCACTCTCCCATAGTCCTTGATCATGGATGGATTCTCAGGGGTTCTGAGCCCCAGCCCCTGCTATGGCCTCTGCTCACAACCCTCCTGCTCAGCCGAGAAGAAAAAACTCTTGTCATTTCTGCACAAGCCCATTGCCCTGACTTTCTTTGGGGTCAGTCTTAGTTACTTTTCTATTGCTGTGATAAAACACCATGACCAATTGTGGCTTATGGTTCCAGAAGTACATCTTGAACCGCAAGCAAGAAGCAGTCTTTAACCTCCCAGAGCCTGCCCCCAATAACACAACTTCCTCCAGCAAGGCCACGCCTCCTAAACCTTCCAACCACTGTCATCTGGGGACCAAGTATTCCAATGCCCAAGACTGTGGAGACATCTCATTCAAACCACCACAGGGCCTCAGTGGCATTGCTCATCATCCCCCATCCCACTGTGAGGACAGAATGTGGCTGGCTAACTGCATCCTCAACAGTGTTTACCACTGTGGCCCATGAGCACTGGGGGGGGGGGGCGAACAGGGCGTATCGCAGCACCATCGGGGTTATTCTTCCCACCTCCCATCTCTATGGGTTCCTCTCCCCCACCCTCCTGGCCCTCTCCTAGTTGCCTCCTGCTCTCTCTTCTCTTCCGGGACTTGAGAAGACCGAAGGCTTACTTGTTTCCTAGTGATGAGTGCTTTCTTCCCTTGAGCGCCATACTCAGGCCACTGTGCCTGGCTGACGTGTGTGCGACTTTGATTCCTACAGGATGATGACACTCCGAAGAAGCAGGCCTTGTACCTTATGTTTGACACCTCTCAGGAGAGCCCTGTCAAGTCTCCTCCAGTCCGGATGTCGGATTCCCCAACTCCATGTTCGGGGTATGGCTTCTATGATGAGAGAATTATGACTTGGTCCAGAGGCCCCCAAGTGCCTCTTCCCACTGTTATTTGACTTCGTTCCATTGCGTGTCTGCAGTAGCCCACAACTCAGTCTGTCCACAAGGGCACAGATGCTTCACTTCTTTTTCCAAGGGCCCTTTGAATGAAGGTGAAATGGCTGCCTGGCAGTACCCTCTAGTAAACAGGCAGACAGTTCACAGACAACGCTGTTTTGTCATCTGTCCAGTAGGGGCAGTATGGTACAATACTGAAAGCTTAAGTCCCAGCTCTGCATCTGGTGTGAGTTACTTAGGTGTCCAAGCCTTAATTTCCCTGTGTGGAAAGTGAGAGGAATAAAGTAACCTCTAGGGACTTAGGACGGTTAAAGAAGACTGTCAGTCCCCAGAATAGTTAAGAGGTGGGTACAGGGAACCTGGCTTCTAGGAGATAATGTATGGAAAGCCGGTGTCAGAGTGCCTAGCACATGTAAAGAGCATGACAGACCTTTCTTATTAATGTAGATGTTAATGTTTGCACGTGCCACTGTGCATGTTCTGAATGGTGTAGCCTTCGACTGGGGAAGTGTGAGGCATTGCTCTATCACATTTAGGTCATCCTATCCATCATTAGATACCTGCTCTAGATTGAGCAGGATTGGAGATCTTCTTGCCTTGGTCTCTCAGACTTACTGTAGGCCCAGCAAACTAAACTCTCTCCAGATGGTAGGTGTTAGTATAGTGACATCATTTCTCCAGGAGTGGTCCCATATGACAGGCACTGTGTGGAGTGCATAGTATCTCACTTCATCTTCTCAAAGGTACCTACCTCTATTTTAGAGAGAGAGAGACTCACCTCTTCCCTCAGAATACACAGGCAAGCAAGTGGCTGGTCCCTAAACTCCAGAGCTCAGTCCCCTTGCCAATGGCATCTGTGTTCTGTCCTTCCCTTGTCAGTTGGCCCTTAAACATGGCTGGACTGTAGCCTGCCTGTAGGTAGACAGCCACCGAAGACCTAACCTGTCTCTCCTTGGACACAGACTTGGAAGTCTGTTTTTGTGGGATGTTTTCTCTTTAGTGAGAGCTTCCTAATAGATTTCAGTGAGTCTCCAAGAAGAAGACCCTAATGATTGACTTCTTTCCTCAGGTCGAGTTTTGAGGAGACTGAAGCCCTTGTGAACGCCGCAACAAAACTCCAGCATCCTGTTACACGTGGGCTGGTCTCCAACCAGGAGACTCTCTTGCAGGTGCCAGAGAAGTCATCCCAGAAGGAGCTGGAAGCCATGGCCTTAGGCACCCCCACAGAGGCAATTGAGATTGTAAGTGTCGCCTGAGGGGCTCTGGGGCTGGGCCCTCTAACAAAGTCTTTCTTCACCTGGTTGTGGGGCCCCACTCTGGCCCCTAGACCACAGCAGTCAGCTTAGAAGACCCCACATCTCACAGAGAGGAGAAGGCCTTCATTTCTCCCATGATGGTTGTGCAGTTTTCAGTCAAGTACTTTATTTGTTCAGGCTTGTTTTTCCATTTTTAGAGCTGGACTGATGGATGAGCTAAAGCCCATGGTCAGCCAGCCCCTGCCTTGCTAGCCTGCATAGCAAAACAAAGAAGGATAGAGAAAGGCATAATCTCCTTTGAGGAATCGACTGTGTTTCTTCTGGGTCTCAGTGATAGGTGATTTCTCTTGCTCGTGGTTCAGGACTTTCAACTTATCCTCTCCCAGACCCTCCTGAAGCCTTGCAGGACCCATAGCCCTGAGATGAGGTCTCTGCATGTTATGTGTGGTCTCCCTGGAGTGTGTAATATCCATACGAGGGTCTTCCATATGTCTTAAACAAACCAACTTGGGCCAATTATATTTTTTCTTTCGCCTCCCTCCTAGCAATCTTCATACAGGTTTGAAACTGTTTGATTCGGTGTGTTGCTTTTGTTGTATGTTAGACAATTTGATCTGTCTCATGCTACAGACATTTACAGAGTGCCTGCTGCTATGCATGCGGCAGGTGGATGCTGGGTTGAATAGTGGAGACACAATTAGTGAACAATAAAAGGGTCTAGATGTGAGTCGATGTTGCATATAAATACTGTGGCAGACTTGGCCATGGCTCATCTCCTACAAAGTTGCCCTTTGATTTGGAAGTCTTTCTAATCTACAAGGAGTTTACCCTTTTGTTTGAAATCATCTTTTCACTGTTTAAAATGGCCCTTACTCAAACCTCACTTTCCTTATTATTTATCATTGATGCTGTTTCTTTGATGAACTATGTTGGCATTTGAAAACCCATCAACTAGCTTGCCTCCCACCCATGGAGATTTTCAAATAAAAAAAAGCAGTAGTTATGTGGCTTCTACTGCTCCGGTTAGGAAACAAGGATGACATGGGCCAGGGGAGGGCTCCTGAGGCCCTGCTTTTGGGAAAGGGGCTGGGCCTGCCAGTCTCAGTGTGAGTATTGGCCACTAATTGATGTTCTCTTTAGCCTTAATGCAGCAATGTGCAGTATATGGTTGTGTGGTCCTTGCTTGAAATCAATATCTTTCTTTCTACTCTCCTATTTTCCGTTTTCCTCTCTGCCGGCCTTCAGACAGCTCCGGAGGGTGCCTTTGCCTCTGCGGATGCCCTCCTCAGCAGGCTGGCCCATCCTGCCTCTCTCTGTGGTGCACTTGACTATCTGGAGCCTGACTTAGCAGAAAAGAACCCCCCAGTATTTGCTCAGAAACTTCAGGTTTGTAGCCCCTATGTGACCTTTTGGGAGTTTGTCAAAACCTCAGTAGAAAATGAACCCCTGAGCCAAATTGAGCTGAGGCAATACTGGCAATGTTCCAGATGAACTCTTTTCCTCTCGGACACTGATATATGTGTGTGCTATAGCCAGGGTGCCAGAATTATACAAAGTGTGTGATTATGTACTGAATGGACTTTTTCTATTTCTATTGGGAAATTGGTTCCAATAGTCATTTTTCTGATGTATTGATAGCCCCACAGGCAGTGTTTATGATTTATTCACTAACCAAAAGTATCAGGTCAAGCCAAGCTGTTTAAACACATAAGACGATCCCGTATTCCCATTGAGATAACATCTGGACTCAGTCTTACTTCCGGAACCAAAGCAATTATCTCTGGAGTGGAAATTTTACAGCTTAATTTGCTATCCCCCTGGACTAGGAAACAAGGTTGACCTAGAGAGATTGTTAACTGGCATCTGAGAGGTGCATGGCCGTTGACAGCAAACACTGGTCAGCTTTTAAAAAAAAAACAAAGGGAAAGATACCAAGAAATGCCATAGAGTAAAAATGGCTGTCCTGTTTTGAAATCAGTTCACATTTGACTGCATATTTTTTGACAGACCTTCAAAGGGGTGATCTCTTTTTTTTTTTCAAAAAGGAAATTAAACCCCTGTTTCATGATCTGCTGAGGTGTTGGTTGTGAGAGAAAGATGAGCGTGTTTCCTCATGCGCACCTTTCATATGCATTTATGTGGCACATTCATTCCTGGATGTGGAAACCCTTCTGTCTGTCTTGATGCATTTCCCTACGGTTTGCTCACTCTACCCCTCGGGCAGGAGGAGTTAGAGTTTGCCATCATGCGGATAGAAGCCCTGAAGCTGGCCAGGCAGATCGCCCTGGCTTCCCGCAGCCGCCAGGACACCAAGGTACCTGTTTGCCACTGCGGTGCACTGCCCTCCAGGAATGCTGTGTGTGCCATGGGATCCCACGGCTGCTTTGCTAACCACTGGCCAGGCGGGCATTGTGGGTGTTCCATGAAGTGTGATTTCTTTGAAGTTAAAAGCGTGACTCATGCACAGGCACACACTGAGCATGTGTAGGGATGAGGTAGGTAATGCAGCCCGGCAGAGGAGAGCGGGAAAAGCCAGCTTATAGCACAAAGAATACGGCTTCGAGTGAGGTGGTTGACTAATTATATGTAAAACTGGTTAGTACTGGTTCACCAGGACCAAAAGAGAATCTCCCTTGGAGTTACCATCTTTTCCTATAGGTATCCTTTGTCTCTGTGTGGGACAAAGTAACTTGTAATTTTTCTGTTTTCTAGAAGTGTCTATCTAACTTTACGGAGGGTCAGTAGTAAGTAGGAAGTGAGAACAAGACTTGTTCCCTGATGTAGGATGGTGATCTAGACGAGGATAATGAAGGGCCATAGATGAAGATAATAAAGGGCCATAGTAGACATCTCAGGCTGCAGAGTACACCATCGCTGTCACAGCATCTCCTCTCTGCCAGGACAGACTGGCAGTGTGCAGAGAGGTGGCCTATTCCAGGAAGACGCTTTTTATTTTTTCTTCACAGAAGGGGTGGGTAGCGGACTATTTGGCTCACAGACCCCCGAGTGTACCAGCCTTAATTTTTGCATGGAGTGTGACACTGATGAATCATTCAGAGTCCTCCTGTCTGGCTTCTAGGCTTACGGTAATACTTCTTAACATTTGGTGATGACCTGTAGGTAGCATCTCACCCTCAAGATGCCAGTGAGCTGTGGTTTCAGTCCCACTCTCTGCCCCACCCTGAATTTGACCAGCCCAGTGAACTTGGTGTGTCAGACCAGGGCCAAACCCCACTTTGTTGTGTAGTTTGAGCCTTGGATGAGATAGTGAGCCTGCTGAGCCTCAGTGTCTCAGTCTCTGAGATGAGTCTTGTTTGCCTGTGATGGAGAAGGCCATGTTTGTGGACAATAAATAGCCTTGCGCTTGCACACCTAACATGTGCAGTTAGCCAAAGTTAGCACTTTGCTTTTGTTTATCATACGGGTGGGTATTCACAGCATCTCTCCTGGGAAAGCAGAGCTGAGTCTCACTTTACAGATTGAGAATCGGGGCCACATATCCAGCGTTCCCCGGCCTGTGGGAACTAGAACTGACGTCACCAGTGATCCTGCCTGTCCAACTCCACCTCACAGAGAAGGTCATTTGCAGAGGACCTCCCAGCTGTAGAATAGGAACAGAAATCCCAAGACCTCACACATGGATCTCCCTAGCTACAGCCTAAATCGGGTTTCTTCTTGGGGACAGGGGATGGTCATAGTGTGGATGTCCAGACGGGAAACAGTGGGACACAGGGCAGGGATAAGAAGCAAAAATCAGAGGAGTCTTTGTTCTTGTTGCCAAAGTATAAACAAGCTGAACTGTTAAGAAGGGGAGATTTTTCAGAAAGCACCAAGTGCCAAGGACCCCACTCCCCACACACCCACACCCCACCCCTGCCAGACTTTTTTCTCGAATCTTTGCAGAATAACTTTAAGGTAGAGTGAGTTGCCTACAGTTTAGAGATGGCTCAGCAGTTGGGAGCACTGGCTGTTCTTCCAGCAGACCCAGGTTCAATTCCCAGTACCCACATGGTGCTAATCACTGTCTGTAACTCCAAGATCTGACACCCTCACACAGATATACCTGCAGGCAGAATAGCAGTGCACATAAAAATAAAAATAAAGAAAGAAAGTTTGACCAGTGTGCATGCAGTGTATCCCTGCCCTGGATAATATTGAAGCAGAGTTGGACATACTCTGGTAAGTAGCTCAGGAGGGTACCCTATCTCATTCTAGGAAGATGCCAGAGATGGTTTTCAGAAAATAGAGTTGACATCCTGTCTCTGGCAGCTTTAGAGCGTGTGTTCTGGTTTCACTTTAGAAGGGAACGCCACACGTTGTGCAGGCTGAGAGAAAGTCCTCAGTGTGAGCTGAGGAACTCTCTGTCGAGGAAGCGCTGGAGACATCTTGGGGTGGCGGAGCATTTCCTATAATAACTTGGGTCACTTTTGGAAAATACCTGTTGGTCACAATGCATCGAAAATAGATGCTCTGGCTGTAACCCCTGGGGGATCTGTTGACCTCATTCCAGAGATGCACCTTGTGGCCATCTCTCCTGTGTCTGTACTTGGCAGCCCCTCTCTGCCTCAGAAACTGTGGGTGTGCAGATAGAATACAGTGGCTGTGGATCCAGTGCCCTGGAGTCTCGGACATTGGTCGGTGATGTAGTCCCATTTTCCTGCAAACATCACTTTAAAGCGTTGATCACTCTGAGTTTGAGGTCAGCCTGGTCTACAGAGTGAGTTCCTGGACAGTTAGGGCTACACAGAGAAACCCTGTCTTGAAATACACACACACACACACACACAAACCTCCAAACAAAAAAACAAAAAATCACTTATCACTTATTATAAAAAAAAAAAATGGAATAGGAGGAAGAATATAATTTTGAGGGAATGGAAATTCAGAGCAGCCTGGATGTGGACAGTGCTGGGTCAGCCTCCGCAGAACTGCAGCGAGAAGCTCTGTGTCCTCTTGCTCAGAATCAGAAATGGGTAATATCCCTAGGAGCTGGGACTCTGGTGTTGGGCTGTGGCTTGCTTTCTTTTTACTTCCTTTTTTATTACTTTAAAAATATTCTTTGAGAATATCATATGTGCATACAATGTATTTTGATCATGTTCTCCCTTCCAACTCCTCCTGAATTGCTCCTTTCCCCTTCCTAAAGTCATGCTCACACACACACACCCGCTTTATAATTGAAATAACATTTTTTTTCCACACAGTAACTCCCCGTCCCACCCCCTCTGGGCTGTGGTTTTCTCATTCTGTTTCTCCCACCTGCTTCTGCTGGAGCCGAGTCCCATTAGTCCTCCAGGGAGTGAATCTGACGAAGCCCTCTCAGTACACAGCGCAGCAGCCCTGAGTTCCATGCTCAGCTTCTGGGGTATGGGTAGGGTAGCAGGGTGCGTTGGCAAATCTTACATGCATGACAATCTGACTGTGATCTCTAGGCCTTTATTGAAAAGGGGGTGCCAAGATGAAGGTGGAAGACAGAAAGATGTGTTCAGGCAATTTAGGAACATGGTCATACAAATAGCAAGCTTTAGTTTGGGAACAGTTCCCACACAGAGGCCAGTCTTGTGTGTGATTACCTGGCTTGGATGAGCAGATGCCTGGGGTTGATGTGAGCTAGAGCAAGAATGGGGTTCGGGGCAGTGTTCATTGCTGTCCAGTGGCGCGGCATCATGTCGGGGACAGTGTGTTGATGACAAGGAGCCCAGCGTCATTTGTGTGCTCCTTCCTCTCACAGAAGTCATTCCTCTCTGCCATTCAATGCTTAGTCCAAAGATGAGGCACATCCCCGGAAGCCACAAGAACAGTCTGAAGAAGGGTGACAGAGGATTAAGTTGGTGGGCTTCAGTTTGCTCCACAGCTTCAGAATCTGTGGCTGCAGCCTATATTTTAGCCTGGGGGGGGG
The DNA here is from genome assembly GCF_943737965.1 of Phodopus roborovskii. NCBI lineage: Eukaryota > Metazoa > Chordata > Mammalia > Rodentia > Cricetidae > Phodopus > Phodopus roborovskii. The sequence continues at coordinate 39,058,215 of NW_026126480.1, forward strand.
GGGGCAAGTCTTGACTTGGAGGGCAGACATAGCTATATGATGTCTAGTGATGATGCTTTCCGTCGAATCTGACTGAAGTGTGGGGCCAAGTGTCACACCTGTACTTGCAACTCCTGGGCTTGGGAACTGTCTACTGTCAGATTTGGGTGTGTAACATCTGAACAAGTCTCTTCTCCTGCTGGGATGGTGCCACTTGGACCAGATAACCTCCTGAGATCTCGAGCCTTAGCTTGGTTTTCTTGGTCACTGACCTCACCTGTGTGACCCTTCCTCATGGTTTCCAAAGCCTTTAGATTTGAGCTTGCCCCAACTGAGTTTGCCTCTGACTGCTGTGGGGACAGCGATCTGCCGTGATCATGATGTCTTGCTCCTATCCCCTAAGACCTTGCAATAAGGAAGGGTCACAAGGAGAACTATGGCCCTGAGTGCATGACAGGACTCTGACCTTCAAGGCCAGCAGGAGGCACATGGCCCAGGCATCTGAAAGGGAGGTAGTGGCTTGCGGAACTTCAATTTCCAGGACTTAAGACAGCATAGAGGGCCAAAAGTGGCAGATGTGCCTTTGGAATTGTGACCTTTTCACATTTTAGTAAAAAAAGGGTTCTGGTGGCTTTTTGCCCTGTGAGGAGCAGCAGGTCTAAGTGTGAGAGAAATGAAACTGGTTATAAAAATTACCGATCTTAAAATAGTAGGTGAGAGACAAATTTCTAATTTCACTTGAAAACATTCATGGCTGAAAGGAAGAACCGAGGTGTGAGTCCCGAAATTCATTATCCCAGAGATAGCTGGAGGAGGTAGGGAGTCAAAGTGGTCCTGAAACATCTGTCCCTGACTAACAGTGGTCGTGGATGAAGGGTGACACCTAGGGTCTGACTCCTCTGTGTCCATTTAGAAATCATTGTTTATTTTTTTTTTATCTCTTCCTTGTTTTACAAAGGACATCAGGCAGATTGGTCACCTCTAATGTGTTCCCTGGTCTTATTTAACTCATGCCCTGTGTGATACGAAATTTATTGTATTATTAAATTCTTTTTCTCTCACACTTCAAGGGGCTGCTTTACTTTGAGGCAGAATTGAATCTCATTTGGAAAAATCTTTAGGCCCAGCCTCTCACGTCCTGCATCTGTCTTCAGAAGTTCCAGACTGAGTTTAGCAGCTCCAACATCCTGTTCACTTTGAAATTTTATTTATTTATTTTTTCAAATAAAAAAAAAATACTTTATGTGTATGGGTGTTTTACCTGCATTCATGTATGTGCACCATGTGTGTACCTAGTTCCCAGAAGCCAGAGTGAGCCAGCATGCAGGTGCTGCGAAGAACAGTTAGTGCTCTTAACCACTGAGCCTTCTCATCACACACACCCCCACTCCATTTTTTACAGAGCACATTTAAAAGGGAAAAGAATCAGGTTTCTTGTTTGTTTTCCTTTTTAAGTTCTCTTCATAAGTTTTGTGTTTGTGAGCTTTTCTAACTACAACTATTGAGTGGTGATTTCCACCTGTGATTTTCCAGTTACTGCTAAGAGGTTTCCTTTAGAGAAGAGCAGAGGTAAGCGCTTGGTGCAGAGCCTCTGCCCTGGTGCCTAGAGGTGCTTTTTCTCCTGGGGGATCTGGCTGCCTGCGGCCAGGGCCTGGTAGCTTGTGCTCTAGGTACATGTCCTAGAAACAGACCTCCCCAGAACTAGAGAGACATTCATGGCCCTCCCACCTCACATGTGAACGAGTCTCTGTGCACTCCTAGATCTGACAGCTGATCATGTGACTCTCTGGAAAGTGAGCCCAGGCATTTCAGGGCAGGCATAAACAGTGAGATTCAGGTGATCCACAAGAGCCATTTGAGGGTAAGCCCAAACAAAGTCTTGAGGGTAGGCCAGGTCCGAGAGTTACTTGAGGGTTAGCTCAAGATCTCAAGGGCAGGCAGGGCCAATGAAAAGGTTCCAGAAGTTTTCTTCCAGGACAACTAAACTATTGTGTGCACCTTGCATGTGAATACTAATGGTTCTAAATTGTCATCTCCAGTCCTATCCATTGCTCTTCTACCTGCATTTTCTACCTCCGTTCTTTAGGCCCTTAGCCCTGGTACTATAGTGAGGAGAGGCAGGGCTGGCAATTCCTGTGTTTATTAACATTCTGCTCCTGGGCCTTCAGATCCACCTCTTCCCATGCCCACTGAAGCTTTTGTCTTCTCTGTGCATTTCTCAATCCTGTCTGCTCTCCCCTTTCTCTAAAACTGAGGTGTTCTGCTCAGTACTCATTTTGCTCTCCTAATTCTCCATGGATGGAGCAGTCCTGCTGCCCATCAGGCCATCGTCACCTCACACTGCACCATTGACCTGTATTCTAACTAGGGTGGAAGCTTCCTTGGCAGCCGTGACAGCTCCAGGAGGTGAATGCATAGGACTGAGAGTGGTTGGTTGGATGTTTTTGTTGCTGTGAAATAGGCTGACAAGCCTGGCCATGCTGGTTGACAATGCTCCTAACACTGTGTTTCAGCTGTGTTGCAAGTTGCTTAATGTCCTACGTAAAGGAAGAGTAGCCATGTACCCCTTGTTGCCTCACTGTGGCTGATGACTGACCCCTACGGAACTCGAGAAAGCTGAAAATGGTTATGAGTGGGGTGGGGTAGGACATCACATTGCTTGGCTTCATCAGGAAATGTAGGTAGATATCGTCCTTGACCCCCCCCCCCCAGCTTTCCTCTTTGCTATTATATAGCAGATCTAATGGCAACATCTCTCAAACCCAGTCAGAAATGACAGGGCTAATAATAGTAGGCTTCAAATTTTGTGCAGATCACGTCGTTTTAAACTGAGCCACGTGAGCACCACCAAATTTAAATGTGGTCAGGTCACAAAAATCATCTAATGTCAGCTATTCACAATTAGGCAGTGTAGACCAGCATTCAAATTGGTCCCTAGCAAGACTTTATTTTGGAAGTGGGGCCAACAGAATAATGACTGGTCTTTACCTACAGTGCCTAGTGGGCTCAGCACCTGATAAATGGCAGTGGTAAGCCGGTCACAGACAGGCCGTGCCCCCAGGGTTCCTAGTTACAGAGGCTGCCATCTCGTTAGCTCCTTTGTGCGCCTGCACATGTGCAACATGAAGGCTTTCCATCCCCTGGACCTGGCATTACCCCCATCCATGAGTCTTTGCATTTTCTCATCCCTTCGATGTTCTTTGTTTCAAAACCATATAGCTGAGCGGTGAATATGTTCTCAAGGCCATGCGTGCAACCCTGTCTGTCGTGCCATTAGTGTGACTGTTCTGTTTCTTCCTCTCTTTAATGAAAAAAAAAATCCACAGAGGGAAGCTGCTCACCCACCAGATGTCTCCATCTCCAAAACTGCCTTGTACTCCCGCATCGGGCCCACCGAGGTGGAGAAACCCCCCGGCCTTCTGTTCCAGCAGCCAGACCTCGACTCTGCACTCCAAGTTGCCAGAGCAGAGGTATGAGACCTGTCATGTCATATTCTTGACACCGGGATAGGGCCCGAGTCTGCCAGTTGTCAATAACCATATTTACCCATGATGCTCCTCTTTGGAAACAGACCATCCTCTAAACACTGCAAGCTAGCTGGGTGGCACACCATGGTTCTGCTCTGCCAACAGGCATGGCTGACATGCTGTAGACGATACCTCATCATGGTTGCTCCCCAAGTCTTTATTTCTCCTGCTTGGAGAATCCCTGGATGGAATCCTGGTTTGGTGTGAGGAGTTTTTAATCCCTGTGTATATGATGTGTGCCTGATTTATCAGAACTGAATGCACTCATTTGGGCTCTGCATTTCTCCCGGACCCTAGGTTATCTCCAAGGAAAGAGAAGCCTCAGAGTGGAGGGACAAATATGAAGAAAGCAGGCGGGAAGTGATGGAGATGAGGTCAGTGGAGCTCCGCCTTGCTGCTGCCTGGAGCACTGTCTGGCTTCATGGCAGTCCCTGCTGAGATAGATACCCCACTCCCAGCAGGGTCTTCTCTAGAAGATGTTCATTCTTCATTATTATTCAACGCTCATACTTTTAGGAGATTTTCTTTTTATATGTTTTTTTTTTTTTTTTTTTTTTTTTTTTTTTTTTGAGACATGGTGTCTTCCTGTAATAGTCCTGGCTGTCCTGGAACTCACTCTGTAGAACACGCTGGCCTAGAACTCCCAAAGATCCACCTACTTCTGCTTCCCAAGGACTAGGATTAAAGGTGTACACCACCAATGCCCAACTCATTATTCTTAATTATGTGTGTCCCTGTGTGGAGTTTGTGCACATGACTGCAGATGCCCTTGGAAGCCAGAGGCTTCAAATTCCCTCCTTCCCCCCAAATTGGAGCATGGTTGAGAACCACCCAGCATGGGTTCTGGAAACTGAACTTGGGTCTTCTGGAACAACGTAAGCTCCTAACTGCTGAGCTGTCTCTTCAGCTTCTACAAGTGTTTTGAGAATAACACTATGCATGAGAAAAAGAATCGAGTCAGATAAATATGTAGACAGTGAAACAGTGTCCTCCAGCTCCAGGCAGCTTGTATTCCTGTGTATCTTTCGAGCAGCAAGCAAAACACCTAGAACAGTGGTTTTCAACCTTCCTGAAAATTATTTCATTGCTACTTCATAACTATAATTTTACTACTGTTCTGAATCGTATAGTTGATATATTATGAGTTGTGACCCACAGGCTGAGAACCGCTAACCTAGATGACCATAGCCTGTTTTCCAGACCACCACCACTTCTTTCTGAAACTTCATTCTAGCTCTGCTTCCCACAATTTCCAGTACCTCCCACTGCTTCCCACTGCCAATTTCCTGATGACTACATTGAACAGGCAAACCCTGAATCCGGGGACAACTGCTCTTGTAGAGGTCTGCTTGACATCCCCCTACTTTCATCTGGGAAAGTTGCCAGGCACGATGGAGCATGCCTTTAATCCCGGCACTTGAGAGGCAGAGGCAGGTGGATCTCTGTTGAGTTCAGGGCCAGCCTGGTCTATGGAATGAGTTCCAGGCCAGGCAAGGTTATAGGGAAACCCTGTATCACCAACCCACCCCACAAGAAAAAAAAAATAGTGATTTTTAGTTTAAAAATGCAAGGGAATAAGAAGTAGCATCTTGGATACTCAGAAGAATGTCCACTCCATCAGAGGAGACGATACAGAGAGAATGTTAGGGAACTCCAAGAGAAATCAAGAAAGAACTTGAGAAACAGGTTCTGTGAGGTAGAAACAGAAGGAGGAAGTAAACTAACAACCTGGGCTACACTTGGAATGAGAAAGCCTAGATCAAGGAAAAAATTGGCTGTCCATGTTGAGTCCCTGTGTCCATGAACTGGCTAGAAGGTGGTAGGCCTGTGAGTGAGACCTGGGTGTGTCAGCCATTAGGTGGGAGATGTGGCCTTTTGTTTCACATAGTGGACAGTGGAGATGCTGCAGGGGTTGAATAGTGTGCTGGATTAAGGGTTGTGTGCCAGGAAGACAAACCTTTGATGATTACAAGGGTGCGAGCCTTATACTGTCCAGCTGTGGGGTGGAGATGATCCTGTTACTATAGTTCAGCATGCCTTTACTTTTCTTCCAGGAAAATTGTGGCTGAATATGAAAAGACCATTGCACAGATGATCGGTGAGTGTTGTGACTGGAGTGCTCAAGCCCAAACTCTGTGTGTGTGTGTGTGTGTGTGTGTGTGTGTGTGTGTGTGTGTGTGTGTGTGTCAGTAGGGAGTATAATTATGGGGTGGGGCTTGGGTGACAAGGCTCAGTCAGAGTCTGTTCCTCTAAGAGCAAGGACCAGAGCAGACCTACATATGGCTGTACCCTGAAGATACCCACAAGAATGTACTTCACACTACCCAATGTCTCCCTGCCCTCAGTGTTTGCCCAGTCAGGGTGATCCACGATGTTGGGAGAAGGCTTGAGTTTGGCCACTGGGATGTGTGAGGGTTTTGGATTTTGCTTGCAGAAAAGCATAGAATTAAACCCCCTAAACTCTAATTTAGTTTAGAGTCAAATGACTAAATATCCATATACTTTATTTAACCAATGGATTTAGGGCCAGGATGGAACATGTGGCAACTTACTACCCATTACCCCTCCTCTGTGGCTAGCAGACCCTATTAGCCAATCCCAGCTCTACCTGATATGATACCTCCATCAGAACACTGTATCCCTGACAGCCAGAGCAGACAGATTGCTTAGGCCTACAAAGAAAGAAAGCCTCACATTAGCAAGTGACACACAATGACCAGCCAACCTACCTACTTTCCTCCTTCCCTCCCTCCCTCCCTTCCTCCTCCCCTCCCTCCCTCCCTTCCTCTCTATAATGAAAAGCTGTCTTGGAGACATTCCAAAGTTCAGGTTTTTATGGTAGCAGTCTTGGGGAACTGGTCTTCATATTGATTTATGTCTAGCTATCTGTTTATTTGGTTAAGTTCATGATAATCAATTTTTAAAAATAATTTTGCCTACCTAAGGATTTGTGAGATAAACATGCAAGTCACTGCCAACCCAGGGCTCAGCCTGGATGTGCATGAGCAGATCCCCTAGGATCTCTTTGAGTTCCACCCATCTGTAACTTATCCCAAGGTAAACATCACAGTAGCCTCTGAAATAGCAAGAAGGCTGGGGGCTGAATGGCTTGCACTCTCAGGAGCGTTAATTGTGACTTACATTAACAAAGGCTTTCATTTGGAGCTATCTGCCCCACATTCAGCCACATGGACCCTATGGTGAATGAATCACATCAGAACAAAATTTGTGAGCTTAGGGATGGGATAAACACTTGAAAGCTTTGGGAATTGTTAAGTATTTGCAAAGGCACCAGACAGGAAGTATATACATTTCTAAGCATGGAAAGGGTTGCCAGACCTTTGAGCTCCGGTATCTTGGGATGTGAGTGTCCTTGAGGTGTCTGGGGCAGATGCTGGTATGGTGTTGAGGGAGAAAGGTTTTAGCTTTGGCTCCTGAGAGAATGCTGCCACAGCCATCTGGTAGTACACAGCTAGGGACTTTGAGAGAAGCAGGAGTTCCCCCTGGAGGCCTCCAAGCATGAGGGACTTCTCTGGTTGACCTGTCAGGGTAGCCTGCCACTATGGCAGTAGAGATGGCGCAGATGGTTGCTTCTCAGATAAATTGCAGCTGACAGAAGTTAGAACATTTTGGTCAGAGGAGTGGGTATCAGAGGCATGCTGTATTTCCTATTTAGACTCTCTGAATAGTTTCCTGTTTAAGAGAACCCCCAGAATGCCTCAAGGAGACTATTGCAACATCCCTAGCTGGGAGCATCATCACTCAGATAACAGCCCTACTGTGTGTGTAGTCACTAACCTTACTCGCCAGCCTCTTCCTCGTGCACTTTTCCAAAGCTTTTCTAATCGAGAAAAAATTGTATGTCAGTTGCTATGGAGGGTCACTGGGTGAGGCCACCAGATATATCATGGTCCATATAAACAGCCTGTGACATGACTGGGAAGGTGGGTGTACCTGCCTGCCTTCTAGGAAAGTGAACCTCTTCACTTATAGAAACAAACAGCCTCATCTGGATCCTGTGTTTCCATCCATTGCAACTGCCCAGCAAGGAGAACCGGGCCTGAGAGCTTGGCAGCTTAGGACCAGAGTGGATGTAGAAGTGTTCTGAGGCAGACCCTGGTTCTTCTGAGTTATGCTAGCCCTTCCTCCAATGGAGGTTTCTGATGTTTCACAGCTCATCATCTCTCCCAACAGTTCCTCTGAAGAAAGTGTGCCTTATTAAAACCCCTTGCAATTTAGGACAAAAAGGAACCTCTGTGCTTTCTGCATTCCAGATTGTTGCAATTTTTTGTTTCTGCTTTCCTAACAACTGCCCTGATTATCTGTTTTGCTTCCATTTTCTGTTGCTTCTTGCCCTTTGCTTGCAAAACAAACAGGCAAGCCTGGTAAGTAAATGCTCCCCACCCCCACCCCATCTGATCCCTACCCATTGGCGACCCTTTGTGTTTTGTTTTTCTGGCTTAGTTATTTTTGCTTTTGTGTACTTGCTGCATTCCTCATCCGATTTAATAGTGATTTGCCTGCAAAATGCCAGAAAACCTATCAGGGTTTCGAGTGCAGCGTGCCTTGGACTGGTGCTGATTTCCTGACTTTAAGAGCCTAAACTGGTCATGCAGAAGATTTGTCCTGCATTGCCATTGCCTGGCTCTCCTGGGAACTGGGCAAGTCTATTTTTAAAAGTGATAAAAGGAAAGCTGAGGCTAGGCGACATCTTAGATGCAGGAAATCGGATAGACTCTGTTTGATAAATGGCTCCTTCAGCCTGTATGGTGAAATGTATACGTGACCACAAATCAGCTCAGAGTGTACATTGTATGGCATGCTGGGGATAAGGGAAATGGCTAAAATCTGGGTAATAAAAACTAGTGAAATTTGCAAATGCTCTCTCTCTCTTAGGAGTGTAGATGTAGCAAGTTCTCTGTATTTAAAAGGCAATGCTTCCGGGCCATAGTGATACACTGTCCCACCAAGTCAGGGGTGATGTTAAGGCTTTCTAGGGACAGTGATGCTATTGATAACAAGTTGCTGATTCCAGATAGTTCCTGGGTGCCAAGACCTTTGTATGCATTCCCTTTTTTAATCTCCCCAAATGCTGTGGCCTAGAAACACTGCCACCCCTGGTTCTGGGGAGAGGATTCCGTGAGTTTGGAAGCCCCACCCAACGTCACACAGTAGAGAGAAGTATCACAGTTGAGATTCAGCTGGTCTGTTAGATTCCAGAGCCACTGCCCTTGGTGGCTTCTGGCTGCTGCTGAGAATAGTAAGGACCCTGGGATCAGAGAGGCGGGATGGAGGGACATTAGGTATTTCCTAGGCCGGTGGTTTTCCAGGCAGGGCCCTGGGCCAGCTACATATGAATCTGTTACTTGTGCAGATTCCTAGCCCCACTCTGACCTGCTGAGTCCAAAAGCAGGATGGACATGTATGTTATGTGAATGGCTGGCTGTGCAGCTGGTTTTAATGCATGTTCACATCTGACAGCCACTTTGTACACAGGGCTTTGGGACCACAAAATAGCACAAAATGTTTCTGTCAGGCTTGGAGTTAAAATTCAGGCTGTGACCCCACCATGCCCCACAGCAATGACATAGCAAGATGCTGGTCTGTCAGAAACGGGTGGGAAAATAACCCAAATCCGAACCTCCTGCTGTTCCTGGTGGGAACCATCCAGGTCCATCATTGCAGGGAGCTGTCCAGGGCCAGTGGAATTCAGTCGTGGTTGTCTTTTGTCTTTGTTATCTGAGCCTGAGCTATGCTGCTCCTCAGTGAACAAATAACTTTGCTGTTCAAACCCCCTTTCACCTTCTGTAAGATGGGGACAAGAAAACTGTGCAGCCACCCTTGTTTATGTACTGCATGGATCATGTGGCAACATCGCTTGTACAGAGGTGTTTTGTGTGCCCAGAGCAGTGAACCAAACAGACCCTCCTCAGTCCCCAAGGAGAGTGGCCAGGTTACTTTGAGGGACCGTGTTACTTTTGTCATTGCTTTTCCCAAACACCTGACAAGTTCAACTGAAGGGAGATTCTGATGTTTGCCAAACAGTGTCAGAACAATCTATGCATCATGGTGGCGAAGGCATGCAGTTCAAATTTTGACAGATAGAAAGTAGAGAAGAGAGATACAGGAAGAAGCCAGGGCAAAACCAGCCCCAAGGACTTGACCCCCAGTGACCTACTTGCTCCAGCCTTGCCCGCCTCCTACTTTCTGCCACCTCTTGGTAACACCCTCATGTTATGAATGCATTTACAAAGGTCACAGTCCTAGTGATCCAAGTGCCCTTCAGACAAATTCATAGCCACAAGCATATGCTGTGCTAAGCTGTGCATTTCTTAGTCTGACAAACCTGACAAAATTACCATCATAAGAAGCAGCAGGAAGCCCTGGGGTCAGGGAAAGTTAGAATACAACACAACCAGAACTGCTCCAACCACGCATGCACACACAGACGCATGCACATCACATGACAGATGGAAAGGAAGTGGTGAGGAGTCAGAGACAGTGAATGGGGGAGCCTTGGGAGTTTCCAAGGGCTCCTGAGCTCTGGGGCAGGAGCTATCTGCAGTAGTGGGGCTGTCAGGGCTGAAGTGTATTGTGGGGTGTAGCCTAGGTTTTATTCTCAATACAAGGGGAGGTCTCTATGGGCAGACTCTGAGCAGAGTGAGATGGCCTTGTTTGCAGTTGGGGCTGGCAGCTGCCACTGCTGTCACTGTTAGCAGTTCCAGATGTAATTTCCTCCGTAGCAGCCAGCGCTAAGCCAGTCCTGGGCAATAGATAGCATCCTCCTAGGTGACCCAGGAGTGATGAAGATCTGCTGGGCCTATTTTTTCCCCCAGGAACTCTAGGTGCTGGGGATGAGAACTAGAAGATGTCATAAATTCTGGTGTCACCAGGAAAGTGAGGTGTGCCTTGCTTACTCCATCAGTATTCAGGCTAGTGGTTGGTACCCAGTTGGAAGTTATAATGTAGAGACATCTGAGGTCACTGTGGGATGGCTGAGGGTCAGAGAGACGGGTGAGAGCAGGGCTGTTGCTCGGGTTAGTACCAGTACCAACTTGAACTGCTCTGCCTTGCTGAGAAATGAACTTTGCAGATACAGTCTCTGTTTGCCTAGAGTGTGGTTTTTTCTATAGCCAAGAATTCAGTGTTGCTGTGAACAGATTTCCAGGCCTTTAGGGTGTTTTAGGGACAGAGAAACCTCTTTTATTCCCTTTGACTTCTGTCTTGATACCATTTAGGAAGAGTTAACCCTAGGGCCTACCACAACACCTTCAATCTAATCTTCCCAGAAAATACAGTAGCAATGTTTTCCTTCTGACCTAGTGTGGATCTGCTTAGTGAGGGAAAAGTAAGTAGACTCACGGGGTCTCCAGTGTACGTGTGCAAGGGGCTGCACTGTTCAGGTTAAAGAATGACTTCCACCCTACACGATACATCATGGTATCAGGTCTGTGAGTTCTGTCCCATTGGAACCCTCTAGGAGGGAGGGCTCATGGGTTCATTCCAAGGAAATGTTCACGTTGCACTTGAGCAGACCTAGTTTGAATTGAATGGGCCCCGTTGTCTGACTTCTATCTCTCCTGCCAGAGGATGAACAGAGAGAGAAATCGGTCTCCCACCAAACCGTGCAGCAGCTGGTCCTAGAGAAGGAGCAAGCCCTGGCTGACCTGAACTCTGTGGAAAAGTCTCTGGCTGACCTCTTCAGGAGATACGAGAAGATGAAGGAGGTCCTGGAAGGCTTCCGCAAGGTGTGTCTGCAGAGCGGGAGTCTGGCTGGGGTTGAGGAAGCAAGGTGGGAGCGAGAACCCAGGAAGCCCATCCTGAGCCATGCGAACTAGAGCTCTGTTGAGGTCAAGGAGTCAGATTCGGCTGTTAGGCACGTTCTGGTATGCCCCTCATATTTCTCCTTGTGGTCCTGTCATACCAGAATGAAGAGGTGCTGAAGAAATGTGCACAGGAGTACCTGTCCCGAGTGAAGAAAGAGGAACAGAGGTACCAGGCCCTGAAGGTTCACGCAGAAGAGAAACTGGACAGGTAACTCACCACTCATGCAGGCTAGGAGCTCCCATGACACTCTGACATTGGCTTGCAGAGGGTAGCTTATCTTTATGACTTGGGCTAAGATCTCACTTAACCACCACCCACTGAGATAAGTGAAGGATTATGTTGTAATGTCGTAGGCACCCTTACACATCACGACAGGGGTGGGGTTCTTGTGTTTAGGCTTTAGTTAGTGTGGCTGGATCCAGTCCTATGTCACTATTCAGACTTGGGGGGGAGGGAGGTATCCATGAAGCCACCTACAGTGCTCCTTGTCCCAACAGGGCCAATGCAGAGATTGCCCAGGTTCGAGGCAAGGCCCAGCAGGAACAAGCAGCCTACCAGGCTAGCCTTCGGAAGGAGCAGCTGCGAGTGGACGCTCTAGAGAGAACGCTGGAGCAGAAGGTAAGAGAGTGAGGGTCAGGCACCCTTAGCCGTGAGGCCACTCTCTAGCTCTTGCCTGTCCATCTGGTAATGAAAGCCAGGGAGACTGGGAGTCTGGGAGCAGGGCTCCAAAGCAAAGCCAGAGCAGCTCCATATAAATCATGCCTCACGACCATACATTAGGTTCATTTTTTTCTTCTTGCCTATCCTGGAATGGCAGCCCATATGATGATTTTCCATTTCTCATTCCTCCACAACATCATTTGTCAGATACTATTGGCATGCCAGACATTGCCCTTGAACCTTTTCAGCTATCATTCTTACTGGGGAGTGGGTGAGGAACCAATCCACTGGTCCGCTGACGAAGGATGGGCAGTGTCAGGGCCAGGCACATTCAGATGTCCTCCAGGTATGTGATCAGTGGTGAACCTCCTGAGGCCACTCAGCCTGTACCTAGGTTTCCTAACTTCCAGTGTGGTACTAAGTCTACTGCGTTCACTATTTCCCGGGACATCCCAGTGAAGACATCTGCCATCCCACAAACACTCCAGTTCCATGTGTTCCAGAGGGGACAGCTGTCTAGGCTGTGTTTCAGTAACCTTTGCCCTGGTAGGAACTGGCTCTCTCCTGCTAGGTGCTATGAGAGGAAGCCTGGCAATGAAACAGGTCAGCTGACCATATGCTCACTGATCGCCTGGCCCTGGTGACCCTCACTCTCCTCCCTTCCGTTAGCCCTGAAAATACTTTAGATGAGAGAATAACCCTGATGTCAAGTGTGATACTAACCCCAGCCCACTTTAAAAAGAAAAAAGAAAGAAAGAAAGAAAAGACTTGTAAAATCATGTTTAGCCCTGTCCTCTGAGGATTCACAAGAGTAAATGCTGATCAGTCAACCACAAGAATTATGTTTTGGAAAGAAAAGGTTAGATCAGTGTCATGCCAGCTACTGCAGCTGCCTGTGACTTCTGGGCTCTGCTAATAGTTCATAGCTGTCACCGTAGAGACAAGACATAGCTACAAACCCCAGCATTTGTTCACCCACTGAAGTCACCAAGCATCATTATGTGGTTACTGTCGAGTCTGTGTTTGTTTTTATTGAAATGGAATGTTCCACTAAAATAAAGACCACATCCCCTAGTTAGTCTGTGCATCTGGGAAGTTGTCAGTGCTTCCACTTATAGAAGCCTTGAGATGTGTTTAAATGGCCACACTGTGTTAGTCCTTGAAGCAGGAGCCAGGGCTGATGTTTCCAAAGCCCTTGGCCCCATCAAGGAAGGTGATGCTGTGTTTTCTGGTAGATTGAAATACACAGATGCAAACAAGTTGGGTCACATGGCTTTGAATAATAGCAAAGATCAAAATGTGTCTGCAAACATAATTTCATTTTTAATTAAGCTTCCAGAGAAAGGAATTAATCATGGTGTTCACCCTTGAAGGACAGTAGATACATACAACAAGCATGGCTTGTCTTAAAGAGACTCAGAAATACATTCACCAGGGCAGGTTGGTGTGAAGATGTTGGGCTCCACGATGGGGCAATTTGTCCAGTGGAGGCTGATGGTGCTGGGTTACAAGTCATCCTCTATGTATGGGTCTCCAGTGGGTCCATGCTCCCACTGTGAGCTGCTGCAAACTAAGTTTAATAGAGAATGAAGCCGGGTAGTTGCAAGCACAACTTGAATTTGTGTTCCAGGCTGGCCACATCTGTTCCTGTTTGGCTGGCTATGTAATCTTGTGCATAGCACTTAACCGCCATAAGTCTCAGTTTCCTCAAAGAAAAAATGGCCTAACAGTGGCTTCCTCTTACGGGTCAGTTTAAGAACTGAGGGAGGTCACAGTATCTGGGATGGATTTAGCTTGGGGTTTGGCATGTGGTATTCACAAGATGAAGGTAGGCATTCATGGCCATCGGAGGGGAGTAGTGATCAGGGCCTTTAGCACCTGTGTGGGCTCGGGCCTAAAATTTACTTTTGGGCAGGAGGTGGCTGTGGTGAAGCTGGTGAGAGACATTGCTTTCCCCCCATGACAGCTCAGGTTTCTCCCCTGCATGGGAACTGTGTGTGGAGTGCTGGAGTCCTAACCCAGGGACGGACTGAGCTGGAACATGTTGCAGAAGGTTCTAGGAAAGGGACTGGTAGAGGCTAGCCTTCTTCAACATCTCAAAGAAAACCTACATGAGACGCAGGTCTTCCTTCCTCAGGGCGGGCCGCTGCACACCTGTGCATGAACAAAGGCAGGCTTGGGCTGCTGGCATCTCAACCATCAGTAAATAGAGCCATATCTTCTGGCTGTTTCCCAGCTGGATCCCCTTCCTACAGGACAGGAACTGCTGCCCAGTTATCTGTGCCCATGTGGGTAGCTGCCTTTGATTGGGCTTCAAGAATAGGCAAAGGGCAGCTTCTGCAAGAGAAGTTGCCTACCTTTGCCTTGCTCCTCCAGGACATCTGTATCCACCATGCCATCTGCTGGGCATCTTCTAAATAACTCTAGCATTTCTCTGAATTCTTGGGCCTTTGTCAGGAAAGCCATGAACCTAGCTTAGGCCAGCTCTTTCTCACCCCAGACCTCAGCCTTCAGGGACAAGGACTATACTAGGTAACCCTCCTCTGTGGTCTGCTCACTGTGTCTTTACGTTTACACGACTTCATATTTCTTACCTCACTTCATTCTCACCTACATTTTAAAGATAAGGAAGCCAGAGTTCAGAGTGGCTGTGCAACTTGCCCAAGCTCACCCAGTCACAGCTAGGATGTAAACTTTGTTTGCCTCCAGTCATTTCCTCTAATTACTTTAGGTAACCTTAGGGGAGACCAAGAGGTTGGGGAGATTTTTCTCCCCCACAAGGAGACCAGTGTTATTTCTGATTGACTAGTAAGAACAGTAATAGTTGTTGAAGCAAGGTCCCACTGTACCCTTGATGACCTGGGACTCACTGTGTAGATCAGGCTGGTCTCAAACTCATAGAAATCCACTTGCTTCTGCTTGGCAAGTGCTGGGATTAAAGGCATGTGCCACCACACCTGGCTTTCTTTCTTTCTTTTTATGTACGTACATTTTTGTTGCTTGTGTATATGTTATTTCAGAACACCTCTCTTGTCTTACATTTTCAGAATAAAGAAATAGAAGAACTCACAAAGATTTGTGACGAACTGATTGCCAAAATGGGGAAAAGCTAACTTTGAACCAAGTGCTTGGACTTGGCCATTGCGTGCAATACGACCGTCGGCACACTGTTGTCCTTCCGATTCCGTGGACAGGTTCTCTTTTCACTTTATATGCACTACTGTGTTCCCTTTCTAAATAAGGTGGTTTGACCGTATGCAGTGCCGAGACCTACCAGGATTCCTTGCTATCCGTTTGCATTTTCTAGTATAATTCATAGCAAGTTGACCTCAGAGTTCCTGTATCAGGGAGATTGTCAGATTCTCTAATAAAAAGGCAAATTGCTGACCTTGGCCTTGTCCTTTGGCGAGCAGCATCTGATGTGACATGAACATACACAACCTGCATAGGGACTCTTGCCTTAAAGAGTGTACAATTGATCCACATTTGCTGGTTTGTTTTTTTTTTTTTTTTAATGCATGTTTCAAATGAAATTCTCTATTGTAAATAAATTTTTTTCTTTGAGCCTTGGCAGTGAGCGTGACCGTGAATTATTTCCTTTCTTGCTTTCATCGAGTCATATCATGTCTGTTCCCTGCCCGGGTCCCTTTTTCTCTGTCCATTGATTTTTAAATAGCATTTCCTTCATTATCATGTCTGGGTTTGTAGGAGGAAGCAAATGAGAAATATTGACTTGGGCTTAAATAATTAAGTGGATCTATTGGATTAGCTTAGATTTCATTTTTACAAAGCCTCGGCCATTAGGCAAAATTCTGTTTTCTTTTATTATTGTGCGAAGGAAGTTGCAAGCTGTCAGGCTTTGTTTTCCACCCCTTGGTGAGTGACCAACCCTGAAACACGGCCTACTCCTCTATATACGATTAGGAAAGGGCTGTGGACATGTGGTGGAAGGCAGGTAATTAGCCACTTAGCTTCCTGACTACTGCCAGGTTCCTTGATGTCCCAATCTGGACCTGTGACCTGAGAGCTGCACTCTGCAAGGAGGCCTAGGGTAAAGGATAAGATGGGGAGATGAAGAGGAGGTGGAAGGTAGTTGGTTTTCTGGGCTGCTGTCACAATTTCCCACAAACATAGCAGCTAGAGCTGCAGAAATTTCCAAATCAAGATGAGGTTGGGGCAGGCAAGGACAAGCCGTCTCCCACCTTTCCTTATCCCAGCAAGGCTCCATCCTCTCAGTTTACACCGCCTTCTCAACCTTTTGTACTTCTGTGTCTCAAACACCCCCTTGTAGCAAGTGCTCTCACTGCTGGCTGAGCTGTCCCTCCAGGCCTCTTTTCTTATTTCGAGGCAAGGTTGCTCAGACTGGCCTTGGACTCATTCTGAAGTCCAGAAAACCCTTGAATTTACAATCCTCCTGCCTCAGCCTCAGCTGGGTTTACAGGTCTATGCCACCATATCCAAACCTTTATAAAAATACTATTATTATTAGACTTAGAGCCTATTGCCTATCCAGGGTGATCTCATCTTAAGATCCACAGTTCCAACTGCAAAGGCCGTTTCCAGGTACAGTCACATTCACAGGGAGTACTATGTATTTAATTTTCATTGCGGTATGTATTGGTGTGTGATTGAGGTCAGAGGACATGTTTGGGTGCACACTGTGGTGCACATGTGGAGGCTTAGAGATGGTGTGCTGGGGATCAGATGCAGGTGTGTCTTCAGGATTGACTGTGAGAACCGTTGCCCACTGGGACATGTGTGCCAGCAGAATGTTTGGTGAGGCTAAGTGTGTAAAGCAGGCCTGAGCTCCTGTGTCTTGGCTTCACAGTCCCCCTTTCTACCCCAGGCACAGTAGCTATGAGTCACTCACTGCAGAGGTACCCACTCCTGTCAGGGAACCTGAGAGAGAAGATGGGGGGGGGGGTCTCTGCTGTGATTTACAAGGTAGATGAAATCCAGCCATCCAGGCAGCACAAGGAGAGAGGGAGGTAGACTCAGTCTTGTTGGCTGCTGGCCCAGGGGCAATGGACCGCATCTTTAGAGTCCCTGCATTTTTTGCTTCATTTCCTCAGTATGTAGCTCCACTGGCAGGGACCACCCACTGGCATCCTCACCTGACAGACACCACAGCGGACAGGAAACTGCCTCTCTTGCCCTATCCAGCACCCATTTTCTGGTCCGGCCAGTAAGGACCAGCATCCTCGCTCACAGTAGCCACACATCCCTTCCTTTCCAGGATCCCCACATCTACTGCTCTCTCTCTCTCTCTCTCTCTCTCTCTCTCTCTCTCTCTCTCTCTCTTATTTTTATCATTTAAGAAAAACATTTTCACTTCTAAAACGATGATTAATACAGATAAGTAAAACATCCTAATCCTCAAACCAAGAAACTGTAGATGTTGTGATTTTTATCTTTCCTGGCTTATGAAATATTTGCCTAATTTTTGCACTGTGCTACTTTGTTTGTTTGTGTATTTGTCCACCCAGCCTCACTGTTCCATTTTGCTAACTTTTTCCCCATATAATACTGTAATGTGACTATCATGTAAACTTTATTTTAGTAAAATGATTTTTTAAATATATATTTATATATTTTTTCACATTATATGTAATATATTGCATATATTATATACACACACATACCCACACTGCCAAACTGTCTAGAACAGTGATTTTCAACCCTACTAATGCTTTGACCCTTTAATACAGTTTCTTACATTGTGGGGACCCCAGCCATTAAATTATTTTCATAACTAATTTTGTTACTGTTATGCATCGTAATATCTGTGTTTTCCAGTGGTCTTAAGCAACCCATGTGAAAGGGTCATGTGACACCCAAAGGGGTTGTGACCCACAGGTTGAGAACCATTGGTCTAGAATGTCATCAAAACAGTTGCCACCTTTATTTTGGATGATTACAAGGTGTTGTCCAAGTCACAGAATGATCATTCCATAGAAGCTTCACCTGAGATGATTGACAACACGGCTGTGCATGGACAAGAGCCTGCTGTGAAGTTAGGAGTTCATCTGGACTGTCAGGTCAGGGTATAGTGTGGTGGTTTGAATGAGAAATGTACTCCATAGGCTCAGGCATTTGAGTACTTGTCCCAGGTTGGTGGCGCTGTTTGGAGAGGTTATGGGAAGATGCAGCCTTCCTGAAGGATGTTCATCCCTGGCAAGCGAGATCTGTGTAAACCTTATCCTACTTCAGTTTCGCTCTCTGCTGTGTGGTTGTGGTTAAAGATGCCATCTCCTGCTCCCTGCTCCTGCCACCATGGTGGGCTCTTACTCCCCTGGAATGGTGAGCCAGAATAAACCCTCTTAAGTTGCCATTGGTCATGGTGTTTTATCACAGCAAAGCTACAAATATGTGTGTTCCTGGAAGCTTTACATTTTTTTTTCTCCAAAAGGGATACATTATGTGCAAGGAAATTCATGAGAAAAACATATGGCCAGAATCAACTCTCTCTTCTGCCTGTTCACCTTTCTTGTTTGTTACTCTTCTCAGCTGGGCAAGTCTCCGCTACATCAGGTTTCTCTATAGCCTGTGGGCAGCATGTCCTTCCTGTGTTTTCCTTTATCTCAGCATCCTTCTTTTCCTAAGGTAGTTTGTCACCTGTGTAGGTTGGTCCATATCTCTCTTCCAGCACCCCTGGAACATCATCAAATACCTGGAGCATGACAGACCATGATCTCCTTTGTTTTGGAGTGATCAGAAAAAAGAAGGTGAATTCTTGAACTTGCCTTTTGTTTCCCCTGTAGATGGGATCTGTGTGTTCATTTTTCCAGAAGGGCTTTATTTGCTTTGCCACATTTTATTAGAGACAGGGTCTGGCTAGCTTCCCACTTGCCATGTTCATAACCTTGAACTCCTTGACCTTAACCTCCCAAGTGCTGGGATCATAGGTATGTGCCATCGTGCCCGTGCCTAGCTTCCTGTGTTTTTGTATTTTATTTCCTTTTCTTTTTAGTAGACCTGCTCTACTCTTGAGCCCTGGAAGCTGATAGAGGCCACTGGGTGATTCTATGTTATTCCAGACAAGCTTGCACAAAAAGTGTGTGGTGGCATGCTTTGAATGAAAATGCCCCCCTAGGCACTATTAGGAGGCAAGGCCTTGTTGGAATAGGTGTGGTCTTATTGGAGGAAGTCAGCTTTTTAAGTTTCAGAAGCTCATACTAGGCCCAGTGTGGCACTCCCTAACTGCGGCCTGGTTATCCAGATGTAGAATTCTCAGCCACCTTCCCAGCACCATGCCTGCCTGCATGCTACCATGTTTCCTGCCATGATGACTATAAGCGAGCCCCAAATAAATGTTTTCCTTTATTAGAGTTGCCATGGTCATGGTGTCTCTTCACAGTAATAGAAACTCTAAGACAGAGATTGGTACCAGGGATTTGGGTATTGCTGTTATAGACTTGATTATGATTTTGTTTGGAGGAATGTAAACTTTGCAACTTTGGATTAGAAACAGTTGACTTAATGGGCCATCCTAGTAGAAGCACAGTGGTGCTGAAGGAGATTTGAACTGTGAGGGCCTGGTTTAAGAGGGTTCAGAGGAGAAGAATTTCAGTATATGGCCTAGAGAATGTTCTTGTATTATGTTGACAAAGAATGTGGCTGCTTTTTGCCCTTGTCCAAAAGGAAATCATCCTGAGGCTAAACTTAAGAGTTAAGGATTAACAGCTTTGGCACAAGAGGTTTCCTGACTGCCTAGTATTGACTGTGTTGCTTAATTATTAGCGGCCACACTTACACAGATTTATAATGAAAAGGAGCGAGCGGATCAAGGAAAAATACAAAATATACAGTTTGAGGACAAAGGGGTCACCAGGAAATGTAGACAGATTTCTAAAAAGCCTGATGCTAAGTGAAATAAAGGGAGTGGTAACCTCAGAGCAAGACCCCCACCCAGCTAAGCTTCCAATTTGTGAAAAGGAATTAAAGAAAAGTTTAGATCAAGTAGTGCATGTCACATTTCAGAATTCAAGCCCAGCCTGGTCTACAGAGCAAATTCCAGGACAGCCAAGTGTAGGCAGTGAAAGAAATCATCAAAAACAGAGAGCTGGTGAAAAGTATATTAACCAGGGGCCATGTTCCAGCTCCAACAAGCAGCAAAACTTGGCAGCTTCAGCCACATAGTTCTGGCTTTTAAGGATAGAAGAAAGGGATTATGGAATCTCCCTTCGTGACTAAGGAAAGCTACTGAGGAAAGCGTCAGGGTTGTCCCTGGATGGAGGCCTAGAGAGGCCTTTGTGTAAAGCTGTGAAGGTGAAGCCTGGATTGCCTTGGAGACCCCGAAATGTTGGAGATGCCAGAGCCATGGCATACCTCCTGAGGAGAGCTGCTAACAGAGTGAAACCAGCCCAAGAGAAAGAAATGCGTTGCAGTCAACAAAGCTGAAAGGGGTTGGAGATCTGAAGAGTATTTTGATATCAGACATGAAGATGCAGAGCTTGGAGTTTACCCAGCTGTTTTCAGTCTTGCTTGGGTCTAGTATTTCTCACTGTGCTCCCTTCTCTGCATTTTGGAATGATAATGTATATCCCTAGCTTTTATATGTTGGAAGTATGTGATCTGTTTTTCATTTTGATCTTATAAAGGATTACAGCTAAGAGATTACATGAATCTCAGAAGAGACTTTGAACTTTGGACTTATAAACCGTGCTGATAGTGTTATAGACTGTAGGGACTTTTGAAGTTGTACTAGATGCACTTTGCATTATGATATTGTTACTAGCCCATGGGAGCCAGGGAGTGGGATGTGGTAGCTTGAGTGAAAATGGCCCCATTAGCCCATAGGAAGTGGGACTATTCGGAGGTGTGGCCGTGTTGGAGTGGGTGTGGTCTTATTGAAGAAAGAGTGTCCCTGAGGGTGGGCTTTAAGGTCTCAGAAGCTCAAGCCAGACCCAGTGTGGCGCTCTCTTCTTTCTGCCTGCTGATCTGGATGTAGGACCCTGAGCTACCTTTCCAATACCAAGTCTGCCTGTGTGCCACTGTTCTTCTCACCATGATAACAGACTAAATCTCTGAGCTATAAACCAGCCCCAGTTAACTGTTTTCCTTTATAATGCTTGCTGTGGCCATGGTGTCTCTTCACAGTAATAGAAACACTAACTAAAGCAGGTGACTTCATTATCAAGCACCCGACACAGTGCCATGTGACAAATGTTTAGTCCCCAGCTGGTGGTTCTGTTTTAAGATTCTCTGGAAATGTTTTCGGGAGAAGCCTAACTGCAGGTCACTGGGAGTGTCCCTGTGAAGGTTCTACCTGGTCCTAGGTTCCCACTCGTTTTCTTTGCTCCCTGTCTGCCACGAGCTTAAGTAGCTTTGTGACACCCTTCCACCGCTATAATGTCCCTTCCTCATCACAGGCCCAGAAGAATGGAGCTGCCAGTGATGGACTGAATCTCTGCAAATGTAAACCAAAAATGAGTCCTTTCTTATTTGCCAGTCATTTTGATCTGGCTACAGTGGGAGGAGTTCATCTGAGAGTGCTTGGTTTCCAAGGATCTCTTTGTCTAAGAATCTCTTGCCCACATTCAGTTACTTTTCCTTGGGGACTCTGTGCCCACTGACTCACTGGCTCAAGCACTCTCTGTGGAGTTCAGTGAGCTGCAATCTGTGGTAAATTATGTATCAGTAAATACTGCCATTTGTTCCTTTGAGTGGCCATATAGCATTCCATGAAACCAAGTAATCAATTATCCTGGGCATGGTGGGCATTTAAATTGTGTGCTGTGTTTTGCTATTGTTCTGAACCACTTGTGAGCCCCTATGTACCTATGTGAACATACTTCTTTAAGAGGAATGAGTTTTGTTGATTGCTTTTGAGGCACGGTCTTACTATGTATTCCTGGCTGGCCTGGAATTCACCATGTAGACCAGGCTGGCCTCAAACTCACAGATCCACCCACCTCTGCCTTCTAAGTCCTGGGATTAAAGGTATTACCACCACATCTAGCTCTTTTTTTTTTTTTTTTTTTTTTTTGCTTTCATTTTTTTATGTTTATGATTGTTTTGCTTGCATGTAAGTGTACCATGTGCATGCCTAGAGTCCATCGGAGGCCGAAAGATCCCCTGGAACTAGAGTTACAGATGGTTGTGAACCACCATGTGGGTACTGGGAACCAGGTGCCAGTCCTCTGCAAGACCAGCAAGTGCTGTAATTACTGAGCCCTCTCTCCAGCCCCTAAGCTGAATCCTTTGGTTGGCTCACCTAAACTGAAGATGCCACTGTGCTCCAGACCCCAGCTTCTTAAACTGGGTCATGATCCCATATTGTTTGTATAACCGAATGTGGGGGTTGAGAAAATTTTGGCAACAGTAAAAGATTTCTGAATCTGCAATGCTCAAAGAGTTAATTAAAAACCAAATGCATGGTGAGTCCAAGGCTATCTTGTTGCATTTCACATCACCATAGCCTGGGTTCTGAGCATACAACATGAGCTGTGTGTACTGCACAGGCCATCACACCACACAGTGCCAGCAACATTGCCTGAAACACCGTGGCTCCCATCTAAGGCTGCCTCATGTGATAAGTGGCAGTGTTTTTACTGTAAATGCAAAGTTCTCTGCTCTGATGGTTTCATTATGGAAAAGGATGGCTTTTAATGTTTCCCTGCTGTCACTTCTCAGAATCCAAGTATCCAATTAGCATTTGGGAGGGTTTTTTTTTTGTGTGTGTGTGTGTTTTGTTTTGTTTTTTTTTTTAAGGACGCTTGATTTTAAATGGAAACTGAGTTGTTAATTTAGGCTTCTTGAAATTCCTCTAAGTGGATTTTGGCATGGGATTAGGACAGAATTCCTAATTTTCTTCAACGTACATTGTACATTTTGTCATTTTGTACTGTGTATTCGTGTGAAGGTATGTTCTCAGCATTGATGCTTATAAAATCTAAATATTGACCAACTCTGAAAAACATTGGAGATACTCTGGATCCTGCAGTGTCAAGTATTCAACCACAACCTCAACTTTTATGTGAAAATAAATAAACATATCTTTTCATTAGCATGCAAATCACTTTGATCTATAATAAATGAGAAACTATGTCTACCAAACAATTGTTTCAAGATAGACTTCTTCATGATTTGTTACTGGTTAATGTCTGATTTTTTATGCCATTTATATGCTCAGAGACAGAAGAAATTAATGCAAGACATGAAGGGACTATTGCTGACACCTTATTGGCAAAGATAAGGTCTTGATTGTAAAATAAGAATAAGTTTGGTTGGCAGAATAGCTCGGCTGGTTAAAAAGTACTTGCCAGGCAGCCCAATGACCTGAGTTCAAGCCTCAGAACCCATGTTAGAAGCCCCTGCTCTAATCAACCACTAGGAACTTTGAGTATAGTTGGGCAGGTTGATTGTTATTGCAGTGAAGCATGAGTTCCACCAGGGGGAGCTGCAATGCATCTTAGAAAAGACTCAGAAGGTGTAAGAAGAGGGAGACAGGGCTACCATTAAAAGCCAGGACTTGATCCCTGCTATGGTTCAAATCAGATTCAAGTTTGTCTGCATCAGACATGTTTACAGAGTGGTCTTAGTTCTTTTTTGACACACCACAATCCAGGTGGCTTGTCCAATGCTGATGTCCTGTGACATTGTTTATGGCCCTGGGGTTTTAGGGCTGTCTTTTTACTTCTCCCCAGCTGCCAAGAAGCCACGTTGAGATATGTTTTTTCTTTTTTTCTGAGACAGTCTTATATAGCCCCAGGTTAGCCTGAAATCCATTATGTAGCCAAGGATAACCTTGAACTTGTGGTCTTCCAGCATCTACCTTCTAAGTCCTGGGTTACATGTGCCACATGGAGTTTGAACTCAGGACTACACTTTTTAAGTTTTAGGACACTTATTGCTTAGAAGCCTTCCAGAGTCGGTACCTGTGCTAGGTAGTTTTATGTCAACTTCACACAAACTAGAGTCATCTGAAAGGAGGGAGTATCAATTAAGAAAATACCTCTATAAGATCCAGCTGTAGGCAAGCCTGTAGGGTATTATCTTAATTAGTGATTGATGGGGAAGAGCCCAGCCCATTGTAGGTGGTGCCATCCCTGGGCTGCCAGTCTTGAGCTCCATAAGAAGGTAGGCTGAGAAAACCATAGGAAGCAAGCCAGTAAGCATCCTCCATGGCCTCTGCGACAGCTCTGCCTCCAGGTTCCTGCTCTGCTTGAGTTCCTGTCCTGAGTTTCCTCAGTGAAAGACAATGATGTGGAAGTGTAAGTCAAATAAACCCTGTCCCCTTCAGTTTGCTTTGCTTGTGATGTTTCATCATAGTGATAGAAGCCCTAACCGAACAGTGCTTGCACATAACTACTCCCTGACCTTCAGTGTATGTAGTATACACCCTACGTGACACACAGGCCAACCCCTGGACTGCCCCCTGCCGTTCAGCCGGCTTGGCCTGGCTTGAGGCCTGTTTTGCACTTGGTCTCCTCTCTCCCCTGGTGTTGCAAGCTGGGATGCTGTGCTGGGATGCTATGCTGTCAGAAGAGACTGCAGGGAACCGCTTTGCTGGCTCCTCCACTTCCTGCCCGACTGAGGGACCAGCCACCTGCCTTCTTTGAAATGCTGAAGGACCAAGTGAAGGCCACACAGAGGCATGAGACTGAAATAGACCTCCACAGGGGAAGATGGGGCAAAGATGGCCATCATCAGGATCCTCCTGCCTCAGCATGTCTTCTGGTATAACAGGCTGTTCTACAAGCCCAGCTGTCTGTGCCCCCTGGAAGCACAGCAGGCTTCTGTCAGAGTCTTTTGCATGCTTGCTTATTTGTCTATGATAGACTGGCTTCACACTCTCTGTATAATTGAGGAAGACTATGAACTCCTGCCTCCATTTCCCAGTGTTGGGAGTACAGGCCTGCACCCAACAGACCTGCTCTGAGAGGATTATTTTTAATTTCTGGTGAGATAATTCAGCTTTCTTTATGGTCTGGTTAGACCATACTGTTTTGCCTGGGCTATGCTTCCCTCTCCACATTTTAGTTTTAGGTGCATCTATGCATATGTGGGGTGTATGTGTGTGTACATGTGTGTTCACTTGCATGAACAGCTACCTCTCCGTCTTCATGTAGGGAAATCCTTCACCAGCAAGCCACAGCAGTGATTCTCTAGCCTCACACCCCATTTCTGGAGATGTGTCTTTGCCTGAGCATGTGCACGGAGCTTCCCCATCAGAGGAGTTGCCATGCTCTCTGTAGGAACTTGCTCAACTGTGTCTCTGCAGCATAGCAGGTTCTGAGACACTGTAATAAGAGGCCAACTCTTTCTCACAAATCCTTCAGGATCCAGAACATGCCAGGAGAGACCGACAGCATCCCCCTGGACATTCACCTGAAGCTGGAATGCTGGTTATACATCCTGCTCAGATTTCTCACACACACACACACCACCCGTAGGCTGAGTCCATAGGTGGGTCATTGCCATCCCCAACTAGTGGATGCCACCAAGTAGAATTTCCAGGGAAGGGAGCTAGAGCTCATTTTATTCATGTATGTTTGTTTTTGACTGTGGCATACTGCTCAGCTCCTGAGAGATCCATGGAGTGTGTGTGCTGAGGACTCTAGGGGAGAGCAGAAGGCTCTGAGACCTTCAATTTCATTGCTACAGAAAATGATCAACACAGTCAAGGCCAAAGGTTGGGCTCAGGGGTGATAAGAACTGTGGCATGGAACACTTCCCCAGAGTGGCAACTAGGAGGTGCTCAGGGATTTTTCTCTCAACCAGTAACCCCAGGAGTGGTACCCAGAGATATGTGGGATGTCAGGAGGGTTCAGGTTCTTGTGTTTCAAACACCATAATTAAAATCATTTATAAAGCTCTCCATTCCAGAGAAAATTTACATGGGGGAAAGTTTGGGGTAAAGGGGAAAGAAGCAACATAAAGATGGCAGATGTGTCCTTCGGTGCTTTTGCTGGGGCACCACACACACACACACACACACATACACACCACTCAATCACATCATGGCCTTGGCACTGGGCTGGGAGAGAAGCAGCAGACAGGCTCAAGGTCAGAGAGCAGGCTGTGTGTACCATGATGGGGCAGGTGAGAAAGCCTTTAGAAGAGTGTGTAGCTTGTTCCGCAGCAAAGGAACAGCCTGGTTGCAGGTTTTGTGCTTTGAGACCCCAATGTCTGTCAGAGTGGCTGGTTTCACTATCCATCACTTTCTCCCACATCAAGAAACAGTGTCACCATTATCAATAATACATGGGAATATGGGGAGAAATGTGTTACACTATTCATCACTTTCTCCCACATCAAGAAATACAGTGTCACCACTATCGATAATTCATGGGAGTGTGGGGAAATGTGTTGTACTATCCATCACTTTCCCTCATATCAAGAAACAGTGTCACCATTATCAATAATACATGGGAGCGGGAAGAAATGTGTTACATTATCCATCACTTTCCTCAGTATCAAGAGACAGTGTCACCATTATCAATAATAAACAGGAGTGTGTGTGTGCAATGTGTATATACATGCACAAATATTGATATAGTATTAATGAACACTAATTTTGGCCATGGAATTCAAATTACTTTTACTGTCAAAATATTTTGGCAGCCAAGCATGGTGGTACCTACTTGTAATCCATTCCTGAACTTGAGAGGTGGGAGCAGGGGGTTGACGCAAATGTAAGCCTAGCTGAGCTATGCAGGGAGTGTGAGGCTATCTAGATATATAGTGAGCTCTTGTCTCAATTCCTTCCCGTCCAGGTCTTCCTGCCTCTGGATTTAGCTTTCTCTGTGTTGGATTTATAAGAGAAAAATTATTTCAGCAATACTTTTGCTTCCGTAAGTATAAAGAAGGCTCACATAGTAGCCAGGAGCACAGGCTTTCCTCTGGCCCCTGTAAATCCTGTTTCCATCGTGCTACACTCTAGGACTGTGGGTAGACCCTGAGTTGGGCTCCTAACCCCGGCCTGTGAGACAGTCAGTGCCCTCAGCCTGTGTTCTCTGTCACCAAGTTCTGCCACTGAGCACCCCTTCCTGACCTCTCCTTGTACGCTGGGATGACAGAAAGCAACAGAAGATTTGGAAACTCCATCTCAAATCTGTGCTTCTTCTAACTCTATGCATCTGAATCCACTGGAGGTGTCCCTAAATTTGCCTGCCTCTGCCACACACACACACACACACACACACACACACACACACACACACACACTCTGGATTCCATCTACATTCTCTTTGCAGAGCAGATGTGTAAGGAGTAGGGTTTTTCTGCCCGCTGCTGGTCTTGTCCTGCCACCACACTGGCCCCAATTAACACACTGAGACTCTGTATTTGATATAATGCTGTTGGCCAGTTACTTGTTTCTTATCAGCTAGCTCTGTCTTAAGTATTAACCCATTTCTATTAATCTATGTATTTCCACCTGGTCTCATCTTACCGGGGAGCTGGCTGGCATCCTGTTCTCTCCCATCTCTCCATCCTGACTCCTCCTTACCATTTCCTCTTTCCTCCTTGTCTCCTAGTCCTGCCTATCTTGCTTTCCTATTGGCCAACAGTGCTTTATTCATTAACCAGTATGAGAAACATATTTACAGAATGACATCTCCCATCACAGATGGTTATGAGGAGAGTTCTTGAATGGCTTAACCCACCCATGAAACACAAACCATTGAGTATCAGCTCCTCCCAGGTTGAGTGACAGCTGACCGGGTCAGTTGTGAGCTGCCATAAACCCTATTTTACTGCACTCCAGGTCTCCCAATCCAAGGAACACTCCAGAAAAAGAAAGTGCATCCCCAGGAGCTACTCAGGCAACTAAGATGCTCCTGGAACACAAATGTGAATGCAATTCTGAACATGTACATAGCAGCTAGGCACAAGCCCGCTACCTCACAGAGACATACATACATGAGAAGGCATGGGCTCACATGCAGTGTTAATTTGTATGGAAAAGCAGAGTTGTACATCCAATTCACCAATTCTAGGAACTTTTTTTTTTTTTAGCACTTTCTAAAGGCCATGTTTGGTTGTCAGGCTCTGGGGAGGGGTAAAGCCATTCACAGAACCCTCCATATAACCAGCTGTTCTGCAAAGGGGATGTAGGCAGAATCCAGAGGGTGGGAACTGAGCAGACAGGCAAATTCAGAGATGCCTCCAGGGGACTCAGTATTTTATATTTTCTAGCACATAACTATAGGTAGATGAGCATTTACCTTCCTTCTCCCCTTTATAATTTACCTAACTCCTCAGGAGAGGCTACGAATGAAGCTCATAAGAGCACCAGTCTTCGGCCTCACAAGCTGCCTGACTGACTTTCCCTTTTCTGTCCTATGACTAGGGTCCCCTGTAGTTTCTGGGGTGATGGTCCAGAGGTTTCCTAGACCAAGGTTCCCAGAGGACATGACTAGGGGCTCTTACCTTCTACCCTAGCATCTAATGAGAACAGTCTTAGTCACATCCTTGACTTACAGATAACTCCTAGGAAAAGTAGAAGAAAAATCACCCATGAACAAAGTAACTCCTCAGGATAATTTCAATAATGTAAAGTGTGATTCTTATTGGAATGTTGTTTTGTCAAAATACTTCTGTGTACAGAAATCTTGGAACTGAGTACCCCAACTGCCAGAACTAGGTAGGACCTAACATGTTTCCAGTGGAAGGAATTAAAGATTGGAGAATGGACCCTTCAGATGGCTGGGGTATTGTAAGGGTATTAATGTGGTCCAGCTCCAGAGGGAGGCTGGAGGAAGCTCATGGCACCCATCGGTCTTGGTGAGGAGAAGCCACTCACAGTGTTTTATGACAGCCTTGTCTCCCCTGAGCCTGAAGCCCCAAGCTGAGCTTGAGAACCCAGAACAGGAAGTCCTTGGAATCTGACTGCTGTTACCATGGTACCCATTACTACCCCAGGAAGCCAAAGGCAGGCTCTCCCAGCAAAGCATCTTGGCCCATAGGAAAAAGGGGTGAGCCCCAGATGTCATGAGAGCTTTCAAGATTCAGGCTCAGAAGGTGCCCAGCCTCCAGCTATCCCATAATTCAGAGTTCAGTACAACGACCATTCCTCTGCTCCACACCCAACCTCTGTGAACATCCTCCAGTGGGCAACAGGACTTCAGAACAGTAAGTGGGACTGGTACTTCACCCATGGCAGAGACCAAGGGCTCACCTAGTGATGGGAGCTGCTTGCATGTAGCTCCAGCAGAACAGGGAGACACGTCAGAGGATCCTGGCTGGGAACTGAACAGACAGCTTCCTTACCAGAGGACATAGGAAGCAACAACTAAATCCCACCAAGCACATATCTCCCAGGGAGACATAAAAGATAATACATTTTAGGGCCATTGGGATGCCCTGGGGTTCAAGGCCAGCTAGTAAGACAATGACTAAAAGAAGCGGAGTTGAGCAGCAGCCACTAGACTGAAATGAGCCTTTTATATGGAGGGTCCTGGCAGGAGCGTTTCTTCATGTGCTGACTAGCTCTACACGAAATCCACATGAAGCCCCCTCCTCTCTCCTTAGATGCCGCTGGGCCACACTGAAGACTCAGAGTTCTTATCTGCAACAGTGGAAAGTAGACAAGGGTTTTTAGGCTAGGGAGCTGGAGGTCATTCTGACTTCTGTGTGAAAAACAGGGCAGAGAAGCCTCTATGTACTCCCTGGAGGTGGAACAGAAATGTGGAGACCCAGCCATGAAAGAAAACGTGTGTGTGTGTGTGTGTGTGTGTGTGTGTGTGTGTGTGTGTGTGTGCATGCGCGCGCGCACACACGAATGAGCATGCGCATGCACATTGCTGAGGATCCAGTCTAGGGCTATCCACTTGCAGCTCTACCACTCAGACCCATTCCTACCCGGGTTGCTTTGCTATGCAAGTTTTTAAGTGAGAATCCATCAAAGAAAACAGAAACTCACACAACGTGCTTCCCATACCTAATTCCCAGTTAAATAATTTAAAAAATATAAACAAAGAAACCAAATGGTATGCTGAGAATGTGGCACACCTGTGAGGCACGTGGGGCAGACGCATAAAGCATAGAGTTGTGTTCTCAGCACTGTACACAGCAAACACCCAGACAATGCCCAGAGAACCTCAGCAGCTCAGTGGGAGACGGAAAAGCAAAGCCCAGGACACAGAGAGTAAACCGTAGAATAATGTGAAAAAGAGCACCCTTGCTTACTGGTGGCCAGGGAAGTTCAAATGAGAATAGTCTGAAGCCATGTGTCACCAGATTACCAAAAACATACACTGGTAAACCTAGTACTTAAAAACTGGTGCTGGCAATGCAAGCTATAACAACTTTTGGTGAGGAGAATTAGCATTTATCTATTATAATTAAACAAGTGTAACTCATAATTCCATTAGAAGATCTGATTTGCAGAAATAAGGGCAGTAACATACAAAGATATATATGTATGTATGTATGTTTGGATACCTATGTAGACAACAAACATATATACATATGTCAATATAAACTACCAGCCTTAATAACACGTATGTGTTGCTCTTGCTGTTTATGCAAATAGGATACAGGAAGTAGCTGCAATGACTAATGACAGAGGACTGTTTTAATGAAAAATGAGGCACCCATTGTATGAAATACCATGTAGCCCTTGTCAAATTTTCTTTTTAAAAAAGATTTATTTATTTACTTATTTATGTATGTATAGATTGTTCTGCCTGCATGTACACCTACATGCCAGAAGAGGGCACCAGATCTTGATGGATGGTTGTGAGCCACCATGTGGTTGCTAGGAACTGAACTCAGGACCTCTGGAAGAGCAGCCAGGGCTCAACCACTGAGCTATCTCTCCAGCCCTTGTTTGTTTTTAATGTACTTAATTTTAAATGAAAAGATAATTCTGTCTGCTCACATGGAGTGGAAATCCCATGAGGCAGAGGTCATTCTCGTCTTGCTGTCTGTCATCTCTCAGAAACAAGCAACCCTTGTACCCAGGAAGTACCTGTAGAATGGATGCATGACTAAGTCACTCTGCTACCTTGGCTGTAATCCAGGTCAAGTGCCACTTGGAAAGCAGAGAGTAGATGAGAGTCTTGGTCAGCAAGTGCCACAGACTCTAATGTCTTCTCACCTGCCCATCTACTTTCCCCTTGCTCCTCATTTTTGTTCTGGGGAACAAATGAGCCCCCATTACACAGCGTCTAGTTGGAAGAATTACTTGGGTGTTTAAGTTAGGTCATTGGGGCCCACTTGTCAAGAATTTGACCTTGGGCCTCAGAGATGGCTCAGCAGTTCAGAATACATACTGCTCTTGTAAGAAGACCCAGGTTTAGTTCCCAGCATCCACATGGGGGCTTAAAACTGCCTGTAACTCTGGTTCTAGGAGATCTGGTCCACATAAAATAAATGTACACATAAAAAAAAAGGAACTGAAGAGATGGCTCTAAAGGGCTGATCTTCCAGGACCTGGGTTCAATTCTTAGCATCCGCATGTCAGCTCTCAACTGTCTATAACTCCATTTCCAGAGGATCCAACAACCTCATGTCAGTGCACATAAAATAAAATCAAATAAAATTTTTTAAAAAGTTAAAATGTTTAAAAAAGAGAGAGGGACATTGGCTTGAGTAGAACCTCATGGAGATGGGGTATGGGGAGCTGATTTAGCCTCCTGGGAACCTCTGACAAAAACAGCCTTTGGTGCTTGTAACTCAGTCCTTGTAGCAGATTCCCAGTCTTTCTGGGGAATCTGTGAGTGTCCTCCCCCACTAGCATCTTTCAGGTAATCCTACCCTCTTGTTCATACACACACACACACACACACACACACACACACACACACACACACACGTATAAATGTGTGTATATATGTATGTATGTATGCATGTAATTTTTTTTTAGCAGACCATTAATCAGATGGGTTTCTGTTACTTGTAACCAAATTGCCCTAATGGCATTCAGAACCAGCAGAAGAATGCCAGTAGTCTTCTTCCATGGCCCTTAAGCCAAAGTAATCATAAATCCGCTGGGCCCCAGCACAGCCCTGGCTCTACCTGTTGTTGGGGGCTAGTTGGCAAAGTTCCCCTTTGTCTCCTGATACGTGCTCACTCTGCTTGCAGCCATCCTTTCATCTCCATCCTCTTGACAACATGAGAAGTCATATCTGTGCTGCCCCATCTGAGATGCTTTTCCAACACGACAGCATAGATCCATCCACAGATATGCCTTTGAGAACGTAATCCCAGCACTTGGAAGGCAGAGGCAGGAGGATCTCAGTGAGTTCAAGGCCAGCCTGGTCTCCAGAGTGAGTTACAGGACAGCCGAGACTGTCTCACAGAGAAACCCTGTCTCACAAACAAACAAACCAAGAGAACCTAGGCCTGGGATGTAGCCCATCTTGCTTTGATACTTGACCTACAATTAAAGCTTTCTCATGATTCCTCTTTGGTAAAAGAGAGATTCTTTAGATATTTCCACTATAATATTCTGATGAGGTGCTTCAGGGATGTGTTAAAATGTTCAGCTTTAGCTCTTTTGTCTTCCAGATACTCATCTCTTTTCTTCCTTGTCATCTCCACTACCATTTATGAAAATGTTGAGTCCGGTAAGTAGGTCCATTCACCAGGAGGCAGGTAATGGCAGGGCTGGGAAGATGGTTGTTCATGCAAAAACCATGGTTTTCACCTCAAAGGGGATAACAGGTAGTTTATTCTAGAGCCAAATATAAATGATCTCTACTCAGGAACACAGATTTAGGTTACTCTAAAGTTCTGACATAGTAACAGCTTCATGACATTTTATAATCAATACACTGTCAATTATAAACCAGTACACTGTCAAGTATGTTGCCATTAGGTAGATAGGTCACACCCATGTGGGGAAATCTCTGCTACAGCTCTCTCTGTGTTAGCTAATGACATTTTGAGATTTTAGGCTGTTAATATATTGCAAAATGTTTCACCTGATAGTCACAAGGATGTGTCAGACACAGAAGGAATGGCTAGTAAGGGGACTGACAATAGTCCAAGATAAATTGTAGCTAGGCTCTGGACCTGCAGAATTCTAACCTCTCCATGGTCATTGAAGTCATCATCAATGCATCGACCTCATAGAAATTTCAACAGAAGGCATCGCTTCTTTCTAGGGAAACTTTCGTTCACATGGCTCAGTCAGTAAGTGCTTGCCATGTGAGGCTAATAACAAGTTTGATCCCTCAGTATCCATAAAAATTAAGTGTGGGTGGAGCTTCCCCAGTGCTGGGGGTGGGAAAAGACAGAATCCTGGGGCTTGTAGAGAGTTGTTCTTGCTGAATTGATGAGCTTGGGTTCAGCAAGAGACCCTTTAAAAATTAAAATTTGCTTTAAAAAATAAAGCTAAGGGCGATAAAGAAAATATCCAGTTGTCAGCCTCTGACTGTGCACACACACAAATGCTCAGAGGCATCCACACATGTGCATTGATGTGTACATTCACACACATGGATGGGAAGGAAGCAGCACAGGATTACGGTGGGATTCCCATGTCTCCATAAGGGCCAGGGCCTGCATGACTGAAGGTCTCAGGCTTAACTGGCTGACTACAGGGAAGGGTGAGTCCAGGCAGCATTGTCCAGAAACCAGAGAGCAGCCCCACTGCTGAGCTGACCCTTTTGGTGCCTCACTGCAGCAGGACCACGACTGAACTCAACCCACAGCTTACAGTCACCTAGTTAGGCGATATGCTGAGACACATTTCCCAAACCGTTTTGTTTTATCCTCTTAATAACTCTACAACTTAGATGGTATCATCACAGTCACCATCTTTGTCACCATTATTGTCACTACCACCACCAATAACAATATCATACTATCATCACCAGCACCTCACCACCAACAATACTAAAATCGATATCACCATGATCGCCAAAATCACTACCAAATCATTACTGGCATTACCATCACTGCCATTGTATTAACATACTACTTTAATCATCATCTTTGCCACCATTCCATTTAAGCTAATCCCCAATTTAAATGATGTCTGAAGGACTCAAAAGGTTAGGTGACTTGCCCAAAGTTGTCCATCAGTAAGTGATAATAATAGGAATTAGATTCAGATCCCACATCCCGTATCTCCACTGTTCCCTTGGTGCTTGGATGGCTTAGGATTGATGACTTCCATTCCCATGGATCCCTCGTGGCGAGTTTTTCCTTCTACGCGTCTTTGAGTCATCAGTCTGAGAGTTAGATTCCTGGTGTTCTCTTCCATTAAGGAAACTGTATGAATGTTCCTAGCAGCATGATGCATAAAAACAGCAAGAGGCAGGAACAACTCAGTTGTCATCAACTGATGAAATGATAAATTGTGGAAGAGTCACTCAATGCAATGTCCTTGAGCCTTGAAAAAGAAGCAAATGCTGATACCTGGATGAACCTTGGAATCATGGCAACTGAAAGCACCCAGACACAAAGAGCCAGACATTGTGAGATCCTACACTTACAATAACCACAGTGAGCAAAGCTATAGTCAGAAAGTCGTTTAGTGGTCACCAGCAGTGGGGAGGGGGTAATGGATGGGAAGCCTAGTGAATATAGAGTTCTTTGGTAAGTGATGAAGATATTCTGGAGCTCTATAGAGGTGATGGTTGAGTAATATTGACCCATATGCTATAATTGAATAAGATAGTGAATTTTGTGTTGTATATTTTTCCAAAAGGAAAACTCATTGTCCATTACATCTCTCTGACTGATGCTAGGCTAAGTGCTCAAAGAAGAGTACTTGAAGCACAGTACTGTGCCTACTGGTGAATTCTTAGCTACCTACAAATGACAATTGACCTTTTTGTCATAGGAAGCTCTTCTTCCAGACCCCAAATTCCAAAGTACTTACTTCATAGTTTGAACCACAGAACACATCACTCTTATACTGAGAAGATGCCCTGTGACAGATGCTACCCAGGTCTGAGAGTTCACCAGCAGTTTAAAGACTGCATTGGTTTTCTTTGTGCTGTACAGTCTGGGGAAGCTGACATTTGGGTGAAGTTAAAGGCCCTTCTCTCTTTGATCAAGCAGCGCAAGACTCGGCTGGAGCGCCGGATTGTTGGTGCAACCAACCGGTGGCGTTTTCCCCAACAGTATTTCTGTGGGGACCTGCTGGCCCTCTCCCAGATGTGCAATGTTTTGAACATAGATCTAGAAGAAGCTCTGAAGAACCCAGAAAGGTAAGAAGGGTGGAAGGCCCATAGTTATGGGATGGCAGCCCAGGAAGGGAGGGGAGGGGAGGGGAGGTGCTTGATAACTAGACCATGCTGGATAGATAGTCCAGGCATGTCTATAAGGAAGCTTCACTAGAAGATCATTCATAGGCATGGACAGGGTCTAAAGTGACTTCTTGCTCTGACAAGGTCTGCTGGTGGTGACTGGAAAGCAGCTTTTCAGTTCCCCCATTGGATTCTAAATTCCTCATCCAGGGACCAAATTTTCTCTTAAAAAAAGCTCCATGGTTAAATGTTTTTGTTTTGTTTTGTTTTTATTTTACATATCCATCCCAGTTCCCTCTCCCTCCCTCCCTCTTTCCCTCTCTCCCATTCTCCCATCCCCCTCCCATCCCCTCACTCCACATGTAAGGTGATGCCTTCCAGGAGGGGTCATCTAAATCTGTCAAGTCATTTGGAATAGGGACTAGGCCTTCCCTCCTATGGCTAAGTGTTTTGATGTGAATTCTCATGAATTCCCATTTCTACCCAGGCTATTGTTCCCCTTACCTCTCTTAGTTGGTAGTCTCAGCATCAAGCTAGACCATTACTCCTCCAAATTGTGAGTTCTACCTGTCTGGAGGACACAGCAATGGACCTAATTACAGAAGGCTCCTTCACTTCCAGGTGCTTTTGCCCTGGCTTGGGGTCACTAATCTCTGAACCAGTTCTGTCTCATGCACTCATGGTTAAGTCCACCTAGGCAAAGGCTGCTCCCTGAAGCAGTATCTGGCATGGAAGATCTTCTGGTTCCATGTTTGCTGAGTGACTGGTCAATGTGACCTTTAGTCTAAACCTCACTGAGCCCATCACTTTCCTCATCTGTGAAATGGTGATGATGGAAACTCCCTTGAAAACTCAATGGATGAATAAATCTGGTACACTATATTAGTCTGTGTATTAGAAATGCTTCTTATTATTCTTACAAGCAAGTAGATGCTACATAAATTGAACAATTATCTTGGTAGAGTCTGCCATGGTGTGGGGGAATCAGATTTTGTTTCACAAACATGGGATTGCAATTCTGTCTTTATATTGGGAATCAATCCTTGGGACTGTGAAAAACTCTTGGAAAACACGTTAAAAGTTCTAATTTTTTTTCCCTGTTTACTTATTTTTTTTATATAGATAGACAACACTTAATTTAGGTAATAAAGGAAGTATTCCTAATAATGTGTACCTTTAGATACCAGGAGACTTTCTGATGTCACATTCCAAGGCCAGTATGTGTGTGTCTGGAATTGTACTGTATAGCACACACGTGTCCCCCAAAGCACACACTGCTCCCCAACCCTACCTGATCAGTAAAGTCCTGGGCCTGTCTCTTGTATTGTGAGGCTTCTCCCACAAGGGGTCATTGTCAACTTTGACAGGAGCCAGATCAAACTGTAGTAAACATATTGCATCAATGGTCACTCAGCTTCTGTTTATTTTGGGTCTGTGGCTATGCCTTGGACAGGTCAGTGCCCTGGGTGCCATCCAACTGGCAAGTTCTGCTTGTTGTGTCTGTGGGTTTCCAGGGCGTGGGGGACTCAGAAGCGCAGTCCTAGACACTGTGCAGGGCTCTGTAGCTAGCATCACTTAGAGTACAGAGTGGGGCTGGGGGCTGAGAAACATGGAAGTATTGACTCCTTTCATACAACTGTGATTTCTTATATACAAATTGAATATGCTTTCTTATATGATATTATTCATGGGAAAACCTTTAACAGACACACTCAAAAATAATTCAAGCTGTCTTGGAGGGTTCTGGCATATGTAGATGCACACTGTCACTTACCCAAAGAGGTAAGGTGCTGCCCAGCCAAGACTTAAAGGAAGGGCCCACCCACTACAGACCCAGACATGATGGGAAGTGAGCCTACAGCCCTTCTTGGTCCCTGATTGATCTTGTCCTTCCATCCAGTCTGCAATGTCAAGTCCATATCAAGGACAATGAGGTCATGCGGAGAGATGAAAATATCAACAGGAGATCCCTTGATATTTTATCAGGGTACAGTTCTGTGAGGGCGAGTAGGGACATAGGGCCTGAGTTATTATAGGGAGACAGAAAAGCAAATATGAACCAAGTGTAGGCTTAATGGTAGGCCCTTCACACATTCATCCTTCTACCCTCCCAGTCATCTTTTCTCTTGAGACCAAGAGGCAGGTCCCTAAGTCACGTGGACCCAGGTCTGTGTAATTCTTCTCAGTAAGTCAGATTGGAGTTCTCAACACCTAAGTATCAAGCCAGCATTCCCATGTGTGGCTTGTTATAGGAGACTTATACATCCCTGAGAAGCTTCATGAGTCCCCTTTTCTCTTTCTTCATCGTGGGCCACAACTTGAGGGAACAAGTGCCAGCCTATAAGCACATTACCATTGACCCCTGTCACATTTTTACAGGGTACTTTTCCTCCTGGTGAGTGAAGCCATGTTTATACCATAGATTCTACTAGTGACCCTAAAAATGAGCCAGGGGAAGCAGTGTGTCCATTTTGTCATCTGGCATCTCCTGGCTCAGCTGGCAATGGGGATGTTTGTAAGGCAGATTGAGCTCATGGACAGTGCCCTGTAGTTTCCAAAACCCATCAGTCCCATTTAAGGTGATGGCCTGAACTTTTAACCCTGCCCACATCTTCTCAGACATGTCACCTAAGTGATTGAGGGAGGGTTTGAGGATAGCTGGGTCCAGACCATCACTCCTGCTGAGTAAACAACTCAGGCTCCCAGGCCTTCCTGAGGTTGAGTCATTTGCAGCCATCTCTGTCCTGGAAAGGGTTCCATGCTGTCACTATTATTCCGGAAACAGGCTCCTGCCCAAACCGCCTCCATGCACCTGGCTCATGAGAGCTTATGAATCACTGGAAAACAGCATTCCCAAGTGGACACCAGAATACACAGACCAGATGTGGTCTACAAGTGTCCCTTGGCTGATTGGTTTTCTTAGGACAA
Organism: Phodopus roborovskii; assembly: GCF_943737965.1. Lineage (NCBI taxonomy): Eukaryota > Metazoa > Chordata > Mammalia > Rodentia > Cricetidae > Phodopus > Phodopus roborovskii. The sequence continues at coordinate 39,096,289 of NW_026126480.1, forward strand.
TCATCTTCTAACTGAATATGTGACTCAAGTTTTAATTTATTTCCACACTCTGCATGTAGAGTACATAGTGTCTGTGAAAAGCATTATCACTGTTGCTATTCATACTCATAGATTCAGAGGACATTGATGCAACACTCATATGGTGACTTGTGCCAGGGCCACTACAGTAAACACTCCTATGTAGAGGACACAGGAGTAGCTAGGCAACCAGATGGCATTGCAGACGTTTTAGTGGGATCTTGGGGATCCATGGGGATGGTGGTGCTGGCCCAGAGAAAGCAACAATGAAGCTTCTCCTAGAACATTAGTAAGAGCCCCTGGAGAGAAAATGGAGAGACCTCAGCATGGCGACAGGACCTGTGAGTGTGTGGGAGCTGCATTCAGGAAACCAGAAAAGGCTGCAGCCAGAGCGGGAGGCAAAAGGTTGTGATGAGGCAGGAGCCTGGAGCTTTGCCAGTGAGCCTATGGGGACACAATGGTGGATCCCCAACAGGAGCGACAAGGCCAGCTCTGTGTGGTATGACCAGGAAAGGATGCAATAGAGGCTGGGACACTGGCAATGACTAGGCAGACAAGAAGTAGCATGGACAAAGGCTAAGTAATGAAGGCAAAGACACATGAACAGGTTGAAGAGAGCATTTCATCAGATGTGACAATGTCTTGTCACATCTTGGCTGGCTTGGGGACATGGGGATCCATGTTCTGAGACAGGAGCTGGGGTAGAGGAACAGGGTAAGGTTTGGGTAGACTGTGAGGTTAATTTTCAGCTGTCCTGAGACTGGCAGTTGGTGTTCTAGAAAAGAACACTCTATGTTCCTCTCCAGCAGGGTATTTATTGAGGACCTCATGTGTGCCATTGTTATAGAGATTTTCCAAAGGCAGTGCCATTCCATAGTCAAGGGTAGCCTCGAATACCTCCTTGGTAGGTCATGCTCACTAGCAAGAACAAGGATCAGTGTTTGGGGTCAGCCAGGTTGAGAGCGAGAGACGTGATAGGGTTCTGTTTTAGTGATGGATACTGTAAGGATAGATGACATGGGATACTGGAATGATGGATGTCATGGGGATGGGTGCTATGAGGATAGATGATGTAGGGATGGATGCCGTGGAGATGGATGATGTAGGGACAGATGTTTTAGTAAAGTAATCAATAGGACGAGTTGTGGCCCAATTTCTGAACCCTGACACGAAACACTATCAAAAGTTAGTGAGTAGCAATAATCATATCAGGAAGAAGACACGTGTACCTCAGGTCATACAGCCAAACTAATGGTGAAGCCAAAAGTAGCCATATGGAGCTACGTGGTCCTCTGGGTCCTATCTGGTGCAGACATTTAAGGTTTGGGGATGTTGCCCTTCTTTTTCCAACTCCTGGCTCATATAACGAGTTAAGACATATAGAGCCTGTCTCCCACTCCTCTCATAACTGTTACAGTTAGTGAAAAAAAAATTTGTTATAAACCTCTGGATCATCTGTTTGTGTTTTTCCTTCAAGATTATGCATTTCAAAATTCCCAAAGCTTTTCTCTGATAATATCGAGAACAATGACGTCCAAAGTGGGGAAGCAGGTGAGTTGTCACCAGTCACCAGTGGATTCAAGCAGAACTATGCTGATTTCATGGCCTGCCTCTGGTCCCTGTGGAAGGGTATCAGCCATGGGAAGATCTCTGTTCCATCAACCACAATTTTTATGTACCACAGTATCTGACATGGGACAGGTGTTTGTAAACACTCTTCTATGTTAAGGAGTGAATCCATGCTCTGCACACACATGTGCATGTGACACAGTAAAGACAAACACACCGATGACAATAAGTAGTCTTTAGAAGAGTCTATACATGAGCTGGAGAGATAGCCCAGGGATTAAGAGCACTGGCTGTTCTTCCAGAGGTCCCGGGTTCAATTCCCAGCAACCACATGGTGGCTCACAACCATCTATATAGGCATGATGCCCTCTTCTGGCATGTAGTTATACATGCAGAGTACTCATACATAAAATATAAATTAATAAAATAAAAAAAAAAGAGTTTACACCTAGCTTTCAGGCACAGGCAGCTGGAGTTTTGACCCTTTGGGGTCATGTAGCTTGACACTTGTCCCAGAGGACTTTTCTGTGACAGGAGCATAAATCAGAATAGGAAAAGACCCATTGAACCAGGTGAGGAAAGTGGGAAGATAAATGTAGTGCTTTTTCTACCATTTGTTATGCTGGAGATGAACCTAAGCCGTCATGTGTACATGCACTCTACCACTGAGCCACACCTCTACTCCAAAGCCAGCCTCTTAAAGGAGGGAAAGCTAATCATTTATTCTCATCTGCCAATTCTGCGGACTTATAGAAGCAGTCGGAGACCTTCTCATGGTGAAGAGAAAGAACACCGGGATTGATTAGGGACGTCTATCATGTAATGGCTGTCTTCAAAGTTGAGGCTGATATCCAGAGAAGGAGCATGCTGGATCTATAATTCTGTTCCTTCCCATGACCACCCTACATATAGGGAACATTTTTTTTTCCTAACCCAGCATAACCAAACTGCCTGAGGTCATCCAAGATTTGGGATGCAAACTCAGTTTCTGAACTCCAACATGAATCAGTATCTTAAGTTGGTGAATTACAATATTGGGAAGGAGAGACAGGTATCCCAAGTCACATAGTCAGACTATTGGCAAAGCCAAGAAACAGCAAGTGGCCTTCTAGATCACGTCTGGTTTGGAGCAATTGTCCCTTACACCCACCCCTCCCCAGCTCTGTGCTAACAGTAGGACTGAGTCGTGCAGAGTCCTCTCACCCACCCACCCCCCTCATGTCTCATCTTGGCAGGGCACACTTACATATTCACCTGCAATCCATTCAAGGTCTCTTCTTAATCATCTATGACAGACACGGGTCAGATGGCCCCACAGAAGGCATCCACAGTTTGCAAAGGGCTTTCTTTACAGTGCCATCTTACTTCAATATGAAGCCCCCTAAGAAAGTCTGCTTAAGAAGGTCCCTAAAGGTCTTTCTGAGACCTTTCTAAGCCCCTGAATTAGAGAGTAGCTTACATGTCTTGGAAAACAACAATTTTGTCAGCAACCCTCAATTGCTATAACCTTGTTCATGTAGCCCCCCTCAAAGCCAGCAAACACTTGGTCCCACACTACACTAAGGCCCATGAAGTCACTTGTTCCTTTTACCTACTGAGTCACTATGGCCATTGGAAGGAGACTATGATTTTTCTCTCCTCAGATGTGATCCTTGAATGCCTTGGCTTCAAGTGGGAACTCCACCACCCTCAGATTTTTCAGTCTGAGACCTTGGCCAAGCTTTACTTGACAGCCCTGATACAGAACACTAGAGGCCGGTCAAAGGAGCTGGACAAGATTCTGAAAGGTAATCTCCCAGGGGACCTGGGTCTAGCACCACAGATACCTTCAGGATTGAGAGAACATGGTCATTGACTGGCACATGGTCATCTTCATTAGAGATAAATCATACTCTACAATGTGAGCTCACCGTGTGTTCAACCTGCTTCCTCAGCCATGGTGTGGAACAAAAGTTCTCATTGCATGGCTTTGGAGCCTAGAGGAGGTAATAGGTGTGGGGCTTCTAGAACAATACCTGACATATAGCAAGTACTCAGTGCATCTTTGCAACAAACAAGTCTTACCTAGCCATATAAGACTCAGAGCCAACCTGCTTCTTAGAGCAGACAAGGTAGATGGGCTATGATGAATCTCCCTAAGAACTTTCTGGAAGGAAAGCATAGTCTTAAAATCTGACTTGTTTACCCTGTACATGCTGGCTATAGGTTAACACGTGTGTTTCTCCTTCTGTTCCCTTCCTTGCTGTTACAGCTTTTCTTTTTCTCAACTTAATCACCTTCTAAAAAAAGAAGTTAAGTCACTTCTTTATTCTCAACTCTTTGCACCCAACCTCCTTGGGCCTCCTCTTTTCTCATCCTGACTATACTCAAGATTGACTCACAAGCAGGTGAAATGGAAGAGCCATGGTCCCCAAAGCTAGCCAGCTGGTCAGGTTGTAGAAGCAATGCCTTGTTGTTCTGCAGCCAGCCAGGCAGCCAGTCTCCACTCTGCACCCCTCCTTGAGCCTGGAGCACATTCTCTTACCTGCTAGTATTCACCAGGCCAAACAGCATCTGAACTGGCAGCGAGCCAGATGTGTGACTCCCCCACAGAAGCGTGGAGACCTGAGCCCCTTCTTCTGATGTCTTTTCTGTTCCTAAGCACTTGCCTCATGCCCTCTAGAACAGGGCTGCATTCCCGAATCTTCCCAGAGCTCAGATCAGACCACCGACCAAGCCATCGATGGGGGCTTTGATGACTTAGAGAAGGGGTACATTGGAAAGTCAGAGAGCCCATGATGGGGAAGAGAGCAGTGTCCATGTGATCTTTCCCAAGTCCAGAATAGTGTCTCTGAAGACTTGGTCCTGCAAGACCCCTGCTGGTGATAAGGTCATATAGGGTCAGCGATGGAAGGCCTCTCTGAGAAGGGGACCTGTGTGTAGGCCCCTAGAGAAGGAGAAAGACAGGGACACTGGCAAACTTAGGTCCTAGGGAGAAGTTGAAGGCCAGGAAGCTCCTGGGATCATAGGTGAAGCTCTGGCCTCTGGGCCATGGGGAAGGGATGATCTTGGAAACCCTGTCTGAGAGCCTCTGTTTAGAACAACTCTAAGTACATGGACTAGCTAACGGTGATTGTCCTGCCCCCTACCTTCTCCTCACCCAGAACTTTTCAGTGGCAGGGATTCTCAGTTTGAAAATCCATGGGGCAAAACATGGAGAGCCACTCTGTGGGGCTTGTAAGATGGCTCAGCAGGCAAAGGCACTTACCACCAGGTCTGACAATTGGAGTTTGGACTCTGGGACCCACACGGTAGAAGAAGAGAACAGACTCCCAAGACTGTCTTCTGACCTACCATATGTCATGGATATATGGACATGATAACACTTTTTGTTCCTTAGTGTGTTTGAGACAAGGTTCTCTGTGTAAACAGTCCTGGCTGTCCTGGAACTCACTTTGTAGACCAAGCTGTCTTTGAACTCACAGTGATCCGCCTGCCTCTGCCTTGCAAGAGCTGAGAGTTTAATAGGATTAATGAGAAGAGCGCCACCATGTGGATGCTATAGCCTCCTACTCATCCTTCAGTGGGTGGCCACTGTGACCCCACTTGCTTCGTGCTCTGCCCATGCAGCCCAGGCACCAAAACCAATGGCTGAGGCCCACTTTGCCCCCAAACTGCTCACAGACTAGATGGGGAAAATGGAAGGACAGAGGGACGGGCAGAGAGCAAACCATAGTCAACAAGCCTGGCAGCACAAGGAAGATTTCCGGTGCCCAGTTTGGCAATGCTAAGATCACAGGGGAAGCCAGAAAGTGACACAGGAACTTCTGTGCCACTTTGCAGCTTCTTGTGAGTCTCAAGCTGTTTTGAACTAAGTAGTTACCTCTAAAAATACAAACAACACGTGCCAAGATCCAGGCTCACAACAACATGTGCCAAGATCCAGGCTACGTGCAGGAGGGCGGGGCCTCATTCTCTGTCTTCACACTGCTTTTTCTTCTTTAGCTCAGCCACCTGAGAAGATCAAAGAAAAATCCCCCATAAAGAAGATCATCATTTCCTTGAAGATCAATGACCCGGCAGTCACCAGAGTTGGTAATGTAACCTGTCTTCAAATTCTGAGAAAGCCATTGAATGGTCCTCCCAGGGACAAAAGTAAACAGCAAAATACAGCAAACAGGAGATGCAGGGACTGGAGGGATAGCTCAGTAAGTACCAAGCTTGCTGTATGAGAACGAGAACCCAAGTTCAGATCTCTGCACACAAGTAAAAGCCAGATGTGTGCACATCTTAACACAGATAATATGTAGAATCGGGGAGGCAGACACAGGCAAGCTTGCAAGCTCTGATGGGTGGTCAGTCAGCTGAGCCAACGTGACGAGATCCAGTGAGAGACCCAGCCTCAAAAAGAAAAAAAAAATAGGGTATAGAGTGATTGACAAGACATCTGACATCAACCCCTGGCCTTCACACACACACACACACAGAGAGAGAGAGAGAGAGAGAGAGAGAGAGAGAGAGAGAGAGAGAGAGAGAGGAGAGAGCGAGCAACAGAAACAGAGAGAGAGAGAAATAGAAAGAGACAGAAACAGAGAGAGAGAGCGGGAGAGAGATGAACAGTGCAGAGAAAGAAGGGTCAAGAGGACGCTAGGAAAAATAAAGGAACAGATCACTCCTAAAGATCAATGTGGTCAATGGTGAGGGGACAAGATACAGAGGGGATGGATGTCCAGGCTTCTCAGACCTGGGGGAACTACCCTACTAAGCTCACGCCTGTAGGGTACAGGGACACCCATGGGCCTACCCTTCTTCCCAAACAACACTTGACCTGCCCCTCCCCACTGGTCCCCATTGGCTGGCTTCTAACAGCGGTAGATGGTTCGACCTTTCCCCAGCTTTCCCAGTCAGTCATCTGTGTGAACACAGCTTGCGTGACATGCTGTGATGACACAGGCCTGTAGGTAGGTCAGGAGCACTAGATAGTATCCTGGAGCATGGGTACAGCTCACAGAACACTGCAACAGCATAGCCATACTGTCCTCAGCACGTGTTGCATTTAGAGGAGGCCAAGTTCATCTGACCCATGGTCTGGTTCCTAAATCATTAAATTATCCTGGCTCTTCCCAGAAGTGCCTGGACTCTTCTGAAGTCCCCAGACTCCAAGGGAAAACCTATCATTAAGCTCCATGTCATGGATCTAGAGAAGTGCACCTGCCTGTATGTAACATTCTTCACAGATTCAAGTAGACACACTCCTGTGGGGCCATGGACCCCAGGTTAGGTGAGATCTTGGGACATGCTGGTCATGTGGTGGTCTGACACACAGACTCTGAAGATAGGCTCCAAGGAGGGTCCTCATATGGAGATCAGCTCTCCTTCCCTTCATCCTCAGTTTCTCCAGGAGGCTAAGGGTCCAGGAGGTCATCACCCCAGGTAGTCTGCACCCAAGTGTGTGCTCACCATTCCTCCAAGCATCTCCACCCACTTCCAGCTGCAGGAGTAGTGAGACCCCCGGATGGGCACACAAATCCCACACTAATGGCTTCCCCTCTGCTGCTGCCTCCCCAGCCTTCGCCCTGGCCCTGAAGAACCTCTACATGAACGAGGTGGAGATGAACGTGGACAATGTGCTGGGCGTACTGGCTTCTGCTCACATCCTCCAGTTCAACCGCCTATTTCAAAAGTAAGGATGGCAGGAGGGACAGACCAGTCTGTGCAAACCGAGAGCATTCCTAGCGGCTCATTTCATGAAACATTCCTCCTTCATGGAGTTCCCTTTGTACCAAGCATGACTCAGAACCCAGAAAGGGACATCAGGGAACACACTGATGCATTGTTTATGACAGCCTCCATTATTGTTGTGCATGTCAGCCAAGTGATTCATGGCTCAGGGGGATGAATTACAAGTGGGGGAGATCCTACCACAGGGAGAGATTATGCAGGTGTGCGAAGTGACTTCCCTCAAACCTGGCTCTCTTATCGATTTTATCTGAGTTCATTTGGGAATAAAAACCTTTTTCTATTAAGTACGCACACACCTAAGCTGGCATCCTTACTTCTGATTGTCCTCAGACTTCTCACTTCTGATAAAGTCTTGTTTTACTCTTGAAAATAATAATTTTTTTTATTGTTGAGAATGTTACACATAGTCACTGTAAATCTTTCTGAAAGGAAAAGATGCAAAAATCAGGCCAGTGAGCAGCCCAGATGGCAAAGGTACTTGCCACGGCCTGGTGACCTGAATTTGATTACTTAGATGCCCATGGTAGAAGTAGAGAACCGACTCCCTCAAGTTCTCCTCTGAGCTCCCCATGTGTACAGTTGCATGTATATTCTTCTCTCACCCACAAAGTCGATTAATGTAATTTAAAATTTGTTTTTTATAAATTCGAAGATCAGATGTGGCCATGATCCCCATGCCTACTTTGATTGGTCTGGCTGCCTCGTAGGTGGGTTCCTCATGGAGCCTGAGGAGGACCAGCAGAATTAAGACTTAAGAATAAGGCTTCTACATCCTGAATTCACCTTGGCCCTGGAGCTTGTATACCATAAGAAACTGAGGACATATCTCAGTACATGGCCTTGAGTGATGTAGCCAAATGGGGCGTGGTCACCAGCCCCCACTTATCAAAAGGCTTTTTTTTTTTTTTTTTCAGACTTCAAAGCAATTGTGTGAGTGAGCGGTAAAGGCCCAGTTTAGTTCTCTATGTGCCTATTCACCACATGCTTCAGGGGTTTGTGTCATAAACTGTGGCTCATCATCATCCCCTAACGTCTGCCTGGGATTTGTTGAGGACTAGGGGACACTAGCCCCAAAGCCTGGAGATGGCAGGTTGGCCATGGTCAGACATGGTTCTCAGCTTTCTGCAGGGCCTAACTCCTTCTCCTTACTTACTATCTGCCCTTCTCCCCAAGCAGCCCTGAGAGCAGGCCGTGTTCCTGATCTAGCTCTACTAGTGAGAAAGCTGGGGCCTAAGAGACACAAAACTTGCTTCCTAGTAAAGCAGCCAGGACCCCAAACCCACAGTTACTTGCCACACTATCCCACTTGGCTCTGGTGAGGTAGCCATGTTGTTGCTTGCTTCTGTGAGAGCCTAACCCCTTCTAGGGCCACAGTTGTGGGGTGGGGTTGCTTATTCAGTCCTCATTCACTTGTCTGCTTCTCCCAGAACTGTTTCTTGAGCTTCTTTGGGATGCCAGGGAAGCAGAAAGGGACCAATGGGCAAGTGGCTACACTTGAAAGCCTATGGCTCTAAAGTCTCCACAACATAGGAAATGAGTCAAGTAGGGTGGAGTGAAGTCAACAACTCCCAAATGTTACATTCTGGCTGGGTAGGATTAACTTCAAGGACAATGTGTGCTTGTGATAAGCAAAGACACTTCTCTGAAATCCCCCTTTTAGCATCTCTCTGCATTTCTCTGTGTGCTGAGGCTTCTGAAAGGGTATGTGTGTCACAAGGAAATACTTTTATGGGATTTGTCTTTCTAGACTGTCCTGTTCATTCTCCAAGTTGCAGGGATGTATACCTACTGAATCCCTTTGGTCCTGAAGACAGGCATGGCATGGAGTTGTGTGGCTGTCTGATTTACTATGCAATTGTGGTGCAATTTGTCACAAAGACTTAGATGGTCTGCTTGCTATTTAACTACCCCAAGGCCTCTGTGTGTTTTTAGTATTGCTTATAGCTGACAAACCATAATGTGTAGCCTAGGCTGGCCTTGAACTAGCAATCCCCTAGCCTCAATCTCCTGAGTGCTTATAATACAAGGATGTACTTGTCCTTGACAAGCCTTGGTTTCAATGCTATATGTGTTGCTGAGCCATCAGCCCATTCCTAGGGGTGACTGAGGAAGCCTCAGGCCAGGTTCTCCACCTGGAGCTTCTCAGAGGCTTATTGGGGACTCAGATGCCCCACAAACCCAGGACTCTTCGGGTACACCAAGGTCTGGCCTAATCTGCAGGGAACACACTGAGAGGGTCTGGGAAAGTCTTCCAGTACATCTGTACAGCCAGACTTGCAGGGCGGTGTAGCTATTGCTGATTGGGAGGTGAGCAGCTGAAGTCAGAGTCAGTTTGTGTGGTAACTTGTGGTTGTCAGAGGAAGCTGGCCTTGACTATGCAGGCGATGATGGATGGGAAAGTCAGACTTTGCCTGCCTGAGACTTCCCGTCCTCCTAATGTTGTAGCTGATAACCACTCCAGCTCAGCCCAGTCCAGTGTGGTTCTCAACCTTCCTAATGCCGCAGCTCTTTAATACAACCACCTCACATTGTGGTGACCCCGATGATAATATTACCTCATTGCTACTTCATAACTGTAATCTTGCCACTGTTATGAATCATAATGTAAATATCCAGGATATCTCATAGGTGATGCCCAGGGGTCGAGACCCACAGGTTGAAAACCACCGGCCTAGCTGGTTACTATAATACCTGTGCAAGTGCAGTTTGCTCACTTAGATCATTTCTGAGCAGCTGTTTCCTGGGCCCACATATTGGGAGGGTGGCCTTCCTCCTGAAGTGGGCCTCTAGCCACCCTCAGTCTCTGCCCTCCACCCCCTTCCCTCTGACACTGAAAGCCGTATACGGCTGTTAGTATCATGTCCCTTGCTCATCCCTGGCTCATCCAAGAAAAGCAGGTCCTCTATCCTCCTCCTTCCTCCCCTGCTTTATTCTGAGTGCCAGAACAGGTAGGAGTTTTGGTCATAACGATCCAAGTCTCCTGACCTACTCATGAGTCTGGGCATATGAAGTCTGCCCCAGATTCTTCAGGTGAGCCCAATGGTCTTAGTGTTGTAGGTCAGAGGCCTGGGAAAGCCCTGACACACAGCCGAGCCAGTGTTTGAGAAGCTGGTGGTACAATTGATAGGGGTGTACTAGTCATGAGTGTGGTGTGCATAAGTATGCATGCATGCATACATGCTCATGCAGCAGGACAACGTGCCCTGGGTCACTCTTACAGCACTGTGACTTCAGGCACCAGATGAGACCCTGTAGGTTACCTCAGCTGAGGTGCTGATGAGAAATCACCCTGACAGCTGCTTGGGTCTGAATCACACATCCTGGAGGTCTTTCGCAGATGGAATCTGTGCACACGTGTGTCACCTGGTGATGTCGCATAGGCCCTCTCGTGGATGTCTGCATTGGTACCTGGGCTGGAATCACAGCTGAGATCAGCGCTGTCACAGGACGGATCAGGGTGGCTGGGACAGAACAGGAAGGCAGTTAGGATGAGCCCAGTCACACAGGACCCCAGAGGTCACGTCAGCCAGCAGCTTCCTCCATTTGGTAGAGCAGGGGACCTGAAGCATGAAGTGTGGTTAAGCAGGAACCCTCCATGGTGTGGTTTGGGCACTGTGAGAGGCTGGTACTGAGGTAGAGCTGGGAGGCAGAGAGGATCTGAGCTAGGTTCAGGGAGAAAAGAGGCCCAAGAGACACGGATGTGAGAACTGATGTGCTTTGCAATCTCATGGACCAGAGCTGTTAGAACAGAAGGTAGGGAACTCTAATAGTCCTTGGCAGAAATGAAGATATTCTTAATCTATCAGACTAATGAAACAATGGATCACAAAGAAGTGAAATGTTCCTGCTGAGAAAAGGAAAAGTTGCCAGCTGGGGGTGGGACTTGTGTGTCCCAGAAAAAGATTCTACACAGTTCTAACAACTTGTCACCCACATCAGGACCCCAAGGACATACTTGGGGTAGTGCGGCTCACTGTGTCTTATCTCTCTCTCCCAATGTGGCCACATAAATAAATAATAAATTTATGTAGTAGCAGGATTTATTACCAAAAATAAATCTCCTTTTTCTGCTTTCTTCTTTTGACTCTTTTAATTGGCTTATTGAGGCTGGGTAGCTGCACCTGGCTTGAGAACTCAGGCTGTCACCCTTAAGTTCAATAACAAGTTCAACAACTATAGACCTAGAATCTACTCAGCACCAGGTTCTCCTGTGCTCAAGGCCAAGCCTCTGATGGAGCAAGTCTCCTGGAAGCATCAAGGTCCTCCTAGAACACAAGGGTGGAGGTAACTTGGTCATGGCCATGTTATTATTCGTTCACTGGTTATTTCTTACCTCTTTCTAGCATAGGCTTTTAAATCAGTACATGACATTAATTAATTAATTTATTATTATTATTATTATTATTATTTTAGGGAGAAAGAAAAACAAAGATGGATACACTGAAACTTGACTACTATAGCATAGATCCACCACACTTTCAGCCCTGAACGTCCTAGCAGCTAAAGCTGGGGGAAACTTGATGAGTGTCATGAGATGGAGATTAAAATTACCTAAATATCTAGAGAAACGAATCACTTTGGAGAGGCAGAGCAGTTGTGGGTATCTTCAGTGTCCTCAGTGATAGCCAAGGAGAAAATGGACAATGAGTCTCTGTTCCCTCTCGAGTTGGTTGGCAAAGGAGCCCCAGCAAAATAGAAGCCAGTAAAAACAGTTCTCTAGAGGCGTGGGGGTTGGGGAGCCCCTGCTCAGTGCCACTAAGGCTTTATTGATAGATAATATGCTGGGCCAGTGAGATGGCTCAGAGAAGAAAGGTGCATGCCACCAAACCCAAGAACCTGAGTTTGATCCCTAGGAGGGAACTGAGTCCTGAAAGTTGTCCTCTGGATCCCACATGCATGCCTTGTTCCTCACACACCTGTACACACGTGCACAGAAACGGAATCAATAAATGCAAGAGCCACCGGGTAGCCTGTAAGTGAATCTCAACTGATTTTACGATAACCACAGGGCGATAATGAGCCCATATGATGCCCTGAGAGCTCTGTAGCAGCTCGCTGTCTGTGATAAGGCAAGCATGCCTCATGCCAGAAAGTGACCTAATGTCAGATAAGAAGGTTAAGTGACAGATACTTCTGGGATGCCACCTTCTATGTGGTAAGTCACCTTTCTACAGCTCCCTTCCTCCAGCTCACTTCTGTTTCACCTACCCCTCTCTCCGCATGCCAACTCTGTCATCCTTGCTTTTCCTGTACAATCTGCACGTGCTCCCGCTACAGGCCTTCCCATGTGCTTTTTCTTCTCTTGGGACACTGGCCTCTCAATCCCTGCCCCAGCCACTACTTTGTCCTGCTGTTTCGGGTTCTAAATTCTACTCTTTCAGTTTCTGATTGCTTTCGGATTTAAGCACAATCAGATCCCCTCTTTTCTGCATTCCCGCGGTACCTTAAAGCTTTAGCCTTTTAGCCCAAGGGCGTCCAACCTTTTGACATTGAGACATGATGACGTCTACAAATGTGTTGTAGTTTGAACATGCCTGTCCTAACCCCTAACCAATTGTAACAACATGATAACCTGTTCAAGTGTGTACTTAACAGTGTGTGCCTTCCCATTGGCTTTGTACGTCAAAGAACTGGGCCAGTGTCAGCCACACAGTACTTGGCCAGTAAATAGAATTTTGGTGAGGAATTGATCAGTGGAAACCAAGCCTAGCTATGAGAAAGAACTGAGATAGTCATCAGAAAGTCCCTGTTGGAATCTGTTTGTGAATAGAAAGGAACAGCATTTGAGGTCACCTAGCAGTATGTCAGGAAGAAAATGCCTTGGGCAAGAAGTTACCCAAAGACCTTCTTGGCAAAGCTTCTCTGGCTCAGGCCACAGTGCTACTCTCTGCTGAAGAGGCTGCTCAGCTACCTTCTAAAGAGTCTGAGTTCCTCCCAGCCTTGCCTCCCTCCCTTAGCCCAGAGCTCTTATAATAGGCCTGTGGTTTTGTTAAATCCCTAAAATAAGGGCTCTCTTCCCAGTGAGAGGTCTCTGCTGCTACCCTAGAGTTGAACAAAAGTCTCTGCCCTTCTTCTCTGACAGCATATGGGGCCATCACTATAAGCAGCTTTCTCTCCACAGGTGTGTCAACATGATGTTGACCAGACTCACACCAAGCACCGTCAAGAACTTCTATTTGGCCGGCTGCAAGGTAAGGATGGCTGGATTGGGGGTTTGGGGCCAGGGCTTCAAGAGCACCCAGACCTTGGATGTCATCCATGAGACCTAACTCTAATATGTCTACTCAAAAGCACCAACTCAAGAGTGGAAACACTTAACTTTAGAAAGTTAAAAAAGAAAGAAAAAAGAAAAAAATTAATGTATAAATGAAATAGCTCGAACAGACTTAGTCTTGGGATTTGAGAGCAGTTTCCAGCATGGCTTCTCTCACTAAGGCAACAAGTACCTTCTAGAACATGGATGGAGGCCATGAGCTTTTGTCCCACCTGGGTCCAGTCAGTGTGTCAGTGTTGGGAAGAGTAATGGGATGCAGCTCTCATTATCAGAGGACAATGGACGTGAGGAGGGATGCAACCGCTCAGGGCACTAACTGCTGGAGGCCAGTGGTGATTCCCGAGCCTTACCTCCTAATTCCAACTCCCCGCCCTGCCCTGCAGCGACCGCTCACCAACTAGTGACACGCTAAGAGGTTTCGAGGCAACAGTACCCACATAGCAGCAGGTCATGGTGTTATATCTAAGAAATACCCTGAGTGTCTGTCAAAGAACCAGCTGGTTCTCAGAGTCCCTCCCTCCACAGTACTAGTAAGTCACTCTTGGTCACCCTTGCATTCTGGTCGCCAATTCTCAGCAAGTCTTTAGCACAGAAAAACTTATGGCCCAAGGATATACAAGGTCTGCCAAGATCCTTTCAAGACCCCTGATTCTAGGAACCTTTTCCATGTTTCCTTCCTCTTCCTCTCTCTATTTTTATTAGCTCTTGACAATGTTGTATAGTGTATTTTAACCATATTTACCCCATCCTCTGTCTTCTCTCACCTCCTGGAGCCTGGTTGACTTACCAGGGGTCACAGGTTTAAAAAGTCTCTCTCCTAGCAGCTATTGATGGCCAAATAGTGCCTAGGCTGGGATGGTACGCCACCTCCCTGCAGTTCCTACCTTTTAATTCTTGCTTCTAAAATGTATGCTGGTGCAGTCTCTGAGCTCCCCAGACTCACAGTGGGTCACTGAAAGCATCTCAGGGTCTTCAGCATGCAAGCCTCAGCCAGGCAGCCTAAACAGTAGTAGTTGGACCAGTTAACTATGTGCAGTTACAAAAAGAGAAGGCACCTTGGGGCCTCCGTTTCTCTACTGGTGCCATAGGGATAACTGGGAGCCAACCTCACAGGAGTGGTTTAAATCAATGGAGTTTAATTATCTGATGGCTGTGAACACCCTGCACCACCCCCACCCATCCCTCCACATTCTCAACCTCTCCCCACCCCAAACCCACACCCTCTGTGCTACCTCAGTGTAGACTGTATGAAAATTGGGCACAACTGCTCGCAATGTCACCGCAAGCCAGCAGAGGGAGCCGAGAACCAGGCATGCTTTTATCCAGTGCTTTCCTGTTTTGCCTCCTCAGTACAAGGAAGAGCAGCTCACCGTTGCTTGTGAAAAGTGGCTGGCAATGAACTTGGTACCTCTGGTGGGGACACAGATCCACCTCCGGCACATCCCTCAGAATCTGCTGCATAAGGTGCTCAAGTCCCCCAGGTCAGAGCTGGTGTGCTGCCTCCAGGCTGGGTGCAGGGAGGACCATGGGCTGGTGGTTGGGGGGGGAGGGGTGTGTGGCAGTAGTGGCCACACCCACATCTATGTGGTCTCACCATTTAGTTCACAGTTCCCCACTTTCTTATACAACCAGGCCTTGGATGGGAGCCGAGACTCAGGGTATTACTTGTGGGGTCAAGAAGAGGGAAACCATTTATGCTCCTTCTAGGTAAGGGCCTGCTGATGTCAGCTGTCTTCTTACTTGCCTAGGGCAGAAAAGCAAACGACTATCGCTTGTCATAAAAAAGAAAGAAAGATAGAAAGGGGAAAAAAGAATTTGACAACATTCTTTCACATTAATTATGGAAAACAAGGAAAGGCAGAAAAAGAAAAGAAAAACCTCTCAACCCAAACCAGATTTCATCTCTAGTCCTTACTCCTGTACTGAATATTTCTAACATGGATATCTAGCTACCTTCTTGGCCCTTTCAGAGCCCTCTGCCCTTGCTGAACAGCCCCCTCCTGGCACAATGCCCTCAGAACACATTAGAACCTTGCGAGTCCTCTGGACATCACTTTGACCTCAGCTTGACCATGAGGTCAATTCTGTTTCCAAAGTGAGCACTCCTCAGTGCCAGTGCCATTCCCAAGGCCAAGCCTCCATCATCTCATGGCCCATGGCAAGGCCCTCTAATGAGACACCTCTAATATGGATCTCTCTTCTGGCTTTGATCTCTACAAGCAAAATCTGGTTCCACCATCTCACGGGATGACACAGCCACACAGGGACCTTCCTCGTACTCTCTGCAGAGGTGTAGCCACACTGTGCGTGCTTTGTCCTGCCTGAAATCTCTGTCCTGGCCTGCCAATCTCCCTCTCCTCCCTTTCTACAGTTGTTTATGGCGCCACGGCCAGTTCGTGGCTTTTAGCTGATTCCTGATGTTTTACCAACATTTGCATCTCGGTAACTGGCCTCCAGTGCCTATTTTCTTCATCTCAGATTATTTCCTCATGTTATAGTTCTAGAAATGAAATTGCCAAGATGAAAAGACTGTTTTTAATTTCTCTCTTAAAAATATTGTATTTGAAATTTTGAAACTTCAGGAATAACAAGAATAGTGCAAAAAACATTGGCACCTCAATTTGCAATAGTTTACCTGGACTACGTTCATCTTAAGCCGAGCACAACCCACGCTGAAAATGCATTGGGATGTCTCTAGTTTCCCTGACTTCACAGCCTGGCACATAGCCACCAGAGGGTGTCCATTGTTCACTGTTGTGATCCCTTGGCTGACAGGGCTGCCATGTCAGTATGATTGCCCAAGATACACTTTGAGGAAGAAAATCGAGATTTGAAGCTTGCTTTCTATTGAATGTGGAGAGTTTTACACCATCACAGGGTAAATAAAGCCACTGCCATTCCCAGGTACTCCCTTTGCTCTGAGTCACCTACCTTAGTGTTCTGTCCCTGTTCTGTTTGCCTCGTTATTTCATGGACACACACACACACACACACACACACACACACACACACACACACTTCTCTGAACTGGAGTAAGCTATGTACAAATGTTCCTTCACCCCAAGTGTTATTTAGAAAGGTTTCCTAAGAGAGAGAACAAGGCAATTATCCACTTGAGGAAGCTTGCCATTGGCATGATTGACATGATACTTGGCTATCACTAATCTAGTAACATTATTTTCTCTCCCTCTAATCCAAGGTTTAGTTTAAGATCACATGTTATATTCAGTTGCCAAGTGTGCTGGTTAATTTTTTATTGGCAACTTGACATGACCTAGAGTCACCTGAGAACAGGGGACCTCAGCTGAGGAACTGCACCAATTAGACTGGCAAATGTATCGGTGACAAATGTCTCGATTGATGTGGGAGGGCCCAGCCCCTGTGGTAACATCCCTAGGCAAATGGACCTGGGATGTATAAGAAAGCTAGCTAGGCATGAACCAGAGGGAGGGAGGGGGAGAGAGAGGGGGGGTGTTCCTCCAGTTTCTGCTGCAGTTCATGCTTGAACTCCTGTCCTCACTCACCTCACTGATGGACTGTGGCCTAGAAGTGTCCACTGAAATGAACCCTTCCCCTCCCTCCCTGAGTTGCTTTTGGCCATGCTGTTATGTCACAGCAACCGAAAGGCAACTAGAACATCAAGTCTCTTTGGAACTTATTTTTTTTAGATGACTCTTGGTGTTCACAGACATTTTTCTAGAGACCTTTTCCCTTTGGGTGACTTTCAAAGGTGGGAATCATATTCTACTTTAAAGAAATACTAGCAGTAAAATTAAAAACACAAATGTTTGTCATGTTTACGTGGTAGAAAAATATCCTGACTTTAGAAATTCTATATTGAGGGGCTACAGAGATGGTTCCATGAGTAAAAGTACCTTTTGTACAACCATGAAGACTTGAGTTCAAATCCCAGCACCCAATAAGAAACTGAGCATGCTCCCATGCACGCCCATAACCCCAAGTGATAGAGACAGGGGCAGGGGATTTCTAGGGCTTGCTGGCTGCCAGGCTAGAAGACAAATGTGAGCTTCAGGACCAGGGAGAGACCCTGCCTCAAAGGAATAAGGCATACAGTGATGATAGACGAGGGCACCTGATGCCCTTGGTTGGCCTCCCTTGGTACCCACGAGTGTGTGTGTTGCTCCATGCAGGATGATTAACCTATTCCATGATTTAGATTTACCCAGTGACACCCTCAGATGAACAGAGGAAGGAGGGTAGCAAGGCAGGGTCCTGGTATCGAGGGACACCATTATCCAAGAAGACCCCAGAACCCTGTTCAAGAGCTGCAGGACACTGGTGGGCCCCGGACACTCTACTCTGGTTCCCTAGGTTTTTCTCACTCTCCTACCCACCACCCTTCATTCCACCCTCCACCAGAGCAAAGGTCAGGAAATTAAAGAACATGTAAACATGGCGTCCTTAGACATTACATAACACCATCCCTCCCTCCCTTGGAAGGGCTGAGCTGTCCTACACTGGTAACATTTCACTGGAAAAGAGGGGGGAAATAAACATCTGACCACAGCCAGAACATGGGCGATGGCACAGGCCTGACACCATGCTCACCAGGCAGGAAAATAGTTCCAGAGCATTACGTGTCAAGTGTCTAGACTTGCCAGCCTGGCAGACATGAGGTGGAAACCAGATCCTGTCCTTCTGACAGGGTGCTGGAGGCACCTGTGCAGACAGGCCAGGGTTAACTGCCTAAGAGTCCACATCCTCGACTCACACAGCCTAAAGTGGACAAAGACGCAGGCAGCCCAGAATCCTCACTTCCTCTTCAGTTGGTCTCGATCTTCAGTGGCTACCAGCTTCACAGCAGTTCCTGTCTGTGATCCCACACTGGGAAGGCAGAGTCAGATGGATCCCAGGAGCACACTAGTCCCCAGCCTAGCTCAGTCAGCAAGTACCAGGCCAGTGAGAGGCCCTCTCAGAAAATGAGGCAGAGAGTGATTGAAGAAAACATTAAACGTTGATTTCTGCCCTCCACACACTCATGCATACACATACAAAGGAAATTAAAGAAATAAATGAAACCAGACCAGAGGATCTCTTGTCATGGCATTTGTTGAGAAGGGTCAGCACCTCCACTTTCCACGTCTAATCCAGAGGGAACACCTCCTCCAGTAACGGAGCACTGGCACTGGCACTATAGAAGTCACTACCTCTTAGAGCAGAAAGCTGATGAGGAGCTGGACAGGGCCCCTGTTGGCTCCTGGGACCTACATCCTGCATCCAACACGATATCCTCTCCAATTCATCATAGAAGTGAGGCCTCCAAGAAAGAGGGCAGCCAGGCCTGGGAGATGTGTCCTGAGATGTCTGTGAGTCCAGAGCAGGAAGCATGGAATACACACACACGCACACACACACACATACACACAGGGCCAGGGATAGAGCATTTCTGGGCCCCACACAGCTGACATGCCAGCTACCCACTGTCACTTCATGTTCCCACCCCCATCCAACCCCAGCCTGTGAGAAAGACACAAGGATCAATAGCCTTTCTCGGTAGAAGCCTTTACCTCCCAGCTGTCCAGCATTTTCTCTCCAACCTTGATCTTATCTCTTTTTGGTTTGACTTCCCATTTTGCAAACTATATACAAATATGCACTGTTTTTCTGGCGTCCTGGTCCTCTGGGCTTAATTTGTTTGCCTAGAATGGGGTTCTAGTTCTTTTTCCATGTAGAAGTCACCTCCAGGTGACCCTTGTTCTCCTAACTCTAATTTATGAAAACCTCATTCCAAGGTCTGTGTTCCTGGAAGCCCCAATGACTATCTAGTTCCCATCTACACAAGAGGGCTCTGACAGGGTGTGTGATGCTGACCTGTCTCACATGGAATTTCTGAAGCTGGTCCTTCTCTGGCAAACATAACAATACCTACCAATTATTCAGCACTTGTCAAACACAGAACATTCTGAGTGGGTATCCAGAGGGCTTATTCCCACAGCAACCCAATGTGCTGGCTTCTTCCACCTACCATTTTCTCCTGTGAGATGGAGATCATGGGATTAAGAGTCTCATGTTCTACCAACTGAGCTAACCGGGCATGAGACGGAGGTCATGGGAAATGAAGGATTAGTCAAAGCTGTGTTTCCCCCTCTGCCACCTCACACACAGATGAGCTGGATTTGAACCCAGGTCAGAACTCCCATGGAGCCATGGCCATCTCCAGACCCTAGTATACCTATGAGACCAGTTCCTTTAATGATGATCAAGATCAATAAGAATATTGATCTGTTTTTTTATTAAAAACATTAAAAGTGTGTGTGTGTGTGTGTGTGTGTGTGTGTGTGTGTATGTGTGCATACACATAGTTCCCCACATGTGTGAAAGCCTATGGGAATCAGTTCTCTTCTTCTACCACAGGTCACAAGGACTGAATTTAGCTCATCAGGCTTGGCAACAAGCACCTTTACCTGCCCAGATATCTCTCTGGCCCATTTTACTGTATAAGTTTTTATATAAAAAAAACAGTACATTCACTGCTTTAAATGAGCATTTTATCATAAATTAAGAAATAAATTGTTGGGTGTTGGTGGTGCACACATTTAATCCCAGCACTCAGGAGGCAGAGGCAGGTAGATCTCTAAGTTCAAGGCCAGCCTGGTCCACACTGTGAGTTCCAGGATAGTCAGGGTTAGACAGAGAAACTTTGTCTTGAAAGACAAAACAAAACAAAAAGAAAGAAAGAAAGAATATAAAAAAATATCAGGCTGGGAATGGTGACACATATACCTGTAATCCCAGCACTCAGGAGTCAGAGGCAGGTAGATCTCTGTAAGTTTGAAGCTAGCCTTGTCTATATAGTAAGCTCCAGGCCAGCCAAAACTACATAGTGAGACCTTGTCTCAAAAAAATAAAACAAAACAAACAACATCAAAATCTTACCAACAAAGCAGCTTACCTCTTTTCCTCACTGCTATTCCATTCCTAAAAACAAGAAAATGTCTGTAGGCATCCCCAATCACGTGCATGAACTCTATCTGCATACTTATACATCCACAAATAATGCATTATCTTGTTTTGTAAATCAGCACTCTTGTGGTGGTAGGGAGGTACCACAACCTACTCACAGCCGGGCATTGTGCTCCCTCTCAACCCATGCTGATGTATTTAATCAGATTTTCTCATTCTGAGTGCAGTGCAGGGTTCTATGGAACAAGTCCTCTTCTAAAGGCCTTTCATTTGTTTAGGTTTTTGCTATGACAAACAGAGCAGCAATGGATGTCCTTGTTCATAGCCTGTTCATGTGGGCATGGCTTTCTCCAAGGTCAGTGTTCACAAAAAAGGTTTGTTTATGCACAGCATTTTCCTTGAAAAAGAGAATAAGAAGACAGTGTCTTATGCATGACAACGATTTTCTCCTAAAGAACAAGGATCAGTTACTCTCAGGTGGCTGCAAGCGAATACCAGGGAACATGCACAGTGCAAGGCAGGAGACCGAGTTCCACTGGCACTAAAGTCTCCAAAACGCTTGGATTAATTAAAAAGTGTGTGTGAATATTCTCCTCTGTATTGCTCTGGTTACTTCCTGCAGGGGCTAAGGCAGCCATGTCTTATGCTGCTGACATTGAGACAGCATTGTCAACTATAATGTTCAAGTTCAAGGAGAGTGTAATGTAGTTACTTAAAAAACAAAACAAAAACAAAAAGCCTTCACGATGTTTTCAATAAATTTATGGTTTTATATTAGTCTGTACTCATCACTCTCCTGGGGTCCATGAAGCCTTTGGGGCTGCAAGTTGGATATGCCTGGAAATGCTCTTAGAATGCTATCCTAAATGCAGAGACCCCCAACTTCAGCAGATGTCTTACTAAAAAGCCAGGATCTGAGTGATGGAACCCAGATCATCCCTCTTGTTAGTTCTGACTTGTCCTTGGTAAGATCTCAAGAAACTTCCTAGGCTTGAAGGCCACAAATGTGGCGTCTACTCTAGAAGCCACACAGTCAGATCCCCCCACCCAGCTGACTAAATTCTCTATGGGGATGTGGCATCTACCTCTAAGAAGTGTCTCCCTTTCCTGCCTTGCTGCTGTGGCCCAGACAGTGACCAACTTGGATCTGTCTGGCCAGACTCAAGACAGTGTATCTGTAGGTGGCCTGGAAACAAATAAAAGGAACGAAGCAATTATACTGTGGCCAGAAATAGTGTGTGAGGTGGGAGGGTTACATTTGCATTGCCCTTTTAGAGACATGATTTAGCTTGGTTTTCACTCACAATGACCCCATGAGGTGGGGATTGAAGAGATGATGCCATATTTTATAACCAGGGTCTGACAGCAGAAATATCAGTGGGTTTAAGAAGTGTTGAAACAGTTCCTTTGATAGTTGAGCCAGCAGAAGCCCATGAGGCCTTAGAGAGGGCTGCAATGGCTTTGGATATAGTGGGATTTTTTTTTCACTATGTCACTCTGGCTATCCTGGCTCACTGTGTAGACCAGGCTGGCCTCAAAGAAAGGTACACCTGCCTCTGCCTTCCAAGTCCTGGAATTAAAGGCGTGAGTCATCACACCATGTGGCATAGTGGGTTCTTGAGGTGATGCCTCTTGCTGCTGTGGCCACAGCTTAGGCTCTGGAGTCAACAGCCATTACTGCCACTTTGAATAAGATCTATCATTGTAGCCAGGCGTTGGTGGCACACACCTTTAATCCCAGCACTCAAGAGGCAGAGACAGGTGGATCTCTGTGAGTTGGAGTCCAGCCTGGTCTATAGAGGCTCCAAAGCAATACAGAGAAACCCTGTTTGGAAACACCCCCCATCCCCCCCACTCTCTCTCTCTCTCTCTCTCTCTCTCTCTATATATATATATATATATATATATATATATATATATGTCATTGCTGAGTACATTGTCATATGCTGGACACTGACCTAAGCACTTTATCTTTATCTGTGTGTGGTCAACACAGTAATGACCCCAGTGATCCCAAGGATGCCCACATAATCCCCGGAAGCTGTGACTATGTCAGAGTACATGACAAAGGCGAATGCAGGTTGCAGGTAGAATAAAGGCAGCTAATTATCTGACTTCAAAATTCGAGGCTACCCTGGGGTATAGGAGTCAGCCCAGTGTATCACAGGAAGGTTCTTTCCATGTGTGAAAGGGAGGAGTCAGAGAATGCTGCATTGCTGGCTCAGCCAAAGAAGGGGCCAAAGCCAAGGGATGACAGAGCCTCCAGGAAGGACTGACTAATCCATCCTGTTCACGCCATGATCAGAGCCCAGTGAACCCTGTTTTATACTTCCAACCCCCAGAACCATGATGAATTTGTGTCCTCCTATGCTACCCTGTGACAGAGCAACAGCTGGACACTTACAGGAATCCTCTCCTCCGGTCTTCACCACCGCCATTCTGAGACTGCCCTTTCACAGCTGAGCAATCACAGCCATACACCAGAGTTTCCGGATCCATGCCTGGGTCTGAGCCCAGAATGGTGTGACCTGAGATAAGTTATTCATTTCGGCCTCAAGCCAGGCCAAGGTCCAGTGAGGCCAATGAGACACTCACTTTGGCTGCAAAATTTAGCAGGTGAGAAGGGATAATGGCTGGCTGAATAACCTGACTTACTAAGATGTAAGTATCTGTGTGCAATTGATCAAAATCAAGATTAATGCAAAGAGCCACAATGAACACAAATTGAAATGTTAAATAAACACAAGGCTAGGACCAACTTCAACAGCTACCAAAGCCAGGTACATACATCTCTCTCCATGGCATAGGCTTGTACTATGAGATTACAGTTAAAAGCTGCAATGACTAGAGAACACAGCATTTATTGAGAGCTCACCAAGTGAGAACATCACTTCAGTAACAGCATGGCGGGTGGCTGAGAGTTCAGGGCCCAGAATCTGGTTTCCTAGTTCCCCCTCGGCTGAGTTGAGTCGCCCTGAACAAGTTACTCATTGTCTCACTGTCTGCGGCCACTTAGACTCTGGCTAGCTTTGTCTTACCCCCAGACTCATTTCGACCTTTTCTTTTTCTTACCAGTGGCTTGTCCTGCCTAGTCCTGACTTTTCTTCTCCATCTGCCATTTTGACCAGGTTGTTCACCTTTAGTGAGTTCCATCTCCTGAAAACCTTACTCATGTGGGTTTACCTGCAGCTGAATAGCAAGGTCCAGGTGATTCCAATCCACGAAACCATGCTGGCGTATTTTAGCAGGTAACACACCTTAACGTTGATGGATAAAAATGTATGCATCTTGGTTGAAACCATTAATTAACTAATCATTTACTTATCTATTGTATGGGTGTGTGTACTGCACATTCACAGGAAGGTTGGAGGACGGCTTGTAGAAATCAATTCTCTCCCTCCACTGTGGGAATCCCCGAGATCCAAACCCAGGCTAGCAGGTTTGGTGGCCAGGGCCTTTATTCACTGAGCCATCCATATATCTTATCCATTTTGCTTAAAATATTGTGAGGGGAAAAGTGCCAGTAATATAGTTATCATTAGCATCCCCTGGAGAGCTTAGGGTGACACCTGTGGTGACAGGATGCTTCAAACAACTTAGAAGAGTCGACCGCACACAGTTGTTTTGGCATGAAATAGAAATCAACATTTGGAGAGAGGTGTGCCCAGTAACAACTGTGAAGCAGAAGGTGATAGTTCAGGAAAATGACCATGCTATACTGACCTAAAACATCAGGCCAAATGTTTTCATTTATATACACATTTTAGATGGCATATAAAATTCTGGGTTTTCTGGAAAAATGAAAAGCATTTGAATGGGCAGAAGTTTCCTAGCATGAATCTAGTTTCTGACACTCTCTAACCTTAAATGACCTAAAATTAGTGTATCTCAACATTCAAGTAAAAACTAATAGAGTGATAATACTGCATGCCCTTTAAGTGTGTCTTACTGGGAACTTGTGAGAAACTTTCTATTCATTTTATCTGCAGAATACTGAAGGGCTCTTGTTCATTTTACTCTCTCTCTCTCTCTCTCCTATTTGAGTGGTGTTTGTGTGTGTATACATGCACACGTGTGAGCACACATGTGAGGGTGTGTGTATATATGTGTGTATGTGTGTGGTATGTATCGGAGGTGTGTGTGTGCACACAGGCTTATGTGTGAGTGCAGGGAGGTGCGTGCCACAGAACACACGTGGAGGCCAACCTTGGGTGTTGGTTTTCAATTTCCACCTCAGATGCAACATGTGAGCTAGCTGTCATACTTCTGGGGATTCACCTGTCTCTGCCTCCTGTCTCACCACAGCAGCACTGGGTTACAGACATGCGTGTTACTAATCCTGGCTTCTCATGGGTTCTAAGGATCCAAACTCAGGTCCTCATGCTTGCATGGTAACCACTTTACCCTTACCCCCTGAGCCATTTCCTCAAGTTAAGGTCTATTCTAGCTCAGGGGCAAAGGTTTCAATGGCTGACAGGCTTTGTTACCTTTGGGCTTGTGTTGACACAGAATGTCATGGTGGGTGCAAAACTGCTCACTTCATGATGACCAGGAAGCAAAAAGAAAGAAAGAAAGAAAGAAAGGATTAGGGTCATGATACCCTTTCTTAATGCAAACTAAGGCCTCCTTTCTTCCCACTAGGCCCAAACCTGAAGGCTTCTCCATCCCTAGTGACCAAGTCTAACTCATGAGCTTAGGGGGGATATCTAAGAGCAAACCATAACACTTCCATATTAAGTGTCAAATCAGCATCCATATCATCCAAGATGGTGGATGAGTGTGGTGACCCTGTTGTCAAAGACTATCCCAAGTAGCTGTAAAGAGTGCTCTAAAAAGGGAGCCATGAGCAACCTTACTTTCTTCTCTGTTCCATATTCCTATGGAAACAGGAATTGGGGCCTCTTGGCATGACGTGGCATGTTCTTTGCACATGGGAGCTTAGCAGATAAGTATATATTCACATATTAATGAACGAAGTGACCTGTCTGAGCCAAATTTCATCTGGATTGTTTTGAAACATCTTATCCATTCCTGGAACATCTGGGCACTGTGCTAACTGCAAACCCTGCTCTTTTCTTGTCTTGTTATTTGGGGAAAGCTTTATTTGTGGCAGAATTGTGTGTGCTGTGCTCCGTTTCTATATAATTTGCTTGGAACCCAAATGTTTTAGTCTCACCTCCCCCCTCTTTTAATATCCCAGAGACACTCTTTCCAATGAGTCATGCCCACCAGGGAAAATTACCACTTGGCTGCAGGTCAGCTCTTGCCTTCATGCAGGGAGATAGGGAATGAGCTATCATGTAGTGACTCATTGGAGCTGTGGTTAAGGTGTGAGGAAAATGTGCTAGATGGGAGTTGAAGTGTGGAGCCCTCTACCAAGAATGGGCTTCCTGGAGCTGCCCATGGTCCTCCTTCACAGTGCATAGTGCACATAGACACTTCTCAGCGTACTGACTCCCATTTGACTCCAAACCTCACACTTCTATCTACCCTACATTGCCCCAAACCCTAGATCCTTCCCTTTTCCTTGGGACTGCTATTCACGTGTATCCAAGTCATCCCCACTGACCCAGACTTAGCAGTGAGGATAGCACCTTCAACTGGGGCAGTGCACATATTGGTGAAATCACTTAAATGACAGTGATCTTAGGCCATCGCCTTGAGGGAGAAATGGAGTGGACACTGAGGACCCACATTATGGGGACCTCCAACGTGAGGCTGGCCGACAGAATGTGACAACAGTGAGACAAGCTGCATAAACACTAGAGAGCAAGAGTGTGCAGCGTGCAGCCTACCAGGGAGGAGGCAGAGCTACAGCTGTGGGAGCAGTGTGGCTGGCTAGGCGCCCTAAGAGAGTTTACGGACAGTAACAAAGCGCAGTAGTCATTAGCTGCCTTCTCACCTGTTCCAGCCTCATCCTAATAAGGGCTAGAGGCAAATGTGAATATTTATGTCTGAGCTATTTCTACTGCATTTCCTTTCCTTTTACAAAATGTTTCATTCACTCACCAAATACTCCCTGAATGTGGAGGTTCCTTGATTCAGCCAGGTACTTTTATTGCTAAGTACACCAGTGTAGGAAGGGAGCCTGTGCTCCCACATAAGCACACACGTGAACACACACATGCAGTACACATGCAAACACATGTGCGCACACACTTATACACACACACGCACATGAGTGTACAGACAGACACACCCTGGCACCTTACAGGCTGTTTCTTCCCAGTGATTATTTTGGGGAAGCAGACAGGCTGTCCAGGCGGTCTGGAATGAATCTTAACATCCTTATAGGAAAGCATATGTAAACAAAGCTAATGCTTCCCTCCACTGAGGAAAAGTCCCGGTTCCAATGCACTCACTGAAGGATCCGGGAAAGCTGCTTTATTCCTTTTCTTCCTTTCTAGAGCCTAGATGGGGGAAGCATAGAAAAACCATGGGTAAGGTGCAGGTTGGTAGAGGTCCTTGATCTACATCCCACATCTGCCATTTACTCCAGCAGGGCCTTGGACCAGAAACCTAACCCTGGTACATGGAAGTGACCATGCTTATGTCCCAGATGTGAGTTGAGGAGAGGAACCCATAAAGCCCTTGGCAGAAGGAATTAAGTAGCTGTGGCATCTTTGGACACCTGGAACCGTGTTGTTTACAAACTGTGTTGTTTATCCCATGTTGGGGTTGGAAGTAAAGAGGCCATTTCCTGCCTCTTTGATCCCATAAGGTGTCTGAAAACATCTCCTTTCAGATGCTTCTGTCAGGTGTTTTCATGGCAACAAAGAAACAAAAAAAGTAACTAATACATCTAGGTGTATAGCACATGGCAGAATCCTCAGGTCTGTACCTAATGGCTCAGGTTTGAAATGCAGGGCCAATAGAGCCATGAGCCCCACACTTACTCATTAGGAAGGGAAACAGACTTCAGCAGATGGCAGGAAGGAGAAAGTAAGAAAACTGTGGCTGGAATGATCTTAAAATTACAGTCTGTGACCTCAGAAGGTGATTTGCCTCGAGCACCACCTTTCTGGAAGTCTGGGAAGAACACATCTTGAAAACAGGACCCAGAGGCAACCAGTTTGTATTTGAGTTTCCAGGAACTGTCTTCCCTAAGGGGTCAATCCCTGAGGGTTGAGGAACCTTGGACAATTTGCTCCTGAAAAGTAAGTGCTGAACTTTCAATGAGGTCTGAGCACGGACAGAGCACAGTGGCTGAGAAGACAGCCTTAGGAGACCTGGAATTCATCAGCATAGCCAGGCAGGAGGTCCCCAGACTTAGCAGCCCACCTGTCCTATTGTATGACATCAGATGGAAGTTTTCTGACACCATCCAGACAGGCAAAAAAGGTGCTGGGCTAGACCCATGTAGTGACATAGACAGAGGATGTCAGTCACCAAGCCATAGGAGAAGAGTGAGGCTGATTGGCTCCAGAGTGTGGGTCACACCCAGCAGGCCCTTTGAGAATTCAGAAACCAGAGGCTGCCAGGTAGGTGGATCTCTGTGAGTTTGGAAAGCAATGATGATGAATGACGACAGGAGCAATGCCATGTTCCCAACATGACTGAGTCCTGGGAGGGTGTATCAGCTTCCAGCAACTGTGCCAGGTTCTTCCCAAGCACTGTCACCTCAGCTTCCACCCAAGGAGACACATATGACTCTTGTCTCCATGGAGAACTAAGCTCAGACTGGCTCAATCACATGAGTGATGGACAATCAGGCTAGGAGTGGACCATGGTGTGCCCCTATATTGGTTAGTTGGTGAGCTGATCATGACCTCTCAGACCAGCCATAACAGTGTATGTCCTCAACACTTTCCCACAGGGTTGTGGAATTTAAATGCTCATCTCAAAGCTCTTCCCCAGTTCTCTGAGACAGGACAGTTGTCCAGAGAGGGCCTGGCTGGCAGTCCTTCTGGCCCAAGTGCTTCCCAAAGGGAAGACATGCTTCCCTCTAGGCCTGGCCTTTCCCTGCTGTGGTTGCTTCTGACTGTATTCAGTTACATCTCACTGATCACCCATATGTCAAGGGTGGTAGGTGTGAGTCCTCATGAGCATCTTTCCCTTGAGAAGCTGACCTTTTCTATCCATTCCTGACATTCAGCCTGTGTTGCAATTAATCAGCATTAACATTGACACTGGTTATCACAGAACTCGTAGTGAAACCTGGGACCCATAGTTGGCTCTCAGGTTCTTCCTAATTCTACCAGCAATGCTTTGAAAGGCCTAATTTGGTTCTTACTGCAAGGGCAACATCTGTTAAGGAGTTAGATGGTCAGGGTCAGTTCTGGGGTTCAAGGCCTGGCCAACGCTCAGTTCTCTGTAAAACTTTACCTTGTCTGTTCCACAGATTTGTAAAAGTCAAAAAAAGAAAATGGAGAGAAATCCCCTGTGAATGGCATATGTTGCCATCAGTCATTCAAGATGTATGTTCTAGGCACCTACTTTGTGCACAACTCAGAGGTCGAGGGAAATAAAATCACTCATCTCTTTGTACAATCTAAGTGATCCCTGCTTCCACACTTCTGCCTTGCCTAGCTCTGCTGGGAAAACCACTGGTCTCTAGGTCATGGCTTTCAGAAGCTGACACATTCCAGAGAGAACTTTTCTGAAGACTCTCTACTCTTTTCTTCCAAGTTTTCCCAAGAAGTGCTGCTTTCTGGAACAGGATGCAGGACAGAGCTGGACACCACTCTTCCTCTGCCTTCGTCTGCACGGCATCACCAGCGGTACGTGTCACCATCTGTGTGACTAAATATGCATGAGAAGGCTGTTTGGGATGAACCCCCAGCAGATGTTGCCACGGAAATGCTCCCTGGGATTGTCACTCCCGATATGTATGACTTCTGTCTCAGTGACCCCACCTGTAAAATGGGGGACAACCAGAAGTTCCATGGATAGCATGATGGGTAGAAAGGGCTGTCATAGTTTGCTTTGTGTTGTTGTGACAAACAAAATGACCAAAATCAAGTTAGGGAGGAAAGGCAGACTTGGCTTCAACTTCCAAGTCTATTGGTGAGAGAAGTCAGGGCAGGCACTCAAGCAGAAGCAAAGAAAGGAACCATTGGGGAGAGTCGCTTACCTGCTTATCCCCAGGTTCACATTCAGCTAGCTTTCTTATGTGGCCCAGGTCCACATGCCTAAGGACAGCACCAATTACAGCAAGCCAAACTCTCCTACATCAATTAGCAGTCAAGAAAATGCCCACACAGACATACCCATATATCAATCTGATGGAGGCAAGTCTTCAACTGAGGGTCCGTTTTCCCAAGTACATCAAGTTGACAGCCAAGGCTGGCTTCACACTTGTGATAGTTCCTGCCTTAGCCTCCTGAGTGCTAGGACTGCAGGCCCGTGTCACCCCCAAACCTCCCCACCCCCAACTCCATGTCTCTTTCCTTTTTCTTGAGGCAGAGTATCGTATACCCCAGACTAGCCTCAAACTCAGTATGTAGTCAAGGATGACTTTGAA
This sequence comes from Phodopus roborovskii, assembly GCF_943737965.1. NCBI lineage: Eukaryota > Metazoa > Chordata > Mammalia > Rodentia > Cricetidae > Phodopus > Phodopus roborovskii. The sequence goes on from NW_026126480.1 coordinate 39,126,258, forward strand.
CTTCTGATCCTCCTGCCTCCACCTCCCAAGTAGTAGGATTATAGATGTTTCCCTCCATTCCATTTATGTGGTGCTGGGGATCTGACCCTGTTGAGTTATGCATGCTAGGCAAGCACTCTACCACCTGAACTGTGTAATATACCCATGCCCAAGGCTGTTTTCTTGCTATCTAATTGAGTCACCTGCTCCTGCATGGGACTAGCTTCTAGGTCACTTGTTTGGCAGTTTGGGAGAGAAATTGGCTCTCTCTTGAAAGTATTTCAACTGTTGCAACTCTTGGTCCCAGCAGTTGAAATGCTTGAAGTTCTTCTCCAGAGAAAGAAATGCAGGCTTCCAGGTTTCTGTATTGTCAATCTAGTTTCTTTATCAACTAGACCTCAGTTCTTTAGAAATCTTTAGTTACTTCTGCTCAAAGTTTGATGCAAAGCATACATAGCTCAGCCTGGCTTTCTCCTTTCTACCCATCTGTGAACTACTCTGCCTCTGGTTTCTAATACACTCAGGCTATGCATGTTAACCTCAACTTTATTTCCTGTCCCCTCCTGTGGTGAATACTGAGCAGAGTATGAGGCCAGAAGAGGTTACTGCCATTTATTGGCCTTATAGTTAGCTGAACTGATGTGGTACAACAAACAGGTTTAGGGTAATGCTTTCAATTCCCCTTTATGACATACACTAGGACATTCTCCATCTTATATATTGAGGTAGTATATATCACTAATTGGGCTGGTCTAGCTAGCCAGCTTGCTCCAGGGATCTCCTCTCTACCTCCCCAGCCCTGGAACTACTGATGTCCACCCAGAACTACTCCAAATCCTTACACATGTAGGGCAAGCACTCTGCTCACTGGGCTAATTCCTTGCAAGTTGTTTTTTCTTTTTCTTTTTTTAAGTTGTTTTTCTTTTAAGAATAAATTTGGAGTATGCATTAAAAATAAATGGCTTCTGCATACAACCATAGTGATTCTTAAGTATTGGCCTCCCATTTTATTAACAAACATTCAAAGGAAACTGACCCTTTCTGCCTGCCTGATGGCTCCCTTTTTCTTTCTACAAGTCAGACATTTGAGGTTGTGTTATGAATAAGCCTGTAACCACTTCCCCTTGTGTTTCTCTAAGGCAAGGATCTGGAGGAGTTAAGACACATTAATTTCTTCCCTGAGTCCTGGCTGGTCCGGGTTACAGCCAACCATTATCACGCAGTGAGTCGGCTTCTCAAGGAAGCAACTAGCAAATTGTCTTGCCTTCTCAGCTTTGCTTTTTCTGGAGATATGTTCCTCAGTAGACATCTCTGGGCCTCTGAGTTCAGGGCATATCTGGGGCATCCTCCAGGGGAAAGGGAGAGGGTGGGGTCCCACATGGTTTCTGATCTGGAGATTTAGCTGGGGTTGAAGCGCTATGGTCATACATCCCTCCAAACCCAGGCCCTCGTAGACACAAATATGAATGTGTGTATTATTGAAACTGTTCAAACTACAGAGAAAAAGAACCCTCTCAGACCATCACCCAAAGACAACAGCCCTCATCAATGTCTCATTGTCTCCACTGCCTTCCAGTAGGGATCACATTTTCACATAATAGTTTGTTTTTCTGTACTTTGAATTATTTGCTTGTAGGAGATTCTCCACAGAAGAAATGCTTGCTGTCTCTATAGCATATGTACAGTTTTGTTCCTGGTACATATTAATAAATGTTGGAACCAAACGACTCTGCCCCAGATAGAAATGAACTTCCCCCACTGTACACACACTTGGCAGCATGGGACATTTAAATTTCAAACCGCTTTTGTTAATTGAGGAGTGAACAATGACATTTCATCTTTAAATATGCATTTCTCCGATGACTGGCAAACATGAGTGTTTTCCCACGTGTCTGCTTTGTGGATTGTCCATACAAACTGCCCTGCTTCTTGTACATTCCCAGGGGTGCATTTTCAGAGATGAAGCGGGGCAGTGTTCAAGTTCTGAAGATGCATGAGTCACGAGCTAAAATTCAGCCAGCTCCACAAGTTCCTATTGTGATGCTGGAACCAGCCCTCCAAGTGCCCTTCTCCCTGCACATTAGAGGACAAGTCCACGGAAAGCTCTTGCTTCTCCCGGATATAATTCAGAACTCCTCTCTAAAAGTGGCCAAAGAGACTGGCACTGAGGAAGTGCCCAGTGCCATCTTCTAGCCCCCCAACCCTGCCCAACCCTTCCTTTCATCCTTGGCTGTAAAGTCATGCTCCTGAGATCCACACCCACTTTCCAGTCTTCTCTGTGAAATGTCATGCAAGGGTCCTGCTCACTCTTGAGTTTGTGACCATGATCATTCCCGCGAGGATGCTATAGACGTCCATTTTTCATTCCCCTAGTCACACCGCTTAGCCATTTTCCTCTCTCCTCTACATACTCTGGAAACACTGGGAACAGTACTTGGATATGGTCGGTTTTCAGTAAATGTCTGAAGATAAAAACCATGGGGCCTGGAGATCCAGGGTGGGTGGACTGAAGTGATGAGGAGGGGTGATTTACCATGCATCAGGTAAGCTGTGTGTGTTTCCCTTCCAGCTGGAGAGTGGGGGCAACATGGTCCACCTGAAAGATCTTTCTACACAAGCCATGAGGTTTGGGCTGCTCTTTAGGCAGGTACTGAAAACTTGACCCAATCAAGGGGAAGGGCTATTCCTTCTATGCTGAACGAAGGAGCTCTATGAGGCCACCCACAACCACTCTGACCTCAGGGAGTAGAGCATCAAACTCCTAGGAGTTCATAAAACAGGGTGGGACAGACCAGTCAGCAATCTGATGTGTGTAGTCCAAATTTTCCCACTAGGGTGACCAACAGTCCCACTTTTCCCATGATGGAAGAGATTTCCTGGGAGTGGAGAGTTTTCTTCCTAAAAGCAAGAAACATCTGGGGAAACCATGGACTAATAATCTCCCTACACACACACACATACACATGTTCCCCCACACAAGGATTGACAGTTACCAAAGGCTCAGCAAGTCTCCAGTCCAGGTTGCAAGACCTGCCTCATTCTGGTAGCTGGTTGAGAGGATCTCAATCAAATCATGGTTGGCCAAGAAGCTGCAGTGTGAGGCATCTCATTACTCAGCCATAGGACAGGGTCTGGGGTTGAAGGCTATGCTCTGTCTTGGGCTTGTTGCAATAGAATATATGTATGTATGTGTATATATACATAAATATGTGTATATGTATGTATGTATGTATGTATGTATGTATAAACACACACACACATATCATTTCTGCTTTGTGACTTCTTTAAGGTAATTACCAGGGCTCTTAAAAGAATTCACGTTTCAGGGATTTGGGACCTAAAGCTATCATCTAAGAGACTGAGCCAGTACCTGGTTGCAGAGACCCACTAAAGTGAATCTTTTTGCAAAATAGTATGGCATGTCTCATAGGTCCATCACATTGGAACAAAATGCATGGCAGCACGTGGGTCATTTAAGACCTTACCTAACTATTATTTCTCCCCTGAGAATCATGCAAGATAATGATTAGAAATGTTGGCAGTAGTAGCTGTTTCTGAGAAGCGACAGTTTTTGAGTATGTCACTCTAGTATTGCTGCATCCTCTTGCCTTCAAATATGGATGGAATTTCCCCTTTAACTTGGTTGCTTCTCTTTCCCAACGTAGGAATATACCACTTACTCGGAAAGGATTTCTATATATGGATACTTCTTTGAGATAAAGGGAATCAAACACGATATTACCTCTTACAGTTTTTCTATGCAGGTAAGAAGCAGGATCATGGGAAAGGCACACCTCTAAAGAAGCCACCCAGGGCTAGCCAATTGATGATGGATTAAAAGGAATTGAGGAATCATTAGTTCATCATTCATATAGACCATGTTGTAAAGCACTGTTCACACTCATGCATGTGAAGCCATGTGATTTTCACAACCAGCTGAGGAGGTCGGCACTGGTAGGAGATGAGGTTGTCAACTCTGAGTGACTCTTTCAAGTCATGTGGCGCCTTGACTAAAAGTGAAGGGTTCAGCTTGTCTGTCCTGGGAGTTAAATCATCATCAGTCTGTACATAATGGCGGATATTGTGCCCACGGTCATTCTTTGAAGAAGTGACAGGTAGTGCTTACAAGTAGGAGAGGGGTGAGTCTGCCTAGAGTGACAACAGGGCAGCATATGGGACATCTGAGGAATCAGGCGAGGGAGTGATGTCTCAATATTCTCTTCAAGCCTTCAGGAGAGGTTGAAGAAGACCATTTAAGGGCAGGGAATTGCAGTTAGACAGCCTGGCAAGCTGCATGTGCTCAAGTCCCATGATCCTCTTGCCTTTAAGATGAAATACAAAGACAGGGTCAACTTAGGAGTATTAAATGTGTTAATTGTGCAAAGGGCTTGCAACCAGTTTGGCATGGAAAGCATTATTTCTGGTTTGTTTTATTGGAAATTTGGTAGCTAGGAATAGAACTCAGGGCCTTGTGCATTGTAAGCATTTGCTACACTCTCATTCCAGTATTGTGTATATTTAGCAGTGAGGGTAGTGACAGTGATGGGTGCTGTGGTGAAGAGCTGCTTTATTCCATTTAGGATTTGCTTAGAAATCTCTCTTCTCTCGATGCCAAGCTCCCTGAGAAACGATCTCTCCCGTGGCTTTTTATGTTCATTGCCAGTCACCATGCCTAGGACCTAGGGGGACTTTAAATGATAAGAGGAATCAGCAAATGATGAAATCTGAGTTTTAGTCCCAGTTTGGTCACTATCTTCTCCTCCTGTGTCCTCCATTCTTGGTTACCAGGTCCTTGGGCATCTTCCTAACTGAATGGAAGAGATGAGTTATGTAACGCCACCATTGGTCCTTATGTATACACTACTGGAGCTTTATCCTGGCAAAACAATAAGGAAGCTTGATTCAGTGGCCAAGCTCTGGTCCATTGAAAGCGGTTTGCATATGGAGAGGTCTCAGACATCACAGGGCTTCACAATAGCCCTCAAGAAATTATGCCATTTGGAGAATGTCCGTGAGCTATCAGTATAGAATGAAGCAGGAAGGCTGTGTGTCAGGAACTGTTTGCTAGCTCTGGTCACCCTGGTCACATAGCTACACAGGATGGGCCATTCTCTTTGCAGAGAATAAGACATACCGACTTGGAGTGCCCCTCTCCCATCTGCGAGCACAGTGCTATCAGCCTGAGAGCCGAGCGCCTGGTGAAGTATGAGATCAGAGCCCAGACACTGGTGGATGGCAGGTGGCAGGAGTTCAGGACAAACCAGATCACCCAGAAGTTTGGGTTCAACAAGCCGGGCTGCAAAAGCCACGTGAGCATCCCCCTGGCCTCGCTTTTCTCTTTCTCTTCTGTGTCCTTTTTGCTCCTTCCCTCCCTCACCCCTTTTTGGGCATTCCTGTCTTCAAGCCACCAGTGGTCCATCACAGGATTGTTTTCGGTTTCTTAAAGGTGAGCACAGTCCAAATGATACCAAAGAAAAACCGTCTAAAATGAAAAGCAGTAGTTGTGGATGACACTAACAATCAAATCAGGGGCACAGCAGACCCCCTCTTGTAAATGTCAATAGGTATTAATGTATAGATGTAAAGTGTCACAGCTCATCAGTTCCTCCCTCAGGCTAACCCAAGAGGACAGAACCCAGTCAACCCTAGGGTGGTACCAACACCTAGGCTGACTTAGTACCTGCCTGGCTTTTGGCAGAGAGGCAGAGATGCAGCCCAAATAGCTCTTTGGGCTGTGGGTTTGAAGTTGGGGCTCCAGCTGGTGCCCTATTGAGAATGTTGCTGTACCATAAACCACAGAGTCATTCTCTGTCCAGAACTTGGGGACACATTAGAATCATCTGGAACTTTGAGCAGCCCCTGTAGGCGATCAGGAGACCACACAAGTGGTGAGAACAAATGCTCCACAGTTGGGGCCTGGGTTTAACATTTATGCTCATTCTCTTGGGGGTGGGGTGGGGGGACAGGCTAGGCTGAAGTATGCTTCACCTTGATCAGGTAACAGCACAGGTGTAGCCTTGGGACAACTCCTAAACATTTATACACTTCACTGTACCTGAATTATGTCTAAACTTTGTTTAGTTACACTCTCTGTGGGTTACTCTGCTAAAGCCAGGGTTGGGAGCCAGGAACTTATGCAGCTGCCATGGGCACAGTAGCCTCGTCCTGAAAGTCTCATTTGCTCTGTTCTGTTTCTTATCTCAGGCCTTGAAAATCCAAACTGTGGGCATTCCAATCTATGCCAGCTTTGCATTCATTTTCCCAGCATCTTGACAGTTTTCAGAGGAATCTATGGGATCCCCTGCCCTGACCGACCTGTCTACATGAGAGAAATAAAATGACATTAAGGAGGGGAGCCCAGCTGTCTGTGTTTGTTATCCCCACCAGGTCCTCTACTCAGGCGCTCCCATTATAGGTTAGTTGTAATCTGTGTCTCTTTTCATCCAAAGATATCACTGGGGAAAATTCATGTCCAAGTCCCTTGAGCTGTTGACAGGCTAATCTTGCAGCTTCATGACTAAGAGCCTCAGTAGCTACTAATAGCCTCACACAATGTCCTGCAGTCCTGGGGGACATCCTGTCCGGATTAGAAGTTAAACCCTTCCCTAAGAGAGAGGGTGGTACAAAGGGTCACCTTGGGGGGGGGGTGTCTACCGCTATGTGTTACCTGGTATCTTTGAGAATATGGAGAGTTAAGGGAGACCTGGAGGGAGACAGAGCTAAAGAGCTGGACTTTGGGAGCCTTCAGGACTGTCCCCTCCCTCCTGTGTCCCACACTTCTGCACCGTTGTTCCCATTCTGGTCCAGTCAATGAGAAGTAGTAATGGGAGCAGCTAGACAAGAGAGGAGAGAAACTGGGGTAGCTATCACCGGGCTACACAGCAAGGATTTGATAGAGTTGGAAATACATATGACACAGTGGGATGGATAGTGGAAAATATGGCCTTCATAATTCATATTAAGGTGAAGACCAGCAAGACCTCAGGCACAAAATCTATGGGGTATCATAGCCCCATAAATACTCAGTAACCTGGACAACTGATATTATAATGCAATATTTTAAAAATTCAAAAACCAATGGGGAAAACCCCCATTATGATATAGATGGATGAATTATCATGAGATAGACACGGGTCTACCTTCCACGTTCCCACCAACCCTTCTAACCTCCTGAGAGTCTCTGTTGGGGAGAAAACTCCCTCAACTGTGTCTCTTCCCACAGCAGCCATCAGACTGAATGTATCCCCCTCATTGTTTGCACGACACCCTCAACTCTCCACATCTGAACATAATGGAGCTGTGGTGGTGCCTGCCTGTAATCAAAGCGCCCGGGAGGCAGAGGCAGGCAGATCTCTGTGAGTTTGAAGCCAGCCTGGTCCACAAAGCAAGCTCTGGGACCGCCAACTAGTTTTAGTTCGGCCATGGAGTCTGATTGACTATTTTACAAACAGAAACACACCTCAGCCATTGTACTAGCTACTTTTCTTGCTGCTGTGATCCTGACAAGAAACTGTGGAAGAAAGAAGGGGCTGTTTTGGATCACAGTTCAAGGGTGCCATCCATCATGCAGGCAAGTCGTCTTCTGGGCTTTTTTGTTTTTCCATTCAAAATGGGTTATGCATGTGTTGTGTAGGAGACCTGTGGATGATGCTAGAAAAGACTGCAGTTAGAAGCTTCCATTCCTCTGTGAGAATCCTCACTGTGTCCCCTGCCAACACACACACACACACACACACACACACACACACACACACACACAGCAGGCTTAGGAATCTGTTTTACCACCCTGGGTGAAAAACAATCATCCTCTAAGACAATATCAATATAGTCTCCACTCCATGGAAGCTGGGCAGTGGTGGTGCTCTCCTTTAGTCCCAGCACTTGGGAAGCAGAGGTAGATGGATCTCTGTGAGTTTGAGACCAGCCTGGTCTAAAAAGTGAGTTCCAGGGTAGGCTCCAAAACCACACATAGAAACCCTGTCTCGAAAAACAAACAAAAAAGGAAGGAAGGAAGGGAGGAAGGAAGGAAGGAAGGAAGGAAGGAAGGAAGGAAGGAAGGAAGGAAGAAAAAAGAAACCCCCACAGAAGAACCATTTGCTCTGATTCTGATAATCCACTCCTGTCCACCAGAGGGCACAGTTGACTTCCAACTTGGGAGCCAGAATTCCAGTGGCTGAAATTGGCAATCTAGAAAAACTCAGTGTCCTAGTTACCATTAGCTATCAACCTGACACAGTCTAGAGACATCTGAGAAGGGTGTCTCACCTGAGGATCAGACTGGCCTGGGTGCATGTCTTGCTAGTTGATGTAGAAGGGTTCGGCCCACTGTGAGCAGTACCTTTCCCTGAGCAGACAGTCCTGGGTTCTAGTAGAAAGTTAGCTAAGCATGAGCTTGTAAATGAGCCAGTAGGCAGCATCCCTGTATGAGTTTGGTTTCAAGGTCTCCCTCAAGTTCCTGCCCTGACTTCCCTCAATGATGTATCCAGCAGTGTGAGTCAAGTACATCTTTTCCTCTGCAAAGTTGCTTTGGGTACTAGCAACAGAAATGAAACTAGAACACACGCCTGCCTTGCAGCACTGGCTCCTCCTTGCTTAATGGTTGAAAATGAAACTAGAACATCTGGGGTGAGAGGCAAGGAGTTCAGCCATACAGTCCCTGAACTTGGGAAGTACAAGTCTTGAGACAGAAAAGTTCTCAAGAGACTCTCACGAGCTCTTCTTATGAGAGGAAGCTTCATAGACTGATTTTATGACCCATGGTTACAATGCCCAAAGCAGTGGGCCTGGGCACTGGGCAAACTGACTGACTCTGTTTGCTTCTCTCGTCATTCCCTTCATCCCCCAGGCTCTGTAGAGGGAAAGATTTGTTCTCAGAAGATAGTTGCAGATTCACTTGATGCGTAGCAACTTTCAGGTTCCAGCTGACTTAGATTTAGGTCCCAACTGTGCTGTCTGTGTGGCCTTAGGCAATTCAGCTAAACTCAGCCTCAGAATCCAATCTGTTGCTGGTGGAGCTAAGCAAACCAAACTGCAGTGACTTTGTCAAGCACCTGAACACATCACGTACACTTGATAAACTTCATTCCTATTGTTCACTTGCTGCTTGGAGTCACTTTGTATTTGTTGAAGGTGGAGACCGATGTCGGGTAGGCTTGGTGCATCCTTCCTGGGGCCGGATGCGGAATGAGATGGCTGGACCAGTGGCTCCCTTGGGTCTTCGAGTCACAGATAGTGGTTTTTGAGAGCAGAGGAGCAGCTGAGCCTGTGAAACAGGAGTGGTGGCTCTGAGGAAGTAAACACTGACTCGCTTTACCTCAGGCTTGTCAGAGTAACAATGAATTGTGGAATCCCACCACTGATGGGGAGGCCAAGGCAGGAAATTCTGGAGCTAACTGGCCAATCAGTGAAAGACCCCATCTAAGGGGAGAAAAATAAAAAATAAAAATAAAAGAACTGAGTATGGTGGCGTATACCTTCAATCTAAGAACTTGGGAGGCAGAAATAGGCAGATCTCTTCAAGTTCAAATTGAGGTCAGCCTGGTCTACATAGTGAATTCCAGAGCTTGTCTAAATGCCTAAATAAATAAAAATAACTGTAGGGAGCACACATATGTGGGGGAGAAGGAGAAGAAGGAAGAGAAGACAGCAACATAGAAAGAAGCCTTTCCTCAACTTTTTTTTTTTTTTTTTTTTTTTTTTGATAGGGTTTCTCTGGCAGGCCTCAAACTTATCTGCCTCTGCCTTCTGAGAGCTAGATGCTAGAATAAAAGGCATACACCACCACTCTGGCTTACCTACCTCCTTTTTGAGATAGCAGGTAATTATGTAGCCTAGGCTAGCCTGGAACTCACAAGCCTCCTGCCTCAGGATTACAGGCATTACAGGATTATGCCACCACACCTAACTTTCCTCTTTTCAGAGGTTTTGTGTCCTGCAGATCACTGTGTCTTGCAGTATGAGGAGAAGAGAGGAAGCCTAAGTTGGAGAGGGAAGTACCAAGCTTTGGGTGGGCTGCCCAGGGCATTAAGGAGGGCCAGACCGGCCCCACTTCTCCTGCAGGATGGATGTAGAATGTGATATTTGCATGGATTGGACCAGTCCTTGCCAGTGAAGGAGATTCCAGGGAAAGAAAGCAAAGCCCCAAGGAAGCTCCAAAGCAGGGCTAACCAACAGAGCTTCCTAGCAGAAGAGAATACCGTATGTCTGTCCCACCCGATGTGGCAACCACAAGCTGTGCACAGCTGCTAAGTGTTTGGAGCATGACTAGTGCATCAAAGAAGTTGGGGTTTGACTTTTCCGCCATCTTACTGCTGTACATTTAAATAGCCCTTAGTGGAAGTCAATGGAGTGACAGCACTCTGCTAACCCTAGAACATGGACCAGCCCTCCCTCATGCCACCCTCTCCAGGCCTCAAGACCATCTGCCTTCCTGTCCAAGTGGGGCTAGCCATGTCTCAGGTTCAGTTTGGGTCACCCCCAAACCTCAGCTGACCTACTGTAAGGAAGGTCACCTCCAGGAGCCAGGAGATGCCATTCTCCAGGCCAGGAAAACAGCTCCATGTGTATTGGAATATCACTGATGCCCTGCTCTTTCTACCTGCATGTATTTATTATATCAAAATAAAACAGAATAGAATGCTGCTTGGCAGTCAGTCATGGCTAGTAACCAGTTACACACAGCTAATGGCTGCTATGTGGGCAGGCAGAAACAGGAGAAAAGGCAACACTGATGATTCTTGTGATTCTGAGTCATGTAACCTTTGTGCTCCTGATCCAGACTCCACAGATATATGACTTGCAGCCAGGCCAAGAGTTAGGGTTGCAAAGGTGAGCAAAAGATATAGTCCCTGTCGTTATGGAGCCCCAGTGTCTGGAAAGGACAGTTGTGAAGGTTGTTGAGGCACTAGTGAGAGTGGCTGGGTACGCTGATGAGAGGGCAGCTCTTTGCAACTATAAAGCAAACAAAGAGGTATAGACCCTGTGGGTGTGGGGGCTCCCAAAGGAGAGCCTTCTCCAGGGAGAGGGTGCTTAATCCAACATCAGAAGGAGGAGTGAGGAGCAGAAAAACTTACTGGAGGATGTAGGGAACTTGAATCCTTATACACTGCCAATGGAAATATATAAAGTGAACATATGCTATGAAATGTAAAGCAATGGTCCCTCCTAGAATGACCTAGGTACACACCCATGAGAAACTAAAACATGTGTCCACATAGAAGCTTGTGCATGAATGTTCATAGCAATATTATTTATAAGTTCCCAAAGATGGAAAAGCCTAAAGATCCATCCATAAGTGAATGGAAAGAAGAAATGTAGGCAGGCCTTATAATGAAATATTATTCAGGTTGGGTGTGTAATTCAGTGGTAGAGTATATATTTAGTATGTTCAGTGGTCTCTCTGGCTTAATCCCTGGCAAAAATAAAGGAATGGAGGATCTGTGTCTACTACATGGATGAACTCTGAAAATAGCATACTGCATAAAAGAAACAGTCACCAAACCCACGTCTTATATGACTTTGTTCATAGAAAGATGTCCAGAGCTATGCATAATCCCAGTTCTTGAGAGGTGGAGGCAGGGAGATCAGGAGTTCAAGGCCAGCCTTAGCTATCTAACAAAGCCAACTTGAGCTATATAAGAGCCTATCCCAAAATACACCAACAAAAAAACCCAATCAAACAAAAGGAAAATGTTAAAAGATGGAACTTCTCTAGACAGAAAACCAGTTAGAGTTTTTTTAGGGCTGAGGACAGGAGGGAAGGGAGACTAGAGACAAGAGTCAAAGGATACAGGTTTCCGTTTGAGGTGAGGAAAGTATTCTCCAACTGAGTGTGATGACAGTTGTGTGGCTCTATGAGTATACTGACCACCACTGACCCATGCACTTGAATGGGGAAGTCCAGTGATGTACACATCCTATGACATAAAGCTGACAGGAGAGCAAGGAGAAGGAAGCTGGGAGCTCAGAAGATTCTAGTCCGAATGACAGCACATGCAGGGAAACTTGGTGTCTTCAAAACACACAGATTCTTCCTGGGTGGCCAGGGCTGTCAGAGCCAGCAGCAGGATGGGTGATGAGACTTTGAGGATCCTGGAGGATGGTGGAGATATGGATGGTGGAGATACGGATGCTAGGACTTTAAGGATTCTGGAGGGGAGTTACCTGTGTTAAGTTTTGGTTTCTCTTTTAAGTGTGTGGATACCCTGATGACATGTGTACTCTTTTCTAATGTGTTGCCACAATGAAATACCTTTCTAGATGGCTGTTCAACAATATTCATGGATGGGTCATAAAGGCCAAACATCATCAAGGAGTTTTTACAGCAACCCTAGCAGAGGAGATGGAACTGTGTCCCTGGGGCTCTACCCAAAGCTGGGGAGGACCCCTCTACTTCCCTGTATTACCCTTTAGCTTGTTTTGGTCACAGCCATGTCATTATGGCCACTCAGAGGGCAGACCGCCTCCCCCACATCATATTGTTCAGATTGTTCCAGATTTAGCAGCCCATGTAGAGGTAAACATTCTGGATAGACAGTGGCTGGCTGCCTTTCTTGGACCTATGTGCATATTAGAAAGATATTAGGGCCCGGGGCTCAGTTGGTAGAGTGCTTACCTAGCACGCATGAAGCCCTAGATTCTAGCTCCAGTACTATATAAAACTGTGCTATCATGAATGCCTGTAATCCCAGCACTGGGGAGGTAGAGACTAGAGGGTCAGAAATTCAAAGTCATCCATGGCTACATGGTGTGTTGAGGCCAGCCTGGGCTACATGAGGCCCTGGTTTGGAAAAAAAAGAAAAGGAAAAAATGAGGGGTGAGAAAAGGGCTTAGGATGTCCAGGCCTGTGGCAGATCATGGTGATAATGGCCTCAGTGAGTCACACAGCCTTGGATGGTTCTCTAGCTCCACCCATCGATGGATAGATTCCATTTCTACACTGAGTCTGGGCTGCATCTGGGGCTCGACTTGGCCAGCAGAATGTAGCCGAGGCATCAGCACATAAATGGAGGGGCTGAGGGTCTAGGAGCCACACAGCCCCTTTCCTTGTCCTCTGGGAATCCTGTCCTGTGTTCATGAAGTTCCTGTTGAACACGTGAGAGCCATGTGAAAGAGGACCATGAGGAGGAGCGCGTGTGTCCGCCCCACCACCAGCATGAACTGCCTGATAAAGCCTTTCTTCCCAGAACCCTCCGGTGGGAGGCCATCTGGTGAGCATGCCAGGAGAGACCCTGCAAAAGACCTCTCAGGCTAACCACTTGGGGTCATAAACAAGTCATCATTTTAAGTCACTTAAATTTTGGGGGATGATTTGCTGTACATGCCCAGCAAAAGTTAGTGGAAGCAAACCCTTTCCATTAAGCAAATCTCTTTAAGAATATATGGGGTTTGAGCATAGTGGCACATCCTTTGAACCCAGCACTTGTGAGGCAGAGGCAGGTCCTTTCATTCTGTACACCAGGCTGTCCCCGAACTCTACAGAATGAAAGGACAGCCAGGGCTGCACCTTAAGACCCTGACTAAAAAAGAAAAGTCAAGAAAAAAAAAAAAAAAAAAAACACTATCATGGACACTTCCTATAGTAATACCTTTGGAATTTATTAATTAGACAGTATTTTGTTTTTGTTTTTTGGGGTTTTTTTTTTTTTTGTTTGTTTTGTTTTGTTTTGTTTTTCCAGACAGTGTTTCTCTGTGTAACAGACATTCCAGGCTGTCCTGAAAGTAGCTCTGTAGACCAGGCTGGCCTCGAAGTCACTGAGATTTGCCTGCCTCTGCCTCCTGAGAGCTGGGTTTAAAGGCATACACCATCAACGTCCAGCAATTGGACAGCTTTTAAAGTGTGTAAATGTAACCCCCCCAAATGAATATCTTAAATATGTTAATATGAGATGGTAGGTCCATGGGTGTATAATACTTCACTTTGTTATGTGCAATCGATCTCTAAAACCCGTGTGAGCATTTCTTTTCCTACCTGTAGGGAGGAGCTTTCCTGACTCTGGTTTCTGCAATCCCTGCCCCCCTAGGGTTTGCCCCTCACCTGTTGCCTTCAAAGAGATCAATCCACCCATTGTCACAACTGGCCCCCAGCAAAGCAAACATGGCTTCCAGCTTTATTTCTCTTCACATATTTCTGTTTTTCCACCCAGGCCACCATTTTCCCCTGACCTATTTTCATCCAACTGAGGGTGTCTGGTTCATTTCTGGGCACACTTGGGCAGGAGGCAGGTGGGAACTGCCCCAAGAAGCCAAGCCAGGAGGGTGCATGGGATGGCAGCTGGGGCACACTGATTGTCACGAGGGAGCTTCCTGCCCAGTGATTAACTCTTCTTTAACCCTCGAATTACTGAACAGCTCAGCCTGCCTGCTGGCCCAGCAAGCTTCCATGAGTCACTGTACATCTTAGTGTGGCCCAAGCGTGCTTTATTCCTGGCAGGTTGGACTGCCTGTCCACATGTCCTTGAGAAAATACCTAATGTCTGTCAGCCCCATCTAATGCCATTTAAATATTGAATTAACAGTGCCTCGCTTAAAACAAATCAAAGTTGACTTAATAGCCTTGGGGGAGGGGTCTGGCACAGTGCCAAAGAGACAAAACCATTTTTTTTTTTTTTTCTCCTTGCTGTTGGATTAAGACTGAGGTTATCCTGGACACAGATTTCCCTGGGTAATAAGAAGGTTATGCACTTCTGGGCTAATTGAGAAAATCATTGACCAAACCACATGTGAGACATAGGGCCAGCAACCTTTGGACAGACATAAAGGCTGGGGGTGGGGCTGGGGGTGGGGCTGGGGGCACTGGAGCCAGCTGTGGCCTCCTTGGCTCTATTCTTCTAATGTGGGTCACTTCTTGAACTAGGACAGTCTGCAGGTGTCCTCTTTGTGTTCAGACAAATACTCAGCTCCTTAGAGAAACAAAGGGCTGGTCCGGGGCTGGAGGAGACGTGAATGGAAGGAAGCCGCCGGTCTCTGCTGAGTGGCAGGGCCTTGGCCTCTGACTGTTAAGACTCCTGTTAAGTTGCCATCATGCAGCTCTGCATTCCACATCACCTCCTCACCGCTTTCTGGCTGGGTGACTTTTGGCAAATTGCCTAACCTTTCTGATCCTCACGGAGCCACTGAGAGGATAGTGAAGGATGAGTTGGGGGGAGTGGGGGGTAGTAGGAAGAATAATGGCTTCAAAGCACCTGTATCCTGATTCGTGAAAGCTGTAGCTGTTGCCCTGATGTGACAAATGGCTTGAGCACTCTCCCTCTCCGACCAGCCTTCCCCCATTCCGAGGTCAAAGGGCAACCTCAGATGCTGTTCCTCAGGCACCAACATCTTCTCTTATTTGTTCAAGACAGAATTTCACTGAACTTGGAACTCACACAGGAGGCTAGATTGGCTGTCTATCAAGCACCAGGGATTGGCCTGTCTCCATCTCCACAGTGCTGGGATTACAAATACATGCCATCACACCCAGCTTTTTTACATGGGTTTTGTGGAGAGAATGAATGCAGGTCCTTGCACCTGCAAGGAAAGTACTTTACGACCTGAGTCATCTCCCAGGGATCTTTAAAAAAAAAAAAAAGAAAGAAAGAAAAGAAAAGAAAAGAAAAAAATTATTATTTGTGTGTACATGTGTATGTCTGTGTATGAGGTCATGTGTTGTCAGATTCCCTAGAACTGGGGAAACATGCAACTGTGAGCTGCCTGGTGTGGGTGCCAGGACTCGAACTCTAGGGTCCTCTGCAAGAATGGTATGCTCTTGACCACCGAGCCCTCTATCGAGCTCTCACACAGGGGGCTTTCTAAGAGGGTAGGAGGGCAGAGAGGCAGAAGGTAATAAGATAACAAAGGCAGAGATGCAGCCATAGGGCCTTGAGTCAGGGAGTGTGACTCCCATTCCTGGGACTTTCAAGAAGAAAGGATCGGATTCCTACCTAGGGTATCAGAAGAAACCAGCCCAGAAATCTTGACTTTGGTGCAGTGAAAATGATTTTGGACCTTTAACCTCCAAAATTATAACATAATCAATGTGTAGGATATTTTAAAAAAATATTTATTTATTTGGTGGTCCCTGTGTCACAGTGTATGTAGAGGTCAGGCATGCAGGAGTGGGTTCTCTCCTACCCTGAGGGTCCCAGAAATCTAACTCAGGTCTTCAAGCTTGGTGACAAACTCCTTTCTGTGCTGAGCCATTTGGATAACCTAGGTATGTTGTTTTTAAACTTCCAAGGTTGTGGTCATTTGTTGCAGAAGCTGCAGATAACTAATGCAGGCTAGTGTATAGAGTTATGGAAATGGAAGGAACTTCTGTTGTGTAGCTGCAGCAGGTAATAGACAAAAGCCAAAGCTGTGGGTATCCATGAGCCGTTGAAGTGTCAGCTTATTCACGCCAGTTTTCTTGGGCTCACTCACAAGGAGGTTAGGGGCCTCCAGGGAAGGGCTGTGGCTTGTAGCTGGGCTATATTTGCTACCTAACCCTGCCTAGTCACTAGATTGGAGCCTGGACTCAGGAGTGGCTCTGAGTGCTTCAAGGGACTCTGACTGCCTCAGGGACACAATCTATAATGTTTATGGGCTCTGGTAACATGATGGGACATCAAAGGACATGAGTGCCCACTCCCTCACACAACATAGCCCAGTAGACATCACCTGGTGCATTCTGGCATCTTGAAGCCTACATCTCAAGATATCTAGCAGACCCCATCGTTGGTCACTGTGTAGATGGCTGCAGAGAAATGCTTCCTTGTGGGCAGCCAGAGTCACCAAGAGATAGGAACTGAACACACAGAATTCTCCTAAGCTCCTCCAAGAACTAACGGAATATGTCACTGCAGAGTAACCAGGACCCTGACCCTTGGCCTAACACACATAGGTGCCCAACCACTGGTGAGGTTTTAGCACCCTCAGACCTCCACAGGGTTTGCTGGTGGGCATTTCTTTTCAGGGCAGACACCTGTTTCTGAGCAGATCAGCTGCCCTCGGGTCACTGCACAGGTGGGACCATGACTCTTTCAAAGAGTGGCTTAGTCAGGGGTGCTCATGTGTGAGTCTCGGGGAGGAATGTTTTCAGTTCCAAAATCTCTTCTGTCACATTACATGAATCTGCCTAAAGAGCCATGAGGAGCTGCCTGCCATCAGACTGCTTGTTCTGGCCCTATTTCCCCTCCCCCTTGCTTTCTGATTGGAGCTTGCTCACTGCTGGCTTGTGCACCGCAGCTCTGTGAACAGGGGTCATGCGTGCAGAGCACCTGCACTCAGAGCCCAGCACAGTGCCCAGCTACGCACAAAGGCCACCTAATTAATTAGCTGACTCCCCCAGCATAATGACTGAGGAAGGAGGCTGGAGGTCTGGGATCTGAAAGCTACATGCAGCCTATCTCTCAGTTCCCGGCTCACTGAGTTGGAAAATCTCCCAAACCAGCCAAGTGGAAGAGGCACAGAAGGAGATAAAGGGATTTTTCCACTGTGGTGGCCTGAGGGGGGGTCAGTGGAAAACTCTGGAAGAATGCACGTGATGCTCCCACAAAAGTACAGCCCCCTCTTCCCTCAGCGTGCCAGAATCTCCTTTGGTATCTTCTTCTGTCCTCCGCTGCATCTTGGGGGTATTAACCCAGACTGCATCTCCTGTGGGGGCCCCACCTTGCCTCTTGTCCCTCCTCTCTGGGCTAGTAAGATTTTTTGGAAAGTTGTTTCTGGCTGCCCAGTACTTGGGTAAAGGTCCAAAATGAATCTTAGCATTACTATAGATGTTCCTTTGATACCTTCCTCAGAAAGAATTGTTCTGACTCATTCTAGAATTCTAGAACTTGGGATGAGGCCAGAGGAGGCAGAGAAAAAGACAGAGAACCTCTTTGGGTTTATACAAGTCATACTTCTAAGTATTCAAGTTTCTTGATCTCTGAGCCCTTCCTCAGAGGGGACACCTGGGTGGGGTCTATGATCTCCATTTACGGTGGCTTCTGTAAAATGTGAGTAACTGGAAGAACAAAGGCTTCCACAGTATAAGCAAATAGTGACACCCAAACACCGTGAATGTTTCTAAATACTTACTGACTACAAATACCCCACAAAGGATGTATAGTACATGTCTGGGCCCTGATCCAGCCTCCAGAGGAGCCATTGAGTGCATGGTATAGATTGGTGGACAGACTGCTTGCTGTTCAAGGGTAGAATTCTGAAAATGTTTTGCATTCTTCAGTACCTGAGTCCACAGCAGTGTTTCTCAGTAGACAAAAGAAAAGAAATTCAACTTGGCTCACTATCCACTGATCGGGCTATGAGGCCATCAAAAGAGTTGCCAAACCCACCACCTTTGGCAGGAGGCAGAGGTGGTCTTTGTGGTTGTTGAGGGCTGCTAGAAAATGGAGGAAGCCGCAGGAAAACCAGAGACAGGGTTGATTTGAGAACTATGAACAAAGCTCTGTCCTTCACCTGCCCTGGCTGGGAAGGGTTGTCACTGCCCCATAAGCTCTCAAGCCCAGGACAAATATTTGTACCATGATTTCGGAGTTGTGACACTTGTAATTTGCAAAATGATGTTGGAACTTAGACTGAGTATTTGCTATGAGGTGGACTGCCCCTTGGGTTGTTTCCTTTATTGGCCCCAGTACTTCTCAGGGAAGACATTAAGCCTCTTGAAGCCTGTGTTCTGACACAGGTACAGGTCCACATACCAACTGGTATCTGTGACATCACCTCTTCTCCCCAATCCATGAGTTGGGCTATTTATGATTCTTCAGGAAAGATTCCACAGTACAGGGCTTCCCAGAGTCCGTGGCATTGAATTATGAGAGCGGGAATTCATCCACACGAAAAACACCATCTATATCAGTGGTTCTCAACCTTCTCAGTGCTGTGACTCTAACACAATTCCCCATGTTGCGGTGACCCCCAACCATAAAATTATCTTCATTGTTACTTCATGACTGTAATTACACTACTGTTATGAATTATAGTGTAAATATCTGTGCTTTCTGATAATCTGAGGTGGTCCCTGTGTGGGGGAGGGGGGAAGTCACTCAACCCCCAAAGGGGTTGAGACTGACAGTTTGAGAACCACTTATCTAGATCAACAGTGTTCAGGGGCTTGAGCAGCAGCAACAGCATTGAAATCAGTTGAGGGCTTCTTACGACACAGACTCATGGCCTTCCAACCCAGCAATTCCTGCTTGGCCGAGCTGGAGAAGATGGGAGACTGTGTGTTTAGCAAAACTGCAGGTAATGTCATGGCTGCTGGTCTCCAGACCAGGCTTTGAGAAACTTCTATAAAGTAGATAGGATGTATGGGGATGCTGAGTGTGGGTGGTATGGCTCTCTGGGGAGGAAGATTGGGAAAGAGGGAAGCTTGATGGTGTGTTTTCTGTGCATTTAGGGGATTTCTCACTGACCCCTTTTTGTTCTTCAAGACTGGACACCAAATCAGCATTGTTACATGAGCCTTGGGATACAGTAGCTCCAGATTGGGAATGTGGCTTGGTGTTAGAGAACTTACCTAGCATGGTTAAAATCCAAGGTTCAAACCCCAGCACTGAAAGAAAAAAAAAATAGAGAGAAGGTTCTAGAGTTCTTTTTCTGATCAGCCTGATACCAGACATATAGCAGGCATCTGCTGTATAGTTGTCCGAAGAGTCTTGAATGAACACATTTTCTGTCATCTGGTCCATCTAGTGGGTGGGAGAACTGGGAGAACTCATCATAGTTAGTATTTTCCTTCCTCCCTGCCCAGCCAGAGACACAATGAGAGAAAGGGAAGCGCTGGAAGATGAGATTCCCAGGGAAACATGCAAGTAGACAAAGAAACCAACCCAGAGCTCCCTTGGTGTGGCAGGTGGACTCGTTCTAACGACATTGAAGCCAATTCTGAGGGCTGGGGTGCAGCTCAGCGACATTGAAGCCAATTCTGAGGGCTGGGGTGCAGCTCAGCGGTAGGAGGCAGGCAGAGGCCCCGAGGCTCCTTTGTGAACACTGAGAAGGAAAAGGTTCTGCACACAATGGGTAGTGCCCCATTCTGCTGGGCAGCTGACTCTCAGTGCTTGAAAAGTCACTCTGTGTCTCATGTGACACTGGGACATGAGACACAATGTGCAGGACTAGTTATTACTGTAGGACCATCTTTGACCTGATCACAGTTTAGGGCTCTCTCTATACATGGAACAAAGGGGAAAGCTTGGTGCCTTTCACATCTAATCTAATCTAGATTTGACAGTTTGTTGTCAGTTCTGAAAGAATGTTTACCACTTTGCTTTGAAATTATTCTGCTGTAATGGTATTTAGTGTGTTATCGATGATGCTTTCTTAGCAACTCTGTAGACTTGGGAGCTCTTGTGAAACAAGAGAGATCTCTTTTATTCACTTAAACATCCCAAAACTCAGCCGGGCAGTGGTAGGGCACACCTTTAATCCCAGCATTCAGGAAGCCAAGGCAGGTGGATCTCTGTGGGCTCAAGGCCAGCTTGGTCTACAGAGCTATTTCCAGGACTGCTAGGGCTGTCTCAGAAAACAAAACAAACAAAAAGTCTCCAAACTCTGCCTCAGTTTAACAACTAAGGGACTTGTTATATGTGGAGGTTTAAATTTTTATTAATTCTAACATTAGCATTTTCTCACTTTGTAATTAGCAAACTTGTTTTTCTAGTATGCATTGTTTTCAAAGTCTCCTAGGAACAATCTTTGGCTTTTCCATACCTGCCTTAGGTTTATTTCGGTTTCTGTGTTTTAAAAAAAAAAAAAAAAAAAGCCCTGTTAAAAGAAGCTTAAGGGAGAAACTATATTTTAGCTCACAGTTCTAGGATCATCACTGTGGGAAAGATCAAAGGGGCAGATCAAGCAGCTAATTACATCCACCATCAGGGGCAGAGAGGGTGGGGATGCAGACATGATGTGTGATGATGGTTTTCTCCACTCTTACCTAGTTTAGGAACCCCTGCATAGGGAATGCTACCCATAGTGGGAAGGTCTTAAGAAAGAAACACAATCAAGATAACCTCCCACAGACATGACCAGAAGCCAGTCTAACCTAGATAATCCCTCATTGACTCTCTTCCCAGATGATGCTAGAATGTGTCCAGTTAACAATTATAGCTAGCCATAACATCACCCAAAGGTTAAAACATTCCTGTCACAGGCTCATCTTTTCTAATCTTGAACCCTTAGTTCAACCTCTCTTAATGAAACCTGGTGCCTCTGTGACTCAGAGTTGGCCTTGATGGCCAGATGGCAATTACCCAGGACAGCAGGCTTCTGGAACTCCCAAAATAATGCCCAAGGATTTATAAAGCAGCCTTTCCCTGTTCTGCTCTGCAGCAGAGTTCATAGGTACGGTCTGAGTCACCCCTACATGTATGAGGCATAATTGGAATCATGGACATTGGGCCTTCAGAAGTCATCCCCACCTTGCTCTCCAGGCTATCATAGGCATATCATTTGAATATTATGGGCTATGTTTGTTCCTCATCTTTCAAGTGTGACCAATGATCTGGGAAGGCAGCCACCCCAACTGAGTGTCCTTGATGTTTGTGGTAGTCAATGGAATACTTAGCACTTAGACTGAGGATTCCAGACCAGTGGTTCTGTAGACTCTCTGAGCACCTTGGTCTCCCTGGCAGCTTGAGGGAGAGTGGGACTTCTAACACCCTCTCTCACTAGGATTCACTTGATTACCTTTTTGATACATGAGATCATGGCTCATTTCTCAACTACATCTTCTACCTCACTCAATAGGGAACATCATTTTTGTTGTTATTCCTCCCGTCCTACGAAAAACTCAACAACTGGACATGGGAAAGGGTCGATGTCATGGTGAGAGGATGGAGTATGAGGCTGCATAACAACTGCAGCAATAGCTTCGTATTAATAACAATAACAAAGATTGGTTATTTGAATTTACTGTGGCAGGCCCTGCGATGCCAACCTTTCAGTGTCCATCATTGGGTTTAGTCCTTAACCATGTGAGGTTCTGTCTTTGCCTTCATCTTGTACACGAGAGGCAGCCTAGGTATCAAAGAGTGGTCCTATATTGTATAGCTAAGTGGCAGCAGTGCTGAAGTTGAGGCTGAAAAAAAGCACCTGACTTCAACCTCTGTGTTTTCCACACTGCTTCACACACACACACACACACACACACACTCACACACACACTCACATAGATATATACTCACACACACACACTCATCACTCACCCACAGAGATATACTCACACACACACACACACATTCAGAAGGACACACAGGCTCACACACATACACACACACACATCAATTGGTAAAGTAATAGATACGTTTGCTGTTCTTCTAAGTCAATAAAGATAAGTTTTTTTTTTTCCTAAGCAAAATGAAAAACGATATGGCCAAAACAGGATTATGTGTGATTGAGTATGTAAGACCTGCTCACAAGATCTTAAAGAAAGCCTTCTGCCTCCTTCATGCCTATCTGTTTCACTGCCTGAAATCCCACCACTGAACCATTGGCAATCCATCCTTTTTGGATTAAAAGACTATTGCTTTTGGAAACTTCTGTTTTCAGTTCTTCTTGCCCAAGAATTATCTTGGTTGGCTGTGCAACTTTGGACTACCAAAGCTCTTTCCCTAGCATCTGCTCTGTAGTGGTAGTAGGTGTGAGTGTGTGTGTGTGTGTGTGTGTGTGTGTGTACAGAAGACAGAGAGAGATACAGAGACAGAGAGAGACATGGGGAGAGAGAGGAAGAGGAGATTGTAGAAATCTGAATTTTCTTCTCTGTCACTCACAACCTAGTGGTAGAGATAAGAAATGGACCCCAAAGCCACAATCAAGATAAGAACTGTGCGCAGAGGGACATTAGGCTCATAGTTGAGAAGTGAGCCAGGCAAAAAATCAGGTACAATTTAAAAGCCATATTGTTGGAATGGCTGGAGGGCAAATGCTCATGTGAAGGAGGAGGCAGAAACATGACATCATCCTTTAGATGACTCTTCTGAACTGGCCTCAGTCTTCCCTTGCTACCCAGGCAGAGGTCTCACCCAGCAGCCCTGACCCCTCTCTTGATGCTGTCTGTTACCTTGCAGACAGGATAGCTGAAAGCTCAGGAGAGATCTATGGCTTGAGAGTGCTGTCAGCTACTGCCTCGGTACACATTTGTACACACTGAGGGTCAGCAGGGAGGAGAAGCCCTCAGAGCCTGCATTCACAGACACTTGCCCTCCTGGGGAACTCTTGGATCCAAAGCTAGGGCAGACATTGTATTGGTGGCTGACTAAGGACAGAAAGAGGGCACCCTTCTTTAACTTGTGGTGACAGCTCCTGAGCTGTAAAGGAGATGAGGGGGTCCTGGAACAAGACTGGATGATGCACTATAATTCAAAGAGTCCCAGTAGCTTTGCTGTGAGATCAAAATCACACCAGAGGCCATCCAGCAAGGTCTGCCCGGGCCGTGTGGCAGGTTCATCTTCCTCAGGCCGCTCCAGATTATTGGATACCCACAGGGCTATGCTCTGGGTAAAGGACTCTGAGTTTCGCAAAGAGAATTAATGTCTGGAATCTGAAATCTGCCATTCAAGGAGAAAGGAGGGGCTTCTTGGTCACACATGTAAAGGGTGGGCTATACCTGTCCACAGAGGGGTCGCCTTCAATCTGTGATTTTTTTCCTTTTGAGAATAAACCATTTCTACCGAAGACCCAGAAGGTTTTGCTGAGTTTAAGATCAGAGAGAGTGTTTTTGAGTTAAAAAGAGGGACAGACTCTTTATCAAGTATTTCCATCAGATAAGGCTGCTAAACACTGGCTGGCATACCAAAGGAAGAATGTTTAAATAGCTACAACTAACTTAGTTCTCTGGAGGTACAGGCAATTGTACATTTTTAAAGCACACTTTGCATATTTTTTCTTAGCCCAGTATTAATTATAAAAATATCTGAGACTAACTCATGTATTTTCTAAAAAAATCCAAAAGGTTGATTTCTGTTCATGTTCTAGAGGCTGAGAAGCCGCTGTTGTCTTCTGGACTTCTGACGAGGCTTTATGCTTCTCATCCACAGAGAAAAAGCAGAAGGAGAAGGGAGCACCTAGGGGAAGAGGAAAGGAGACAGAGGAGCTGACACAGCTTCATAATCATGAGCTCTGGCAGCAACGAATCCCTTTCCTCAAGAGCAAAATGAATAGACTCATGAGGGCAGATTCCTAATGAGTACAAATGCCCTGGCCCCACTGCATTGGGAACCAAGCCTCAACATGACTTCAGTGACTCCACCTGCACTCAAGCCAACAGAGCTGTGTGTGCACGACAGACCTATGCTGTTGCCGAGATGTAGCAGTAATCCAGTTCACGCTCAAGCACCCACCCCACACTAGGGTGTTATTGTGAGAGCAGGCCACGTAGGAAGGGAAGACTTGCAGCAACAGGTTTCCTGCCTTCTCAACCATGCTGTGTCAGAGTGAAGATAGTCCTGGAAGCCTGAGCTACTGATCCCGAGATGGTCCTTTACTCTCCTTCCTAGCTTGATATCTCAGTTAACCCCAGTTACTTCCCAAAGACCCAGCTCCAAATACCAACAATCTCTGAACTGGGGGATTAAGTTTTGACATGAGTTTGGAGGGGACACCCTTACTATGGCAAAGGGCCTGTGTAAGGGTGGGAAAGTGGTCAGCACTGTCTGGCTGCACCTCCCACCCACCCCTCCCTGCCGTGACTTTTGAGAGAGACCAGTGTTTGTGAGAAGTTTCTTGGTCAGGATGTCTTTACATATAAGTCTTTGTCTGTTGCTGTGAGAGTGACACAATGATTGACAGCCTGATTTACGGGCTCACAATAGGTGGGGGATGTGAGCCATGTCCACCTCCTGGGATTCTAACATGGTGTCAGATGCATTTCTTCTGCAATGAGACCTCCTCTTTCATAGGCTATAGAAGACACCTAGGTCAATAAGTAGTGAGTTCTTTCTCTGTTCACATGGTTGCAGAAGGCTGACCTCTGTGCCAAGGCAGGCTGTGATGAACCTTCAAAGATGCTATTTTCCAAAACTGTTCTGCTTCAAGACAAGACATCACTAAATATCCCAGGAAGGCTCCAAATGTACAATCCTCCTGCCTCAGCCTCCTGAGTTCTGGGATTACTGACATGTGTCACCATGCCTTGCTTCTTTAGGAACTTTAGTGCCTTGGTACGCATCAGTGAGATCTGTCTACCCATAAGGAAGGACCTGTGTAGTAACAAGCATGTCACTCATACTTCAAAGGACAGACAGGAGACAGCCTCTGGGTCACCAGGGACAACCATTTCTTGCCCAATCTCCCTGTCATTCCTTTAGGGATTTGCTCTTTCCAGTCACTGGCCATTTATTCAAGTGCTTAATTTTCTCCTGGATTTCATTTAGCTATCCGTTTGGTTATCCAGTTGCTGATTCCTTATGTATCCAGTTTAGACTTTTGTTCACAAACACACTCACTCATCCAATACCTTTCCTCCCAACCCTTCAACCACCCCTCCTTCCCTCCATCCCCATCCATTCACCCTCTCTCCGCTCGTCCATCAACCTGCTTACTCACCTTTCATCTACTGTTTTATTTGCTTAGCCAGTAAGGAAATCATCTAGGCAACCAACAGATGCATATAAACTCCAAAGTCCAAACCTCTTTTAGCAGTGAGGAGGGAGAGGCGCTAACGTCCATTGCCAGGTTACCAAGTGCCAGGTATGGTGCTGCCCTCTTAACATGCTAGACTGTGACTTTAGTTCCACAGACAGTTAATAGGAAAATGATCCCAGAGAGATTGGATGACCTGTCTAAAGAGAGTCAAGAGCAGGAGGCTGAGCCAGGGTTTCACATCAGGCCTCCCTGGCACTTCAGCCATGTCGTCTCCAGCTTTTATTTGATCTGAGTGTTTACCAAGAGCTTTAAAATTCCCTTGATACCATAACCCCTAGAGATGCCTGGGTTGGCCTATGGGCACAGAAGAAAAGTGTGGCTCAGAGAAGCTGTGGAGATGCTGAAAGCCATAGATCTGCAACACAGACTCTGAACTTGAACTCAGGTCTGACTACAAAGGTGTTATCCTTCTCACAGTACAGAGTCCTCCAAGAATTGGTTGCCTGGGGCAGCAGTTCTAAGTGGTTCTCTCCACTGTGTGTGTGTGTGTGTGTGTGTGTGTGTGTGTGTGAAAAAGCCATGGGTTTTGGTAGTGAAGGGTTACAGTCCTGTGCTGGGAGTCTGGAAAGGATTCCTGGAGTAAGGACAGCAGGCTAGACCTGAAGACAGTGGTGGGGATGTTGCCAGTAAAGGAGAGCACTGCAAAGGAGGCTAGCGTGCAAAGCTGGCCTTCAAGCCATAGCTGGAACAGAGACCAGCAATGATGAGGCTGGATTGGGGTGGGATGGAGCATTCACTCCCAAAGTGCCTGCTCAGACTCCATAGGACTTAGTCCTCTGCATGTGTTATGTATTTTATTATGTATTCCTCTACATTTCCCTAGGGTAAATCTCCCATCTTTTGTGAGGCTTGCAGGGCCCTTATCCCTGTCACTCTGCCCCAGGCTATTCTGCCTCTGACATGTCTGTGGGTGCTTAGATGTACTGGTTTCTCTCAGCTATGACTCAGGGATCAACTTTTGTTTCAAGGAACCGTATGAGCAGGCCTGCCACTCCCTGGCTGGCCTCCTGCATCCAAAACAAACAGTCTGGCAGGCAGCATGTGGGCAGTGGAATGGCGTGCAAGAGGGCATCTCAGGATAAACAGGAGAACTTCCAGAGAAGCAAACTCAACTGTTGTTGGGAAGCAGATGATGAAGCCAGGGGGCAGGCTGCATAGAGGTCCCACATGACTCCCGCAGTGGCCTAGTGGACATCATCATAAAAGCACTTGCTGGTGCTATGTGCCAAGCGCCATCTTCCAGCTTTTCTAACGCAGCAGGGATTGGGTTTCCAATGAGAAAGCAGACTGGATCCCAGAACTGAATTTCAGTGAGTAGCTCAAAGTCACACAGCCAACAAGCAGTGGGCATGAACCTGGTGTCAAAAAGAGACATGGCCACTTAGGTTTCTATAAAAGGCCAGTCACTGTTATAATGTTAATGCAGTTTTCCTAATGCTGGGTGGTGGTGGTGCATGCCTTTAATCCCAGTACTTGGGAAGCAGAGAAAAGGGGAATCTCTGTGAGTTCAAGGCCAACCTGGCCTACTGAGTGAGTTCCAAGACAGCCTCTAAAGCTAAAGAAACCCTGTCTCAAAAAAACAAAAAACAAACAAACAAAAAAGAAGAAAAGATAGAAAAAAAAGAAAGAAAAAGAAAAAAAGCAGTTTTCCTAAATAATGCATATTTATTAATCTATGCTTTGCTATGTGGTTTTTGGCCTCTCTTGTCCCCTGGCTCACGTTGCTCCCCTTGTGACTGGCTCACATTCCCCTGACTCCACTGGGCCCTTCTTCCCCCAGCATCCTCAGTCTGATGGCCCCACCTATACTTTTTGCCTGGCTATCAGTCAATCAGCATTTTATTAACAATGAGCATAATCCATTGCGATCTCGTGTGTGTGTGTGTGTGTGTGTGTGTGTGTGTGTGTGTAAGAGAGATTTATGTGAGGTTTGTGTGTGTTGTGTGTATGCCTGTGGGGTGTGCGTATATGATGTGTGTGTGGTATATATGTGCTTTGTATGCCTGTGGGTGTGTGTATGTGTTATGTGTGTGGTATATGTGTACTTTGTATGCCTGTGGAGTGTGTGTGTGGTGGGATGAGGTTTGTGGTGTGTGTGTGTGTGTGTGTGTGTGTGTCTTCCTTTACTGGTCTCCACCTTATAGTTTTTTTTTTTTTTGTTTGTTTTTTTTGTTTTTTTTTTTTTTTTTTTTTTGAGGCAGTGTCTCTCACTGAACCTGGTGTTCACTGACTGGCTAAACTGGCTAGACACTGAGCTCTGGGGATGTCTGTCTTCATCAGCTCATGCTAGGGTTACAGATATAGGAGACAATGTGTGGCTTCTTTGACATGGTACTAGGGTCTGAACTGAAGTCATTTTCTTGTATGGCAGGCATTTCAACAATTGAGCCGTCTCCCCACTCCCTTTCTATCTCTTTGTGACAAAAAGCCTAACTAGAGGCAGATCCTGGGTATGAGGCTTTCTCAGTATTGCTGCTGGGTTGCCATACTGGATTTGAAAACTATATTGATGGCTCAATGGACTCGTGTGAAGAACAAGAGGGAAATAAAAGAAATCCTGCAATGAATTTTGAAACAGAATCCTCTGCATAGCCTTTTGGACAGGTCCAAAGCTCCTCTGAGGACCCGTGGCAAAGGAAGGGTGAGGACCATGTGGTACTACCCAAGATGGAGCTGGGGATGCAGGACTCCAGTCCTTAGTCCTTTGTTGCTGGCTCACTGATCCATCCAGAGGATCTGTTCTCCCAGGATCCACAGGGGCTATGGAGCTCAATGTCTGAAGCTGCGAGTGAGCGTTTGGAAGTCACCTGGGGCTGCTACCAGAAGGGAACCCCGAGTTGTACCCAATGCTCCTTCCAGTGGGTCCCATGAATGTCCTGTCACGTTGTCCTTTATGTTCTCCAGTCCTTTTTAGGTCTGGACCTTGTTTCCATCTGCCAGTCACTTCACCCCAAAGCCAGATCTGCCCCGAGACTTGCCCATATCCTAGTAGCAGACCTGCCTTCTAGAACCAAGCTACCAGTTCTCTATCTTCCCAGTACCAGGGACACTGCACTTGGGCAGAGTTTTTTTGTTTGTTTGTTGTTGTTTGTTTGTTTTTCTTCTAAGACAAGGTTTCTCTGTGTAGTGCAAGTTGTCCTAGAACTTGCTCTGTAGACCAGGCAGGCCTTGAATTCAGAGGTCCGCCTGCCTCTACTTCCTGAGTGCTGGGATTAAAGGTGTGCACCACCATGCCTGGCTTTCTTTGACAGAGTCTTAGCTAGACAGTTGTGACAAGGCCCTACTAATGAGAAAATCAGGGTCTCTTGGTTATAGGTTGAAGTCAGTACTATAGAATACAATGGCTGTGAAATGGGGGATGCATGCAGAGGGGTGATGGCCATTTTCCCCAGAGAGCTCAGGAAGATTCCTCAGAGGAGTGAAGTTTTCAATGAGATCATAATGTTTGTCTCTCAGGGCAAAGAGATTTTATTTGTCTGAGGCTAGAGGGTGGGATGGGGCTGGAGGGGAAAGCCATTGTGAGTAGAGGAAGAACATAAAAAATAGGATCAGAAGGAGAAACGACTCAAGAGTCCACCAGCAAGTGAATGGATAAACAACCTGTGGCACATCCATACACCGGATACTACTCAGCAATAAAACCTACTCACACATTTTATATAGTTATATCTCATAGGTGAGCAAAAGAAACCCCCCACAAAAGAGTACACACTGTATAGTCCACTTATAGAAGGTGCTAGAAAATTTAAAAGCATTAGTACTGGTAGTGGCAGCTGATGGGGAACAGGATAAAAAATGGTAAAGGGGTAGAAGAAGAACAGTTTTACACTTTTTCGATTGTGGTAATGTTTTCAAATGTGTAGTTTTAGAACAAACTGTGTGGTTTACTGCACATCAACTATACTCAGTAGAGTGGATTTCAGACCCAGGGGCCTTGTGCAGAGTCAGCCGGGGACCATCTATCAGAATGTAGCAAAGCCTATGCTGACTCAGACAGCAAAAGACAGTTGTGCTGACTTTGCAGTGGTTCTCAACCTTCCTAATACTTCAGTCCCTTAGTACAGTTCCCCATGTTGTGGTGACCCCAACCATAAAAACTGTACTTCATAACTGTAATTTTGCTACTGTTATGAATCATAAGTATTTGTGTTTCCTGATGGTCTTAAGAGACCTCTGTGAAAGGGTCCTTTAACCCCACCAAAGGGGTTGTGACCCACAGGTTGAGAGCCACTGGCTTAGAGCTTCTCCTGGGAGCCACGCAACACCTTAAGCAGAACAGATCTATAGAGTTTGTATATGAAAGCTGGCTCTAAAAGGAGGCTGATATGGGGTTCAGGCACAGAGGGCAGGGCCCAGCTCAGGTGAGGAAGCACTTGCTACTTTTGGAAAGGCCCTGGGATCCATTCCCAGCACCTACATGGTGCCTCACATGTGGAACTGCAGTTCCAAGGATCTGACACTGTCTTCTGTCCTTCATGGGCACCAGACACATACAGTGGTGTGTTAGGAGTAGTACATACATACGAGCAGGCAAACACACATACACATAATCCAAAAACAAAACAAAAAGTCAGCCCTGACAATACTCAGTACTAACTGATTGGGGGACAGGAGAGGTAGGAAGGAAGGAATCAAAGGTGACCAGACTTCTGTTTGTTGACTCAAAGGCACTACAGTGAGAATGCACAAGGGGATTGGCTCTGCTGGGCTAGGGGTATGGTACCAGCAGCTGCCCTCCTGGTTCTCCAGGAACTAACACCTGAGCGCTTTCTCTGTCCTCTGGCCATGGTGCTCAGGAACATACCTGTGCTAGCCCCCAGAGCCAGCCCAGGCGCTTCACCACTTCCTCCAGCTCTCCCAACCTCTTTCACGGTGAGCTGACACATCAAAATCACATCAGCTTTGGTGACGCTGACGCATCAAAATCGTACCAGCTTTGCTCAGCCAGACCCGACCAGAACGCTGACATGCATCATGGGAAGGAACCTACGCTCAGAGTAGGAGCCCTGTGTTGGTCTTCGGCTCTTTTCTTTTTCTTATCTTCAGTTTTTTAAATGTACAAACCAAGGCTGATAAGTCACAGCCCAGGCTGCATCTGATAATGTGGAGATATTTTTAAAATCAATGAGACCAAGACCAAAACAAAACAAAACAAAACAAAACAAAAAAACAAACAAAAAAAAAAAAAAAAAAAAAAAAAAAAGAAAAAGAAAAAGAAAAAGAAAGAAAGAAGGAAAGAAAGGAAGAAAGTCAGCTGTGGTGGCACATGCCTTTAATCCAGCCCTAGGGAGGCCAATATCTGTGAGTTTGAAGCCATCCTGGTCTACAGATTCCAGGACAGCTAGGGCTGTTACACAGAGAAATCCTGTCTTGAAAAATGAAAAAATTAATGGATGAGACCATGGATAAGAGTTTGTTATGTACCCACTAGAAGGGCTAAAAGAGAAATGTCAATGGCAGCAAAGGGTGGAGAGGTTGTGGAGAAACAGCAACTCAGAAGCTTGTTCGTTGCTGGTGGGAATGAAGTCGGAGAAGCTCTCTGAGAACACTATTGCTGTTTCTTGTTGGGTTTTGGATGTGACTTCAAGAGGACACAGACAGATTACTGGGGTACTAAAGAATTTAATAGAAGAGTTATTTATTAGCTTTATGGCGACATAGAGGGGCACTCTTGGCAGGGGCTCTGAGGCCCTAGCACCCAGCAGGAGACAGTATGGCAAGGTCTCTGGAGAGAATTAGAGCCTACAAGGCAAGGGAGGGTGAAGCCTTTTTGTCCCTTTTGAGGATGGGGGGCAGGGGTGTTTACAGCAGGAGGCTGCAGCCAGGCTCTCAGATTCCAGGCAGGAGGTTGGAAGGGAGTTGGGAACAGGATGTGGCACCCCTTTGATAAAGACTCACCTCCCAGGTGAGACAATGGTACTGACAGGCAAGTCTGATCCAGCTCACAGACAGGATCCTAGTAGGGCACCTGTTGGCATCAGTGAGATGAGGACAGATGATGCAAGCAGGGACTAGATTCTAACATCAGATCCCTACATGTCTCAAGATGATAAAAGTACTGTCACTGGATGACCTACCAAAGCCACTTAACCTCCAGGGGCTAAGAATACAAATGTCCCAAAAAGAGGTGTCTAAGAAGGTTCTAGGCAACTTTATTCACCACAGTCTCAAACTGGGACCTCAAATATCCCACAGTAAAAAATCACTTGTATGCCATTCACAAAGTGCAATAGCACACAGCAATGTGATTGATGCACAGTGACATTTTTGTTTCATAGACACAACATTGAGCAAAATATTTCAGACCATCAAAGATTGCATAACATACTGAGTTAATACCATTCTGTGAGGCTCAAGAACAGGCAAAACCAAGCGCTCTATGATGACAGAAGCCAAAGGAATGGATATCTCCAGCTGTTCTAGCAGTCTTGTAGGATATTGGAAGTATATCTTGAGTGGTAGATACAGTTCATTGAGTTTTATATTTCATAATTTGAGACTTTAAGTTATACCTTAAACAAATTAAAAAGAAAGAAGAAAATATAATATTGTCAAGAGATGTGGCTCGGGCTGGAGAGATGGCTCAGTGGTTAAGAGCACTAGCTGCTCTTCCAGAGGACCCAGGTTCAATTCCCAGCACCCACATGACGGCTCACAACTGTCTGTAACTCCACTTCCAGGGGATCTGACACCTTCACACCAATGCACATAAAATAGAGTTAAATAAATGCCAGAAAGAGAGAGAAGGAGAACAGAGGTGGCTTAGTTTGCCAGCATGTGTGAAGTCCTGGGTTCAATCTCTATCACTACGTGAGGCAGGTGTGATGGCACAAGCCTGTAGTCCCAGAACTCAGGAAGTAGAAACAAGAGGATCCGAAAGTCACAATTATCCTTGGCTACATAGGGAAATTGAGGTTCACCTCAGCTACACAAAGCCTCACCTAGACAAAAGAAAAAAGGGGGCCAGGGAGTCAGACCAAATCGTGTCTCAGTGGTGCAGTAGAGACGGTGACACTGTCTGGAGCAGTCTCATCAACCTCTCTTCTATAAGGTTGCAGGACCCGGGTACAGCAGCCAGCAGCTGGGCGTGTTGTGGAGTGTGAGACCATAGCGTCTCCAGTATTTAGTCCTCTTTCATCTGGAGTAAGTCTTGCATGAACGGTGCAGGGATGGCTGCTCCAGCTCGGGGCTTTGTCATATGACCATTGTACAGATTTCTCAGAGCCAGCTCCTGCAGCTACACCTGCTCTTGGCCCTGACCCAGGC
Organism: Phodopus roborovskii; assembly: GCF_943737965.1. Taxonomy (NCBI): domain Eukaryota; kingdom Metazoa; phylum Chordata; class Mammalia; order Rodentia; family Cricetidae; genus Phodopus; species Phodopus roborovskii. The sequence goes on from NW_026126480.1 coordinate 39,159,102, forward strand.
TTGGCATGCCATCTCAGACCTTCGAAAGCCCCGCTGAGGAGGCAGGAAAGCCATGATTCAAATGAGCCACAGTGGGGCTGGGTGAATAATGGTGAATGGAATTCATGGTTAACTTCTGGTTCTCACAGCTGCGGATGGGAGAGATCACCAAGGGAATTCTAGGTATTGTTCGACACTGACTGCAGCCTCCTTTGTTGGACTCTGATTGCAGCTTTTGTTTCGCTATAAAGTGCAGTTATTAAATGCCAGCTGGGAACAAAGATGTGTTTACATGCCTGGGGGGGGGGGCGGTGAAGGAATGCTGGATTTAGAATTGCCTTTGCTGTAGGCTGGGGGGTGGGCCAGTTGTCAAGGAGGGAGCAACCTGGGAGTCTTTTAAGTTTAAACTGCTCCTCAGGGAGTCACAGGGGATGATAAAGGTGAAGCTATCAAAGTCAAGCCTTACTCTCTCTTAGGTATATGTGCTTATTTTTGTGGCCATGATAGCAGGGTGCACCTGAGAAACCAAACCAGAATCCCGGCATTTAGACTGGTATCTGGAGTCCTTCCACTTCCTCTAGCACTGAATCTACCTGGCCCTGCTTCCCAGACATGTTAAACTCCCCAAGGCCCAAGTAGCCAGTCCCATGCCGGTCTCCTTGATAAGTGTAGAGTCCATAGCAGCCCAAGGAGCTGGGGCCAACTACTTAACTTAACTGGCTCACAGTGATGTGGCCAGTCTGTGGGCCAGACTTTATACCTATTATTTCATTTAAGACTCCCTAGGAAACCATAAAAGAAGAACTATTATCCCCCCCCCCATTTACAAAGAAGCAATATTAACATTCAGAGAAGTCAGGTAAAGGGCCAAGATCACCCAGACTGTCAGTGCAGATAGCCTGAGGAATCTAGGTTCCTCGTGGCCCTTTCCTGGGGTGGGACAAGGCAGTCATGGGATTGCAGTAAAAGCTGTGTTTCCACATTCCCTTTATTGGGAAGTAGATCATAGCGTGCATCTAACCCTCTGAGACTTTAGTTCTCCATTATTGAGTGCTAATGATCACTTCTGGTAAATGGTGCGATTGATGGGGAAAGCTGGCTGTAGTGGGACAGGTGTGTGGCAGTGGTCTGAGAAGGAATTCCTATAGGCTGAAGAGCTTTTGATGCCAAGATGGAACTGTTCTCAGAGTCTCCCCATTTTCTCTGAAAAAAGGCTTCACTTTCGAGAATGTTTCTTACTTTTACATAGCAATGAGCAACCTAGCCATAGGTATATGGTGAGTCTGAACTCAGAACACCTTGCTTTTCAAGTCTGAATGACACATTAGAGCAATAGGTCACGTGTTTGGATAATACGGAGCAATCTGAGTGCCTCAATTTTAGGGCTTACCTGCATCTTAGAACCTCCATGTGTGGTCAGAAGAATTAGACTATGATGTAACCAGATGTTATATGTGGCTCCTAGCCCCCAGAGATCACAGAGTGGCCAGGGACTTTGGGCACTCTAGTGGCACTAGTGATTTTAGAGCACATTGATCCAGATGTGGAGAGCCATGCTCTTTCCTGGTTGCCTAATGATCAGATATCAGGAAAGACTTAATTCTGCTCTTTCCACGTGTTAGAGCTGGTTACCTATGCTTCCTCTCTCTCTCTCTTCCTCCTTCCCTCCCTCCTTCCCTCTCTCCCTCCCCCTCATATATTTCTTTGTGTGTCTGGGATTCTGACTGGTGGCTAACCCACTTGGAAATCTTATTATTCTTGCACATGAGCAAGCACCAACCCAGGGCAATCCTTTACATTCATTCCCGGAGCAGGATTGTGCTGAGCAAGACGTAGTTCCTGAAGGAGACTCCAGCCACCTCATTTGTAGTCTAGGCAAGTCCCTTAACCCGACCAGCCCTGGGTAATTACCGGGAACCATCCTCCCTATCTCTAGCTTGTTGCCAGGTGTGTGGGTGTGGCAGCCAGCCAGGAACCAGCTTCTCCAGTGCAGCTGCAGGGGCAAAGCCCTGATTCTGTCCTACCTCTACTTTTTTGTTTATAGCAAACATTAGGGAAGAGCTGCGGGATTTTTGCTTTTTGGGTTTTTTGTTTGTTTCTTTCTTTGTTTTGAACTCTCTAATTCTGAGTTTCTAGAGGGAACACAGAACAGAGCTGGGTTTCAGAGAGTGTTCTGTTCATGTTTAATCCTTGCTCCACCTTGGCCCTGACTTCTGGCTAGACAGGGATTTACTTTCAGGAATTGTTCCTGCGGTTTGACTTCTGATTATGACTCCAGCAGGAAAGGAGGCTTGTGACATTGTTTAACACATTTTTCTGTTCAAGACACTCAGAGAACAGCCGTGGATTAAACATCAGATCAAACATTGTCAGGGTAGGGCTTCTAGTCTAGTGTCCAGCAGGCAAATAAGACCCGTGAGGAATGTATGGGATGGGAGGTTTATATAAGTAATATCTGAGCACTGCAGAGGAGAGATAGTGAAACAGGGAAGTGAGGCGTGAAGTGCTCCTGGGGGAAAGGAAGTCAGACAATCAAGGAGGGGATGACATCCAGCACACCATCTATACGGATTCAGGCCTGACAACAACACCATCTTCGACTGGACCAGTCTCCTGACTTCTTCAAACCACTTGGCTTTATCAGAGGGACCCATGTCTTGCTCTAAGTGTGTGGAAAGAAACCAAGGCTTATTTGGAATAAAACACCCAAATGTGTTATCCATTCATAGCCTGGTGATGCCGGAACATCTATGCTTCAGAAGTAAATCTCAGAGCCTTGGATTGAGACTGGATCTAGCAGGCCTCAGTTTGTTCACTGGGACTACTTTCATTTGGTTTGCTGTCCGACTCTAATCTCAGCACACAAATATTTCACATGCATATGCTTTAATTTTCATTAAATAACACAAAGTATAATGAACTGAAGGGGGGGCAGTGGAAGAGCCGAGAACTTCTATTACCTACACTTACTCCCCACCCCCACTTCAGTCTCTGCACTTAAAGGCAGATGAGGAGTTATCAAGTTTTGGCTGGATCTCAACCTCGAAGTAGCTCTGAGATTACTTTGCTGTGTGTCATTGAGCAAACTAAGTCATTTCTCTGCTTTCAGTCCTTGTATATATATTTAGCTCTCAAAGCCAATGAGCTTTAGGGTTTGTTATGCAATTGCACACTACTTAGTCAAACGGTAATGACAATCGGGAGAATGGCTCTCTGGTTGATGACAGAGAGACAGAGGGTTACTGCTTCAGCAGTCTGATTTCAGGGTTAGGGTTTTCACAAAAAGACACTGAATTTGTATTTGACTTTCAGATTGTGTTGGTCAATTTAATTGCTAACGCAATGGGGGGGGGAGAGACAGAGAGAGAGAAGAGAGAGAGAAAGAGAGAGGGGGGGCCTTTGTGAGGGAATTTCCAGTGGAGTGTAACTGAGAAGACCCACCCTGAATATGGGCCACATCATTCCATGGGCTGAGGTCCCAGAATGAATAGAAAGTAAGTGAGCTGAGGACCAGCGTTCATTTCTTTCGACTTCCTGATTGCAGATGCAGTGTGATGCGCCTTCTCATTCTTCTGCTGCCATGCCTTCCCCACCGAAATGGATGGAAGGTACCCTCAGAGTGTGAACCAAAATAAGCCCTTCCAAACTTAGTTGCTTCTCTTGGTTATTTTGTTACAGAAATGCAACAGGCACTCTGTTAGATGTGTCCTCATTACTCCCAGTGGAATCTTCCAGGGCTCCGAGAGCTGAAAAGCCAGAGATCTGTTCAAGAAGCCAAGGGCTGTAGACTCAAAAACCTGGAAAAATCAGACAGGTGACATCTGGATTTCTATGTGAAAACCCTTTTAAAATGTCATCTACACATTCAGTGAAATCAACAAAAGCCCAGTGCATAGCCCAAATAAAAGTGTCTGCTCTGGCTAATTTATAGTCTTTCAGCCATTATGCAGATGAGGAAACGAGCCCCCTGCTCCTAAGAATAGACAGATGGTCCTCATCGAGGCTGTGCAGCTGACACTTCTCTGAAGGTAACATGCTGATCATCTTGGATGTAAAGCAGCTGGCGATGAGGAGCCAGAGAGTCAGCACAGGGCAGTTTGCCAGTTAATTTTTCACCTCCACCCTCTCATCCATCTCTGAGACATCCTACGGGTGCCTTATGCACACGACAGGGTTTCGTGAGAAGTGTTGATAAAGATTTTCTAGTGAGAGGGCATGATCCACAGCTGTGTAGAGAGAGGCTACAAAGAACACAAACTCCTCAAATGTTTATTGGGAGTCTAAAGCATGCAACTCACTGTGAAAGGGGGGGCATATAATTCTCTCCCAGTTCTTTGCATGTTTGAATATGTCTCCTTCTTCAGGTTTCAGGTCAAATATCTCTTTCTCAGAGAACTTTGCTGGAGAGGATGTCCTCTCTGATGAAGCCTGGCTCCCCTGTCTCCTAACCTCACTTTTTTCTCTCATGTATTAATATCTTCAAGGATTCACTCTTCTCTCTCACATATTAATATCTTCCAGGATTGTACTTTTTAAAGGGCTAGCCCTGCTTCTGAAACATAGGCTCCATGAGGGCAGACTTCATACACTGTAGTTGTTCAACAAATATGTTGAATATTTCTAAATATCTCCCTGAAAGGGTTTTGACCAATCCTTTAAATTTCCTTTGGCCTCTTTCACTATTAACACTATTATGAGGATGAGGTGAAATTGCATTTAGAGAAAATGATTATGAGTGAAAAAACTGCTGTGCAACCGGTGAATTTATACTTCTTGGACCAACTGTGGGACAGCTTGAAAATTATCTGCAAAGGAACTAATCCTGTTTTTAAAGATCCCTGCACCTCACCTCGCAGCTCTAGGTGATGACATCAGAAAACCCAGAGTTTCATGTCCCAAGCCAAGCCTCGTGGACCTCGAAAACTGCAAGCCCCAGGATGCAGCGCGGCACAGGGACCCAGCGCCCCGCGCGCGGCTGCGAGCCACCGCCCTGGAACTAGGAAGACGCCCGATTCTTTTGCCCGCCACGCCGCCGGGCGCGCGCGGAGCCTGCCGGGACTTGTAGTGTCCGCGGCTGGGAGTGCCCGCTCCGGAATCTCAGTCACCGTCTGGTGGGGTAGAGGCGGCGCGTGCACGCGTGCGCAGTGCGCGGGCGGGCCGTCGTGGGCGCCGCTCCCGGCAGCTGAGTGCCTGAAGGAGCCGGGTCCGCGGCGGCGCGGGTGCTCCGGGCGGAGGCCGCGGTAAAGTGGGGCGTGAGGCGCGCAGCTCGGGTGTGGGTGTGTGGCAGGGGACAGCTGGGCGAGGGACGCGCGGCTGAGGCGGGTGTGAGGCGGGCACCGGCTGCTGAGGGGGCGCGGGGCCGCGCCTTGTCGCGCGTCCGCGGGAGCGCGTGCACCTGGGCGAGGCCGGGCTCACCTGTGCGTGGGCTCCTTTGCGCCCCGCGGCCCGCCCTGCAGGTCCCCTCCAAGGTTCACCTTCCCTCGGGTTCTCGCTGTCGCCGCCGCGGCTCGGCCCCTGTCCGGGATCCCGGTGGCGACGCCTGTCGGAGCGGCACGGCTCCAGGGCCGTGCCCTCCTCATCCCTGCTGCTCGCTCCTGCACAGCCCGGGTTCCAGGCGTGTGAGGACAGCGGGCGGCAAGATCGGGAGTGCGGCGGCCAAGGTCACGCGGGTGGGGTCCGGGAGGCGCCTGAACCCGGGGCTTGGGACTTGGAGGAGGGCAGCCTCGAGGGACGGCCCTGCCCGGCTTGTGGTTCCTTTCAGATGCTTTCTATTGACCCTCCCGGGAGAGCGAGCGTCCGGGAAGAAAGTGGTGTCAGGTTGAAAGCGCCCTGCTGTTCGTGGTGCTCTCTCTGCCTTTGCTAGAACCCTGTTCTGCTGCGACACCCAAGCAGAGCCTCGACAGAAAGTGACTTGCTGTTTGGGGTCAGGTCCCGAGGACAGGTTTAAGGAACAGATACTCAGGTAGTTTATGGCGCTTCGTTCTCTAGTTAGTCTTCCCATTCTTTCTAACACTTGCTTGGATACGTCGTTATCTATTTTAATAAGATTTTCTGTACTCGAATGAAGTCGTTGCCCTTTGTAAATTAGTTTTCTAACTAGAAAAGCTTATTTCCTGTGTGTTTAATGACCGGAACAAATAGCCCACTCCAAGGTTTATACCATTGTCTTTTATCTTAAAACTGTAGAGCAGTCTGCTTTCTTTCCCTCCCGAGTAGCTAGCGTCCTGCTTTTGCATTGACCGCCACTGGAAGAAGCTGCTGCAAAGTTTAGGAGAACGTTAAGTGGCTCAAGCTTTGGGGGCAAAAATGAAAAACCATTTTTAGTTTACAGCTGCAGTTGAGGAACTATTATTTCAAAAATAGTAACATGCATTTTGAATACAGTGTGTACGTCTTAGTTTCTCTTACCAATACTTGTGGCAAAGCATTTTTCCTCAAGTTAAATACTCCATATTTTGTACTAACTCTCTTAGGGAAAGTTCTTTTTTTTTTTTTTTTTTTTTTTTTTTTGTTTTTGTTTTTGTTAAGAGCAGGGATACGTTTAAACAAGAGTACTAAGTCAGGCAGAATTCAGATTAATAGGCATTTTATAGTGTTATAAATCCTGTAGTGTGCCAAATGACACATTTCTGAGAACTAGCCCGGTGTGGTTAATCTGTGCTTGTAGTAAAGAGTCAATAGCTTGTTACTGTGGGAAGTGATACATACATGTTGCCTTCTGTCTCCCTTTATCCTATTCATTAATAGTTTCACTGTTGCTGTTGGTGGGAAAGGAGCATGTTTGTATCTTTTTTTTTTTTTTTCTTTCTGTGTTTAGCAGTGTAGCAAAATAGGAAAGAGGTGCTGTGTACATCTGTTTGGCGGAGACTGAGACGGTGGGACAGGATAAGTATACAATTGTGAGGAAACGGCCATGAGTTCATAAGCAGGAAGGACCTTTTTAGAAGTATTTAAGGGTGTTAAGAATAGCATTGGATTCTTTTCTTTAAACAGTTATTGTGGGCAGTATTCAAAGATGGGATAAGATGCTTTGGGCAATGCCTAGGAAGGTACTTGAGAAAATAGTTACATCTTTATGTGGACTTTTCTGCTGAAAAACTGACCTGGGTCTAAAGCTGAATGAGAGTTCTTTACTGTTAAGTGCTTAGTCAGTTAAGTGCCTAGTCAGATTGCAGATCCCACTTTTCCCGCCTGTAAGCCAGAAGGAAATCTAAGAAATAATTTATTACTATGATTTAAGTCAGACTTTGTCATGGACATGTTAGGTGGTGGTCCCTTGTTTTGTTCCTGTTTTAGTAGCTGTTGAAAAAGAATTAGGAAGATGGCTTCTTGGTAGACTCTACTACCCATACAGGTGGACCAGGAGCAACTTTGCTTTGACTAAAATGTTTCAAGAGCTGTGCTAATGGGGTGCTTTTAAGCACCCATCCAGATGCTGGCTGTGAGCTGAAGATTAGACAAATAATCATCTTCCGTATGCCTGAACAATGCATTTTTTGGCATGTCAAGACTTTATTTAAAATTTCAAAAATTATTTCAAATCTGCAATAATAAAATAAGATCACTTCAGTAGGTGATAAACATTAAATTTTAGCTTTATTCATTTATTTTTACTATTTGTTGAGTATGCAGCATTTGAGAACAGATTGACTTGTATATGAAATTACTTCCTTTTGGCAGAAACATTCAGTAGCTTTAGATGCTTGCCTATAGTACTCAGTTATTTTTAGGAATACTTGTATGGAATGTTTTCATATAAAAAGAAGACATCCCCTTGAGGTTGCCTTTAAACTCAGCACTTGGGAGGCATCGAATTCCAGGCCAGCTTGGTCTACATAGTGAGTTCCAGGACTCAGGACAACCAGAATCACATAATAGAAAGAACCCGTCTTCCCATCACTGGGGAGGCACAGGCAAGCGGATCTCTGAGTTCAAGGGCAGCTTGGTGTATAGAGCTAGTTCTAGGATAGCCTCCAAAGCAATACAGAGAAACCCCGTGTCAAAAAAGAAAAAAGAATGAAAAAGAAAGAAAGAAAAGAAAAAAGATGTTCTGTTGATAACTTGCTACAAACTAGGTCTCTGTTACAATGAAACAGTTAGCTAAATAATTTAAGGATTAGTAGTTTTCCTTGTAGGTTCTGTGTGATAAAGAATATGTACATTTGTGATCCCTAGAATATATTTAAGTTAGCATTTATTTGTTTGATGAGCCATTGGACGAATTGAATAGCTTTGATTTTAAAAGATAATGTTTTAGCAATTTTTATACCATACTTTCTTTTCTTTCTTTTTTTTTTTTTATACCATACTACTTTCTTTGAACTGGAATTGTTCTTGAATGTAAGAGAAAATTAGAGTCGTGTAGGATTTGAATGAATTTTTTTTTTTTTTTTTTTTAGAATAAAATACTGTTTCCAAACAAAACTCAGTCTGATAACTTTACACACCAGAAGTTTTGGTTCTATGCCTTTAGGCAACCTTGCTTCTTCAAGATCCATTGGGTTCTTGGTTCTGGATTCTGTTTATCCTCTTCTTGAAGAAAAGATAGTTGTTAGCAGTGCCAGAAGAAATGATAGTTGTTAGCAGTGCCAGAGTTAGGAGTGATCTCAGAGGGCTTCTGATGCAGCTTTTTAGCAGGTACAGTAAATCCTCCCTGAGAATTTCCATGTCAGGTGTTCCTTCTCATTACTGCAGCGGTTATGCAGGTCCATATGCCATTGGATTATTGAGCAGACTGAGCTAGTGACAATAAACATAAGATAGTTTTAATGTTTATATTTTTAGTCATGTTTGAAGAATCTTCCTCTTTTTCCCTCATACCCCATGAGTATTATTATTTACAGCTATTAAAAGCTCTAGTCAGAGCTGGGTGTTGTGGCGCTCTCTTTCAATCCCAACAGTTAGGAGAAAGAGGCAGGCAGATCTCTGAGTTCCAGAACAGCCTGGTCTACATAGTGAGACCCTGTTTAGAACCCCCCCCCCAAAAAAAAAAGCTCTAGTAGATTATTATTCCAATTTAAGCATCAGTCTGATATTCAATTTAGAATTCCTTTCCTCTGTTAGAGTCTGGCCATTTACTGCCTAAAGCTCTTGGGATACAGAAGGATTGCTGTTTGTTACTATGTAATCTTTTGCTGTTCCTTTTTGGGGATTTGCTTGGATAGGGATGGTAAGAAAGAAGAATGGAAAAATGTACTTATTCCTTATCTGTTTCTCCTTAATTAATGGTGGCACATCTGACACACAAGCTAATATTTCTGATTAGATTTTGCCTGGAGCCTCCCTACTACAAAGTTACTGCGTAAGAAATTTCTGTGGCCAAGCCTTTTCCATTCCTCACTCCACCAGCTTTTTCCCTTTAGTGTGTTGAGGTGAAGAGGCTTAAGGATCTTTTTCTCTGTAGTCAGGTTTTTTTTTGATGATGCCAAGACCTCTTGAGTATAGCTATGCCTGCAGTTGCCACACATTCCAATGGAAACTCACTTCTTTGCTTGAAGTTTAAGACTGCCTTTCTGTGCCCTGATGCTTTTATTAAAAAAATATATATTTTTTATAATCAGTTTTCATTGTTCCCTTGCTCAGGGAGGCAGAGTTTGTTGTATAGTCTATTGTGAAACATTTCTTTCCTCGCTCTCTGTCAGTTGTTTCTACTGAAGGAAAGGTTGTTAAGGTGGTACAGAGTGCCAGAGCCTTGAGAGTTATATATGGCAGGTAGGTGAAGGCCATGCCTAACTGCACAGAGAGATGTCTGTATAGTATAGACTCTTTGTCCACAAATTGCGCCACCCATAGATTGAAAGATTTCATCTGTCCTGAGCATGTGCAGTTTTTCTTGTCATATTAACAAGTGTGTGTGTGTATGTATGTGTTAGTGTTGTGAGTAATCTAGAGGTGCTGTACAGCAAGAGGAGAAGGCATATGAGTTATGGGGAAATACAGCACCACTTCACAGCACAGACCTTGGTGTCCATGGGCGCCGGGGTCCTGAAACCAGTCCCTATGGGTAAGGGAAAACAACTGAATGTCCTCTGCTTTGCCTTTGTGGGATTCTGGTCCATATAGCATCTGATTAACAAATAATATGACATTCTGTGGTCTGAGGAGGTCTTTCAGTTAAAATGTACATTTCCCTTCCTTTTTCTTCTTTCTCTGATGTTTGTTTTGTGTCTTGCCTTGCTTCTTGGTTCCCAACTGAAGAGATAGCAACTGTGAATGATAATTTGGGACTAGGTTTTAAATCTCACTATGCCTTAGTACATCAATGTGAAGAATAGATTTGAGGAGGTGGGTTGATTATGCATTTATTTATTTATTTTTCTGATGCTTGCTTTACTGAGAATATGAATTCAAATAGGATTATAGTACTAGGGCCTTTTTTTCCTGTCATCTAAACAAACCAGTTAAATCTGCTATATGACTTTTTATCTGATGAAGAAAAAGCAGCTTTGTAGCTGGAACGCCCTCTCCCCCCAACATCTGATGCAGTAATTATGGGTTATTTCACACTTCATTCAGAAGGTAGTTTGTGAACACCTTCTACCATGGTCTTGTAGATTATGGAGAAACAGCAGTGAGTTAACAAAGAAATTCCTGCTCTCATGAAGCTTGCATTCCAGAGTGGGGGGAATACACAAGATGAAAAATAAGTCCTCATCTGTGTTAAAGAGGAGAGTGAAGTAGGGAAAGGAGATGAGAAGTGGGTTTGGAGGCTCTGCAACTTTAATTTAGGGTTTAGGGATGGATGTCTTCACAGAAGGAAGTGAAGAGGCCCTCCCCTGTCCTATACTGGGAGCTTGTTTGGTTAGTTTGGTGACAGATGAATGAGTAGGTGGGTGGGGGTGTACTGAGATGGAGCAGAACAGAGAGGTGAAGCCTTTTAGGTCTTTGTAAAGGCCTTGGTTTTTTTCTCTGAGTGGCATGGGATCCTGTTGAAATGACAGTGTTTCAGCCTCGAATGAACAGGAAAGTACTGGTGACTGGATTCAGTCCCAGAATTTCCTGTGTAGTTTGCCTTGAGGAGGTAGAGTTGGGCATCATCAGGCAGTACAAGGCATTGGAAATTCTACTACACAGCTGGAGTTAGCATCCACTTTACTGTGGCTTTTTTGAGAAACTGTAGTTTTAGGGGCCGTGGTGTAAGGATTCAGGCATTATGATGGCCTGCCCCTGTCACCTGGCAGAATGCACTCAGGCAGTACTCTGGTCAGCCCAGGGTTCCATGAGTACTAACTAGTCTGCAGGCAGGTGTAAAGGACCCCTTTAAAAGACAGACTCCCGCCCACTTAGGATCTCTCTTGCTCTTTGCTTTCTCTGCTCTCTTTGCTCTCTTTTCAGCTTTTCTTTCTCTCTCTGCGCGCACTCTTTCTCTCTCCTCTTCTGTTCCTGGTGTCTCTGTGTCTCTTCCCTTCCCCCTCACTTCCCTTTCTAAATAAACTCCTCATTTAAGCTCTATCTGCCTCAGTCACCCTCACCTGCTATGAAACCTGCTATGCTCTCCCACGTGGTCCCTTACCTTGGGACCCCCCACTCACTTTGGACCACCCCCTCCTTCTCCAGCTTTGTCCTATAACTGTACAAAAGAACAACCTTAAAGGGGTCCTTTACACCTGCCTGCAGACTAGTACTCATGGAACCCTGCCAGGTGACAGGGGCAGGCCAGCATAATGCCTGAATCCTTACATGGGCTCCCCTCATTTGAATCCTGCCTCTGCCTCTTCCCAACCCTGTGGCCTTGGGCTTTTTCTCATTTGTGATATTGTGTTAAAGATTAAACTAATGTAAAGATTAATGTTTAGGACAGCACTTAAAAAAGGTAAATACCTGTGTTTTTATTCAGTAAACACGTGAATTATGCTTTATTAAATTATGGGATTGCTTTGGTTGCAGTTTTGAGAATGGATCGCAGCGGGGCAAAGACTAAGAAAGTAAGGCAGTCCAAGCAGTAATCTGGATAGCAGCAAGAATGGAAAGTGGAAGGAGTCTGTATATATTTAAACAATAGAAACAACAGGATTTATTGATGTATTGGACATGGAGTCAGAGGGGAGAACTTTAAGCAAACATGTCTTCATGAGATGCTTTGCTGGAACTGCTGGAAGAAGGGTATAGTGGTTTTCTTAGATGGACAAGACAGGAAGGTCAGGTTTATGAAGGGAGTGTCGAGGTTCAGTTCTGTGAATTGGAGATATATGTTAGGGAAGTAAGTGAATTACAGAGCGTGGGCCGTGTATCTATGAGTCTAGAGTTTAAGGATGTTTAAGACTGAAGGTACCAGTCATGGAACAGACATGTGAAAGTGATCTCACTAAGAGACCAGGTTTAAATAGAAATGAAGCCTCAGGCCATCGTTCACAGGCCTGGGAGAGGCCCCTGAGGATTTCTGATGCTCTCTAGGATGAAAGACAATTATAATTATTTCATTTTTAAGAGAGGCTTTGTTTAGATACAGCTCAATAGAATTCATCTGCTTAAAGTTACATACAGTTCATTGATTTTTAGTGTATTTACAGTTGTAAAGCAGTCACCAAAATTTTGAATATTGTAACACCCTCCCCCCCCCAAAAAAAAACCCACATACCTTCCCATCCTCATTTCCTGCCTACCCTCCTGTAAGTAGACAGCTGCTAATATACTTGTTTTATGTGTTTATTCTGGATATTTTATGCCAGTAGAATTATATCATGTGTTCTACTGAAAGAGAAGCCATATCCATTAAGACCAAGTTTCTGGCTTCATTAGATTTTAAAGGTGAGGCTATAAAGATCTTTCCATTGAAAAGCTGCATTTCCTTCTTTGTGACTAGTAAGAAAGCTGTGGAGTGACAGTTGAGGTTATATGATTATTTTTTCTTTGATATTTCGTCTGGTGGTTTTAATGGTCCTTAGAGGTGTTTACATCTGATCACTCAGTGGATATTCCTTGTTGGTCTCATGTTTTCAGAGATCTAGAGTTCACAGACTTTAAGATTCAGATACTTAGTACAGAGATTTCTCTTTTCTGTTTGCCGTTTTTACACTCTCAGGCTATAGTGCTTTTATGTGAGGAAGCACACAAAGTCTGCTTGTATCTTTTTCTGTGAAATATCTATTCATGTCTGACCCTTTTTTTTTTTTTTTTAACTTTTGGGATATTTTCCTTGCTATTTCTTGGTAGTGGAAAATAGCCCTTTGTGGAATAAACATATTCTATTGACTCTGATCATGCATATTAATTTTTGCCATCTAAATTCTTTAAAAATTACTTGTAGTTATTAGTGATTACTTAAAATTGTTTCTGTTTTGTTTGTTTTTTGAGACAGTGTCTCTCTCATGTCCCTGGAGCTTACTTTGTAGATGAACTTAGTTTTGAACTCATAGATGTGCGGGCCTCTGCCTCCCCAAGTGCTGGGGTTAAAGACACATGCTACCACACCAGGCTCAAGATAGCTATTAACTTTTAAATTTGCTTTTTTAATGATTATCTTCCCCCAGTTGCCCAGTTCCAAGCAACTAAAATTGTGTTGTTTATTGTGCAGCTTTTCGTGCCTGTCTTTTTTCTATTTAGTATAATAATGATTTTGAAATTGATCCAAATTGTTGCATGTCAGTAATTACTTTGTACTATAAACCAGTGTTCTATCATTTAGTTGTGCTGCATTTATTTTCTGTTGACTTGCTGAGGGGCATCTTTGTCTCTAATGTATAGCCTGTAAATAAAGCTGCTCTGAGTATTGTCAATCTTTCTATGCTTACATGTTTTCTATGTTTTCATTTCTCTTGAGCTGATATATGGAATGGGATAGGTGGGTCACAAGTTAGAACTATGTGTGAAGTGGTTTACCATTTAATATGTCCTTGATGATACATTGTATTGCCAGTCTGCTTCAGTTTAGCTGTTCTGTTAAGTATATGTGCTACTATTTGTTTAAGCCCAGGATAACTGAAATGTTATTTACATGCAATCAATTTTACTCAGTTTAGTGTATAGTTCTGTGAATTTTGGCATAAATATACAACTGTGTAATTACCACAATCAAAACACGACCCTCAAAAAAATCTTTTAAGTATTTGTAGTTGGTCATTTCCCTGGCCAAGTACCGTGACCTTTACCATGGTGGGATGGCTGCTTTGCTCTTTTTTTCTTTGCATGAAGTTCATTAATTTTTACAGTTTCATACATATATACAGTATATTGTGGTTCTATTCACCCCTATTACCCTCTATGATCTACCTTCTTTTCTATTTCAAGTCCTTATTATCCCCAACTAGTCCCCCACTGGCTGTAGGAAAGCTTGTCAGGAAAGAGTGGAGCCCCATAGGTACTTTCTCTGTCTATGATGGAAACTTGAAGGGCCCAGTCTTGTGAAGGTATCCATAGCTGCTGTTCGTAATTGCAATGGCAGTGTCATTCTGGATGGCTGTATTTTGTGACACTTCCCTCCTCCTTACAGTTCTTTAATTCATTCTACCCCCATTAGTGGGCCTTGAGATGTGGTAGTGGTGGTGATGTATGTGTCCTGTGTAGGACTGAGCTCAACAGTCACTGTTTCTCAGCATTTTGGCCAGGTATGAGCCTCTGCTCTAACTATTGCCTTCTTGGCTCTAGTCTGTAAGTTTATGGTACTTTGACAACATGTCCATTTAGGGCAACAACTTAATGGCGTAGTAAGTTCTCCCTTTGAACCTCCGACCGCCCCATTAACAGATTTTTGATTAGGTTATACCAGATGTGCATTCCTTTTGTGGAGCAGGCCTCCAATCTAATCACAAAGTGGTTGGTTTATCCCTAAAATAGTTGGCTACTGTTGCTCCAGAGAGTACCTCTTGCCTGGTGCTGAGTATTGTAGCATACATGTCTGCAGGTCGGTGAAATCATTGATTGTGTTTCTCCTTAGCAGCCTTCTCAAGCCATTGGGAAAGGACTCTGAAACTCAGTTCCAGCTTGATTTCTCTGTCTTGTAGACTGATAAGCACATAGTTTGTATTTTACCACAAGTAAGACACAGAACATTCCATTACACCCCAAATGTAGCACTTTGCAGTTAGCGTCTTCTTCCCCTGGTGATCTGTTCTGTCTCCACAGCATGTTTAGTTTGCCTTCTTTCACTTAGCACAGTGCAGATGAGATTTCTATTGCTCTGTGCATCCATCAGTAGTTCACCCCTTTTCAAGTAAAGGTCCTTTGCACTGGCTAGAGCACTCTGCTTACTCAGCAGCAGGACAGTTAGGTTGTTTCTGATTCCTGACACTTAGTAATGTTGCTGTAAACAGTTGCTTACAGGATTTTGAGAGAACAGACCTTCATTTGATTTTGGATAACTTCCCAGAAGTTTAATTTCTGGTTTGTATTGTATGTATTTTTAATTTTATTAGAAGCTGTTGCTAATTTGTTTTTCAGAGTTGGTGAACTATTTTGTACCCAGCAGTGTGTATGAAAGTTCGCTTGTCTCTCATTCCTGACAGTGGGTATTAAGTGCTTTGTTAGTTTTGTGTAGACTGTTCTTGGAGGGGTTAAGAACATCTCAGAGTTGTTTTCAGAAATCTGTCATATCTTTCTGAATAATAATGAGCATCATTTGTACATCTTTGCTGATCTGAGATTTTTGCCCATTCTATTGTTGTTTGTTTTATTGAATTGTAATAATAAACTGTTCTTAGATATCAGTTATCTGATAGAGGTATACTGTATATGTTCTTCCATGTTTTTTGGATTCTTTTTATTTTTTGCACTGGTAGAGCTAGAACCCAGGTCCTTGTATATACTGAGGGCTGTAACACTTGTAAAGATTTATCTTATTTGTGTGGGTGTTTTGCCTGCATATGTGTATGTGTACCGTGGGCATGAAGTGCACAACAGAGGGCATCAGATGCTCTGAAACTGTAGGTTCTGGGAATTGAACCCTGGTCCTCTGGAGGAACAGTCAGTGTTGTTAACTGCTGGACCATCTCTCACTCTTCTAACAGGTTAAATCTATAGCTCCTCTTTACTTTCTGAAGAAATTGAATTTCGTGTGCTTTTGTTTCCCAGTTTGGCTTTTGCTGATTGAATTCTTGTGGAGCAGTTCAGTGTCTTCCTCTGTCTTCTATGTTTCTTGTAAATTGGTAGTTGAATATAGGAGAATCTAGTAACTCAATGAGATTTAGATAAAATCTTATGTTGATTTGAATGTCTTCTCCATCAGGAAGTACATAATACCTGGTTCATCTTTCTTTGTTGTTTAGCTGTTTATTCTGATTCATTTTATTTTGAATGGTTTAAAGAATGCTTGATAGGAGTCTAGTACCTAGGAATATGTGTTTAAGTATCCATTATTTTTTCCTACTGTCTTTGGTTTGTTTTTGAGACAGGGTCTCTCTGCATACCTCAGGCTGTCCTGGGACTCTCTCTGTAGACCAGGCTGACCTCGAACTCACAGGGATCCACCTGCTTCTGCCTCCTGAGTGCTGGGATTAAAGGCATGTGCCACCACTGCCCAGCCACTTCCTACTATCTTAATTGGAAAGCTCACTTCCCCTGTCAGTGTTGACTTCTGAGAAGTGGAAATGCTGATTTCTGTTCATAGGATTGCTTTGAAGATTAAGATTGTACTTAAAAGAGAACCTGCCACAGAGGCTAGCATATAGCAGTGGCCAGTAAATATTAGCTATTGTTATGTGAATTTAAAAATATTTTGAGGGATTGGAGAGATGGCTCAGAGGTTTAAGTGTGTACTGTTATTGAAAAGCACTCAAGTTCAAATCCTAGCACCTGTACCAGGCAACTCATTTATCCTCTTGTAACTCTAGCTCCACAGATCTGGTACTGTCTTCTGAACTTGGCAACTGTGCTTGTATGCACACATCCCCATGCACACGCACACTAAAATAAATCAGTCAGGTATGGTGGTACATGCCTTTAATCCCAGTATTCAGGAGGCAGAAGGATCTCTGTTATCTAGAGGCCAGCCTGGTCTACATATTGAGTGAGACCTTGTCTTAAAACAAAAAAATATATCTGGAATAATCTTAAAAGGTAGATCATCTTGATTTATGAAGAAATTAAGATTCAAATGGCTAACTTTTAGTGCACTTGGTTTTATTTTAGGGGAAGATCAAGTGAGTTATTTAACTGAGTAGAATGGCTCTTTGTTCACACCAGCTTGAGATTGGATTTAGTGCACATTTGTGGAGAACTTAAGTCCAAAAATGCTTTCTGCCAATGTGTCTGATGTTGGTGTAAGCTCCTGTTAACTGGTCTTACCTACATTGAAAAATGTGCTGCTTGTGAAATAGACTTTGTTTACTTAGAAATTACTTTGTCCTAGGAACTTACTGTCACTGTTTTCATTTTACAGTGTAATGTTCAAGCCCAGAAATGCCTTATGTGGATCGACAGAATCGCATTTGTGGTTTTCTGGACATTGAAGAAAATGAAAACAGTGGGAAATTTCTTCGACGGTATTTCATCCTGGATACCAGAGAAGACAGCTTTGTATGGTACATGGATAATCCACAGGTTTGTAAAAACCAAAGATTACCTTATAATAGCATAAAGAAGTTGCATTTATTACAGTATTTGATATAGATTATAAATTTGTCTTCCTAAACAGAACATATTTAGATTAATTTCCATTGGTTTAACTTTCTTCCCCTGTTGGTACCTGTATCTGTTCTCCTGTTTGAACTTCAGAGGGTAAACTTAAGTTTATTTGATTGAAATTAAAATTTATACGTGTTTATATATTTTCTCCCTCTTGTGAGGGAAGTAGTCTTCTTGTAGAAGCATTTTGACTAATCACAGATTTTAGATACTCTACCTAAGATGTGAGTGTTACTATTTGGAAAAACTACTGAAACTGTTTGTTGGGCACAGGTAATTCTTTCGTCATGTGGTGTTCACTTGAGTGCCAGTCACTGTGATGAATCTGTGACTGATAATTGACTTTAGTTTTGTTGTTCTCTTGCAAGTTTTAGGAATAGATACAAAAGAAAGAAAGAAAAATAGAATACTACTTTTAAGGGCTGAGAGATGGCTCAGTGAGCAAAGGCACTGTGGCCAAGTCTGAGGACCTGAGCTCTATTCCTGGAATCCATGTGGTAAAAGGAGAGAGCAGACTCCCCAAACTGTTCTTTGACACATCCTTCCTCCTACCCTCCTGCCCCAATAAATATATACATTTTTAAGAAATCCCACATTTAAGATCAGTGAGAGAGCTGGAATTAAAAATTGTCTGCTGAATACTTGAAAACTTCCCGCCTGTTTATTTCAAATCAAAATTATTCTAAAAGCTGAAAATGGAGATGTGTGTCATAGTGAAGTGTTTGGAAAGTGAGGGCCAGCTTCCTATACAGTATGTTGATTGTGCAGCCTGGGATAGAGTAGAAATTTTAGACAGTTCACCATGTTTCACATAACCAGTAACAGGTCTCCTGTAACTAATCTTTGTTCTTCATTACCTATACTGATAGGGTAATGTCTAAGAATTGTTTTATGCAGACTGGTGGTTACAAATGACCTTAGAATTAATTCAGTCTCCTTAATGAAAGAAAGCATCTCCCTGTTCTTCAGTTTAGATATAGCTTAAATGACACATGGCTAAGAAGTATGTATCATATTTGAAATAGTCAATTATTATTTTTTCAGAGCTAAAACCCAATTCTTTGGCTCTTCTCACCAGTCTTGATTTTACCCCCTGAGTCTCTACCATGTAGGTTTAGCCTTTTATTTACAGGCAATCTTGGAAATTTGGGTGGGTGGGATGGGTTATATTTTAATTCAGTTTATATTAGCTATGTACTCACTTTGTCTGATGAGGCTTTTTAGCTAGCTGTAGCATTCTCTGTCCTGTCCATGAGCTTACTGACACTTTGTTTTACTTGGAGGCAGTTACCTCACTGAGCAACTGCATGGTTATTATCTTCATTTACTTGGTCTCAGTCAGTGGGAGAAATAACAGGGCAGCAGAAATCAAAAGTTCATGTTGATTTCTTTTCCTCAGCATATGAATCAGATTCTTGCCGTTTATAGTCTCCTGTGTTTAGGTGGGACTGTGTTAACACTGAATCCTCTTTGGAAGATCTCAGCTATTGGTTCTTGCAGAGCCAGGGCATATGTTGTCAATGTTTCTCCCTGATTTGCCTCTCTTTGCAGAGAACCTTACAAATGATTCTCCTGAATTCTCCATAAAGCCCTTTGTTATTAGTATTATTATTTAATTCTTGTGCAGATTCTTCTTACAGTTCTCCCTTTATCAAAACTTGTCACTTAACAGATAAAAACAAAGATAGATACAAATGAAGTAATTTTTACCACATATGAAACACAGATTTAGAATCAGAAACAGGCATAGTTATAAAAAGCAGAGGGAGATGACATTATACTGGAGATAGTGACATTTAAAATTGACCTAGAAGATTGGTTTTGACTTTGGCCCAGAGGTAGAGTGATGATTCCTGGATTCACAGAAACAAGGGCAAAGGAACCATTGTAGGTGTCTGCAGTATGTTTGGATTAATAGTCCATCTTGGCAGGGAGGTGTCTTCTAAGCTTTGCATTCAGCTAGGTCTTTTCACGTAGAATTTTTGTGTGTAAGGGGCAGTGTGTAAGGCAGGTGCTAGTGATCGTCCCCAGATATACTAAGCTTAGGCTGTCCCACTGAGAACTATACTTTGAGCCTTTTGTCTTTTTTTTTTTTTTTTTTTTTTTTTTGGACAGGGCCACATAAAGCCCAAGCTAAACCTTAAATTCTATAGAGCTAAGGCTGGCCTTGAACTCTTGATCCTTCTTCCTCTCCTGTGCATTGGAATTACAGGTATGGAACACCTTGCCCAGTTCACATGAAATTTTTAAAAGACATTTGTCCCTTTTGTTATTAGTATATTGAGTTTTCTGAACATTGTATGTAATTAAAGTCTTTTTCTTTCCAGTCCTTACAGTTTTTCTAGCTTAAGCGAACTTTTTAAAATCTTGTTTCTCTCAGCCAGTATAATAGTCATTAGTGCCAAGTTTTTTCACCTTTAAAAATAAAGACTAAGATATACATCTTCCTAAAATCTTGATGAAACTATTAGATTAAGCCATATGAAATTGCCAATTTAGAGCCAGTTTGAATTACTGAAAAATAGCAATGGTTCTATGTCATTGCATATATCCAAGTGCTAAAGAGCTTTGGTAAAATAAGCAGTTCATTTCACCTCTCCTTGGGGAGCCACTTCCTTTTTTCACTGCTTTCTTCACCACTAATCAGTTTAAAAATTTACTCTAGTCTATCACAAGGACTCATTTTATAGCTACGTTTTGCTGAGGAAGTTGGTAATGATACAGAATTAATGGAGTGTCTACACTAGGAAACGAATTTGAAGAGACTTGAAAAGTTTAGTATTTGGCAAAATGAGCCAAAGAATTTACTAAGTATTTAAAAAGAAAATCAGTTAATATTTTTGAAAAAAGCAAAGTAGATTATAGCATAAAACTTAAACCATTTAAATGGCTCTTAACACCCTTTCTGCCTACTCTTCTGTTGGGTTTCCTGCTCCCTGGGGGGAGGGATTTGATGGAAACACCCTGTTTATTGCTGAGTATTCCAGTGTCTCTTACTCTGCATAGGGTCTGGCTGTGGGTCTCTGTATTTGTTTCCATCTGCTGCAGGAGGAAGCTTCTCTCAGGATGGCTGTTCCCTTCTTGGAGTCAAAAGGCCATTTTTTTTTTTTTTTTTTTTGACAAGGTTTCTCTGTGTAACAGTCCTAGCTGTCCTGGAACTCACACTGTAGACCAGGCTGGCCTCTAACTCACAGAGCTCCGCCTGCCTCTGTCTCCCGAGTGCTGAGATTAAAGGTGTGTGCTGCCACTGCCTGGCAAGGCCACTATTTTTAAAGAGATATATTTGATAAAGAAGTTTTACTGGATCAATGTAAAATGAATAATTTTTTAAAACTTCTTTAACTGTATTGCTTTGTGTTTCTAAATATTCTCCCATTGCTTTCATAGACAAAATTTGGTTTTATAAATTTTTAAGCTCACAAAGAATATTAGTTTAGCCACAATGAGAAAGACAGCTCTTTAGCTGTAGGATACACTATGGTGGAGCAGAGTGAGACTCAGCTCCTTATCTGAGTTGTCATCTTTTTACTTCGGTTCACTTTTTTGCCTGTAGGGGTTAGAACCTGTGACCTCACGAATGCTAGCTGGTGCTTTAGGCTAGTGTTCTACCACAGAGCCACACCCACAGTCCTATGTTGTTATCTTGATGTTAGATCTAGTAACTATGTAAACTGAAAAAAGTATATTTCTAAAAATTTTTTTTTTTTGAGACAGTGTTTCTCTAGCCCTAGCTGTCTTGTAACTCGCTTTATAGTCCAAGCTGTCCTGTAACTCACTGAGATCCACCTGCCTCTACCTCCTGAGTGCTGGAGCTAAAGGCATGCATCACTACTGCCTGGCATAAAATGTTATTGTTTTAAATTTTCAAATGTTTTTAGTACATATGAACTATATTATAAAATAAAAAGATAATGTTGGGTAATAATTGTATTTTAATACTTCCTTTTAGAACCTGCCTTCAGGATCATCACGGGTTGGAGCCATTAAACTTACGTACATTTCAAAGGTAGACTATATTATTTTTAAAAATTATTTTTTGTTGTTGTTCTTTGTATGGTGTTTCTGAAACAAAATCTTAATTATGTAGTGCAGGCTAGCCTTGAATCCTCAGTCCTCCTGTGTGCTGGGATTACATTTGTGTGCCATTCTGTGTTTTTCTCATTGTGTTACTTTCATGTGTGAATTCCTGCCCCTAGGTGGGAGTGTGGATGGAACGGAGTAGCTTCTCTCTGTCATTAAGCAGTGATGCTCAGATCCAGGAATGCTGAAGATTGTCACTGCTTACTATGACTAGAAGTTCTGTAAGTTGATAAAACTGGAAGAAATATGAAATTAATATATGAGATATGACAAATTATAGAAGTGATGTTAACTTTTATGGTCAGGTACATGGGTGTCAAAAAAGGGAGAAGTCGCTAAGGATGGTGGCAAACCTGTATTCCTAGCCGACAGGGGAATTGGAGGCAGGATTGCTAGTTTAGCTTGGGTTACCTAGCAAGGCACTGTCTGAAAATTAAATAATAAGTAAAAAGAGTAAGAGAGAAGTCAGCTAACAGATTCTGTCTTGACATTCTAGAAAGGAGTTCTGTTAAGTTTATTATTAGTTTTTAAAAGTTTTTTTTTCCCCAATTTTTAAAACTTAATTGCCTCTGGCATTTTGTTTTTATATATTTTTTAACATTTATGTTTATTATTTGTGTGTGTGTACATATATACATGTGTATGTGCATGCCTGCAGAGACTGGAAGAGGGCATCTGATCTCCTGGAGCTGGAGTTAGATGGTTTCCAGTCACCTGACATGGGTGTTGGGAACTGAAATTTGGGCCTTTGAAAAAGCCATGATTGCTTTTAACCTTTACACTCTCTCCAGCCCCATGTCTGTTTTATTCTGAGAAAAATATGCTGTCCTCATGGTGAAGGAATGAGGATTTCTCCTTTCCACTTTGCTTTTATTAATTTCTGTTTCTTAAAATTGATTTTGTGCTTTTAATTCCAGCACTTGGGAGGCAGAGGCAGGCAGACCTTTGAGTTCAAGTCCAGCCTGGTCTACAGAGTAAGTTCCAGATAGACAGGGCAACACAGAGAAACCCTATCCTGAAAAACCAAAATAAATAAATAAATAAATGAAATAGTTTTTTTTAGTGCTGAATTTTAATTTTAAAAAATTTTGATTATATATTTGTTTAATAACTTCTTGTTTGAGTTTTGTTTTGTAGACAGGTCTCACCATATAATCTTAGTTGTCTAAAAATTTACAGTGTAGTCAAGGCTGGACTTGAATTCAGAGATGGACCTTCCCTCTGCCTCTAGAGTGCTGGGATTAAAGATTTGGTAAACCTTGCCTTTTGACAGGGTCTTCCTATGTAGTTTTGACTGTTTCGAAGATTACTGCATAGTAATCTAGACCAGGGTGGCCTCAAACTCACAAAGATCCATCTGTCTTTGTCTCCTCAAGAACTGGGCCATCACAATTTGTCCGTCCGTCCATCCGTCCGTCCATCCGTCCGTCTTCCTTCCTTCCTTCCTTTCTTTTTGGGTGCTAGCTCTGTGGGTTTGTCTGTATGTGTAGCTTTGTTTTACACAAAAGTTTTGCATATCTGTTGCTAACTTAAAATATGAGGTGCAAATGGTAGTGACTCATTTAATACTGTTGACATTTTTAGTACTGTTGATGATAGTGACACAGTTAAACTTTTGAGCATCTGCTGTTGTCTTGTGGCAGATGTGGAGTGTTTTAACAGGACACCAATTTACAGATTTGCCTTGTCTTAGTGCTTTTATTGCTGTGAAACAACACCATGACAACCACAACTCATAAGGAAAACATTTAATTGAGGGGGCTCGATTACAGGTTTAGGGTTTCAGTTCATTATCTTCATGGTGGAGAACATGGCAGCGTGCAGGCAGATGTGATGCTGTCTACATCTTGAAATGCAGGCCACAGGAAGTTGGCTGAGATACTAGGCAGTATCCTGGGTATTGGAAACCACAAAGTTGACCCCCACAGTGACACACTTCCTCCAAATAATCCATACCCACTCCAACAAAGCCACACCTAATAGTGCCACTCCCTATGCTATTATTGGGGCTAATTACATTCACACTACCATAGCCTCTATTTAAGAAGCCCATCTTTATAGGTAAAATACTTTATCAGTTTTATAAAACAGGCATTTGTTCTTATTGGCAAAATATGTCTGTATTGTTCCTGGACAAGATAGATTATATATTTAAACAGAAACATTTCTGCTGAAGCCAAATGTAAAATTTCAGAAGACAAATATTTTCTGTAAATTGAGACATTGAAAATATTTTTCAGAGTAGCTTGTAGCCTGCCTTCTGTAGAGATGGTTATTGGGAGAAGTAGAATTCCATTGTCAGAATGAACTTTGACCCTCTGCCAAGTGCTTTTCACTGAACAGTGATAAGACTAGTTGTAATAAACTTTGGAGAATGGAGTGCTACCCATCTACCTGTATCTTATTTGTTGCCTCATGTTTTTTAAAATGGGAAATCGTGCTTGAAATGAAGGATTCGTTAGCTCAGTGAAGCAGGCAGGGAGTGGCCACTGTTCCCCGCTTTACTACTCCTAGTTAAAGTGTAACCTTTTTTTTTTTGTGCAGTGCCTCTCCTTCAACTCTGTCCTGCATCTTACTGTAGTTGGATTGTACAGTTTTATTGCCCTACTTTAGGCATGCTATTTTTCCCTAAATTTTATTCCATGAACAAACTTCATCATGACTGGGCTGTGAATTTGTAGTTGGGATTTGTCAGGAACTCAGATTAGAATTCGTCTTGAAATACAAAATATGAGTTATGTCATCAGGAACAGTCCAGCAGAGGTCATGAATAGGGTTCCTAGGGCATCTTACCCGAGGGATAGTACTGATGTAGTGTGACTAGTTGTTCTTCATTTAATGACCCCTGAACCAGAGGAGAACGAGTGCCATGTTGATTTCTCAAAGAGATTACGACCTTCTAGAGTTTTGGACATTATAAAAACAAGGTTGCAGTCTACCATGTTTGCCTACAATCAGCTGCCAACATAGAAATAAGTTCGAGATATCTATAGTTTCTATATTCATTGAGGGCATGTTGTAGGTTATGTTATAAAAGTATATATGTGACATAATGCCTACAGGTACACTTTCAACTTCTCACATCCTGGAGAAAAGAAGTTTATTCAAAGAAAATGTGGAAGTATCATTTGTCTTATAATTGTGACCCAGATTCTGTATCTAATTTGCTATCTAGGTTGTTTTTAATTTCAGATTGGTATGCTAAGTGGGAAATTGTGCATGTGGCAGATTATATAGTATTTGAAACTGAATATTGTAGCATGTGGAGAAGGAGTTACTCAGATCTCTTTTTCTTATTAGGTTAGCGATGCAACTAAGTTAAGGCCAAAGGCAGAGTTCTGTTTTGGTAAGTAGCCATATTTACATTTCTTTATTTTCTAAATTATATCATTCCATCTCTTAGTTCTTTTTAAAACATGTGTGTGTGTGTGACACAGCACTCATGTGGATACAGAAGTCAGTTCTCCCATTTTTCCATGTGAGTTCAAGGGATTGAACTCAGGCCCATCAGGCTTGGTGGCAAGTATCTTTACCTGTTGAGCCATCTTGCCAACCCTGTTTGTTATTTTCAATTAGGCTGATATACTTATAAAGTAATACAGTCACAAGAAACAAACCTATGGCTTAATGAATCTATAGGAAATTAATTTACAACCATCATCTAAGTGAGGGAATAAAACTTTGACCCTGGCTCCCAACCCCAAGTGCCTTTCCTTGTCTCATCCTAGTCATAACCTCCCCACATTCATGTGTAAGTAACTGTTATGATCTCACCCAGCAGTAGTTTGGGTTGGTTTTAATTCTCTACCTTATTTTCTCTATTGACCGCATAAATAATGTAAAGGACTTGGTCTTTTGCAAGGGGATGAGAGATTCACAACTTGGAGGCAGGAGAATTGAGGATGTTACATCAAGTGTGAGCAGGTGCTTAGTGAATGCCTAGGACAACTTGGGCTGTGGGAGAATAAGGAGTATTGGTGCCTCAAGGATCTCAAGCTAGCTGATAGACAGCTACAATACCTGCTGTTGTCATGTCATCAGTGACATTCCAGCATTCAGTAGATAGAGGGGATGTAGAGTCAAGGGTGCCATCATGGATGAGGACACCCCATGCTGGGAGCCAAGTAAATCGCTGACCACCATGAGGTAAATAAGACCTCTTGGGCAGAGGTGTGCGGGGGAGGAGAATTTGATGGAGGAAACTGAAGGCAGATGCTGGAGGCAGAAGTCTGGGTGTGGAATGTTAACAAGCAATGCATTTCCTTATTTTGAAAAAGAAAGTACACAAGAGTGCCTGAAAGACCTGAGGTGAATGAGGTTACTGGCTGCAAGCATGAGAGTCAACAAATAGATGAGTCAGTCATGTGAGTTTTGAACTATACTTAATGCCTTGAACTGGGATGGAGCAAATGGAGGTGAGACAAGCTGGAAGAACATTAGAAGAAAAGGTACAGAGACTTGGAGATTTGGCATCCACCCAGGCAGGTTCCATATCCTGATTTACAAATTGTGCTATCATGGGTTTGCTGATGTCTCTTTTGTATGCTGATTTCATTTCCTTTAGGCATATGCCCAGAAGTGGTTTTTTTTTTTTTTCTTTATATGTGGAAATTAGAGGTAAAAATGACCTGAAAGTAGAAAGGTTCAGGGAAGAAGAGAACCTATCTGTGGAACAGGATGCTGGGGTGTGATGCCTAATCTTAATCATCAACTTACAGGATTTAGAATCATCATGAAAACACCCTCTAAACACTTCTGTTCAGGAGTTTCTAGATTAGATCAACAAAGGTGGGAAGATCCATCCTAAATGTGAGTCAAACCATACATGGACTTGAAGAGGAAGTGAGCAGACCATACACATTCATCATTCTCTGCTTCCTGAGTGTGGATGCAGTGTGCTCTGCCATCTCCTCTTCCTGCTACCTTTCCTGCCAGGATGGGCTGTATCACCTGGAACTATGCACAAGAATTAACCCTGCCTTTCTTCCTTAAATTGCTTCTGTCAGATATTTTGTTATAGCAGTGAGGCAAATAACTAGAACACGGAACAAGAGAGGAGACAGGGAGGGTGGACAGAGTGGCAGTGAGACCTCTTGGCTTTTACAATTAATGTGCATTAATATGTGGAGAAATTTAGAGTGTGTTAAGAGAATGAGTGGTAGGTCAAACTAAGAATATTGGCGCCCTGTTAGTCTGTTAAAGTGGGAAGGGACAGAAATTAAGACTAACTGGTATAGAAAGGGGACTGTTTTATATTGAAGTTAAAAAGAGTACTTTTGGGGCAAAGTTAATGTTAAAGTTTTTTGTGTGTAGAGGGTGGCTTTCTCCTGCAGGTTGGTGTTCAGAGCAGTATCTGATAGCAGCCACATATATCCAGTAAGAAAAGCCATTTTGAACAGAATGAAGTTAGTTGCTCAGTTGCCTAGGGTGTTTGCCATTACTAAGAAACTTCTGTAAAAGTTGTACATTATTGCAGATTAGAATTGCAGTTACTAAATAAGAGAATGTTTCAGAGCCTTGGAATGAAAGGGTATTAAGGCTTGTCACCTAACAGAGAATTCTGTTAGAATATATGATCACATACTTATTTTGTAGTGCTGGATGGCAACCTAGAACTTGGGCATACTAGGCCACTGAACAAAATATACCTCCAGCCCAAATACACATATTCTTAACACTTAAAAAAAAATCTCCCCTTTGTTAGTTTGAAGGCATAGTTTAAAGTAATAAACTCAGCATTCATAGTTACTGGGCCTAGTTAGAGTAGGTGATTTTAGTTGAAATCAAGAGTAAGATGAGCCTCTTGTTCATCTTTTCTATAGTCCTCTGCATCTGGCAAGAATAAAGAGATTCAACCCGACTTCATTCTAAGTGGCAGGATACCTCTAATTCCCCTGAAACAGAGGGAACAAACACTTAAACCTTACCTTTGATAAAGTAGGATACATGAGCAGGTGGCCCTCGGTGTGTAAATATGGAAGCAGATGGAGGAATAGCAGTTCACTTTGCAGAGCAGAGAAAGAGGCCAATGCAGAGCTAACCATTTCAGTGCTCTGCCCCATCCTCTCTAATAGGCTTAGGTAATGGGCCCTGTTTGCAGGATGGGGAACTGAAAACAGGTTCTTTGTTTGGATGTCTTTAAAAAAAAAAAAAAAAATTCTAGTCTCTATCTCCATCTGGCTCTTGTGGGCAGCCACCCTTCCCCCAGCCCAGCAGGGAATGGGATGTGTGGTGTGTCCAGAAATAGAAACTAACGCTAATCCTGGAGAAGGGAAGGAATGAGGCATGAAACTGAAAAGAAGGATTAAAGGAGAATCTGAATACTGAACAGAACCCTGTCCTGTGTAGCCCCAGGGAGCCTGCAACCAGCTGCAGGCAGCATTGGGTGGGTAGAGTCAGAATGCACTCAGGAACCAAGGGATGGTACTGACATGGGGTAGTCCCCCTAGTACTGACCTCACAACCCAAGAGGGCACAACTAGCCTTTTTAATCCCTCTTTTAAAATAGTAGCAGAAAGCCCAGGTTACTTAGTATTTGAAAATTGTCAGACATAAAAAGATATAAGTAATGCAAACTCACTTTCACCCTGCCCAAGATAGGGTTTAGGGTTTTTCTGTATATCCCAAGCTGGCCTGGACCTCTGTAGACCAGGCTGGCCTCAAACTCAGAGAGATCTGCCCACTTCTACCTCCCTAGTCCTGGAATTAAAGGCTTTCGCCAATGCCACCTGGCTAATTTAAAAAACAAAAACAAACAAATTCAGCAAAAGTTAAAAAGAGGTAATAGAGAATTTGATAAGGCAATCTCACTTATAAATTTGTAATCTCAGTATTTCAAGAGGATTGTAGGTCCTAGGCCACCAGCCTGGACTGTGTACCGAGTCATTTTCAAAAAAACAAAAATAAAGTAATAATAATAATAAAGAGTGGGAAAGAAAACCAGGGAAGTGAGAACCTGGTGCATGCCTTATCACCAGATCTGTGGCCATACTAGTCACAGCCATTTAGTCCTGGACCCTAAGAAGGTTTTGCTGCAGTTACACTAATGTCTGTGCTGTAGATTTTATGCATTTGTTTCATTTGCTCTGTTGTAAAGATTTGAGTAAAAATGTACTCAGATGAAAAGGCAGGAAGCAGACAAACCCCTGAGGACTTAGGTTCATAGGACACTCTTGTTTAAAAAGCTTGGCAACCCTAGAGGTGCCCTAGCTTTGTGTTTGTAGTATTCACAGCTTTTTCTTCATTTCAATGTCTGCTCTCTCCCCTGTCATTCATGCACACCACTTCCCAATAAATCACACTTAGGGAATCTGAGGGCAATGATAGAGAGGGTTGTTGTGTCCGTTCTTCACATGCATTGTCACTTTTTCTCTGGGAAAGGACGTGTGACATTGCTGAATCATAGTTGAGCAGAGCAAAGATTCAAATTAGACAGTGTTCAGGCGCACAACATAAGTTTATCAGCCTTGTTGATTTCTGGCTTCTTAGTTTGTAGCAGATGCCTCTTTGCTCCCCTTGCCATGAAATAAAAGCTTGCAAGTTTTTTATTTAAACCACAAGGTATATAAAGAGTTTAATTTTTGTTTGTTTGTTTTAGTTTTGGGTGTTGGGAACTAGAGATGAAACAAACCCAAAGCTTGGTAGGTGAACATCTCCAACTGCAAGGAGTCTTTTTAGTTTAGTTATGTTGGCCTCTTTTTTTCAAAAAAGGCCCTTATATAAATATTATTCATTTAGAAGTATGCGTGTCATACATTTGCTTTGTGCCAGCTGTTGTAGTACACTGTTAGATTTTATTTATTTTTAAACTTACTATTTTATTTTTTGTGTATAGGTGTTTTGCTTGCATGTATGTCTGGGTACCAGGTGTGTGCCTGGTGGTACCTGTCAGATTTCCCTGGGTCACATGGGTGCTGGAATTGGAATGTGTCCTTTGGAAGAACTGAGCCATTTCTCCAGCCCCAAATACTTAGACTGTAAATCTCTTTAGTGTTCTGAGCTGATGCCTCAAACAATCGGAAGTCGCCATTGAGCCAGTGCTGAACAAGGTCTGAATGCATACTGAGCTGACTGCTGGATGTTAACAATGGAAGTTGTTTGTAGATAGATGCAGTATCCTAGTTCTTAGTTATGCTGAAGTCCATTGTCTAGTGGTTCTCACTCTTTCTAATGCTGCAACCCTTTAATGCAGTTCCCCATGTTGTGGTGCCCCCCAACCATAAAATTATTTTCCTTGTTACTTCATGACTGTAATTTTGTTTCAGTTATAAATTATAATGTAAATATCCGTGTTTTCCAATGGTCTTAGATGACTCCTGTGATGGGATTATTCAACCCCACCAAGGGGATCATGACCCACAGGTTGAGAACTGCTGCTCTAGAAACACAAAAGTACAATAATGGTGTATTGTAGTTTTTTACTTTTCAGATGAATTTTTCTGTAGCATTTCATAAGATATACTTTGATTTCTGTGATCTTCAACTTAATCTAGGGAGCTCTGGTTTAGAGTAGCTTGTTCTTGGGCCCAATTTTAATGTTTCTTGTGTGTTTGAGAAATAACTTTTCTTTTCCCTTGAGGGTTTTCATTTCCTTCTTCGCCTAGTCATATTCAATTGAGTGCTAGTACATTAATTATTCAATGTTGTGGTAGAGAATTTTTGGACTTTTTGGGTTTTTTGTTTTTTGTTTTTTTTTTGTTTTTTGTTTTGTTTGGTTTTTAAACAGGCTCTCACTCTGTAGCCTTGGCTATCCTAGAATTCACTATGTAGACTGGGCTGGCCTGGAACTCACAGAGGTAAGCCTACCTCTGCCTTCCAGAGTGCTAGTATTAAAGGTATATGCAGCCATACCTGGCCTTGGAAGTTGATTTACTATTTGAACAATTTCAATAGTGTAGCTATTCAGATGCCTTACCTCCTACAATAGTATTTGATTTTCTAAACAAATGCATATGATATTAATAGATGTAATTAAAGATGTGCTTTATGAAGTGCATAGTCTTAGTCCTTAAGGGCATTTATAATCCCAGCACTTGGAAAACAGAGGCTGATGGATCTCTGTGAGTTTGAGGCCCTGGTCTACATATCAAGCTCCAGGCCAGCCAAGGATGCATAATAAACCCTGTCTCAAAAGAAAAAAGGTTTGTTTTGTTTTTTGGTGAAAGCTTCAAGCATAATAATAAGTTTAAAGTTAAACACAAATATTATTTTGGGGCTAAAAATTAAATATATTTATATGCTTAAATTATGGAGGTTTTCAAATACACAAAGATTAAAGGGAAAACTGATAGAATATTTATTTTGTCAAAGGTACTATGAACAAAGTGAGAATTCACAGGGAATGTGCTTATGATAAAGTAACTAATTAATAGAAAAGTTTCTGCAGATCAGTAAATTACAACTGAGCAGCTCAAGAGAAATGCGTGAATGAATATACAAAGCTCATGAAGCAAATGCAGGTGCCTAATACTCATATAAAACTTATTTTCTCAATAATTAAATTCAAACAAGGTCTAGTTATCTACTAACTTGCAACTCATTAGGTTGTTAATAAAGTGCTGTATCAGTTAGGTTCCTTTGAATGAAATACCATTTGAGGCATTTCTCAGTCCCAATGTAATTGTTACAAGGGATTATTTTCACAAATGTCAGAAGACAGAAGGAGCACAGTGGGGATGGTGCACTGACTCAGACATTGGAGACAGCATGAAGCAGCTCTACCCTGGGCCTAGGAGAGAGAAGGGAAGAGGTTAGTACATAGCCTTGGACTGTGGAAGAGCAGCTACCAGAAAGCTATGAAATAACATTTAAGCCCACAAGCTTAAAGACTTTAAAGCAACATGTGTATATGTAGCACAGATGCTGATAACAGTACAGGTGAGTTATTAGAGGCCTTGTGTATAAAATTGGGAAGAAATTTCTGTATAGGGATTCAGTATTAGGGAAGACAATTTTCTAAGGTGAAAGTTAGGTTTCTTCTCTCTCTTTTTTTTTTAAAGATTTATTTATTTATTATGTATACAGTGTTCTGCCTACATGTATGCCTGCACACAAGAAGAGGGCACCAGATCTCATTACAGAGGGTTGTGAGCCACCATGTGGTTGCTGGGAATTGAACTCAGGACCTCAGCAAGAACAGTAAATGCTCTTAACTTCTGAGCCATTTCTTCTCTTTTTCTTTTTGTTGTTTGTTTGAGACAGGGTCTCACTATATGGCCCTAGCTGGCCTGGTACTACTTTGTAATCTAGGCTGATATTGAACACAAAGAGATCCACCTGCCTCTGCCTCCTGAGTCTTGGGATGAAATCTGTGAGCCACCATACCTGGCCCAAAACAAAACTTTTTAAAAATTAGAATTTTTAAAAATGCTTTTTAAAATTATTAGTGTGGGTATTTTGTTGGCATGTATGTCTTTGTACCACTTGTATGTAGTGATCTCAGAGGCTAGAAGAGGTTGTTGGATCCCTTGGAACAGGTCCTCTGGAAGTGTAGCCAGTGCTCTTAACTGCTGAGCCATCTCTCCAGTCCCCTCGAAACAAAATTTTTAAATGTTAATTCACTGTAACTCATTAGGTCTGTAACAAGAAAATCATTCCACAGAAATACTGACCAAAGTATGGAGGAAGATGCTTAAGTGATGTTTCATTGTTTGGTTGCTTTTTTTCCGAGATAAGGTTTCTCTGGCTGCAGCCATTTAACCTCAAATAAGCACATGGACGCTATATAAATTATTAAACTGTTTGGCTTCTTATTGGCTATCTCTCTCTTAACTATTAACCCATTTCTATTAATCTGTGTATTGCCATGAGGCTGTGATTTACTTGTAATCAGGCTTGTTACTCCTTTGACAGTATGGCGTCTCTTGGCGTCCTCTCTCTGAGTCCTCTCCCCAACATTCTCCTCCTCTGGTAGCTCTGCCTATACTTCCTGCCTGGCTACTGGCCAATCAGTGTTTTATTCATCAACCAATAAGAGAAACATATATATGTAGTCCTGTCCCAGACTGGCCTTGAATTCATAGATATCCACCTGCCTCTGGTTCCTGAGTGCTGGTATCATTGGAGAACTAACTCACTATTTAGTGATATTTGCAGTTAATGAAAACTGGTCATGAAAGAGTTTTGCCTGTGTAGCTCAGCAATGAAAGCAGTGTTTTATATGGCCTAGTATATTTTGTGAAATCCAAGAGTTGCTATATTGAATCTGCTAAGACTTTTGCAACTGTTCTCTATATAATTTAGAGGCAACTACTATAATATTTCATATATTTTCTTTGACAGTTATGAATGCAGGGATGAGAAAATACTTCCTACAAGCCAATGATCAGCAAGACTTAGTGGAGTGGGTAAATGTCTTGAACAAAGCTATAAAAATTACAGTAAGTATACATTTAAAATTTTCCCTTTACAGATATAATATTTACATTTTAAAATGTGTCTGATATCTTCAGCTTACTGTCAGGTTGAAAAAATCAAGCTTGGTTTAAAAGATAAGTTCTGAATGTGAGCCATTTTCTTGTGCATGGGTACAGTCAGCCTGTGGGTGCCTTTCACTGTGTCCTCAGTAAGGGACTCACATCACTGTGCATATAGATTACATTTTTTGTCTTATGTCTAGAGTAGGATGAGAGGCTTTGAACAACTTACTGTGGGGATGGGCACAAGCAATCTCCATTCCTAAGCCATGGAGAAGATGGGTGTGAACAAGGGAGGGCATAAGTGTAGAGATTGTGAAGAGCTGTGGGAACCAGAGGGTCCTGCCTGTGTGCTCTAGAGTTGTCTGAGATTTTAAACTCCTTCTCTCATCTGCCCTTTTTTTCCCCTGGAGTTTCAGGGCCTGCTACTCTTCCCTACCTGCTGATGCTACAACTCACAGCTGTTCAGTTCTTTTCTTCTGTTTGGTTAACATGAACAACAGTCAGTGCTTATTGACTACTTATATTGTACTAGCAGGCAGGCTTTGGATGGAAGATTATAACCCCTCAGCTTTCCAGAAAGTTTGAGTGACTTGTACAGACTTTAGCACTGGTAAGCTATGAGGTTGGAATCCAGGCAAGCCTGTTGATTGGTGGACCCTGAACTTTGCAGTGCAGTGAGCATAGAGCCCCTTCCTAAAGTCAGAAAGTCTGAGCAAGTTTCTTCTGCTGCTGAGTCCATGGACTCCCTTGCTGTACCTTTCCTCCTAAGACAGAGTTGGCTACCTAGAAGGCCTTGGGAAGAAGTTCCTCCTGTGTAGGGTTGTATCAGTTAAAGTTTGTTTTTAGTAAAGTATAGTTATTTACTGGTTCTGATCTACTCTTGGTCAAAGAGCATGTTCCTGGAAAATCAATGCATGTAATCCTCATGTAAAGTGAACATTCTATATCAATGTCACACAGCAGTAGAGTTAAGAAGGACTACCAAGGCTGTTCTTAGGTCAAAATTTTTGTCTTGCATCAGAACAGCTTGTTACCACATGACAGAAAGCGCCCACACACCACATCTGAGCTCTATGTGAAGCAGAAGTTATTTTTGGGTTTGTGCAGTTTCAGGATAGCAATATTTTGAGCAGATTCAGAAGTTTATGTTCTTATAAGGTTTTAGCTGATCATGTTGAGCTCCTAATAAATATTCCCTACCTGGAAGATGTCTTTATGAAGTCCATATGTAGTACTTTCCTGAATTTGTTTTCACAGTCTTACAGTAATAAGCAGACCTGGCTTCTTTTAGTGACTTAAAGGAAAGTAGAATTAATGAATGTTCTCAGCATTTTACTAAGTTGGAATGCCTTGAATTGCTGTCATTTATTTGTGGGACTAAATAGTTCTTCATGTCATTGCAAGCCTTTCAGTAGGAAGGAAAAACTGGTAATATTTAATTACCTCTTGGGATCTTGCAGCTTTGTTTTATATGACATTTTTACTGTTTTTGGATAAATCTGGATATTAATTTCTATGATTTTATAATTCATATTTAGAAAATATAAATGGTAAGTAAGATACCAAATTCATAAGTAAAATAATTATAAGTACAGTGATGAGAATATAGAACTGGTAATTGGCTGGAGTCATTTTTAGGTAAATATTGGAAAATGAGAGAATTTACAGGCAGGTAGTTGTAAGGAGTTCGGTTTTCCACCCGCCGCCACTCTTGTCCGGCAGCCGCGCCAGCCCCAAATAACATACAGAGACTCTGTATTCGATATAATCTGTTGGCCTGGTTACTATTTTTTTATTGGCTAGCTCTATCTTAAGTATTAACCCATTTGTGTTAATCTATGTATTTCCACATGGTCTTCTTACCCGGAGCCAGCTGCCGCATACTGCTTTCTCCTGACTCTCCATCTTGGCTCTCCTTACTACTTTCTCTTTCCTCCTTCTCTCCTAGTCCCTCCTATCTTCCTTTCCTATTGGCCAACAGTGCTTTATTATTAACCAGTATGATAAACATATACAGAATGACATCTCCCATCATCTCCTTTTTTCTGTCTAAATAAAAAGAAGGGTTTTAAACTTAACATAGCAAAATATATTATACAACAGTTATTAAGTAAGAATCACAGTTAACAATATTTAGCCCATTAACATTTAGCAAGATTTAAGAAAATATTTCATCATCTATTTTATCTTTGTGTGTCTAAAGTCTATACCATAACTGTCTTCAACTCCTTCAAAGACCACAGAAGGATAATATATAAACTCTACAAATGACAGAGACATCTTGTCTTTGTCAGTCACCTGAAGTTTTTCTGTAATCTTCCATCTTTAGCCCATAGGCCATAGTGTGTCTGGCAGACTCTCCAGCAAAGCAGGAAACTTTAAACTGTCTTTTTGTATTGGCAGTTTGTCAGTCACTTTTCTCTGTGTCCTGCAGACTGTCTGGCAGACTCTTTCATTAAGCAGGAACTCTATAGCAATGTCCATGTTGAATCAGCAGTCACTTTTCGTTGGGTCCTGCATGTCTAGTTTATACAGCATAAAGTCAAACAGTCCAGACAAGAGCAGTATCTTGTCCAAATGGCTAGTCTTGCCATATTAGTAAACTCCATAACGAGTTTCTTCAATGTCCATCTTTTTTTTTTGACGCAGGTGGTGTTGCCAGGAACAATTATGTCTCACTGTCAAGAAAAACGCTAAGCCATTTTAAATGCCATGTTCTGTAGGTCTTTGAAAGGTTTGAAGAATGCCTATCTATCTCAAATACATCTCTGTGTATGTTGAAAAACCTAACTAACTTAACTCTAAGCTTTGACTATCATAGGTAATTATCTATTATCTGTACTACATTATACATTACATTTTTAAATGAGCTATATAAACACAATACCTAAACAAGAGGAGAAATATTCATCTCACAAAATTGACATTAAATTGTATCAATAAATGAAAATCCATTCCAAAGCAAAGTATTCATATCTATATCATAATTGTATTTTCACATGGTCTTCTTACCCAGAGCCAGCTGCCACATACTACTTTCTCCTGACTCTCCATCTTGGCTCTCCTTACTACTTTCTCTTTCCTCCTTCTCTCCTAGTCCCTCCTATCTTCCTTTCCTATTGGCCAACAGTGCTTTATTATTAACCAGTATAAAAAACATATACAGAATGACATCTCCCATCAGGTAGTAGTGGTACAGGTCTTTAATCTCAGCACCTGGGAAATAGAGGCAGGTAGATCTCTGTGAGTTTGAGGCTAGCTTGGTCTACAGAGTGAGTTCTAGGGTAGCCAGGGCTACATAGAGAAACCCTGTCTCAAAAAACCAAATGTGTGTGCTGTGCGTGCGTGCGTATGTGTGTGTGTGTGGTTAAAAACAGATATTTTATTAAATTTTTAGAGGTCCTAACAGTTTAAACCTTATGAGCATTTTCACATTTAAGTATATTGGAATGTGATATGACTAATGTCTATCTAAATGGCTAATGGTTTATATGTAGGATCTTTGAAAGATTAATGCTTCCATTTTAGTACATGTGTAGTTTTACCTTCTTCTTCAATCATTACAAATGATATTTTGATCAACTATAATTTAGTTGCTGAGTACTATGTCATCTATACACTTAAAACATGCAGAAATTTAAAACTGGAGTTTTTCAGAGTATGGTTTTACCTCAGATATTATTAGAGCATCGTGGCTGAGAACATGGTAATTAGTTAAATGTTCCAATTGTAATAGTACACTTTAGTGCACTGCCTTTCACAACTATAGTCTGTCTTTCCTTACCTGCTGTCTGTGTAGCACTGTAAATTCTTTCCTAAATATTTAAAGAAGAAACAAAAAGATTTTTAAAAAGTCAGTATTATTAGAAAAAATATCCTTAAAGGGCATTTTCAGTGACTTGAGTTTGGAAAATCAAAATTGGAAGCATGCTTTCAAATGTGTTAATTGTCTACCATCGGTGTAGTAGTTCCTTACTGGTTTAAAGAGTGATGAAGATTCCCATAGCTTTTTCCTAAGCAGATGCTCACTATTTCTAAAATGTCTTTTTCTACCATAACTTCTAATTTAAACGTCTACATTAGCTTTTAATCTAACGGGAACTCCACAGGGACTTTTTTTTTTTTTTTAATGAGAACTAGGACAAGTAAGTTGAATATTGTTCTAAAGAATGCCCTTGCTGCCCTGCAGTGTTAACCAAGCCTTTGTCAGCCAGCCAGGTCAGATGGAGGGAGGGACTGTAGATCTTGCTGCCAAAGAGTTTATCAAACATCTTAGTTTCTGTCCTCCAGCTCTGTCCTCAATCCTTGTTAGCTGAAGTTCACTCCCCTGTAACTTTTGAGAAGCCTGTAGCCTTTTATTTATTTTAGCCATAAATGTCTATTTTGCTCATATCTTCCTTCTCTAGTCATTATTTTCTTTTCTAGTATTGGAACATTTTATTGGGGTTATAGTAAATGACTGCTAAGAACACACACATTCAGACCCCTCCCAAGAAATAGTCACATAAAAAACAGGGAGGAAGCCATAGAGCCAGAAGCACATTAATTTTTGGCATTTGTCCTCTGCCCTGTGAGTGGCTGTTTGATGCTAATTAACAGTTGGCTGATTTGAGGGTGGGGTGTGCGTGTTTTTGTCTTCGTCTTTGGATTTGACGCACTTTTCATTAAGAGCCTTTTGTAAACTCTGAGGGAATCACTTTATACCTGGATAGTTTACTTGTGCTTTTCTTGAAAACAAAGCAAGTGTAAATTAGATGGTTTTTTATTGTAGCCTGCAGTGTGAGTGGGGCAGTTGTGCTTGCATAGACTTTATTATGAGGGCTGTTAGCAGTGGGCCAGTTGCACAGAAAAGGACTTTTTTGTATGAAGCTTCTGGAAGAAAAATGGGGAAAACAGCTTATGTTAGCGTATTTTAAGTTTCCGTAGAAGACCTTTCTTTAGAAATCCTTACAAGTAGGAGAACCCTTAGCTGGAGGATACCACTGCTTGCTCCTCTCGCAGGTCATTACAGAGCAGCCGTCAGCTCTGTAGCTTCCGATTCTCTTATGGCTCTTTTCTGTTTTCAGTGAGTTGATAGGACCACACTTTGTAG
Organism: Phodopus roborovskii; assembly: GCF_943737965.1. Taxonomy (NCBI): domain Eukaryota; kingdom Metazoa; phylum Chordata; class Mammalia; order Rodentia; family Cricetidae; genus Phodopus; species Phodopus roborovskii. Next base: position 39,197,226 of record NW_026126480.1, read on the forward strand.
AATGACTGAAATATGTTACGTGATTCTGGAAAATGTACTAGAGTTCATCTGCAAATTGGTCTAGGGTGTGGTATCTTAATTGTAGCCAACAACTAACACAATGACCACTATTACAATTGCTGTTAAAAAGCACTCAAGAATTCCACAGGCATTCAGGATTCACCTCCTTCCTTTCCCTTTCCTCTCCCTTCCCTTTCCCTTCCTTTCCTTCCCTTCCTTTCCTTCCCTTCCTCCTTTTCCTTCCCTTCCTTTCCCCTTTCCATTTCCCTTCCCCTTCCCCTTTCTCTCCCCCAGTCTCCTCTGTTTTGTCTTTTTGAGTAAGGTTTCTCTGTTTAGCCCTGGCTATCCTGGAACTCACTGTAGACAAGGCTGGCTTCAAACTCAGAAATTCACCTGCCTCTGCCTCCCTAGCACTGGGACTAAAGATGTGTGCTACCACTGCCAGGCTCCCTTTCTCTCTTCCTCCTGTTTCCACCAGTGCTTGATACTGTATTGGGAGTATGCATTTGAAACTGGAGGGCGCTGCCAGGGCCCGATGGAAAGCCTGACAAGGGAGGCATGGGAGAAAATGACATTACCTAAGATATAAGCCATTCTTACCCTTGGACAGTTATGTCCATGAGTACATGTGGCTTGAGATCTTCTCACACACAAGGGCCCATGCTTATTGAGTATTTGAAAAGAGTGTCTTTGTAAATAAACCCTTGTCTGCATTGTACACCAGGTCTTCTCCAAATCTGGTGAGTGCAGTGTGATGTACAATGAGAGAGAGCAGTTTCTTGAAATGTAATTTGAAATACTGTCCCTCAAAAGCACCTGTTCCTTCTGAAAGCAGTTTGAGGGGAATGTTCTAGAAACTTATTCTGGGGATAGAGCCTGGGAATTACAGTGTTTAGTGATGTTCCTGAGTAATGTCTTATGTCCGTTCCCTTGCCTTGGATGGAATCACATTAGTACATGTAAGGCCTTTGACTACAGTGTTAGTGGTAGTTTCTCTGCGGTTCACAGGTGATGGGCAAATGACTTAATTTTATACCATTACCTTTGTGTTTGTCATTCATATTGTTGATAATATTTCTGAAAGACTGTGAAGATTTCTAAATGAAGTATTCTTTAAATCATACTCATTATGTAATCGATGCCATGTTTATTTCATTTTTGCACAAACTTGCCTAGAATGTAGTACAGCAGGGATCTCAGCCTCTGTTCCCTGCTGCCTCTGAGCCCTGCTTCCTTCTCAAACTGTGCTGAGAGTTGGCCAGGGGAGAAAGGAGGAAGTGTATAAAGTAGTGGCTGCACAAGCAACAGCAGTCGGTGGTGATGCCTGTATCCTAAAGTGGTGTTAGTCCAGAACAATCTGAGATCTTGAGTCATAATATTGCAAATAGATTATTATTTTTCAGTTATCTACAGACAACTAGTTGAAAATTCTGTGGTGATGGAGAGGGTTGCAAATACAATTCTGCGATTTTGGCTGCATGATAACCCATCTCACTCTTCCAGGTACCAAAGCAGTCGGACTCACAGCCAGCTTCTGACAGCCTGAGTCGCCAAGGTGACTGTGGCAAGAAGCAAGTGTCTTACAGAACTGATATTGTTGGTGGTGTTCCCATCATCACTCCAACTCAGGTAACAAATCAATGCTCTGTTGAATGGAGGTCTCATGACTGTTTATTGATATTTGCATTTTCATCAAAACTGAAACAGAATGTCTTTGCTGAATTAATTCAATATTTATTAACTACAAAAGCTTTTAATGTAGTTTCCTATTCTGAAAGTGTTTTGCAAACTTTGTTTATTGTAAAAAAGATTGGAAGTTACAGAGATTAACACTCATCCTTCTCTGAGCTGAATTCTTTTGTAGTCTCCCTACCAAAGTGGAGATGGGAGTTACATGTCAGACTTTGTAGCAGCATATCTTACATCAGTCATCAGAAGTTATTCTCTATCACTTTTAATGGCTACAGAGTTCTGCTGTGGATTTATCCTAATTTATAAGCCTCTACTGATAGACAAATGGAGGGCTTTTCTCTTTCCTCCCCTCCCCTCTCCTCCCCTCCCCTCTCCCCTCTCCCCTCCCCTCCCTTCTACAGAGCTAGTTCCAAGACAAGCTCCAAAGCTATACAGAAAAATCCTGTCTCAAAAAACAAAAATTAAACAAAACAAACAAGCAAAACCATAAAACTTAGCACTTTCAGGATTGAGCAGGTCAAGGATTAAAGAACATTTGACATCAGGCACATTATCAATGAAAGGAGACTGATAACTGTACAGCATGAGTATTTCAAATGCTTGTTTTATGAAAGGCTCTATTCAGAGGATGAATAGGAAAGGCAGACTAGCCAGCTGTGCTGGCCCACACCTTTAGTCCCAGCACTTGTGAGGCAGAGGCAGGTGGTTCTCTGAGTGTGAGGCCAGTCAGCAAAAAGCAAACAAATAAAAACAGGTAGACTAGAAGAAAAGTTTACGAGCTTATCCAACTAAGGATTTTTATCTTCAGAAAAAAAAAAAAAAACCCTCTCAAAACCCAATAATTAGCAAACAAACAGAAATCCTTAAATGTAGACAAAATTCATAAACAGACATTTCACTCAAAAATGAAATATGTGCTAATAGGCACTAGCAGAGATGGTCACCATTTGTAGACAGTAGAAAAAAATTCGAACTAAGGATACAGTGAACAATTATACCTGAGCAGAGATGCTTGGGCCTCTTATTCATTGCTGGTGGAGATGCAAATAAAACAGTTCAGCCACTCTAAAGCAAAACAAAACAACAATAACAAAAACCAAAAAAACTCAGTGTGGTGGTTTTCTTGTTGTCATCTTTGAGTAAATTTGTAATTACTCTCCAGCCTAGTATGTACTCTCCTAGGCACTTATTCTAAAGAAGTGGGCAATTATGGTCATACAAAAACCTGTATGTGGACACTTATAGTCATTTCATTCCTAGTAGCCAGAAACTGGAAATAACACACTGTTAATTGGATAGCCAGTCAGCAGCATGGTATGGTGGTACACCCACAGCACTGGATATAGCAGAATATAGATGATGAACTATTGACACCAAGAGTCACCCGAATGAGCCTCCAGAGAGTTATGTTGAGTGAGTTTTTAAAAAGAATCTAAAAAGATCCTTAGTGTGTTCTTCAGTTTATATTCTCAAAATGTCGGGAACAAATGAAGGAATGCTTCAAGGGCATCACTAGCAGACCCCATGGCAGCAAGCGGTTCGTTGTGTTGATTGTGGCAATCGTTGTGCAGCTTATAGTTGGACTTTCTTTGGGGCCACCAGCTCACAAATGATGACACAGAGTCTTGTTATTAATTATGAAAGCCCAGCCTATAGTTTAGGCTTGTTCCTAACCAGCTCTTATTACTTAAATTAACACATTTTATTAATTACATTCTATCACGTGTCATTATCTCTCTTCCATCTTTCACTTCGTGTTTCCTCTCTGTGTCTCCTGGCATCTCCTCTATGCCTTGATTATCTCCTCCAACTTCCTCTTTAACTGAAGTCCCTCCTAGCTATTGGCTTTTCAGCTCTTTATAAAACCAATCACAGCAATCTATCTTCACACAGTGTACAAATATGTCACAACAGGCAGCTGCATGTGGTAGTATTACATATGGACAAACTGTATAACTGTTAAAAACTGAATAAAGTTTATGGATGCTTGGTTTGTGTAATGTATTCTGGAAATATATACTCCCTTTGGGAAGAATTTGGTTGAAGGACCCCTGCTACTTTTTATTTTTATTGTAACTTCCTGTGGATCTGTTTAAATTATTTCAGTATAAAAGCCCCCACCCCAAGGAAAAGCATAAAGACAGGAGTTTTTGCAGAACTATAGAAGTGGATGTTTGTGGTTTGACCAATGACACGAAAGTTGGGATTGTCACAGATTTTAAGATTTTCTAAGATAACATTAAATGAAAGTATATTTTAAAGTTAGAAAATATTTCTTTTGCTTCGTTTTAGAAAGAAGAAGTAAATGAATGTGGTGAAATTGTTGACCGAAACAATTTGAAACGGTCACAAAGCCATCTTCCCTACTTTACTCCTAAGCCACCTCCAGACAGTGCAGTTATCAAAGCTGGGTATTGTGTGAAACAAGGAGCAGTGGTGAGTAGCTTAACCATACCTGTGAAATTGGGAAGGTCATGTGCCAGCAAGCTTGCAATTCAAGAGTTCAAGTTATGTGTTGTCCTGGAATTTTCTGTAGGCGTGGCTGCTGGCCTTGAACTCAGGGATCTGCCTTTCTCTGCCTCTGGATGCTGGGATTAAAGCTGTGCCACCACCCAGCTGATGTTTTTTTGTTTGTTTTTTATTGGTTTATCTAAAGTTTATTCTGTTTGAACTAAATCTTGAGAATCTCAAGAGAAGATAAAGTTAACATTTGAAAACAAAAGGAAAAAGTGTGAATAAAGAAATACTTCAAAATTTCCTGGTAATTCTGCTTGATTGTTCCCCAATTTCTGACAGCTTAGCTTGGGAACATTCTTGCCTATTATATCATTGGTCCCAGGGAAAGGAAGGCGGGGCCAGAGGTTTCTCAAGATAGGCTGTCTATAGATAGAGGCAGTATATCCCCCAGGCTGTGAGGTTTAGTTGTAGGCTAATGTCTTTTAAGGAGGTAACCTTTATTCCTAAATCTTAAAATAAATAAATAAATAAATAAATAAATAAATAAATAAATAAATGTCATTTACAGATTTTTTTTCCTTAATTTTTTTGAGATTTTTATCTATTTTTATGTGTATGTGTATTTACTTAAATGCCCATCTGTGTACCATGTGTGTGCTATGCTAATGGAGGCCAGCAAGAGAGTATAGGATCCCCCTGAAACTGGATAGCAGTTATGAACTGCTGTGTGAGTGCTAGGAATTGAACTACTGAGCCATCTCTCTAACACTATTTACAGATACTTTTGGATACTAAAAATTGATATGAATATTCATATGAAAGTGTATTAAACATTTTCTGTGTTGGTTTTGTTCTATTTTGTATTTATTTCTGACCTATTATATATTAAATACTTGACATACATGTTGTGGATAGAGAAACCTGATGGGTTAATGACATTTCCTGTGCTGATCTTTGTAGGCTGGGCTGGCAAGAAGGAAAGGGAATTCCTTTTCTTTCTTTTTCACTATTGGAGATCAAAATCTGAAATACTGGGCTAGAGAGATGGATCAGCAATTAAGAGCACTGGCTGCTCTTCCAGAGGCCCTGAGTTCAATTCCCAGCTACCACATGGTGGCTCACAACCATCTATAGTGGGATCTGATGCCCTCTTCTGGAATAAAGTTATACGTGCAGATAGAGAACTCCTACAAATAAAATAAATAAATCTTAAAAAAATCTGAGGGTCTGGAGAGGTGGCTCAACATTAAGATTACTGACTATTCTTCCAGACGACCTAGGTTTGATTCCCAGAACCCACATGGCCACTCACAACTGTCTGTAACTTCAGTTCCAGGGGATCTGGCTCCCTCACACATAGATGCAAGCAAAACACCAATGCACATAAAATAAAAATAAAGTTTTTTGTTTTTTTTTAATCTGAAATACCAGAGTCATTCACAAACTCAAAAGTGAGCTGCCCAAGGCTGTCATTCAAGGGGAGGATGTGTTGTTTCTGTGAGACTGGCATTTCTGATTGTGGGTTCTTATTGGAATGATTAAGGGATGATTAACATTGGACATTCTTTGAAGCCTATGTCTGTGTCTTCTCTGGTAGATGAAAAACTGGAAGAGAAGATATTTCCAATTGGATGAAAACACAATAGGCTACTTCAAATCTGAACTGGTATGCAGTTACTTAATAAATATGCTTGGCAAGTTACTGTAGTGATTGTTGCCTATATGCTGTTTTGTTTTTCAAATATTCTGGTTCTGGTTTTGAGGGTTGTAATACATTTGGTTAATCACATTTTTCTTTAATGTGTTTTAAATAAAACTACCATATCTTCAAGGAAACATTCCATTTTGATGGGCCTAAATTATTACCCCCCCCATATGTAAACCTCTGTCAGAGAAGCATTGGAAGAGGTGGTGAAAGGAATGTCCTCTAAAAGCAGCATTGAGTCCTCTACTTATCTGCTTTCTCTGCCCTGCTTTTTCTTAGCCCTTTCTTTTCCTGTGCATTTGAGATTCTGCACAGGCAGAATCAAAGACTGAGCCCCCCCCCCCCTTGCCCCGTTTGAGTAATACATTGTTTAAAATGTCAGGTATCCTGAATCTTACAGTGGATTATTACATAAATTAATTAAATTCTCTGCCTCTCCTACAAAAGTGTGGGACTTTTGTATGTTCCATGATGAATTTAATGAAGGCACCAGAACAACACTGTCCAGGGTAACTTTCTGCCCTGGTAGACATGTTCCATACTTGCGTTGTTCTGGGTAGGATACGTGTGGCTTTGAGTGCTGGTAATGTAACCAGTGTGGTAAGGAGACGAGTTTATTTCATTTTAAAGTAAATTTAAATGTATTGTTATTCCTGGGCCATGGCTGCTTAAATATTAGGGATATTTTAAGACTTATCTTAGGTGTCAGTTCTTTTTGGAAGCTATTACAGTGTAAAATGGCAGAAGCAACCTGTATAACTTGGTGTAGACTGTCAGAGCCCACATGTAATGAGAAAGGCTGTCCTTCCCAGCCTGAAGAACAGCGAGAAAGGAATGCACAAGAAGTAGATAGTGACTGAGATGAGAATGGCCACACATAGACATGTGGATAAAATGAGGAAATATATAAGATAATAGGAAACAGGGTTCTTGGTATAAAAGCATGGCTTCTTGATACAACTCAATGACAGAACCAGATGTAAATATTATGTCTTTGTGTGAGTGCATGTGAGTGTAAAATATAATAAATATGTCCTGAGAAAATGATCATTTCTTCTCCTCCCGAAAGAAACCTGGACTCCATGGAGAAGTAACAGATTTATAGCTGGGCAAAAGAAATAAATGCAATATGAACCTGGAATGTCTTATGTCAGAAAGCAAGAACATGTTGAGAAAATAGTAATTACCCAGAAAGCACTTCACAAACAGTTCCCTCTCCAGATTATGGACAGTGAGAGTATCAAAATATAACATTACAGCCTATATAGCTATGTGTTCATGTAGATGTAACTCAACAATTGAGTGGTGACTGAGTTCTTATAACTACAGTGAGGGACAAGATGCCTAAATAGGAATGAGAGCCCAATCTGTGAAATAAGTACTGAGTGCACAGGGAAGAGAACAGCTGTACAGTGAAGAGGCCTGGAAGACACCAGTTCCATCAAGCAGTCAGGCTCAGTGAACCTCATTGGTGGTGAGGATGTTGAAACCACTTACCCCCTGACAGGCTAGCATGAAAAGAATACAGCACCAGTCAGTTCTGTGCTGCTTCCATTAAAGGTATATAGTCTGAGTTTAGTCAGCAGGTGACAGTAGCCACATCCAAGGGAGGGGACAGTCTACAAAGTAACTGTTGCGATCTGCAGCATTCTATGTTCCTCATTCTAGAGGAATGAGTAAAGGAAAGGAGAGACAGCAAGTGAGCACTCTCACCCGCTAAGAATGTGGAGGCCACTTAATGACTTTGATGGCCATAACCTTAGGACTTTAGAATAGCAGACTAGAGCAGCAGCTAAGCTTGAAGTGCTCCTCTTAGTCTTTTTGTAAATTTGTGATTGTCTCAAGATTCAGAGAGAAACAGAAAATTGAGGGAACATATCTAGTAGGAAAGGAAACAAAATACAAATAACTCATTTAGAAAGAAATTAGGCTGAGTGTGGAGCTAAGCATGCATACCCAAGTGTATCCAAGGCCTTGAGATAGAGCCTCAGCACTACTAGGTGATAAAAATAAACTAAAGTTGTCTTCAGAAGTATGTAACAATTCTCAGTGTCACTCAGGATTAGGGATATACAGACATGCACTGCACAGATAGTACTCATTAATCATGAGGCTGTGGCTGAGTGAAAAAAGCATAGGTCCTCTATTCCCAGAGAGAATAAGTGGAGAAGAAATACTGATTTTTTTAAGCTCCAGATTGATAGGTGTGAGTGGTGTTAGAAAAATCACCATTTGGCAGGCAACTGTGCCAGTAATGATTTCAAGTGAGAATGCTCGATATTTGGTGAAACTGGTGGGAAAATTATGTTGGAAAATCAAGTACTTCATAGGCCCCAAGTATCTCGGTAGTGACCAATATGAGTCATATACTAACAATCGGTCAAGTCCATGCTGTGCATCTCCTGGTAGGAATGGCTGAGAAGCAGTTGGTTGCTGTGCTTTCCTTCTAGAAGCATGTGGCCTAGACATAGGATGAATAAACATCAGACAGATCCAGATAAGGACACAGTCTGTGAAATAAGTGAATGTTTTACAGCTCTGCAAGACCACAGAGGACCAAAGAAGTAGCTACTCTGAAGTAAAGGAGATGAAGAGAAGGGACAGTGAAGCAAGTCTGCCATAGACTGAATCTTGAGCAGAAAATATGTCAGCTTGCCTTCTGCCATGAAGGATACTCATGGGGAAACTTGTAAGATCAGAAGGTGGCCTGTGGATTGTGGTCATACTGTAAAGATGTTGAGGTTTGGGCTTCATAACTATGCCTTGATCATAGAAAATCTATCTTAGAAATTAAACACAAGTACCTAGTATAGAGATATCATCTTTTAACTTGTCTGCAGACATTCCTGAAGTGTATTTAGACTTCATGTTGTCTTCTATGTCAAGATGATATTCCAAGAGGAAGGAGAGCACCTGCTAGTCCTAATGGTCCACTACGACCAAGTCTGTACTTAGTGACTGTCATTGAGACCAGAAACTGACAGTGGTGTATGTTAGGACATAAGAACAAGCTGTCTGCTGCTGCTGCAAGGTTCAGAAGGCGGAGTTGTGACTGAGATTGACTTGAGCTCCACATAAGATAGTTAGCCCTTGAGATGAAATGTCCTTTGTCTGTTTGCTTTTTTGCCAGGAAAAGGAACCTCTGCGGGTAATACCACTTAAAGAAGTTCATAAAGTTCAAGAGTGTAAGCAAAGGTAAGGAACTGCCTGGTGCTGGCACAGCATGGTTTGAAGAACAGCACCTCTCCTGATTCATGAATTTACAGCATGTGCTTCTCCCTTCTTGTGTGGATTTTTAACTGTGGTTGAGATATGCTGCAGTTTTATTTAATTTATTTAATTTGTAAGATACTACAATATTTTATTTGAAGATTAAAAATTATGAAACAATTCATTTGTCAGTGATATTTTAGAAGTAGCTCATTAATGCAAAGGAAAAATTAATATGAGGAATTTCTGAGATTTAACAGATGGAGGTGTTTTAATATTTCAAGGTGCTGCAGAATGGGTTGTCACAAGGAGCTGTACCAGCTGTGCCATGCTGAGTCGAATGAACTGTAAACACTTGAACTCTAAAGTTGCTTCATGAATCTTTTCTATATGAGCTGTGTAAAGCTTGTAAACTGGGATGCAAATCTGGGGAAAAAACATAATGTGGTTTTGTTAAATTACTATTTTTTTTCTCTAACATTTATTTATTGACACATATTTGGTGCTGAGTAAAAAGCTGAAAGAGGAAACTATCAAATTGATTTACATACAACTGGATGATTGTTTTTCATAACAGTGACATAATGATGAGGGACAACCTGTTTGAAATTGTAACAACGTCTCGAACTTTTTATGTGCAGGTAAGACACTTGGAGATTGTAGATTCTTTTACAAGGAAGTAATAACATTTAAAGGTGAAATAAATATAAATAAAGCTTGTTGGTTTTGACAAGTCTAGTCTACCAGCTTATTGAAAGATGTCAGATAGTGGGTTGTGCTCAGAAATGGGAGTATTCTGTTATGATTTAGTGAGATGATTCAAAGTCACATTTGGAAGAAAGGAAGTGCTATTTTACTTATTTTAGCAGTGTGCCATCAAATGTATTATCTATCTTTCTCTGTGTGTATGTGTGTTTTTTATACTATTTTTTATTAACTTTATAAAAAGGAAAGTCTCAAGTATAGAAATGAAATTATTGGAAAGAGCATTTATTTTGTTTGTGAGAGTTAACACATTTGCTTATTGTAGAAAAGTTAAGTAAATGATAGTTTATAAAATGTATATGCTCTCACATCCACACACTGATTCTTGCAGCAAGCAAGGTCATACTAAATGTATAAAATCTTGTTTGTTTTTATGTATTGTCTTTTTTCCTGTGCCACTAAAAGTTCTTTGGAAATAGTTGGGTCTGGTGGCTTATGCCTTTATTTGAGATTAAAGACATTCAGGAGATAGGGCAGATGAATCCATGGCCAGCCAGGGCTGTGTAGTGAGATACTGCCTCAAAGAAAGAGAAAGAAAGAAAGAAAGAAAGAAAGAAAGAAAGAAAGAAAGAAAGAAAGAAAGAAAGAAAGAAGGGGGGAAGTAAGCTACCTCTGTAAGCATATTAGAATTGTATGCACCACACTCACTCCACATATGGCTGCTCCACAAGTTCTGTTCTTTTGTGATTAAACATTCATTTGCATAACTTTCATACATTTACTGTGAAAGTATGATGATGGGAGCATCTGTTTTAAAGCTTGGCCTGAATTTTTGATTTCTTTAGGATGTTTCTAGGTCAGATTTAACCATCAGAACAGTCATTCTGTTTTGTCATATTGACTTTGGTCATTGTGCTCCTATGAAAGCGGACTCTGTCCTGTGCCTGCTTCAAAAGTTCTACCTTTTAAAAAATTGAATTGATTGGCATTTGATAGACTCTGGAAGAGTGGGTGGTTTTCTTTACTGATGTGACCTTGGGAGGCTGACCACATACCAGAGCAGGGCCTACTCTCAAGATTAGCCATGTAACACATGGACTTAGCTATGGACTTGTTGGAGAAGAGGGTGTAGAGGAAAGATCTTGAAGTTGAGTGGAAAGGAATGGGAAAGTAGAAAGGAAGTAGTTAGAAGAGGGAGTGAATATGTTCAAAATCAGACAAAGAGTTGCTAAAAAGCACAAAATTCAACATGCAGTATACAAAGTGCATAGAAAAAAATATGGCCTTAAAAATTGAAACAAATAGGGACAATTGCTTTGCCACAATAAAGTGACGAATCATCATTTAAAGGAAAAATATTGTTGGCTCAAAAACATTCTATTTTACCTTTTTCAGAAATTGTAGATTCTAGATTCTAATTTTAGATCACTTCTCAAGGATGGAGGTGTTCTAAAATAACAGAAGATATGTGTTGGTACCTTCTCAGTCTTGATCTGTGGTCATACCACTTTGAACATTCTGATCTTATAATATTTAAATTCACACTGGCAGTCTTTATCAAGAAATAGGACTGCAACTGGGCATTGGTGCCACTCGCCTTTAATCCTGGCACTTGAGAGACTAAGGTGGATGGATCTCTGTAGCCAGCCTGGTCTTCAGAGCAAATTCCAGGACAGCCAGAGCTATTAACACAGAGAAACCATCTTGGGAAAAACAAAAAGAAGGAAGGAAAAAAAAAAAAAAAAAAAAAAAAAGGAAGAGGGCTACTTTTGAGTTTGACTACTAGTGTCTCTTTAGTTCAGTGTCCTATTAGAAATTATTCCTAAAATTAATATGTAAAAGGGCGTCAGAATGGTTTTTATTTATTTATTTAATTTAATTTTTGAGATTTATTATGTAGACACGGTTCTGCCTGCATGTCAGAAGAGGGTGCCAGTTCTCATAGATGGTTATGGACCACCATGTGGGTGCTGGGAATTGAACTCAGGACCTCTGGAAGAGTAGTCAGTGCCCTTAACCACTAAGCCATTTCTCCAGCCCCGGAATGGTTTTTAAAGTGGCAGTTATACATGTGGCAAGTTCAGACTGTAGCAGTTGACAGCAAAATAAGAACTTTCTTTGGTTTCTTCCTCTTATTTCCTTTCCAAAAATATTTATCATCAGCAATTTTATCTGTCTGGTTTTAAAACATGTAGTGACTGTTGTATGTTTCCATATAGTATCTTGTTCAGAAATACCTGGGTTGAAAGTAGTGTTTCTAGAGCTGGGTTTGGGTATATGCCTGTAACCACAACTATTCAAAAGACTGAAGCAGGAAGTTCAAGGGCAACCCTGATAAAAAGTGAAGTGAAGGCCAGCCTGAGCAATTTAGTGTAACTCTGTGTCAAAACTAAAACACAAAATTTAAAACAAAGACTCAGTGGCCAAGTGTTTTTCTCAAACGTTTGAGTGCCTTGATTCACTTCGCAATAAATAACAAGCTCACACAAAAAGTGCTTCCTGAGGTTGGAAAGACAGCTCAGAGATTAAGAGCACTTGCTGCTCTTGCAGAGGACCCAAGCTTTCTTCCCAGAATCCATGCTGGGTGGCTCACAACTGCCTGTAACTACAGTTCCAGTGGTGTCCAATTCCCTCTTTTGATTCTGTAGCTGGGGATGGCTGGACCATGATTCATGAGTTTACTGAACCCCCCCTCCCCCCGCCTCCCCCCACACAAATAAATCTTTTTAAAAAAAAATGTTTTGAAGCTAGGCATAGTGGAGCACACCTTAAATTCCAGCACTTGGGAGGCAGAGGTAGGTAGATGGCAGGTGGATCTCTTGGCGTTCAAGGCCAGCCTGGTCTACAATGAGAGTTCAGTACAGCCACAGTTACAGAGAGAAATCCTGTATTGAAAAACAAACAAAAATAAATAAAGTGCATTGAAAACTTTTTTTTTTGAAAGTATTGCCTTTGAATGTGTTTGCAGGTAATATTATATTACCAAGGTATGGAATATATGGAAATAGAAGGTGAGTTTTGAGAGAAATTTAACTGAACTATCCCTTTGATTTCCTTTAGGCTGATAGCCCTGAAGAGATGCATAGTTGGATTAAAGCAGTCTCTGGCGCCATTGTAGCACAGCGGGGACCTGGCAGATCAGCATCTTCTGTAGGTTTTCTCCTTTTTAGGGAGATTGGGTCCTTTGGAGTTGCTTTCTTCCTCTACTCTAATACTTCGGTTTCTTTCTTTGTTGAGATTATTTGCATGTTGATTTTCATACCAATTGGACTTGCAAAAATAATGCATCCTAATTCAGAGCTTCCTTGTAGTGTCACATGTACATAACTTTCTGTGCACACTGTTGATGCACAAGCTGGGCAGCTAAAGAATAGAGCCTTTCTTCCTTTGTTCTTGCAGCTAGGTTCTTGTTAGTAGGTCTAGGTGTGACAGTTTGGCTCTCTTGATGTGGCACTGGCCTGACCATTCAGGGCACTTCCAGTTCTAGTAAAATACAGTTTTGTGATGTCTTGTTTTCCCTTTACTTGCTAATTTTCAGTTAGGATTTTTTTTTTTCCTTAGTAGTGTTGGAACACTGCTGACCAAACTAGAGTCTTAAATACAGTTTTGTGTTCCCATTCTTTTTTTGCTCTTCCATGTTATTATTTTAAGTTTTTAGCAGGTTGATAGAAAAGCTTGCTATTTCTGCTGTAGTTTGGTAGTAACATTGGAACAACTCAGACATAACAAGAGAAACACTTGTTGTTCATTTTGTTCAAGTAAATCCTAAGAAATAGTTTTTTTTGGAACATTTTGACCATTCGTCCCTGTTCTAATAATGCAAATCCTTTTGAGAGATTACATCTTAAAAGTAGCACTGTTGTTAACTGTCCTAGTGTGCCTTCCATAGCCTTTATGATGTAAATTCTGTATATACCTAGATACCTTGTACTTTCAGTATTTTTTCTGGTAGTAATGCTGTCTTTTAGTAGTTTGCTGGTAGTGATAATGACACATTAGTAGATAGTAATCCACTTTTCCCATTTCTTTATCATTTTTCATTATACTAGTATTCCTTTAGGAATATTGGAGAAACCTCTTTCCTGGGTATTAGTTTTGTAACTGCCTTCATTTTATGTGACCCTTTCAACAGTCAAGTATGAGATTCTCTGCAAAAACAATGTCTGTTGGGAAGAGGGAAAGTTGGAGAAGGGTGTTTGTGTTCTGTGCTTTGTGGTGGGGGCAAATTGGACTGTCCAGCTGTGACTATCAGCAGAATTCTTTCTTTTCCTCCCTCTCCCAATATAGGTTAACTCTAATCTTAGCTTTGCACTGTGTTCCAGATGCGGCAGGCCAGAAGGCTGTCGAACCCTTGTATACAGAGGTATACATCAAGAGCTGGTGAATGCAGCACGTATGTGGGCTCTCATGCAAATGTGCCTTCTTAGTAGAGGGCCTGGACTCGCTCCCTACTTACAACTGATCATAGAAGGTTGAGTTAACTGGACTGCCTTTTGCAGTTGTCATCACTAACGCAAACTATTTTACTATAGTCATCAGGTTGAATATGTATAGTAAAAAAAGAAACAGAAAACCAAAAGCAACCATACTAATGGAAGCTTCCAGAACTTCAGAAACTGACTGAATTGCTGCAAGAGTTTTGATTTTCATGTTTTATGTATTTTGATTTTTTTTTTTTATTATACAACACTTAAAATGTGCCTTGTTCTGATCCAGGCAAACTTCTGCAGGCATCCACATTGGATAAACTATGTCACCAGAACTGCATGGCATTTTATAGCTCTGGTGAAGTTTACCATGTAATGGGAGCCTGTAGTGTTTGCTGACTGTGGTGCTGTTTTCAAAACAGCTAGTGTCCTAAATGAGCGCATGCCAGGAGCTGCACGGCACCCCACAGTGTCTTCAGATTTGTTACTAGAAGTACAATAAAATTAGTATTTACAACTAATCTACTTCATCAGAGTTTTAAGTGATTCATTTGTATCCTTTCTTACTTTTAAAATCTTAAACCATATGAACGTGTGACTTATCCAGAGTAAACAGTTAAATCATTTGCAATTAGTTGCAGTGAAATTAAGAGAAGCAAAAACAAATTGTCAGACTAGTAGACAAAATCATGTCTGAAAAGTCTTGATTCTTGTTGATTAATCTATAGCCTTCCATTTTTATGTTTTGTCTTTTTATTTTCTTTAAAATACTTGGGATAATTCCCCATTAGTCTTAAATAAATGCTGATAGACTCTTCTTTCAAAACAATTCAATTGCAGTTGGAACACCGTATTTCATTTTAGGCTAGCTAGGCCTTCAAAGTGCCTTACATAAGCTGACAAATTCAGCTTTGGTGACAGAATCAGTTTCTTAGGGGAATTGTTTGTTGGCTATCATTGCTTTGAACTCACCCCTAAAATGCATTGCTTTGGGAAGGAACTTGCACATTTATGCTGCATGGCTCATGCTTCTGCTTTGTGTGTGTGTGTATGTGTGTTGTTTGTTTTTCAGAGAATCAAGTCTCACATTGAGTAACTGACTAACTTTGTTGTCTGTGACTAGCAGTGTCTGACCACCACTCCTCTTTCCAGGAGCATTCCGGCTGTCCTTCAGAATCCAAATACACTGTCCGTCCTGCCGGGGCAGCAGCAGCCACCTCACATTCCGCAGCCTCTCGCAGCCACTCTCTGGTCTCAAACTATACCATGGAGAAGCGAGGATTTTACGAATCTCTTGCCAAGGTCAAGCCAGGGAACTTCAAGGTCCAGACTGTCTCTCCAAGAGAATCAGCTTCCAAAGTGACTGAACAAGCTCTGCTCAGACCTCAAAGTAAAAATGGCCCTCAGGGAAAAGATGGTGAGCCAGTGGACTTAGATGATGCCAGCCTGCCAGTCAGTGATGTGTAAGGTGGGAGCACCTGGGCTGCCCACCCCACTCATCCCTCAGTGTCCTTTCATGAGGCTTCCAGCCAAAGATGATAAAAGATGATAGAGGGTGAATGGTTTCAGTGCATATATTATATATTGTCTCTTGGGTGTACTCTGTAAGCTGGCAAACCAAGAATCTAGGGAGTGGCCAAGTCAATGTAATTTCTTTAAGAAAGGAAGGAAAAAGCCGTGTCCATATTGACTGTCTGTCTGAAGCTTTATATGTTTGTGTGGTAAAAGGTGTGTGGGTGTGTGTGTGTGTGTGTGTGTGTGTGTGTGTGTGTGTCTGTGTGTGTGTGTGTGTGTGTGTGTTTCCTGGTAACTTTGAAATTTCAAATAACTTAAAATATTAAAATTTCTTATTATTTTGGTCATTTAAAAAAGCTAATATGACTCCCTATGAAATATTCAATATTTACACATTCTTATTGGTTAACATTATCAAATGGAACATCGCCAGACAAAAACTCCTAAACTCATGATGTCTGTGGTGCTGCAAAATTTATATCGCAATGTGGACTATTTAGAAATTCTAACCATTTTTGATGTCCTGACTTTTCAGGTGAGTGCATAGAAGATTTGATTAGACTGTTGGCGCAGGCATGGATTGAAGGTGTGGGGTGAGGACTAGAGCTCACCTGTAGCTGAGATTTTTTTTTTTTTGGTGGGACTTCTTTTTTTGAGACAGTTTGTGTAGCATGGCTGTCTTGGAACTTGTGGTGATCCTCCTGCCTCTGTTGCCTCCCAAATTACAGACCTGTGTTACCAACCTTGTGACACTTGTTTGAAATTTCTTAGTACTTGCACCTATCAGTATTTTATTAAAAATTATTTGATCATAAATTTTGGGAAGATCTGACCTCCCCCCCCCCCTCCCCAAGATGGTTTCTCTATGTAGCCTTGCTATCCTGGAATTCACTCTGTAGACCAGGCTGGCCCCAAATTCATAGAGATCCACCTGCCTCTGCCTCCTGAGTGCTGGGATTAAAGTCATGCACCACCAATACCTAGCTGATTTTTTTTTCTTTTGGTAAATAGATCTTATTTCTGAGTTTACTTCTGAATTTGGGTCAGTGAAAGACCTCAGTTCATATGTAAAGTCATAATTGCTCTTAGTTGTGAAATTGTTGTGGCCTCTACCTTTCATCATTAATAACCTGTATCCAAGTGCCTGTGTCTTCTCATCTCATTTAGAGTTGTGCTCCAAAGTCCTACATGATTGGCTTTAAATGTTTGAATAAATTAATTTCAGTAGCATAGCTTGATATGTTAAATAAAATAGCATTTTATGTCAGAGACACCAGAATGTTGGTGTTCTACTACCTGTGCAATATCTGTCTTGAAAACAAATTTGAGTATGCATTTAATTGTGGGGATATCCTAAATAGAAGTACCTCTCTAAAGAACCCATAGTTCTCCTGTTGAGTGATAGACTGGTTTGAGCAAGTACTGTTTTGTGGCAAAGTCTTAAGTGTTTGCTTTTCCCAGGCTGCTACTCTATGGTATTTCCAGTCCTACACACTTCTGTTTTGGAGTCATGGGTATTAGTGTTTTGCCTTTTTATGTTCTAAGACTACTTGATGGAGGATGAGAAATTCGCTACCGTTGTGGGGCCTAAGGGTTAAGATGTGTTGTTTGGTTGTCCAGTACAAGAACACACCACTCACCTTTTGTATTCATAAGCTAATATGTTAGAGTTTTATGTAGTTTTCTCTTTTGCAACTGCATGGAAAACCACAGGACAACAAGGTTTTTAAGCAGTTACCACCCATCTGCTGCCATGTTCATTATCCAGGCTCTTTTGGAAGTTCAGTTTTCATAAACATACCTAGGAACCCGTGTACAGACACTTGGCAGTATTGATGAGCCTGGCCCTGTTTTCTTTGGTACAGTCTCCACAGTGCACGTTCATTTTAACATATTTTGGTATTGGCAATTTGATATATTTTATGGTGGCAAAATATTAGCTCTATTTTGGGACTTTTTATAGAATTAGCCTTATTCAAAAGCATAGGAATATGTTCTTGTGGTCGTCAGAGTCTTCTAATATTTATCTTCATTCTTTTGTAAGCTTATGAAAATTATTTAATTATTTTAAAACATACTATTCCTGTAAATATGTCACATCTGAAGTGTCAACAGTTACTTTGAATATCATAGTATTTGCTGCATTTTTTTTTCCTGTGTGTTATCTCCTTTTAGAACAGGAATGTGTCTCCTGATGTTTACTGTTACATCCGCTATCTTTATATGTCCAATTGGTTTAACACTGTAATGACTTGAGAATAAACTGCTCAGAATTCATTTTTACTTAATTCTCATTTTGTTTGGTTTAGCTCTCATGTAAACAAATCGGTAGAACTGGTAAGGAACATTTTTGGTTAGTTTATTTGCTTATCTTTGAACAAATAAATTTCACACCAGGTGGTGGTAGCACGTTTTTAATCCCAGCACTCTGGGAGGCAGTGGCAGGCAGATCCCTGAGTTTGAGGCCAGCCTGGTATACAGAGCAAGTTCCAGGACAGCCAGGGCTACAATAGAGAAACCCTGTCTCAAAAAACCAAGGAGGGAGGGGAGGGGAGGATGAAGCAGGAGGAAAGAAAGTTCAGATCCTTGAATTCTTGGGGTTTGGTTTTTTGCTTTTTTTATTTTATATATTTTGAGGCAGGGTCTCACTATATGGTCTCAGTTGGCCTGAAACTCACTATGTAGACCAGGCTGGCATTGAACTCACAGAGATCCTCCTGCCTCTGTCTCCCAAGTGCTGGGCTATAAAAGTGTGAACCACCAGGCCCAGCAGATCCATGAATTCAGTTCTTAAGAAATGTATGAAGAAAATGTCTATTTCAAAATCTTGCTTATTTTACTTAAAAGAAACAAATGAAAAGCATGTTCTCAAAAGCAAAATGAAATTGAAAATTACCTATGAAGCATGTTTGAATTATTTGGGCTGCATATAGCTCTTGGTTATTGGCCAGGCTGAGCTGAGGCAAGACTAATTGCAGGAGGCATAGGATCCCCAGACAGACAGACAGACAGACTGACAGACACACACACACACACACACACACACACGTATGTGTGTGTGCCATGTGGGGTGAGTACTCAGATGCAGTCAAACCCAAACAAACAAAAACCTTCTCCCCTACTTTTTGCATTTTTTTTTTTTTTACTTTTGATAGTGAACTCAGTTTACCAGCTGTGGTGAACTATATGTCTGGTCTAATTCAGTGCCTGCTTCCCAGAGGAAGCCCAAATACTTATCATCTAAGTGAAAGACAGGCCAACAATATAAGATAATATATTGAACTTATAATATATAATATAAAATATATTGAACTTTACAGTTATAATTTGAAATACAAAAGGCTGTCCTTATTATATATCGCTTTGGGACTGGAGAGTGGCTTAGCTGTTAAAAGCATGCACTGCACCCAGGCATGTTAGCATATACCTTTAATCCCAGCACTCAGGAGGCAGAGGTAGGCAGAGCTCTGTGAATTCCAGGACAGCCAGGGCTGTTATACAGAGAAACCCTGTTTCGAAAACAGAAACAAAAGTATGTACTGTTCTTGCTGAACCTGAGTTCAGTTCCCAGTACCTATCTGTAACTCCAACTCCAGGGAATCTGATCCTCTCTGTGCTGGTTTAAATGAGAATGACTCCCATAAGCTCATATATTTGTGTGTATGATGAACTGTTGGAAAAGGTTACCAGGTATGTATGGCCTTGTTGGAGGAGTTCTGTAACTGGTCTCAAAAGCCCACAGTATTCCCAGTTTCCCTTTCTTTCTGCCTGCTGCCTTTGGATCAGGATATAAGTTCTCAACTACTTCTCCAGCACCATGCCTGCCTGCTTACTGCCACACTCCCCAGAATGATAATGGACTGATCCTCTGAAACTGTAAGCAAGCATCAATTAAATTTAAAGATATAGGACTGCACAAGGAGATACATACATTTATCCCAGCATTTGAGAGGCAGAAGTAAACAGATTTCTTTGAGTTTGAGGCCAGCCTGGTCTACATAGTGAGACCCTGTCTCAAAAACAAAAACAAAAACAAAAAAAAAAAAAAAAAAAAAAAAAACAGAACAAAAACCCAAAGTCCTAAAGCTTAATTCTGGATCTCATATGAAACCTTGGTGTTTGGAAGGGTTTAAAAATCCATACAAGGCATGATTGATTAGAAGCATGCTTCTGATTTGCTAATTTTCACATTACAGAGATTAAAATTCAGTTTTCTCCATTTTCAAATGATTTGTAAAGATTGTATTTTCCCTAAAATTCCTTGGTCCCCTTTGCTTTCAGGCAGGGCAGGTAAGCCCTCAGACTTCTTCAGAAAATAAAAATTCATTGTATACATATGTGAAATTTTCAAAGAATAAATATGCATTTTGGGAAATGTATTTTCCCCAAACATCAAGATGTGTTTTGGGGCTGGAGAGTTGGTTCAGTGGGTAAGAGCACTTGATACACAGCATGAAGACCAGTTGCACACACATTAAAAGCTGGTTGTGGTCATCGTTTTGTACCTGTAACCCCAGTGCTGGTAGAGGGCATGTATATGAGGTTCAGCCTGTTGGCTGCCAGCTTTAAGCAGAGACCCTTACCCAACAGAGTATTGTAGAGCAGGACATAGGAAGCACTCTGGCTTCTGCAAGTGCTCGTGTGTGTGCCTGCACTCAGGTATGTGTACATGTGCATTCCCACACACAAAAAAAGTAGTAGAAGTAAATATTTTCAAATGGCTTATGTTGAAAAATATTGCTGAACTGGTTAGTGTTTACAATGCTATTTGATGAAATCTCGGTAGTCCATTGTTCCAACATTAAAAAGTGATTTACCATTGTATGTTCATGTGACAATAGTGCCACCTTCTGGTATTGGTTGCTACATTTAAAGTAATTTGACATCTGTGTTATTTCACCCAGCAGAAAATGAGAGAAGATACATCGTAGCATAGGATAGCTTTGAAATTCATAGAAATTTGAAATCATCTTTCCTAAATGATTATAATTAAACTTTTTTGAAGTAACTGTAGCTTCACATATATAAGAAATAATATAGAGAAGGTGGGCATGTCAATAGTGAGATGCTGTCTCATAAAAAAAAATAGGACACAGGATTATCTTGTATGCTCTTTACTCAATTTTCCCTAATGACCTCTATTTTATAAAGTTACAGTATTATAACCATGATATAGTCCAGCAATAGAACAGTCCCATCACTATAAGGACCCCTCATTGTCCTAGTAGAGTCACATTCATCTTTCATTCAATTCCCTAAAGGCACATTAGGATTTAAAACAATCTTCAGATGCTGAAGTTTGATCCTTAGTCCCTTTGCTGCCTGTGTAGGAGTCTTGAGATAGGCCCTTCATATCTCCTGATTGGTAAGTGATGGAATTTTCAGTTTATTGTCAGACACCTATTTCACACAATTAACTTTGAGAATAATAGGGAATAACTTGTTGAGAACCACAGTGCAAGAGTTGGAATGTTAACTTTTTTAACTTTTTTTTTTAAAGGTTTCTTATTTGTGTGGGTGTAAGCATGTGAGTGGAGGACAGAAGACAGCATTGAGGAGGCCATTTTCTCCTACCCTGTGGATATTGGGGATTGAACTCAGGCTTAGTGGCAGCTGCTTTTACCCACTCAGCCATCTTGATGGCTCATCAGGCTTTGGATGTAGTTGTAGAGAGTAAATATAAAGATAACTATTTTATGTACGTGACTGGTAGATGTTTATCGTCTTTTGACCTCTTGGGGTTGGAGTCAGATTCTTGTATTTTCATGTACTGCAGACCTAAGGAGATAAAAGAATTTTCCAAGAACAAAGTTCAACATACAATAAGATCTCATGTGGAAAACTACACATCCAGAGACTGAGATGGTCGAAGAATGATGGCATGGGTAAGAGAGGACGTCTAGGAAACCCAGAATAAGGTTCTTCTAGGAAACCTCTGTATTACGTGACAAGGAATGCATAATGCTGATTTGTAATCTCAATGGTCCAAGTGGATAGAGAATTTTAGTCATTCTCTTCAAGGTTCAAGGACCATACTCTCTTAAAAGCTATGACTCACAAATCTCTCCTTGCCCTAGTCCTCTTCAGGGGGAAGGTAAGAAAGGGAGAGAATGTGGGGGAATTTCCATGACTGAGGAACTTGCCCAGTTAAGTCCTCCTACCTGGTATTCACCCTCTTAATTTCCTTTCCTGCGCCATGATAAAACACCCTAATAAAAGCAGCATAAGGGAGAAAGAGCTGATTGGGCTCACATTTCCTGGTTAGTCCATCACTGCTGGAAGGTCAAGGTGACAGAAGCTTGAAGCAGCCGGTCACATCTACAGTGAAGAGCAGAGAACGGTGGATCAATGTATGTATGCTAGCCTCACATCTGCAGTCAAGAGCAGAGAACGGTGGGTTAGTGTATGTATGCTAGTGCTTAGCACTGTCTCCACTCTGTATAGTCCAGGACACCCTACTCACGGAATGGCACCACCCACGGTGGGCATATCTTCTCACTTCAGTTAACATAATCAGGACAATCCACATGGACATGCCCACATTAGTTGCCAACCTGTTCTAGACAGTCCTTCATTGTGATCCCTTTCCCAGGCGGTTTTACATCATCTCCAGTTGACAATCAGAGTTAACCATCACATTATTATTTCCAAATGGAAATGGGAACCTTTGGTCCCAGGGACATCTGTGCCTGGTGTGCCCATCATATATATATCTAGCTTATAATTTTGGTTCCTGCTGTCCCTCATCCTTCCTTCTCACTCTTCCATTTGCCTGTTTATATTTTGAAAGGGAGAGGTTTTCCAGTGGATTATGTGTGGCAAGTGAGAGGAAACAAAAAAGGGAACAGCCTGTTTTGTTGTCCTGAATAATTAGAAGCATAGAGAAGCTATGATTTGAGTAGTGGATCTGCAGGTAGGCAGGCTTGAGGGAGAAGCCCACAGTCTCAGTACTGAACGTGTTATGTTTGAGATACTTAACTAGACATCCAAGTAGAAATGGCCAGGAGGCAGTTAGATAAACAAATTTCGAATTGAGGAAAGTCAGCTTGACAGAAGTTAGAGTTATTTGGGAGGAAGAACCTCAGTTGAGAAAAATGTTTCCAACAGATTGCCTGTAGAAAAGAACATTGGTTAGTGATTACTGCTGGGGTGGGGGGCGCAGGTGACACCCTTGGGCAGGTAGTCCTGTGTAGTATAAGAAAGCAGGCTGAGGAAGCCATGGGGAACAAGCCAGTAAGCAGTGTTCCTTCATGTCCTCTGCTTCAGTTCCTGCCTTCAGGTTCCTGTCTTGGCCCCCCCAATAGGCTGTGACCTGGGATATGTACGTCAGACTAGCCCTTTCCTCCTCAAGTTGTTTTGATTATGATATTTATCACAGCAATAGGAACACAAAGAAGTAAATGCATCACATGTGTGCCCAGTGCCCAGCGAGGGTAAAAGGTGCCTGATCCCCTGGAACTGGAGTTACAGTTGTCCGTGTGCTGCCATGTAGCTTCTCTTTATTGCTGAGCCATCTCTCCAGCCCCATGATGTATTGTTTTTTAAATACTTGAGCCAAGCATGCTGGTGCACACCTTTATTTCCAGTACTGAGAGGCAGAGACAGGCAGAACTCAGTGGATTCCAGGCCAGGAGGTCTATATAGGGAATCCCAGGTTAGCCAGAGCTACATAGTGGGACTGTTTCAAAAACCAAACAAACAACACACACACTCACAATCATATATGTCACTCTAATGCATACACCTCTGATCACTTCCACTACTTTGTGTCTCAGTCCATGAAGACCAACATGGTTTCACTGTGGCCCCAGTTTCTGTTGCCTTTTTGGTGTCATCATCCTGATTAAGGTGACAGGAAGGCCCCAGCGAGAGGAGCCAGCATTCATATGCTGAACATTGGGTTCTATTCTGATTCTGGAAGCTGTTCCAAGACAGCTTTCACGGAGCCTTAATTGTTAGGGGATTTTTTTGCTGACCTAAAACGGCTTGGCTCATGATTGATTCTTGTCCTTAAGCTTAAAACTAGGACGAGCCTTAATGAACACCACACAGTGTCTGTGGCTGTGCTCAGCCAGTTTCTTAACAGCAGAAGAAATAATGTGCTTGATTAAATTCACTCAACATTCAAGGGCTTCTCATCGGCAGGAAATTTCCTTAGGCCCCAGGGAGTAAGGGGTAAGAGAGACAGACACACAAAGTTCACCAATGTTGCAGGGCACACCAGGTAGGTATTGAAGGAACATTCTAGGCTATTCTACAGGAAGGGTCTTGGATGGTTGTAATAGAGGTTTTGTATTACTTACTTTTCTTTTGCTTTGCTAAAATACTATGACCAAGGCAAATAGAAGTTTATTTGGGTTAATGGTTCTGGAGGGGTGAGTCCATCATGACAGGAAGGCATGGCAGAAGCAGGAAGCTAAAGGCTCACATCTTGGACTACAAGCAAGCAGAGAGAAAGAATGAACTGAACTGAGAGTGGCAGTGCCTTTGAAACCTCACCCCCAGTACTTCCTAAACTTGCTGCTGTGCAACCTCAGAGATTCCTTAAACAGGAAAGTAAGCAACTCAAAGTAGCTTCAGGAAGTCCCTGAAACTGACCAGATTCACTAGGCCTTTTTCTGTGAGAGTCAGCAGTAAAAGCTGCAAAGACTCTGAGATAAAACAAATTGCAAAGACTTTTGAACAGCTGCCTGAAGAAGCAGAAACCATCTGAGCTGACTGGAAGAGGTTTAGACCAACTGAGGCACCTGGAAAGGACATGCTCAAACCTGTTGAGCTGCTTGCAGGCTGAGCAGTGAGCTCCAGGTTCTCAGCTTTTGTGAGCTTTCACCTGTGTTGAGGTAGGCTTAGGTGATGGTGCTGCTTTTGAGTTATTTCTGCACCTGTAAGTAACCCCTTACTCTTATTTCTGTAAGTAATCCCAGTAAGATGCATCAAGTTGGATTTGCGTGGTATCCATACTGTCTGGTCTGTCTTGAGCTCCCTTGCCAGAATGAGTAGACATGTGCTGAGTCTCCCCAGGAAAAGTTTTGTCACCATTGTCATTCAAACCACCATGGTCTCATTGATTGTTAGATGTCATTGTGGGTTACTAATGGCTCTGTTCTTCATCATTTTCATTCTGAGACCCAAGAAAACTGAGCAGCCTCTGTCTGAAAAATGTCTAGAAGTCATACAAGAAGGAACAGATACCCTGCTCAGAAGTGACACATGCTACCACATTCAAACTTCATTGGCCAGAGAATATAATAATCAAGTAAGACAACAAAGGACCAGAGAAGTGTTAGGTTGACCTATACAAGATTATCATTTTATTATGTAAAGAAAATGATAACTATGTATATCCCAATATCCTATAGTGTGGACAATAAAATCTTGAATTATTTAGTCTATTCAGTAAAATTGCAAAATATCAACAGTAAGATTAGTTTTTGTCATTGTATATGTGGAATTAAAGTTCCCTTTCCCCACCTGAGTAGCAATCAATCAGTTCAGCACCTGTTATTGAGAAGGTCACCCTATGGAATTGCAGCAAGGCCTTTGGTAAATCAGGTGTCTACAGCCTTGCATGAGTCTGGCCTGGGCTCCCCTTTGTCCAGGTGGTTTATTTATCTGTGTGCCAGCACCACACTGCCAGCGTATGTTGTGAAACCTAGGCACCACCTGCAAAGGAATCCTAGGAGCTGCCACCTCAATGAAGACAGTTAGATTGCAAACTGTTTCCTTATGGTAGGAAACAGACACAGCTGTGAGACACAGGGAAGGTGAGGCTGAGAAATGGAAAGAATAAGACACATTTAGATATGCAAAGACCTAAGATTCTCATGCATATCTCTCTCTCTCTCTCTCTCTCTCTCTGTGTGTGTGTGTGTGTGTGTGTGTAGGTGCATGTATGTGCATGTTCCACACAAATGAGGTCAAACTTAGGGTGTTGCTCCTCAGATGGCAGGCACCTTTGATTTTTTTTTTTTTTTTTTTTTTTTTTTTGTGTGTGTGTGTGTCTTTCTATGTGGGGGCTCTCCCACTTAGGCTAGGCTGTCTGGCCAGTGAGCCCAGGCGTTCACCTGTCACTGCCTCCCAGCACTGGGATTATGTGTGCTCCACCATGCCACCATGCCAGGTTTTTGTTTTGTTTTGGTTTTGTGTGTGTGTGTGTGTGTGTGTGTGTGT
This sequence comes from Phodopus roborovskii, assembly GCF_943737965.1. NCBI lineage: Eukaryota > Metazoa > Chordata > Mammalia > Rodentia > Cricetidae > Phodopus > Phodopus roborovskii. The sequence continues at coordinate 39,223,107 of NW_026126480.1, forward strand.
GTGTGTGTGTGTGTGTGTTTAAGTTCTTGGGGTTTGAACTCAGGTCCTCATGTTTACACCACAAGCAAAATTTCACCAATAGAGCTATCTACCCAGCCCTGAAGCTTCTGTTTTTAAGGATTAGATAGGCTGAGGTTATCAAAAGGAGTGTGAATCAAAACACATTTTATTGGAAAATGTTGGCAAGAAGCTGCCCATCTCAGGATTAGTCCTGAGAATACTGAAATTTGGAAGGAGCCTGTGGTCATCTTCTGGTGCTGGGCACAGGGTATACCCTCAGGTGAGTGACTAATTCAGAGAGCAGAGGTAGGTAGAGGGAGTGGGTTGAGCAGAGGGAGAAGGCAGGTGCAGAGCTCAGAGTTAGGCAGGCTAGGTCTGAAGTACCTGAAGAAGAAGCAGGAGGGCAGGTAGGAGCTGAGCCGTGTGCCAGGTGGGGCCTCCAAAGGGAGGAACTGCCTAGGTCTAGCTTGTGTGAGCATGGCGGGGAAAGCTGGCTTTCTTTACCTTTCTGGTAGTCTTATTGGCTACTTCCTTCAGTATTAATGGTTAGTATAGAAAATTAAAAGCAGAAAACACCATCCATTGACCCTCCCATCCAAGGAGCACACCCTTGTCCCCATAAAGCTCTTCTAGATTTGGGTCTGAGAACAATTTCATCAAACAGGGCAGCAACACACACACACACACACACACACACACACACACACACACACACACTTCACTGCCTGCATCTTGCTGAGGCTCACCCTAGGGATGCTACTTCCTTTCGAACCTCACACCAGCAAAGTTCAGCCATTAGGGAGGGGTTCCTGAGTTTCCTCTGAGTGACCCAAGTATCTGGGCTGGGTCTTCCTGAAGCTTATGGGGTAGGTTTTCTCCCTCTTTATTTCAAGCTGTAGGTCTTCCTGAAAGGAAGGGGGTGTGACTTCCAGGGTCCTAGTTTCTCAGGCTGGTGACTATTCTTTTTAAAGGAATGGAGAGTGAATTTCCTAACTGGTGCCTGTTGCAGGACCAGACAAGAGCAGCCAGGCAGGGAAGAACACTAATGCTACAAGTCAAGGCCTTAGGGCTCCCTGGGAGGATGGAGAAGGCAGGGCGGCAGCTGGCCAAGTGGAAAAGTACCTCAGCCGTGACTCACTGGGGACAATGCTCGGCTGGTGCCACACCATTACCCATCTGGCATGCATACAGCTTACAGCTGAGAGTCTCATCAAACATGGGAATAAGTTTGAGGAAAGGAACCAAATGAAAGGAAGATGTATTGAACCTGGTTGGGGCCACACACATCTGTTCACACAGCAACCTTAGGCCAGAGCCTGCTGTGTGACCAGCAATGTGGGCACATTGGGCAAGTCAGATTTCTGTGTTAGGGGAGGAGAGTGAAATCACCACCTGGACACAGACTGGCTGAGTAAAGATGAGTGCTAATTTGGGACACTTAAGTGTCCCAGAGTTTTAGACCTCTAAGGTTGTTACAGAATCACTACAGAATAACTGGCCAAGGGGGTGGCTCAGTGGCTGAATGGCTGCTTTGTAAGCACAGGGATCTGAGTTCAGATCCACAGCACCCATGTTCAAGAAGGAAAATAACCTGGGCGTGACTGGATGTTCCAATATCCCTAACAATATAAAACAGAGATGGGTGGTTTCTGAGAGCTTGCTCGCTGGCCAGCCTAGCCCAAATGAGAACTTCTACTTTAGTGAGAGATTGTTGTCTCAAGGCAACAATATTGATAGCACCAAAGGAGGACTACCTATTCTGGCGTCTACGTGCATATGTACCCACAGGACCATGTGTACTCACACACACACACACACACACACACACACACACACACACAAAGTATCACCTATGGAGTAAGTAAGTAACTGAAATATACATGCATATGTGCCCACATGGTGTCGGTACATAGATGGCCCGTCTGTGGTTCTCAGCACTGCTGCTCAGAGTTGGTTGAGTGTTCAGATCAGAAACATGGGATGCTCCGTTCCCACCCCAGTTGTTTCAAACATCTACACTGACAGGTAATTTAAAAAGTATGTAGTTTGCCTATTGAAGTTGCCCAGTTTTGTGTGTTTCTTAGGAAAGGAATCACACACTGTGTTTGTTCTTTTGTGCCTGGCTTCTTTCGTTTAGCACAGGGTTCAGTTTAGGGTTCATGTTGTAGCATGGGTCAGACAGTCATTCTTGGATGAATAGTATTTCATTGTGGATATGCCACATTTTGTTTGCTTACTTATCAGTTGATGTCTAGGTTACTTCCACCTTCTGACTCTTATGAATAATGCCACTGTGGATGTTGACCTCGAGCTTCTGTGTGGGCATTTTTCTTGGCTATATGTGTGCTTAGGTGTAAAAACATGGGTCATATCTGAGCTCTTCATTTAATTGAAGAAGGGCCACCTGTCTTCTGGAGTCATGGCACCATTTACATCCCTCCCAATCAGGACTCTGATTTTCCACACCCTTACAGTGTTGCTGTCTGACTTTCTCATCATTCATTGGTTTCAATTTGTTGGCTACTGCTGCTTGGTGTAGTAGCATCTTCTCCTGTGTTCTTGGTGCCTTTAGAGTTTTTCATTCATTAATGTGGTCCTTCTCCTCCCCACACATATATTTTTTCAGACAGGGTTTCTCTGTGTAGCTCTTGCTGTCTTTCAACTTGCTCTGTAGACCAGGCTGGCCTCATATCCAAAGACCTGCCTGCTTCTGGTTCCCAAGTGTTGTGATTAAAGGCATGCACAGCTACACTTGGCTTCTTTTTCCCCCCTTAAAATTTCCTTAGTTTGAAATAGTTTCAGGTCTAGACAGAAGTTTTTATTATTATTTTTTCTCACTAAGAAAACATTTAATTGAGGGGGCTTGATTATAGTTCAGAGAGTCAGTCCATCATGGTGGGGAGCATGGCGGCATACGGGGAGTCACGGTGCTAGAGAAATAGCCAAGTGTCCTACATCTTGTAGGCAACAGAAAGTTGACTGACTCACTGGATGGTATCCTGAGCATAAAAAACCTCACAGCCTGCCCTCCCAATGACACACTTTCTCTAACAAGGCCATGCCCACTCCAACAAAGCCACACCTCCTAACAGGGCCACTCCCTAAGAGGTTATGGGGGTCAAAATACATTCAAACTATCATATTCCACTCCCTGACCCCATAAACCTTTAACAATATCATTTAGTCTGATTTCAAAAGTACCCATAGTCTAACACAGTCTCAACAATGTTTAAAAGTCCAAAGTTCAAACATATGGACCCTCTATATGTAAATACTTCAGCAGGATTTTCTTTAAAATCCAAAACAGTGGCATGAGTATAATTAGATGATTTTCTATACATTTATAAAAAGTCTTATGAGACTCATAATTTTATACAATTAACACATGTTAATAATATCTAAAAATACTAATCCAAAATTTTCTCTTATGACATGATCAAAGTGAGAAACCAATCTTGATTAAGTTCTGTGATCTACCAAACTTAGTCAGGCTTGCTAAATTCCTGTCTATTAACTCTTTTCAGCATTAGGGACTCCCATCATCTCCTGGGGCAGACAAGGACTATGAGAACTAGAGAAGATGCTCACTCCAAGGTCACCCAACAGTCTGAGGCAGAATTGTCAGGGTGTCCTGACCCCTTTGTCTGATGTAGGGAAAGACATATCCACTCAGGCTGATGGAGACAGTAAGCTGTCTTGGCAAGAAGACAATGTTCTTGTCTCTGCCTTATGATTCTGTACCCTGGCACAAGGTACCCTTCCCTTCTAGGACCAAGTGGGCTGTGGGGAAGTGGGAGACAGATCAAGGAACAGGAATCTCTTCGGGAGGGACCTGGGATGTTGGGGAACAGCCAAATGTATGTCCTCCATTTCTACCATAGGAGGGTCTGTGCTCATCACCGAGCAGGAGGACAGTACATGGTGACATGCAGGGGGCATTCTTATCCCAGCTGCTGAAGTCTGCACCTCATTATCTACGTTAGCAGTTTTCATTATGATTTTGCAAAGCAACTTAAGGGAGAACAGATTTGTTTTGGCTCCATCATAGTGTCATAGTGGAGGCTGGTCATAGTGGAGGCTGGGTTAGTGGCTCTGTGGTAGTGAAAATGTGTGGCTGGGAACAGGAACAGGCTATTTTGGAAGCTTCATTGGAGGCACTAAGAGCCTCATGTTCTTTTTGTTTGTTTTTAGTTTTTTTAATTATTATTTATTATGCACACAGTATTCTGAATGCATACATGCAATGTTCTGCATGCATGTATGCCTGCAGGCCAGAAGAGGGCACCAGATCTCATTATGGATGGTTGTGAGCCAACATGTGGTTGCTGGGAATTGAACTCAGGTCCTCTGGAAGAGCAGCTAGTGCTCTTAACCTCTGAGCCATCTCCCCAGCCCTGAGCCTCATGTTCCTGCCATCATGCCATTTCTGCCATGATGGATTCTAGCCCTTTGGAACAGAGGCCAAAATTGACCCTTTCTCCCTTAAAGTGCTTTGATCAGAGTATTTTTTCATAGCAAGAGAAGGGAAAACAAGACAAGAATATTGTAAAATGCTGTCTCCTGGACAAATTCACAGCTACTGTGGGTTACCAGCCACCTGCACAAGACTGACCTATCAACATGCCCAAACCCTTCCTGTCCTTGGAGATACAGCCCAATCTCTTTAAAGTTGTAAAGTATTTTAATAGATATATATTTGTACATATTTATAGAGTACAAGAAGATCATCCAATATGTGTATATGATGTTTTGTGCTAAAATCCAGTGTGAACAGCCTTTCTGCTGCCTCCATGCTTCATTTCTAAATGTTGGGAACTTTTGAACTATTCTGGCCAACTTTCTTTCTTTCTAGGTTTGCACTCTCAAAAAATTTTTAAAAATACTTTTATGTGTATGGATTTTTTTCCTGCGTGTTCATGTGTACCATGTGTGGGCAGTGCCCACAGAAGCCAGAAGGAGGCATAAGATTCTTTAGAGTATGTAACTGGAGTTACAGATGGTTTTGAGCCACCATGTGGGTGCTAGGAACTAAATTCCAGTCCTCTGGAAGAGCAGCCAGTGCTCTTAACTGCTGAACCATCTCTCCAGCCGTCTCACACTTATCTTGAACTACATCATTATATTAGTCACTTTTTTTTTTTATTGCTGGGACATATTTGACAAAAGCAGCTTGAGGAAGGACAGATTTATTTTGGCTCCCTGTTTAAGGATACAGTTAGTCTGTCATGGTGGGAGGTGACTCTAAGGATGATGGCAGGAGTGTGGGTGGTGGGTCACCTTGCACACACCGTCAAGAAGTAGAGAGACAAATGCTGGTGCTCAGGTCACCTTTTTCTGTGGCCTTAGCCCTCAGCGGACGAAGTGGTATTCCACCCTTCCCCTCCCCCTCCCCCACCCTTCCCCTCTCCCCACCCTACGGCACCACTGCACCTGTTCATGGTAGGTCTTTCCACTTCCACTGAACATCTTTGGAAAGACTTCATAGACACTTCCAGAAGTTTGTCTCTTGGGTGATCTGTGGAGTTGAAAATCAAGATTAACCATCTTGTAATGGAGTCACCTGACCATGCTGTGAACATTAGACCTAATCCTCCTAGTTAACTATGCTTTGGCACCCATTTCCTCCATCTTTCCCCTCTCCCCTTCCCAGTCTCCAGTGGTCACTATCTACTGCATTTCATGAGATAGATTTGTGGTTTGCACAAATGAGAACATGTGCCGTTTGCCTCTTTTTCTATGCCTGGCTCATTTCACTCGGTCAACCCCTTGTGTCCTTGCTCTCCCCAGCCCTCATCAGACACTCCCCTGTCACCCTGCTGTTGCTTTCTTATACGTTCCCTTTCTGCAGTGTGACAGGCACTGGCTTCTTGAGGCTTATGGGGCCAACTCACTGGCAGCTTTCATTTAAATTGATTTTTAAAAATGATTTATTTTTTTTATTAGGTATACAACATGTGTGCCTGCATACCAGAAGAGGGCACCGGATCCCAATATAGATGGTTGTGAGCCACCATATGGTTGCTGGGAATTGAACTCAGGACCTCTGGAAGAGCAGTCAATGCTCTTAACCTCTGAACCATCTCTCCAGCCCCTCATTTAATAAATAAAAATCCTTTCTCATTTGCCCCAACCACTCTTCAGCTATTTAATTGTCATACTTGGGCAGCATGCACTGAGAACATTTCCACTCTTGTGAGGAATGCTAGACTTTGAGTTCCTGGGGGCTGAGCTCAGTCACTCTGCCACATACAGAATTTTGCCGAGGACCTACCTGCCCTGAGGCACATGCTGATGAAATTTCTCTCACAGTGAACCAAACTGAACAGATATGGGATTGCCGCCAGGAAGATGGCCGGAGTGCATCTGTGTGGCCTTCTGATGCTGGAGTGATGTGAGGGAGGGGTATGCTCAGAAAAATGGAACCCTCCCTGAAACACCTCAGAAGTCTGTTACTATGGCTGGGAGGGGAGTGGATTCGTTAAAAAGGTTGCCTGCTGCCCTGCGATTAGTGGGCAGCTCCGATCAAGGGGCAGTTTGGTGAGAGCCGGAAGGACACTGGAAAGCAAATGGAGAAGCTTGGACTTAATCTTGCTGGGACTGACAGAAGACGGAGTGCTCAGAGCACAGAAGGCATCAACATCAATACAGTTCCTTTGATCCGGGGCCGATCCCCCACCTTTCTGGGTGTTTTGCACACCAGTGAACTCACACATCACGTGAATGACAGATCTTTCTCCTGCTTTGCAGTAACCATGGCTGTTGGGGTCAACTCTGAAGCCTCTGTTGCTGAGTAAGGCTTTGGCAGCTATGGTATCTCATCATTCATTATTCATGTCTAGATCAGCTGTTCAGAACTGAAGCTTAAATCTGAGAAATTGGGGTTGAGAAAGAATGTCAGGGGACTTGCTTTTCTGCCATCAAAGCTCCCCTTTTCACTCTGGAAAAAAACTTCTCAAGGGAATGGTGCCAAGACCTGATGGATGAGAAATGAGTTTTCATGATGTATCAAAAAAAAAAAAAAAAAAAAAAGCACTGAAAGGAAAAAGGAAGTCTCTCTAAGTGGCTGCTGAGGGAAAGACCCTAGAACAGAGAAAGCATGTGTGGGTCACCACAGATGAGGAACTGTATTAAAGGGTGGAAGCATTAGGAAGATTGAGAACTCTTTAGTGAGACTTTTGGGGAAGCATTTTGGACCTGCTCTGGTTTGGATATGATTTTTTTTTTAAACTTTTTATATTATTTATTTATTTGTTTTGAGACAGGCTTTCCTCTGTGTAGCCCTGGCTGTCCTGGAACCACATTGGCCTCAAACTCACAGAACTCTACCTGCCTTTGTAAAGGCATGCACCACCAATGCTGGGCTTCAGAGGACAACTTCCTGTAGTAATCATTTCTCACCTTCCACCACGTGGGTCCCCAGGATTGAAGTGGGATCATCAGGTTTGGTGGCAAACACCTTTATGGTGAGCCATCTCACTGGCCCCACCATGTGTTTTGAGTAAATGGGGGAAGGTGGCACTGCAGGCGCATATAAGATGGGAAGGGTTCTTGGTTCCTTGCTCTGAACTTGTGGCATGATTTATTCCTTGAGGGAATCACTTAGCCTTTCGAGTCTTCAGTCTTACCTGAAAAATAAAGGGATTGGACAATGGGAAGTTTCACAATTTATTACCCTATTTTTCCTTTTGGCCTACTGGGATGGAACAAAGTTTGCCAATCAGCTCAGCAAATGCATTCTCTCCTCTCCCCCCTTTTGTTGATTACAATAGGAGAAAGCACAAGGTCTTCTGCATATCCTGAGGTGAGTGGATCTTGGGTTAAGGACTTCCCTTCTTGGGCCTGTCTTTATGTTGTTGTAGGGTCAGAGGATTCCAGCTGGTACACCAAAGTATTTCTCCTGGGAGGCACCTTTCTGCTGCCCATTGGTGGAAGGGACCCTCTGGGACTTGGTCGCAGTTGAGACTTATGGGGGGGGGACGGGGGATGCTTTGAGAGGAGTTGCGTTTGGGTTTTATTTTATAAAGTATTCTTACTGGAAAAGGAATTGTGCACAAGGGAGTAACCCAGATAGATGTAGATTAGAGCTACATCAGCTATATCAGTGTCTCCTCCTGTCTCCAAGGTCAACAGCACTCCGGGGTGTTTGTGTGTGTGTGTGTGTGTGTGTGTGTGTGTGTGTGTGTGTGTGTGTGTGTAGCAAGGGGGCAGGCAACTCAGGTGGTACATGCGCAAACAGCTCAATTCTCTGATCCTCCAATACAAGACTAGCCAATGAATGCACCAGGCACAGAGATCCCCTTCCAGAGTCGCAGTTGCTCTTCTCTGTCCCAAAGAAGTCACATGAGAGATCTAAGACGAATATTATGTTTGAGATAGGGACCCGGTTGATTTGCCCAGGGTTGGGACTGCAGGGACTGGACACTTCTGTATAGTAAAGACACATTCCCTGACAACTCAGGGTGAAAAAACAATTACAAACAGTACAAAATCAGGCAGCAGCTGCACGCTCCTGGCGAGCCTTCCAGGTACCAACCCCAGATACCCACGCGTGCGCTTCGCTGGGCACGAACACCACCGAAAACGACTTTTTAAAAAAGCATCAGGAAGAATTACGCTGTCAATTGCCTCTGCTTTTTGCTTTTCTCACTTGAAACTAGGTCTGGGCGCTGGGTTTCTGCCAGCCCCACTGAAGCTGCCTTCCCACGGTGGGGTCAGATTCACGGCCACAGTCCCCTATGCTAGGCACTGGTCCATTCCAGTTGTGGCTCAGGTCTATGTGACCGCCCTCCGTGCTGGACGACCTGCGGGAACTTTCCCAGGCGATCGCGCGGGACTGGGCAGTTTTCTCATTTTTGATTATTATTCTGGTTTTAAGGTCGTTAATCTCTGAAGAAAAAGGAACCTAGATTGGGAAACTGAGCCTGGCCGCAGGGCGGAGTTGTGCGCTGCCCCGCCTCGTCCCCGCGGGCGGTCCCCGATCGGGCCCCCCTCCCAAGAGCCATGCCCGTCCCCCTGGCGCTTCGTCATCGCCGCTAGGCCAATGGGCTGGGCCGCACGGCCGCTCGCACTCACACCCGCTGTCCCCAAGACCCCGGCACGCCGTCCCTAGCAGGGTTCTTCGGCCCTCGTCCAGTCCGCAGCCGTCGGAGTCGCCATGCTGTCCCCACGCACAGCGCTCCTCTCTCTATTGCTGTTGCTGTTGGCGGCGCCCTCCTTGGCGCTGCCGTCCGGGACCGGTCGCTCGGCCTCAGCTGCCACCGTCTGCCCGGAACGTTGCGATCCCACACGCTGCGCCCCACCGCCCACGGACTGTGAGGGCGGCCGCGTCCGGGACGCGTGCGGCTGCTGCGAGGTGTGCGGTGCGACTGAGGGCGCAGCATGCGGCCTGCAGGAGGGTCCCTGCGGCGAGGGGCTGCAGTGCGTGGTGCCCTTCGGGGTGCCCGCCTCGGCCACAGTACGACGGCGCGCCCAGGCCGGCTTGTGCGTGTGTGCCAGCAGCGAGCCGGTGTGCGGCAGCGACGCCAAGACTTACACCAACTTGTGCCAGCTGCGCGCCGCCAGCCGCCGCTCCGAGAAGCTTCGCCAGCCGCCGGTCATCGTCCTGCAGCGCGGCGCCTGTGGCCAAGGTACCCGCCCCACCCTACGCTGCACTCCTGAGTGGCTCCCTACCCTCGCCATCCCAACGCGACCTGTCCGGGCCGAGGGCAACAAAGAACTGTGTGGTGTTCTGGGTATCCAGTCGGTGGGGGAGAGGGACGGGACTCGGGGTGGCTGTGTTCCATGGGCTTCCTCGGACCCAATTTCTGAGCCCAACATCGGGTCGTTCCGTGCAACTCCGAGCAGGTGTTGTGCGCTTTGGTCCCCCAGCCCCTTTCCAGGGTGACCCCGCCACATAGCACCGGGAAGAGCCACACAGCACCGGGATCTTGGCATGCTGATACACATGGCCTTGGGACCATAATAACTCCTGCCTGTCGCCTCCCCTTCCTGCTCCCTTTCTTCTTGGAATTAGCCAGGCAGTATTTTTCTCGTAGATTCTCTTAGTGAAAACTTTCAGTTTGGAGAGATGGGAAGAAGGAACAGCGCTTCCTAAGTCAGCATGCGCTTTCCTCACCTGGTCTCCTAAGCAAAAACCCACTTAGTACCACGGCCCTCTTGCTTCTATTGATTCGAGTTAACTTTACAAAAAGAAACCCCACAACTCGTCCTTTGGTTCTTTTGAATGATCTCAACCAGGTGCTGAAACACTAAATTTGCCGAGGTGTGGAGGAGAGGCCCGCTAGGGATGAGGAAAAATACCCCCCCCCACTCCCCTCCTTATGCGACCTTTCTGTACCAACAAGAGCTGGAGTGGCAGGGAGCTGGTGATGGGGTGAAGGAAGTTGGGGAGGTGCCCATCTCCCTGCTGGCCCTTCCAGAGAAATGCTTTAGTTAAATTCAGAGATACCCTGCGGAAAAACAGTTAAGTTCAGACTGGCCACTCCAGTGGTGTGGGGACCAGCCAGCTGGGCTCGGTAGTGTACTTGGCTTCAGTTACAGGGCTCCTGCCCAAACCTAGCACCTCCCTCAGGGCATGTGGTGGGGAGGCTAGGAAAGCACAGGACAAAGGGATTGATCTAGATTTTTCTTTATAGGAATATGGTCCCATATGACCACTTTGGATTTGGCAAAGTTTAACTCACATGGATAGGAAGGTGTTAAGAGTGATGTAGGAAGAGGTATTTATATTTTTACCACTGGAGCACAGGGCTGCTGAACCTCAGGCCCAGGAAACTCAGCCTTATTAGAGAGGAGAGTTTTCCCAGAGAGGGCTGATCCTGACGGCTTCCTAACCCACATGGTGAGGAGACAAACCAGCTAAGCCCCAGTGCATGTGACAAACGAGTTATCCTTCCACTCTATTTGGTCTCACAGCCTCTGGAGGAGGAAGCTTCCCTCGTAATTGTCTTATACAAAGTGGCACTGAGGTTGAATAACTCATCCAAGGCCACTCAGCTGGAACTTGGACCCAACAGGCAGCTTCATAAATATCAGGCCAGAGCTTGAACCCAAGGCTGTAGGGAAAGGTTTTCCGGTGGGCTGGAACGGCCATCTCACCCTGGGGAGAAGTGCCGGGACAAGGCAGCCGCTGAGTGGATACTTCTTTGGGGTAGAGACTAGCTTGCTGTTGCTGGAGACAATTAGAGATGTTCAGAGGGAGCCCAGAGTAGTGTCTCAGAGCCCCCTGGGGAGGAAGATGTGTCGCGAAAGCTGATGTTCCTGAATAGTTTTCGAACAGGTGCTGCTCAGAGGAAGGCTGTTGTCCTAACCTAGAGGAGGCGTGCAGAAGGTAGACGTCTGGGCTACTTCTGCCAGAATCTGACTGTGTGGCCAGGATGTTAAAAGAGCACATTTTGGTGAAAAACAAGGTGGCTGTTACTGTTTGTAGCGTCACTTCACGGGGCCCTGAGTTACTGACACCATGTGGGGCTGAGTCAGTGAAGGTCTGGAGTTAGCAGAGACCAAATACTTGGCTGGTTGAGCTGCCCTGGGGAGACAGACCCCTCACTGGCCCAGGTCCCCAATGTGGAGACAGCCAGGGAAGAATTGAGATTGGTGGCTCTGGAAGGGAGTGTAGAGCTGGAGTCAGCCATCCCTCCTACTTTTGTAAATACTTGTTCTGTGTTGTGTGACATACTATGTGTGCCTACCCGGTATTTAGGTGTGGGTGGATGGATAGAAAGATAGGAGATGCTTGGCACACGCAGCTGACCCATAGCTTTGCTTTGCCTTTACTCCCCATCCAAGCCCTAGGAGTCAGTCACCTTCACTTGGCTCTATGCCAACTCCAGCTTTTAGCAGCTGATGCTCAGGGCAGCTAGCTCACTTGACATCACAGCTGAATATGGAGAATTGGCTGCCTGCTCCAGGGTGAGGGGTAGATGACTATAGTAGCTGGGTAGACACAGGCCTTTTCTGAGAAGTACCACTAAGTAGAAGATGAGGGGAAGTTCTCTGAGAACACATTGAAGTCAGAGAGGTTCTCAGGTAGGATCTAGGCAGAAAGCTCAGGAGACGGCGGGAATGTGGAGGAAGGAGATGTCCCAGGCATTGCTTTGGGAGTCATGGTAGCCCGTTGGATGGAGAAAATGCCACCATGCCCAAATGAAACTTTTGTCTGTAAGTCGGTTAATGAAAACGTTGAGAACATCTCTTGTTTTGGAAATAAAGACAAATTATCAGTGCTGTGGGGGTTTGTCTGAAAAGCACCCAAGCGAGCAGAAGACAAGGGTCTGCTATTACTGACTGGGAAAGTGCAAAAAGGAAGTGAGAGTAAATGGGTTTGCTGGTTCACACCTGTGATCCCAGCAAGAGTTCCAAGGGTTCAAGGCCAGTTTTGGGCAACAGACCATGTCAAATTAAAAGATAAAAAGTTTCGATCAATACAGGGTAGCAGCAACAAGGATGTCCTATAATTCACACTTCTGTACCAGGCATCTGTTTACCAAATCTCTGGTCCTCCTAACAGGCCTGTGTTGTGATTCTCCTGGTACAGCTGACTATCACACAGCAGCACCTTCCGCCCATGCATGGATCCGGAGTCCATTCATACACAACACTCTGTGCCGTTCATGGAGCAACGGAGATTATAAACCAGATCCAGCTAAGTAGCAGCTAATAGCTGAAGTAAACAATGCTCCAGATGGCCATGGCTGTGGGACAGTGAGGGTTGGATTTCTCCTTTAGCGGTCACAGGAGTCAGGGCAAGGTGGCCTTCAGTTACTGGCCAAGGAGAAGCACAGAGCAGAAGGGGTTGTGGTAAAGATGGGGCTCCAAGCCAGAGTTCCAGACTGTAAACCATTCTTGAGCAGGAAAGGCCATTCCAAAAGACCAACCACGGTATGAGGTGCTGCACATGTCTGCTAAAGAGCCAGGAAAAAGATTTCCCACATAGGAGAAGCCTAGTCCATCCATTCCTCATGCTGTACACCCCAAGAAAGCCTTCCCTATCCAAGGTATCCCAAAGGAACAAGCTTAGAGGTTGGTTTCCAAGCCTCGGGTGGGGACAAAGAAGGGCTGGAGGGAGTGCAGGGGCAGCGAGAAGTTTTCAGACCTCCTGACCTCACGCCAGAGCCTCTGAAGGCTGAGGCTGCAGAACAGAACTCTTGGAGGCATGAATGGACTATTTGTAAAACTGACTTTATGTAGGTGGCTCTTTTATGTGAGCCTTGAGCAGGTTGTCACTGTGGGCTTTAGTGCCTGGCCTTGCTGGACCACGGAGATACAAGACATAGCACAAAGTCCCTGCCTGGCAGAGCTCACAGTTAACACAGTCATTACCAGAGGCTGTGTCCTTCTGTCTAGTACAAGTTCACTAGAATCATGTCTGCTGTTGGCAGTTGGATGTACCTTTTGTCACTTGAAAATATTCATACAGGGCGGGGACTAGGCTTTGTCTCAAGGCAGGGTTGGTAGAAAGAGTGAGTGGGGTTCTGCCACCTGAGCTGTCTTCCTAGCCTTTATACAGCTTTTCTCATGGGCTGGTGTCTTCCCTTATTTCCCCAATGGTTTGCTAAAGTGTTAAACAGCAAGACTTGGTAAAATTAGTAAGTTAACTGGATCAAAAGCCAGGCATTTGGTTTACTTTATCCCATCCCAGGGAGCAATAAATAGATTGCCTTGGAACTTAACCACCATTGGTCAGGGATGGTGGGGCTGTGAGCTGGCTGGCTGGCTGCCTCAGCACAGCGGGCTGAATTCTGAGTTGGTTTGGAGCTGGATGATGCTGGATGGATTTCGTGTCTTGGATTCAGACATCAGACTTTCCATGAGCTTACATTTCTCATGGACAAATAGCTCTGGCCCCGCTTGCTGTGAGGGAATGGTCACGCTTGGCCTTGAGGAAGCCTTGAGGAGAGACCCCAGGCACTGGCTTGTGTAGGTCTAGACCTGACTAGTACTAATCAGAACCAGACCCCTCTGGCTCTCAGGACTGCAGCAATGAAGGGCCTGTACCTGTGGCTTCTGAGGTCCTTTTTAGTTAGAATGATCTATGTATGGGTCTTCTAAGGAACTTGGTTCATGAGGAGATTGTGGTCCTGCATCTGTTTCAAAGGATGCTAAGAGATGCTTTTTGTTTTCCCTTAAATTACAATGGGACACAGCCAGGGGGTGGCACTGGATGGTGGCCCCCATCCTGTGCTTAGCCACCTTCATGTCAGCGTTCTGCCAGCTTATGAATGATTCTGGGAGACCATGGGAGTCACGTGGCCACTACAGAAAACCAATGCCAGAGAGTCTTTGCTCCTTCTCTGAGACTTTGAGCCTTGCTTCTTGGTCTGTGAGGTTGAGAGTTCCACTGAGCTATTTCTTCTGTTTTCCCATCTTGCTTCCAAACAGAGGAACTGAGGAGGGTAGTAGACGTTCTAAATGCTTTCTCTAAAGGCTCTCAGAAATGGCTGGAAAGTCTGTGTGATTTGGTCCTGTGTCTAGAACCACAGGGCAACATTAACCATCGCTGCATGCTTCAGAAGCAGACATAAGTGGTAATGGAGAGGGGTGTGTACAAATGGCGCTAGGAGGGGGGTGCCAGCCGAATCCAGCTTTCAGAATCAATTCATCCAGTGCATTTACTGAGCAACTACTGTATACCAAATCAAGGGAATGAGAGGTCAGATCCAGTTGAGCAGCTTATATGACCTCTGACTGTGGGCTAGGCTGCTTTCTGAGCTTTCTGGGATATGTGACTTGTGTCCTCACCAGTAAAACAATAATGGGAATAAGATTGTTTGGAGCAATTAGCATAGGAGGACATGGTTTCATGAAGTGTTTAGCATCATCTGGTACCCTTCTAGATAGAACTCTGTCCTGTCAGCTGTAATGATAACCACTGACATCATCACTGAAGCTCTCATGAGGTAGTCAGCTCAGAGGTAAAGTCTAGAATGTCCTTGTCCCATGGGACACTTTGGGTTGGTGAGTGGGTGGGTTAGGAAGGATACACAGAGAAGGGGTGATAGGAGCATGTGTCCTGAGGCTGACGTGGAGTTTACTAGATTGGGAAGGTTCTCGGGGCCAAAGGAGTCTAGTGCCATTTTCCCATATCCTCTGATGGTCCCAGTCATTACCTAATCACTGATCTTCTGAAAAGTATGTGGCTTTCTTTGAAATAAGAGCTGCATGTGTGGGACACCTGGGAGTGTGTGTGTGTGTGTGTGTGTGTGTGTGCGTGTGTGTGTGTGTGCGTGTGTGTGCTGAGATCAGCAATCAGCAGTCAATCCTCAATCATGCTCCACCCTGTATTTCAAGATAGTTTCTTACTGAATCTAGAGCGCATAGATTCAGCTAGATTGTCTGGCCAGGGAGCCCCATAGGCTTTTTCACCTGGGTGCAGTAGATGGAGCTGGGAACTCATGCTTGTGCCTCAGTTTACTGACCTGGACATTTCCCCAGCCCTTAAGACATTATCTTTTACACATTTTTATATTTGCCCTTCATGGAGCTGGTGACATGCAAGACATGACAGTTAATTGGCATGACAGTTGATCGACTCCAGGTCTTTCTTGAATCTGGCCTGGTTTTGTTTTTATGTTCTTGCAATTCCTCATAGGGGGAAATTTGTTATTTCTTTAGAAAAGAGGGAAAAAAAAAAACCCAGTTTGGGAGTTTACAAATGCCCTATTATTTTGATTACTAGGACTATTTGTTGACTTAGCATGTTTCCTGAATGGTCCTGTACAGCATAGCTTGACAGCAACTGCTCCCTAGCCATAGGACAGTCACATCTGTGCACTGAATTCTCTGAGGGCCAGTTGTCGTGGTTGGAATTTCTGATAATTCCCAATTTGAATAACCCATGTCTTCATGAGTCAGAGCCTTGTGCAATGTTTCAGACCTCAGGAACGTCTTCTCCCCTGGTTGTGCAATGAGCTCTCTAGAAGGAGATGCTAGGCTGCCTGTGCAGTGAGCTGTGTTTGTCCCGGCGTGGATGAGATGTCAAATTCCCTTTTCCACAGCACAGTCTTGGGCAAGATGCTACCTGATCATCCTGCACCGTAGCATCTCACACCTTGTGACTTAAGATGAGTTCTCTCTTTGGTGCCTATACTCAAAGTGGGAGTCATCATTGTGTGGACAGATGGACACAGAGTACAGCCATTTGGGGTTGCCTCAGTAGATGGCAGCCAGCAGAGATGGGGGAAGGAGGACTCATCCAACAGTTACAGCTGCTTTTTCACACACGCAGTGAGCTACCTGGAAGTGAAGCGGTATATTCTTGGGTCAGGCTGGGGGAAATGTCACCAAACCATGGTGACCTAAAAAGTGACCACTACTGTTCTAACTGTGTAGCAGGCCTTGTCTTGTTCCTTCATGGACACACAGGATGATAATGGCATTAAACTCTGCTACCTAGCTGAGGACATAGAAGAGGTTCCAAGAGGTTTCACTCCCCCAGAGCCACCCAGGAAGGAGGACTTTGAACTTGGCTTCGCTTCACTATCAAACTGTTTGGGGGGGACTTCCTTGACTCAAGTGTTGTTTAGAAGCATGCTGATTAATCTTCAAATATTTGGAGTCTTTTCCAGCCTCTTCCCTGTTAGGATTTCCTAGTTTAGTCCCATTGTGGTCTGAGAACATGCTTTATGAATTCAGCTTGTTTGAGCTCACTCGAGTGTGTTTTCTGGCCTTGACTGTGGTCAGTCTTGGTAACTGCTCCACATGGGCTCTAGAAGAGCATGCCTTCAGCTGTTGTTGGCTGGAATCTTCCAGCTAGATCTTCCAGATACTTCCAGATTGGCAGTGCTGTTCAGGTCAACTAGACACTGATTTTGAACCTCTGCTGGCAGGGTCTGAAAGAGGGATGGATGCTGAAGTGCCCTTAGCTGCAGTCACTATTCTGGGACTCCATTTTAGAAAACTGGCTCTCCTGAGGCCCCACCCCCACCCCTGGATGAGTTACTGACTCTGTATGTACTGTTTCCTGATGTGTTACACCAGGACAAAAATACTGCCTGGGGTATCAACAGGCTATTGTGAGGTCAGATTAACTGAGGAGATGGTGAGAAGGCTTTGTCAGTCAGGAATATAAATGATTGATAGTTATCTGGGCTGCTAGGCAGCAGTTCCAGACTATTCCAGATCTCTTGCTAGGAAAACAAAACAAAACAAAACAAACAAAAAATACCAAGATGAGGCAGAAAAGATGGAGCAGTAAGGTGTATGCCATTGGGCCTCTTCTGGTCATGGTCATTGTCAGGAAATACCCGAGACTGGGTACTTTACAAAGAACAGAAGTTTATTCTGCTCACTTTTCTGGAGGTTCAGGCATATGCTTGTCTCTGATAGAGATGTCATGGTGGGCGGCACTATAATGGTGGGAGTGTGTGAACTGGAGAGATCATTAGACAATATGGAAGTCAGGGAGAGACCAACAAAGGCCAAGTTTGTTTTATCATAACAATGGACTTGTAAGAACTAACCTGCCAGAGAAATGAAAGGGTGGGCTAGAGAGATGGCTCAGCGGTTGGGAGCACTGGCTGCTATTCCAGAGGACCCAGGTTCAATTCCCAGCATCCATATGGCATCTTACAGCTGTCCATAACACTAGTTCCAGGGGATCTAATGTGCTTACACAGACACACATACAGGCCAAACACCAATTCACACACACACACACACATACACACACACACACACACACACACCAAAACCAAACCAAACCAAAAACCTAACCAGGGACCCAGGAGAACTGCCTTAATATCCTCGAAGGGAGGGCCAGATTCCCAGTCATCTACTTGTCCTGCCGCTTGAATGTCCCACCCCCTAACCATCGTACAGGAGACATGTTCAAACCACAGCAGCTCATCATCCCCACCATGGGGATGTCCTGTACTTTCCCCTCACATCTCTAACCACACCAGCTCCTCATTTTCATGTTGCCTTGGCTGTTGTGGACCAAGACACTGCCTTTTGGAGGTACCAGCAGCTGGCCAAAGCCACCAACTGATTGTAGGGAAGACAGTCTCTCACAGCATGAACTGGAGCAGAAAGGTGCTATGGACCCTTATGGACCCTATAATCCAGTTCTTCACTTTATAGATGGGGAAAGAGAGGCACCTAAAGGAAACTAGATTTTCCCGAGCTGTGTTAGACTTGCTAGAGTCAGAGCCTGAGTCCTGGCAGCCCTAATGACCTAGGTTCTGCATGTCCTCAGTAGGTCAATTAAAGTCACAATTAATAGTGAAAAGCAGAATTAAAATATTTAATATAGCTGCATTGGAATGAGAGACAAACTAACCAAGTGAAAAGTTTATCTGTGGGAGTTCAGACATGAGGTTATATTTAATAGAGGTTAAGAAGCAGACAGCTTAAGCAGTCCAGGTCATGGTGTGGCCCCACCCATCACTGACCCATCATTGTATCAGCTCCAGTCTTTTCTGCAGGATGCTCTGACATGTCAGAATTGCAGACAAGTTCCTCCTCTGTCTGGCACCAGGCTTTTCCCCTCTCCATCTTCCAGCATGAGATTCCTGGGGAAATTCCAATTTGTTGGGCACCATTGTTTCAATAGACTGATGGGGACACAAGAGTCTCTCTCTCTCTCTCTCCTTCTCCTTCTCCTTCTCCTCCTCCTCCTCCTTCTTCTTTTTCTTCTTCTTCCTCTCCTTCTTCTTCTTTTGGTTTTTCAAGACAGGGTTTCTCTGTGGCTTTAGAGGCTGTCCTAGAACTAGCTCTGTAGACCAGGTTGGCCTTGAACTCATAGAGATCCACCTGCCTCTGCCTCTGCCTCCTGAGTGTTGGTATTAAAGGCATGCACTACCACCGTCTGGCAAGAGTTTCTTTAAAATATCTTTGTATCTGGGGCTGGAAAGATGGCTCAGCAGTTCTTGCTGAAGACCCAAGTTGGGTTCTCATTATTCTGGGTGACTCAGGACTGCCTGTGGTTCTAGTCCGACACCCTCTTCTGGCCCTCACATGCACAAACCCACACATTACACACATAATTAAAAATTAAAAAAAAATCTTTCACAAAGAATGTGTTCATCCCTATCACAATGCTGCCTGCCTGTGTGCTTGTGGGTTGCTGATGCTATGAAGTGATCTTAGTGATCTCCTTCGACAGGAGCTGTGTTAAGTGTTTGGAGGAGGTCAGGTTCCACATGGAGGATTTCCCCTGAGGCCTGAGAAATAGTGGGTGTTTTCACTTAGACTCCCTTTTCAAACTGTCACTGAAGAGGTTTTTTTTTCTCTCTCCTTAAAAAGACCGGTATGGTAACTGGCTTCTCCCCTGAAGCATTTACAGGCTCTTGGATGCTAATTACAGTGCCCGTGCCTCAGGGACAAAGCTGTGTAAATGTTAGAGTGAATGAATCAGGGCTGAACAGCCTCAGTGTCTTACTTAACCTGTGGTTTGAGCTTCTTGAGGATGAGCCTGCCTTCCCCTCCACAGACATTGTCTTTGCTCCATATCCTTCAGCCTTCTGTGGGAATCCATCTGTATACACATCTGATGATGACCCATTGTACTCTATCAGCTTTTGAAAATCAGTAGCATAAGGACATCAAAATACACAAGGAAAGAAATTCATGTTCACCTTCATTCACCAAGGAGTACAAGCTTGATCCCCTCTTCCCCTCAGGGGTGGTGGTGGTTAACACTTCCAGGTGGATGCTTCATGTTCTTCCATGTTTTCCTGCCTTAAATACCCCCCCCCCCCAAGACAGGGTCTCTCTGTGGCTTTGGAGCCTGTCCTGGAACTAGCTCTTGTAGACAAGGCTGGTGTCTAACTCAGAGAGATCTGTCTGCCTCTGCCTCCCGAGTGCTGGGATTAAGGGCCTGGGCCACCATCTTCCCTTCTTTTAGGATACGCAGTAATAAATACGGGAGCCAGAGAGGAGGGGATCGGTGTGCTGTAGCCCATCCCGTTTATTGTCAAACTCTCCCAAAGGGTTACTACAGCATTTTGTCACAAGTGATGGAATTTCTTTCTTTCTTTTCTTCTTCTTTTTTTAAAATGCGTGTTGGGGGAGAGTATGAATGTATGTGTCTGGGGGTGCATGTTTGCCCACCTATTTGTGGTAGTTCAGAATCTAGGAGTCAGCCTCAGAGGTCACTCCTTGGTGCTGTCTACCTTGTTTTTTTTGGAGACTTGGGTCTCATTGTCCTGGAGCTTGCCATGTAGGCTAGACTGGCTGGTGAGTGAGCCCCAGGGTTTCACTTGTTTGAGCACCTGGTGCTGGGATTGCAAGCACCTACCACCACCCCAGGCTTCTTGTGGCTCCTGGGGATTGAACTCAGGTCCTCTGTGCTTGTGTGGCTAGCACTTCACTGCCTGAGCTATCTTCCCAGCCCATTTATGGAATGTCAGCCTCTCAAGTCACTGAAAGTCAACAAGAAATTCCCTCGAAGGAAATCCTTCATGATAAATGGCATATGTTGGTTCAAGGCCGGCGATGCTGCTCAGTCGGCAGTACCTTCGAGTTCATCTCTTATAAGGGGAAGCAGGGTTTGGGGTGCAAGGAGCATTTTATAAATTTGGATTTACCTGGGATAGGTGAATTGTGATCATAGACCATCTAGGCTGAAAGGGCTTGTGACTGTCACATCAGTCATCTGGTTCATCTCTTGTTTTTTTGGTCGAGGAGCCTGGGACAAGGGAGGGGATACAAAGGTCTAAGGTCATTAGCCCGGTATTTGGCAGAGAATGTGAGTCACCAGACACTCAGGGCTCACTACATGGAACCTTCCAGATGTGGATTAAGGCTAGACTGTTTCTGGTTTGAAAAAAATCAAAGAATGTATTTATTCAGATGTTTTGGACACATGTAGGAGTGTAATGTGAGCCACATAAATTCAGTTTTCTAGTTTGAGAGTTCTATTAAAAAAGAAATTGAAAACAGGACATTATTAGCTTTAATTTTAATGACAACATTTTCAAGACATAATTCACATACAGGGATTTTGTATGTCCTTAGAACTGTGGCTTTATCATCTCTAATTCCAGAACTGTTGGGGTGTTCTGTGTAGGGTCGGTTGAAGAAAGAAGTCACTCCAAGATAAAATTTTAAGGCCTATATGTCAGCAGGAAGATCCAGCCTTTGTGATGAGTTAAACCCTGAACAGCTGTACAAAGTCATGCTTATTGATTGTTACACAAAGTTGATTTTTGGATAAAGTATTTCCTCATACCAAGGTCCCTAATCTAATCTATATGTCTCTCTAACGGAGAGCATCACATGCCCTCATGACTTTAGTCCTTTATTGTGCATCAATTGCAGTACACAATTCAAGAGCCTCAGGTGTGCCAGAGCCGCCTTGTGACCAAAGTCATGGGATGGCTGCAACGCCCCATCAGTAAAACAATTCTACAAATCACAGAAAGCCATCACTGTTTTCCACAAAGATTCATTCCTGTTTGCTGCAATGATTCTTCAAGGTCAAAGTAGTCTAGAAAACCACTATTCATTCTAATGTCCACCCTAGATACAGCGACTCTGCTAAATTCCTACAACACTGAGCATTCTCATCATCTGGGAAAATGAGCACAGCAGTCATTAGCAGTTACCCTGTATGTTCCTTTGCCTGGCTCTAGCCAGCACCAGCTGGTCCGCTGGGACTGGCCTCTGTCAGTTGGCATCATGTTATGATTTTATGACTGAAAAGAAAAAAAAATCTTCCCATTGTGTGATTATGGGAAGCCATCTCTTCCTGCTGGGGACAAATAATCCCAATCCTGAAAGTCTAAACTGCTCAGGCAGTAATGTTTCCTGATTATTTGGGAGGAGGCTGGTACCCAAACCACAGGAAGCCAGAATTATAAGGTTGAGAATTCCACATTCTAAGATCAGGAGATGTGCCTTTCAGATTTATTAGGTTATCAAACTTTCTTTGTAGCTATCAGAAAGCTGTCAGAAATGGTCTAACCTCTTTGTTCACCTGACAGACAAGGTAACTGAGGCCTAGAAAGAGGAATTGCCTTGTTTCCTGACCCAGACCCCCCTTTCCACTTCTTGCTTGAGACATTATTTCATTCTGATGTACGGTCCAGGTTTTTAAGTGCCACTTGATGTTCGATTTGTCCACAGGAACAGCAGCTCATGGGCAAGTGGGCATCGGTGCTTCTCTGGCCTCTTGATTTCTCATCTCTTGGCTCCAGCCCTGCTCTTGCCTCTAGAGGAGCAGCCTCTGGGCCCACCTCCCAGCCTTGCCCTGGAGGTTGGAGTTTCAGGAACTGAATAGCCAAGCAGCCCTAGACAAAACAACTAGAGGAATCACAGCAGGAAGAAGGCTCAGTCGAGAAATCTGTGAAGGTCAGGACTGGAGCCAGATGCTTATCAGGGGAAAGTGGATGGAGGTGGCATGGAGTGAGCTGGCAGCTGTGTCCCTGCAGTTGATAATAGACACACATCGGGTATTCAGAGATGTCTGAAAAAGACAATCAACCACAAGCATTCACCACAGGCATGCAAACAAGGTTCCTATCATTTTCTTTTTTCTTGCCCTTGAGACTGAAAAATAATTTTTCAACAAACGTGTCATTCAACGTCAATACATGCTTCTGTAAAAGGCACCTTTTCCCAGGAAAGCCAAAGCTACAGAATTAGGTCGAGCTTGTGAGTCACAGCACAGATAAGAGGCTGCAGGCCAGCTGGCCAGGTGCCCCCAGTTGGGTCCCCATGTGGTCAGTTGAGGGTGACAGCAGCCTAAGATGTGTTTGGATGACCCAGACCCCTTGGCTTCACCTGCTGTGAGTGTCTGGACACCTGGCATTGCAGCTTTGTCCCGGTCCCTGCAGGCAGTCTCTTGCACCATCCCTAGCCATCACAGCCCGAGGTCTGGCATAGGGCAAGTTTTTCCCACGTGGAGCCGTCTGGGAGACTGTACCGGAAAGAGGGGCTGCCAAAGCTTGGAAGTGCCAGTGTGGGCTGGAAATCAAGGCCAGGCTCTCTGGCCCCGCCTCTTCTTCCTTCTTTATTCATTAGGAGGAAAGAAAGAGGTCACAGGAAACTCTCGGGAATTTTATGCAAAAGACAGGAGCAGAGTCCACCTTTTTTGGGGGGGGAGGGGGCGAGGAGGCAGGGCAGGGTCTCATGTATCCAGGTTGTCCTTGAATTCCCTATTCAAGGATGGCCTTGAATCTTTGAGCCTCCTGTTTCCATGTCCTGAGTGTTAGGGTTACAGATCTCCCCTATTGGGGATTGGACCCAGGGCTTTGTACATACTAGATACTGTCAACTGAGCCGCATCCCTAGTGCCCTGATCTTTAATCATGAGAAATAACCGAATCAGGCATGGTTGCACACGTATGTCACCCTAGTATTCGGGAGGCAGTGGCAAGAGCATTGCCACAAATTCAGCCTGGACTGCATAGAGAGACCTGGACTGCTTCCCCTCACTTCTCACACCCCAACAGGAAAAAGAATGGTTCAGTGGACAAAATACTCACCACATAAACTTCACACTTGGGACACCAAAGGCTGTCGTGTCTTTACTGTTTCCTTCTTGTCCCGGTCTGCGGGCGGTGCCCGAGGATGGCACAGGGTTTTGTCTTCAGGTTAATCTCAGACCTCCGCTGGTTGTCCCTGCTGCTGCCCAGCCTCTGCCCTTTGTGCACCTTTTCTCCGCCAGGGCTCCCCTCCCCCCTCCTCTTGCCTGTGTCCGTCCCAAGCTCAACACCCTGGGATTTACAGTCACAGCTCCATTCAGCAAAGGGGGTCTGGGCTCCTGGAATGTTCAAGGTCTTCCTTCTGTTTCCACTGCCTTCTCACCTCAGCCCTGCAGCCCTGCTGACTGCTGCTGACACTGGAATTTAACCGCCTGGGATGTACAGAACACAGCATCCAGACTGAGTGTGGGGTCTTTGCTCTGATTGCTGGGTTATACTCCTCTTAGTCTTATTTTTCTTACCTCCAGGCACATCTTCCCACAACAGGAGGCCTCACTTTATACCTCGTGGAGTCTGCAGATTTCCCTGACCCTCTCAGAGCAAGCAGTCCAAGTTCACTGTCAGAGGAGGAGCTCTGCAAGTTTCCCTTAGGCCCTCGCCTGCCTCTTTCCTTGGAGCTTTCCAACCTCCCTCCTCACTCAGCTCATCTGAACTTTTGCCCTTGGCCTCCCAGGCCATTCTCCAATTCAGCAAGAACTCTCACAAAGGGAGCTTTTCTTGGGGACAAATCATGTGTTCCCCTCCAAGATTGTATAGCAGGATGCTCTCCATCTGACCCTCTCCCTGATTTTCCAGAACACCCCTCCCCAGCTGTGGGTTCTAGTCCTGTCTGAACATGCTACCCATATATGCCTGGGTCTCAGCTTCCTGTATTTCCAACATGACCAGGAAAGTCCCAAGGTGTGAACTTGGTGTGCTGGGGAAGGATAGCCCAGGTGCTTTCTTCTTCCTTCCGGTGACTGGCTGGTTCCAGCAGTTGGTGCTAGCTGATTTGATCTGGCAGGTTGCTCCTTTTTGCTGCTTTGCTGTGTCTCATCCCCAGCAGAGATATGCATTGAGCAGTATCGTGCTTGCGGGGCAAGCCTAAAGTCCTGAGCCTACTCTCACTCAGCACCTGTATAAAAAAGCCAGGCAGGGTGTCATGTGCTTGTAATCCCAGCACTGGGGAGGTAGAGATGGGATAGGCCAGACAACCTAGCAAAATCCACAAGCTCCAGGTCCCAGTGAGAGATGCCATCTCAAAAACAAACAA
Source organism: Phodopus roborovskii (assembly GCF_943737965.1). Taxonomy (NCBI): domain Eukaryota; kingdom Metazoa; phylum Chordata; class Mammalia; order Rodentia; family Cricetidae; genus Phodopus; species Phodopus roborovskii. The sequence continues at coordinate 39,247,785 of NW_026126480.1, forward strand.
GGTGGTAGTTGTTCTGAAGGATAACGTCCGTGGCTTGCCTCCACACACATGTACATGTGTGCATCATCCGTGCCTTACCTCTAGCCTCCATGCATATGTACACATGTGGGGAGAGAGAGTGAGCAGACAGTTAGTTCATGAGAGCTTTGGTTTGAGCTGGGAGTGCAGGGGGCTTGGCTAAAGTTGCACCCCAGTCCCCAGCTGCCCTGCTCTGCCCTGGACTCAGCACAGATGCTGCCCGTTGAGTGGAGCAAGTGGGAACACTTGCAGATGGGCTCCTGGAGCGGGGTTTGGTTTTCTCCTGGGCCTACACTGACTTAGGAGCTAGCACTTTGCAGTTACATGTTACGGGCTGACCTAAATATCAAACACTACATGGGGCTCTGGGACAGCCTAGAGATGAAGAAGAGGACACGCTCAGTTTGTACCCACTTGGCTATAGTTTCTAAGCGGGGGCATCTTCTGCATTTAAGATTTGCTGGCATTTGAAGGCTGCGGCCCCAGAAGCTGGACCTCACATGGCGACTGTTGACTGTGGGAAGGTGATGGTGACAGCTGAGGAGTGTGTCCTACCCCTTCACACACTGGACCTTTCCCAAAGATCACTCCTAGTTTCCTCCACACCCGCAGGGTGCTTGCTGTATTTGCCTGTGCTATTTATAATTGCTGTGCCAGTGGGAGAACACTTACTTGTGTCTGGGAGCTTGGGGAAGATTTTTCTTCCAGACTCCTGGGCGGGACTTCAGGCTCACAGCGGCCAGGGCTCCGGGAGGCAATCTCCTAGATAATAGCTTCTGGGCCTCAGGTGGTCAAGGCAAGGGATCACAGTGGTCAAGGCCCTTCCAGTGAGAATTGACACATTCCTTGCCTTGAAGTGATTTGTATTGCTTGGCCAGGCCTACATGGCAGAAGGAAGCCATTCTGAATTTGAAATGCCAGGGAGGAAGATGCGTTTTCCTGTCATGGGCCCTGTCCAGCCCCTTTCACCCCCTTGGCATCCTGCTGAGCAGGCCCTGATGCGGCCCTTGTGTATTTTTATCTTTCTTCACATCTCTCCTTTTCTTGGGTCCTGGTTTCTGTCACAAGTGACCCACATCTCTTTTTTTGTAGTCTTTCAGCTATGACTTCAGGTCTCACCACCTGTGCTAGTATTTGGAGTTGAAGAAATTAGGGGTGGGGGGAGAAATTGATTTGAGAGCTAGGAGGGACCATAGAGGCCACCCAGGAGAACCTCTCACTGTGAAGTAGAGGAGCTCCAGCCTGTGGTTACATAGATTACCTCTGCCTGTGTGTACACTGTACATTGTAGATCACCACAGACAAGGAAGACTCCTTGTCTCCTAGCAGGTGGATGCTGTGTGAGCCCCTAAAGATGGTCAGTGCCCCCAGCAGGTATGAGCCCCTGCAGATGGTCAGTGGGCTCCTTGGCTCCATAGAGTAGGACCATGTGCCTCTAGCAGCTCTAGCATGGCTTTAAATGTCAGATGAACTTGAAGTGTTGACAGACTAGCTTCTTCAGGCACAGACACATCTAGTCACACAGGGTCCTGTAGCTACACTCAGAAGGATCCCACCTGTTATAATGCCCTGCAGTCACTGCCTTGAGATTCTTAATCTTCTGAACAAAAGCTTCCTTTTCATTTTGCCCTGGGCCCTGCAGATGATGTAGCCAGGGCTGAATGTAGGACAGTACATTAAAATGCCAAGGATTCGATCAATCTGTACTTGCAACTGATTTGAATGAATTTGGGGAACAGGCTGTTCCCTGGGAATAAAGGAGGATTCATTTCTTCTCCCTCGAACACACTGTGTTCTGTTTTCCAAATTAGCTGTACTTATCAACTCTGCAGAGGAATTAGATGGTGGGATTGTTCTTGCTGGAAGCGAAGGTTGGACTGTTGGACTTGCATCCTGGCTCTGATCTTTCAGTTTGGAAGTGTGAATCGGGTTCCCACAGTGGTGTGGGCTGTAAGGGGCTGAGAGAGCTGGGACTGAGAAGGGAGGCTACAAACACAGAACACAGATCAAGCTGGGAGCCGCTGGCATGGCTCAGTCTCCTGCTCTGCTGCTCACCAGCTCTGAGGCTTTTTTGGGGGGAGGTGGGGAGCAGGTGTGGGGCCAGCACAGGCTGGCCTGGAACTTGATAGGCAGTCAAGAATGACCTTGGACTTCTGATCTTCCTCTCCTCCTCTGCATTCAGGGATTACAGGAGTGGTTCCAGGATTAGGGGTGATGCCTGGACCACTGTGTAGTACCAGGGACCCCAAACCCATGGCTTCCTGCCTACTAGGCAAACCCTTTTTTTAAAAAAGATTTATTTATTATATTCACAGTATTCTACCTGTATGTATGCTGGCAATCTCATTACAGATGGTTGTGAGCCACCATATGGTTGCTAGGTATTGAACTCAGGACCTGGAAGAACAGCTAGGACTCTTATCCTCTGCACCATCTCTCCAACCCCCTAGGCCAACATTCATTAGTTGAGCTACATTCTCAATCCAGTTTTGGGGCTTGAAGCAACACACTCCCTTCTGTATAGATTCAGGCATAAGAGTCACCCTGAAGGCTTTGAGGGAAAACTAGAGGAAACATCTGTGTCTAGCATTGTGCTTAAGCACACATAGTCTCATTGGCTAGTATTGCCTAGTATATTACTGCCAATATTGAAATTTGACTAGCTGTAGGGAAGAATACAGTATTTCAGGCAGGAAGCTAAATGGGTGTGAGTACAGGGTGGGGGGGGGGAGGGTGGAGCTGGAGTGGAGTACTGTGTTTTGGGGACTGGGAGGAAGGGAACTAAAATTCTTAGAAGATTCCAAAGCACAGGAAGAGCCACTTGGAGTTGTTGCCAGGCACTGGCCCCGGTGTTAGCTAAGCAAGATCTAGCTGATGATAGCAGAGACCTTGGCTTTGGGCAGTAGTGCTCTCTGTATGGTATGTCACTTAGGATAGCTACTGTGTGACAGAAGGACAGAGCCTGTGACAGCTCTGTTAGTTTTTTTGTCACTGTGACAAAATACTTGACAGAGTGGTTTTTGTTCTGTTGTTTTTTTTAGACAAGATCTTAGGGATCTCAAGCTACTGTTGAACTCAGTATCGTAGCCAAGGATGGCTTTGAGTTTCTGGTCCTCCTGCCTGCCTGGAGTGCTAGCAGCTACTGCACTGGTAACCAGGGCTTTCCTTCATGTTAGGCAAGCAGTCTGCACACTGAGTTACATCTCCAATGCCAAGAGGACAGATTTATGGCTAACTGGCTCCGTTTCAGTGGGCTTGTGAGACACTTGCAGGAGCTGGTGGCGGGAGAGTCTGCTCATCTCATGCCAGCTGAGAAGGGCTTGAGGGTGGTGGGTTGGGGAGAGGGGGAGATGGAGGGAGGAGGAAAGGAAAGATCTGGAGACCAAAAGATGTGCCCAGTGATCTTTGAATCAGGTCCCATCTCCTGCTACCTCACCACATAATTACTTCTTCAGTGGGTTAGCCCACAGGTGAAGTCAAAGTCTTTCTGTGATTGGATTCATCACCATTTGGAGACCAAGTTCCCAACATATGAGCCTTGAGTGGGGGACACTTCATGTCCAACCCATAATGCTCTAGCAACCATAGCAGATTAACTGTTTTACCTCTGCGAGTTTCCCACATGTTAATGCTTTGCTGTAGCCCTCACCTTGGGGGCACGCCTGGGCCCCTCCTCGTACATGGGGCCCTATTTGGGAGACTTATATTGTGTGTCATCTCGGCTCTCCATCTTTCACACTGGATGTAGGGATTCAGTGGTATTGGAGGTTCCCAAACTTTCCTGCCTTATGACAATCTCAGTGTATCTGAGCTGTGTGTGTTCCTCTCTTTCTTCCTGGAAGACAGTAGTGCTACAGTAAATTTTTTCATGGCATTCCCAGACCAAAAGGATACCAGAGAGTTCCATTTGCAAAGCTGTGATAGCTAAATAACTTATGTGTGTCCTTACAGCGTACTAGTCATTCACAATTAACACATTTCCTGTGGATGGGATGTATGTGGGATGTATGCATCTCTTGGTGACATAGCTTCAGGATCCAATAGAGTTAGCTGAGGGAGTTTCACTTGGGGGATCGCTAATCAGATTGCTCTGTGGGGCAATTTTTTGATTGTTAATTGATACAGGAGGGCCCAGGCCACTGTGGACAGTACCATTCCTAGGCAAGGGGCCCTGGACTGTGAAAGGAAAACTGGGTGGAAACTAGGGAGAGCGTGCCAATACATAGTGGTCTTCCTCCATGGTTTTTGCTGGAGTTCCTGCCCTGATTTCCCTGAATGATGGATTTTAATTGTAAGATGAAATAAACCATTTTCTCCTCGAGTTGCTTTTGGTTGTGGAATTTATCACAACCACAGGAAAAACAAATGAGACTAGTGCCCCTTGACCTTTCTGGTATTCCAGTCAGTACTGCATCCATTATTTCCAACATTGAGTGATTTTCCTGTGGCCTCACCTTGTGGGGGTAGGGGATAACCCAAGGAATGTGGTGACACCTAGTTTTGAAACTGAACAACCTGGATTCACTTACAAGATGTCCACTAGGTACCGGCTATCACCAGGACTGGGAAGTATCCCATGGGTTTGCTGTATGCTCTGGGGTGCCTTGGAACAGACATTGAGAATCATGGTGTTGAGAGCATCATGACTTTGTTCTCTCTAACTCCGTTCTCATCTTTCATGGTGTGTCTGCCTGAGGAGTGAAAGAAACCTAAAACACATGTCTACTGTGTGTATATTGTCCTGAGAGATACTAAAAAACAAACAAAAAAGCCTTGTCTGCCTGTGATTTTTTTTCATTTTTACTGCAACCAGTTTTCTTAAATATGGTCATGTATGATGTCAGATAGTCAGCTTTGTGTTTGTGTTGTCTGGCTATCAATCATCTATCGTCAATTTATTTACCTTTTTTTTTTTTTTTCTTAGAGAAGTAGCCAAGTGGGCCAAGGGCTGCTGAGGCTGAGTATGAGCTTGAAGTCCTAACACCCAGCTGCTACCTCTAGAGTGGTTGGGATTACAGGCTCTGTTCACTCCACCATCCCATTTTAGGCAGTACTAAGGATGAAACCCAAAGCCTCTGCTGTGTTAGTCCTGCCTTCTACCAACTGAGCTACATTTCTGTCATGATGTCAGTTATCTATCATCTGTCATCTATCATCGATATTCCCCCCACTGTGTGTGTATATACTTTTCTTATATGCGTATACTATATATAGTTATATGCAATATATATGTATATATATTTTCTTTTCTTTCTTTTTTCTTTCTTTTCTTTCCTTTTCTTTTTTTTTTTGTTTTGTTTGTTATTTTTTTTGAGACGGGGTTTCTCTGTATTGCTTTGGAGCCTGTCACAGAACTAGCTCTGTAGACCAGGCTGGCCTGGAACTCACAGAGATCCGCCTGCCTTTGCCTCCCAAGTGCTGGGATTAAAGGCATGCACCACCAACTTAATTACTTTTCTTACATACACAGAGGAAACTTCTGTTTGTACTGACCATGTGTAGGCTTTCACCTCGTGAAAATTCCTTGTATAACAACAATTTACATGACATTTACACCATATCAGCTATAGTTAGATATCTAGAGCCCACTTACCATGCATGGGAGGATGTGTAAGTTGTATGAAACATACCATGTCGTTTATTTAAAGAACATAGCATCTGCTGAGGATCTCAGAATCCATTCCCCATTGTGCTGAAGTTCAGGTTGCTGAACTTGGGGTCCTGTTGTTTCAGTAAGCATTCTGCAGTGGATATGGAAACTTCTCTAACCGTGTGTTTCTCTCCTTCCTCACAGAAGGAAGTTGTTGAAAATAGTTCATACTTCCTGCTCCCCACCCCCAAAACCCCAGGAAACTAAAAGAAAAAGGACAAGTGTTGTGGTGGTGCACACCTCTAATCCCAGCTCTCCAAAGATAGAGGCAGGCATAGCTCTGTGAGTTTGAGACCAGTCTGCTATACACAATGAGTTCCAGGACAACCAGGGCTATGAAGAAAGACTTTGTGTCAAAAATATAAAGAAATAAATAAAAGAAAGTGGTTAATACATACTGTCTGTAAACCCCCAGAGACGATGAAGTGCTGTGCCTAATAGTTTATAAAGGAGAGAGACGGGTCATTTGCTTTCTTGGGATTGAATCCTGGCAGCCATGAGCTCATAAAGCTATAAGAAATTGTTGGCTGTACTTAATGGGCCATTTGTTGTGTTAAAATCAGTAACACTAAATATTTATTAGCTAAGTGGAAAGATTTATCTCTGTAAATTGCTGTGACTCATCTTTCCGCTTGCTAATCCTGGTTATTTAGAATTTTCTGTTTAAAAATGAAGTACTATTGTAAGTCATCCAGTTTTTCCTTCCTGAGGGCCACTGTGTATATTATTGGCCTTTACTGTCTACATACATTTTAGAAATAGCTTATCAGTTTCTACCAAACTCCTGAGATTTTCTGTGGGAAGTGAGTTTTAATCTGTACATCCACCTGCGGAGAATTGGAAATGTAGCCACACCGAATCTTCAAACTGCAAGCCTGGCATTTCTCTGCATTTAATTAGGTCTTATTTAATTTGTTTTGACACTATTTTAGAACATTCAGTGGGTAGTTCTTGGATAACCTTTGTTAAATATTTCCCAAAGTATTTTAATTCTTTTGATGTCATTATGGTATTTTAAAGTTATTTGTTGCAATTATTTATTGCTAGATATGCAAAATCTAATGAATTTTGCATATTGATCTTTTTTGCCTATGGCACTGAAACTCACTTATCCTGGCATATTATTCCTAAGACTTTTTTAGAGGGACCATCATGTCATTTGCAAATGAATTTTTTATGTTTTCTTTTCCAAACTCCATGCCTTTTATTGTCCTTTCTTGCATCATTGTGGGTGGGCCATCACTACAAGCATCCAGTCCCAGCTTTCTGTATAGCCATGGAACAATTAGGAAGGGCCATCCTCCCTCCTTGTGACTTCTAGGCTAAGGGATCAATGCAGAAAGGGTGTGGGGTCATGCACTTCAGGGTGTGCTGAAGTTGCTGCCTTTTGGTGGGTCCCTCCATTGGGGAGGAGTGCCCACCTGGGCTGGGTGAGATCATGTAGGGCCTAACCGCTGGCCCTCTTCCACAAAATAGTGGGGTAACTGTGTGAGGTGGGAAACAGGCACAGGCTGTGATCACAGGTTACCTTTCAGACCAGTGCAGGACCACTCGAGCCTCCCTCCTATCCCTGTTACTTCTCTGATGTGCAGTGTTCACATCTGCCCAGAGGCCTTCTGAACAGCCATTCTCTTCTTAGGCTGTATTCTGGAGCACTTCCTGGTCAGGGTTCATATGTTCGCACTCTGTGAAGCAAACACTGAGCTCTGTGCTCTTATCTTCACAATTTTTTCCTTTTCTTTTCTTTTCTTTTCTTTTTTTTTTTTTTCTGACAAGGGACCAAGCTTAGGGGCGTAGAATCTAGTGATGTGACTGAGATCATGCACTAGTGAGTTGACACGGGATGTGTCTCTGTAGGCCGCGAATATGTTTTATTACCATTAGTTAATAAGGAAGCTGATTTGGCCAATAGCCAGGTAGAATAGAGCCAGGTGGGAAATCCAAGCAAAGATACAAGGAAAAAGAAGGCGGGGTGAGGGAGATGCCATCTAGCTGCCAAAGGAGACAGATGTCTATGGTAAGCTATGGGCCTTGTAGTAATACATAGATTAATAAAAATGGGTTGATTTAAGTTGTAAGGCTAGTTAATAACAAGCCTGAGCTAATAGGCTGAACAGTTTGTAATTAATATTAAGCCTCTGAGAGATTATTTAGAAGTGGCTGTGGGACCGGGCAAAAGACAGAGAAACTTCAGCTACATTGGGAACGGTGCCCAGAGCCATCAATGACCATTAGAGGGCAGAGCTAGTGGTTGGCACCCTTCCCTTGATGAGGGGTCTAGATGCAGCAGCCTTCAGCCCTCTGCATTCCCTGGGAGGGCAAATTTTGGCAGAGCCAACCTGACTTCACCTATGGGGGGAGGAGAGGGGTTGTGTCTATCTGGGTTGACCATTTCACAAGGAGGACAGAGGGCTGTAGTGGCGATCGGAGCAGCAGAGCAGACAGATGGAGGGAGCACCAACATTTGCTCTCTCCAGTTAAATGAGAGCAGAATGGGCCCCAACCACTCTGCTTTGTATGTGAAGATGCTCTGAAGCTGTAGGTACAGAAGACATGCTCCTCGTCTCCTTGTCATTTTGTCTGCCTTTGAGCCATTAGTGGGTCCCCCTGTGTTTAGCTGCTTCCGTTTAGTTTCTATGTGGATGTCTACCAAGTGACAGCAATGGAAATCGGCAGCTGGATTGCCACTGTCTATCTTCTCTCTCTCTGTTCCTTCTACCGGAGAGCCCTGTATCCATTCCTAGAGCCACATGCTCTTTGTCTTGATGCCTCTTGCCAGGCTGAGTGTTCTGATAGGGGATCTAACCATAAGGAGCAAACCGCACACATACACAACTCATCCTAGTGGCAATGGTCCCACTTTACTGGTGAGAAAATTGAGGCTGTCCTGTGGACTTAGGAGGAGTCTCAGGCCTTCATGTGGCTAGGCTAGATCTTTCTTGCGGCTTGTCTGGTAGACAGACCTTGGAACCACTTTCCTTACCTGCTTCTCATTTGAGCCTGAAAAAAAAATCCCATATTTATGTTGGCAGATCATTTTATACCTAATGCTGCACATCAGAAAGGAGACTCGAGTTAATTATCCTTCAAGGCAGGAGTCTCACAGCTGTGCTTCTGGTAGTTTCAGAATACCACGTGCCCTCTGGTTGCTGGCCAGCTGGAGTTAAACCTCCACTTGGTCCTTGCCCAGGAAGCTGGTCCCAGGAAGCCCAGATGCACTTGTTTACAGCTGTCTCTTCATGATGCTTGCCAGACTCTGTGTTCAGAAGGAATGTGAATGTTCTACTCCCATAGTTCCATCTTTTATTTCAGGGATGCACCAATTAATCACAACTACCTAGAAACCAGGGAGAGGAACCATGGTGATTTAAATAAGGACCCCCCATTCCCCATAGGCATTTTAGCACTTGGTTCCTAGTTGGTGGTGCTGCTTAGGAAGGTCTTAGTGGTACAGCCTTGCTGGAGGAAGGACGTCACTGCGGGTAGGCTTTGACATTAAAAGCCTCTCGCCATTTCCCATTTTCTCTCTCTGGTTTGTGCTTGTGATTGAGGATGTGAGCTCTAGGTTTCCTGTTCCTGCCACCTCCTCCATGGCGGGCTCTTTTTCTGTTGTTGTTTTGCTTTGCTTTTTGAGACAGGGTTTCTCTGTGTGACAATCGTGGCTGTCTTGGAACTCAGTCTGAAGACCAGGGTGGCTTCAAATTCACAGAGATCCTTCTGTCTCTGCCTCCAGAGTGCTGGGATTAAAGGTGTGCGCTGCCACCACCCAACCCACGATGGGCTCTTGTCTCCCTGGAATGAATGTAAGCCTTCATAAAGGGTTCCTTCTATAAGCTGCCTTCGTCATGGAGTCTTAATCACAGCTACAGAAAGTAGCGGATGCAGAAGCAGACCTGTGTGATGCCACTGTGGAAGTGGAAACCATGAAGCTGGGGGAGCTTCCCAGATTTCCCTGCTGTTTGTGTTCATTATTAAGACCATTTGGTATCTATGGAGGAAACCTTGCCTCAGTTCCCCCAAATATAATATGGTAACAATACTTATTTTCAAAGTCTGTAAGGAAGTAGAGAGTTAAAAGGCTTTGGAGGCAGACAAAGATGTTGCTGTCATGCATTTTTCAAATTAGTTTATCTCCCTAGAAGTTGTAGTCCTTTTCCTGAACCAGAGAACATCACATCGTGGGAAGAGAGATTGGATTCCTTGGCTGTATTAAGCAGCTTAGGGAGGGGAACCAGGCTGAGGGGGAGCAAGAGAGGACTAGAGGCCTCTTTGTTTATGGAGGCACCCTTCCAGCACAGGAAGCTGGTCCCTGCATGTCCCTTTGCCCAGTTATGTCCAGTTGGAGTACTGAGGGTGTTAGTGGAGCAGGAATAATCTACAGATGCCCTGGAACTTCTCAGGGAGCCTGGGGACATGCAGCTGTGGTGGGTCACAGGAGGACTGGGAAGGTTCCAGGTCTTAGCCCAGAGACTAGGGAATGATTGTTTCCCTTCCACAGAGGGTGTGTGTGTGAGAGAGATGTTTACATACAGACATGTATATGTGTGCATATGCTTATGTGTATGATTATACAAATGTGTATGTGTAAATGTTCATGTGTTTATGATTATGCAAATGTGTGTGTGCATATATAAGTTCTGTATGTGTGAGTGTAGACATATGTGTGGAAGTGCATGCATGTGCATGAGTTCGTGTACCTGAGTGAGTATGCATGTATGTATGTATATGTGTGTTGATTCTTCAATGCATTTTGGCTCCCTCTAACCTATCCATATCTTGTTCCAGGCCCCAGCACAGGCCCAGCCTCACTAAACTGTCTCATCTTTGCTTTTTTTCTCAGGGCAGGAAGACCCCAACAGTTTGCGCCATAAATACAACTTTATTGCTGACGTGGTGGAGAAGATCGCTCCTGCTGTGGTTCACATCGAACTCTATCGCAAGTAAAGGATGCCTTCCTTTTCCCGTAATGTCTGAAGCTTTCACTAATAAATGACAGAGCTATTTTTGGAGCACATTAAAGTGTCAGGAATGTCACTGGATAGATTCCTATATTATGATAGAGTCCTCTGCCTTAGGAAAATTTCCCTACTTCAATCTATAATCTTGGCCCTTCTTTTAATAACTTCTAGCTGTGAAGAGATTCCCAGGGAATATTTTCTAAGTGGAATTTTTGGTGCATTCCAAAAAGTAGCTTAATATTATTTTTAAAACATTAAACACTTGCTAGATGTGTGTGGGTTGCTTTTGGGGAATCATTTCCGTGTGTGTGTGTGTGTGTGTGTGTGTGTGTGTGTGTGTGTGTGTGTGTGTGTGTGTTTTGAGGTGTTCAGGCTCAGCTAATATCTGTTTCAGGCTTCCTTTTTCCAAGAGGGAGGTACCGGTGGCTAGTGGGTCTGGATTCATCGTGTCTGAAGATGGACTGATTGTGACAAATGCTCATGTGGTGACCAACAAAAACCGGGTCAAGGTTGAACTGAAGAATGGAGCAACCTATGAAGCCAAGATCAAGGATGTGGATGAAAAGGCAGACATCGCACTTATCAAAATTGACCATCAGGTGAGAAGCTCCTGAGGCCGGAGTGCCTCCCCAGCCTGCAGAACCCAGCTCAGATGCCAGGCCTGCAGAGGGTGAGGGCACTAGGTTCTCTGGAGCATGCAGGAACAACACAGAAGCTACAGGGACCTGGGTGGGAGAGGAGGGACTTGGGAATCCCCTGGAAAAAGCTTTACAGATCAGAGTTTTTAAATTTAATTCACTAATTAATTTGTTGGTTTTCTGAGGCGGAGTTTCACTACCACTGCCCATCACAAATCAGAATTAAAAGTATCTTTTATCTTTATAAATCAAGACTATAAAGAAGTTAATGGGTAAGTGATGAGAATAGAAGCTCCTGTCCCTGATGGGGAGGCATCTGTTACAAAGTTGTCTCCACATACATATATGGAGGTATCCTGGATTCTTGGTGTGTAGGAAATGGGTTTAAAAAGATGGTGAAGAATTATTTTTAATCATGTGTTGTGTTTGTATGTGAATATGTACTTAGAGACATTGGATACCCTAGATCTGGAGTGACGGAGGTTATAAGTCACCTGACACCGAGTCTCTGAAAAAGCAGTGTGCTCCTTTAACCACTGAGTCATCTCTCTAGCTCCTTCTCAAGCTTTCTATACTCAAGGGTTTGGGAACCTTAAGACAAAATTTATGTCTCTGCCTTGAGCCCCTTAGGATCTTTAATCTGCTGATGTGCACATAGCCTCCTGCAAAAGGGATGGAATGCAATATCTTCCCAAGTTATGCTTCCTTTTTTTTTTTATTTTATATACCAATCTCAGTTCACCGTCCCTCCCTTTCTCCCTTTTCTCCCACCTTCTATCCCCCCCCACTCCTCAGCGAGGGTGAGGCCTTCCATGGGGTGTCAACAAAGTCTGTCACATTGAGGACCAAGGCTCTCACCCCTGTATCTAAGCTGAGCTAGGTATTCCTCCATAGGGAACGGGCTCCAAAAAGCCAGTTCATGCACTAGGGATAAATCCTTGTCCCATTGCCCAAGCCACCCAACTGTTTACCCATGTTCAGAGGGTCTAGTTTGTCCTATGCAGGTTCCCCAGCTGTCAGTCCGGAGTCAGTGAGCTCCCACTAGCTCACTGTTTCTGTGGGCTTCTCCATCATGGTTTTGACTCCTTTGTTATATTGTCTCTCTTCTCTCTCTTTGACTCAGCCCATTGCCTAGCTGTGGATCTCTTTGCATCTGCTTCCATCAGTTAATGGATAAAGGTTCTATGCTGACAATTAAGGTAGTCATCAATCTGATTATAGGGGAAGGCCAGTTTAGGGACCCTCTCCACTATTGCTTAGAGTTTTAGTTGGGTCATCCTTGTGGATTCCTGGGACTTTCCCTAGTGCCATGTTTCTCACTAACCCCAAAATGGTTCCCTCTATCAAGACATCTCTTTCCTTGCTCTCCCTCTCTGTCCTTCCCCCCAACTTGACCTTCCTGTTTCTTCATGTTCTCTTCCTTCTTCCCTTCCCCCATCCTCTTCCATCTTCCCCATCCTGATTTTATTCAGGAGAGCTTGTCTATTTCTCTTTCCTGGGGGATCCTTGAATGACTCTTAGGGCCCTCCTTGTTACCTAGTTTCTCTGGGGTTGTGGACTGTAGGCTGTTTATCCTTTGCTTTATGTCTGATAGTCACTTATGAATGAGGACATAGTGTTTGTCTTTCTGGGTTGCCTCACTCAGGATGTTTTTTTTTTGAGTTCCCTCCATTTGCCTGCACATTTCAAGATGTCTATGTCTTTTATTTTTTTTAACCACTGAGTAGTACTTCATTGTGTAAATATACCACATTTTCTTTATCCATTCTTCAGTTGCAATGTTTGCCCAAATTATAATTTTCTATAAGCAGGTAACTTTGAGGTAGGACCAGGGTATAAAACTAAGACGCAGTAAAAATGAACTCAACTTGAAAAATGCTTTATGAAATTGCTTTGTGGGTTGGGGTGTTTATAGCTCAGATTCTACTTCTAGTCCTACCTGGATTAATTAACTTATCATTTAATTAGTTTATTATTTTTAAGTGTGATTTTTGAGACAGGGTGTCTCTGTGTAGTGTTCTGTCTTGGACTTTGTAGACCAGGCTGGCCTCAAACTCACAGAGTTTCACCTGGCTCAACCTCCTGAGTGCTTCGATTAAAGGCATGTGCCACCATGCTTGGCAACTTTTTTTGTTTTTAATCAAAGGAAAAGAAAAGCAGTTACTCTTGTTCATGTAGCCCAGGTTGCCTTCAAACATATTTTATAACTCATAGGTGGCTTTGAACCTTTGACTCCCTGCCTCTACCTTCCATATGTGAGGGTTATGGGCATGTATGACCAGGGCAGGTTTATGACAGTATTGTGGATCAAACCAGAACTTTGTGAGAGTTAGGCAAACACTCTATCACCAATTGAGCCAATCTCCCACCCTTGTTTAGCGAAGTCTTCATACCTGAAACCAAATCCAGTTCTTACTGGATCACCAGCAAAAATTCCCACTCCACTTCATGTAAATCACATGGTGGTGGAGATCTCAGTTTGCATGTGTGGTGAGGCTGCAGTTTCTGCTTTCTTGCTGTCCTTAGAAATGTCCTTAGCTGGGTCATAGGACCCCAGCTATTAAGACTGCTGACAATAGTGGAGAGGGTACCCGAACTTGCCTTCCCCTGTAATCAGATTGGCGAATACCCCGACTATCATTATAGAGCCTTCGTTCAGTAATTGATGAAACCTGATGCAGGGATCCACATCCAAGAATCAGGCCTAGCTTCGAGCTAGTGGAAGAGAGGGAATATATGAGCACAGGAGGGCAAGATTATGATGGAGAAATCTACAGAGACAGCTGAACCAAGCTCATGGAAAGTCATGAACTCTAGACCGACAGTGGGAGACTCCAGCAGACCTAACTAGGTCCTCCGTATGTGGGAGACAGTTGTGAAGCTTAGACTATCAAAGGGGCCCCTGGCATTAGGACCAGGATCTAACCCTGGTGCATAAACTAGCTTGTTAGAGCCCATTCCCCATGGTGGGATGCCATGCTCAGCCTTAGTGCATGGGAAAGGGGCTTGGCCCTGTCCCAACCTATTGTATCAGACTTTGTTGACTCCTCATGAGAGCCCTTACTGGTGAGGAGGAGTGGACTTCAGGGTGGGCTGGTGGGAAGGTAAGAAAAAAAAATATAAAATTTAATAAAAAAAATTCTTTAGATAGAAGGTAGGAGGGTCAGTGGGGATTTTGTGGTTGGTGCAGTAAAAGACACTCCCACTGAGTAGCTAATGAAGAATAGCATCTTCTTGTGATGCTCTTGCTTGCTTCTCATCTGACTGTTAACTGTGAAGTCAGCTAGGTGTGAAGTCCTACTATGTGATCTGGCTGTTGGGTAGACAGCTCAGTGTATTGTTGGGGCAGTAGGATGCTGGGTCTTTTTTATCTTTTTAAAAACAGTATCAGGCATTCTATCAGAAAAACCACAGGACCAGACATTCACCCCTACACCTAGCTGTGTGGTGAGGCCAGGACTGAAGGCTGTAGTAGATAATGGCTCTGTGCCCATGTGGATGCCTGGTCTTTAGTGAGGTCACAGTTGCCACAGTTGTGTGTTATTTCTGCTAGGTTACTGTGGAATTTCTATCTACAGTTTAACTTTCTAAAAGTGTTTATTTGTACCAAGATAATGGAGCAGGCTGAGCCTTCACATTTAACCGTTCTCTAATACACAGGGTAGCTGTGTTATTCCCATTTTAGAAAAGAAGAAAGCTCTGAGAACACACCTGCTCCTTGTCACCCCTGGGCTTCAGATTCCAGGTACCCAACTCCATGGGACAGAGCCTGGCCTTTACATGGGATAGAATAGCACAACCTTAAATAGGTTGGCACATCTCCATTTAGGAATGCTGCTAGCAAGGTGTCTAGAATGTGGCGTTAGCACCGGAAGGAGGTTGGCCAGAATAGCACAGTCGGTGGTCACATGCTAGTACCTTCAGATCCATTGAATTCGTGGAAGACAGCCAACATTGGGAGCCTCCTGGCCATCTGCAGGCAGGGCTCTGGCCTGTGTGGTGTGTGAGCTGTCTCCTCAAGTAATTTCATGTTTGGAATGCGTGGGTGCATACCATGTGACTGCTTCCAGCCCAGGGATATTCTTTTCTGATTTTGAGCCAATATGGAGACAGGAGCCTCGTGTCGCGTCTGGCATGGCCAGGCAAAATGTAAAATTTCTCTACAGAGTTGCTGTGTGAAGGGTTGCAGGCAGTCCCTAGGAGTCTAGCTTTTTAGCCAGAAGCCTGATGTTTGACATGTGCTGCACCCCTCACCCCCCTACACACAAGGATGTTTGGAAATGTAAAATTGAACTGACGTAGCTTTGGAAAATGGAATTGGAAGTGAAAGGCTATTACACTGCAGACACCCACATCAAAGCCTGATTTCTGCCGACTAACACCCCCACCCCACTCCCCGCCTTCTTGTATTTGTGCTTGTTTTGATGAGAGTTATTTATGGAAAGAGTCTGGCCTGGCTTGTTAACAAACCTTGATTGGGAAGGAACTGGCCACCAGGTGAATTGAATTCCTGCAGAATTTACCCATTAGTGTGTGATGTGATCAAGGTGTGGTGGGCAGTAGACGGGAGAGGAGCTTGCTTGGTATTGTGTCCTCTTAGGCAGCAACAAAAGAACAGGTCAGGGGAGGTCGGAGAAGACAGCCTAGGATTGAGGGTGTAGCGGGGCATACCTACAGTCCCAGCATTTGAGGAAGTGGAGGATGTGAAGATCAGAAGCTTCAGGACGGCTGCTGCTAAACATCAAGTTCAAGGTCAGCCTGGGCTTCAGGCAGGAACATCACTCCCAAGGGTGTTTTGTCGTGTGAGAATATGATTGGGCCTCCCCAGAGCCATTTAAGAATGGCCCAGAGAAGCTGGTGTGGGACCACGCACCACATGCATAAGCCTAGTGACTAATTCAAGGACTGGTCATCTGGGCCCAGTTTCTCATCACACTGTGAGTTTGCTTGAAGGGTTCTCCGTGACTCATACTGAAATTGCTCCTTTTGAACATGTGTTTCATGAAATGGAAGGTGTAATTGACATCTGATGTCATTGTCCTCTTGATATGCATCTCCCTTTTTTGTCTGAGAGCACGAGCCATCCTTTCTTTCGGCGAATCTGCTCCTCCACCATAGGAGAGCCGGGGAGTGGCTGGGAGCCACCGTGCTTCAACCCTCATCGCCCAAGTAGGGCGAACACATGCTGCCCCTTAAAATTGCAAACTGTTGTTGCATGCTGCTCACAGAAGGGACCGTGTGTAAGGTCACTGCTACAGCGCAGGCTCCACCCCAGCTCCTTCACCTCCTCCCACTCAGAGTGTGCCTCACATCTCTAAGGGCTTGAAGCTGCTTGGCTTGCAGTTGCCAGAGAGGTTTCTGGGCTTGTGACCAAAAGACTCTTCTGTTTCTCTCTGCTGAGCCGACACATGTGCATCCTCTCTGTGTGCTGCATTTTGAGACCCTAAAGGGCTTAGGGGAAGCTCACATGTGGAAACCCTTTTGTGGGCCTTGAGGGCTGGGCTACAGATCCATCCCTTAGAGGAGAGAGGGTTCCCTAGCCTCAGGGGATGCTCCTGTCCCAGAGATGACACTAAGGATCCTCAGTGGGATCATGGGATCAATGTTGGTCTGGAGGTGGGGGGGGGGGTGAGAATCACACATGTCAGCATTTCAATGGAAAGCAGCTTTGAGGGCAAACTAGTTCATTTTGGGATACTGCTTTCAAATGTGTTTAACAGGAGCCACCGGCCATGTGTACAGAATATTTTTAATTTGTATTCAAAGGCAGGTTTTTCATTTTTGCCTTATCCCCCTCCCCCTAGCATTTAAAGAGGATAGAGCCAAAAGAGATGGAGGGAAACATAAGAAGTGAGCCAGTCAGGCGTCTTCAGGAGCGGGGCGTGGGTAGAAATACCGGCAAGTGTTAAGGTAAAAGGGAAAGTACCTTTGTCACACAGCTGGTTTTCCAGCTGTGCTCATGCCTTTGGACACTGTCCTGCCCAGCCCATGCAAACCCTCTGTAGGTTCCTTTCTTTCAGAGAGTCCTGGACTTCTTGGTCACCTGACTTGATCTGGAGCCCCTTCCCTCATCCTCCTCAGGACCCTTGGGAGTTAGAACATTCTCTCTCTTTCTCTGGCCTTCCCTTGGCTTTCAGGTATTTAATCACATCCTGCTTTAGACCCCAGGGGCATCCCTCGTCTGACTCATTGCATAACGTAGTTCCCGACATCTGGGTTCCTTAACATCCTCCATCATGGGAGGGGCAAGACTCTAAACTCCATACATTCGGGACTTGCTGTCCTTCCTCATTTAAATAGAAATCTGATGCAATTTATAAATTAATTTTCCATTGTCTTGGGGTGTGTGTATGTGTGTGTGTGTGTGTGTGTGCTTAATATGTTGCTCAGGATAGCCTTAAACTACTGGGCTCAAGTGATCTTCCTGGTTCAGCTTCCCAAATACCTAAGATTCAGGCATGTAACTCTGTGCCTGGCTTCACTGGATTTTGATTTCTCTGTCCCTCCCCACCCCTGTGTATGTGTGTGTGTCTGT
Source organism: Phodopus roborovskii (assembly GCF_943737965.1). NCBI lineage: Eukaryota > Metazoa > Chordata > Mammalia > Rodentia > Cricetidae > Phodopus > Phodopus roborovskii. The sequence goes on from NW_026126480.1 coordinate 39,265,584, forward strand.
GTGTCTGTGTGTCTCTGCGTTTTAGGCTAGAGGTTGATGTCAGTTGTTTTCTTAACTGTGTTCTTGCTGAAGCCCCACTTATTGATTTGGTTAGACTGGCTGGCCAGCAAGCTCCAAGGATCCTCTTACCTCTGTCTCTCCAGTGCTGGGATCATAGGTGCGCACCTCTCTGCCCAGCTTTTTTGTAGGTTCAGTGGATTGAACTGGAGTCCTCATGCTTGCATAGCAAGCACTTTACTGACTGAGCCATTTCCCCAACTCTGTTTTCAGACTCAGCTTTCTTCTGCCTGAGCATGAGGAACACATTTTATTTGGCCTTCAGGTCATGGGTGTTGGACAGCTGTGCTGGCTAGTCTTATGTTAACTCAACACACAAGCTAGTGTCATCTGGAAGGAGGGAATCTTAATTAAGGAAATGCCTCCATAAGATCCAGTTGTAAGGCATTTTCTTAATTAGTGACTGATGGGGGAGGGCCACCCCATCCTGGGTAGAGCCATCCCTGGGCTGGTGGTCCTGGATTCTATAAGATAGCAGGCTGAGCAACCCAGGGGGAGTGAACCAGTATGTAGCACCCCTCCATGGGGTCTGCATCAGCTCCTATTCCAGGTTTTTGTCCTCTTAGAGTTCCCATCTTGTCTTCCTTTGATGATGAACAGTGATGTGGAGTTGTAAGCCAAATAAACCCTTTCCTCCTCATCTTGTTTTTTGGTCATGGTGTTTTATCACAGCCATAGTAACCTTAACTATGACAACAGCATCTGCTCGGAGAAAAGCCAGGCCCCCAACTCCCAAGTGTGATGGATTAAGAGAGACACCACGGGCTAGTACTTAGCTCTTCAGAATCAGGTTCGGATGAGAACTATGCAGCAGGCTGATGCACACTCTTGCCTCCATCCATCTCCTGGTTTTGGAGTTTGGCTGGAGATAGCTTGTGCCAGGGCTACACTGAACCTGTGGGCTTGGTACCTCAGAATGCTGATGAGGCAATGAAACTTCCTGTGGTTTCTTTTCCCTGACGCCAACCACCAGGTAAATATTTGAACACAGCATCTATCCAGGCTTGAGGTGGTTTCTTCCTCCCCGCAAGGTCTACAACGGTGCCCGGCCACCTTTGACCCACCCATCCCACAGACCTGCTTGAAGTGGCTGAAGCTTAGTCACTGGGTGCTGGTTTGCTTTGTTTGCTGAGGGTCCTCTTACTGCTGAGTCTGCTGACAGGGTCTGAAGGCTGATGCTTGATCATGGGGTTCAGAGCAGGGTCACTTGAGGGGTGTGGGGATTGGGGTAGTTCAGAACAGGGTCACATGAGGGGTGTGGGGACCTGGGCACTCATATTTAAAACTCACAATCTTTGGCCCTGCGTGTGGAGAGTCAGCCCCTGGTGTTCTGAGTGACGAAGGCCTCAGCAGTCTCTGGGGATGAGGCAGGAGCCAGGGAGGCGGGGTGGCTTGGAGCTGGTTGAGACTCACACGGGTTCTCCTCAGGCAACCTGATTGTCTGAGGATGCTGACTAAGCCCCTGGGCTCTTCCAAAAGCAAATCAGATAGCAAAGCCTGTGCATCCCCTGGATGCTCTCACGCTTCCCACAAAGTAAACTGGAGTCTGGAGTAGACACGCGCTGCCCCGGAACCTCCCTAGCTGGCTTCTGTGTCTTTCCATTTTGGATGCTTTTCTGTGCTTCCCCCTGCTGCTCTTTCCCTTGGTCTTCTGTCTAGAAAAGAGGAGGGCTTCTGTTGCAGGTGCCAAAGATGCCACAGAGCCTGTTGATATGACGGGGCTCCTGTTACTGGATTGATATTTACCTTTTTTAAGTGGTGGTGAGCATCAGCATTTCATGAGGAAAGAAGGGCAGACAAGGGTTGTGGAAGGTAGATTCTGTTCTGCAGGGCCGGCCCTCTGCCCAGAAGTGAATGGCGGCATGGCTCCTTATTGTTCTGACTGTAGTTCATTTTGGCATGTGAAAATATTTCACTTCCCCAAGCTCAGAAGCAGAGCCCTTTGTGTTCTCTGGCCCCGATTCAAGAACTTCGTTGATGGTTGAGGAAATTCTTTGGCTCCATTTTTCTCTTAATATGGCAATGCCTTTTTTTTCACGTTGGCGTTCTTTGCAGGGAGTTAGAGGGAGAATAGTGAGGTCCAGGCAAAGCAAATCTCAAGTCACTGGGAATGTCTCCTGTCCATCTCACCTAGGGTAGGGGAGACAGTGGGGGTGGGTGGGTGTCTATCTGATCGTTGTGAGCATGACCACGTATTAGAGCCTAGATTGGCTGTCTGTAGCCTCTAGTCTGTATCTGACCCTCCATCTGTTTTGTAAATAAAGTTTTATCAGAACACAGCCATGCCTGTTCATTTACATAGAGTCTGTGGCTGCTTTCATTCTGTACCAAAGGAGTTGCACACTTGGCCTGGAGACCATAGGGCAAATGAAGCCAGACATTTGCTTTCCAGGACTTCACAGCTAATGCTAGTGGCAGATAGCCCCCCCTCCCCCATTCTGAGGGAACAGGAAGTGTGTGGGAAGAATGTGTTTATAAGCACCAAGCTAGGTGAGACCCAAGGGACCAGAAGAAGTGGAGACAGTAAAGCTGAATTTCTTTTGGGAGGAGTTTGCCTCTGTGAAAATGAAGCTTTGGTTTTGCCAGACTGAGTAGAGAGGAGGTCTGTCCATTTCTGTGGTATCGGTAAAAAGGAATTTATGAGAATTACAAGATGATTTACAAAGTGCTATCCAGCTTTAAGAACTGTTAGGTTTGTGCATGTGGCAATAGTGGCCCAGGCCATGGAGATGAAGATTAGTGTTTGAGACAGGAGTGGGATGGTTGGCAGCGAAGGAGACAAAGGAAAGAAGGACAAAAATCTTCTGGAGGCTGGAAGGCTTCCGTAGATGGTGTAGGTGAGGAGCGCATCTGCAGAAGGGACAGTCCAGCTGAGATGGGATCCCTTGAGCCAGCCGAGGGGACAGGTGGGAGATGATGGGTAAAGCTGCTAATTCTCCTCTTCTGAATCTTGGTACGTGTCAATCATTTTCTAGTGAGTTTCTGATAACGTCTAGAACACAAGGCCAGTGTTTCTAGTTAGCTGTTATCTCTTTGTATTGTCTCTGCTTCTTAGTGGCCTTGGTTGGTTGGCTCTCCTGCTCCTCTTCTGGGAATTCCTATTCGGTCAATTTCCTGAGAGGCTCTCAAAAAAAGAATTCTTACTTATATGATCATAGGACACTGTTCCCTAACTGGTGTCTGAACTCTCCAGACCTCTTTCTGTGGTAAGGGAGAGGTAAGACCTTGTGGTGCATTGAGGATGATTGTTCTAATAAACACACTGATTGAAAAGATGCTTGTCAAACATGGCACTGAAATCTCAGCAAAATCACTTTATAGATAATTCCAAACCAAGACATTTCAAGTCAGTTACCATGGCTGAAATGCTAGGCCTTAGCTAATATTATTAGTACTTTCCCCTTCACTCCCAAGAACCTAATGGATCTTTTAAGATCTTTCATTTGCATCTGCCATGATTTGACACTGCAGCAGCAGTGGTCAAAGGGGCTGATATATGGAGAAGACTTGACCAACACCCTGTTTCCTCTCCCGTGGGTACCACAGAATGTAAAGCCTCTGGCTGCTGGCTCCCATATAGAGCTGTTGACATGTTGTGGTTCAAAATGGAGCAAGAGGACATTTGAAGTGGCAAACATTTCTTGGTATATCTACAGGAGACTAAATATTATGGTGCTGTTCATAAACAGTGAGGAGGAAGGAGATTACACTTTCTTTGTTTGCATTCTTTCTCTTCTCTTGCATCCTGCATTCTCTTTCTCCTCCTGTCTCCCCCTCCCCCTCTCACTTCTCCCATTCCTTTCCAACCAACTTCTCATGTGTCCTGCATTCCTAGACATCGCTAACATGTCACATGGGGAAACGGATACTGGTGACACAGTGACACCCATCTTATGAGTGGATACATTGGTGGTCTCAGTGCCTATGTAGCAGGTCCTTCTTTGCCCTGGCCTCTCAGCTCCTTAGTCTCACCCCACCCCCCATTCACCATAGCAGCCATCCTTGACTCTGTCAAGGTTATACTCTTTAATATAAATTCTAAGCATCTCACTCTTGATTCACTTGGCAGGTGACTATGGACATGTGATCTGTGCATTTATAAGCCCTGGTCTCAGAAGGGTCCTATGCTCTGAAACTGTTGTCTTAATTTGATCTTTAAATTTGTATCTTGTCTTAGATACTCAATGGAACAATGATGTATGCTATGTGGGCTTGGAGCCTTGGCTCAAGTAATTCTTCCTCCTTAGGATAGGTCCTGGTATTCCCAGTACCCTGCTACAGAGATCCCTGACCCTGTCTGTCCCACTTTGTCTGTGTAGTCATTGTAACTATATTTCATGCCTGGAAAACATCCTATTCTTAGAAGAGACACGGGTATTGGGGTTACTGTCACACTTCACAGATCTTAGGGCAGCAAGTTAAACAAGGCTTGGAGTGACAGACTAATGGCATGTCCTGTGGGTCACTGGGCAAAGAAAGCTACTCTGTTCTGGGTACCCAACATAGAGGTGGTAATGCCAAAGCCCATGAAATCACCCTTCATTTATGGGTTGGGCTTTGGAACGGAGAGATGCCAGGCTTTTTTCTCTACCCCAGTTGGTACAGTGTGCAGGTTACATAACTGTGTGGCAAAGTGCTGGGTTATAAGGCCAATTGGGTGTCTGCACTTGCCAATCTGGGGATTTCTTTGTTCTTCAAGGACCAAAGCAAATACAAACCATTAAGATACGGGGAGAGTATGTAGAGAAAAGGAAAGAGCCTCTAACAAGGGATCATGTTTTATTTCACATTGCCCTGCAGATGCTATCGCTGGCCCTGAACAAAGCTTTGGCTCACCTAGTGCTCAGTCCATGGTTCTATCACCCCTGCTAGTCACGTGCTGCATCTCTCCTCACCCAGTCTGGAACACTTACTTGCCTTTAGGCACGTTCTTAGGTGGTACATCCCCCATCTCCCAACTTCCTAGCCTCTTCTGCTTTCCTCTTCTGGGTGTGGGGAATGCACAGTTCCCCCCACTGCATAGTTTTAAAGAAAATGAAAGGTTGACATAACTGTTTCCAGAAGGCATGTTGAATCACTCAGTTGAGTTGCAGCCAGTGGCTGCAACATTAGCCTTTGAAGAAAACTTCAGCCAACAAGAGGCCCAGCCTGCAAGGCCCATCCCTAAACAGGAGTGTGTCGGGCAGCTGGCAAACACAGTGAAACTGCAGACTCAGCAGGAAAAATATTTTTGTGACCAAAGAACCTGTTGAAGTGATTGAATTGGCTCATTAGGCTTAAAAAAAATTGGCAACTTCCCCTTCATTTCAGCTTCATTGGTTCATTTTATTGTTCAGGCTTCAGGGAATGAGGTGAGTGAGCTGGTAGTAGCTGCGGAACTAGTGAATGGGCCTGGCTTTTTGCCGTCCTTGAGGGAGGATGACTGGCTATACCACCACCTCATGGTTTCCAGACATCTCTCCTCTTAATGCTTCAGATGTAGGCCAGGATCTTGAGATCTCATTGGGAGTTGTTTGCAATTTAAGGTCCCCATTACCTTCTTGATTTTCTCCATTTAACTGCTGCTAATGGAATTTTCAGCAACAGCCACATCTGGAAAGAGTCCTCTCATCACAACTGACTAGACTCAGCTCCCTTATTTTTGGAGGAGGCAATCAATCAAGTAACAGACTGGGTTAATATAGAACCCAGAACCAGAGAGGTGGCTTAGTAGGTGAAGGTGCTTGGCACACAAGCCTAATGATCAGTGTGATTTCAGAGCCCATAGAAAGGAGGAAGGAGAGATAAGTAAAATAACTTTTAAATATCCAGGACTCAGACTATACCCAGATGTCTGCTTCTCCAGTAGGCATGGAACATATTGGGAAACGTGTGTGCATGTAAACATGTTTGCCTAATTTTCTCTTCACCACCAATTTGTTTGATGTTGGACCATCAAGCCCTAGATTCTTGACCATGAGTCCTAGAAGAGCAGCTGTCACCATGGAGTGTCACTTAGCACAGGCTTATCTTTCCTGCCCTGAGGAGTTCTGGCAGTTAGGTTTCATGCTCTGTTCACTAATGAAACCTACAGTACATATGCCTTTAAGCCAAGGCCAAGGGTACCAGGGCTGAGGGTAAGAGAGATGCCCCAGAAGATACTGTGGGATAACAAGCAAGGGCAGCTCTGCTTGTGTTGGCTGGTCCATCTGGCTCTACTCAGTCACTTGCATCTAGACTCAGCTGAGATGTGTGTTGCAGCCCAGAGCTTGTGGAACCTTTCCCAGGGATAGAACTCAAATTTTCAGGCTTGGTGGAAGTTCCCTTTTCCCCAATGAGCCATCTTACTGGCCCTCTTTGTCATGTTGGTATGAGGCATCTTGTCTTTGTGTAATGTCTGGAGTGGTGGTGGCTGTCTTTGACCATGAGCTTGCTGAAGTTGATGGAATAGAGAGGACAATGCTTCTGATTCTTAATGTTGTCCTTCAGCTTTCAAAGCCTGGGCACAGTGGACAAGCCCACTCCTAGCTCACCTCACAAAGTGCTTCTCCTTTTTCTCAGATCTGGTACAAGGCTGGCTTTAGACACATGGCTGTGTCCATTTTGGATTGAATTTTCTCCTCTTTACATGTGAGACAGGCACAGATCTTTGCAATGTTGCTCTATGCTAGGCATTATAGACTATTCTGTGCCCAGTTGCCTACAGCAAGGGTATAGATCCATTCCCGTCTACCCTACATCCATATTCTGCCCATCAGACAGGCAGTCTGGAGAGCTGGACTGGATATATTGGTTCTGAAGTCTTATGCCAGGCACTGGGAAGACAATTTGTTGAGACTGTTCCCTCTCAGGTGGGCAGTGTGTCCTGAAAGCAAAGCTCGTAGGCCTGTTTGTGTGATGGCTATAATTTACCTAGCTAGGAGGAACCTTCTAAATCCATGCTGTGGACAAGCCCTTGACCTACCAATAGCATCCAGTCAGGTATTAATAATTTGTGTGGACGTGGAAAGTTTGGAGTCTATGTTCAGGGCCACTGACACTCTCTTGAGCACATTCTCCTACTACTCAGGTGATAGTGTGCCTATAATTTGGGAATTATAGGTTCATCATCATCATTATTATTATTATTAGTGTGTGTGTACATGCACATGTGCATGTGCCTATGCATATGTATACAGGTGTGTGCACGGAGATTAGAGGACAACTTTATGGTGTCAGTTCTTGTCTTCCACCTTGTTGAAGATCCCTCTTGTTTCTGCCACTGCCCTGCATATAATTATCCTGGCTAATGGTCCATGAACTGCATCTCCTGTTTCTGTCTCCCATCTTGAAGAAGGAGTGTTGGGATTACAGATGTGTGGCACCTCATGTGGCATTCTATGAGGTTTCTAGGAGTATAACTCAGGTCACCTGGCTGCCTGCCTAAGCTATTTTCCCAGCTCCCAGGAATTCTTCTCTTTCCTTGGTTACTTTCTTAGTGACACTGAGGATACCATTTAGCATCATCAGGCAGTACCCTGAAGATATGGCGGTTATACATCTTCCTGTTTCATACCCTTCTCTTCTGCTGGCCTCTTAGGCTACTGTTTCTCTCCAGCTTGGTAAAAATTCATAGTGAGAGACTCACTTGTACAATGTCCCATATCCTAGAAGGACTTAAGTTTTGGCCCAGTGTAAGCTGCTGACCGTCCTGTTAGAGGCTCCTGGCTCCTTCTTCGCTTCATGATATGGAGTCTTGGAGCTCTGTTTTTCCATCTTATGACTTTATTATTCCCACAAGTTGCGTGTTCATGCCTCCCCAGCAGTGAGGCCAAGGCAGCAATGGGTCCCTTTCTTCCTCTCAGCCTTTGCAACTTATCAGGATGGATATTTGTCCTGTTTACTTTTTAGGAGAGTATTGAGATGTGGGATGGGGGTATGTGTGGGAAGTGCCTGTCAGGAGAGGAGCTGGTCTCTTGGATAGCCTGTGGCTGGGGCTGCTTCAAAGGGAACCCTAGACAGAGCGTCTGCAGCCAGGAGCTTGGAGACAGCTTTGATGTGGACACATGGGAAGCAGCCTGTGAACATAGAACAGGGACCCTGAAGTGTGGCAGAGTGCCTGAAGGTCAAGGCTGCAGCCTGGCTATGCCTTCTAGCCATGTACATTTCATCTCCTATGTCTCCCCCAAGAGTGTGGCTGTCTAGACAGGGATAGAATTAAAAGCTCAATTACTGAGCAGGAATTTGGCCAGCAAAGGCATAGCTACTGAGCAGACAGGCCTGGGTGAGGATGTGGCTGAGAACAGCCCCATTTGGATGGGAATAAGGCTAAGAGCCTGCGGCTCACAGCCAGCCTGCACCTGTGGGGAGCAAGGGCCAAAAGGGCCCCTTAAGGCGGCTTGACCTCATGGAGCAGTAAATCTCACAGAGCCTGGCCTGGGAGCCATCTTGGCACCACCTCCCCCCTCCCCCTCCCCCCTTGTAAGGATTTCTGCCTATAATTGGAGTTCAGCAATTAGAATTCCTGCCTTTTGGGAATGGAAGCTGGTTCTCCAGCTTAGCCAGACTTCTCATGGCTGAGAGAAGCGCCTCCGTCCTGAGCCTCAGTTTCCATATCTGTAAAATGGTGTGGTGGGTTGTTATGTCCCAAGTCATCAGAGTGCCCTGTAAGAACTTGGTCATCTAGCAGGGAAAGGTTCATCCCTTTCATATAAATTGAGGATTTGGACTATGATATCCCTTTTCCTTACCCTGCCATTATGTGTCTGCCTGTTTATTATTGTGTTTACAATCACCTTCATGATTTAGAACATATATTTAAAGAGACATGGTCATTGGGATTGCCCACCTGGGCAGGTGTGACAGGGTGATCACATGGGCATTTCTATGGGGCCTCATCATTGGTATTCCCCTTGTTCAAGCCCATGGTCATCTTGGTGACAGTGGATAAGTCCATTGGATCTTGAGCCTGGCATGTCCTCTGAGTGCTCTATAATGTAGAGGCCTCTATCTTCTTCCACTGTAGAAGTCTCTTTCCCAGCATCCTGTGGGCTTGAGCTTGGACTCTGGAACAGAAGTGCTATACAGAATTGACATTAGGTCCCTGCTGTCTAAGGGTCCTGAGGCTTAAAGCCTGCATCTGGCACTCCTAGCAGGCAGAAGCAGTGGCTGGGGCATGGCACAAGCCAAATGCTGACTGACTCTCACAGTGGATCTTACCTCACACCTGATAGAGTCCCCACTAGGTAGCCAGGCCCACTGTTCCAAGTTAAGCTTGACTCTATCTGTGTAGCTCTGCTTCCTCGGATGTCCAGGCTGCTGGCCCTGGCCACCCTTCTTGCCTGCCCTTCACAGTTATCCCTGAAGCCTCCAAGACAGGACTTTCAGCCAGCCCTGGGCCCCAAAGGAACAGAGCTGTCCTGGTGGGCCTCCTCCAGTGTGGCCGAACACACATAGGCAGCCAGACTCTGCCTCACCCTGCTGTGATTGCTGAGGTCATTCTTGGCAGAGCTTGCTGGCAGGGATGGTTGGCGCCCACCCAGGGTAAACACGTCGCGCTGATCTTGCTACATGCCATTGGATGCTGAGTGGGTCTGTTTGGGGAATGCCATAGGCTCTGGCCTCAGGTGACCTTAAAGTGAAAGGGTCAAAGACAGGGTGGAACTGTGTCTGGAAAGGTGACATATGCTAGCTTGTCACAGCACAGTTGCTGGAATCCTTCATTCAATTTTCAGGGGCTTGAATACTGGTAAATAGCTGATGCACAGCTGATACAGCAGCCAAGCCAGCGGCTTCCAGAGAGCCAGTCAGGCTCCTGCCATTCGGTTCTCACAGGAGACCAGCGAGAATGGTGGACAGTCTTATTCCCGCTTCTCAGATGAGGAGCTCATGCTTGGAAGCTCATGCAGAATTTTGGTTTGACAGCCTGGCCTCAGCCTATGCTGCAGATGACTGGTGCTCTGTGGGGTGGGGTGGTATCTCAGAGTCAGGAGGTGTGGCTTCTCAGGGTCCTAGCTGGTGAGAATCTGCACCTTCTACATGAGTTTTCTTACCCAGTATTGATCTCTCTCTCTCTCTCTCTCTCTCTCTCTCTCTCTCTCTCTCTCTCTCTCTCTCTCTCTCTCTCTCTGTGTGTGTGTGTGTGGTGCTGTGTTCTGTCTCAAGTCACCCAGGTTCGTGGAGACTCCCTTATCTGCTTAACAATTGTCCCAGCTCATCAGCAGCTCAGTTCTCTCTGTAGAAATGTTGCTATGGTCACTGGTCTCTGTCCATCCCATCTCCACCCACACTGGGTATCTGTCTACCTATCTGCCTATGTATGTATGTATGTATGTATGTATGTATGTATGTATGTATGTATCTGTCTATCTATCATCTTTAGCTTATTACTTTTCAAGGTGAATGAATATAAAGAGTTTCCCTTAGAAGGAAGCCAGGACTAGCTCTTACTGAACTCTGTGAGCAGCACCCAGGATTGCTGGACTATGTGGGAGGAAGAAAGCAGGGCCTGGGGCCTTGCTAGTGAAGGAAAGAAGCCATTTCCCCCAGCCCATCAACCTCCAGGGCCCTCAGAGGGTCCTATCTTGTTATGAGGAGTTATTTAGGGCTCATGATTCTGCCCATTCTCTAGAGGGCATGGGGGATGGGACTTCTTCAGCTGAATCCTCAGCTTGCCTAGGCTGGGAGCATAGGGACCTTCCCAGGATAGACATGAGAGACAGTCCAACACTTGGGTGCTGGATGCTGCTGGCATCTCTGCTCATCTCTGTGCCTCACCACCACTGGAGTGCACATGGAAGTCATTGTGAGTCCCTGCCTTCAGAGTTCCTCCAGGCCTCAGGAAGCTATGCATGTAGGAAAGTAGGCCCCTGGTTCCTTGCTTCTGCTGAGGCTCAGGATCCCCCATCTGAGACTTTGATCTCTAAGACCATCTTAAGCTTAAGTTGTCTCCCCTTGTCCTCTGTCTGGCTCCAAGATGTGAGACCTAGAAATGGTCTATCACTTCTTCCCATTTCCCTTGCTGTGAGTATCTTCTGTTTCATTGGCTCTCTAATGGCCTGTGGAGTGTGGATTATGCAGGGGCTTTGTGCCTAGCTCAGCCCCAAGCTCAGCCCCTAGAGCCCGGACTGCTCTGTGCCCCCTTTATTTGCACTATCCAGTTTGCTAAGCAGCAATGTGGCAATGACCACCTTTGTGCTTGCAGGGAAAGCTGCCAGTCCTGCTGCTTGGTCGTTCCTCTGAGCTGCGGCCGGGAGAGTTTGTGGTAGCCATCGGAAGCCCCTTTTCACTTCAAAACACAGTCACCACCGGGATTGTCAGCACTACCCAGCGAGGCGGCAAAGAGCTGGGGCTCCGGAACTCCGATATGGACTATATTCAGACAGATGCCATCATCAATGTGAGTCCTTCGCTCCCTCTGCCTGTTGGGGTGGAGACAAGTTTTTGCCAGAGGAAGCTAGTTATTCTTCTCAAACTTACTTGTATTCTGCATGACTTCTCGGAACTAGAATAAACCACATAGAGTGTAGTCCTACTGGGGTGTGTATGGGTGGTGGTGGTGGTGGTCGTGGTGTTGATGGTGGTATCCCACTTGGGGCTAAACAGAGTTGAACTATGCAGTCCTGAAGCAAGTGGATAGCCAGTGTCATCCGAGGAGGAGGAGGTGAAAGCGGGCTAGGTGCTCAGAGTGGGCGTGGAGGTAAATAATCCCACTATGGCACATCCAAAGCTTTGTGAAAACGGTCAAGATCATTTTTCTAAGCTGAATATTAGGTGAGCAGAGACAAATCTTGGGAAGAGCCCTGCCAGTTGCTTCAGCACAGTGCTTTGAAACACGCTGGGCAGAGACATTGGCTAAATGGTGACATGAAGCAGGTCTGACCTTTCCCTCTTGGTTTTATTT